>NC_133619.1:376420907-377893407 GCF_048593235.1 Sminthopsis crassicaudata
CAAAATCAAAATATGTAGCATGTTCATTATTTTTTTATCACAATAATATTACACCATAATTGCATACCACAATTTGACTAGCCATTCCCCAAATGATGGGCATCCCCTCAATTTTCAGTTCTTTTTTGCCCATTTTCTGTGCTTTAAGACCTTGTTCCTATGCTAGGTACCTTTGTCTCCACTCTACCCCTGCTTTCTAGATTTTCCCCCCTATATAGTTTTCCCCCATTAAATTGAAAGCCCCTTGAGGACAAGGATCACTTTGTTTTCAGTTGTATTTTATATCTAGTGCTTAGCCCAGGGCCTGGCACCAAGTAAATGTTTATTAAATGCTTATTGCCTTGCTTGTTTCCTCTCCCTTAAGGGTTTATCTTAGGACCTATTATATATCTGAATCATCACCTTCCTAGTCTTACAAACTTTATGTATTTATTAAAATTTATTTTTATTTTGAACTTGACAAAAACCAGAAAAGAGCCCTTTTACTTAAAAACTAGAACAGAAAAAGATTTCATGTGAAACCACAATCTATACTACTTATATCTTGCTTTTTAAAAAAGGGATTTAATAAACTCAAAATTCTGCTTTCTAAGATGCTCAGCTTGTCTTTGCCTTCTTCTGATCTCCCTCTGTTCCATTTTGTGCATTTACTTTTATATCTCTATGGCTCCCTTAATGCAGCCTAAAATTACATTAATTTTCTTAGATGCCATGAGCTTGTTGACTCATATGAGATTGCAGGTCAGAGAATGCACAAATTGTATTCAGACTAACAGGTATCTACTCATATTCCTCCTCCCAGTTTTTTTTTTCAGAGAGGGTTATCTTTTTTCTGTAAATAACAAAAATAAGCACAGGGATCTTATATCCTCAGTATTTTTCAGTTAACTGTGTGACTAAAAATGTAAAGTAATCAGAGGAAAACTGTCTGTTTCCTTCTGATATTTCCTGTACATTCTGCCTGATCTTCAGCTTCAGGTGAGAAGAAGAGCCAAATCTTTCTCTAACTGTGGGCCTTGCATCACCAGCTGCACAGCATGTCCCCTGAAAGAAGGTGGCAAGGGGCCGGGCCTGGTATATTCCATCTTCCCCAAAGCAACAAATTATATCTGTGCCAGCACAAGACAACAACTTCTACTCCTGCTGCCAACCTGATCTCCTAGCCAAGATGTGGACAGCATCCAGGGCACAGAGGAGCGAACTTCCAGCTGACCATAGATCTTCCATCTCCTGTTGTACTTGGTCCCTTGAGAGATGAAAAAGAGGAGAATTGGTGGGGAATGGTACTTCCTTCTTTTGTTGTGCAGGATTGACTTCTATTTCCTGGTACTTCCTTTCCTGCCTAATCTCCAGGATTTAGAGAGAAGAGGAGTAGTGAAGTGGGGTTTCCTGTTTGACTCTGTGCCTCAATTATTTTTTAATTAATTGATACTTTTTAATGCATATTGCTTTATTAATCATGTTAGGAGAGAAAAATCAAAGCAAAAGGAAAAAAAAAGCCATGAAAGATATTTAAAAAAAAAACAACCAGAAAAAGAAGTGTGTTGATTTACATTCAGTCTCCTAAGATCTTTTTCTGGATGCAGAAGGAATTTTCTGTCCAAAGTCTATTGGGATTGCTTTGGATCACTGAAGCACTGAGAAGAACCATGCCTTTCATAGTTGATCATCGTGTATTCTTGCTGTTATTGTGTACATTGTATTACTGGTTCTGCTTGTTTTGCTCACATCAGTTCATGTAAATCTTTCCAGGCTTTTCTTCAATCAGCTTATTCAACATTTTTAAATAGAACAATATTATTCCATTACCTTTATATACCACAAGTTATTTACTCATTCCTCAGTTGATGGGCATCTACTCATTTTCCAATTCTTTGCTATCACAAAGAGGTCTGTTGCAAACACTTTTGCATATATAGGTCATTTTCTCTTCTTTATGATTTCTTTGGCACTGCTGGGTCAAAGGGTATGTACAATTTGATAGCCCTTTGAGCATAGTTGCAAATTGCTCTCCAGAATGGTTGGATCATTTCCCAACTCTACCAACAATGCATTAGTGTCCTAGTTTTCCCATATCCCCTCCAACATTTATCTTTTCCTGTCATCTTAGCCTGTCATCTGAGTTGGAACCTCAGAGTTGTTTTAATTTGTATTTCTCTAATCAATAGTAATTTAGAGAATTTTTTTCATATGATAATAGATGGCTTTAATTTTGTCATTTGAAAATTATCTGTTCATATCCTTTGACCATTTATCAATTAGGGAATGACTTGTATTCTTATAAATTTATCAGAAATACTGGCTGTAAAATATTTTCCCCAGCTTTGTATTCCCCTTTTAATCTTGTTTGTATTGGTTTTGTGTAAAACCTTTTTAATTTAATGTAATGAAAGCCCTCCATTTTGCCTTTCATAATATTTTCTAGTTCTCTAGTTCTTCTTTGGTCATAAATTCTTCTCTTCTGTAGTAAATTATCCCTTGATCCCCTAATATATTTATGGTATCATCCTTTATGTCTAAATCATGTACCCATTTCGAAGTTATTTTGGTATGGGATGTGAGATGTAGATCTATGCCAAGTTTCTGACATATTATTTTCTAGTTTTCTCAGCAATTTTTGTCAAAAAAGTGAGTTCTTATCCCAGAACCTGGAGTTTGGAGGTTTATTAAATACTAGATTACCATAGGCCTTGATTATTGTGTCATATGTCTCTAATCTATTCCACTAATTCTCTACTCTATTTCTTAGCCAGTACCAAATGGTTCTGATAACTGCTACTTTATAATATAGTATTAGATCTGGTACTGCTAAGCTACCATCCTTCGTATTTTTTCCAATTAATTACTTTGATATTCTTGATTTTTTTTCTTCCAGATGAATTTTGCTATAATTTTTTTCAAGCTGTATAAAATATTTTTGGCAGTTTGCAATCAAACTGATATGGCACTGAACAAATAGTTCAATTTAGGCAGAATTGTCATTGTTATTATATTATCTTGACCTACCCATGAGCAATTAATATTTTTTCAATTGTTAGGATCTGACTTTATTTGTATGAGAAGTGTTTTGTAATTGTGTCTCATTTCTTTTTGCATTTATCTCCAGCCTGATCATCAGACCCCTTTGGAAAGAAGAGTGGTACCTTCCACTCAATGATGAACATTCTTATAGTAGAAATCCTGTAATTCTGAAACTCCTGAAAGTTATTATCCAAATCCTGTTCCCCACTCCATCACCTAATTCCTTATTCCAATCACCCTCAAATGTTCTATCCTAAAGTTCTAGTCAAACATCACCTAGTCCTTCCTTTGTGCCCTCTTTAATGCCTGTTCCATAGACAATAAACCTCCCTTCATCCCAAACTTTTTCCTCTTCCACCCATTCTATCTACTAGTTATTACAGAAATATAGCTACATCTAATAATGGCCAGTCTCCTTGGCCATCCTTTCTAGTACTAGCTGTACCTTCATTCATTCTCTCAGTTCACTAGTCAAAGTGGGGAAGTTGGAATATATCTTTCTCCTTATTGCCACTTCCAAATTTTTACCTACCTTCATCACATAGTAAAGGTTTTTCCTTTGAGGTTCATATTTATCATATCTACTCCTCTTTTTTGATTGATTGTTTGATTGTTTTATTTTTCTGGTTATACATGTATATTAACTTTTTAAAGTACATATTTCTTTATGAATCATGTTGAGAGAGAAAACTCAGAACAAAAGGAAAAACAATGAGAGAGGGGAAAAAAACAAGAAAGTTGTGAACTTAGCATTTGTTGATTTACATTAAATCTCCATAGTTCTTTTTTGTGGATGCAGATGACATTTTCTATCCAAAGTTTATTGCGATTGCCTTGGATCACTGAAGCACTGAGAAGAACCAAGTCTTTCATAGTTAATCATTGCACAATGTTGCTGTTATTGTGTACAATGTATTCCTGGTTCTGCTTGTTTTGCTCAGCATCAGTTCATGTAAATCTTTCTAGGTCTTTCTAAAATCAGTTTGTTTATCATTTTTATAAAATAATAATATTCCACATATCTACTACTCAACCAAATTCCTAATAGCTATTGTCTGTAGACCTTTAGATCATTTGCTTTCCTTCCTCAATTATTTTGGTACTTGGCTTATAACTCCTCTATTATTAGGGGACTTCAACATTCAAACTGACTAATACACTAATTACTCAGAACCTCAACCTACTCATTTCCCTCTATCCAACCTTATTCAAAAACAAAGATGTCAAACTCTTGATCATTTCTTCACTCAAAAATATACCACCTCCATGTTCAATAATTCTAAAATCCTTACCAATCAAAATCTATTAACTTTTCACCTCTTCCTGTTCTTACCAGATGTGACTCTATCCCTACTATAACCTCTTATGTTCCAGTCTCTCAGTTCTCTTCCAGGCCATTCATTTCTCTTGCACTACCCATTCTCTTCTCTCTTCCCCATTTTAAACCTTTTTTGAGCAATTCTATACTGCCCTCTATCTCTCAGTTTTAAGCATTTTCTATGGCTGTCATTTCTCTACCTCCTGGCTTCCTTTAAGTACCAATTAAAATCTTATCTTCTACAGTAACATATTTCCAATCCCTTTTAATTCTAATATCTTT
This sequence comes from Sminthopsis crassicaudata, assembly GCF_048593235.1. NCBI lineage: Eukaryota > Metazoa > Chordata > Mammalia > Dasyuromorphia > Dasyuridae > Sminthopsis > Sminthopsis crassicaudata. The sequence goes on from NC_133619.1 coordinate 376,425,529, forward strand.
CTCTCTCCTGATTATTTTTTATTTAAGATGTTTTGTACATAGGTTTAATAAATATTGAATTAGATAAAATTGGATAACCGTACTATCAGTAGAAAAGTAGGAAAAAAAAGAAAGAGGGGCAGGTTTTAGGAAAAAGATAAGTTAGAACAAATGGAACAGGAGAGGAGGTTAGAGAGATGAGATGATACCTCAGCAACAGAATTACTTGTTTGGAGGCCATTAATATAGAAATGACATTAAAATTTAAAGTAAATCAGATTATCAAGGAAAAGAGGGCAGAAATATAAGATGGCTGAGAAAAAAAAACCTTGGTAAGGTGAGATAGAGTATGAAAAGTTGAGAGAGGAGAAAGAAAAAGGTCAGTGAAATTAGGAGGAAAACTGAGTAATTAGTGTCTTAAAGAAAAGGCCAACAACTGTGAGAATATTAAGAATGAGATGGTGACCAATAAGAGGAGAGGGATTTCAAAGGATGAGGACTAAGAAGAGATGAGAAAAGATTGTTTAAATTCCATGTCAGAAGTTCATTGATAATCATATTGTAAGTCACATGAGCATGCTTTAAGTCTAAAGCCAACAACAATACTATATGATGATCAATTCTGATGGATGAGGCCCTCTTCAATAATGAGATGAACTAAATCAGCTCCAATAGAGCAGTAATAAACTGAACCAGCTACACCCAGCGAAAGAACTCTGGGAGATGACTATGAACCACTACATAGAATTCCCACTCTTTCTACCTTTGTCCCCCTGCATTTTTGATTTCCTTCATAGGCTAAATGTACTCTATTTCAAAATCTGATTCTTTTTGAACATCAAAATGACTGTTTGGACATGTATACATATATTGTATTTAATATATACTTTAACATATTTAACATGTATTGGTCAACCTGCCATGGGGGGGGGGGAGGAGGGGAAAATTGGAACAAAAGGTTTGGCAATTGCCAATGCTGTAAAATTACCCATGCATATAACTTGTAAATAAAAAGCTATAATAAATTAAAAAAGAGAGAAAGTCTAAAGCCCTATATAAATGTAGGTGACTATTATCATTTCTGTTGAAGGACAAAAACCTTTTTTTGTATTGTACTATGAGATAGTTTGCCCTTAACAGAAAGCCATGATTTAAAAAGCATGAATTTATGGCAACTTGACATTCTTTTTTCCCTTTTTGTTTGTTTATTGTTTGATAATTTTCTTTTTTTTAATATAAATTATCAATAGTATTTTATTTTTCCAAATACATGAAAAGATTTTGGTCAAAGTTTGTATTTTAAAATTTCCCCCTCCCTCCCTTATCTCCTCTCTTCCCAAGATATCAAGCAATCTGATTTAAGTTAAATATGTGCAGTCCTTAAAAACATATTTCATATTTCTTATGTTGTGTGAGAAAAATCAAACCAAAAGTGAAAAAAAACATGAAAAAGAATAAACAAACAAACAGAAAGGTGAAAATACTATGCTTTGATCTACATTCACTCTCTATAGTTCTCTCTCTGTATGCAACTGACATTTTCCATCCCATTGACTTGTTCTTCATATTCTTCAAACAACTTCACATTTGAAATTCCTCTGATATTTTGATTTTGGCTTGTCCCTGACTCTTGAGCATTCTGGACCCAGGCCTAACTGCCTACTAAACTCTTTCAAGCTGACTCTGATGCTCTTGATTTTTGTGTTGCTGCTACTGCTTTTCTTGTTAGGTGCTCTTCACATCATGGTCCCTGGGGACTTGATGTTATGATACTCATTTTGTTTCTCTTCCTGTTTCTGACAATCTACCTCGCTCCCCTTGATGAAAGAAGATGGGAACCTTTTCATATGGTTAAATGCTAACCATTGTGGGTTAGGAAGTTACAGTTGCTTCAGAAAGAGATTAATAATGGGATGCAGCATTTGACTTCATCTACACTTTGTCTTCCTCCCTTCTGTCAAAGTACCTTTGGAATAGGGATGAAAGCAGTACTGATAATTCTAGAATAGAAAATGTGCAGAATTATCCAGCCTTCATTTGACCTAAGAATTTCTCAAAATTTTCATTCTGTTCTTCTTAAAAATCCTTTAACCCCTCTGGTTTTCTTAATATGCTATTCTGCTACTTTAGTGACACATACAATAAATAATGCATTCTGGTAATTTTAGAAAATAATTTTATTTCTAGGCACTTGTATGCAGCCTAATCAATATTTATACCTATTCAAGGTTTTTTAAAAGTGTATTTAAAGTTTTTTTTTCTGCACATAGACTTTATATCAGATTCAGATTCTTCTTTTTCTTTTGGATGCAAAAGAACTTTAGCTGTGCAGTTTCTCAGGTGGTGCTTTTCTTGATAATCAGTCAGTGTTCCTAGGAAGTTCTATAAATACTTATTCTATTTTCTGCTTTCCTTAGCTGTTTATATTTGAACGTTTTTTCAAGAAGTTGGCTTATCTGATAGTCCTATCATCTTACTCCCCAAGTCTGGAATTCTATCAGCATTATTTACAGTGCCGAGATGCCTCCTTTGCTGACACCTGGGATGAGTTACAATAACTTTTAGAGAAATAGCTAACTTGTTTTAAAGTTTAATATTTACTTCAAAGATGATGGAGACACTAGGTTATTGTTTCTAAGTAGATATTGAGTAAAAAAGAAACTAATTAATTTGAATTGTTTTTCTAAGGTATATATAGGGACAGTGTGGTAGAGTAGAATTCAGCTCAACAATTGTATATTTACCACCATTAATGTTCCTGAAAATACACATACTAGGCTTGGGAAAACAGACAAAATGAAACATTCCTTGCCCTGATGTTAACAAGCATTTATTAAACATCTTCTATGTATCAGACACTGTGATAAGTGCTGAGGATACAAATCAACCAAAAAATAGTCCTTGTTCTTAAGGAACTCAGAGTCTAATGATAAAGACTTCATGACAACAACTTTGTACAAGGAAATACAGAATAAATGGGGGTAATCTCAGAGTAAAGGTGCTATTGATTAAGAGAATTTGGAGAGGTTTCTGGTAGAAGTTATGAGTTTAGATGATACTTTAATGAAGCTAAGGAAATCAGGAGGTAGAACTGAGAAGATGAGAGTTCAAGTCATGGAATTCAATATATTTTAAGAATTAAAAAGAGGGCTAGATTCGATATTCCGCAAGATTCCTTCCATTACTATGATTTAATGTCTTAAAACTATCAGTAAAGTAAAATTAAACATTGAAAATAAAGGCCTAGGTTTTTGTCTAAAAACCTTTGTAAATGGAGACTTTGACATAATACCTTTCTGCTTCACCATGTAATAAATCTCTACAAATCTCATTGTGGAATCTTTAGAAAAAATTAGCCTTGTATTTCTAGTGTTCAGAATTTTCTAGTGGAGAGTCAAAAAAGTACCAGATGTTTGACCCTAATACTATAGTGATTATCCTTAGAGGAGAAACAGGGAGGAGTGTTGGTATGTTTGATCATCGAGATTGCAAAGAAAGACTTTGAAATAGATCTGTGATTTATTTTCAGCTAACAACCCACTTTGAATTTGGTTGAAAGGTTTTAGAATGTTGACTGAGACTCTGAAAGTTTAAATGGTTTGCCTAGTGTGACACAACTAGTTGTAACAAAGATAGTATTTGAACCAAGCTCAATTCTATTCACTACACTGTTCTGCTTTCTAAATGCTGAGAAACATGCTAAACCTAGTGATTTCAATTTGGTTATGTCTTCTGGGATTAGAGCTAGCAAAGGGAAAGACCTTTTATATTATCCTCTCAAGCAGAAATGTTATTTATTCATTCCATTTATTCAACTGTTTGAATGGTCAACCTGTCTAAAAAAAAACAACTGGGATATTAACTAAGATGAGGAAGTTGCCAGGGAGGTAGTATTTTTTAAAAGATGTTACCAGGCCATTCTTATAAGAGAGCCAAGGATGATGTGTGTGTGTGTGTGTGTGTGTGTGTGTGTGTGTATGTGTGTGTGTGTGTGTGTGCTTGTGTGTATATGTGTGCACTTACACACATTTGTATACTTGCAGTCACATTGATTGATAGGAGGGATTTCAATTTGCTGTCTGTCAACTTTGACAACACTCTCTGAAAGATCAATATATAATTTATTCCTTTAGCTTCTCAATTGACAGATAAGTGTGCAGGATCTGATGAACAGATCATCTGATTGGGAGGAGAAAAGATGGAGATGGGATACTCAAGTCAAATTTGGGCAATTTAAGATACAACAAGATACTATTACTGACATATTTCTCCACTTCCTGGCAATAGGACAGTGTGAGAGAATATAGGTTTTTTTGCTGGGAGCAATCTTCAAAACTCTCCCTCTTGTTTGTTCCACGTTTCCTGATTAGTTAAACATTTAATCCTGGCCTCTCCTAGTGAGCCTTTCTCTCTGCCCTATATTCTCTGTTATAACATCAACTTTGGTGCCAAAATATTCTTCATATGGCACAATTTGGACAATCTTAATTTCTTGCTCAAAAATCTTAGTTACCTATTGTCTTTAGGATTAAATATAAGTGCCCAGGCTGGCATTTAAATCTTTCTATAATCTAGTTTTGACTTATTTTTTCAGACTCAGTTACTTTGACACCATTGAACTCAATCTTTGCTTTAGCCAACATGGATTTCTAGTTGTTCTCTAAACTTGATATTCTATCCTTTGTCTTTTATCTCATTTTGATTCTCATAACAATTCTATAAGGTAAGAACTGTTATTATTCTAATTATGTAGATGAGGAAATGGAAGTACAGGGAATTTAAGTGACTTGCCCAAGATCATACAACTAGTAACCATCTGAGCAAGATTTTTTTTCACCAGGAGTTTTCCTGATTCTTAGTTCAGTCCTTTTCCCATTATGTTATCTATTTTTAAGTATCTTTGTTTTCTTATACAGGACCATGAGCAGAATAAACATTTTTAGTAAAGACTTCTTGAGGTGATTTGAGTAGTGATGGATGTGATTTATGACATGGCGTTTTGTACCAAATGATGGCAAGCACCAAAATTATGGATTTGATTATTTGAAGAATTCACAATTGCCATTCTCTTTGGCAAAAGGTAGGTTTATTTAGGGGAACAGGTTATAGACAAAATGAGGGATATAGTAGACACTAGGAATGGCAAAGTATGAAATAGAATGGGAGAGCTTATGAAAGACAAGTTCCTCAGTAGAACTCACAATTTCCCAGTAGAAAGGGAATACTCCATGAGGTTGGGGCATGCTTTTAGCTGGCAGGGTAAATCCTGAAAGGGACTGAGCACCCTGAAAGAGTCAGTTAGTTTTAAGGAGAAGTGGGGTTGGGAAGCATGGTGGAGTTAAGGGAGATACCCTATGGAATGGGGGGAGATGAAGAGAAAAGCCACCACTATTGTAATACCAATTGAAGTAGACTAAGCTTCAAAAGGATTTAGCAAAAAGTCAGGAGCAAGAAGATAAATTTATAGGAAAAGTTAGAGGGACCAGAGCTTCATGTTACTTATTTGCTAATTTTATGACTTACAGGTAGGTTTAAAGGATAGTGTATTCACTGTTGTCTCAGGATCTTGGTTATCACTGACAACAGATTGTTTATCTCACAGTCAGTGATGTTTATAGGACCATACTATAGTATTCCTAAAACCAGGAGACTTTAGAAACACTGACTGATTGTTAGAACAATAGCATTCTAAGGTCCTGGGACCTCAGAATTATTGCTATATTTCCCCTAGAAGCTGCACCCCATTACTCTTCACTCTTAATTTGTTAAAGAAATCTTTTGAAAAGTGAGTTTGGGGTCCCTAAACAGAAGGGCATTTATCAGACCAATGCTGAAATTTTAGGAGCCAAATCCTTTTGTTAAAAAGGAGACCAAAGGTTTCAAATACCAAATGATGTGATCTATGATGTGGGGTTTTGCAGTAAATGTAACTGGTACCAAAAGTAGGGGTTCGGTCATGTGACGAATCCACAATGGCCATTCTTTTTGACAAAAGGTAGATTTATTTAGGGGAACAGTTACAGTCAAAATGCGGGGATATAATAGACACCGAGAATGGTAAATCGGAAATAGAAAGCAGGTAAAGGACAAGTTCCTCAGTGGAACTCACAGTTTCCCATCAGAAAGGGGGCACCCAATGTTGGGACATATCCTTAGCTGGAAGACTAAATCCTGAAAGGGACTGAGCACCCTGAAAGTGTCAGTTAGCTGTATGGAGGAGAAGTGGAATTGAGAAGCAGAGTGGGGTTAGGAGAGATACCATGTGACATGGGGGAAAGGGCAGGGAAAAGACTTCACAATAGTAGGTTAAGCTTCAAAGGGATTTAGCAAAGAACCAGGAGCAAGAAGACAAATTTATAGGAAAAATTAAAGGGACTAGAGCTTAATGTTGCTTATTTGCTAATTTTATAGCTTACAGCTAGGTTTGAGAGGTGGTCTATTCATTATGATCTCAGGAACTTAGTTATCACTGACTGATAGATTATCTGCCAGGCTATACTATAGCATTCCTAATACCAAGAGACTTTAGAATTATTGACAGACAGATTGTTAGAACAATAATATTTTAAGGTCGGTGACCTCAGGATCACTACTCTATTTCCCCTAAAAGCTGTACCCCATTAGTGATCGTCTGAAGGATGTTGAAGAGGGGACCCCGAAACTCTGAAAAATCCTTGAAGGAGAAAATCTCTTTCAACTCTGCCTCAATAAGAGACTCAATAAGTCTTTTTCCTTTAAATGAATTTAAGTTTTGACTGCTTGAGAGAGGAATGAAGAAGAAACCCAAAACTCTGAAAAATCCTTAAAGGAAAAAAACCTCCTTCGACTCTGAGGAGATGAAACTCAAACAGTTTCATCTTTGTTTTCTGGGTGGGGACAGCTTTGAATTAAATTCAAATTCTAACGCTGGCTGAAACCCAGCCAGGAACCAATCTGGGACACCACCTACAAGCGTCCTTTAGCTTGTAGCCAAAGCCCCGATTATAAAAGAGCCAGACTGGAGCTCTCTCTTTGCAGAGGTCCCAAACATGGCAGCCTTACGCCTAGCACCAAGGATCTCTCCCCACTGGAACACTGGTTCTAGTGCCCTCTTCTCTCTACCTTCATCTTTACTAACTAGACTTTAACTTTACTTCCAAACCCCAAAATAAACCTCTTTTATCAATCTAGGTTTTTGGGTCTGTAAATTCCTTTGCAGGGGACTCTTTTGTCACCACTAGACCTCATTTAATTCCTTATCCTTGCGCCAAATCCAAAGGGGTTGCAGGGAAGCTCTATTTGATTCCCTGTACCCCAAACCTGCCACTAGACCTCAATTAAACCCTAATTTCATTTAGATTCCCTTCTAGACCTTATCAATGTGACCCTTATGTGGTGGTTGGCTGGCTAGCTAGGTTGGCAAGTTGAGGGGGTGGAAGGAAGTAACAAGGGTAGAATAAATTCTTGCTTACTTTGTTCTATATTGTATTTGGCCTTTTTTTCTGAAAATTGTGGGAAAATTGAAAGAAAATTAAGTTCTATGGGAATAATTAAGTTTTTATTCTTCTCTTTTCAGGCTTTAACCTTCTTATATTGTAAGGTAAGCCAGGTAAGACTAAAGACATTCAATTGTCCTAGTAGGCTGATGGAAATCAAAGACACTTGTTGCCTAGCAATGTTTGGGAAAATGAATATTCTTAAAATATGCTTTCCTTCTTCAGGTTTGGTAGGCATAATGGGGTCAACTTCATCACTCAGACTTAGAAAGTATCACATTTTAGTGATAAGCCAATTATAGTTAAGGAACTTTATGAGTAATTGAGTTTGAAGAGACTTTCAGAGGTTATCAGGTGTAAATTTCTACCTTTTAAAGGCAGAATTATGAGACAGGTGCAATTTGTTATTGATGGCACTTTGGCAACTGCCTTCAACACTTTCCATACCTCTTATTCACATTCCAAGAATATCATACTTTCATGCTGCCTTGGCTACAACTATTGTATCCCCTCTTATATCCTCATGATTACTCAAGGTTCTATGAATTGCTTTGTAGACACTTCTTATCAACCAAATACTTGCTTAGTCAGTTTTTTCCAACCCAAGGGCATGATTTTACATATATTCCCATTAAATATCATTGTGTAAGATTTGGCTTTCATTACAGCCTATTGACATTTTTTTCATTCATTTATTAAATTCAACAATCATTTATTCAGTGCCTATTATGTGCAAGTTACATATGTTAACTATCTTTCCCAGGTTCATGTCATCTTTTATTTGACAAACATATTCCTTTATCCAAGTGATATGGACTCAATGCCTTCCCCTGTCTGGAAATAGCCCAAATGACTATTATTTGACATAATCAATTCCCAGACTATCTTGTTTGTATAGAGTGATTTGTGAGGATGGAACTCTTTTGTTTATCCCTCAAGCCCCTGGGTATCTTTAAGCAACTTTTTGATATATTTATTAGCATATCTTTAGACAGGTCTGGGACCTGTTCTACCAGGTATTCCATCTGTCTCTTCTTTGATCCCCACTCTGAGCACTTCTCCTTGATCCCTCCCTCTGAGTTCCTGCCTTTATTTCCCTCAGAAGCCCTAAGGCTGTATTTCCTCTATAAAAGATCTACTTATGATGAAGATCTTTGTAAGTTCTGTACTCTTTCTCTCCCCCTCCTAGTTCTTCCCTGTAATGGAGCCTTTGTCCTTACTATATTTAACTCTACTTACTCTGTTGAACTCCGCTATGGATCTAATCTGCCAGTCAATGGCATATCCAGATCTCATGGCATAATTCTTTAACAAACTCTTCCAAGTTCCTTCCCTTTCCATTTTTGCCATTCATAGTGTCTATTTTATCTTTTATTTTGTCTGAATGGCAAAGAAAATGACCATTGTGAATTTCTCAGGTTTATTTTGAATTAGGTGTTGCTAATCTGATCTTATCATAAGTAATTACTATAAATGTTGGAAGTTCCCTACATTAGAAGCCTCATATCTCACTCCATGAGTACACTCTTCAGTTCTTGACCTCACCCTTTCTCCTTTTCCCTCTTTTCTCTTTAAATATTACTTAAATTCATTCTACTTTTTATTTAGTTTTCTAAGCTCCACTCTCTTTTCCTTTGTAACCATTTTTTTTTCATTCAATAAGATATTTCCTGAGCATATTCTCCTATCTTCTCCAGCTTCTACAATTTACCTGGGAGCACAAGATTAACATGAGAAAATAGAAGATAGGTCTTATGTGATATAGGAGTCCAGTCTAGAGAAGGGTAGATGAAAGGCTTATTGAGCTAAGCTTAGTAAAATAATACTCCCAGGTAAATTATAGGACACATCTTGTTCATTCCTCTCCTTTGGCCATCCCCTTCTTTTTGCTAGTACCTTGTCCTTCCTTTGTCCTCTTTCCTTCCTCCCTCCCTCCCTCTTCCCTCACTCCTTCCCTTCCTCCCTCCCTCCTTCTCTCCCTTCCTCCTTTTCTTCTTTCCTCCCTTCCCTCCTCCTTTCCTTCCTCCCTTCCTTCCTTCCTTCTTTAATGTAATGTTAAGCACACAGGTAGCTAATAAACACTAATTGACTCACAGAGAGATGTCTCTTGTTGAGAAGGCATTGCTTCTGGGGCTTTATGAAATCAGCAGAAAGTTACTTGCAATCAAAAACAGCTAGAGAATCCATGATCTTATTATCCTATTACCTCACTCTCTACACAGATTTTTTCCCACTTGAAGTCTGTGTAGGAAAATATGATAAAAATTTCACAAATTATTCCTAGTAACCAGGTAATAGTTCTACAGAATCACAATTCACTGAAAGGTGCAGAGAATACAAGTCCCTACTGTGTTTATTGCTGCTTCATTTTTTAAAAGCATTATACTTAGTAGAGCAAAATGCTTTGTTAATGTTCTCTTCCAAAAGGGAATCCCTGAGGTATGTTAAGATATCCCCATAAATCCTCACAAAAGTAAATAAAACCCCGCAAAATTTTAAAAATTTCATGAATCCTAGTGTTGAGTCCATTCATCATTGCCATCATTAACAACATCAACATTATCATACTCTGTGACTGAATCCATTGTTGTTATTCTTTCCTATATTTCAGAGACACTGTGGGGTTATCCTACAGACTTGGAAAATAGTTTAGTTTTTCTAAAGAATTGCTGTACATTCTTGTACATGTCTACTCAGTTGACCCATATTCAGTAATACTTGAGCATAACTATTTTATTTGGTTATCTCTTTTGTTTTGAAAAAAAAAAAAAACAAATAAACAAAAAAAAAAACTCCAAACAAAACAAACCTTCATCTTGATACTGCTAAGTATTCTGTTTCTCTACTTACTACTTTTCAAAGCTTAACTTTCCAAATGAATGGTTTCTAAATGAGTGCTCTTGCATCTACTTCCTCTTCATCCATTCTGGTGTTGCTCCAGTTCAATAAATAGCCTTGTTTTCTCTAGCCCTGCTCCTTACTGAAACAGTATTCTTGGAAGTCTCAAATAAGCTTTCAATTAAAAGAAATATGACAAAAACAATATTAATTGACTTCTCTCTATCCTCTTCCTCAACACTTTGAAGCTTTGATCTTGTTGACATTCGGTGTTTAAACTTTTTTCTTCCTTAAGCTTTTTGCACGTAGAACTCTTTCATTATCTACTTCCTGGTTCCTATTCATCCTTTCTCCTGTATTCTAATATTCTCTGAGGTTTTGTCCTCTGTTCTTCTTTCAGATAACTCGTCAATTCCAGCAGCTTGAGCTATTACCTTTATATAGATGACTCTCATAACTACATTTATAGCACTGACACTGTTTTTGAGCTTTGGTTCTTAATATCCAATTATCTTCAGGATATTTCAACCTAGATTTCTCAATAGCACTTCTAATTTATTATATCTAAGAGCAAAACTCTTTTTCTTTGACAAATTCATTATCTCCTATCCTGACTTCTCTCCCATCTCCCCTTTTCTACTATGGCAGTGTTATCATTCCCCTAAGATTATAATCTTGGGGTCATCTTTATCATCTCTGTCTTCATTTGAGAAGATATGTCTGTTTTTAGTTGTAATCTTTTAAAGTCAATCATTACATTACTGCTTTAGGCCTTATTTTCCTTATCTCTAAAGTGAGAGTTAAAATAGATGAGCCTTAAGATCATCTCCCTCCAACTGCAACATCCTTTAATTTTATAATTCTCTCCTTTCTTTTTCCACTATACCCATCTTAATTTGTTCTTATTACTTCTTGTTCAGTTAGTAAACATGTATTTGCTAGACACTTTACTTAGTATCAGGAATACAAAGAAGACCAAAAGAATCCTAGTTCTTAAGGAGCTCATAGTCTAATGAGGAGGACAACATGAAAACAATTATGTATGTACAAGATGAATCCAGGATCTATTGGAGATAATTAACAAGAGAAAGGCACTAGAATTAAGAATGGAGAAAGGTTTTTTGTAGCACTTAGGAGTGTAGATTGAGAGAAAACAGAAAGGCCAAAAGTTGGAGATGAGAATGGAGAGAATTCCAATCATAGGAGACAGCCAATGAAAATATCCAGACTCAGGAGAGGGAGTGTCTTGTTCAAGAAGTAGCAAAGAGCCCAGTGATAGTGGGTCACAGTACATAAGAGGGAGTAAACTTTAAGAAGATTGGGGAGTCAGGGACCAGCCAGGACATGAAGGGCTTTGAATGTCAAGTAGAAAATTTTAGGTTTGATCCTGGAGCTGATAGGAAGCCCCTGGAGTTTATTGATTTGTGGATGAGGAAAGCTGCAACATGGTTAGACTTGTTCTTTAGGAAGATCAATTTGACAGCTACATAGAGGATGACTGGGACTGGATAGAGACTTGAGGCATGGAAAATAATTAGGAACTTATTGCAATAGTACAGGTGTGGACTAATAAAAACCTGCATTAGATGGTGTTAGTGTCAGAGGAGAGAAAGGGGCTTATGCAAGAAATATTATAATTGTAGAAATAACAGAATGTGGCAATACTTTGGATAGGGGTAGCAGAGTGAGAGGGAATGAGAAATCATGGAGAACACCTAAAGTTTCAAGTCTGGTTAAATGAAAGGATAGTACTGCTCTTGACAGCAATAGGAAAATTAGGAAGAGAGGAGAAGTTGGGAGGAAAGATTGTGTGTTCGGTTTTGGACATGTTGACAAGATATCTATGGAACATCCAGTTTGAAATGTGCAATATGAATGTGCATTCTATTCAATAACCTTTTAATTCTTCTTGTTGTCTTAAATATTTCCCTTGCAGTTAATTTTGTATTCCAAATTTTCTTAAAAATATCATTTTGATTATTTCCATAATAAAAACAATAAATAAAATTTTTCAATGGCTCCCTGTTGCCTTCAGAATAACTTCAGAGAGCTCAAGCTATTATTCAAGATTTCATATATTCTATCCTCAAATTATTCTTCTAAATTCTATCATTCACAATTAATCTTTCTTAAAGCAAATTATTATCATTGTTCCTTCCCAAATATCTTCTACTTTTTTGCCTCCATTATTTAACTCATACAATTATAATAGTCTAGTAAACCTTAGCACCTATTTTTTCTTTGGCAGAATTCTACTGATTCATGAGGGCTTTTTTTTGCCTTGGAAATTTTATTCCTATTTGTAAGTTTTTTGATAATGGAACTCAAATTTAAATTAAAATCTTATTTTTAATGATACATTTTGTTTGTTATATCATATTAATTTCTGAGTATTTTCTTCTTTTTCCTTACTCAATGAGCCATCTATTTAACAAATATTTTAAAAGAGAACAGAAAAGTGGATCAGCAAAAACCAACCAACATTTCAACCATTTCTGATCATATGTGTAATATTCTATTCTCATAGCACCCCCCCCCATCTGTTATGGGCCAGAATTCTGAACTTGAAAAAAGGATTCTTACAAGGTGCTAAGTCAGTGGAATTGATAAAGACAATAGTTATCTAATTTAGCATGGTTCAGTATGATTGATCTGATCCTGCAAGGAGATGTTATGGGCCAGAACTTGAAACAAGGTACTAAGTGGAAGTGAGGAAACAATGGTTAAATCTAGTTTAGCATTGATTTAATCCTACAACAAATAATGGTTTCCTAGTGATAAAATGATTGGTTTGTACTCAGTGTACAGCATATAAGCAAGAAGCTCTCAGGGCCAGAAACGACAAGTGCACTAGAAACTTTTAGAGGCTGAGACAGATTCATTCCATCTTCCACCTTTGTGGTGGTTGGGGGCTAAAACACAAACCTTTGGACTCAGAGAGAGTTGAGGAGATTCAGAAGCCAGAGAAGGCAGGTGGTAGCTCAAGCTTTCGGAACCAAGGCCAGATTGAAAGACTCTCCAGAAAACTGCCCAGCCCCAGAAAGGAGATAATAAAGGATCTGGTCTATAAGAAAGCTAACCAGACCGCAGGAAAGGAGACAAGACTTGGAAAGGGACAATAAAGGATTTGGACTTTACTCCCTGGCTGCACTTGTGGTGATTACTTAACTGAAACAAAGGCTGCCTCCAGAGATCCCAAGAAAACCTCAACAGAGAACACTACATTTTAGAGAGAATATTACACCATTTCTTCAAAGAAAGGAGAGAAGTGCATTTCCCCAACTTTTTATATAGCTTTGAGTTTCTTATATTTTGTTCCTTCCATTTACATCATTGTAATTGTACATGCTGTTTTCTTTATTTTTTTTTCACGTTTGATCTGTTCATTGTCTTTTGGTCCTTTGAATTTTAATTTTTGTCATTTCTTATGGCACAGAAACATTTGTTTAGCCATACCCATTGATGGACATTTATTTTGTTTCCAGTTCTTTCTTAACCACAAAAAGGAATATTTTGACATATAAGGAATCTTTCTTTTTATTTTTGATCTTGTTGGATATATGCCTAGCAGAGGGGTCTCTAAGTAAAAAGATATAGATGTTTCAAAGAGCTAGACTTTTGAAGGGCTGAAATATCCTTTCCTTTTACCCCCCACACTGAAATAATACTTCTCTCTTCAGTCCTAAGGGTTTTTCTTTTACAATGCTCATTTTCTTGAGTTATTGTTTTTAGGTAAAATGCAAATACTTCACTTATTATAAACAACTGGCCCTCTTCAGACAAAATAGGCCCATTTATGTCCAAACAAAAATGCCCACCAAGATGACTAAGGATCTTGAAACCATGATATTTAATGATTTGTTGAAAGAGCTTGGATTGATTAGCTTGGAGTAAAGAATACTTAAGAACAAGAAAGTTGTCTTCAATTATTTGAAGGATGGATATTTAGTGAGGGATTAGGTTTAGTCTCTCATTGCAGGAGGCATAACGAGTACAATGGTAAAAGCTGCAGAGACAGTGCTTTAGTTTGGTATAAGAAAAAAGCTTCTTAAAAGTTAAAAATGAGAAGTGGAATGCTACCTCAAGAGGGAGGTAGATGGTTCCTTAACACTGTGGGTGCTAGGATCAAAAGATCAATATATGGAAAGTGCCTTTGAGTCATCTGGTCCAACTATCTCATATTACAGATGAACAAACTGAGGCTAAAAAAGGTTGAATGATTCATCCAAATTTCCATGGATGGAAGAGGCAGGTTTGAACTGCCTGGCACATAGTAGGTATTTAATAAATGTTAATTAACTGACTAAATCCAGTGCTGTCCCTGAAAAGAACCCAAGTTCCTGCCTCTGCTTATTGAACCATTGTCATCACAATAAATCTAATCTGCAAGGTGCAAGTCATCAAGCTCTATGGTACTGCAGTAGACTCCCCACTGGCCCCTCCCTCTGATCTTCCCATCCATCTTGCTCTCCATCTCCCATGCCAGGAAGGAGACAAATCACCTGAGCTACATCCAAGAGGCAGGGATGCAAGCAAGATGGCTTCTTCAGGTTCAGGAAAAAATGACAAGGTTTAAAGGCAAGTCCATCAAGCTGTTTTCAAGTGCACTTAACAGGCCACCAAGCCTTGCAACACCCTTTTAAAAAGCAGAGTTACTTCCTTAATAATAGAAATCCATTATTCTTTATCACCCTGCTCTCAACCCTTCTCCATATTTCCCCTTACCATTCTCTCTCTCTCAGTAACCCATTTATCCTCTCTTATAAACCTACACTTAAAGTCTATATAAAATACAACTGTGAAGTAGCCGAAAAGCTTTCTGGTGGTGATTTGAGTTGGCAAAGTGTTTGTGACTATAACACAAAAATCCTTCTGTGCTATTTTAGCTCTGGGTCACTTCAGGTTGATTTTGCCAGGCTGTCTCTCCTTGGCAGAGGCATTTGCTTTTTTGAAGTGGGTTGTAACTGCTCCTGGTCACTTCTCAGGCCCTTGTGCCAGCCACGTAATATTGAGGGATGGGGGTGGGAAGGAATTTGTAGCTCTCCCCTTGGTCCTACAGTAACTGTCTGGAGGCTGCTGTGATGGATCAGATTTGATGATGATTTTCCTGCCTAATCACGTTGTTAATTAACATAACAAATCTTCACAGCTGGTAGCTGTAGTTCCCTTCTTATTCCCATAAACTAATTAAAAGCCAAAAAAAAATCCCAACAATAACAACAACAAAAAAACTAAACAAACTTATCCTCCCTACCTAAAGAGAAGTCAAAAACCCTAAAACCAGCCTAGGAGTGGATCTCCAAGAATTAATTCTACTTTGGAACAATGATATATAATTTCTTCTAAAATTAAAAGCATTCTGTTGGTGATAAAAGCATTTACTGGTGACAATCTATAGTCTACTTGGCTAGATCTTGCCTGGTACAATGAAAAGAGAAATAGAATTAGAGTTATCTGAATTAAAAAAAAACCCTTCTGCTATCTGTGTGAACTTGGGTAAGCCATTTAACCTTGCTGTGCACATACATATATTGTTTGTGCAAACAGTAGGATGGAGAACTTCCAACAAGAAAACTCTTTTTTTTTACAATGAAGGTTGGCAGCTTAGGTATTTTAGAGATTTGCTAGGGGAACTGAGAAGTCCAAGTTTCATTACTAGCATCTATGAGAGACAAGACTGGAGCCCGTTCTTCTTGGCTTTTAGTCTACCTCCTTAATCACTACATCACACAGATCTCTTCCTCTCCTCTCTTTCTCCTATTTACTTCTCCTCTCATCTCTCTCTCTCCATCCCACTCCCCTATTGCCCATCATCTCCCCCCTTCCCTATTTGACTTTTAGCCCCCAAATCACATAACTTGAGTTGTGGAAAGAACTCCACAACAGCTATTTAGTCCAACACATATACCAAAGAGATCCTTGCTATAATATAACCACTAACAAACAAGCTTTTGCTTAAAGACCTCCAGCATGGGGGAAACAACCCTTCCCTTTTTGAATCTTCTTCATATTTGAACAGTTCTGAATTTGAATTTTTATATTGACATAAAGGTAAGGGCTCTTTACAATTTTTGCTTCTGTCCAGTGGTGTCAAACAGGACAGTTGTATCCTTCCTCTAGGAGAAAGCTTTTCAAATATTGGAAGACAGTTATCAGTTTTCTTTAGGCTAAACATTTTCAGTTCTTTTATCTGAGCCTTATAGGCTATGGACTCAAGGTCTTTCACTGCATTGGTTACCTTTTTCTGGACATTCATGAGTTAGTTAGACTCCTTCTTAAACAAGATTTTAAAGAACAGGTTCTCCCTAGTTTGAATTATATTCTTTCTTCCTTTGTTGTTTTAGACTTTGTTCTGCTTCACTGGGTTGTAGTGCTGAGGACACTTCTACTATATTTGTCGTTTTTAAGTTTTTTTCTGTGAGGGAGAGGAAATGAAAGTATGTGATCCATTCCTGGGGATTTAATCATCTCTTTCTTTTAAACTTCTTGACAGTTTGAGAAGTGTTCATAGCTTCATGTAGTCAGAGTTGAAATGAACCATTTTTCCTTGTGTGAAAAGGAACACAAGCACATGGACTCACTCAAATGTTTTGAAGGTAATAAGAAATCAGAAAAACTCAGGTTCCTGCCCTTCTTGGTGTCTATACATAGCTTATCAAAGGAATAACTTTAAAGAAACCATAGTGATTTCAGCTCAGGAAGATAGCAGTTGAATAGCAACCAAAATGACTTGGTTTGACTTGGTTTTCTTAGTTTTTTAATATTGGACACTTCTGATCTACTCAGATATTTCCCTCCCAGTCCAATTTCTATTTCTGTATCTCTTCCATCTTTTGCCCCATACCTTTGCATTGGCTATATATTTTATTCTCCCTCCTTACTTCTGACTCATAGAAACTTTCTTTTCCCATAAATTAAAAAGAAAAAAAAAAGATGAAGCACTATCATTATCTCCCTCATGAAGCCTTTCTTGATATCCTTGTTCTATTAGCTGCTGGGGTCCTCGTTTTCAAACTATATTATACTTGGATATTTATGCTCTTTATAGCTTGTATATACTTACATATGGATAGGGTGACCCAAAAGTCTTAGTTCAGTTTTAACCTACTGCTCAGGGTTGTTGTGAGTATTAAATAAAATATTAATTGTTCTTGGCATATAGAAAGTTCTATATAAATATTAGCTATCATTATTGTCATTATTATTAAAATTATTCAAGCTTAAAACCACACTAAAATTTTTGGGACACCTTCTACTTGTTTCATAATTAGAATGGAAGCTCCTTGTAAATAGGGATTGTTTAATTTATTGTATCTAGTACATAATACTCACTTAATTAAATACAGTATACTACTACCTGTAAAACTTTAATGTTATTTCTTGCTATCTTCACTGGTGTGATACCTTTTTTTTTTTTTTTTTTTTTTTTTTTTTTTTTTTTTTTACTGTCTAGCAACAAGATTTCTCTGATTCAGATGGTCACAGCTGCAACTTCCCCTTTTTCACTTTTTTATGTAAAGTGCAACCACCTACAATTTCTATTTCAGCCATAATCCTTATTTGCAAGAATCTAAGACATGATAAAGATGGCTTCTTGGCCAGCTTATTCAAGAATCCATTCTTCAGGTTGCATAGTTCTCAAATGGATTTTGTATTGTCCTTTGGCATTTTATGACTTAGCACAATTCTAGTGCCTCAAAGTGAAAAATCAATGGTAAGAGGCAGTGGTTAATGATCATTTTATTGTATTAGCACAGACTCAGAAGTCAACATACTTGACATTCCTGGAAAATTGTTTTGTAGAAGTAAAGAAAAACATGATTAAAATTGAATAGTCCCAGGAAGTTTTAAAACTCTGAGCTTGGTTTTGGAAAAGATGTATCATGGTTCACAATAACTTTATCTTGGGTGAATTAGATGAATGGGAACTAACAAAACAATTTGCAGTGGGTTATTCTAATATCTATTCTATATTCTAATATCATATTTCTTATCTTGAAGTTAAGCTCTTGAATTGAAACACCTATATGCAGCATGATACAAGACTTAGAATTCTATATTCTAATATCTATTCTATATTCTAATATCTAATTCTATATAATTAATGTCTATTCTAATACCACATTTTTCATCTTAAATTGAAACACCTATATGCAGCATGATACAAGACTTAGAATCTCAGAAACCTAGGTTTGGAAGGAGCCTTGTTGCTCTTCAGAAGCATCTGACTCTTTGTTACCCCATTTGGAGTTTTCTTGGCAAAGATACCAGAATGTTTTGCCATTTCCTGCTCCCTGGAGTAGGGACAAATCAAAAGGCTATAACACTAATACAGGTGAGGGGTGATGAGGATGTGAACCTATCTTCCAACAATGTTACTGGGTTGAATGGAGAAAAAACATTGTGTTTGTAGTCAGAAGTCAGTGATTTGATTCTTTCTTTAGCTTTCTTAGTAATCACGATCAATGATTCTTTTCATCTTTGTGGGATCTTTGTTCCTTCCATGAAAATCTTGGATTAGGTGGTTTTTGTCTAATCTTCCTATTTCTGAGATTCTGCAGTTATTATCATCTTGAGGAATTCTTGATCACTGTTCAAGTTTTTGTGGGAAATAGTGTACAAGATATTTGATTAGATTTTGGTCATCCATAATGGAAGTTGGCTTCCATCCTACACTGGTGAGCATTTATGGAAATCTGGAGGTATTTTGCTGTCACTTCTTTGAATATAATACAATTACAGTGCTTTTGTTCAGTGCTGATAATGAAGATCTTCAGTTGACAGAAACTGCTATATTTTTGGGAGCCTCATTCTAATGAATTTTGAATGCCATGATCTCTTATGGTGGGCAGTGATGTGTTGCAATATTGAAAATGCAGGACTCAGGAGTCAGGAAAATCTGAGTTCAAATCCAACCATATACTCTTCCTAGTCAATTAATTAATTAACTTACAAGTCAATTAATCTCTATCTGTGTTATTTCCTCCTCTATAAAGAGAGGATAATAATAATATCACCTAACCCAAAGAGCTCTTGTAAGGATCGAATAAATTAATGTACTCCAAAACACCTTTTCTGCTGCCATTTCATACTTCACCTCCTCAGGTGGGAAGACTTATGATCATGTATGAAAGCTCTGTGAGCCTTCCATTTCCTGTTGGGCAAAGCATGTCTTCTGAGTAAAGGCTACTAGGGACATCTGCCTTAAAGCAACCACTTCCCTCTGTGCCAAAACAAGATAATTTCCATCTTTTGCCAATCACATCTCCCAAGTGAGACGTGGAGAACCTCTGTTGCAAAGAACTCCCTCATAGAGTTCAGGCTTCCCATCTCTTGCTGTGCTGTAGTTATTCCCTTTCAATGAATAAGGTATATTCTGCTCAGTGATAAACATTCTCACACCCATGTATTTCCCATCCCATCCTAGATCATCATCCAAACCCCATTTGATACCCCACCCCAATTCTCATCTTCATCTCCCTAATTTTTTAACCTAAATTCCATCTAACCTTTTTATCGTGCTTGTTCTATAGGCAACAAATTTCCCTTTATCTTAAATCTTTCTATCTGTTAGCTTTACTAAAACCCAACTTTCTCCCTGCTGACACGACCTTCCTGGCCACCCTTTCTAGTGGAATATTCCTTGCTCCTCATTGTCACTTCCAGACTCTCTCCCTTCTTCCAACACTTAGAAACCTCTCTTCCTTTGGGGTTCATGCTCAGTTAAAAATTGGGTAATTTATCTATAGACCCCCAAATTATTGTCTTTCCTTCTTCAGTATGTTTCTTATTTGGCTCACAATTTTTATCTCCTTTCCAATTCTTGCCCTCATGTTAGGGCAAGCTCCTCTTCCATGCATATCCACATACACATTGATTCTCCCTCAAATAGCTTAACCACTTAATTTCTCAACTTAGTTCCCTTGAATCACTCTTCCAACCAACCTCAGCAACACATATAGATGATCATGCTCTTGATCTTGCATTAACTACAAATATACAATCTACATGTTCAAGAATTCCAAAATATTGTTGTCCAACTGTAATCTATTGACTTTTATTCTCTCTGCCTTCCCTTACCAACCTCTAGTGACTGTAACCTTCGATCCTCTGACCTCTCAATTCCCTCCCAGTCTGTTTTTCTTGTACTAGCCATTTTCTCTTCTCTCCATCTTGATCGTTTAGTAAATCAATCCAAATCTAAACTCTATTCTTTCTCATTTGTATCCCTAGCCTATTATCATATTATTGATTATGACCCAATAAACCTTGGCCTTGGATCACTTCCATGATCCTTTGCCTTTATTCCTATCCATGGGCTTCTGAATGAAATGGAGAAAGTCGTTCTGACTAGGTCCATTACCATTTTGCTACATAACCTCAACAGAGTCCTCACTGTTTCTAGGTAATTCTACAATACTTTCCTTATTAACCCACTCTCACTCTTCATGGCAGAATCTTCCAAACCTTTTCATCCCTTCTCAAGTCTGCCATTCTTTCAGTTGAAATTATTGACAGTCCTGGCTTCCTTTAAGCCCCAACTAAAATCCTACATTCTGTGAGAAGTCTTTCCTAACTTCTCTGAATTCTAATGCCTCCCCTCTATTAATTTTGCTTTATTTAGCCTGTATATAGCTTGCTTTTTATATATTTGCTTGCTGCTTGCTTGTTGTCTCTCCAATTAAATTGTAAGCTTTTTGAGGGCAAAGATAATCTTTTGCCTCTTTTTATAACTTCAGTATTTAGTACAATGCCCAAAATAAACACTTAATAAGCATTAATGATATATAAATGCTAAATAATAATAATAATAGTTATTATTATTATGCCATCAGAATGATCAGCATCCTTGATTCTGCAGGTAGAGTAGCAGCATGACTTTTTTTTATCATGAGGAAATGATGATAAATTATATCTTCAAATTTTCTTTTTCTTTTATGCATTTTCTTTTTCATTTACCATGCATTTACTTTGTTCTTGCTGAGGCAAGAACTCTTCCTGAGACTGAGACACTATTCTTTCTTTTTTCCCTTCTGATTTTAAAACATTGTTTGAAGTTTTGACTTCTAAATTCTATCCTTTTTACTTTGCCACCTCCTGTTCCTTGAGATGGTAAGCAATCAGATACAGATTTGGAAAATATTTCTGTTTAGTCATTTTATATAATAGGACTTGAATAAAAGAAAAAGAATAAGGAAATAAAGTCAAAATAGCATACTTCAGTGTCTATTCAATCAATATCAGTTCTTTCATTGGAGGCAGATAATATGTTTTATCATTAGTCCTCTGGGATTGTCTTGGATCATTGTTTTGTTGGGAATAGCTAAGTCATTCATAGCTCTTCATTGAACAATATTGCTATTACTGTGTACAATGTTTTCTCTTGGTTCTACTTCACTATGCATCACTTCATGTAAGTCTTTCCCGGGTTTTCTGAAATCAATCAGCTTGTTATTTCTTGTAGCATGATAATATTCCATTATGATCATATATCCCAGCTTGTATAGCCATTTCCCAATTGATGGGCATCCCTTTGATTTCCAATTTTAGCCACCACAAAAAGAACTGTTATAAATATTTTTGTCCAAATAGGTTGGGCATTATTTTTGAAAGAACCTGCTCCTTTAATGTTTGTCTCATTGATCTCACTGATTAGTGCCTTACATTGACTATTACCAGCCCGTTCAGTCCAGTCCGTGGACCTGGGTTGGGGTTTGACAAGGATCATAAGTAGGGCAGGTCTCCAATTCTGGAACAGGAAAATTAGAATAATGAAAGTTCCCATGCAAATTGAGGTCAAGAGCATGGTGACAATATTTAGCCAGACAGGTCAATGAACTAGAAAAAGTGGAAGGCCATTTAGGAAATAGACTCATAGATACTCATAACAGGATCTGACAGGGAGGCTAGCAAGAAACAAGGTCCAGGTTTTAGGATACAGATTTTGATGATGGGAGACAGATGATGGGCTGAACTAGACAAAGAGCCTTGTCATATTCAGAGACTGTCCAAGCACCTGCAAGTTTCAAGGCTGTCTGTGTGCCAGCTGGCCTACTAATTCTCCCAACTAGTTCAAATTCCTGCCAGTGGAAGATGTCCTTACTGTGCTTCCTTACTCATTAACTGCCTAGACTTTATGGAACAAAGGACACAGCTGCCCATCAATTGGGAAATGACTAAACAAGTTGTTGTATATGATTGTGATGGAATACTACTGTGCTCTGAGAAATGATGAGCTAGTTGGTTGTAGAAAAACATGGAAAGACTTGCATGAAATAATGAAGAGTGACATGAGCAGAACCAAGAGAACATTGTATTGACTAACAGTAATATTGTTCAATCTTTGAACAACTAAGTTATTCTGAGTATTATAAATTTCTGAGTATTATAAATATTCCAATAAAGTATAAAGGACCTATGAAGGAAAATGCTATTTATCTCCAAAGAAAGAACTGAAAAATAGAAAAATGCATAATATGATTTTATGTGCATATATACATACACACATATATCTGTATCAAATGGTGGTCTTCTCTAATGTGGTACAGAGAAGGAGGGAGAACTTAAAAGGGAACTAAAAATTTAAATTAAAAAAGAATAAAGGACATGGCCCTTAGAAATGTCAAATATGGTTCAGTAAAAAGATACCACTGAAAGGCCTAATCATGAACTGTTGTTCAAGAAACAAATCATTTAGTGCTGCAACAAAAGCAAACTGATCATATTGGTAAAATTTCAGGTTTTGAAATCAATGTTACATAAAGTACTCTTTGAAGAATCTCCCATGTGCCTAGTTGATCTTAGTCTTAGGTGAGACAAAGGCAATAAAAGGTCTTATGGTAAGTATTTGGGCTGTCTCTACTCAGAGGAAAAGCCTAGGCTTGTCCAGGGTGCGCTATTTTGTTTGCTTCAAGACAATGATGAAAGCCTCTAAGTCTATGAATCCCAGGAAGTAGGCTGGCTGACAGCATATTAGTTGCTATGTCCCAATGTGGAAATTTAACACAAAAAATCTGCTCAGTTTGTAGAGAGTAGATCATATGCAGGTGTATGTGTGCATGTGGGTATATTCATACACACACTTCAAATACACACATATATACATATAACACAAAACACATACACGTAACATATTTACATATAAGTAGATGTATGAATGTATACATGTATATACATATGTATATAAATGCATTTTATATACACATACACAAAAATACACATATAAACATATATATATCCACCTATTTATATACATATATCAACATGTGTAAACTATATATTATGTATAGCATTGTGGATATTTGTATACATATCTATCTATACATGTATAGATATATTTATTGTGTATAAGTATTTGAATGTATGAATGTGTATATGTATATAATATGTACATTAAATATATGTGACACGAATAGTAATTGAGAAAGTACACTTATTTTTCAACCTCAGTCCTGGAAAGCTTGTGTGATATAGCATTAGAAACTGGCAGACAATACACAGAAGATATTCCTCCTATTGCTTCACAGCTATAATAAGCTAATCTCATCTTAAATAAATCTAGCATATAATGAAAGGACATGAATACATTAACAATGAGCTCAGTTCCCCTGGCATTTATAACAGACCCATATTATGCAATTGGGGTGGGGGAGTCCTTTACACTAAGTCTTGCTGGTTAAATGATACACATGTGAGCCAAGAGTGTCTAAGGAGCTGCAAATGGGATGTTACAATTCTTTGTGTTAGTAGAGTTGCTTTTAAGGGGCACTTCATTGGCACAATGGATAAAGCACTAGATCTGGAGTCAGAAAAACCCATCTTCCAGTGTTCAAATTTGGCCTCAGATGCTTATTAGTTCTGTGTGACACTGGGAAGGCATTTGTTCTCTATTTGCCTCAATTCCTCATCTGTAAAATGAACTGGAAAAGGAAATAGCAAATCAGGCAGTATTTTTGCCAAGAAAACCCCAAACGGTGTCACAAAGAGTTAGATAAGACTGAAATGACTGAATAAGAAAAGCAAAAAAGTTGTCTTTGATTGGGTATGGAGTCTGCCTTTTCCCACTTCTGCTCCTGTTCTACAATTGCAGGTTGTAGTTTTTCAAAGTAAGTCTTAGTGCTACTAATGGTAGGAAACATATCATCCTTCCCCCAAAGGAAATCTGTAGGATGGGAGATTCTAATAACATCCTTTTCTGCCTTTTAGACAGCTTTCTAATCCTCACTAGGGAAAGAGAATTGGGATGAATATACACAAAATTGTTTTGAGCTATTTGGAGAATTACATATGGTAAGCATACAACAAGGAAGTTTAATATAAAATAATTTAAGCCAGTTTCATACCTGCAAAAAGAAAATAAAAGAAAAACTTGATCATGTTCTCCTAGATCATATCACATCACTAATACTTAAATACTCAACACAGAGAACTAACTGTTGCATAATGATTCATTTAAAATGAAACTGAGATGTCATTTTTGACATCTTTGTTATATGTGTTTATGTGAATTTGAAATTTTTACTTAATCAGGGAATTAAAGACAATGGGAGGGGGGCTAATCCTTCTGGAGAGAGAGGAAAAGTCGTGTTCTCATTGCACTCATTTCTTTTTCCCTCCAACACCCTGCAGTTAAAAATTTCCTCTGGGATAACGCTTTGCACACACATTCTCTGTCTTGGAAGGCTTTTTGGAAGGTATAGTTAGTTCTAGGCTCTGGCATCTTTCCTCCTGAGCCTCTAAATTACATTTGTGTGGGGATTTCTGTGAGCCAGAGAAATGTTCGCCTGGATCTTAATGAAACTACCAAATCCATTTTCACTTAGTCTCTCCTTGGGGGGTGGGGAGGAATGGGAAGGGAATTTGGTTCCTGGAGACAATCTCTCTCTACACCCCCCCTCCCTCTACTGCCTGAACGCCTAACAAACAAAAGAGCATCCTAGAGATGGTCAATGTGTTAGAAGTTCTAAATGCTGATCTGATAATTGTTAGAAGAATTACATTCCTCCTTGGAAGAAAAGTGAATGTACTTATAATAAATGTGACTCCTCAAAGGGAAGGAAATCCTGCAATTTTTCCTTTGGTCAGAGGTAAAGACAAAATAGAGTTGGACTTGTAGTCAGGAAAAACTGAATTTGAATGCTGCTTCACATACTTCTTGTGGCCATGCACAAGTTATTTACTACTTTCATTTTTAGCTAATGTCTTTCAATCATTTTTTAGTTGTGTCCTACTCTTTCTTCTTGACAGAGGTAGGAGCAGTTTTCCATTTCTTCTTTTAGCCCATTCTACAGATGAGGAAACTGAGGCAAAGTAGGCTTAAGGGACTTGTCCAGGGTCACACAGCTAGTAAGTGTTGGAGGCCAGATTTGAACTCAGGAAGAGCAGGCCTACCACTCTATCTATTGTGCCACTTAGGACACAGGATAATAGCAGCTACTTTACTGGGTTATTGGGAGAATCAAATGAGATAACATATGTAAGACTTTACATAAATGATATGGTTCAATGGTGCACATGTTTCTCAGACAAATGTGAGGCACTTAGGATGATTGAATTTTTGCAGGACCTTAAATATTAAGCTGATTGAATTGAATTAGAACTTTTATCTTTGAGAAGAAGTACTTGGATTAGAATTAAATCTTTTCCACTCTAAGTCCTGATGACTGCATGCAAATTAAATGGTGATGTTGGTGGTGGGAGGGGAGGGTCGTGGTACAAGGGAAAGGGAAAGGAAATTTATTTTTAAAAATTTTCAAAGGTTCATTTTCCACATGATTTATTTTAAATTTTTAGTTAAATACAACAACGAATCTTTGGACAGAAGCAAATGGCCTCTTCCAGACTGCCATTTGACTTCCTAGAAAAAAAGCAACTTAGTGGAGAAATGACTTCCAAGAGATCTAAGTTTATTCTACTTATTTTGTCACAACATTGGATTCTTCCAGTCATGTTTATTCATTCATTCATTCATTAATCTAGTGAATAATTATTAACCATCTACTATATATAGGACACTGTGTCCTAAGCCCCGTACAGGATTTACAATAGTGTAAAAAATCTATCCTTGCCTTTAAGGAAGTCACAATCTAGTGATTGAATCACAAATTTAAAGGCAAAAGGACCTTTAATATAGTTCAGACTCTTTATTTCACAGATGAGAAAACAGAGGTTCTCAGAGTTTGGATGACTTGGCCCAGTTCTTACAGGTACTAAGTGGCAAATATGGTGACAGTTTGAAGGCAGTACAACTGAGTGACTGATCTTAAGTGGTGATGGTGGTGGTGGTGAACTCTGCTCATTAGAAGTTGCCAAGAGCTTTTTGAATTACTTAGGTAAGTGACAGTATTTATCCTAGATGCTGATTTTAGAACTCTGGGAATGTGAGGACAAAGAATATTAATATCCATGTCTATAGAGTACTTTAAGATTTGCAGAGAGCTTTATGTAAGTCCTATGTTTGAACCCTGCTCTATTAGGGAATTCTTTCAGATATTGATATCTTTCTTTTATAGAGAATAAAAATGAGGTTTCAGAAGCTTCAGTGATTTGCCCATGATCATGCAATCCACATGCATTTAAAAACCCCTACTATATATAAAGCACTAGGGTTGCAAAGTGAGATAATTCTTGACCTCCGCAAGCTTATATTCTACTCAAGGATGTGGCATATTTACAGATAAACAAGTAAAGAATATTTTAAAAAGTTGTATCTATGAAATGATTGATATAGGGAATTCCTGGTGAGGAACTTCTTTTATTCATGCAGATTGAGCTTCTTCTGAACTTCTGTTAAGTTCAAGAGAATCATCTGGGTGCAGATTTCTTTGAAGATATATCCAAGACTGTATAGTCAGCATGTATCAATAGAGATATAAATATACACATATTTATCTATGAATACATATACCATACATGTATAGACATTTGAAAACACATGATATGTATAGCATGTTCATGATAAAGTATGTAATATATGTGCAACATATATTCATAAATACACATCTGTATAAACACATTATAAAATATATGCATGTATCTGATACACAAAAAAATTTATCAGTCAATCAATAAGCATTTAAGTACCTTCTGTACTCTAGGTACTGTGCTAGGATATGGGGATATAAAAGGAAGTAAGAGATAGTCCCTGCTCTCAAAGATCTCATGATATATAAAACATGCACCACAAAAAATGCAATAAATGGCATGGCACTAAAAAGTGGGAGAAAAGAACCTTTGAAGTAAATGGCTCTTGAGAAGAACCTTAAAGAGAAGGGCTTCTAAGAAGAATAGGGGATAAGAGAGAGCATTCTGTGCAAAAAACAAGGGAAAGGGAACTGTGATTTACTGCACAAGGAACACACAGGTCAATTTGGCTAGTGTAATATCTAATCACTGTGGAAGGGTAAGTTGGAGGCAGGCTTTGAAAATATTTAAATGCCAAACAGAGGAGTTTTCATTTTAACCTAAAAGAGAAGGAAATTTGGGGGGGGGGGAAAGAAGAGTAATTAAGCCTCTTGAGCAGAGGAGTGACACAATTAGACTGAACATCACATTATAAATTTGGAAGAGGTCTTATTGAAGGGATAGCCTGGATGCATAGAGCCTGATGGGGGCTATTCCAATTGTCCAAAGAAGAAATCCTAGACTAGGGAAACTGGGATGTGAATATAAAGAGAAGAGGACAGATATAAGATTTTGAGAAGGGACAAGTCTGGTAGACTATATGTCCAATATTCTTTCTACGGGATCTGTGAGAAGGACCTATTACCTTGTCATAAGGGTAAGTCAAAAGGTAAGTTAGAGTAGTAGCTTGAGTGGAAGGGAAAATGAAAACAAAACCAAACCCATTAGCAACACGTTACCATCGATATGAGATGAAAACCAAGGTGCTAGGGTGCACCAGAAACTTAGAATCATAGATGATCATTTTAGACCTGTAGTTGGAAGGGACTTCAGAAGCTGAGCCACTTAGTATAACTTCCTTTCTTTAAAGATGAGGAAATAAAAGCCCAAGAACATTAAATGATTTACTGAGGGTCACACAGTAGCAAAGCTAGGACTTGAATACTGTTTTCTAGATTCTAAATCCAAGTTCACTTTTTGCTGCACCACATGCCTCACAATTCTTGCAAAAGCCTGTATAGATTAGGGAAAGTAGCTTTAGTTTCTTTATGGAAAAAGAGATATCTTTGGGGAGTGGATGGGATGGGGAAGAGCCAGCTTGGGCTATGAGATAACTATGTAAACTCCAAGATGTGGTTGATCCACTGGATGCTGGGAAGCTGCCACAGTTTGAAGGGGAAATGTGGCATTCAGTTTATTACTGAATCTTCCATTTTTACCCTAAAATGCATCATTTCTTTGTTCACTTAGGTAAACCTTTATGTTCTTTCTTCTTCCCTCTCTTGAAACTCTCAAAGAAATTATTGATATCTAACAAAAAATCTCAGCAAAGGTTGTCCAGGGCTGAAATGCATGTTTAGGAATATTACTTGTTTATTACTTTGTCTCCTCATTTGGGGAGCAATGAGAATATAGAGTTCCTCAATCTGTACCTTCCTGAATCAGCTTTCTAATTAATCACTAAGCCTTTAAGGATATGTAAAACTTGAACAGCCTGGCGTCCTGTTTTAATCTAAGAGAATCAATCTAGAGAAAAATGGGAAGGTGACCTGATAACCATTGCTTGGTGTGTATTCTTCCAGTTTAAGATATTTTCAGGGAGATTGGGCCAAGGGTTACTTTTTGATGAAATCCGTAAAAGAAGAGCAATTTAACAATGGCATTGCATAAAGCAAATACTAGTTAAGCACTTACTATGAGCCCCTGGGTGACCAGTTGGGGAAGATACAAAATTTAATGAAATGTCTTTCTGCCTCTGTAAAACATAAATAGGGGAATGAGACCAGGTAGGTCTCCATTAGCACAAGCAATGAATGCTATTAAGTAGTCCTATTGTGAAAATTCATACTATTCAAAATTATAATTACATGAAAATATGGCAGTTGTTTCTACCACAATGAAAATATGCAGCGAAAATGCAATATGACCACTTATTTGGGCTAGTTGGGATCTAGCTGTAAAGTATCACCAGTATAAAATAGGACATGTAAAGCACTAGGAGCACATAAGAACTATGGCATTTTGTTAGTTCCAAGGAAGGAAATTTTTGTGGCTCAGAGAATGGGGAAAAACTTCAAGGATGAAGTAGCATGGGAGCTGGGACTTAAAGGACAGACAAGTTTTTCAATAGATGGGTATGTTAGAAATGGCATTTTAGACATAAAAAATAGCATGAATAAAGGCATGGAGGTAGGAAAGTATAGGATGTGTATAGCTGATGGTGAATTTGGCAGAAATATAAAATGTTTGATGGTGATTAATGGCCAGTATATCTGTAAAGGGAGATTGGAGCCAGATTTTGGAGGACTTGGACTGCCAGGTAGAGTCTAAACTTGATTAAATGGTAATATATCTGCTTTAGCTAATCTGGAAATATGAGCAAATCTATTTATTTTAGAAATCTTTGGAACTCTTACTTGAGTCTTTCTGCTGGTGACTGAGAACTAATTCATATAACTTATTATATTTAGCTGGCTGATTATCTCAAACCATACTTTACCTTTACCTTCTACTCGTAATCCAGCCAGCAATCTTGTCATCTGTCTCTGAGTCATATATACCTTCTTCTCGCTTTCTATTTTCCACTCATATCAATACTAACATTGTTTCTGGAAAAGGGAATATTATTTGACTTCCCTATAGATGAACTTCTCATCTCTTGAACTTCCCTAGCTACCATGCCCTTCTACAAGGTCTTCTCTTCTTATTTTAGACTTGAACTTTTTGAGGGCAGGCAATCTATTTTTGTATTTGTATCCCCAGCACTCAGCACAGTGCTTAGTAAGTAGTAAGTACTTAATATGTGCTTTTTCACTCATTTCAGTAATTCATTCACAATCATGGAGAGATATAGTCTGTTTTTTGCTTGGGTGAAGAAACTAAAAATAGCAGGAATATTGCAAGCTTTTCAAAGGACTCCGGCAGCCGTTGAGTTGCTAAAGTTGGGCTGCAGAAGCTCTGCTATAATTTGACAGCTAAAAGATATGGGACTACACTCTGTGAGTGCAGAATTTCCTGTATACCTGGGGCATAGACGTGTAGGAAATGAATTGAATAAGCAAAGATGATCGCTATCACTTTTATTACCACTGAGTGTTTGATTTCTGCTATCGTCCAACCTGATGACATCAGATCCTTGGGCATGACTAAGAGGGGATTATTTGTTATCTGATCTTGCTTTGTGTATGTGTGTGTTTGGAACGACTGAAGGTTTTTAATATTGAAAAATCAAACAGCATGGATGGTTTCATTCACCCGAAGCCTGGTATTTACAGTTGCACTCCCTTAATTTTGGCTTTTGTTCTGTCTTTCCAAAAGCAAACTCAGCAATGTCATTTGATCATGAAGATTGATAACTGGGGAAAATGAATGCCACCCAACTGAGATATGGGTATACTAGAAATGGCATTTTAGGCATAAAAAACAGTGTGAGAAAAGGCGTGGAAGCAGGTGAGTACAGGATGTGAATAGCTGATAAAGACTTTGACTGGATTCATTACACCTTCATCTTATCATGCTCAGCGTGTACTATTTGAGTTCCAAACCCAAATCTCCCTTTCTGCAACTCAAAACAGAAGGGGAATAGAGGTGGGAGTGGGGGAAGAAAAAAAAGGAAACTTACATGCTAACTTTATTATAGATTTAAAAGGAATAGCAAGTTTACATAATCGATTTGCAGTTTTATGGAAATACTTGTTTTATTTTTAAGTTAAAATAAAATAAATAAAAATAAAAAGAAGATAAGAAAAGAATAAAAGAAAATATATTTAGTGAATGAATACTTAAAATTTTACACTTAGTGGTTAATTTGACTGGATAAATCTACAAGTGAATTTTGCTAATGTTAGTATTGTGTGTAATTTTTTTTTTAATATTGTTTTACTCAGTTGTGACAGACTCTTTGTGACTCCATTTAGGGTTTTCTTGGCAATGATTTTTACTCTTTCTTTCTCCAGCTCATCTTACAGATGAGGAAACTGAGGCAAATGGTTAAGTGACTTGAATGGGATCGCATATTTAGGAAATACCTGGCACCAGATTTTAACTCAGGAAGATGAGCCTTCCTAATTCTAGGCCTGGTACTCTATTCCTTGTACCACACTAAACACTAGTAAGGTCATGGCAAGAGACTAAGTACCTCTAGGCTTAGGGAGGCTTAAAACATATAATATTCTTTCCCTCTATCCCTTTATTGGAGTATTGGAAAGATTTTAAAATGCCTCCAGTTCCTGATGGGAGAGTTTAATACTTTTCATCCTTTGATTCCACGCCTTGGTTTTTTTTTTTTTTTTTTTTTTTTTTTTTTTTTTTTTTTTTTTTTTTACAGACTACCTCATGCTTGTAATGCATTTCTTTAGCTCTCTCTCAGAATCATCAGCTTCCTTCAGAGCTCAGCTAAGGTACCACAGACAGCAGGCCATCTTTGCCAGATTGTTGTCAATGTTCTCTTAGCAGTCAAATTTCATATATTTACTTATCTGTGTATATGTAGCTTTTCCTAGTAGAATGTAAGCCTTTTGAGGATAAGGACTGCTTTTCATCTGTCTTTGTGCCTAACATATGGTACAAACTTAATTAATATTTGTGCAATTTAGTATGTAGTTTGATCTAAATTTGGTAGGGGAACTAGGGTGAGGAACAAGAATCTCAGAGTAGAAGCTTCTTCCTGATAGTAGCATAATTAGTCAAAATTAAATTAGATTGGGTTTTCATACTTTAGTGATATTTTCTCTGCAATCTCTCTATTTCTAATATCTACAGGGAGACAGGTTCTTATGAGAGCTTATAGAGCCACTCAACCTGTTTCAGGAGCAAAGTCTAAGAACAATAATTAATGTTGTTCTTTTTCTTAGAAAGAAACAGTAGAGATTTCTGTTATATTTGGAAAATATTAATATATTAAATCATAAATCTTTATCTTCCTTTGAAGTTCTTTTTTTAGAGAGTCATTTGGGATTTTTAGGCTATTGATTGATTAAATTATTAGAGACCACCTTTGAAGGAACACAAATTTCCCAGTGTCAGATCTGAGAATTAAAAAAGACTTTTAAAAAGTTACCTATTTCAGTTTTCTTCCTTCAAACAAGCAATTTTGCACTCTCCATCTTTTTACAGATGAAAAAGACAAAATGCAGAGATATGATTTATGCAAGTTCTTGCAGTCAGGAATGCTCCATGCTTAAACAGGTCTGAATATTCAGTCGATTTTCTAGCCTTGCCCCAGAACCACTATGCTACTCCATGGCTATCTTCACACCATGATCCTGCATTATAATCTCTGTCTGTGCCCCAAACTCCAGTTCCCATCCTGCCAACCCTACCACCTCCCTTTATATTACTCCTTATCCATGTCTAACCTTTCTTTCTCCATCTAATTCCTAACATATTTTTTCCAGTTGTAACTCAAAACAATAATGAAACCAATACTATCATTCCTAGAAAGAATATGCCATTCAACTTCCCTATGATTCCACTCATTATCTCTGACTCCCCAGATTAAAAAAAAAATCTTTTTTCCTATAGGGCCACCACTTCCCAAATATATGTTGTTTTCCTAAATTAGAATAGAAACTCTCTGAGGCAAAGACTGTTTTGTTTTTTGTTTCTTTCTTTTGTATTTGTGCCTCCAGCATTTATCACAGTGCCTAATACACAGTAAACACTTAAAAATGCTTCCTCACTCATTCCCCTGATCTGTTTCTTCCAGTGACACAAATCATAATCTCCCTATAAGTGTGTAATCACTCCAAAAACTCTTTTTATCATCTATTTATATGAAAACACTTTTTAATCTTGTTCTTCTTTATTGGTATTCCTTTTGGTATATGTTCAACCTGCTTTTGCCATTTATTTCTCTCTCTATTACCCTCTGGGTGATGTTCATTTTTCATTCTTCAAAGATCCTTCTATTCTATATCTTGGGCCATGCAACAACACAGATAGAATGATGGTTTAAAAAAAGATGAGCCTTTCTTTCCCTAAGGCTTGGAAGTCTTGGGATCATTAAAAGCAGCTTAGGGACATTAAAAAAAGATTTGCAATTTTCTTTCTTCCCTAACCCCAGGAAACAAATAGTGGGCATCCAAGGAAGATGTAGAATTAAGGTCTTTGAAAAGGGAACATTCCTTACAATTATCTTTACAAGAGAGAGCCAGAGAATCATCTCAGAAAGCCTTGAGTAAGTGTGGTAAGGTGACGCCAAGAGGGTTCCCAGAATGCTTCTCTGAAGCACTTGGCTTGAAAGGACTGTTATTTATTGATTCTAAGCTGTTTTCTTCTTATGTTTCTCTCTCATTAAAAGGAAAGCAAAAGACTGAGAGATTTCTAAAATGACTGGGATAAAAACAAGCAAAATTATGACCAGAAGTCTCTGGGGGTGAGCATTCTCCAGTTGTTCCTCTATTAATGGGACGATAGCAATGATACTGATACCCTGCTAAATAATGAATACAGTTACTCTCCTTTGAGCAGACTTTAGTGTTTCATATGAAAGAACTCTTTCATGCCCAGTGTGTTAGCAACTGTAAATGCAGTTTAGGGTAAAAATGCCCATATTTCTATGTTCTTCTTTGCTTTTGTTTCTTTTCCTAATGTTATTTTAGTTTCTAGTTCAAACACATCGAGTCACACATGGCAATCACTGGGTTGTACAGGATCTCTGTAAGGTTAAGTAGAAATAGGTCATTTTGTCTCCAGTGGGATAATCTGAGGGCCAGCAGTGCTGAGTTTTATTCCTAGAGCAAAAAAGGTGTGATTTCAGAATGTCTTTAAGTAGGGAGAAAGAGGAATGAATTGCAGAAGTTGTGGAGGAGCTGGAAAAGTCAGACAGGCTAAGATTGGAGTGAAGACCTGTGTTTGCTGGGCAGTAGAGAAATAAGCTTGATTTTCTAGAGGCATATTGGGGTCAGTTTTCTTGGTTAGATATATAACTTGTGATCGAAAGTATAGTTAAGGACTTGTTTCTCCAATAAATTAATTAGCTTGTACAAAGAAAAGTATCAGCACACCATTATTCTACAGGCTCCCAATCTTCTGTCCTTTCACAAATGTGTGTCATTGCTATTAGGGGCACTGGATGAGGGAGTACGGAGTTCTCAGCAAAAACCCATTCCTCAAGATTGAAAACAAGTACAAGTTGGTTGTATTGTGTTCATTGTGTCTGTTTATTCAGAGGAATTACTTATGTCTATACTTTCAAAAATTGTTGTCCAGATAGGAAAGGGGAAGTAGGACATTGGGTAGAGCATAGGATAGGGAGTTTGGGGGATAATTTAAGCAGGTTTTGTCTAGTTTACATTTTCGAGACACTCAGTCCACAAACATAAGCACCTATTATTGGGCCAGCATTGCCCAAAATATTAGTGATGCAATATAAATGGGAGCCAATTTTACCCTCAAGGCATTCATATTTTAATTGGAGTGGTATTGAACAGTATAAGGATGTGGTGGCAAGAAAGGAAATTTTGACTGGTGTTGTCCTACAGAATGTAAATGAAACCGTGCTCTAATTAGGAGTAGAGGTAATAATGATTGTTCCTAGAGATGGAAAGAGGGTGGAAGGAATATGTTGTGGAGGCAGATTAGCTAGCAAGACCCCTAGCAGAAGTGACTTCTTCTTCAAACAAGGTTTGATGCTGGTTAGATATAATAGTTTAGGTGAACTTACCCACCCACTGATCAGAACAGCTCGACCTTAGGGGAGAGCGGTATAATAGCAACGACAGTATCACTACACTTCTCTAAAAATAAAATTAGACTGAAAATGATTAAATCAGATTGACTGACCTCTACTTTCCCTTACTTGGACCATTACCACCCCCTAAAAAACAAACAAACAAGGAAACAAACAAACAAAAAAAACCCCAAAACCCCCAAAACTCTATGTGGAAATGGGAAATCTGAAGCAGAGAAGTTGACTCAGACTCTTCAGTATTTATACATTTTCCCAAATCATCTTTTTGTCACTTATCTTTCTATCCCTCCTCTTTCTTTCTTTTTTTTTTTTTTTTTTTCCCCCCCGCTGCATTGTGGAGACAGATTTGAGAAACTGCCCTTTTGAACAATCTCACCTGTGCCATTCACTGAGGTTTTACTTTCAATGTCCACAAGGTGGCAGGCTATACACTTACATTTACCACAGTAAAGGGACAGTCCCAATTGACACCTAGCTTGAGCTTGTTGAAAAGGTATGAATTACCTCTGTGGGTGGTTTTGTGGTCCCAAGACAGTGTTGAGTTTTCTCAGATTATAATTAAAAGTTTCAAGGAGAAAGAGGATGGAGATGGGGAACAATGATGCTTTTTTGGGAAGGGAAGATATTTGCCCAATTCCTCTTTTACCTGCAGAACAGATTGGTTGCTTTGTAAGGCCCTTTATTTTTTCTGAGGTACCTGTTTGCTTTGAGTTTTAAATGGAGGGAGAGACACTTCCCACTTCCTTAAAGGAAGGCAGTAGTGTGAAAGTAGAGAAGTCTGCTGGATGTCAGAGGTGACATCTTTGTTCATGGGATCACTCCTCTGTAATGGAGAGTTCAAAAGACTATTTGATGCTATTTTTAAGTAGCTAAAGGCTTTAAATAAAGTAATTTAACGTGTTTTTAAGTAATTAAAATGTGGAACAGATTTTTTTTCTCACTTCAAAGCTATTGGCTGCCAAGCCAAGGGGAAGGGATAGGGATCGTAGAAGGTTAAATCAGATCAAATGTTCTTCTGGCAAGTACCAATGGGGCACTTTCCCCGGGTAGATCTGCCAGCACATCTCAGCCCTTGAACAAGGATCCTCAGAATGGAAAGACTCATGGATTTTGTTCTAAAGACTGAAGTTCAAAGCCCAGTTCTGCCACTTTCCACCTGCGTGAACTTGGAAAGTGCCTTATTCTCTCTGGATTTTAGTTCCCTAATCTGCGAGATGAGTTTGATTATTACTAAATGACATATCTTATCATCTGTTATTCTTCCTCACCTCTGTGGACTAACTGAACTGATCTTCTTCTGTTTCTCACATACAACCTTCTAACCTTTATCTCTTTGCCAGGCTAATCCCCACGACTGGAATGCTCTCTTACCTTACCCCTGATTCTCAAAAATCCATAATTTCTTTAAAAATTCACCTTAAATGCTGTCTCCTACATGGGATTCCCCTCTGCCCCTACTTTGATAACCTTGCATTATATATATATATATATATATATATATATATATATATATATATATATATATATATATATATATATATATATATATATATAAAGAGATTTCCCCTTTTGGATGTTAAAAGTTTGGCTGTGAAGAAGGGCAGAAAAGAACTTTTATTAAGAAAAACTGAGGGGCAGCTAGGTGGCGCAGTGGATAGAGCACCAGCCCTGAAGTCAGGAGGACCTGAGTTCAAATCTGGTCTCAGACACTTAACACTTCCTAGCTGTGTGACCCTGGGCAAGTCACTTAACCTCAATTGCCTCAAAAAAAAAAAAAAACAAAAAAAAGAAAAACTGATAAAATCTATGTGCAAAGGAGCACATTTTTCTGTTAAAATATGAGGGCACAGTTCTAGCAGGACCTAAAAGAAAATTGAATTGACTGATTTCATATAAATTAGAGAAATGGCTTAAGTTCAAGGTATTGTGGTCTCTCTATCATTTAAGTATATTTTCTACTTCCCCCCCCCTTTTTTTTTTTTAGCATTTGAAGGGTTAAAACTCACAGAGTGGTAAATTAAATAAGATCATAGGATGACTTAAAAAGGGCTATTGGCTTTGTAACTGAAGAATTTGGCAAAGATTTCACCTTCCAAGAAAAGCATCATTGCTTTATGATTTCATCCCTTTATTTAACTATAGAGTCTGAACATCAAGTGAGATCCAATACTCTCTTGGGACCACCAAGCCATCGAAAGGAATACCTTATATCTTTTCAACAGTCACATTAGACACATCAGTGCTGTAACGCCAAAGATAGATTTAATGAGTCTTGTCCTATAAGGGAAAGATATATCATCAATGAATGGGTGTGTGTGTGTGTGTGTGTGTGTGTGTGTGTGTGTGTGTGTGGAAACATTTATTATGAGCTTATTGTATGCAATGCGAGGGATGCAAATAGAAAAGTGGAGACAATCCTTGTTCATGAAAAGCTAAAATTCTTAGCAGATAATATTTATGTAAGGTTTCAGCAGTAAGTTAGAGGGAAATGTTCCATGGTCCTTAGGGTTCAGTAGCAAAACAGATGGTAATGCAACATCTTTAATGTCATTTCCACTAACAAAATTATATTTGTTTCTGATTCTGAATTACATGACAGAGCCAAGGACTTTGATGTCAAGAACTTTATTTTCTGTACTTCAGTAACTGTAGTTGCTGAGGAGATGAGGGACAAAGTACCTCTCCAGAAACAGTAACGGGTTTCATCTCCATAGGAGTTGGTTCCCAGGATGATAGGTACAGGATCTGGTCTGACAGTAGGACGGATGAAGTGGGAGTGCCATTCCTGGGGCTCGTGGACTCACCTGACCATTGGTGGCAGATTGTCAGTGAATAGAATGAATGTATCAAGTATTTATAAATTACTTACTGTATGCAAAGAACTGGAGGTACTCTCCAGGAGCTCATATTCTGTGGGGAGACAACACGTATGGAAAGTTTTAGTTGCAAATCAGAAACAAAGGTCCCATGGTCCTTAGTGTACAGCAGCAAACTTGCTTCTTTAATTTAATTTTCATTGATAATTATTAATATCATTTTCTCATTTTGAACTATATGAACAAGTGCCATCGACTTTAAGGACAATTTTTTCCCCTAGGTCTTCAGTAGCTGTGACTGTAGCACCTATGGGAGCATTTGCCAAGCCACATCTCCAGAGGAATTGCTTCCCAGAATGATGGCTGTAGGCATTGGGCTGGAAGTATTGCCATCTTAGAAGCTCTTGGTTTCAGAATCTTGGACAATGTCCATCAGAATCTGAATGAAAGGTAGTAGTCAAAACAGTGATAGTCAAAAAGAGCCTTTTGGGGGCTCTTGGGTTCAGGTTCCTGAGTTGTCTGACAAGAAATGATTATATTGGCAGTAGTTGTGTACTTGGACTAGCACATTCCCCCTCCCATCTCTCCCTACATTACTTGAAAAAGGCAGCGCCAGTTGGCTCTAATGACTCATTGAAAGTAAGAAAGAATAATAAAAAGGCAAAAAGAAATAAATGGGAAGATTCTAGCAGGAGCAGTCAGATACCAGTAAGACTTCAGCAGCTGTAATGTTTGTTGCCTTCTACCCAGAGGAGAGAACTGAGCTTATTAGCTGCCTTAGTGGTACTTATTATCAGAGAAGTGAAATCTTAGGTATTGGTGTTCTGTGTTGCCATCTCCAGTCTGATAAGAGTAGACAGGCTTTGCAGCTGATGCAAGCTGACTAGAAAATACAGCATCTTGTGTAGTAGAGAGCTGACTAGACTTGTCTGTGCTGTCCAGAGACTAAGGAGTATTGCTTTTAACTCATTTTTGTTGTGACACTATACTGAGAGGCGATTGGATGACATTGAATCCAGGTATGTCAAGAATTGACTGGGCTTATCTGCATTGCCCAGATAGCTAACCTGAGGAATTTTTCAGTTTTCTGATTATCATTATAATAGCATAATACTTCCTCAGATTCTTTCAAAGTATGATTTAAAATAATTTGTTCTATCTTCTTCAGTTTAAAAATATAAGAGGCTAGGATTTGCCAAACAGGAATGTGATGAGGACCTCAAGGGGAACAGTTAGCAAAGAACCAGGTTTCTATGATTTTGGTTGTTTATGAAAGGAAGAAGAAGATCAAGACCCACAGTCCAGAATTCTGAATTCCCCCAAACAGGTTGTTCTTATTCATGTGTTACTTTGTTAGTTTTCTGTAAATGTACATCCACTTTTTCCCATGGATACTATGTGTATACACACACACACATATACACACACACATATACACACACATACACACACACACACACACACATATATATATATATATATATATATAATTACTGCTTTCACTTTACATTGAATAACTATAATGAACTGATTGTTTTTGCTTTTGTCTTACTGCTAAGTAAATATTATGTTTTAAGAGTTAATGATGGCATAATTATGAAGGACTGATTTTTTTAAAAATGAGAAGCAGAGCAGAGGATGCTCAGGAGCTTTAGTGATGAATCAGAAGAGGGTATCTTTCATCCCTTAGTGTTTCCCTCTAGGACGCTGAAAGATTGAGTTGTAACTATGATGTTGGTTATTTCTTGGGAACCTAGATCTGCCTTTTTAAGAGCAGACTGGATGAATGAATGAGCTCAGGGACTGAGTATGTGGATATAGCCCAAAAGAGGGATTACACTGAGTATCTGTGCCAGATACATCATGTGGGAGGGTTTATATCTGTTTCATATATACTTATGTATCCATGTTTTTCCCCAATTAAAATATAAGCTTCTTGGACTTTCTGTGAGACAAACTGTCATTTGGCATTGCCTTCTGATTTTTCCACATTAGGTTAGATTAATTCCTAACATTAGTTTGATATTACCTAGCCTAATCTGTATTGACTTCTTCTAGCTTTGAACTAGCTCTCTGACTTGCACCTCAGACTCTTGCTTACAGGAATTAAGAGAATAGATAATAGGACTTTATAGAATGTAATCTTGAGGGTAGTCACTATTTTATTTTATTTTTTTTTATTCACAACATGATTGGTACACTTTTGTTGTTCAGTTAGTCACATCCAACTCTTCATGACACCATGGAGCATACTGTACATAAAGTTTTCTTGGTAAAGATCCTGGAATGGTTTGCCATTTCCTCCTCCTGTGGATTAAAGCAAATAGAGGTGAAATAACTTGCCCAGCATTACACAGTTAGTAAGTGTCTGAGATTGGATTTGAACTCAGGTTTCCGGCTCTGGGCCTAACACTCTATCCACTGAGCCACCTAGTTGTCTCCTCCTAGCGCATAAGTCAGTGCTTAATAAACACTTTTTAATTGATTGTAACTTAAACTTCTCTGCATCTAATTTTCTTCATTTGTGCAATAAAGTGGTTAAACTAGATCAGAGATGTCAAACTCAGGATTGGAGGGGGAACACACGGCCAACCTAGATGAAAATCTAATTGAGAATTATTTAACAGAATAAACAAAAATACAATAAAATGTGGATAATACTAATTTGTGGTTTTCTGAGTGGATATGTTAAATGTAGGAATCCATTTCTGTTTGAGATGGAAACTATTGGATGAGATAATCTGTGAAATTCATTCTAGATCTGAATCTATGAAACTGTCTAAATCTTTATTGATGAATGGATCGTTTGTGGATATATTGAAATGAAAAGTAAAGATGTATGTATTACAATTCCAATTTTATCCTCTAACTTAACTGCAAGTATAGACAGTGAATCTAGGACTTAGGTAACCAGGAAAGAAAAGCAAAATTTCTGGTATAAAATTGCACACGTTCAGGGGCTGTCTCTTAGACTATTTCTATAACCACTGTTGATCAGCTGAGCCAGGCATATTTAGTAGGTATACCTGAACTGAATAGAGGAAATGGTCAATTTTTAGATATGCCACAACTGTAGGATCAGCATGGTACCCATTACATCTGGTCTGTTTCATTTCTGTGTCCCTTTCAAGTCTCAAGTCAAGTTGTAGATATAGCCAGAGGTGGAGAGCAAAATTGGGAGACTGTTACAATTATAAATTGATGTCCAAGGCTTTTATTGTATACCATGCTTGCCTCATTTAAAGGAGCCAAATGTAAATCTCTCTCAAAAGTACCATTTCCCCATGAATAATAGAGATTTATTGTCTGATAGGCCTATAGTTCTCTAAAAACAGCACTTCTGTGAAGGAAAATCACATCCCTGCAGTGTGCACAGCTGAGAACATGAAATCCACCGTTGAAGCATTTGGGTTAAAATAAAACATCATCAGCAAGAAAAGCAAAGCAAATGGTTTGGTCAGTGGGATTCTATGCTATGCCAGGTAGGAAGAATGTATGGGTCTTGTACAAGGGAAAAAAATCAGTCACTCTACACATG
Source organism: Sminthopsis crassicaudata (assembly GCF_048593235.1). Classification (NCBI taxonomy): domain Eukaryota; kingdom Metazoa; phylum Chordata; class Mammalia; order Dasyuromorphia; family Dasyuridae; genus Sminthopsis; species Sminthopsis crassicaudata. The sequence continues at coordinate 376,466,989 of NC_133619.1, forward strand.
ATTAATCTGAAGCATTTGGCTGTTTTTCAATATTAAGCCTTCTCTTTTTATCATTTGGAAAATTGGGATATTTATAAGACAAAATAAAGTAACAGGTATGAGGAGAAACTTGATTATTCTCATTTGGAGGTCTCCATATAGCCTTTGTCTTCTTTTTTTAATACTGACAATTTTTTGGGGGGGGAGGAAGAAAGGCCTTATTTACCTTTGCTGCCCATGTTTGCTCAGAAGTCACAGAATAAACATTGATCTTAATTTGATCTGGAAGGTTTTATAAACTGGAGATCATCCAGCTGAGGGCATATAATGGTTAAGAGACTTTGTTAATGCCATATGAAAATAAGATAAAAAAACCCCCAAAACCTAGGGATATTTAGCTTATGGAAGAAAAGACTCAAGGTGAAATGATTGCTGATTTCAAATATTTACATGAAATAGGGATTTATAGTTAGCTCCAGAACGAAGAATTAGTAACCATAGATGAAACTGCAAAAAAAGCCATATTTAGGATTTGCTTTTCAAATAAAATTTTATTAGTTTCTTTGGTTTTTACATTACCTACACTTACCCATTCTGTCCTTTCATTTTTTCCTTCCCAGACAACAATTCCTCATAATAAAGGATTAAAAAAAAGAGGGACAAAAATGGAGAAATTCAGACTTGACATAAGGAAAAGCCTCCTAAATATTAAAGGTATTTGAAATTAAGATATGCTGTTTCTGGAGATGGGGAACTTAATTTGTCTGATGTTTTGTAGAGGAACTCTTTTAAAGATGTAAATTAGACTAGATAGCCCCTGAAGTTCCTTCAAATGCTGTAAATACTGAAAATTCTATAGAGTTTTTCTCTCTCTTTATGATCCATGAATTACAGAATGGAAAAGAAGTAACGTTTGACGTTATCCAAAGGACAATGGAAATATTCATGGTGGCCATAAATAGATGGCAATCTATTATCAGACAAGAATCATGGAGAAGAAATAGAGTAAATAGATATAATCAAAGACACAAACAATTGCAAAAGGAAATGAGTTGGTCATAAAGGGAGAAAAAGGATAAAAGATGAAAGGTTTGTGTTCTCTATTATTACCCATGTAATATCAAGAGATTTGGAAGAATACCCTAGAATACTGGATGAATGATTTATGGCTGGACAGAAAGACTTATAGAGGACTTAGGGGAGGAAATGGATGAGAATAATATGAGAAGAGAAGATATAGGTGGGTTGTAATATGAACTGTTGAAAGCTGTATTCATATTGATGAGATTTCAAAACCATTAAAATATTTTACTGGAAGAGAGTGGAAATGATTCAATATGTGTCAAAAACCATCCAAGAACAGAAACTGTGTATCTGACCTAGAGATTGTGGCTGTTCTACTCTCCTGACTACCAATTTACTCAAAAGATCATAGATTTAGAGCTAAAGCCTTCGAATCCTACTACCTCATGTTATAGATGAAGAAACTGAGTCTTACAGAGATTGAGTGAGTTGCCCTGAATCACACACATAGTATTAGAAGACAGCATTTGAATACAATTTTACTTCAAAGTCAAAAGTCTTTCCATGGGTACCACAAGCATGAGAACCATACAATATTGCTACTGTCATTTAATAGCATTAATAACTTATTTGGTCTCCACTATAATCCTGTGAGGGTGTTACAGATATGCCCATTTTCCTGAGAGAAAACTGAGGCTTATTAGTGGTTAAAACTTGATCATGCAATTGTAAATGTTAGAGGCTGTATTAGAACCCATGTCTTCCTCGCTATAAATTCTGTCTGTTATTCATTATACCATGCTGTCTCTCCAGTGCAGTTCACACTGGGCAGGGAAAGAGTCTGGATAATGAAAATAGAAATGATTCCTAAACCTCATTTTAGTCAAGAATTTCAATTTTCCCTTCCCACCAAACCTCTTACAGTTCTGATGACATATAAAAAAAATTGATTGGTTTGAGGTTGACCTCCTTTTATTTCCTCTGCTCAGCCTCCAATGAAACCCCTAGGAGCAATAAAATATCTATAAGGCATCTACCGACCAGGAAGAAATTGGGTCTTGGGTAAGCCATTTGGTGTTGCGGTTTTTTCTTCCAAGGCCTATGATTTCATTCACATTGTGGATAATCCATAAGTGGGTTAATGGGTTCCTTGAAAAATCAAGAGTTGTCTGTTTTATGTTTTCTATCCCTCATCATTATTAATTTATTTACTCTTTATTTAGTATCACTTTGTATGTCAGACACAAAATAGCAATGTGATCCTGGGAAAGTCACAACCTCTCAGGCTCTTCTCTAAGATTAGAAGTTGCACAATTGTTTAGAGGGACTTTCTTATCCCAGTAAAATCATAGATCTGAATTTAAATAAAGTCTTCTCCCCTCCTTCCCTCCCTCTCTCCTTCCTTCCTTCCTTCCTTCCTTCCTCCTTCCTTCCTTCCTCCTTCCTTCCTTCCTTCTTTCTTCCTTCCTTCCTTCTTCCTTCCTTCCTTCCTTCCTTCCTTCCTTCCTTCCTTCCTTCCTTCCTTCCTTCCTTCCTTCCTTCCTTCCTTCCTTCCTTCCTTCCTTCCTTCTTTCCTTCCTTCCTTCCTCCTTCCTTCCTCCTTCCTTCCTTCCTTCCTCCTTCCTTCCTTCCTTCCTTCCTTCCTTCCTTCCTTCCTTCCTTCCTTCCTTCCTTCCTTCCTCCTTCCTTCCTCCTTCCTTCCTTCCTTCCTCCTTCCTTCCTCCTTCCTTCCTCCTTCCTTCCTCCCTTCCTTCCTTCCTTCCTTCCTTCCTTCCTTCCTTCCTTCCTTCCTTCCTTCCTTCCTTCCTTCCTTCCTTCCTTCCTTCCTTCCTTCCTTCCTTCCTTCCTTCCTTCCTTCCTTCCTTCCTTCCAACACACTAACCCATTATCTATTCATTCATCCTTCTATCTTAGAGATCTTATATCTCAAAGAAGAGATATAAACTACCTTGCTCAGGAACACATAGTCAGTGTAATTTCAGAAATAGGTGTTGAACCCAGATCATCCTAACTCCAGAGCAGTTTGCTATGCTATACCTCTGCTTTATAGATTAAGGAATGTAAGCTTCTTGAGGCTAACAACAGCTGCTTTTGTCTGTACTTTTGCACCTGACACATTGTAAGGACGTAATAAATGCTTATTAATGTATTTATTAATGTATCCTACTGACCTTATTGAGGTCAGTAAGAAAGATACTCTCAGGTAAATTATGTAACACTTTTGAACCTCAGTTTCTTCATCTGTAAGACAGCAATGGGGATACTTTTAGTCCATGTCTCCTGGATTGTTTTAAGGAAAGTGTTTTGTAAATGAAATGTAAATTATACTCCCTTTTACTGGTGAGGAATTTAAGTCCCCATGAAGTAATGAAAGACTCTTCTCAGGAGAATATATATATATATATGTGTGTGTGTGTGTGTGTGTGTGTGTCTATATATATGTGTGTGTGTATCTCTCTCTCTCTCTATATATATATATATACACACACACACACACACACACATAGATATATATTTATTTATTTATTTATAAGTATACTGTCTGAAGAAGAAAATGGTAAATATAAAGAAAGGTTTTTTCAACCATTGCCCAAGCTATTTGGTAAAGAGAATTTAATAAGTTAATAGCAAAAATTGCTATAACTGGTCTAGTATGTCCAGAACAATTTTGGGTGTTGAATGATTACCAGCAAAGGTGAACTTTTTTGTTACTTTTTATGTGTCTGTAATTACTATCTAATTATTAATATCTCCCTCAAGTACTTCCCTTGCGATGTATATCAGCTAGTAATACAACATCTCCACTGCTGATGTAGGATTATATGGCTTTTTCTTCGAGATAGCTGACACTGTCATCCTTTTGCCTTGGCTTTTTAAAAAAAATGTCTAGTGGCCCAATTTAAATAGATATGGCCAAGGGCAGGCAGGAAGGAAAAAAGACTAGAGAAAAAAAAAGAGAGAAAAGGAAAGAAAAGAGGGAAGGAAGGGAAGAAGGCAGGCATTCAGGAAGGCACAGCACACTTAATTTTAGATAAAATAGTTGCATATTTATCTTTAATTTCTCCAGCATCTCTTTTTTTTTTCTATTATCATCCTTCTCTTGACTTCCTCTCTACCCCCCCCCCCCATTTCAGGCCTAAATTCTACTTTAATTATAATATTGCTGCTATCTCCCAATCCCATTTTTCAGATAAATTCTAGGCCATGAGGGAAATAAGGGTAGAACAGAATTAAAGTTGACTTTGAAAAATTGTGCAGAAGTGTTATACCAAATCCAGCAAAGTGGAGAGCTCTAGAAAGATCACTGACAGGCAGTTATCCTGTCCCTGGCTCCAGAATGGGGGCACTTCAGAGGTATTAGAACTGATAGGACCATGTCTGAATATTGCAGTCATTTCTTCAAGTCACACTTCAAGTCAGGGATTAATAAATTGGAGTGCATCCAGAGCAAAACACCTGAAATGGTGCAGAGCCTCACCCTACGGCTGGTTGAGAATCAGTTGAAGGAAGTGGGGAAGATTAGCCTGGGGAAAGACAGCAGCAGGGGACAAGACAGTTGTTTGCAAATACTTGAAAAACTTTCATGTGTGGAATGTCCTCATTTAACCAATGAGGAAAATGAGACTCAAACTTGTCTGTGGTAAAAAGAGATAATAAATAGCAGAAAGAGGATTTAAAGCAGAGATCTCTGATTCCAAATTCATAATAATAGAATAACATGAGTTAATATTTATAAGGTATTTTAAGTTTTGCAAAACACCATGTATGGTTTATATATGTATATGTATGTGTATGTACAAACACATACATGTAATTTATACATACATAGATGTTATATTTGGTCATTTCCAACTCTTTGTGAGTCCATTGGGGTTTTCTTGGCAAAGATACTAGAGTGATTTACCATTTTCTTCTCTAGTTTATTTTACAATTGAGAAAACTAAGGCCACAGGGTTAACTGACTTGCCCACACAGCTGATAAATATTTTAAATCATATTTGAATTCAAGTCTTCTTGATGTCAGACCTGGTGTTCTATCCACCGTGTCACCTAGCTGCCATATTTACAAATGTATCTACATCCATATCAATGTCTTTATCATCTCATTTGAACCTCATAACAATCCTGGAAGGTAGGTGCTATTATTATCCCTATTTTGCAGAGTAGAAAACTGAGACTGAGAGGTCAAGCGACTTGCCCAGAATCATACAACTAATAAGGATCTGATAAAGAATTGAACTCAGGTATTCTTGACTCCAGAGCCACATCAACCTTTCCACTGAAAATTTTAATATTTTTTATGATTAGAGTGAAAATACTTTAGCCCTTATTAACTGTACCATATATTGTACATTGCTTTTAATTATTCCTTTTATTTTTTAATTTTTAAATTTTATTACATTTTAAAAATTAGTTTTATAATTATAACATTTTGACAGTACATATGCATGGGTAATTTTTTACAACATTATTCTTTGCACTCATTTCTGTTCTGAATTTTCCCCTCCTTCCCTCCACCCCCTCCCCTAGGTGGCAGGCAGTCCCATACATGTTAAATATGTTAAAGTATATCCTAGATACAATATATGTGTGCAGAAATGAATTTCTTTTATACAGGAAGAATTGGATTCAGAAGGTAAAAATAACCTGGGAAGAAAAACAAAAATGCAAACAGTTTACACTCATTTCCCAGTGTTCCTTCTCTGGGTGTAGCTGATTCTGTCCATCATTGATCAGTTGGAACTGAATTATATTTTCTCTTTATTGAAGATATATACTTCTGTCAGAATACATCCTCATACAGTATTATTGTTGAGCTTTTAATTATTCTTGTATGTTCTTGTTCTCTTAAGGCCAAGGATTACTACTTCCCCCTCCCCCAATATCCCTTCTGTGCTTAACCCTGAAGTTACTTAATAAATACTCATTGAGTAATTGGATAAAACTCCACCTGCTGGAAAGTCCAACCCAGCCCAGTAATTCAGGGTGCTGCAACAGCTACTGGCCCTTGAATCTCTTGCCCTCCTTGAGAGAAAGGGGCAGTCCTTACACTCAAGGAACTTGCCTTCCATTAGGGGAGACAATGCATAAAAGAGAGGGATGGATATCTTGGATGAAGGTATAGGCCTTGAAGGTGCCTGTGTGGTTACTGTAATTGAGGTGATTTCCATTTCAGAAATTGGCTACAGGATTTTCTAGTCCCAGACTGATTTTTCACTGAATTTAACAAGCTTTCAGACTGCTCTACTATCAACTAGTGTATAGGCTGCAAATTCATTTTGGCATCAGCCTGAGACAAATATTACCAAGAAGGTTGTTATTTGTCCTTTGTTTTTTAAGAGGACTATGACATTAGGGAAGTGATGCCTTGACATGCAAATAGATAGGATTTGTGTGTGAGAGGACTGTGCAAAGTCTCCAGTCTCACTTTCTTCTCCAGAACCATTTGCATCCAGTAGCAAGATCATGACTACTAGAGATAGCCTTCAACTAGGAAGGTAAATCTGTTGGGGGAGGGGAAAGTGGCCATTCAATGCTTTCTTCATACTTGTACTTTCTGACTATCTACATCATTTATTCCCTTTATGAGGAGATTAGGGAATAAGAAGAGGAGATGTATGTTCAAACTGATCATGGTGTGCTTGGTTTAAACAAAAGCACTAGCAGGTGATGCTATTTTTTCTTTCTTTTCTTTTCTTTTAAAGCTTTTTATTTTCAAAACATATGCATAGATAGTTTTCAACATTCAGCCTTGCAAAACTTTGTGTTCTATTTTTTTTTCTTCCTCCTTTCCCCCCACTCCCTTCCCTATATGGCAAGTAATCCAATATATGTTAAACATGTGCAATTCTTCTATACATATTTCCATGCTGCACAAGAAAAACCAGATCAAAAAGAAAAAAATGAGAAAGAAAATAAAATGCAAGCAAACAGCAACTAAAAAATGAAAATCCTTTGTGAACCCACACTCAATCCCCAGAATACTCTCTCTGGGTGCCATGTCTCTCTCCATTACAAAACCAATGTAATTGTCCTGAAGCAGGTGATGTTATTGACCTAATTATTAGCAGGTCGCTAGAGTGAGATCGTCTTTCTTTATGGTGGGGATGGGTTTCTCCGGTTCATCCATGCTCCATCACCAAACACCACAGTCAGAGGTACATGATTGTGACTGTAGGATGTGATTGTTTTCTCTGCCAAGTTGACTGAGCAACTTGGGGATTGAACCCATGACCTTGGCTTTTTTAGCACCATAATCTTACCAGCTCAGCTGACTGGACTGACTTTTCTGTGTAAGCCCTGCTGGAGATAAGTAAATGCATTTCCAGAGAAGAAGAATTATAGAAACATTGAAGCCACTTGAGAGCATTAAAACCGCTTGGTTTTTCCCTTTAATCACCGTCTATTTTCCTAATGGGATTGAAGTACTTGTGATTCCTGCTGTTTTATATACTTTGGTGCTGTGTGGCTCATTGGTTTTTTTTTCTTTCATTTATATTTTTGTGAGTTTAGTGAACAAATGACCTTCAATGTCATAATGTTTTCCTAGATCTTGACGCATAGAGCAGAAACTACCAAATTTTGCAACTCTTTACTATTGTTCACTTGGTTAATCTTTAAAAGCAGACAGAATTAATGAAATGATTAAGTCAGTTTACTTTTTGAGAAGGTTTTATAGGTTTTTTTTTTGATGCTTTAAATCAAAACAACAAAAATTCTGAGCATTTTGCCCATTTATCAGATCACAGAAATCACTTATCTACCAATAGTACTTATCTCCTGGATTCCTGTTGAACTAATTTGTTGGTCAAGATTTTCATTACCCCCCTCCCCTTACCAACTGCCTTCTGGCCTGATGTCCCACTAACACCCTAAATTCAACATGCCCCCAATGGATCTGATTATCTCCTTATCTACTTCACACTCCTGGAATATCCCTAGTTCTTTTGAAGGAACCATTACCCAGTCACTCAGGTTTGCAACCTTGGAATCATCCTCTACTCTATTCCCTCTTTGACCAACCAATTATAAATCTTGTGGATTGTCTCTATTTACTATCTCTTACTTCTTAACTCTCTCCACTTAAATGGTTATCACTATTTTGGTCTCTCACTACCTCTCACCTTTTCTATTGTAGTACTCTCAGATTTGGATTCTCTTTTCATAGAATCAGCCCTTTATAATTCATTCATTATGTAGCTGCCAAAATACCCTGGACTGGAAGCTTCATAATTTATATTCTTTCTTCTTCTTTATCAGAGGGTTATAGATATTGAATTAGAAAGAACCTTACCTAAAGACTATTTTATACAATAAATGAAGAATTGAGGCACAAAGAAATTAAAGTATCCAAGGTCACCTAGGAAGTAAGTGACCGAATCAGGGTCTGAATCCCATGTCCTCTGGCTCTAAATCCAGTATTTTTTCCATAGTACCATGATACCTCATCATCCCCTATAGCTAAGTCTTCCTAAAAATGTCTCATATCTATCTCTTTCTCATGGTATCAAAGCCAAACTTTTGTAAATAGTTGCCATATGTAGAACAAGACTTAGATTCAAGTCCTTGGAGATATTTTCTTGGTCTAGGGACTAGCAGTTTCTCATATTCAAGTAATTTTTAATAAATACTTTATTGTACTGGTAATGGCATTGAGGAAAATGAGTACCTCTTATCCACATATGCAGATGCTGTATTCTCTAAAAACCCTTAACAAAATTTTGCATATAATTTTCCAAAGTTTAGACAAAGAAGGGCCAAAAAGGATTATTTCTCTTGAATTAAAAAAAATACCAAACCAGATATTGCAATGCTTATAAGGAGAGTAGGTCCTTGGTTGACATAATCCAATTTACTGTGAAAATGAAACAGCTTCTCGAAGAGAGTTTAGCAAATCCCTGCTAAAGGATATAATACAATATACTGTCATTGTTGATTTAAACTTGACTAAAAGTTGGTGGGTTTTTTTTTTCAGAAATAGCAATTGAAATTTCCATATTCATTCAGAAGATGGAATCTTACTGTTTCTCAGGTCAGTGTTTGTTCAAAATGCAGACAAAATAGAAACCCATTATAAATTGGGAGTCAAACCTAACACACTTGTTATTGGTTACTTTAGGCATAAATCATAGGTGATTTGATAAGAGGTATAATATGCCCCCATAGTTACAATAACTATATCAAAATTTTCTACCCTTGGAGTTTTGGGATTTCGACTTAGTTGTATTTATTGCTGTCCTGAGGACTCTTTGGTAGCTTTCTAGAAACTGTCTCTCTATCTTTGCTAATTGTATTCTCATGACTGAAATACTGCCTTTCTTCCATCTATTCTGTCTATTCAAATTGTACCTGTTCTTTGACCAGGTGGCAGCAACTGGAATTCTGCAGAAATTCATATTGCTGGCTACTTTCCCTAGGTACCTTTGTAGCTCTTGCCTTGGGCATCAGACATGTTAAGTAGCACTCTGCCTTGAAGGGTTAGCTCAAGCCTCATCTTTTCTAAGAAGCTGTTTTTGATCATTTCAGCTGGAAATGATCTCTCTTTTTTCTCTGAAGTTCTAGAAGATCATCTGTATACTTCCTGAATTGATAATTTATGAACTTATGAAATGTGGGCAGGTACATCCAGTTCTTAGGGTATTTGCCAGGAAAGACCATGATAGCAGTGGGAAGGGAGGATGCAACTTTAATCAGGCATAGAGGGTGTCGAGGTGAATGGCATAAAGTACAGAAACAAGCAGCAAAAAGGATGTGCACAAGCAGATGGTGTAGATTTGGGATGAGATTGTGTAAGGCAGACCATTGGGGAGGAAGATGGGGAGCAGGAAAGGCTCAGACTACTCATGGATTAGACTTGGAAGACAGCATCCCAGAGTCATTTTGGGCAACATCACTTTTAGATATGCTCGAAGAAGTTAAAAGGAGATAGCCCAAGATACAAATGATTAACAGGAAATTCCTGTCTTAGGAGAGGTTAAAGGAGATAACCTGAGACACAAAGGATTAATAGAAATTGCTGTCTTATTTACAAATCTCTCTGGAACCTCTTGGATAACATCTCTATATCCGAAGGACAAACTTTGTTTTTTGACCCTGATTATGTATAAAATGAATTTCTAAAATTCTATTCCTTGCACTTGGTTTATCCTTGCCTTGTGCCCTCCAACTGGTGTCCCCTTTCCAGGCAATTTGGCCTTTCTAGAATCCAAATGTCTGCCTATCCCTTTACTATTAATAAAGACTTTGTTTTAACACAGCATTGAGTAGCGAATTCATTCCCTAACTGGACCCAGCCTTTGGTACTTTGGGAAGGAGAGAGAGGTAATCAGAGAACCAGAAAAGAACTGATCCATCTCGGCTTAAAGCCTCAGTTTCTTCTCATCATGCTAATTTTATTACCTATGCATTCTGTGATAGAATAGGAAGTATCAAGGCATGGTAAAGGTGGCCAACCTTTTCAAACCAGGGAACTTTAGTGTTTCTCCTTGTATCCTTCTTTTTTTCTCTTATGGAAACTTCCTGGGAAAAGATAGGATTGTTTATAGCTTCCATGGCCTTTGCAAGCACAGGGGAAAGCATGTAATGCCCTTAGTCATTGTATTTACAGGGTCAGATCAAGAGAAAAGGATGACCCTTCTATATAGATGCAGAAGGAAAAGTATGAAGGAGGAAGAAAAAGGGTTTGTAATCTGCAAATGGTATCCAAAGCAGAGCTCTGGAAATTGTGAAGCAAGACTGGCAAATAGATCTAGGGTCTCAATAGAATTGCTTTTTGTTGGAGGAATAAATGTTTGACTACTGCGCTCCTTTGGCCTTTATGTAAGAACAGCACCATTTTTTTGTCAGCATGCCTGTATCTTATCCATTCTCCTTGCACACATTTATATCTGGGTGGATTAGGTGAGCCTAGTAAATAGTCTTTCTGCTTCACCAAGATAGGGTAAATTTTACACCCGCACATAATCCCTTTTCTGGGAAATATTGTCCATAAGTAGGTCACCTATTGTAAATGAAATTAGACTGTAATTAAATTTAACTCACAGTTACAGTATTAGAAGAACTGTGATTCAGTAATTAGCCTATCCTTGCAGTCATACTGTCTGTTTCTTTCTTTTTTATTTATTTATTTATTTTTGGAAGTGGGGTATACTTAACAAATTAGATAATGAATTTTAGACTTGCATTTTTTGGTACTCAGAGTACTCACTCCCTTCGAATTTGAGTTCTTTTTTTTTTGTAAGCCATATTCTGGTCCCCTAACAACTGCCAGCCTAGTGTGTGTGGTTTTTTTCCCTTTTCTACTCTCAGTTAGATGGGCCCAAAATAGGAGGTAGCTAGAAATGGATCATGTGGACAGGACAAAGCCAGAGAAGAGACAGAAGAAAAAATCTGCTGCTAGAGGATTTTTTTTTTAATGGTAAAAAAGAATCTTGGAATAGAACTTGAAAGGATCTCTTAAGTGCTCTAGTCCCACCCTTCTCATTTTAAAGGTGATGGAACTGGAGTTCAGCGAAGGGACTTACTTGTCCAAGGTCATACATCTAGGTGGGGCAAAGCTGAGGCTAGTACCCAGGTATTGTGTTCCCCTGATAGAACTTTCTGCATGATATCAAGAACTTTCTGGGCATTGGGTTGTCCCCTGTTATTTGGAATGCCCTGAAATCAATAGGAGAGAGAAAAGTGCCTTCCAGGTAATCTTCATGGGGCATGTTAGAAAGTCCTGGCACTGATCGCTTAGGACCTGCTTTTATGAATAGGTTGGAGAAGTAGGTGATTTTTCTGAAGTCTTTTCCAGCTTCTAGGAGATCATAGATCATAGAATCATAGCCTGTTAGAGCTGACTTTACAGGGCCAACAAATGGGGCAATGGTGACTAAAAGTTTAAGTGGCTTGCCTAAAGAAATTTAGAAGATGAATAAAGATTAGAATTCAGATATCCTGACTCAGGTAGGGCAGTTAGGTAGTACAGTGGATAGAATGCATGACTTGGAGTCAGGAAGATTCATCTTTCTGAGTTCGAATCTGTCCTCAGACCCTTATCGATTATGTGACTCTGGACAAGTCACCTTAACTTTGTTTGCCTCAGTTTCCTCATCTGCAAAACAAGCTGGAGAAGGAAATGGCAAACTACTCCAGTATTTCTGCCAAGAATTCCCAAATGAGGTTGCAAAGCTTGCTTCTCTAAGTTGAGCTAATTCACTCATTTCTCCTTAATAATAGGATAATTAAGATTTAGTTTTAATGCAATTCTCTCTGCCTACTCCCAACCTATACCCCTCCCTTGCCAGGTTCTCACAAGTTGTCTTAACATTCTTAGAAACAGAAATGACTTAATATTAGCAAAGAATTGAGAGATCCAGGGCCTTACCAGCCTTCAGTGGCATACTGATTTAGTGATATTACCACCACCACTTGTAAGGAAAAATCAACCATTAAACTAATAGGTTTCTGTGTTTCTCCAAAAAAGTGTTAATTTATTTCTTTCTAATGGCCATAAATATAGGCAAATGACCCTTCCCTAACAAGAATTTCCCATCCTGACTAACTCTTCCTTAATTAGATTTAGATAGTGCAGAAGGCTACCTAGCTTATTTAGTTTGACTGTTTCATGCTGAAATACTTTTAAGAAACCTAGCTTTGAAAGATCTTTGGGCTAGTTTTACTAGTAAGACCATCAGACATGCACATTTATGCCTCATTTTGAGACATTCATCAGATTTTGGGGCAGCTGAATGGTTTTTAAAAGCAAAATCACAAACATCAAAATTAGGACTCAAGTACTGGGATTTCTTAAGAGAGTAAAAATGGAGTCCTGTAGAGCACATTCTAGCTGGTTAATGAGGAGGTGAAGTGTAACAATCTTGTATGTAACATTGCTCTCACATTATATCAATATATATAATTAAGGCATATTTTCTAATCTACTCCTGGGAGAAGCTGCAGGTAAAATAAGCTTAGAAGAAAATAATGGTTCTTGTGGTACAATATATTAGATTGATATCTTTTAATGCTGGTATAAGCTTCATACAGGGAGAATGGAAAGTCTTGAACATTCTCTGTATTTATAATGTAAAGGCAAAGTGACTACTCAGGCCTTTGTTCTCTCAAATACCTTAGCAAACACAAGCATACATGAACCGTAGAGCTGAATACCTGAATTCAGAGGGACTTCTTACCTAACTGTTCATATTCAATCTGTTTCTGACTCAAAAAATTGGAGGTTGGAGTGAAACAGACCTGTGTAGGGCAGTTATAAGTGGAGGAATTGTTATTTCTCTTTCTTCTCCAGGAGCAGAGAAAGGAAGACTTTTTGTGCTATGAGAGTTTGGAAGATATTCGAGGCTCTGAAATGGTAAAATCGTGCTGAAAATAACTTAGTTTAATCAATCAAAAAGCACAAGTATCACCTAATGTGCTTGACCACAGACACAAAGATGAAACTGTAGCTGCCCTCAAGGATCTATATTTTATTGAGGAGATGATGTGCATTTAAATAACCATATTTATATGTGACTAGGAATGTCCACCTACCCACCCATATGAGCAGTATTGCCTGACATACACTTTTCTCCCCTTCCCCCTGCTGATTCATGCTGGCAGGTCTGGGGTCTCAGAGACGACATATTACATGGGCTGCCACTCAGAACATTTTTTCAGGATCTTGAAGTATATCTGGTGTAGGGATTTATTTTCCTTCCCTGTACTATCTTACTGCACCCCCCTACCCTAATCTTTTGAAGGCAGAGCTTTGACTTAGGAAACATGGTTACAAGGCATTATTTACATTTGATTATTTTTAGAATTTTCAGCATTATAACTACTACTTGCGCTAAAGTGCCTGAGCCCCCACAAGTATGCTTTCTATTTATACAAAATCAGTCCCATGTCAACATTCACTTTTAACCATAAAACATTTAGTAAGCAATTAAACAAAAGTAATAATAACATTAGCTCTTTAGAAGAGCAAATAATAATAACATTTATTCAACAGAAAAGAAAGCATAATAGTAATGTGACCATCTCATAAACCTGAATCATGCTTTCCCATTAATGGACACAGTATCCATGGGAAAAGCTAGTACATACTTGTGGGGAGACATGAGTAAGAAAAATCATGTTCAGGGGAATTCACAATTTTGGAATACTGGGATTAGTGTCAGTTATCACTTTGCATAATCTATACCACATGAAGGTAATTCTCTGTTAACTGCTTTTTCTTCTAGTCTTTCCCTTGCTGGACATAAACATTCCTGTTTTTGAACTGAAGAAGTAGAAGAAGTAGTGATGAGCTCTTTTCCTTCACAACCACCCTTAATAGGTAATTGAGAAAAAAGTTTTATGCTCTTTCAATGAAAAGCAGTAGAGAACTGCAGGAGCTTTTCAGATCTACAAATAATAGAAGATTCTGTTTTATCTAATGAGCTCCAATTCTCTTTTTACAGAAAAGCACAGGTCACAAAAAATATGCAAATTCAGTTTTCTTTCCTCTGTTCCCCTCTCCTTTCTGCATTCCACCTGAATTAAAATGGGGAAAAAAGTAAAATATAAAAGAGGAGGAATTGAAAATTCTCTCTTGGGCTATATATGACTAATGAGAAACTAGAATTAATAACTCCTTATACAATAGCAGGATAAAATTCTCTTGTAGAAGCTGATCTAGTCAATCATTAGCAAAACAATGATTCTTTCAATCAGCAAGTTTCTACTAAAGCTGGAAGTTTTATATGGTTCTGGCTTCTTATGCTAGGTTATCCTCTTGCTTCTCTTATTTCCTCATTCCTCAAACCATTCCTGGTTTTGCATGCCTTCCCATTTCTAAAAAAAGAGCTCTTGGTGGTCAATGGCTTCACTGTAAGAGGTAAAATTCAAGAAATCTACCTTTTTTTTTATAGCAAGAATGAACCAACAGTATTTATAAATTATTCCTTTAGTTCCCAAACCATTTTTTGACCTGTAATTGTGAGTTATAAGTATGATAACTCTAAAAACAGTTACATGCAAATGTTTGATTACCCATAATGCCCCGCTGTCAAGTTTCCTCAGTCATTGTTCTTGTCTTCAAATAGATCCTCAGGGTTTAGGTAGAGAGGAAGTGGGAAGGAAAGAAAATGAGTATATTCCAATTGGAAAAATTAAAATCTAATTTTTAAAAATGGTGCTGTACATTCCTTTGAAGGCCATTTCTTTGTTTGGTTCTATGTATAGTCTATCTTTCATTGATATGACATTTATCTGAGAAACTTTGTTTATTTCACAAGTGAATTAAAGTTTTAAAATAAATGTTCTTTCTCTGCCCTTTTCAGAAACCAAACTGCTCACAAATGGAAGGGGCAGAATCTTCTATACAAAATGTATGCAAAATACATTCTTTTTGGGGGGGCTAGGAAGTTGGGGGACAAGGAAAAGCTACATCTAGAAGATGCTTTTGAGAAAAGTTTCAAAAGAAATGAAGGATTCTAAGAGACAGAGGAAAGAATGTAGTGCAATCTAGCCCTGGGGCACAATTAGTACAAAGATATGAAATATGGAAATGGAATGCCATGTAAAGCAAATTTGACTGGATTGGCATGTTCTCAAAGGGGCATAGTATATAACACAGTTGGAAAACAAGCTTGGGTCAAAGTTGTGAAGGGTTTTAAAAGTCCAAAGAGGAACTTATATTTGATCTCAGAGATAATAGAAAGCTGCTGTCATTTGAGTAGAAGAATGGCATCATAAAAGGTACTCTTTAGGAAATTCACTCTGGCAGCCTTACAAAAGATGGATTAGAGAAAAGAGAGATTTGAGACCAATTAGGGGACTATCACAATAGTCCAAATAAGAGGTGATAAGATGATAAGGACCCTGAAGGAGCTAAGGTGGTAGCTGTGTGAGTTGAAAGGAAATGGATGTGAGAAATGCTATTGAAGGAGAAATAGCAAGATTAGGCAACTGATTGGATATGTGTATATATGTTATCTTCACTAAGTAAAGGATAACAGTAGGGTTCAGACCTAGCTGAGTGGAAGAATAATGATGCCTTGGAAAGAAATGGGCAAATTCCAAGAAGGGTGGATTCCAGAAAAATAGTGGATTCTGAGATAAATATAAATATTTCAATTTAGGACATGAGGAGATTGAAATCACTTTAGGAATTTATTTTGAAATAACAAAAATAGTCCTTTTCAAATGTGTAAGTTGCACAAATATTAAATGATTATTATTAATTGTTATCTTAATCTCATCTTTTTGATGGGGATAAGATAAATTGTTCTTGGGACAATTTATTATTCTGTTATATTTCCTTTATATTCAACATTCTACAGAATGTAGCAGGGGTGAACAAAGTAATTGCTTTTTGTATTTGAAAACTATTATTAGGATGCAAGCTTATTCTCTATATAGACTACTATACAGATTCAACACAAGTCCAGGAGTAGCCACAGCAGTGGGGATAATATTGTATTTTGATTTTTCTTCTCCTCCTTCTTCTCCTTCTCCTTCTTCCTTTTCCTCCTTCTTCCTTCTTTCTTCCTTCTCTTCCTCCTTCTCCTCTTCCTCCTGCTTCTGCTTCTTGTTCTTCTTCTTTCTTCTTCTTCCTTTTCCTCTACTTCCTTCTTCTCCTCCTTTTCTTCCTTCTCCTTTTCCTTGTCCCTTTTTTTTTTCCCGTGATTTAACTGGTGTAGAAAATTTTATCTTCTAATATAGATCTAATATAGGTCATCTACTTTGCATCTACTTTGGACTTGAACCCAGGTTTTCCTTGATCTGAAGCTGGCTCTCTAGCCAATTCACCACGTTGCCTCTCATTATCATTTTCAGTGTATAATTTTCAGTATTATCGTCATCATCATCATCATCATTATTACTGGTATTCAATCAGTCAGTAAGTACTTGAATATCTAGTATGTACCTAGTATGTTTATTTTTTGCAAGGAAATTGTGCTTAAGTGACTTGTTCAGGGTCACTGAGTCAGGGTTAAGTATCTGAGTCCATATTTGAACTCACATCCTCCTGACTTCAGTTTATGCTAACCAGTGTACCATCTAGTTGACCCATGTTTCTTTTAAAAATGTTTTTTCATTTTGTACTTGAACCAATAACCTAAGGCTCCCCTAGGAAATATTTACTATAGTCTTCTGTTCTATCAATTGAACTATAAAGCATCACTTTCATTATGTCTTCTAGGTTAAATTTCATGAAGGTAGGGACTATGTCTTATTGATCTTTATGTAGTATTCAGTGTTTACCTACCACAATATTTTTAAAGTAGAAGGAGCTTAATAAACATTTCTCAAATTTGGTGATTGTGACTCTCTTGCTTAACATTTCCCAATAACTTTCCTTTGCCTGCAGGAAAGGTTCAAACACCTAAGTCTGACCTGTCACAATTTGGTCTCAGATACTGTCTCTAACATAGTCTATTAAGAGTCTATTAAGTTTCTCTTTTAGAAAAACCTTTCATTGCAGTCAGTTTGTCGTAGATTACACCATTCTCTCTGCTTGGAATAGCCTCCTTAATTCTCTGTTAATTTAGTCTTTTGCCCTAGTGCTATTTCCCTCTTCCTAGAATATCCTTTTAATCATTGCTGCAGATCAAAATGCTACTTATCCTTCAGGGCCCAACCTAACTTCCCTTTCTTCCATGAAAACTTCTTGAGTCATCCCTGGCCTAGTATGCTCTCTCCATCTTTTGGATTTAGATAGTGTTACTGTTGGCCATTTGCTTTTATGTCTTTTTTGTGTTGCTGTCTTATCCTTTTCATTTGTACAGGTTGTATATCTACAATTATAGATTGTAGATCCTTCTACCTGATTTTTTTTATAAGCTTCAATGCTTAACTTATAAATTCAATGTTTTATATATAATAAATGCTTATTATAGATTGGTTGAAAACTTCAGTGGATGTATGTTCTTATTGATATTAATTCACTAGTGTCATACCTTTTTATCTTATGTAATTCTTGTCCATAACCTCTCATTTTTCCTCATGATGTATCAAAACTTCAATGATATCAGCATAGCCTTCACATTGTCCATCTGTTTTTCTTGCTCTTTTTTACTTGGATTGGTCCATCTCATTTCCCCAAAATACATTCCCTGAATAATTTTTAACTCCACATCTTGCATGCAATTCATTATTCTTAATATGTTACAGCTGACCTACACTCACAATCCATCTTTTCATTACCCTTTGTGTCATTTAAATTTTCATTCTTTGGAGATTGTGGTGTTCCATGATCCATGGAGTTCCATAATCCATCAACCAGATGCAGCCACACAGATGAGTTTGTTCAGTGATCCTCTGATGATCAATATCAAATGAAGGGGAGAAAAAATGATAAAATACACTTTTCTTGATAGTAAGGTGGGGGACTATGGATGTGGAATGTCATATATGTTTAGAAATAGTGGCTGTGCTAGTTGGTTTTGTACAACTTTTTCTATTTGAAAAAAAAGATTAAATGGGAGGAATATGACACTAGGAAAAATGGGATATGCAAACAAAAGACTAACAAATCTTTGAAAAAAACCTAATAGAGATATATGTTCAACAAGAATTTCTACCACTGTTATGATGGGCTTTCTGTGTAATCTAAATATAATTCAGTCTGAGCAGTATAAAAAGCATTTTTCAAATACTATGTTTAAGGCACTGTGCTAGGTGCTGGGGGTTTCATTTGACTAAACCCATGTAGTATGTAAACAGATGATTATGGATATGATCCTGAATGACAGAGGTAACAACTAGGTGGAGCAAAAAGGAGGTGGTACAGAACTAAATTTTGCAGGAAGCTAAGAATTACAAGAAGCATAAGGGAGGAAAGAATGCATTTAACGTACAGTATAGAGTCCAGCTTGTGCAAAGTCTTGGTCAGGAAATGGAATTCCTCATTCAAGAAATAGGAAGTAGATCAGTTTGACTGGAAAATAGAGTGAAATAAGTTGGGGAAGATGGTAGCCAGATGGTGATGAGCTTTCAATATCAAATTGAGAATTTGATTTTTATCCTAGAGGCAATTGGGAGCCATTGCAAGTTTTAAGCAGGGATGTGGCCAAGTCAGACATATTTTATGAAGATTGTTTTTCTAACTGTGTGGAGCCTTGATTTGTGAGGGGAAAGTAGGATCCCATTAAAATACAATTACAATTATCTGGGCATGAGATGTTGAGGATCTGGTCTCAATGATAGACATAAAAGTCTTGATTAGCTTTTTCTTACTGAGCTTAGAATCATGGGACCTGAACTTGAATACTTTTTCTGCTACTTAGGATCTTGGGAAAGACAATTAATTTATTTGAGTTTCTGTTTATTCATCTGTCAAATGAAGAGGTTGCACTATCAGGGCTTCTTAAACTTTTAATTTTTACCTGACCTTGGTTGTATAGATATACAAAGCAAACATTTACTGACAATAAAACATAATTTCTCAACCCCTACATTTGGTTACAAGACTCCATATGGGGTCAAGAACCACCATTTAAGAAGTTATTGACTATATGACCTCTAAAATCCCTTCCTGTTCCAAATCCTGTCACTAAGGTTGTGTCACTGGGTGACAGAAAGTTCTCTAATAGAGAACTTTAGGGGAGGAGTGGATTTAGGAGGGAAGACAATCAGTTTTATTCTAGACATATTGAGCTTGAGAGACAAACAGAACATTTATCTGTTGCACAGTGTTCAACAGGCTGTTGATGAAGCAGTACTAGAACTGAGGAGATATTAAATATGGAGATGTGAGAATCACTGGTATAAATGTAGGGGAATTGATTTATGACCAATTTCTCAGCATCCAAGGCCTAAAATATAATCACAAAGTGTCAATGAGGCGTTTAACAAACTCTACTGATGATTTGCACCTGATCCTTTATGAGATGCAAACAATTCACTTGAATGAAAGTGTTCTACATTATTGATCAAACACAAAATTATACTTACTTCCACAAGGTTTTATATGGGTAAGCAGCAGGCACAGCTCAAGAGTTTGAGAGTTCCATGCTAGGAGTGAGAAGTAAAAGAAGAACTAGGCCCCTGAAAGGGAATAAATTTTGGAGGAGAGAGATGAAGTTTTTTTTTTTTTTTCTCCTTCCTCCTTCATTGCCCACCCCGCCTCCACTTTCAATGATCAAGACTACTTGACTTTTAGGAGCCAAAGCATATAATAGGGAACACACACACACACACACACACACACACACACACACACACACACACACATACACACACACACACACACACTCCGGTCAGTTAGAGACACAGGGAGGCAGTTACTTGAGGGAGAATAAATTTTCAGGAGTGGGCCCTCTGACAACAGAGAAAGGAACTGGTGATAAATTTAAGAGAGTTAGTCTTTATAATTGAGACTCAAAATGTGGACTGATGCTTTCCCCAGAGAGTAGGGAGAGATTTAGAGAGGATTCCCTGAGAAAGAAAAGGACTTCCAGACTCCATAGTTTCAGATTTTTGCATTTCCTTAGTCTCATGTCACCCCAATTATATGCTTCACTCCTAATATACTCTTAAGTTTCTGCCTATTCTCCAAAGGACAATATATGTTTGTGAAACTGTGCCTCAGGTTTGTATGTGTGTAGGCTACTTTAGGCTACTGTTTGTTATTAACTCTCCATTTACTGAGATCTAATTGAGTCGACTGACTATTAAAGAAAAGCAAACCAGTAACGGGTTGTGAGCTATAGTTTTAGAAGAGTGATCCCATATGGTGTTCCCTGGAACCTTGAGAGTAGTCACCCTTAAATCTGAGAATCCAAACAGTGGGAAATTAGGGTAGAAAAGTGTTATCTAGGAGTGATAGTTGGGCCTATGGAAATCATTGTCATCCAGAAAAAAAAGGCATAGAGAAGGAAGAAAATAGGACCAAGGAAGACTGTATCCACAATTAGATTATGCAACATAGAAAACTGAGAAGGAAGAGTAAAAAAAAATTTGGGAGGAAAACTAGCAAAGAGTATTCTCACAAAAATCCACGGAGAAGAAATTATTCACCAGAAAGACAGCAGTATCAAATGTTGCAGATATCAAGAAGAAAGAATCTGGGACAGCATTGTTGAATATAACAATTAAAATATCTTTGGTAAATTTGGAGAGAATAATTTCTGTTGACTGGTAGGGTTGAAAACCAGTTTACAAAGGGGAGGTGAGAAATGAGAGGGAAAAGAAGAAATAATCTCCATCAACGTAGATGTCTTTCCAAATGGAAGCCAGGGCTCAGGAAAGTCTCTAGGTTCATAGACGAGAGTAAAACCCCAGAACCTGGCCCCAAACGTTTGTGTCTCTCTTTTTGACTTGTTCTGAATTCAATTGTAGTTTATTCCATGCAATCTCCCAATATAGTTTATATATAATATAATGTATAATATAATATAATATAGCCTTGGTTTTGCAAATGTGGGTAACAGGTCCTCTGTTCCTACACAAGCATTTAAAGTAATAAGCATATGGATAAAAGAGCTTTTTTTATCATCTCCTGGAAAATATAAATGAAGCAAAAGACTCACAAAAAACCCTCATAAACATACAGAGAAAACTGTCAGCTCTACCCAGCCCCTGGAAAGAAATCACCTTCTGGGACTACTAAATGAGTCATAATACGCTTCTTATTAGACCTGCCCTAAATAAATCCTTGTAAAAGCAGAAGTTTAAGAGGGAGGAGTAAGATACAATAAGGCATGTCAAAGTAGGAAGTTATGGTGGATTGAGGGATTTAAAGTGTTCTGAATCGTGGAGGATGGATTCCCTATACATGGCAAAGTCTTTGAGATGATCCTGTTTGCTGATGACATTGTATTGACTGTAACAAGTCCCCAAATAATTTTGCCTTCCCCACAAAATCCATGGCCACTCATAATTGTTTTGTCCCCAAACCCATAATGGTAAAGCTAAAAATGGCTATTGTTTAGGGTATGACATGAACTCTTTCATTACTTATTCCACTAATATACATGTCTGAGGTAGACATTGCAGATAGAAAGTGAACTGGAGCCCTAAATGTTGAGGACAAGGGAGAGCCCAGTGTGGATTTTATTTAGAAAGCTGCAGTTAGGAGCTATGTCTATCACAAAAACTCACCTATAATAAGAAAGTTCTCCTGATTTTTATAAAATCATAAATCTAGAGCTAGAAACTGGAAGAGCCTTAGAGGTCATTTAGTTGTGGTCCATGCAAACTCTGAGAATTATTATCCCAACTCCCATTCCCACTGGTGAGTTGGGTACCCGAAACATATATATTTCTTTCTTGGTGACAATCTTGAGGTGTCAGGGGGTAATTTTCTGATGTCATTGTCTCTGACCTCTGTCAGTAGACTTCTTCCCAAAATTATTGGTTGAGAATCAATTTAGTCAGCCATTCTCAAGTAACTTTTGGAAAGGATTGTTAACTAAGATGAGAAAAACAATAATTGGTACAAAACATCTCCCTTCTACCAAATCTATGTGACATTCCCTCACAAGTAAGAAAACTTAAGAAAGCAGATGTGGCAAAGGATTGACTAAAAGCTCTTGGTTCCTGGAAATCCTTTTCAACATTTGTAGGTTAATCAAGAAGTTCTCCTTAAACTAGATGAATCTATGTTTAACATTGTCCTTGGTTCCCAATCAGACATTGTTTTCATCCAACCTGGGGATGTCATTTAGGACACTAACAGGAAGGTTGGAACAATCCAATAACTTCTGGCCTTTTTTTAAATGGGTAGGTCTTTCTCCAGTCAGATAAGGGCATATCAGGAGGAGTGAAGGAGGCCGAGTTTAAACATGTCTCCTTTCTTCTCCTTTCCCCCCCTCCCCTGCTCTCCTCACTATTGCAGGTAATTTCTCCTCAGTGGTATGTGTCCCTGTCTCTCAGTGTCTCTGTCTCTCACTCTATCTGCTTGTGACTATCTCCCTCCTCTTAATCTGTCTCTGATTTTTTTTCTGTCACTCAGTCTCTCTAGCTCATTTGCTTGCTTTTTCATCTTTCCCCATCTCTTTTTTCTCATAACATCTTCTCTATAGAAGAAAATTCATTTACATTGAGTTGTTGGGGACTTGATAGATTTTCTTTCTTCCCCAAAGGGATTTGCATTTTTAAAAGGTGATGCTGAGAGAGGGCAGCAAGTGATTAAAAGAAAGGAATGAATTGTGACAAGTGAAATTTCAGACATCAGTAAGAAGAAATATTAGGGCAAAAAGAGCTTTAAATATTCCCCTTGCCTACCCTAGAAAAGCCTTTGGATAGCTCCCAGCTAGCTTTTTCTGTCAATAAAAGCAGACCTGGCTTGAGCACCAAGAATCCTGGATTAGAATTCTGACTCTGGCATTTATCATTGGTATGACCACAGGCAAGTGGCTTAATTGCTACTCACCCCCTATTTTCTTCAACTATCAAATAGCGATAATAATACATGTTCTCTCTTTGTCTAAAATATTCTCTCAATGCCATACAGTGTTGCTGGGAAGAAAGCACTTTGTACTTATCAGAACACAGAGAAAATGGGGATGAAGATGCAGGGTGGTTTAGTGAATAGAGTACTGGACTTGAGAAAGACCTGGTCCTCTTGGTACCTTGATTTCTGTATCTGTAAAGTAAGAGCATTGGACTCAATGACTCCAACATTCTTTTTAGTTCTAAATCTATGTTCTCTTGCTCCCATGTCATGTTCCCTGGGTTTTAAAGCCCCCTGGTGTTAGTCATAGTATCTTGGGGAGATTTTGTGGTATTGGGGAGAACCAAGTTGTCCTTTCAGTTCATGCTATCCTATCCTTGATCTTTCTCAGGTACCATCATCCATCCTTTATCTATCCTCACCTCTGCCACTAGTCATATTTTGCTTTTTTTGTGTTGAATTCTTTTTCAAAGCTGCCTTTTTTCTGTAATTTAACAATATTCACCTACACACACAGGTACAAAGGAATGGTGGGAGTGAGGATAGGGAGATAACTCAGAGTATGATTTCTCCTGGGCCCCATGGGGATGGCTCTGATTACAAGATTTATATTTCACATTTTGTCTGTCTATCAAGAAAACCTGCACATGCAGAGAGATGTGCATATTGTACCCATAATCTCCCTTAGCTGCTATGATGTGATGCATGTTGATGTCCTGAAAAAATGTTTTATGTTTGTGGTGCTATAATTGTTTATCTCCTTTCTGTAATTCTGGAAGTGGTTGTATTAACTTATTCTGTTATTGGAAATACTTACCTTTTCCAACCCTATATAATGCCTGGTCTGTGGCACAGATGACTGATGAATGCCATTCAGTTTCACATTCTATACCATTTGTCTACAAATGGAGCCTCCTGGGGGCTGAGAATTTCCTCTCTTCTGAGAAACAACTTAATTATTTCTCGTTTTTTTCCTTTCTTGATTGGAAATATCACCTGTTAGAGGGGGTGGAATATATGGGAAGGAAAAGCAATGGCCAGCCTTTACATGGCTTACCTTATAGGAACTTTATGTCTCAGAAAACTAAGAGATAGAAAAGCCATTCACAGGACCAAAGTAATAATTTTTAATTTTTGACTCTGGAATAGATGGTTAAAAATGTATCTGTATTCAGGCAGAGAGCTTGATAGAGGACACTTTTAGTCATTAGGATACTTTTAGGAAAATCTCTGTAGAGAAAGAATTTGAGGAAGTTCTTGATTTAGGAGTAGCTGTTATGATGAGGAAGTAGCATCCTTCATGAACTAATTAATTCTTTCTAACTAGTGCTAATCTCAGTTGTTCCAATCATTGGAAGGATAGTAAATGTAGTCAATACCTTCTAAATTTTAATGCCTTGAGACAAAGCTCTAGTGGCCTTCACCTAGTTATAACCTGGCATAGAATTGGTTAGAGCTGGACATTCAAAATTTGACTACTTGTAAAGAGAAAGGAGTCAAGGATTTTGAAGTAGAAGCCTGGTATCCAAGGACTGCTTCTTACACATGTGATTTTGAGGCAAGTTACTTATCCTGCCTGAATCAGTTTCCTTGGTAGTAAAAGTAGGGAGGTAAAATAGATTATTTCTAAGATCTAATTCAGGTTTAAAGTCCTATGATGCTGTGATCTAGTTTATTGTATATAAATGCTAAGCATTTATTAATTGCTTTAGGCATAGTTTTTCTTGCATTACTTATCTTCAAAATTAGAGGATGGGTAGCAGATGGTATAGTTAATAGAGCACTTGTCCTGGAGTCAGGAGGACTTGAATTTAAATTTTACCTCAGATTTTTAATACTTACTAGCTGTGTGATCTTGAGCAAGTCTCTTAACTCCAACTGCCTCACAGTAAAACAAATCCCAGAGAATGACTTCACATTGACTCAAGTTTTGATGTAGTAGATTATCTTGGGAGATGATTATGGGAGTTGGGGTAGCTACTTCTAGTGCTGGACACCCCCAATTTCCCCTGCTTCTCTGGCCATTTTAGCTAAGTTTTAGACTCTGCCACTTATAAACTGTGTGACTATAGACAAGTCATCCTGACATCTTTAAAATAGATTGGATATGAGTTCTCTTCCAGATTTAAATCTATGTTCCCAAGAAAGGAAGGAGAAAAAGCTATACCTACTATTGTTGTTTTTAGACTCAATTTCTGAATATCAAATCCTAGAATTATGGGTAGTGATGATGGAAAAAATGAAAATAAAGACAAACTTCAATAATTTGAAGAAGCTGAAAGTGGGGGATGTAAGCAGTTTGGATCAGTGAACAATAATAATTAGTAATAACATTAATAATTACATTAATCATTTCTATATTAGTCAGTGTTTTTAGGCTTACAAAATACTTTACAAGTGTCACTTCACTTAAGCCTAGTGACAATTCTGAATGTAGGCACTTTTTATGCTTATATTATAGAAAAGAAAATTGAGGCCTGATTTACCCACAATTATGCAGTAAGTTTTTGAAGGATAATTTGAACCCATGCCTTCTCAACTCTAAATGCAGTGCCAGGTCCATTATGCCTTAAGTTCTATCCATTATGTATAAGTTGGATAAAATGAAATAATTTTTATTAAATAAATTTATGCTTTAAAATACTACTTTGTTATTACACTGTGAATGATCTTACATTACAAAAAGTCATTTAATAGAAGTTCTGAGATCAACTGCCTTAATGTATAGAGAAAAATGGTTTATTTGATATATATAATGATTATATTGATATATATGGGACAACTAGGTGGCACAGCAAATAGAGTGCTGTTCCTAGAGTCAGGCCATCTTTGTGAGTTCAATTCTGGCCTAAGATAGTTATTAGCCGTTTTACTCTGGGCAAGTCTATTTGCCTGTTAGCATCTATAAAATGAGTTAAATAAGGAAATGGTAAACCATTCTAGTATCTTTATGAAGAAAACCCCAAATGGGGTCATGAAGAGTCAGATATAACTGAAAAATGACTAAACCACAAAAAGGTGTATTAATCTGTTTCTATGCAAGTATATACTTTTGAAATGCTTAGGAAGATGTGAAAACATTCTGTTTTCTTAAACATTTTAAATATTTCAATTTCCATCTTGTTTATACAATTCATTTTAACTGTCTAGCAAGAGTGGGTTATCAAACAAAAGTGCATTCCAAGCATTGTCCCCACTAGTTCTCAGAGATTTTGAATCACTGGACTCTGAAAGTATTAGTTTTACAGGTATGCCTAGAAAGTTTATTTCACAATGATATCATCAAAAACATCATGAGCAAACTCTACCATAGTCACAATATGTTCCAATAACAAATTTTGGCCAGTTGCCCACTTATAATGTATGGAACATTGATTGCATCTGCAATTGGATTTTATATTTTGGTTTGTAGAACTACTTAAGGACTTTAGATGGTGTTTTCTGTACAATAATTTTAAATTTCTCTGCTTTACTCACAAATTTTCATATTTTCTTGCATATGAAGATAAAATTACTTCCCTTTTTACTGTAAGTTTCATAACTAAGTACTTGTAGCATCACAGATTTAGAAGCAAATTGATCTCAAATGTAATTTAGTTCAATCCCTTATTTTGTGGTTCAGGAAACTGAGGTCCAAACAAATTACAGGTCTCAGAGTCAGGATTTGAATCTAATTTCTCTGACTCAAAATTTATTTTCTTTGTGCACTATATGTATGTATATATACCACACACACACATAGATATAGATATACATATATCCCAAAAATTTGAGTGAAGTTTTAAGTCTTGATAGCTTAAGGGTATTGATCTCATTCTATTTGTCTTCTTATTCTTCTTAAGCTTTAATAGTTTAAAACTGTATCGTGACTTTTGGGATGTCCAGTAATAAGGTTTTTAGTGCTGTACCAAATATTTTGGTGCCTGAAGCAGCTACTACCAGTAGGATGTAGGTCTAAAGCACTCTTCTGCATATCTAGAAGTTTGCTCTATGTTTGAACTTTAATTAAAATAGAAAATAAATTAAAATAAATACTGATAAAAATAAATCTATTAATATCTTCAGCATGCATAACACTGTATTAGGTACATAGGGAAGTACAAAATTTAAATATAGCAAGGTATGGAGGTTTCCATTCATAATCCCTGCTCCTGGGAAACTGAGGCTGGTATGTCATTTGAGTTCAGTAGTTATGAGCTGCAAAGGGCTAATACTAATCAGGTACCCTCACTGAATCTGGCATCAATATGATGAGCCTTCTAGAGTGGGAGCCACCAATATTATTTTTTGTTATTCCATGGGAGGAAAAATTGCTATTTTATTTATGTTGCTAAAAATTGCTATAAAATATATTACTGTTTTTTTTGGTTTTTACTCCAAAGTCACTTCTTAAATCTTCCAATTGAACCCTCCCTAGCAACAGAGAAAAACATCAATGATATAGTAACTAAGCTTATAGAATACCACATTCCAAATCTGTAGATTGTTGAAAATTTCCAATATGACCAGAGCTAAATTCTTTGTTTTCTTCCTGGACACTCCCCTATTAGCTCTTCTTGGTAATTATTTTTCCTTCCCTTTTTCCTGACCTCATTTGACTGATATAAACCTTTAAATAGCCCTTTGCAGTTTATGGGATTGATTTTGGCTGGTACCATCCTCAATAGGATAAAAGTGATACACAGTCATTTGAGGCATTGGATGTGTTAATCTCATAGCTTCTTCTGCTTGGCTCTGACCCTTTGTTGTGATTCTAGAACTCCTGGCTTATGTCTTGGCTTTTTTTCATCAGAGCTGCTCCTCTGGGCTTGATTCCATGATGGAAATTCATTTGACATATTTTACTATCCTGATGTCGGATTCTAGAATTTGACCCCATGCTCTGGTCCTACCTTTTGGTATCTGTATGTACCTAAAGAGATGCAGCTAAGTGGCTCAGTGGAAAGAGTGCTGGGCCTGAACTCATGAAGATCTGAATTCAAATTTGGCCTCAGACACTTACAATTTGCATGACCCTGGGTAAATCATTTAATTTGTCTTTGTCTTAATCCACTGGAGAAGAAAATGGGAAACCAGTCTAGTATCTTTGACAAGAAAATCCTATGGATAATATAGTCTATAGAGGTCACAAAAAGTCAGACATAATTAAATGACTGAGCAACAAAAAATGTACCTAAAAGACCTATGACTTTTAAAATCTATCTTCCAAGTACCTTTTCCTCTAAATCTGATTTTAGCCACAAACCAGTCAAGATTGCAAAAGTGGGCTGGAAAGAAAGGGTGGAGTTTTGGGGTGGCACAGGGATACTGATTGATATGGTCATTCAACAAGTTTTTAGCTCCTTTCTCCAACAGCAGGTCTGCTTAGCTTCCATATCAAGGAAAAACATGATGAAACATACCACTGAACTGAACTCCCTATTCCCCGCCTCCCCCCCCCCCATCCCTTCCCCTTTCTGTTTCTTAGATGTGTTCCTTGAGGAAAGGGACTCCTTATATCCCCAGCACTTAACAAAGTACCTAGCATATAGCAGGTACTTTTAAATGTTTATTGAATTGAACTGAATTAACAGTGTGTCAGGTCCCTGAAATTGCTTTGAGAAGTAATCCCAACTGGGAGGAGCTTTAACCTGCTAGAAAAAGCATGATATACAGGCAGTGTAATGGAGTATGGACTGTGTACCTTCAGATGGATTTGAGAGAGATTCTCTAAAAGGCAAATATTCTAAACAAAAAGATGATATGAGAAAAGCAATATAATTTTGCTAGATATTCTTATCATAGATTTTGAGATGGAATGGAACTTGGAGGCTATTCTAAGCCAAATCCCTCATTTTTATAGAGGAAAGATTGAGGTTCTGAAATGGTAAGCCACTTACAGAGTTTTATACACGTAGTAAATGACAGCAAAAATTCAAATTTTTGAATCCAGGTCCTCTGCCTTCACATCTAGCATCTTTTCCAATGTACCAGGCTTGATTACAAGAGATAGTATGGGGGAGTGAAGAGAGGGCTACCCTTGGGGTCAGAAAGATGTGAGTGTAAATCTTGACTTAGATGAATTATATTGACTTTCTGATTGTGGATAAGTAACTTGCCTTACCTCTATGATTATGACCTGTAGATGTGGGCCAGGAGAAACTCTTATCATTGTCATTATTGCAATCACTGATCTGTCTCTCTACTCCCCTCCTCCCTCCCCCCCTTTTTTTTTCTCATGAATGCAAGAAACTAAATATGCATATGAAAACTAGCATAGTATATATTTGTAGGTTGTGATTTTTATTCAATTATTTTTTGTCAGCTAAGGCTTTAAAAGTAGAGCAAAGTGCTCATTATCTAAACCCACACTTCCCAAGCACAAAAACACTTTTTAATGTTTAGATGACTCAAAAAAGACTGAAATGGATTTTTTCACACCAAAAAAGGTTTGAACAAATGTAATCAATTTTTAACCATCAGAGAGTTCTCTGGGGGCAAGAATTGTAAAATACCAAAAACAGGGGATTAGAATGAAAGGACCATGCCAAACAGACTTGCATTAAATCAGACTTCAACTTTTTCCTTTAATTGCCTGAAGTTAGAGATGGATTATTACTCTACAAACACAAACTCAAGACTTTAAGTAGACATACTGTGTAATTATGTATTGGAATGTTCCAAACAACTTTGGAATGAAATAACATTTCTTTATTAAATTCAGAAGGAGGCATATCAAACACATGTACCTATGTGGATACAGCTTATGTTTCCTTTATATGCATCCTAGGGAGTGTGACTGTAATAGCTATACAAATTGTGATCTCTATATAAGTTACCTGAGGCCAGGCAGGTCAAAGTGTGACTTCATTTCATTTCTCTGACCTAGACATGAGCAGTTCTGGGGCCTACTTCAACTGGATTTACTAAAAACTGAGCATTTAAAATAAATAATAAATAAATAAAAATAAAATAAAAAAACATAGCATCTCTAGTTTGCTTTTCCAGGGGTCTTTCTAGGGTATGACTTTTTCTAACATTCATCCATAACTTGTCAATCAACAAACATTTGTTAAACATATCCTAAGAGCATAGCATTATGCTCAGTACTGGAGATACAAAGAAAAAGAAAAAAAAAATGTTCTCTCCCTCAGGGAGTTTACACTCTAATGGAAATGTTCATATATAGAGATGAAGGTAATATGTGCAGAATGAAAGCAAGACTTAGAGGGTTAGGGAAAACCTCCTGTAGACGGTGAACTCCTTGACATAGAGGGATGTCTGGCATATTTTGGGTGTTTTATAAATGTTTCTTGACTTGATTCTAGAAAGTGGAGTTCGCTGAGCTTTGAAAAAAAATCAGAGTCCAAGATGCAGAAAATTGTCTTTACATGTAATTGAAAAAAAATACTATTAAGAAGAAATAAAAGATAGTACCTAATATCCACTGTGATCCAATAAATCATGGCACATGTTACTCTGAACTTTTTAGTTTTTACTTTTCTTGGCTTAAGTTTTGGCACTCACTGCTGTCATGGAGAAAAGAGTACCCCAAAGGCCCTTTGCCAAGTGTGGCTGGTCTCACAGAGAAATGGAGGGAAAGCTCCTCCCTATGGGGCCATATCTTCCACTTTAAATCCCATTTCACCAAGTGCCAGCTTTCATTGAAACTTCTCATGGTCTGTGGTGAATGATCATCTCTATCTCCTGTGGTCTGATGACTTCACAGGCTGATCATTGGAGGCCTTGCAGCCAGATGCCATCTCAGCATCTTCTCCTTAGATCTTGTCATGTGTTATTGCAACCCTCGTGAAGGTCTCCATCAGCAGATAAAACTGCTGGAGGATGTCTGCGCCTCCATGCCTTTCTCCTTCTCTTTCTCTGCTTTCCTTGATGGCCTATGGCACATCTGGTAACCTTTTACAGCAGTCTTACTAGTAAATCATGGATGTTTCTTGTAAATTATTCTTTTCTCCCTTAATGTGACATTCAAACAACCTCTTGCTAACTTCACCAGAAATGGAGGGAGACAGGGAGGGAGGGAGAAAGAAGAAGAGGAAAGGAGAAAGAGAGAGACGAGAGAAACAGAGAAAGACAGAGACAGAGAGATTCAGAGAGACACAGAGACACAGAAGGACACAGAGAGAGACAGAGACAGAGACAGAGAGAGAAAAGGAGAGAGGGAGTAGGAGGGAGGGAGGAGAGAGGAGAACCTGCATAATGCCAGAAACTGCAGGAGACTGGAAGAATAAAAAGACTGAATCCACAACAGAAAAGAAAGCCAGGTTTTTTCAAACATATTTCACAGAGAAATATTATTTGTGATGTACCTGCTTGGGCCTGGCCACAAAGAAGGATGCAGCAAGATGTATTACTGGAAGAATTGATGGACTTGGACACAGTAGGCCTAGATTCAAAACTTACTTCCAAAATCTCTTAGCTGAATTATATTAGAAATATATTTTTTGGGGCAGCTAGGTGATGGAGTAGATAGAGCATCAGCCCTGAAGTCAGGAGGACCTAACTTCAAATCTGGTCTCAGACACTTAATGCTTCCTAGCTGTGTGACCCTGGGCAAGTCACTTAACACCAATTGTCTCAGGGGAGAAAAATCACTTTTACTTTCTTATCACTGATTTTCTTAAAAACTATCAAATGGAGGTGTTGGTATAATCTAAGTTTCACTATTTCTGTGGCATTTCATTTGAGAAGCAGAGACAGAGAGAGATAGAGACAAAGAAACAGACACATACACAGACAGAAAGAGACAAGGAGAAAGGAAAAGGAAGGGAAGAAGAAAAGGAAGGGAGAGAGAGGAGGGCGAGGAAGAGAGAGAAGGAGGGAGAAAGAGAAAGAGGGAGGAAGGAAGAGAAAGAGGGAGAGAGAGAGAGAGAGAGAGAGAGAGAGAGAGAGAGAGAGAGAGAGAGAGAGAGAGAGAGAGAGAGAGAGAGAGAAAGAGGGAGAAAGAAAGAGAGAGAGAGAGAGGAGAGGAGAGGAGAGAGAGAGAAAGAGAGAGAAAGAGAGAGAAAGAGGGAGAGAGAAAGAGAGAGAGAGAGAGGAGAGAGAGAGAGAGAGAGAGAGAGAAGAGGGAGAGAGAAAGACAGAGAGAGAGAGAGAGAGAAAGAGAGAGAGAAAGAGGGAGAGAGAAAGACAGAGAGAGAGAGAAAGAGAGAGAGAAAGACAGAGAGAGAGAGAGAGAGAGAGAGAGAGAGAGAGAGAGAGAGAGAGAGAGCTTGATCCTGAGCTCAGAACTTTTCTCGCAGTTCCTCATGTGAACCACATTTTGATAACCCAAATTGTATACATATCTTATAGAGGCATACATGTCTAACATTAATATTTGTATTACATATGTTATAATATTTGTACAAACTATGAAATGTTAGTTATTAAGATCTTTAGAATACTAGTGCGGTCTCAGTATGTTGTAGATGTGCCCCCAGAATTCCATTATTAGAAAAGTCGCCTCTGTTTGTACCTGACTCCCTAAATCACTTCCCCACTTTCACTTTTGCATTGATTCAGACAGGGCTATGTGGGATATGGCCCCATGCCATTTCTGGCTGGTACTTTCTGGTCTGGGGCTAGTGTTTGGGTCCATGCCATTTCACACCCAGCTAGCCTCCCTGTAGCTTTGAGCTGGGAGCCCTCCAGCCGCTCAGTAATGCTTTTGCTACCCTCTCTGACCCTAGTCAATCTGTGGCCTGCATAAACCCATCCTTTTTTAGGCTCACCCTGTTTCCTAGTCTTGCCTTGAGGTCTTAATAGTTCTAAATGTCATTCATTTTGACAGTTAAGCTTTTTTCTTTCTTTCATTGAGGCCACAAGAAAGTGTTTAAAAGTAAAGCAGTATTATTGAGAAGGCATTTAATTCATATTACCTCTAAAATTAATTATGTTTTTCTTAGAGTCGTACCACAATGCTACCTGGTGAGTCATTGTCCTTGCATTTCCTTATGATAAAGTCCTTTGAATGTGTTCTAAAGTCCAAGTAAGATGGTTTCCAAGAGAAAATAATTTCTTAACAATTCTATTCTCTATCTCACAGTGTCTTATATTATCATCATTAGATTGGAAGCACTGTGAGGACAGAAAACTACATGACCCTTTTCATCTTTGCCTTTCAAGTACTTAGCTGAATGCATTATCCTTGTATTTAATGCATATGTATTGAATTAAAATGGAAAAATTCAGTGAT
The DNA here is from genome assembly GCF_048593235.1 of Sminthopsis crassicaudata. NCBI lineage: Eukaryota > Metazoa > Chordata > Mammalia > Dasyuromorphia > Dasyuridae > Sminthopsis > Sminthopsis crassicaudata. The sequence goes on from NC_133619.1 coordinate 376,500,531, forward strand.
CTGTTTAGATAGAAGTTTTCAGAGCCTTTGGATCATTTTAATTTCAGGTGCACCTTTTAGAAGAGTTTTTTTTAGTATAAAATAAGAATAAAAAAGTGTTTGTTGATAAATTTGTGAGTAGTGATTTCAAAATAGATTTAAAGAGAGATTGTGGTTTGTTGTTCTTGGCCCTGGGAATCAATATTGCAAAAGCCATTGATAAAGAAGGATATTTTCCATCGCTTCTTTTAATGAGAGACAACTATTGAGTCTATGAGTTGGAGCCAAAGAAAATATCAATTCATGTTTTGACTGTACAAAAAGTAAGATGTAATAGAAGTTTGATATTGGGAAAGAATAACTTGTTTTGTCAATGGCTGAGGTAAGAAGAGCCAGCAAAATAAAATCTTACCTTTATGACGTCTATTTGATATGTTAGAGAATTTGCTATTGAACTGTAGGTAGGTCTGCCCATAAATTCCTGACTTCCCATCTCTTCGACCCCATATTGACTAAGTAGGCTTAACTCGGAAAAACGAGACAGTTCTCAGAATACAATCTAGTGCAGAACCAGGATAACATAAAAGACAAAGATTATTTACATCAGGCCATTGGACAAGCAATGAATTTATCATTGATCAAAGGGAAAGGCACTCTATCAAAAACTTAAATAGAGATATAGGAAAGGGTTTGGTCAGAATGTAAGAGTGGAAAAAAATTTCTTTGCTGGATAATAGGGGGATTCAATCATTAGATAAATGCAAATTTCAGGTCATTCTGCAAAGCTGGGAGTGGTAAGCAAAGGGAAAGATCAATGCCTGACCAAGGGATACAGGATGTTATATTGGGTGGCAATTTTACTAGATGGGTTTCTGAAGGAAACTAATCACAAATACCATTTACAGACATGTAATGGTCACAGGAACATTGTGGCTTCTCTGTTCCATTTTAACTGATCAGTCCATTAACTAGTACTTACTGTGCACTTGTTCTGTTACTTAGTGTTAGGTGGAGATACGAAAGAAGTAAAAGATATCTGACACAAAGCCAACACTTAATAAATTCTCTCTCTCTCTCTCTCTCTCTCTCTCTCTCTCTCTCTCTCTCTCTCTCTCTCTCTCTCTCTCTCTCTCCTTCTTTCTATCCCCTTTTCCTTGAAATACTTCTCTGTCTCTTTGTCTTTTTCCTTCTATTTTCCCTTTCTCTGTCTCTCTCTTTCTCCTCTTTCTTCTCTTGGACCCTCTCTCTTTCTCTCTCTCTCTCTCCTTCACTTTTCCCTCTGCCAATGTGGAAGGAGGAATGCTTTTTTGAGGCGGCACCCATCTATTGATGGCAAAAGTTATACTTCTCAAAAAGTAAGTAAACACAGTTCTATCATAAAGTGCTCAAATGGAAAGTAAATCTGAAATAACATAATTAGAGATTAGTACAAAGACTAAGAAGGTATGAGTAGTTCAGTATAGATGGTAAGCGTGTTTGTCAGTAAGAACACCATGTCCAAATATTGTCTTTTGGCAGAGGCAGTCTGGTATGGACTGAACTTGGAGCCAGGAAGAACTGAGATCCACTCTTGCATCAACTGCTTAATAGTTTTATGACTATGCACAGGGTACTTAATCTCAGTTTCCTTATCTGTAAAATAACAGATTTGGATTTGATGGTTTCTAAGGCTCTTTATAGGTGAAGAACTATGACCTTTTGATCTCCTGAGGGAAATCTTGGATATTATGAATTAAATAGGGTGTTAACATATTTCAAGGGGTGGGGTTGCCAGGTTTCATTTAATAACAAGGGAGGGAAAACCAGCAAAATAACCTAAGAACCATGTTATTTGAGGAAGGTTCATGAAATCTCAGAATTGGTCACAGCATCAAAGGTCATTTAATTTTAATTTCTAGTCAACACAAGGTATATGTCATGACATAATAAGTGGTTTTAAGTTTTCTTCTAGGGTTGGTATAAAACTTACCCCAAAAAAGTGCTTTCCAAATCTTAAAAAACTATGTTAACTCTGAGCTGTTATTATTATCATCATTATTGTTGTCATAACTATTATCATATTTGATTACCCTCAAGCGATAGAAGCTCAGTACTTCATGGACCTGCCTAGTCCATTATTAGACAACTGTTTGTTAGGAAGTTTTTCCTTATATTGAGCTAAAACCTGCCTGTAGCTTCTATCTGCAAACTTCCATTCTCCATGCAAAATACATTCTGTCCAAACTGGTTTATTTGCTATATTCCCTGTACATAATATTGTGTCTCTCATCTCCATGCCTTGCATAGGCTGATCCTACTTCCTGGAATACCTTCCTTCCTCAACTCTACCACAAAGAAGCTCTAGTTTTCTTCAAAGTTCAGCTCAAGTACCATCTCATAAGAAAAATATTCCCAGTTCTTAGCACCCTTCTCCCTGGAATTAATTTTTAAATATCCTATATTTGATTTCCACTTACATGCTTCCCCACAATAGTATCTAACTTCTTTGGGGGGCAGGGACTAATTAATTTTGTTCTATGTGTCCTTAGTGCCTAACAGAAAGCCTGGCACATAATGTTGACTGAAGGAAGAAGAGCCAGATTGAGCAAGTCTAATTGATTACCTTTTCTACATGAAGGGAACAGTCTTAGTACTCATACATCTTTTATTCTAGAGGTTAAACAGACATAGATAATTCTTTCAGTTGATTCTCATATGAAACATCTAGTCTTCTTGCCATTTGATTGTTATTTTTTATGATTGTTCCATTTTAAATGTTGTGCTTAGAACTAAACAAAAACTACAGATGCAATCTCACCAGAAAAGAGTATTGTAAAACTAGTGTGTCTTTTTTATTTTTATTTTTTGACTATTACCTTTCTTTTGACACAAATTAAGATATTTTATCCATGTTGTTTTCCACTAGGTATAGGGAGGGATGATTATCAAAAATTAAAACAAGGCAGAAACAAATTTGAACTAAGAAACCACTTTCCCTAGTAGATTGTAGGTTCTTTGAGGGATGGGACTGTATGATTTTATATTTTTGTATTCCCAAATCCCCAGCAAAGTCTCTTTACACATAATAGGTATTTAATAAATATTCTTTGAATTTTCCACTTATGAATTCTTGGGCTCATTTTATTTTTCCCATTTGGATTGCCTTCATTCCTTCTCTCTGCCTATTTGTATCCTACCCATTTTTCAGTCTTGTAGATCAAAACTTATTACTTTTCACTTTCTTTTTTCATTTTTTCCCTGTGTTTTTCTTCACATGACTAATAGAGAAATACTATGTAACTGAAGTTTTGCATTATTAAACATGCATAATATATATTAAATTGCTTAATATCTCAGGAAGTGAAGAGGAGAGAAAGAATTTGGAACTCACAATTTTAAGAAATGAATATTAAAATTGTTTTCTCATGTAATTGGAAAAATGAAATATTATTAAAAAGTCATTTTTAATGAAAAAGAAATAACAAATGATAAAAGTAGAAAAGCATTGGGACATCTAGGTAAAGCAGTGGATAGAGCACCAGCCCTGAAGCCAGGAGGACCTGAGTTCAAATCTGGTTTCAGACACTTCTTTGGGCAAGTCACAACCCCAATTGCCTCAAAAAAAAAAAAGTAGAGGGAGAACTTATAATTGAAACAAAGTAAAGTAAGCCTGAAAATTTCTCTGAGAGGCATTATTTCTAAAACATATAGGGAACTGAGCCAAATTAAAAAAAAAAAGGAGAGAGCTTGATTAATGGTCAAAGGATAAGAATAAGCATTTTCAAAAGAAAAGATAAAAATTATCAATAATCACAAGAAAAATATTTTAAATCACTTTTGATTAGAGAAATGCAAATTAAAAACACTCTGAGTTACAACCTCACGTCTATCAGAAATACTGGAAGAAATGTGGGAAAATAAGTATACTAATAAACTATTGGTAGAGTTATAAACTCGCCCAATTATTCTAGTGAACAATTTGGACCTATGTCCAAAGGGTTATAACATTGCATACTTTTTGACTTAGCAAAACTATCAGGTCTTTATTCCAGACATCAAAGAAAAGGGAACATGACCTAAATCTACAAAAAATGTTTATGGCAATTCTTTTTGTTGTAGCAAAAACTTGGAAATTGAAGGGGTGTCTATCAATTAGGTAATGGCTAAACAAGTTATATATAATTGTGATGAAATATTATAAGAAATGTTCTGTAAGAAGGGATGAGAAGGATGATTTTAGAAAAACAGAAAGATTTATATGGACTGATGCAAAATAAAGTGAGCAAAACCTGGAGAATATGGTACAGAATTTGACAATATTGCCAGGATGATCAACTGTGAAAGACTTAGATACTCTAACCAATGCAATGGTCCAAGAGAATTCCAAAGGCGTCATGATGAAAAATGCTGTCCACCTCCAATAAGAGAACTGATATATGTTGAATACAGATTGAAGCATACTTATTTCTCTTTATTTTTCTTACTTTATTATTTTTTTTTACCTTCATGGCTAATATATATTTTGTGTGACATGATATGTATAATTGCTATCATCTTGCTTGCCTTTTAAATGGGTGGAGTAAGAAGGGGTAAGAAGGAGGGAGAAAATTTGGGACTCAAAATTTTATAAAATGAATGTTAAAAAAAATTGAAAAAAACTGAAGTACCCAGAACCAGGAAACAACATGCACAGAGTACAACATTGTAAAGTTTCATAAATAACAATAAATATAATGTTACATAAACATTATATATACATAACATAAATAACATGAAACAAATGATATTGAAGCTTGGCCTCAAGAAAGATATGAAAAAGTGTCTCCCCTTACTCCTTTTTAAGGCTGGAGCTCCATGGGCATAAAACATTATATTTAACGATATACTTAACATTATATTGTTCTATGGATTGATTGGTTTTTATTTTTTTAAAAATATTTTTCCTTTAAGAAAATTGTTCTCTCTAGGAAGTGAAAGAGGTAGTGATAGGTGGAGAAATGTAGGTGATAGAAAAACAAAAGATATCAATAAAAATCTGTTTTAAAAAAGAAAAGTACTTTATATGCAATGAATATGCAATATGCAAATAAATATAATATACTCTTATTAAGAAACAAGTCATGACCTGCCCTGTGACATTTCTTGAATTTTTTTGTTTATCATATTGTTATTTAACATTGTACAGATTGGTACCTTGTGTCCTTAAAAGGTTGTAAAATCCTTGAGGGCAGCTCATTTGGAAGGTATAAAAGGTATCATGCCTCTGAGTACTATGCACAGTTCTATGAGGCCAGGAGAAAGGTTTTTAAAGGGAAGGGGACTTTGGTTTACAGATGTATTTTACATTGCAACACATCACGCCATGATAGGGATTCTGAAATATTCTTGAAAATTTCCTGAAATATTCTGAAATAAGGTCCTTAGAGAGTTGGTCCCCTAAGAAAGGAAATGATTACTATCAGCTGGGTGCTACAGAGAACCACCAGAGGAGTGATGGACTGAATAGGATATTGGCAAAATTTCTGTAGAAATTGATGACAAGTTATAATGACTGGCATTATATGCTATATTGGCAGAAAAAGCAGGTGGAGAGATGTAAAGGAGTGATATCACTTAGAATTCACCAACATGATGGTCCCAGAGCTGCTGGAGAAGCTGATACCTGACATCACTTTCTGGGAGCTGTGGAAACCATCTAGAGAGGCTTGTCCACTCACGCCATAAGCTGGGAACTATGTAGAACTATGGGAACTATGCATCTGGAAATTTTGTCTAATATATATAACTGGAACTGACTGGAGCTATTACGGCTTCTTACAAAGAATTGTGCACTGGTGGGGCTGTTGAATTTTATGAGTTCTGATGAATTCAATTTGTTTTTATTTACCTTTAAATAAACTTATGTGCTCTGTGAACCTTATGGACTTTTTGTCTTTTCAAGAGGAGGCATTGACAGCTCACTGAGTATAGACAGATGGTGAAGTTGTCAGATTGATTGGGTAGTAAAACCTTTCATATATCCCCAGGTCTTTTGCATTACATGAGAGCCTGTGAAACAAGTTAAAGTTATTCACATTATTTTACCTCCCTCTATAATACAGATTATTGAAACAGTGCAAGTTTTGCTTCAGTTAATCTGTCACAGGTCTTTATTAAGTGTTTACTATATGTCAAGCACAGTACTAAGTTTTATGGATACAAAGGAAGGCAAAACAGTAGTCTATCTTCAAGGTGTATTCTAATGGGGAGACAACACATAAATAAAAAGACTATTGTTTGTCTATTTTTGAAGACAATCATTGACATCACAGGTGATGTCTTGACTTGCAAGCGAACTGGATTGAGGTGGAATTGAACAAAGTCATCAGCCTTACTCTCTTTTTCTAAATCTTCAATGGAAGCATCAATCCAAGACAACTGGCAGTGGATGAGGATACAGTGGATGATTGGCATTTTTGATATCTGATCACTTTGGTATCTACTCATTTTGATCTGCATAGTTCTAAGCAACCCCATTTCCCTCCTCTTGTGAACAAAGGACCCACCACACTTTTTTTTTCCCCAGTAGTAAGCTTTGTCTTTAGAATCTCAAATGACTGAATGTTTCCAAATACACAGATGTTTGGTTGCAGTTTTAGTTAATCATAGAATTCAGAGCTGCAAGTGATCTTAGAGTCCATTAAGTCTATCTCCTTCATTTTATTTTATTCTAATTGTTTAATTGTTTAAAATACACATTTTTTAATGAATCATGTTGGGAGAGAAAAATCAGAACAAAAGGGAAAAATCATGAGAGAGAGGGAAAAAACATCAGAAAAAATGTGAATATAGCATGTGTTGATTTACATTTGATCTCCATAGATTCTTTTTTTGGATGCAGATGGCATTTTCTATCCAAAGTCTCTTGGAACTGCCTTTGTTCACTGAAACACTGAGAAGAACCAAATCTTCCATAGTTGACCATCACACAGTCTCACTGTTACTATGTACAGTGTATTCCTGATTCTGCTTGTTTTGCTCAGCATCAGTTCATGTAATCCAGGCCTTTCTAAAATCAGCTTGTTCATCATTTTTATAGAACAATAGTATTTCATTATCTTTATATACCAAAACTTGTTCATCCATTCCCCAATTGATGGGCATCTACTCATTTTCCAATTCTTTGCTACCACAAAAAGAGCTGCTCCAAACATTTTTTGCACATGTGAGTCCTTTCCTCTGCTTTATAATTTCTTTGGGATACAGAGCCAGTAATGGCGCTGCTGGGCCAAAGGGTATGCACAGTTTTATAGGCCTTTGAGCATAGTTCCAGATTGTTCTCCCAGAATGGTTGGATCATTTCACAACTCTACCAACAAGGTGTATTAGTGTCCCAGTTTTCCCACATTCCCTCTAACATTTATCTTTATCTTTTCCTGTCATTTTAATCAATCTACAGAGGCATGAGGTGGTACCTCAGAGTAGTTTTAATTTGCATTGTTCTTATCAGTAGTGATTCTCTTATCAGTAGCATTTTTTCATATGATTATATATGGCTTTAAATTTATCATCTGAAAATTGTCTGTTCATATCCTGTGACCATTTATCAATTAGTGAATGACTTGTATTCTTATAAATTTGACAATTCTTTATATATTTTAGAAATAAAACCTTTATTAGAAACCTTGGCTGTAAAGATTTTTTCCCCAATTTTGTACTTTCCTTTTAATCTTGTTTGTATTGGTTTGGTTTGTGCAAAACCTTTTTAATTTGATGTAATCAAAGTTGTCCATTTTGCCTTTCATAATATACACTAATTCTTCTTTGATAATAAATTCCTCCCTTCTCCAAAGACCTGATAAGTAATCTCTTGCTCTCATAATTTACTTTTAGTATCAGCCTTTATGCCCAAATCATGTAACCATGTTGATCTTATTTTAAGATGAGGTATGAGATGTAGGTCTATGCTGAGTTTCTTCTAGCAATTTTTGTGAAAAAGTGAGTTCTTATTCCAGAAACTGGATTTTGGAGGTTTATCAAATACTAGATTACTATAGTTATTGATTTTTATGTCATGTGTATTCTAACCTATTACACTGATCTACCACTCTATTTCTTAGCTAGTATCAAATGGTTTTGATGATTGCTGCTTTCTAATATAATTTTAGGTCTGGTGCTGCTAGGCCACCATATTTTGTATTTTTTTCATTAATCCCCTTGATATTCTTGACCTTTTATTCTTCCAGATGAATTTTGTTACTACTTTTTTCTAGTTCTATAAAATATTTTTTTTTGCAGTTTAATTGGTATGGCACTGAATAAGTAGAACAATTTATAGTTACTTGGGCTATCCATGAAGCAATTTATATTTTTCCAACTATTAAGATCTGACTTTATTTAGTTGTATCCCCTTCATTTTAAAAGGCAAAATAAACTGAGGTACGTTGAAGGAAGTTGCTCAAAGTCAGACAGTTAAATAATAAAAGTGATAGGACTTAAACACAAATCTCTGGATTCCAATAAGTGAGGACAACCATCTCAGGTTTCCAGAATATGATTAGAAATGCCATATCACTTTATATAGGAATGAAAAAGACTAAATAGTTTGGAATATGTAGAACAATTTAAATACTTTTCAGTAAATTAGATAATGTAATAAATACTGAAACAAATTCTTCCTTTTTATTCCTATTATAATTAAAAGCACTAACATACATTTGCTGTTTTACATATTTTTTATTTGAGCCTTAACTATGATATAGTTTTTATAAACTATAATTTCCCTTTGTATATATGAGTAAATTTAGGTTCATTAAGGTTAAATACCCTCCAATGTGGTCAGTTAGGGAGCTCAGTAGATAGAGTGTTGGTCCTAGAGTCAGAAATAATCATCTTTATGAATTCAAATATGGTCTCAAACATTTACTCCTTTGTGTGATCCTGGACAAGTTACTTAACCCTATTTGCCTCAGTTTACTCATCTGTAAAATGAGCCAAAGGAGAAAATGGCAAACCATTCTGGTATCTCTGCTAGGGAAAACTCCAAATGGCGTCACAAAGGTTGGACACAACTGAAAAAACAGCAATCCTGTTATGACAGGTAGGATTTAAGCTAGGTCTTTTGATCATGGTCCAATGCTCCATCTACTTTGCCATGCTACTTCTCAATCACTTACTCAAGCCCTGCTTCCCTGGTATATTTTTTATTATTTCCATGCTCAAAAATATATTGCAAGAATAGGATATGTGGAAAGGAGCCAAGTAATTTCTTGTGGTTTCATTAGAGACTCATCTCTTTCTATAAAGAGCTTATGGTTAAAAGGAGGGATAGAATGGGCCAATCAACTCAACAAATGTGTCATGTTCTTCTAGGATATGTCTTATGTAAGTCAGGCACCTTTGGAAACTGAATTAACCATTTTGGATCTCCAGAGTACTCTTAAATAATCCTTTTAGGGACCAATTCAATTTTCATGACTATAGTTGGAAGGAAGAAACAGAAAATAGATATTCAGAAAGCTTTAGTTGAAGTTCCCAAATAATAGGATTACTTTAAGAGTCTTGCATTTGTGCTCTATGTTAAATAGAATGAAGACAATGTAAATAGTGCTTCTTGTTTCTTAATTATTACTATAATTTTGTTGTTGTGTCCAACACTCATGATGCCATTTGAGGTTGGCAGGGATGCTGGAGTGGTCTGTCATTTTTTTCTCTAGCTCATTGTACAGATGAGAAAACTGAAACAAGCATTAGTAAGTGACTTGCTTAGAGTGGCACAGCTAATAAGAGTCTGAGATCAAATTTTAACTCAGGAAAGCAAATCTTCCTAAATGCAGACCCTGCCCTCTATCTACTGGGTCACCTTGCTGCCCTCCCAGAGGAATATTGGGATCCAGAAGATGGATTTTGTTGCAAGGAGAAGCTTGGAACCACTACCATTCCTCAAATGTAATTCTACTCTGCTCTTCTTATTTAGCTCTGTTATCAGGTGTTTACCATGACAAGCACTCCCTGATAGTATTCTTGTGAACAAGTATTTGTGATATATAAGTATGAGACTTTGCCTAGTTTAAATGAATTTAAGCAGCTAGATGGTGCAACGGCTAAAGTGAATTACCTTGAATCATGAAGATCTGCATTCAAATCCAGATTCATATACTTACTAGCTGTGTGGCTCTGGGCAAGTTGGGTTGGGTTCGTTTTCCTTATTTATAAAACAGGGACAATAATAACAGGTTTCAAAGAAAACCAATTATATTGATATACAATTATTAGAATTAAAAAAACAAAAACAAATCCACAAACCCCAGTTTAGGAAACCTTCTGGAGCATTACCTAAGGCATTGGGAAATTGATTGGCTTGTCAAGGGTCACTATGACAGGAGCTGAATCCAGCTCTTTCTATTTGATCTACTCTCTACTCTTTACACTCTGGTACTTCTTCTAGGATGTGATTAAATATCTTGTGAAGTCACATTTGCTGTCCTTGGACACATGATGGAACTAATCCCACTAAGTTATTCATTTGCTTTCTCAAGGAGAACATGCAATTATTATCCCATTTAGCTTCAAGTTACTTTTGTTTTGTAGTTGTTCTCATAAATGAGAATCAAGATTGACATCATTTTGGCTAATATGTTTTATATGACTTCACATGTATAATTGAGATCATATTGCCTGGCTTCTCAATGGATATGGACAGGAGTGAGGGTAAGAATTTGTAACTCAAAATTTAAAAAAAATGAGTGCTAAAAGTTTTTTTAAAATGTATTTGAAAAATATTTTATGAGATAAACAAAATATTTTTAAAAGATTGATATTATTCCCTTCCTTCAAGATTTTATGAGTACCTAAAGTTAACATTTATAGTCTACAAAACTGATTTGTAGCTTCTTTAACTTTTTTTTCCATGTTATTTTTCCTTTTGATCTGCCAAAATTCAAGTTCACCTTTATAAGACTGAACACCTTTCTCTACTTCTATTTGTTTCATGGTTGACATGGCCAAGGAATTCAGCACCAAATGGACCATCTACTGTGCTAAGTGTCTTGGTACTAACTTGGTCCTCAGAAATGGCAATCCACTTTCTTCAGAAAATGAACATTTAATTAATCTGTTTCAGTTTTTACTTATTCCTCTGGGAAAGCTTCTAAAAGTCTTCTGAAAGATATTTCTACCCAGGATTTTTTGTCAAGAATTAAAAAATCAATTCTGTGCAATTTAACAAATAGTTATTTAATGCCTACTAATGCAAGGCCTTAAGCAAGGTAGTAGGAGTATATATATATATATTTCCATAGACACACACACAGCCAGCCAGACACATATACATATATGTATACATGTGCATACACATACTACAAATACTGCTCTCAGAGAATTTAGAGTCTGGCTTATTTCTTTTAATTTTCTTTTTAATACATGGAATGAAAGAAGCATTTCCACAGCATTGTATGATAAAAAAAAAGATGATTGCATATGAAACTGCAAATCTACTATGCACAACTTGCTATTCCTTTCAAATATAACAAAATTACCCTGTAAATTTCTTTTTTTTCCCCTTTTTTATTCTACCCCTCTTCTTCCTGCCTGAGAGATGGCTAACATTAGACACGAATAGTAACTTATAGTCTAATATGAGGAAAAAACAAGTTCATAAAAAACTTCTCCCAGAAAAAGAACTAATAAATAGATGTATAGATAAAACAATTTTACATATCTATAGATATCTATATTTATGTCAACATATTTGTGGGGAGGGAAGAAAAAAGGGAAAGAAGAAATTAAATGCTAATTTTGTTGTATATTTGAAAGGAATAGCAAGTTGTGCATAGTAGAGTTGCAGTTTCATGTGCAATCATCTTTATTATTGTACTGTTGTGGAAACACTTATTTTATTTCATGGATTATAAAAAAATTAAAGTTCACTTTTTTTAAAAATCTGGGGAATACCTAAAAGTGGCTTAGGCAAAGTGCTTTGAGAAACTAGAGGAGTGAAAAATCATTTTCATTTTGTGTCTGGAGGATTGGGCCATCAGGGAAAGCTTCATGAAAGAAGACACCTGAGTTAGTTCTTGAAATTTGAGTCCTCTTTTGCAGTGGAGAATATAGTCAGTCAAGTCAACAAGCATATGTTAAGTGTTTAATGTGTGTCAGGGGAGCAGTAGTTAGTGAGTACTCTGTAAAAAAGTTTTTAATAAAGCTTGTACAACTAATATAAAAATATTAGGCTCCGGATTTTATGAAGCTCTCTTTCTGTGTCTCTGTCTCTTTTTCTGCCTATCTCTGTTTTCTCCCTATGTCTTTCTCTGTTTCTCTCTCCCCTCTGCTTGCTGCTTCCACTATTCACACCATACTCTGAAATAGAAATCAACTCTCTATGGCTACTATCTATTATTAACATTCTTCCTGTTTTAATACCTAGATACTCCTCTCCTTTCCCCTTTCCTCTTTTTCTCCATTAGTATCCCTCCCTCCCTCCCTCCTTTTTTTTTTTTTTTTTTTGATGTGGCAAATGGTTGACCTTTCTAGGGAAACAAAATAGTTGGTGTAAATTTAAAACTAATAACGTTCCCTTTGTCTGGATATGGAATGCTGGGGAGATGAGATGTGTTCTTAGAACATTTTGCTACTCCTAATGTTAAGTCTAATATGCTAAAGGGAAATTATAGTAATTTTTTCCTAAACCATGGTTAAGAAGGCTCTTATAATGGCAGTGTAACAAGGAGGGATGTGAGGATTATGTCGTTAATAACAGAATGGGAACTGCCTAATCCTGGGGCTGGAAGCTGGCCACAAAAACACTAGGCTGGCTGTGAAAGCTGACAACTCTTGAGGGCCTGAGGTTTCTGTTTAATAACATCACTGTCCATACTAATTTCCCAGTTGTATTCTTTCTTCCTTTAAAGGAAAATTCTAAGGTGGTATCTAAGCTCTGTTCTGCCATTCAATGACTTTAGATATGACTCTTGTCATTTAACATTTCAAGATATCAATGTTTTATGTTGGTTGTTTAAATTTATAATAAGTTCTCATCATTTAAAAGGGCTGGGTCACATATATACATTTTAAAGAATGATGATTAAATTGGATAAAATTAGCTTTCTGTTAATAAATGGAGAGCTTCCCTCAAGTAGTCAACAATAGCTTACATTTGGATTGTTCTTTCTCCCCAACAACCTTTAAGGTGAGTACTATATGTATTATGTGCTACAGAAAAGTTTCTTTCATGATCAGAAATGTAAAGAGACTTGCCACATGAGATATAGAAGCGTTGGGATTTGAAATTAGATACCTGGAGGCCAAATATGTGTTCTTTCTGTATTACCATATTTCCTTCGAAGAAAATTAATAATAGTCCTAACAAGTACAACCACCTACCACAATCCAAAACAAATCACATTTTTATTGTGCTATTTTAATTATATCAATTCACAAACTCAGAATCATAGGATGCTAAAGCTGGTAGGGAATATACAATTATCTAGTAAAGCCTTCTTATCACCATCACCATTATTACCATCATCATCACCATCACCTTCTCCATTGCCATCACCATCATCACCATGGCTATTACCATAATCACCACCATCATCATCAAAATTATCATCGATAGAATTTATATCATTCTTGAAGATTTGCAAAGTATTTTATAATTTCTCATTTTGATAGATGAGTAAACCAAAACCCAGAAAAATTCTCTTGCCTGAAGTCACCGAGTCAATAGAATTAAAATGCTGTCTCAAGTCTTTTGCACTCCATGCTATACCTTGCCACACAACTCAAACCATGTCACTTTCCTGCTAAAAAGAACCTTTGATGGCTTCCCATTGCCTTACAAAGTTAAAATTTCTTGGTTTGATAGTCAATAGCTCAATAGATTGACCACAGATTTAGAGATTGATCTTTCCAGGTTTATCACTCTTCTATTACTTATTTATGCATTTCATTCTAAAAGGAAAAGGATTGTGAATCTATTTTAAGCTAGAATGCTAGGCTCAGAGTCAGGAAGATGTGAGTTCAAATCTGGTCTCAGGCACTTACTGTGTGACCCTGGGCAAGTCATTTAACTCTGTTTGCCTCAATTTCTTCAGTTATAAAATGAGCTGGAGAAGAAAATGGCCAACCAGTTCAATAATTTTGGCAAGAAAATCCCAAATGGATCCATAAAGAGTTGGACACAACTTAAATGCCTGAACTTCAAAACTAAAACCTTCTCTCTAACACACCTCATGCTCTTCTGCTTCCATGCCTTTGGTAATGTTTTTCTTTCTAACTGAATGCTCTCCAGGTCATTCTTTGCCTCTCAAAATCTTATACATAATTCGAGGCTTAATTCAAATGCCATTTCTTTGTCTTTTTTTTTTAATAATAGCTTTTTATTTTCAAAATACATGCAAAAATAGTTTTCAACATTTAACCTTGTACTCCAAATTTTTCTTCTTATTTTCCCTCATTCCCTCCCTTAGATAGTAAATAATATATGTTACTTATATGTTAAACATGTGCAATTTTTCTAAAAATATATTTCTACATTTATCATGCTGCATGAGAAAAATCAGATCAAAATGGAAAAAAAATGAGAAAGAAAATAAAAAGGAAGCAAGCAATAACAAAAAAGGTGAGAATACTATATTGTGATCCACATTCAGTTTCCACAATCCTCTTTTTGGATGCAGATAGATCTCTCCATCACAAGTCTGTTAGAAGTGACCTAAATCATCTCATTGTTGAAAAGAGCCAAGTGAATCAGAATTGATCATTGCATAATCTTTTTGTTGCTGTGTGTAATGTTTTCTTGGTTCTACTCACTTCAGTTCATATAAGTCTCTCCAGGCCTTTCTGAAATCATCCTGCTGGTAGTTTCTCACAGAACAATAATATTCCATAACATTTATATCTGATAACTGATTCAGCCATTCCCCTCAACTGATGGGCATCCACTCAGTTTCAGTTCCTTGCCACTACAAAAAGGGCTGCTACAAACATCAAATGCTATTTCTTTTATGAAATCTTTCTGGATCACTCTCTGTTGGAAGTACCTCTTTCTCTGGTAAACTCCTTCAGCATGTATAAATAAAGCATTTTATCACATGATATTTTATATTTTAGTTATTTTTCTGTATGCTATAGATTCCTTAGCAGACTGTAAATTACTCAATTCTAATTAACTGAATTACCATATCTGCTAGTGCATGCAACATCCCACAATGCATGCATGCATACATGTATGTATTTATATCTTTATATCCACACACATTTTATATCTATCTATCTATATCTATATCTATCTATCTATATCTATTTATCTATCTATCTATCTATCTATCTATCTATCTATCTATATGAATGATATCTCTCCAAGAGGAGATAAATGTATTTCATCATCTGTTTTTTGGGAGTAAGATTGGTCACTGCAATTAATAACAAGTTCGGATATCTTCTGGTGCTTATGTATGTAGATATGTATGTGTATGTATATTTACTATATATATACTTACACATATACAGATATATGTATACAAGTAAAATAAATAAATATGTCACAGTCAATGGGCATAATGGAATAATGCCTGGACCTAGTTAACCTTGAGGCTGTCAATCAAATATTCACTCTTGCTGTTATGTCAGAGGTTCTTAATTTTTTTGTGTCATGACCCTCTTTTAGCAGACTAGTGAAGCCTATGGACTCTTTCTCATAATAATGCTTTAAAAATAATTGAAGCAAATACTAAATTTCAGTCAGACCAGTGAACATGCAGGAAAAAATTATATCTGTCCAAACTGTCTAAAAATCTGTAACTTGTCTATATATCCCAGGTAAAGAATTCTTCATTGTGATGCCACCCATCCCTGGGGTACTTTGAAATATCATTTGTAGTCCTGAGATCTCTGTTAGGCTCTATGAAAACTGATGTCACTCCACACTTTGCCTCTGCCCTTGTGGGGAAAAAAATAAGATTTCCATTATTAGCCTCAGGCCTAAAGGATTTGACCAGATACAACTTGGTCCAATATGAGAGACATTCTTCTCTCCATTCTGTTATGTTTCCATAAAGATCATTTGCAATATATAATTCATATATCACTTAAACATTAACTTTGGTGCTCCATCTACTATGTCTCCACTGCTTCACTGAGGCTCTTGTAGGGTTTTTACCCTGGGATTTTTCTACTCATGGGAAAAATCTCTTGGAGGGTCACTGTTCAACAGGAGTCAGGAGTTAAGGGGTGGATTGAGGAGATAATTAAAAAAAAAACTAGTTCTGTTTCTCTCTCTCTTTTTTCTTTTCTTCTCTTGTCTCCTCTCTCCTTCCTTCCCTTTTCCCTCCCTTTCTTTCTATTCTCTCCATTTCTTTCTCTACTTTTTTACCCTTTCCCTTATTCCCCCTTCCCCTTTCTCTCCCCTAATGGCATGGCTATGGACTCTGCTAACAGACTGGATCAAGTTCTAAGTCCCATAGCTGAAGAAAATATCCCTTGATCCTCTGCTCCCTTTGCTATTGGAAAAGCAAATGAAAAGAAAAGATTTATTTTCCTGCAGAGTCCAAACAACTTGGGCTTCTCGGTTGTGTCCCACCCAGCCAGAGAGGAGGGCTGTTACAAACCCCCCAGCCAGGCTCCATTTTCCACAAGTCTCTCTTTCTCTTTTTGACAGTTTCTCTCTTTAAATTGCCCATTTTATTTCTGTTATTTCCCTGGCTCCAAAGCTTTGGTGCTGGGGCCAACAAGTTTATCCCCTTTTTGGTGAATTACTCATGGATGGATTGGAGACATTAAAGAAGATAGAAATAAGCAAACATTTTTCTTCATTGAGAATTATAAACAATAGAATTGCACAGGAATTGATGTTTGGGTCAGTCTTTTATAAAACACTTTTTTAAAAAAATTAAATCATCTGGAAGAGAGAATACACAGGGGAAATCTTCAAGTGTGTTTGTAGCTGACACTAAATTTTTTCCAGTTAGTAATATGACATGTAAGGGCCCTTTAAATGGGCGGACACAGTGCATCAGGAGATTGAGGCCCAGAAGTAATTTCTGTGAATATTAGGACTGCCTTGTAGGTGGGATCTTGTCCATGATGAGATAGCTTCGTAATGGGTGACTCTCTCACTGATTGGCTGTGTGTGTGACCTCACAGGCCCTTTATAAGCCCACTGCAGGGAGCAGTCTCTCTCTTTAACCTGGTGCTCTTCACCCTGGCTCCCTAGCCTGGGTGGCCAAGCCGAGATGGGTAGCCAAAAGAGGTAAGGATTTTGGTAGTGAACACATGGGTCTTTTGACCAGGTGTTCACTTGGGAACCAACAAGTCAGGGCATCAGTCAAGGTATTATGTGAGTGGGTATAATAAAGGCTTTTAAGATTACACATGGCTGTTCTTGAGCGTGCTACCGGTTATTAAGCTATAGATTCAAGAGGTCGTGGCCAGAGACCTTTGAAGGCCTCAGAGGAGGCGAGCCGGGTAGAGTTCACACTGCAAAGGACTGTTGGGTCTAGGACAGACTAGTAATTGTAACTGCCAGGAGAGCACATTACAATGACAAACCAATAAAATTTGTAGGAGGATTTCAAAGGGCTATATGAGTAGTGACATGTAACGAGCTGTCGTCTCCAGAAGCTGCTGGATCGCTCTCTGGGAAGAGATCTGCTGTGTCTACTCAAATCTCTCAGACAGATTCTTCTTCCTGTAGTGAACCGTTGTCTCCAGGCAGTTGCTGTTAACTCTTGTCCTTAGAAGTGACTTCCCTTCCTGCAGAGAGCCCCGTCAGGCCTGATGTAATGCAGAGAGTCTTCCTTCTTGAATCCTGGCTCTGAATCTCCTCCAGCTCTTATCCTTCTCCAGGCCGATCTGCCCTCTGCCCATTGCTGTCTCTTTTTATCCTCCCAGAGAATGGGCGTGGGATAATGCAAGGGCTTCTGGGAAGAACCACCCCAGCCAATGAGCTTGCCCCCTCTATCAAGTCAACCTGAGTTCTCACCTTGTAACTATCCAGACAACCTCAGTTCTCACTTAGTAATCCTAACATCTCCCCCTTTCTTTTGATTTAGAACATAGGACAATCATGACCTTGAAACATAAATCCATCAATATGAGAAGTATTACAGATAATTACATAAATGACCTTGAAACATAAATCCATCAATATGGGAAGTATTACAGATAATTACATAAATTACATAAGCATATAGTAACATAGTAACATAACGCATGCTAGAAGTATATAACATAATCAAATAATCATAAATTGAAAATTTATAAATGTCCATAAGTCCATTGTCCATTATTCTCATCTTGTGTGAGGAAGTCCAATGATTCCTGCTGGTTTTTAAGTTCTTTAACAGTCTTCTTATTATCCATGCTCTTTCAGTGTCAGATGTTTCTTAGATCTTCTCCTTTATTTTGAGGTCTTTCTCTTTTTCTGTCTCTCTCTGATGGACAAGGCGAATATGACTCGTTGGCACCCATCTGATTCCTTCTCCTGCTGAAGAAATACAAGCAAACCCTCTCTCCCAGGCAGTTAACCTATCTAATTACCTTCTATTTACCACTTTCTAAATCTCTTCTCATCATCTGGCAATTACATTGGAATTGTTTGCACTGGATACAGCCATGTTGGTTTAAAAGGCCTGTATTCTCCCCAAGTGTAATCCATTTTTGCAATCTGATTGCCTTTTGACTCACTTATCAGGTAATCCCTTTCTGCCATGTGATTGCTTTTCTGCTGGTTGATTAAATCAGAGTCCTGGCCTTCTAAAGGTTCTTTGGGTGTAACATCAGCTGCCATCATGCCCCAAGTCTTTTTTGCCTGGGGCCCAGGTCCAGGGCCCCTCATCCCATTTCCCTGAATTAATCTACACTCTGATGCCCAATGGAGTCCTCTGTTGCATTTTGGACATAGGGTTTTAGGTCTTCTTTCACCCTGTCTTCTCACTGTATCTCCATATCTACACTGAGCTCTTAGATGCCCAATTTTTCCACATTGAAAACATCGCCGAGTTTCTCTAGAAGGCCCTTGCCATGAGGGACCCTGTCTTTCCACATTCATCATTGTCCGGGTGTAAAAAGCATTTGTTCCCACTGTAGCACAGCGTCTTATGATCTCCTCTAAAGGAGCATCTTTGTCTAATCCCCATATAATTCTTTTGCAAATCTCATTGGCATTTTCCTTAGCCAGATGTCTGGTCATTATTTCTGTAGCTGAATTTTCTCCAATAGTTCTTTTGACAGCAGTTTGCAAACGTCCCACAAAATCTGCAAAAGGTTCATTGGGACCTTGCTGTATTTTAGTGAAAGCCTCTCCACGATCTTTCTGTCCAGGAAGGACACCCCAAGCTTTTATTGCAACCTTAGCAATTTGTTCATATATTGTCATGGTATAATTAATCTGTTCTGAATTCTCTCCATACTGACCTTCACCAGCTAAGTGCTCAAAAGTGAATTGTGTGTTAACTCCTATTTCCAAATTGCATCTGACTTGAATTTTACATAATTCATGAAATTCCGCAAGCCATAATAAATTTTCTCCAGGTTCCAGACATGTCCTTGCTATGGATTTCCAATCATTCGGGGTTAGGACTTCATAAGACAAACCATCTAGTAACATTTTGACATAAGCTGATGTAGCCCCATAAAGGGTACAACCTTTTTTCAAATCCTTAATTTTATTCAAATCTAAAGGTGCATATCTTCTCCTTTTTTTACCTACAGAGTCAGTATTTTCAATCACAGGATATGCATGTATAAAATCACTTATATCCTGTCCTTCTCTCTTAGCTTTAACCAATGCCTTTTCTAATCTTGTCATAGGCTTAGGCTGCTTCACAGGCAATTCTGTTTGTGTTTCTGCCTCTTCCTCTCCTCCTTCTTGCTCCACCCCTGAAGGGTTAATTGAGGGAGGAGATGGGAGGTGCTCCTGTTGCTGTTGCTCAGAATTGTACTTAACTTCATTGTTATCTGATTCATCCTTTTCACCTAGTTTAGTTGACACCTCCCCATTTTGCTCCTTCATCTCTTCCTTTAGAATAACATTTTTTAAAGCCATTTGGATTAAATTGTAGGTATGAATTGTATCTTTGGAAACTGAGTTTGGTCTGGAACCAAAGAGTAAAATGTCACAAAGGCAATTGTAGTGTTCACCTAATTGCTCTCCTACTAATTTCCACTCATCTGGATCCAATTCTTTTTCCAGAGAAAAACAAGGATATATGACCTTCACAGTTCTTAAAAGTTCAGTAATCTCCTCTAAAATTATAATCAATCCTTGGCTTTTCATAACCTTGATGATGCTCTCTAAACATTTTCCTTGAACAGAAGGTGTTTGCCCCATTTCACTATAAGAGATTGCTGGTTTAGCCATTAACAAGTTAAGTTCCTTATTTATCTATTAGCACACTCACTTAATCTTTAACAAAGTTTCCTCTTTACTCACGGTTCTGGGTCAGAGAGACTGAGATCTAGATCGGAAGCTTTTCCACTGGAATCAGGACCATGTCTGTCCCTGTTCGGGCGCCAAATTGCGAAGGTCTGGTCTAGCTCTTCTTGTCAGGATAAGCAAAAGTCCTTGCCCCACGTGTGGACGCCAAATGTATCGAGCTGTCGTCTCCAGAAGCTGCTGGATCGCTCTCTGGGAAGAGATCTGCTGTGTCTACTCAAATCTCTCAGACAGATTCTTCTTCCTGTAGTGAACCGTTGTCTCCAGGCAGTTGCTGTTAACTCTTGTCCTTAGAAGTGACTTCCCTTCCTGCAGAGAGCCCCGTCAGGCCTGATGTAATGCAGAGAGTCTTCCTTCTTGAATCCTGGCTCTGAATCTCCTCCAGCTCTTATCCTTCTCCAGGCCGATCTGCCCTCTGCGCCCATTGCTGTCTCTTTTTATCCTCCCAGAGAATGGGCGTGGGATAATGCAAGGGCTTCTGGGAAGAACCACCCCAGCCAATGAGCTTGCCCCCTCTATCAAGTCAACCTGAGTTCTCACCTTGTAACTATCCAGACAACCTCAGTTCTCACTTAGTAATCCTAACAGTGACACATGAGTTTTGATGTATCCAATTAGAAAGGAACTCTGAGGAAAAAAGAACAACCCAAGTCTGTCCTATTTAACAATTAGTATCTTAAAGGCATGGTACAATGACCATATTGGGAACCTGGATGCCATCAGCTGATGGGACCTCAAAAGTCCAGGTATTGCTGAGCTTCATATCCCTGGGATTTCCTGTGTGAGGTGACATGAAACAGAACCTGTAGTGGAAAGAGCAGAAATCAGTACTCAGAGCCCTATATGTTCCAATTTTGACTGTGCTATTTACTACCATTAGGACACTGACCAAGTCTTTTCACTCCCTGGGACTTTCTCAGGTACAATAATAATAATAACAATAATACAAGGTAACATTTATATAGTGTCTCCTATGTGCCACACACTGTGCTATTTGTTATTTTAAGTCATTTTCATAGTACTCAATTCCTTGTGACTCCATGTGGGGTTTTCTTGATAAAGTTACCAGAATGATTTGCCATTTCCTTCTCCAGCTCATTTTACAGATGAGGAAACTGAGGTAAATAGGGTTAAGTGGCTTCTCCAAGGTCACATAGCTCATAAGTGTCTGAGGCTAGATTTGAGCTCAGGAAGATGAGTGACTCCAAGGTTGGATGCTCTATCTCTGAGCCATCTTGCTTCCCTAGGCATTCACTTTACAATTGTCTCATTTGATACTGATGACCACCCTGAGAGGTAGGTTCTTTATAATTCCCATTTTACAGATAAGGAAACTGAAGCAAATAGCAGTTAAATGACTTGCCCATGGTCCCACAGCTACTTAATTATCTGAGGCTGGATTTGAATTTAGGTTTTCCACTCTAGGTCCAGTACTCTTTTCTATTGTTCTACTTAGTTACCCTACTTGGAGAAAGTGCTGCAGCACAAAAATGCTTTATTAGGAATTATAGGACCTGACTCATGTTTGAATCCTGACTCCTAACTCTGGGGGATTTTGAAGAAGTTATTTAATCTCTCTAACCCTCAGTTTCCTTCCTGTGTAAAATGAAGGAGTTGGACGAGTTGATTGCTAAGGTCTTTGACCTCTCAGACCCATGAGCAGTAAGCAAGCAGAAAAATGTCAGGTTCTCCAGTGGTTATGATATTTTCATGTCTCACCGTCCACAGCCTAATGACAATGAACTTAGGAACACTGTAAAGGGGCTAGAGGGAGAAGGACCTGTTGTAATAAAATCTGACCTCAGCATGTTGCTTGTCAGAAAGCAAGAACAGAAGCAACATACATTATTAAAAATAGCCACATAGCCCATGGCGGATCAACCTTGTTGCCTTTCCTATTCCTTCTTAGGTCACATAATACTCCATACAATGACAAAGAAAAACTTATTTGTTAAAAAAAATATACACAACCATATACATACAATATGTACCAGGAATTTTCTTGAAATATAAGAGGAAGGGGAGAGACAATGAGAGAGGGATGGAGTGGGGAGAGTAAGAAGGAAGGGAAGAAAGGGAGAAAGGGAGGGAGAGAAAACTGCATTACTTTTTAGAGATGTCACAAAATATATTTCTTCTGCTGTGGTGGCATAGAGATAAACTTGATTATGGAAAAAGTAATGCAGTTGGGAGAGACCTGTAAACTCAAGTATGTTTAGGGCACTTAATTATGGGCTTTACATGGCAGCTGTGTATTCATAGGCAATAAAATAAAGTAAAATAAAAACATACCTTTTCCAGCTCATATTTCAAAAAGGAAAAGTGTTAATGTAGGTGTGAGGGCTGTTGATGGGGGGATAATTGATTTAGTGGAGCAAGATGAGACTTGGTGGTGAGGGAGAGTATTAATAACACCTCCTCTTCCCCTTGTGGTCCAGAAGAGAATGGACTCAGAAATACAGGAAAGGGCATCAGTCAGAAAACATTTATTAGTGTCTGTTGTTTGCATGATAACTTCTGTGCTGGAACTTTATTTCATCAAGTTCTGTCCTCTGAGGCAAGGGAGACCCTTAGTTTTTCTTTCCATATCACACAATACTTGATGACAACTAGTAAGTCTTCCTAATGATTTTTTTTCCATTCCTTCAACCAATTATTATATATCATAACTTCTAGTCTTGGTCAGTTTCTTCTGAATGCATTCCAATTTGGTAATATTCTTCCCAAATTGAACACAGTATTCTTGATGTTGTCTGACCAGAATTCAGTAGGGCCATCTTCTTTCCTGCTGTTGACACTATGCCTCTATTGATGAAGAACAAGGTCTCATTGGCATTTATGGCTACTGTGGTCTCTGTGTTAGGACAAAATCTCAGTCAAGCATCAATAATTCTTGTTAGGCTCAATCCTGATAACCCAGGAAAGTATTTTTAGAGTTGAAAAGGTCTTTATAGCTAATCTAACCAATTTATATTATACTAATTAATATCAATTATTAATATTTATATTACTTTATCTATAAATTAATATATTATATATTCATATTTATTATTATTTTATTCATTACTTTTATTTTTAAATAATAAAATTAATGCTTAGGCACATTACATGACTTTCCCAAATTTACCCTATCAGTAAGTAGCAGAGCCAGGATTTTAATCCAGGAGGCTCTCTGATTTTAATCTTGCACTTCACAATTCTGTCCCCATCTCCCTAGTGCAATTGTCACATTTGGAGAACCACTGGTTTAGGTAGCTTGTCTCTGTGATCAGCAGAGGTCTTATCTATCCACCCATGTGATTGATTTTTTTCACTTTTTCCAAGGCCACACAGTAAATTAAATGGCAAAGTGGGTACAGCATTTCTGAGCCCCCTGTCATCAGATGTACAACAACCTTTGCCTTAGTAAACGTTATAAATAATTCCCTCTGTTGAAGTCATGTGTGATTCTGAGGAGGGTGATTGCGCCTGGCTGTGGTGGTGTTGAGCTGATTGTAAGTGCAGCCACAGGAGCCAACTTGCTGATTAGAGCTGAGACACAAAAGCCCAATGAATTAGTAATGAGGAGATAGGGAAAAGAAGGGATTAGGGCATTACTCTCATTTATCTTAAGAAAAGGTTTTAGGGTTTATAATTTGTTTAAAATTAATAAACTTTTAAGTCCTGATGAGTAGCTGATATAATTAAATCCAATTTTTCTCCTGGGATATAATCTCTTAGGAAGGGAAAAACCTTGCTCTAAAGTTAATAGTGCAACATAGTTTATAAAGAGTATCAGCATGTAAAGACTCTGAGTAGCAGAAAAGCCAGAGCATAAAGGGCCACCAAAGTTATTGGTTGTTATTATTGTAACAATCACTTGGATATTAAACAAACATTGTATTTAAAATAAATTTTTTGCTCTAGGTAAATGCAAAACTATAATGGACAGAGCCCTGGAAGATGATAAAAATAATATAAACAGCAACAGTTATAATGTCTTATCTTTCTGTTCAACTTTTAGCTGAGCATAAAGCATTGAAGAATAATAGCAAGATATCAATTTGTACCAAGGCTGTTTCTGTCTGAGTTCTATTGAATTTGCAGATAAAAAGAATGAAAAATCACTAACTATTTAATAGCTCAGACTAGGAGATATGAATTCTGCTTCTTCTATTTGATCAGATTATTTTAGTTCACTGTTGTTGTTTTCTCAGAGTTGGACTAGATACTCCCTAAGATCATGTCTAGCTTTAATATTCTGTTATTCTTTGGTTAAAATCACATTAAACAGAGTGAAAATGTGTTTGCGTGTGTGTGTTTATGAGAAAGACAGAGGAGAAAAGAGAGAGAGAAGAGAAGAAAAACAAAGAAAAAGAAAAGTGGGGAAGAAGAAAAAGAGAAAAAGAAGGAGGAGGAGGGAGAGGAGGAAAAGAGAAAGAAAAGGAGAAGATGGAGGAGGAAAAGGAGGAGGAGGAAGAAGAGAAGGAGGAAGAGGAAGAAGAAAAGAAGGAGGAGGAAGAGAATCAAAAGATGAAGATGAAGAATCAGAAGAGGAGAATGTGTTGTTTTCTTTAGAAATTGGAGATAAATTGTATTGGGAAAAGATAGCAAAATTCTGTGGTGGTAGCAAACCCCAGATTTTTCTGAACTTGCTTACATTTTCTTTTTTCCCCCATTAGACTAATTAGAACCGATGAGGGAATTATGCCGATAATGGAGCAGGAACAAGAGAAGTATAAATATGCAATGCAATTAGCTCCTTTTCTTTCTTTCTTTCCTTTTTTTTCCCCCTCTGGGTGATGTAATATTGGAGCACATGGGATTTGTGAAAGGCTGGTAACAATGGGCACCACTGACACTCAAGCTGCTGTAGTAATCCATAATTATAGAATATCCGGTTACTTTTTTGCATGTAGCAAGGTAGAATAAAATATACTTTAAAAAGACCTAACAATTTTTCTCATCCATAATTCTTCATAGCAATAGCATTTTCTTCTTTTTGTGAAGAAAATTAAGACTTAAATATTTCTTCTCTGGAACACTGTGAACTAATGAAAGCTCTGAAAAGGAAAGGATATGATGCATAATCAAATGGAAATATTAATTTAATTTTTGAGTTGGAGAAAGTGACTTTTCAGTGTCTTCTGTCCACAGAGATGGCTACTTTTTTTTCTTTCCAAATGCTTGAGGAAGTTTTATATTTTGCTCAAAGGAAATATTAAAATTTCTCATTCCTTTAATTATAAATTGATAATTTTACCCAGATACTAGTTAAATAGAATTTGGTGATTATGAATACTTTGATTATATCTAAATGCATTAGAGTTAATTTTTTTTATTTACATGTTGCCAAAAAGCATTGGACTATGAGTAAGAGATCTGTCCTAGTGCTGCCTCTGATGATTGTTTGCTCTGTACCTCTATATGATTATTCCTCTGGAACTCAATGATATAGGTATTGCCTCTACCAGGACAATTCATAGTCCAACTATACCCTTTCAAAAATTGAAATTCTTGTCCTTTTTCTTTTATATGTCCTCTGTAGAGGGACTATTCAGCAAAATGGAATCTTTTGTCTGGGTCCTTTAAAGTTTCATAGATACTATTAGAATACTTTGGGGTATCTATTCATCATCCATCAATACATAACAAATGGCTAACATTTTTATTTAAAGATTTACAAAGTGCTATATAAATATTATTTCATTTGATCTTTAATATTTCTGTGGAATAGGTGTTATTTTATCCCTATTTTACAGATGAGGAAATTGAGACTGAGAGGTTCACATGACTTGTTCAGTAGTAAGGGTCAGTAAGGGTGAAAAGCTGCATTTGAACTCACTCAAGTCTTCTGACTCTTAAGTCTAGGAATCAATTCTTTATACCACTGATTAATTTCCTTTTCTGATCATATGCATTCATAAAGATGTCTTCTAAGCTATTTCTTACACAAAAGTCATTCTTGGGAATATGTGGTACCCTACTCACACACACTCTATAATTTTACATTGCCTTTCTTGCAATATTGATTTTTCAACACTGGAGTATTTCATAGTTCCTGAAGGAATGGGGAGGGCTTGTATAGTGGATAGAGCATTTGGCTTGCAGTCAGGAAGATCTGGTTTCAAATTCAGTTTCAGATACCTATTAGATATGTTATCTTGGGCAAGTCACTTTATTTTTGTCTATTTCAATTTCTTCATATGTAAAATGGGCACAATATTTAGTTCTTAGAATTGTTGTGAGGAGCAAATGAGATCACATATGTAAATTGTCTGGCACATAGAGGGGTTCTATAGAAATACTAGATATTATTATGAGAGAGAAAGACAGGGAGAGAGAGAGAATAAAAACAATAACATCAATTAACAATTTCCATTACTAACAAATAACACTATAAATTCCAAATCTGAGCCAGTCTTGAGAAGTTCCTGATCCTCCCCACTTCAGCCTCATCCAGAATTGAGAGAGGGAATAGCTCAAAGAGAACAAGATCTCTTCTTCTGGGTCTTTATTTTATACCTTTGATTTTCAGCCTGTGCAACCTATCTGGCAACTGTTGTGCCAGTGAGTAGGATTTAGGTCTGACTATTTTCTTTAGGCTGTGGCAAGGATCACCAGATAGACTTAGATTCTTCATTCATCTTGTGGGACAGCACAAGACATAGATCATCAAAGCACAATTCATCAAAAACTTATTGGAGAGAATAGGATGGGAGATGGTTCTGGCTCAGTATCCCATTCTAGCAGCTTGCTATGGAAGCATATCTTGAAGGCTACCATGATCTAAGTGAAGCATTCGATGAGCCCAGGTACTCAACCTAGTCACATAATAAACCCTTGAATTCACACAATAAATTCCTGAAAATAGAATAAACAATTAAAAATTAAATGATGTAGTAAGTATTAGAATAAAGTCAAATATTGAAAAAAAAATCAGGAAAAGCTTTGAAGAATAAACTATCAAAAACAACCAACCTGGAAGATAGAATTAATTTAAGAATCATTGGGTTCTTTGAAAAATCATGAGAAGTAAATAATTAAAATCTCTTAAATCTATTTAAGGAAATTTTTAAAGTATGTCCCAAAGGTACTGGAAATAGAAAAGTTAAAATAGGACCCATAGACCATTATCTAATTAAAATAACAACAACAATAATGACATAACTTAAACATACTCAGAAATGTATTTGTAGAATTCTAGAACTTCCAAGTAAAAGCAAAGAAAAAGCATAACAAATAGCCTGGAAGAAAAATAAAATATGAAATTGCTAATGTCTATATTACATAGCAAGTGTGAAAAAGAAAAGAAAGATTTGGAATACAGCTAAAGGTAAAAATAAAATGGATACCTGATAACTTATCCTTAAAATCTGAACATGATTGCACAGGTTAAAAAGAAATGGAAATTTAATAGAATTGAAGACCTTTGGTTATTCTTTTGAAAATCATCTTTGAAACACAAATTCAGGACACAAGAGAAATTTAGAAAGATAAACAAATTTGAAGAATTCAAAAAAGACCTAAATAGTGAAGGTAAAAGAAACATAGAAAGGTACACACAATTAAAGAACTTAAGAGTCTAAATAATGAACAAATGCTTACAAACTAAAAGGGAAAAGGACCAGAATTGCTTTATCTTCTAGAATGAGAGAGAATCAGGAAAGACAAATTAAAAACTTATGTGTTTTTGTTTGTGTGTTTGTTTGTTTATTTGTTTGAGGAGAGAAAAGGAAAGAAGGTAGGACTATACTTGAGAGAGAATATTGAGGAAAAGGGAAAACTTATAATAGGGTAATGATTGGAGATTTCACTTAGAGATGGAGTTTGGGGGATGAAACTTCTTTTAACTTTCATTCTTTTCTGAGATAGGCTCAAGGAAATTTAGGTTAAAAAATTGACATAGAAATATAATAGATAAAAATTTGGGCAGGGATAGGAAGAAGCAAATGGCTTATTTAAGAGAAAAAGTAGGATTGGGGATAGAAGAATTATAGGGAAAACAAACTATAGAAGGAGGATTAAAAGCAGTGAAAAGGAAATAATTGATGGTTTGGGGTAGAAAAAGAGGGAAAAGGATTAGCCTCAGATAATTCCATTTATAGATTACTAATGCTGATTTCATTTTTTCCCCTTTCTTTTCTCTCTCTTATAAACAGTGTGAGAAACAAAGAAAAAAATTGTAATAGATTATGAAGGATGGAAAAAAGCAAAGCTAAGTCATAACAGTGAATGTTTATGAGATGAACTCACATATATAACAGGATGGTGGCAAAATATATCAGCAAGATCCTAGTAGTATATTGTTTATATGAAACATTTATTAAATGCTATTAAAATATTCACACAATTAAAATGAGGTGTAGGAAAAAAATCCACATTTCAATATATGCAGTTTCAGTTGAATCTGCAAAAGCTAAGGTGGCAATCATGATCTCAGAAAGTACATAGTAAGAATCATGTTTACATGGATAAAAAAGATAAATTGTGAAATTACATTATATGTGAAGACAACATAGATGACGAAACAATAGCAATATTGAATTATGTATATACAACAAATAGCCTAGAATTTATAGATTTAAAGAAAAACTATCTAAGTACAGGGAGAAAGAAATATTAAAATAAAATATTAAAATAATGAAGAACTTTAATATCTCTTTTTAGATCTAGACAAATTTTATAGAAAAATAAGCAAGAGAAAAGTTAAGGACTTGAATAGAATTTTAGAAAAATAATGTGTTAGTCTTTTGATGATAGATAAATAGGAACCATGAGGAATGTACATATATCTTAAATTTGTATGGCAATTTTGTAATAATTGACCATACCTTAGAGCAAAAATAACTCAAAGACAAATGCAGAAAGGCAGAAATAATAAACATATTCCTTATAGACTACAATGTAATAGTAATTATAATCATCAGGGAGTATTTGAATAAAAGATTTCAGATTTAAAGTAGATAGCATAATCTTAGTGAGTGATAGATCAGATCATCAAACTAAAATAGAAATAAATAATGTTAGTTTAAAAACTCATAATAGAATATGACAAAACTTTTGAGATGAAGTCAAAAAAGTCATTTGGGGAAATTGTACTACAAAATACTTTTAAAAATAAAGGTTCTTTTTAGTTCTAAATTTATAGTTGTTTGAAAGAAGAGATCAACATATTGAATATACAACTAAAGCACTAAAAAACAAAAACAGACCCAACAGATTATCCCCTACCATAAGCCAAAAAAAAAAAAAAAATCTGAAAAATTACAGAATTGCAGCATTGATAAATATAACCAAATTGGTTTTTTTGGGGGAAAGTTAGTAAAATAGGTAAATCGGATTATTTTGAACCTTTTAAATAAGAAAGAGAGAGATAGAGTGCTCTAATTATCAAAATAAAAATGAAAAAAGATGTAGATTTATCAGGTAAAGAATAAATAGAAAAAATAGTTAGACATTTCAGGGCCCCCAATATTTGCTTTATCTCTCCCTGTTTGGGCAATAGGATCACACTTACCTCAGAATCTTATCTGACTCTAATTTGATTTCTGTAAACATTTGATGAAATTTGGGAGTTCAGAATTTATTTTTAAGTCAATTCAAGTTTGTATTCCATCCTTATCCCTCTCTCTAACCATTTATTCCTGTCCCTTGGGGATTTTATTTATGACTTGTTCACTTTTTTTCTGAAATTGGGTTAACCTTTCTATTTTAAATTATGTTAATTTGGATATTATATATATATATATATTTGCAAATATTCACCCATTTCATTTAAGTTTTATAAAATTGAAGGAATAAGCATAAACAAAGGAGACAAAATTGTCTCTGTAGAGCTGCAAGTGAAGTGATGGTTTATTTTGAGCATTGTAGAGATCCAATGAAAAAATTAATCAAAACAATTAATTATTTCAGTAACTAAAACTCACAAAAATCATCTGCTTTTCATAAATTACTAATGAAACTACTGCCAATCATACTAAAAGGCAGTTACTTTGTAAAACTAGACAAAATAGTAACAAAATTTGTCTGATGGAACAAAAGGTCAAGAATCTCAAGGGAATTAATAAAAAAAGGGAGGAAAAAAAGGCCTATAATTATGCATTCTCAAATTATGCTACAA
Organism: Sminthopsis crassicaudata; assembly: GCF_048593235.1. Lineage (NCBI taxonomy): Eukaryota > Metazoa > Chordata > Mammalia > Dasyuromorphia > Dasyuridae > Sminthopsis > Sminthopsis crassicaudata. Next base: position 376,531,007 of record NC_133619.1, read on the forward strand.
AGCCAGTAATCATCAAAACTATTTGGTACTTGTTAAAAAATAGAAAAATTGACCAATTGGACAGATTAGGTAAGCAAGATGCTGAAACAAATGAACCAAGCTCAAGGACATCAGCTATTAGGCTATAATGACTTCCTAATTAAACAGAAAATATGGGAAAATTAGTTTGATCAAAAAACAAGATTAGTCAGAATTTGGTTTAAACCAATATAACAAAGCATCTACAACAGATTCCAAATGAATACATGAAAAAACAAATAAACAACTTGTATCATTAAAAGAAAAGCTGCAAAGGAAGACTGCAAGCCATGATTAAGGAAGCGTTCTTAGCTAAAAACAGAAGAAATGATCATAGAACATAAAATGGATAATTTTGATTATATAAAATTGAAAATACTTTTTCATGGATAAAATCAATGTATGTAGAATTAGTAGGGAAATAATTGAGAAAATATTTTCAGCAAGTACTTCTCATAAAGATCTGACATCCAAGACATATAGGAAATTGATATAAATATTTAAGAGCCATTCCCAATTAGATATAGTAAAATAATATAAATAAATAATGTCCAAAAGAAGAAATTCAAGTTATCAGCTACCATATGAAAGAATATTCTAATTTTTTCTTCCTTCTTCCCTTTCTTTTTTCCTTTCTTCCTTCCTCCTTTCCTCCCTCTCTCCCTTCCTTCATAATTTCCTTCATTGCATCCCCCAATAAGATATCATTCATTTATAATTCAACTTTATTTAAAAATTTCTAGTACAACAAATTACATGTTTAACAAATGTTCATTGAATGGAGTTGAATTGAATGTGGGAATCATTTCAAAATAAGTTGTTTGTATGTACTCAAATCATCAGCGATTAAGAGCAAAGGTCAAAATTAAATGCAAATTAGATAATATTATGAACCTGGAGATGTTGGGACCTGGAGAATGATAACAAAAGTTATGACAATAATAACAATTTACACTTTTATAGCTACTTGAGGTTTACAAAGTACCTTTCTTATAACAACTCTCTGAAGTTTTAGTATAAATATGCTTTCTAGCAATAAAATGGGAAAACATTTTTACATTCAAGGGTTCTGATAAAGGCCTCATTTCTAAAATATATAGAAAATTGACTCGAATTTATAAGAATTCAACCCATTCTCCAAATGGTAAATGGTCAAAGGATATAAAGAGACAATTTTCAGAAAAGAAATTAAAACTATTTCTAGCCATATGAAAAGGTGTTCTAAATCATTATTGATCAGAGAAATGCAAATTTAGACAATTCTGAGACACCACTACACACCTCTCAGATTGACTAAAATGACAGGAAAAGATAATGATGAATATTGAAGGAGATATAGCAAAACTGGCACTCTAATACATTGTCGGTAGAATTGTGAACTGATTCAACCATTCTGGAGAACAATTTGGAAGCATGCCCAAAGGACTATCAAACTGTGCATACTCTTTGATCTAGCTGTGTTTTTACTGGGTTTGTATCCCAAAGAAATCTTAAAAGAGGGAAAGGGACCCACATGGGCAAAAATGTTTGTGGCAGCCCTCTTTGTAGTGGCAAGAAATTGGAAACTGAGTGGATGCCCATCAATTGGAGAATGGCTGAATAAGTTATGGTGTATGAATATTATGGAATATTATTGTTCCATAAGAAATGATCAGCAGGATGATTTAAGAGATACCTGAGAGACTTACATGAATTGATGCTAAGTGAAATGAGCAGAACCAGGAGATCATTATATATGGCAATAGCAAGATTATACAATAATCAATTCTGATGGACATGACTCTTCTCAACAGTGAGGTGATTCAGACTAGTTCCAATGGACTTGTGATGGAGAGAGTCATCTGCACCCAGAGAGAGGACTGTGGGAACTGACTGTGGATCACAACATAGTATTTTCATGCTTTGTTGTTATTTGCATTTTGTTTCTTTCTCTTTTTTTTTCCCTTTTTGATCTGATTTTTCTGGAGCAGTATGATATTTGTGGAAATATGTATAGAGGAATTGCAACATGTTCAACACCTATTGGATCACTTGTAGGGGAGAAAAGGAAAAATTAGAATAGAGGTTTTGTAGGGGTGAATATCAAAATTTATTCACATATATATTTTGAAAATAAAAAGTTTTAATTAAAAAATAAATATACTTTCCATTTTGCTACTGAATAAACTGAAATTGAATGTAGAATTGTAATGTAAATTTGTAATCCCCAGTTTCCTTATTTGTAAAGTGAGGGAATAGAATTAAATGGTTTTCAAGGCTTTTTCTATTATGAATTTATTTCCCTTTTCCCTGTCCCTTCCTAGGATTCCCTTTCTATTACACTTATAGAACTATAAGAAAACCTAAATTATGAAAACTGGAATTTACAAAACCTAAAACATTAGACAGTGAGTACATACTTTATACCAGGTTTCTTTACAGAAGGATTAGCTCTGGGATTGTTTCAGTGACAGCTCTTCTATTGCATTAAAAATATATATAATATGATTTATAAAATTCAACTTATACAGAACATCTGTTGGGAAAAAAGGTGCATACCAGATATGTTACTATTCTATAAATGAAAATTTTATTGCAACCCCTTTCCCCTTGATTATTGGTGATTTTTTTGGTTGAAATTGTGACTAAACTCCACTTTTGATAATCTGTGCCAAAATTTTAACGTTTATTCTGGATTTAAAGAAGCAACATATAGTTCTGAGACCCAAATTCCAGAAACTGAATCTTTCCACAGAATTTGGCTTACAGTAGGGCTTAATAAATACTTATTGATTGATTGTTCACCAATATTAACATCCATCAAATGAGAGTTAAGTATTCTTGAGAATATGAGAATTATAAAATTGTGATATGAGGATAGAAATTGTCTAGTCTAATTCTTTCTTGTACAGAGCTAGAAATCAATGTTCATAGAAGTAAAGTGATCAAGAAAGGCAAGATGGTATACTGAGAAATGTGCTGTCCTTGGAATCAGAAGAAATCTGGGTTTAAATTCCACCTCTGACACAAGCTGTGGGATCATTTAATGGCCATTTCAGAGTTTGTAATTCTATTTCTTTACAATGCAAAATGAAGGTAACTGTAGGCTCTACTTTATAGGCTGTTGTGAAAATGAAATGACATCTTTGATCTGATTTTTCTTGCACAACATGACAAATATGGCAATATGTTGAAAAGGATTGCACATATTTAACCTATATGCTTGTTTACACAACATACTTCAAACACACACACAGACACTGGGGTATATCACAGCATCTCAGAAGAGACTTCAGGGGCTATCTAGTCTAATTAGAAGTGAAAGAGGATATTCTTTTTATGCAACCCATAACTCAAAATCCATTTATTTGCATAAAACTCTTCTTATTGGTGGAGATTAATTAGTCAATGTTTCACACACATAATGTTCCAAGCTTTAAGGATTGGAATTGTGAAGAGCTTGAGAGTAGACAGATTTGGTCTTTTAACTTTTAACACTGAGAGAGAACCAAATACTTTTCAAATCCTTTAAGGGAGGAAAAAATTCTGGGAAGAAGTTGACATGATAGATGTGTTAGCTCTTCCAACATTGCTGTCTTCCCAGACTTCTCCCTTCAGAGTTCTGACTGTTTTGTTTTGATCCTATAGGCTAGAAGATCAGGATCTCTATTGTCTCAAACTCTTAGCAGCTCCAACTCTCTTGCAGGTGTGGAAAATTGAGAACTTTGTTGTTGTTGTTTTTCAGTTTTGTAATTTTTGTGATGTCATTTAAAATAGGTATATATTTTTTCTGATCTTTAATAGCCCTTCAAACACTTGAAAACAACCATCATGTCTTCATTTAAGTCTCTTTTCTCGAGACTAAATATTTATAGTCCTTTCCATCTTTTTAAATCTTTTTAAAGATTCAAAATCTTTAACCATTCTAATTTCCCTCTTTTGGACACTCAATCAATTAATCAATCAGTGACTCAGCTATTGTGTGCCAGGGACTGTGCTATGTAGTAAGGATACAGATACAAAGGATGAGGTGAAATCACTTTTACTTTACATTCTATTTGGGGTAAAATGTACTCCCAAATGGGCAGATAGGTGGAACAATGAATAGAATGCTGGGTTTAAAGGCAAAAAGGTTTCCTGTGTTCAAATCCAACCTTAAACACTTATTAACTATATAACCTTGGGCAAATCACTTACCCTGTTTGCCTCAGTTTCCTCATCTGTAAAATGAACTAGAGAAGGACTTGGCAAACAATTCCAAAATCTTTGCCAAGAAAACCTCATATGGAATCACAAACAGATGGACATGACTAAACAAACAACAATCCTAAAACTGGAGGCAAAATTCTAGATGTGATCTGACAGGGATAGAGTACACTGGGATGATCAACTCTTTTTTCCTGGATGATTAAAAACTGGCATTTATATTGTATGACTTTCTTTTCCCGTTATTGAGTTCCCCCCAGAATCTACATTTTGAGGAAGTGACCAGACCAATCAGTCTTTATTCCTCTCCTGGCTCTGCTCTTGACTTTGTCATTATGACTCTAATAATTTCTCACTCCCTTCCCCTTTCCATCTCTCTTTTATGTCTTACTCTTCTAGAATACCCTTCTCTCCCTGGGAGAAAGTATTTTTATTTTTTGTCTTATATTTTCATCTTCATTGGTCATTATATTTTCATGTATATTTCATATAGTTCCTAGCACATAGCAAGCATTTAATAAGTGTTTGTTGAGTTGACACTAAAAGGTGTTATATATTTTATATTTACAGAGCATGTGGCAAACATTACTTTATACTCATAAAAATATTATAAAGTGAGTAGTAATATCCCCATTTTAAAGGCAAGACTTTCAGCGTTTCAGTGATTTGCCCACAAAACTAATAAGTATCAGAAATAGTATTTGAATTTAGGTCTCTGACCTATTTCCATGTGTGGTTTGTCCTTCATTTTTGAAGTGGACCAATGAAATCACAGGTGATGTCTTGACTTATGGGTAAATTGGATTTAAGTGAGGTAAAATTGCACAAAATTGTCTGATTTACTTTCTCTTCCAGAGTCATTGAAATCCAGTGACAAGACAAGCATTAGCTTTAATACCCCACAAAGCCTGCTTCAGCTGTCTTCATGGCTGTTGGAACAAAACTGTTCTTATCCATCCATTCTTACCAGGAGAAATCTTCACATGCTTGGGTAGACACTCTCCTAATGAACAACAGGTTTTAGGCTTGCCAGTTACCCTCAATTTGGTTAAACCTATCTGCAGAGAGGGTTTTACCAGGGTGTGGCTGCTTCTTGGAGACACAGATGAGAGTCAGGTGCCAGGAGGATGCCAAAGGTAGATGAGTAATCCTGAGAAGTGCTCATACCAGAAGTGTTAGTTCTTCCTGGATATACATGCAGATGTACTACCCTTTCTCTCCCTCCTTCCTTTTCTTTCTTCCTTCCTTTCCTTTCTTCCTTCCTTACCTTCCTTACCTACCTTCCTTCCTTCCTTCCTTCCTTCCTTCCTTCCTTCCTTCCTTCCTTCCTTCCTTCCTTCCTTCCTTCCTTCCTTCCTTCCTTCCTTCCTTCCTTCCTTCCTTCCTTCCTTTATTCCTTTTTTCTTCCTTCCTCCCGTTCTCCCTCCCTTTCTCCTTTCTTTCCTTCCCTTCTTCCTTCACTGTATCCCCCAATAAAATATTATTCATTTATAATTAAACTTCATTAAAAAACTCCTTAATTTCTAGCACTATGAATACTCTTGCCTCTCTCTCTATAAAGGTCAGTTCTACTGTTATTGGCCAAGGACACTAAACAAGTTAATGGCAGATGGGGAACTAGAATCTAAGTTTTCTGATTCACAATCTAGGACTATTTCTACTTTACTTACTAAAATTACTGGAATGGTAGGACCACAGAAGAAGCAAACTGGGAGCCAATTGAGCTACATAATAATATTTCTATTCCTGTGTCTTTCATTAAAGATGCATGATTTTTGTAATTCTTTCCTTTAACAGTAATTGCTATGTTTTGTCTTTCAGGAACCTGGAAGGGAGGAGATAAGCCAATATTTCTGCCTGTTGAGCCTGCAGTTAAAAATAATTATAGAGAACACGGTGATGTTTCATAAACTGTCATGTGGCAGGACATTCTCAAATAGTATCTCTGATATTATTCAGATTTATTTAGTGATGGGGGAATTAACTATAGATGGAATAGAAAACAGAGTACAAATGGAAAATCAAATGTTTTTTGATTGTTCTCACTTGTCACTTGTCCCTTTCAGAGTAGAAAGATGTCTGAGGGTAATTCCATAGGTATAAATGCAGATGACATTGTCCTCCATGATGTTTTTTTGTCTCTAGATTAATGTTACTATTTTGAAGATTGGTAAAACTCTTTCTAGCTTTCATCAATGAATAGTTTAATTCTGGTGTAGTCCTACTTCTCAGGACCATGGAAAATAGCACAGTTGGTAAAATGGAGAGTTGTCCTTAAACTGCATACTAAAATTGGCTTTGTTCAGAAATTTTGTTCAGATGATATGTTTTAGAAAGAATGATAATAAAGATATTAGTACTATCATATAGCTTTGGATGAGAATATGAAGATAAGTGTTGTAATCTTGGCTGTAACCATAAATTGTACTACTTTGGATTAGGTCTTAGTTTGTGAGGTTCATTCTCTTCATCTGTAAAATATAAGTGTTGTATTTGATGATCTCTCAGATCCCTATTAGCTCTAGCAGATTGTATCATTAGACTTAAGGTAGTAGAAGTACATATATTGAATACACATAAATATATATATATACATATATATATGTATATATATATATATATATATAAAATTATATTTACCATTTCTTTTGTATTGCATCCCTAGCTAATTCTCATATATATTGTTGTTCAGTAATTTCAGTGATGTCTGATTTTCTGTGATCCCATCTTGGGTCTTCTTGACAAAGATACTAGAGTGGTTTGTAATTTTTCTTCTCCAGCCCATTTTACAAATGAGGAAACTGAGGCAAATAGAGTAATGTGATTTGTCTAGGGTCACACAGCTAGTAAGAGTCTGAGGCCAGATTGTAAAATGGAGGAAGGTCTTTCTGATTCCAGGTCCGAGTTGTTCTATTTACTATACCCACTTATTTGTCATATATATATATATATATATATATATGTGTGTGTGTGTGTGTGTGTGTGTGCGTGTATATATGTGTGTGTGTATATATATATGTGTGTGTGTGTGTGTGTGTGTGTGCATGTATATATGTGTGTGTATATATATATATATGTGTGTGTGTGCGTGTATATATGTGTGTGTATATATATATATATATGCACACACATATATGAATAAATCTATAATCATATCATGTTTATCTCTCTATCCTCCACACAATCTATATCTATCTCCTGTAGTAATGGTGTGAAATGGGGACTTAGATCTGTGCTTTTATATGGGTCAGAAATTCTTGCTATAGAAACTCCCTCCACTGATGCATTCATGCCCAGTTCATAGTCTTAGACTAAGCTTCTTTAAACTGTGGGTTATGATGCCTTAAACTGGGTCACATAACTGAATATGGGGTTTGCAAAATTGTGATTTATTATCAGTAACTGTTTGGTTTATATCCCTATTTTACATACCTATATACTGGGGTCTCATAAAAATTTCTTGGTGATGGGCAAGAAGTTGCAAGTGGTAAAACGTCTGAGAAGCCCTAGTCTTGGAGAATTGCATGAAGAATAACAACTGGCATGTGTCAGAGATAAGTTGTGAACTTATATCTCCAGACTCCAAGTCTGCCTCTAAAAAATCACACATAAGGCTTAAAAAGTACATTCAGAAATGTCATTTCATTCAATGTGAATATGTATGTATATATATATATATATGTATATATATTTATAGTAGATAATTAAAGAACATTTATGGGATGGAAATGAATCCTCATAGGAAATGTAAAAAGAAGCTGACAGATATAGTTTTCTTAATTTGTCAGAGGAGGAAATCAGAGGATATTAGTCATATAGCTAATAGATAATGGAGCCAGGACTCAGAACTCAAAACTCAGGTCTTCTGATTCAAAATCCAGTGTTTTTTTTTCCAACTACATTGTTGTTCTTCCTCCAGTTTTTCATGCACTATATTGTAGGATCTGAATCTGAGAGCTAGACAGGATCTTAAAAGTGATCAGTTCTCCCTCTCCTCCAAAAGCTGATTAGAGTATTTAAATGACTCACCTCAGGCCACAACAATAAATGTCAGATAAATAGGTTTCAAATCCATGTCTTCTGTCTCCAAATCCAATTCAGCCATATAACTCAATATGGATTTCACCCTTAAGGGTCAGATGCTGTTATGTTAGGTAAGACAGGACTCTTGTTCAGTAATATCCAACTCTTTGTGATCCCATTTGAGGTTCTTTTGGCACAGATACTGAAATGATTTGTATTATTTGTATTTTTTTCTTCAGATCATTTTATAATGGAGGAAATTGAGGGAAAAATCATGAAGTGACTTGCTGGAAGTCATACAGTTAGTATGTGTCTGTTCAGATTTGAATTCATAAAGTTAAGTCTTCCTGATGAGACAGCCTGGCACTCTTTCCACTGTTATCCCATATTCAATTATGTGATCCTTTAAGGGTCACAACCCACAGTTTAAGAAGCTTTGTCTATGACTATAAATTAGGTATGAATGCATCAGTGGAGGGAGTTTATATAGTAAAAATTTCTGATCCATATGAAAGCACAGATTTAAATCCCTCTTTCCCATCATTACTAAAGGAGATAGATATAGATTCTATGGATGATAAATAAACATGATGTGGCTATAGATATATTCATATATGTATATGCATTGCCTCTATAACTCAAAGGCCTAGTATTGGATTCACCTCCTGAACTCTACCATAAAACTGCACATCTTTCTATACCCAACCTTATCCTATTCCCTCCCTCCTTATTTCTTTATAGATTTTGGAGAGTGCTACACTTGGAGAGTGCTATATCTATATCTATATCTATCTATCTATCTATGTAATTTTTCAGAACTACTAGCCCTCTTGCCCCATCCAATTCCTCTGTGCCAATTTTTCCTCTGTAATTCATTTGTATAGCATAATTACCATTTTTTACCTTTTCCCAAGCCATTTCATTTTTTAGAGTCAGGTCATACTTAGTTCTGTCCCAATCTTTCTTTTGAACTACTCAATTATGATGTCTTAGACATATGGTTTATATTTCCACATATAAAATGTCCTTGTTGAATTACTTGAAATTAGTCTGATGTTAGTTCTTATTTGTTCAATTTTTTATTAAGTTAAGGTTTGGTTGAAAAAAAATCTTGAAAATATGTGAGTTCATTAATTTTTTTATTCAATATTATTTTTGTTGGATATGTTATTATTATTATTTTTTTACTGTGGACCTAGTTTTTTTGATTGTTGATTATATTTTATTCCAGAACTTGTGATCTTTTTTTGTAGCTGGTACAATTTGTATCCTGTACAATTCTACTTGTAGTTTCAGCATATTTGAATTTTTTTCTTTTTTTTTTTTCCTTGTAAAATATTTACTTTAATCTGGAGATTTTGAGATTTAGCAATAATATTCCTTTGTTTTTCTTGAAGGATGTCTTTGACATGATAATTGTTGAATTTTTTTCTATTTCTATTATCCCCTCATGTTCTATTACTTCAGGATAATTTTCTTTGATTATTTCTTGTAATATTGTGCCAATGTTCCGTTTTTGTTTTTGTTTTTGGTCAGAGCTCACAAGTAATCCAATTATTCTTATGTTTTCTCTTCTTGATCTGTTCTCCAGATCTTTCTCTTCTATTTTTATATACTTTATATCTTGTTATATTATTCCTTGGTCTCATAACATAACTGGCTTCCCCTTGTCCAATTCTAGTTGTCAGAGAATTATTTTCTTTTTTAAAACTCTGTATCTTTTTTTTTTTTTCTGGTTGGTTGAGTTTCTTTTCATAATCTTGTTTTTCTTGGATTTAAAAAAATTATCTTTTATTTTTTCTTCAATCTCTCTCATTTGATTTTTAAAGTCTTTTGAATTTTTCTATAAATTCTTTCTGGGCTGGGAGCCATTTAACTTTACTTTTGGGGGTAGGAAAGGCTTTTTTTTTTTTTTAACTTCAATATCTTCCTCTGAAGATAAACTCTGTGTTTTCTCTTCTCAAAGTAATTTTCTATGTTTGGGTTCTTTCTCATTTGCCCGCTCATTTAAAAAAAATGAAAACTTAATAGTGTAAGCACCTTTACTCATGGGGTGAAGGTTGGCGTTTCTAACTTCAGTTCAGCTTTCCCCTCTCCCCAAACCAAGAGCTCCTCTCTCCTGCAAGTGTCAGTAGAGTCCTTGACGCATAGCCTCTGCACTCATGGGTGTGCTGACTCCTTTTCCCCCAGGGCTGGGTCCTTGCAGCACAGCTGGACTTGCTGTTCCCAATCAGCCCAAGTTCACTAGGTCTTCCCAGACTCAGACTATCTGGGCGCTGAAAGTTTCTGTGTTCCTGCTGATCCTTCCAGCCTCACCCAGTTAATCCTAGGGTTCCTATTGGCTGTTTCAGGTGTTTGCACTTCACACTAGTCAATACTGGGCTGGGGTCTTCAGGTCTTCTGGGGTTGTCCCAGGAGGACCCCTGCTCTGTCTTATTTGTTTTTACGATTTTCCCTGAGTCACAGTTTTGTTATACTTATGGGGGGAATCTGGAGATCTTCCCAGAATCCTCCTCCAGGAATGACAAGATTTGAAGAAGAAAAAAGATCACAGAATTTTAGAGGTAGAAAGACTCTTCAAGGACACCTCCTCCTACTCATACTTGACAGGAAATCCCCTTTGAGACACTCTGAGAAATAGTCTTTTAACTTCTACTTGGTGATTTTTTAGTGAGGGAGAGCCAGGACTGTAATGGTTAATGTTTAACAAAAGGCTGAGGGAGGAGGTGTACTTGGTACACTTTTAAGTTTGATTGCATTACCTGTTCTTCATCACTTTCTTAAGCATAGAAAATCAACAAAACAATAAGCCAAGTTCTGATTTTTAGAATTTGCCAATTTCTGAAGTACAAATGCTCTCCCAGAAAATTTAACAACAGCATACTGTGGGGGAGGGGAGAAGCAGGTGGTGGGGAGGAGGAAATCCCACTATCTCCCAAGACAGTTCATTGCACTTTTGGACAGATCTAATTGGTAGGATTCTTTTTTTTAAAGGCTAAATTTGACTTTTTTTTTTTTTTTTTGCAAATGCAAGTCATTATTTCTAGTCTTATTTTGTGGGTCCAAGCAAAATAATGGCAACATTTAATATTGATAATTAACATTTATATAGTACTTCAGGATGTACAAAACATATGTTCTCTCTCTCCCTCTCTCCCCCTTTCTCCCTTCTCTCCCTGTCTCCCCCCATTCCCTCCCTTCTTCCCCCCTTCTTTCTCTGTGTCTCTCTCTCCCTCCCACAATATACACACAAACACAATATATAACACACATATATACATATATGTGTAAGTATAAACACATATGTGTATGCAAATGGGGGGAAGAGAGACAGAGAGAGAAGAAAGAAGGGAGGCAGGAAGGAAGGAAAAAAAGAAAGAAAAACAGGAAAAAGAAAGAATGAGAGAGAAAAGGGGGGGCAGTAAAAAGAGATAGAAAGAAATATAGCACAATGCAAAGAATGCTGGATCTGAAACCAGGAAGATTCTTTGTCCGGAGTTCAAAGGTGTCCTTACACTAGCTATGTGTCCCTGGGGAAGTAATTTAACTCTATTTGCTTCAATTTCTTGATCCATAAAATATGGAGAAAGAAATAGCAAACCACTATTATGTTTTTTAAGAAAACATCAAATAAGATCATGAAGAGTTAGAGACAACTTAAACTATTGTACATCAACATACACATAAAATGTATACACATGAAAAGTCATGTGTATTTGTAGATAAGCCAGTGCATAATGCTAATGAGCAACATATGTACACACCATAAAACACATGTATGTATGCTATACGTGTATGGTGTATGTGTATATAATAATCCCACATATATGTATATACATATATGCATGTATCTTTTACTTGTTCTATCTATCTATCTATCCATTCATCTATTTATCTATCAATCTATCTATCACAATAACCCTCTGAACTATCATCTCCTTTTGTAGATAGAGAAACTGAGACTTGGGGGTGCTATGTGACTTGTTTAGTCACATAGTACATGACTGAGACAGTATTCAAACTCAGATTAGCCTGACTTCAAGACCATCACTGATCTACTTCTAGCTTCTTCTTAATGTCATATTTTCCTTTGAAAGAGAAACTTAACTCAGGAGGTGCAACTTAAACTATTTAGAAGAGTGGATCATTGGATTTGGAGATGAAGGGAGATGATATTTTATGAGGAGAAATTGTGAGGGGTAGGAATGAACTCTTTGCAATCCTGGGAAGATTGGTGTGTATGGACAAGGTATCTTCTTGGACTTAAGAGCATTACATTTACCCAAACTTGTTCCTTTTAAAAAAGTCTCCAACATTGGTGGGCTGTGCGTGTGTGCGTGTGTGTGTGTGTGTGTGTGTGTGTGTGTGTGTGTTTTGACCATGGGAAAGGGAATAAGGAGACGCTGCTGTCTGAAGGCTCATTTGGATTTCACTTATTACTGATGCAGTAATCCGATTTAAATATTTTACAGAGTGATTGGATTGTACTTGGCCCTAGAGGCTTTATAACCAAGGGCACAATTTTTTAAAAATCCAATAAATAAATTCATTAGTCTTATGTGTTGTTAGTCACACTTGACTCTGACAGGGAATTTTTTTTTTTTTTTTGATAAGAAAAAAACTGAGGGAGTGTCTTCTTACTGACCTAGAATCAACTATATTTTGCTTAATTGGATTTTTTCTTTTTTTGGCTGGCTCAAGAAAGAGGCCCTCCCCTACCAAAGAAAAACTCCATCTGCAGTTAGCTGTCCCCCACTGACAGATGGCACACAGTGGCAGTATAAACATTTTTCACTACTTCACTTGGTTTTTCCAAAGGCCCAAAGTGGTCATTACATAAGTCCAAGAGGCCTGGGGTCACCTTTTATTTATGTGACAGATTTTCCATGTTTGTTCATTTCCTCTGAAAATCCAGGCAAATAGAACTGCCTCAGAAGACTTCCCACTCAGAATCAGAAAATACTAGAGGTAGGACTTCAGAGGCTGGCTACTCTAAGCCCCTACCTACAACATTCCTGACAAGTGATCACCCATCTTTCTGCAAAGACCTCCAGAAAGGGGGAATTCATTAAAGTAATGATCATAGACAAGGGACTAAATAGGATCTTAGAAGTCATCTAGATCACTTGTTCTCAAACTTTTTTTCTCGATATATTAAAAATTACTGAGGATCTGTCCAAAGAGTTTTTTGTTTTTGTGGATTATCTTTATAAATATTTACCATATTAGAATTAAAAAAAACCCTAATTCTGCATTTGTAGATCCTCTAAAAGGGTTGCAGGGACTCCAAGATTCTCTAGACCACACTTTGAGAATTACTCACCAACTGAATTCATTTTACATGAGATTTAAGTGACTTTTCCAAGGTTATACTGGAAAATCTTGTGCATCTGACAAGATTCCAACTCATATCCTCTTGCTTCAAGACAAGATTACTTTTGCCTCCTCAATAAGATCTTATTGGATGTTTTGGTTGCTGTTCAACAACATCTTCTCTCATTTCTGGGCTTCTTAATTGCTTTCCCGGGCTCTTATTGCCAGATTTGGAGCTTCACTAACTTATTTATAACTACCACCCTCATTAAGTGTTCATCACCTAGAGAGAGGGTGCTTGGTGAGCCAAAAAGAAATGAAATACCTTTTTTCCTTTTTCTCAGAGGATTTAAAATATTGATGTAAGCATACCAAAATAAAAAATGATGAGCCATAATGGTAACATCCCAGAGAAAAATCATGAATAATGCTCAAGAGAGTATATGCCTATCAGTTTCTCTAATTCATTCTATATTCTACTCTCAGTTTAATCAGTAACCATTCCAATATATTGCTTTGATTGTAACACTGCCCTGCTCAAAAAACAAACAAACACAACTAACTTCAATTACTCTTTCTTCAAGAGCTTACAGGTTGAAATGTTCAAATTCTAGGACCTGACCCTCCTTCACAATTCAATTCAATTCAACCAAAAACTTTATTAGTTTTCTGTGTTAAGTGCTTGGGGAGAAACCAAGTTTAGGTAAGAAATGCATCTGCCTCTAAGGGCTCACTATCCATGGGGAAAAGTAATATCTATACAAAATTACTTGCCCAGACCAGATTTCATTAATATAAGAATTTTCCAGGCTTAGGAACTCTCTTCAGATACAAATAAGTTATTGTTAACACAGTTTATAGTCAGAATTGCCTAAGGCAGATGGTCTCCAAATTTTTTTGATCATGCTTCTGTATATATAAGTAAAACATTTTTGAGCACCAGTTTCTAATATCTGTATATTATCGATTTATAATTTATACCAAGCTGTACTTTACTACCATTTGTGCACATTGGAAAACTTCATAAAAAATAAAACTAAAAAAAAAAAGATGAAGTAATATTTGATCTTAGAATCAAAAGGGAGCCAATGGAGTTTAATGAGTAGGGAAGTGAGGTGTCATACCCATCCTTTAGGCAAAATAGCCTTACTAGTTGTATGACAAATAGATTTGAGAAAGGGCAGTTGAGTCAGGGAGACTAAATGAGAAGGTTACTGAAACAGTCCAGGTTTGAAGGGAGGAGAGGTGTTAAGGGCCTTAACTAGAGTGGTAGCTGTTCATGAATAGAGAGACAGGGACAGAGGAGATAGAAATGACAAGATTTAACAACTATTTGGATCTCTGGGATTAGGGAGACTGAGGAGTCAAAAATATGAATGCTATGAACCTGTGATACTAGATGAATATTGGTGACTTTGATAATAATAATAATAGGGTAATTTGGAGAAAGATAATATCATGAAATCTGTGATGAAGTGTTGAGACCCTGGATATCTTAGAATCAGCCGGAGTCAGGATAAGCAAAAGTCTTTATTCTTGATCTTTGGGGGACACCATCAGGGGATTAGATATAGGAATCTCCACACTTCCTTTCTCTCTCTCCACCTCCAAAGAATGATTCTGCCTCTCCAACTCCACCCTCTGATCTCTCTGCCCCTTCCCTGTACACACCCACAGATCCAGCCAGCACTGATTAGTTAAGTAGGGTCATCCTCCAAGTATATGTTAATAGAATATTGTCCAATTGGTAATTAGCCTTAAGTGCTCTGTTGTCCAAGTGCATCTGCTCAAAGTTTCAGCCCTTTACAATGAAGGCCACAACCTGTCCATTCCTGTTTATGGTTGGTGTACAGTGAATAAAACTGCTGGGCCTAGATTCAGAAAGACCTGAGTTCAAATCAAAGACCTCAGAGACTTAATACCTTTGTGACCTTTGCAAGTGACTTAACCACCGTCTGCCTCAGGTTTCTCAACTGTGCTGTAATTACCTATGTCTCAGCATAGTTCTGAAGATCGAATGAGTTAACATGTGCAAAGTGGACAGTGTCTGCAACATTATTGTTATCCAGTCATTGCAATCACGTTTGATTCTTCATTACTCCATTTGGGGTTTTCTTGGCAAAGATTTTACAGCTCATTTTATAGAGGAGAAAACAGGTACTTTGAATCATAAGGATCAAATAAATGTGTTTAAGGGTGGAGAGTCGGGAAAGTTGAAGAAGAGCATTGTGGCTTTTGTGAGTGAGGGTAAAGTTAGTCCAAACTGATTAGAATTTAGAGCTCATGTATGAGAATAGTATGACATAAAATAGGTGGGGAAAGATGAGTGATTCTAAATTATGGAAGGTGAAATTTCCATTCAATTCAATTTAATTTGGTCCAATACATACATCTAAGGGAAATGCATTGAAAGAAGGTGTGGAGATATAAAATTTAAAATGAATCATCTCCTGTCCTCAAGAAGCTTACGTTGTGAGGAGAGACAACAAAGGGAAAATACAAGATAATTTAAGGAGAGAGAAACACTAATTCTTGGGGTCTTACCTATGGCTTCAAATAGAATGGGACCCTTGTGTGAAACTCTGAAGTCAGCTAGAAATTCTGGTCCAGAAGGCATGCATTCAAGTAAAGCTGATGCTGTGTACAAAGGTACAAAGGGAGGACTTTAATGTAGTGGGCTTGTTTGGTGGGAATGCAGAATGGTATGAAAGGAAGAAATATGAACTATCTGGAAAGCTAGATTAGATACAGACTGCAGAGGGTTCTAAATGCTAGACTGAAACGTTTATATTCAGACTTGAGGGGATATCCAATTACTAATGATTTTGTAGAAGGACACTTGGTAAGTCCTAAGTCTTCGGAATATTAATTTAGCAGGATGGATTGGAAAGAAGACAGATGGCTATGAGGTGAAAGGCAATAAGGGCCTGAAGATTATGTGAATGGAGAAAGGGAGACAGATTTGAGAGTAGTAGTGGCATAATTAACAAGACCTGGCAATTGATTGGCTTTGGGGGTTCAGTAATGGTAAGGGAGAAGACTCGAGAATAATTCCTAGGTTGAAAACCTGGTTGGCAGGAAACCCAATTTTGTTTTCAACAGAAATAGGGCTGGATAATGAATTTATGTTGAGCTTGAGGGGCCGATGGTATATCTATTTAGAGATTGCTACCAGAAAATTGACAATGCAGGATTGGAATTCAGGAGAGAGATTAGGGCTGGCTATATTGAATGTTAAGGATTTAGGTTAAGAAGTCTGAGTTTGCCTCAAAATCACTGAGGATCTAACTATTAGATAGGATACAAAAGTCAAGAGAAGGCCTTTTAGGAGAACCAAAAGACTAAGCCATTCTTACCAGAGTCTGATGAAATTGTGAATATTACTCCCTTTATCAAACCTAAGCCTGCTGGGAATGTGATGGTATTTCATTAGAGCTGGATTTCAGGTTCAGTGCCAGAAGGTAACATTGTTTAAGGAATGAGAAATTGCAGTTCAAACAAATTGTACCTTGGTGATTAGTCTTTGATATACACTTTTGGTTCCCTAATGATGCTTTCAGTAATAGAGTCATAGCTTTCTAATTTGTACTGTTTGGGAACCTACAGTCAGTATTAGTAGGGAACCCCCCCAATTGATTAATATAATATTTAAAAGTAGGAACAGTAATCCAAAATGGCCACAGAGTTATTATTAACTAGCAAAAACATTTTAAGAGACTGGTAATGAACATATCACAGACATATCTGGAAAGTACTTTAGAGGTCACTTAGTCGAACACTGTCATTTTACAGATGGGGCTGATGAAGCCTGAGAAGTAAATTAAGACCAAACTTGTAGTCTTTTGACTTCAAATCCCCTACTCTTTCCATTACACCGTCTATCATTACTTACACTGTCTCCCCCAGTGGTGTCTCTTCTGTTAGAATGCAAGCTCCTTGAGGGTAAGGATTGTTTTCTCCTTTCTTTCTTTTTATCTCCCAGGATCAGCACAGTGGCTAGCTCAAAGTAATAGTGTTCAATCATTTTTTTTTTTTTTCAGCGTCCTACACCTAATGATCCCATTTGGAAGTTTTCCTTGGTAAGAATCTGGACTGATTTGTCATTTTCTTCTCCAGCTCATTGTACAGATGAGGCAAACAGGCTTAAGTGAGTTGCCCAGGATATCACAACTAGTAAGTGTGTGAGGCCAGATTTGAAGACAGGAAGATGAGTCTTCCTGATTACAAGGCCAGCACTCTGTCTACTGTTCTTTCTAGCTGCCCTTTACCTATCTCAAAAAGTTGTTGTTAAGATAAATGAAATTATGTAAACTAAACTATTATATTTATACATATACATATATATGTAATATGCTACTTTACTTTTTATATCTTAAACACTGGATAATTGTTATTATTATTATAATATAATATATTATTATAATGAATAACTCTCTGAAACCCAGATTTCTCATTTATGTAATTTTAAGTTGTAAATAGATGATTTCTTTAAAGTACATGATTCTATATCAGAAAAGTAGCATTGGGCAGAAGGTTGTTCACTAAAATTGAAATGAGGAAGGTCTGGTTTAAAATTCTGTCTCTAATATTTATAGACTGTATGAACCTGGACAATTTCCCTGAGCCTCAGTTTGTTCACCTCTAAAATGGACATAAGTCCTATAGAACTTGATTGTTAAGGGAATAACATGAGAAAATGATTATAAAATGCTTTACAAATATGAAAGAACTATCTACATATGTGGGCACTTCCTTAGCTATCCTTGATGCTTGGAACTTCCTCTTCTTTTCTGCCTTCTGGCCGCCTGAATTTCCTTCAGGTCTCAGCTAAAATTTCACCAACTGTAAGAAGTTTTTCCTGATTTATTTTAATGCTAGTGCCTTCCCTTGTAATTATCATCTCCAGTTGTATATAGCTTGATTTACATTAACTGTTTGCCTGTTGCCTTTCTCATTAGTCTGTGATCTCTTTGAAAGTAGGGACAATCTTTCATTTTTTGTTGCACTCTCAGTCTTTAGGACAGTCCTTGGTGTGTACTAGGCACTTCACACACATTTGTGGACTGACTGCTCACAAACTCTTAGAGATAGAGGATATCTTAGAACTCTGGCCTCACCCATTTCCCACCAAGCATCCTGGTTTGCATCATCCCCCATAGATAGCTATATTGCTTTTGCTTGAATACCCCAAGGATTGGAGAATTCATCACTGGGCAAGGCAGCCTAGTCTGTTCCTTTTTGAATGTAATGTTACAACTGGAAATACTTTCCAGATCATGTAATACATATATCTTCTTCATTTTCTAAAGGAGGAAACAAGAGCTGTGAGGTTATCTTTCTGCCTCCTTTTAGTTTCCACCCTCTAGCACTAACTGGTTTTATTTTTTGGAGTTACACAGAATGACACTACTTTATTTCCCTATGACTGTAGCTTTAAATGATATGCCATAGTGCGATTCCTGGTCATGTAAAGGTTGTCTTTGAGCATTAGACCTTTAATGAGCTTGAGAAGTTAACCATTAAAAAAGAATCAAAGGATTTCTGTCCATCACTCTTCTCCTTTGTTTAGAGGATCAGATTAGCCACTGGATTTCAGAGTGTATAGTACTTGTTTTGCAGCTTAGTGAAGCCAAAATCTCCTGAAATCTGAGCTTGGGAAGTAAGAAGTGTTGCATTTTGAGTGGATGAGGAAGGCAGGATGAAAATAGGATGGGGATTGAACTGTCTGGACTGAAGAAGTAGAGCAAAGGGTGAGGGATTATGGTGTACAGTCATCTGTCTTCATATCAATAAGAGTTGATGGACATTGAGATTAACATTTTGAAAACTTCTAGATTTCCCCCTTTTCACCTAAGGCAAAGAGAACAAAATATCCTTGGGCAGCAGAACAAAGACCTACAAATGCCTGCCAAGAGAGGTATACTGGGCTGGTAGGAAATGCTTATTTTCCCTAGGTATGGCCGCTGGCACACCATCTGGTATTTTACTATTGTGAAGTTATTCCCTTCATTATAATGTAAGTTCCTTTTGAATAAAGATTGTTTCATTCTTTGTGCTTGTATCTGCATGGTCTAGAATAGTGCCTAGCACTTAGTGATTCCTTAATAAATACTTAATGAGGGGTTCCTACCCAGGGAAGATGATCAGATGCTTTTATGATGCTAAAAGGCTACATAGGTTATTAGCACCTTTTAAATAAAACTTATGGCAAAGTTCTAACTATACTGTCCTAATTTGACTTCTGATAGGAGACATAAAAATTTGTATATCCCTAGAAGGAGAAGGATGGAAATGACAACTTGTGACCTTTATTCATGACCCATAGATGGAATACTTGAATAGAATGCTAGATCTGGTATCAGGAAGACCTGAATTCAAATTCAGTTTCAGATATTTACTAGCTATGTGACTTTAGTCAAATCATTTAATCTCTGCCTCAATTTCATGATTTATAAAATGTGGATAAATAGCAGCTTTCCCCAGGGTTGTTGTGAGAATAAAATGAATTAACATTTGTACAATGCCTTGCAAATTTTAAAGTGCTGCATACATGTAATTTTTCCTTCTCCTCCTATTCTACATCTTTCCACTCATGTATTTATCCCTCCCTACCCTCAAGAACAGTGTTTAGGGTGATTTCTTGTTCATGCTAATTCCTTTCCTATTAGGATACTCTTTATTTTTTAAGCAGTAGATATAGTGTTTTCCTTTAGATTTCTATTGATAATAAAGAAACTTTACCCAAATATCTACCGAGGCTTAGCCAAAAGTGATTTTATTTAGGAAACAAGGAACAGAAATTTTCTACTTGAAATAGAGGGCTCCAGTTATTGTTCATAGCCACTTGGCAGGGCAAAATGCTTCTAAATGTGACTTTGCATCACAGTAGAAGTTTCATGACATATTGCTGAGATAATCTTTCTCATGGTCTGTGATTCGACCCAAAAGGCCAGAACAGGGAAATTAACTAGGTGTAATAAATAATATAGAATCTGGTGAATATTTAGGACCTGGTAATGATGATAAATCAGGTTTGAAATGTTCCTTGAGGAGACTGTGAGATTCTGAGAAATGAAGCCAGGAAGATTGATTAGAACCTATTGCTTTTCAGAAAATCTACTGCAAAAACAGCAGCAAAGCATTTTTAGATAAATAGGGAACTGCAGATATCCTCCTCTTTGGTCCTCCTAAAAAACAAAATGGTTGTAATCTACAAATGTCAGTGCTATTAGGACTAAATGAATAGGATGAAGAAAGCCACTGTGAAGTATCTTCTGGAAGAGAAGGTTGATTTGCCTAAAGGGAACAAAGAAAGAAGGTAAATAGCTTTTCATTACACTTACTTCTCTCTTGAAGTTTTAGGGCTTTTTTTTTTAATCTCAAGGGAAGATAGGTAATAGGAAAAGTGGAAAGAGCCCTGGATTTGAAATCAGGATCTGAGTCCTAGCTTTGCCACATGTCATCCAGTTTTGGATGAATCACTCAATCTTTTTAGCTTCCACTTAAAAAATTCCTCTCTTTTTTTCTCACTTAAAGCATTAAAGAATCATGCATCTTAGTAACCCTATTCTTTCTCTCCTCACTTTCACTGCCCCCTCCCCCATGCAAATTGTCTATTCTTATACCTAGGATTATGTTGTTCAGCTGGTAAATCTTACCTATCTAAAAATTCTTCAGCCCATGTTTGCCCTTAGTAAGTTTTGTTATTAAATGTCTCATTCTTAGCATTGTAGAAGTCTGGATTTGATGGATGAGCCCTTCCAATGTAAAACTTTTTTTAAACTGCTCACTTTTATATATGATACTTTGCATTTTTAAGGATTAGGAACCTCTTTGTGGAGTAGTGGTGTCCCCTAGCTATGTCTTTTCTTTTTATCTGATAAAAAATAAAGAAAAATGATAGAGAAAAAAAATTTGAGCAACTATTTCCAGAAGTCAATGGTTTCATTCTATGACTATTTCTCCTACTTAGTTGTGTTGTTACTGTTTTCATGAATTTTTCTTTCAGTCATCTCACCTTTCTCCTCCTTAACCTCACAGAGCACTTTCTGGGTATCTCTTATGTGCACTTAATGTGACATGGTTGTTCATCCTTTGTTTTTTGAAGAGGATCAAAGACTTCATGGAGTGATGTCTTGACTCATCGGTGAATTAGATTTTTAAGTGAGTAAGTTGCACAAAGTTGTCAGCTTTCTTCCAGAATCATCAAGTCCAATGGCAGGAAAAAAAAATCAAGATGATGGTTGTGGAGGCAGTGGATTACCTCAGTGTCTTCCATGGCAAGCTCTAAGTGCTTCACAGCACTTGCTTGGATGACAACAATTTGTTCCAATGACCATGAAGGTGGCTGAATGCAGAGTGCATATGAATAGTGGACCAACCTCATAGCCAGGAAGTTGAGAGTTCAAGTCCTGAGTCTAAAATATATTACCTGTGTGACCATGAGTGGCTTCTCAGTGCTCTCTGGCAACTCTCAAAGACTTTAAGTTAAATATAATTAGCTGACCTGCATCATTGGATAGAGTTTCCACATCAAATATTTCCCACACCAATGAAATCACAAGTCTAAACCCTCACTAACTCCCTCCCCCTTAAAATTATTTAGGTATATGTCTTTATTCTCTATTATACTATCAACTATATGAAGATGCAAGCTATATCTTAATTAAATTTAGTTCCTTCTTCAGCACCTGATACAGTGCTTTCCACACACTAGTAGGCATTTGAATATATTAGACTGAATTGAGTACACCAGTCTATCTGTTTATTCATTCCTACAAGTACTTCTTGAGGGCCTACAATGATGAAGACACTAGACTAGTTAATGGGGGATACAAAGATAAAAGAGACAGGTTCCCTGCACTTACAGAGATTCTGATCCATTAAAGGATATATCACATATCCAAATAACAATAAGGTAAAGTTGAATGTAGTAAAAGGCACAAACACACTACTACTAAATAGTTAGCTAGCTAATAATCATATGTTGTTCAGTGGTTTCAGTCATCTATGATTCTGGGGTTTTCCTGGCAAAGATAATAGAGTGGTTCACCATTTCTGTCTCCAAATCATTTTACAGATGAAGAAACTGAGGCAAATGGGATTAATGACTTGTGTAGGCTCATACAGCTGGTATGAGCTGATACCATATATATAACTGAGGCCATTTAGTACTTACTATGTGCTAGAACAATGTGTTAAACACTTGATGATTATCTAATTTAATCCTCAAAATAATACTGGAGGATAAGTGATATCATTATCCTCATTTTACAGCTGAGAGACTGAAGGAAGCAACTTTTAAGTGACTTTTTCAGGGTCACTTAGCTAAGTAGGAGTCTGTAGCTAGGTTTCAACTCAGATCTTTCTGATTCCAGGCCCAGAGTTCTTCTCATTGTAATGTTTAGCCACCATCAAATGAGGTTGAGACAAGAAGTCAATGATGAAATTGTAGTGATAGAGCACTCAAAATATATTCTACAATTTTGCTTACCTGGGAGATCGACAGAATATGTTAAGGGAAGTTGTGGGTAGTTGTTAGCCTCTGATTTACAGATTTAGAGACTGTTATTGGCAGTGAAGCCATAGTTATATTCAGTATTCAAGAAATAAAGTAGTTAAATACCAGGAAATTCAAGATGAGTGGGTGGGTAGAATTAGCAATGTTGCAAAACATCAGTTCTTTTTAAACTGACTAATGAAAAAGAAACTCCAACCTTCTCAGAAAAAAAAATGTCATAGAAATGCTCTATGAATGGAAGTGGTAAATCAAGAAAAATATAAAAGTGTGGAAGTGTAGATAACAGTCAGAGATGCATAAATAGAGCTGGAAGGTATTTTTATATTAAATTTTATTTTATTTTTAAAGATCAATCTTTTTTTTTTTTTTCCTTCCTACTTCACTCCTCACTCCTCCCCCAGACCCCATCCCTTGAGAAAGGGGAAAAACAATCCCTGTTACAAGCATTTATAGCTAAGTAAAAAAATATTGAATATGCTTTTAAAAATGTTTCAATCTGTGATCAATCATCATCATTCTGTCAGGAGGTGGACAACATATTTTATCATGAATCCTCAGGAATTTCAATTGGCCATTGTGTTGATCAGAGTTACCAAGTTTTCTTATATATGTGTGAGGATATGCACAATGTATATGTATGTATATATATGTACATATAGAAGTATGCATACATATTTGTATATACACAAGTATGTTTTATAAATCTAATGTTCTAATAAGATCTGCCTTCCTAACCTGCTCCTTTCTGCCACTAAGAATACATTGAGAACCAAATATCTACATTGTTAATGTCCTACATTTTTTTTCCCATTCATTTAAATTTCTCCCCCCTCTAGTAGGAAGTGGAGAGCATGTTTGATCATTTATCTTGGAATTATGGTTCAATAATATTCTGTCACATTTATATACTGCTAGCTGTACATCCTTTCTTCATTTTGTGGGTTCCCTTTCAGATTCCCATTCTTTGCTACCTCAAAAAGAACTAGATATATTTTGTACATTCTAAGAATTTGTTCTGCTTAAGACTATTCCCTCCCCAAATCTACTTTCTCTCTTATTTCTCCTCTTCTCTTATCTCCTATTTCTCTCTTAAGTGAAATATATTTCTTTACCCAAGTATGTTTGTATATGTGTCTGCATGTACTTTTCCATCAGTTCTGATGAAAGTGAGGTTCAAATGTCAGAAGCTCTTTTTCACTCTCTTTTCATTTATATAAATATCTACTTGTGCATCCAAATTATAAGAAATAATTTCCCTTAATCTTCTTTTCCCTTTCTCTGTTTCTAGTGTATTCCACTTGTCCATTCTTTTCCTAAGATTAACAAATCAAAGCCTTGTATCACTGGATTCCTATGAGTTTTGATGATGATAGTGTTGAGATGAGCCACATGTATCATCTTCCTGTGTTTGAATGTTAGCAGTTCATCCTCGTTTAGTGCTTTGTATGTGTTCATTCATGTTTATCTTATATTTCTCTTCAAGACTGTATTTGTATGTTAACATTTCTTTGCAACTCTGGTCTTTTCATTGGCAATACTCAGAAGTTCTATGTTTCATTAATAGCCCATTCCTTGTCTCTGATCCCTAACCCCAACATTACACTCAATGTTGCTGAGTAAGTTATTCTTGGCTGTAAAGCTATCTCTCTGGTCTTTAGAATATCATATTCTAAACTTTCTTTCATAGTGAGAGCTGCTAAATCTTTTGTGAGCCTGACTGTGGCTCTTTGGTTTTTGAATTCTCTCTGGCTGGCTGTAGTGTTTTTTTTTTTTTTTTTTTTTTTCTTTGACCCAGAGTTCTGGATTTCAACTCTTGTTCTTTTGGGAGTTTTTATTTTGGGGTCTCTTTCAAGAGATGACTGATGGGTTCTATTTTCATGTTGCCATATGCATCTCAGAGACCAGGAAGTTTCATTATGATTTTAAGGGATTTTATTGCTTTGGGAAGGTAATGTATCACTTGAATCAGGCTATTATTTCTCTTTCCAATGCTTTCTTCCATAGCTCTCCTATCCCATTTACCCCCATCAAGCACAGACATTTTATTTATAACAACATTTTAACTTTTTTTAACCCTTGCTAATCTCTTTTAGGATTTCTAATTGAGTTTGTGTGCAAAGTTTTTTTCCCTTGAGGCAATGCTTATAGATATTTAGAATCATTCTTCTATATGTTTGTGTCTTGAGGTTCTCTAGTACCATAGTAACTCATTATAGTGAGAATCTTTTTAAAAATAAATTTTATTGATATTTTCTGTTTACTAGGATACCATAGTAATCTATATATCTTTTTTCTCCTCCATACCTGAGAGACTTTCCATGTTATAGATGGAATATTTTTGGAGAAGAAAAAATGGTTAACATGACTGATCAATATGTTGAAAAAGTCTGAAAACGTGTAATGTGTAATACCTGCGAATCTCTCACTTCCACAAAGGGATAGATTGGGGGTGTCTTCTCATAGCTTTTCATTCAAGTCCTTCTAGATCTTTATAATTTTGTTACATTTACTTCTGCTTTTATGGTGTGTTGTTCATTCTGTTCTTATTATTGTAGTTTTTTTGGTTCTGCTTACTTTACTCAGCACCCACCAGTACATATAGATTTTTCTATACTTCTATGTATTCTTCACAGATATAAAATTTCTTACACTACAATAGTATTACATTAAATTCAGATATCACATCATTCCCCAATTGATGGAAAATTATTTTGTTTTCAATTCTTATCTACCAGAAAAAATACTGCTATAAATATTTTTGGAATATATGGGGACTTTAAAAAATCGATGGTTTCCTTAAGGCATAGGCCCAATAAATAGAGTCTATCTGGTGCAAAAGGTATAGATATTTTAGTCACTTTATTTGAATAACTTCAAGTTGTTTTCCAAAATCATTGTACCACTTCAGAGCTCCATGAACAATGTAGTATTCTGCTTATATTCCCTTATATTCACAAACCCCTCTAACATTGACTGTTGACATTATTTGTCTTTTTCTCCACTTCAACCCCCAATTTGTAGAGTATGAAGTGAAACCTCAATATTGTTTTGATTTTCATTTCTCTTATTATTAGTGATTCAGAGCACTTTTTCATGTGGTTATAAATACTTGGATTTTCTTTTGAGTAGTTTGTTCATGTTCTTTGGCCATTTATCTATTGGGAAATTTCTATTGGTCTTCTATGTATTTATTGCTTGCTTATATATCTTAGATCCCTGTTAGGTAGGATTCTTATAAGGTGCTAAGTAAGTGGAATTGAGGAGACAGTGGTTAAATCTAGTTTAGCATTGATTTAATCCTACAACAAATAATGGTTTCCTAGTGATATTATGATTGATGTATACTCAGTGTGGGGCATATAAGGAGGAGAAGCCCAATAGAAGCTCTGAGAGGTTGAGACAGATTCATTCCATCTTCCATCATTGTTGTGGCTGGAGACTCAAGCACAAACCTTTGGATTTGGAGACATTTGGAGGGAGCTAGAGGAAGAAGTCGGCAGAGGCAAAGGACTAGCAGCAGGAGCTCTTGGAACCAAGGAGAGAGATAGGCCTCCAGAAAACTAGCTGAGTCCCATGGAAAAGAGACAAGACTTTGAAGGAGACAATAAAGGATTTGGACTTCAACTCCTGGCTGCATTTGGGGTATTTATTGAACTGAAAGGAAGGCTGCTCCCAGAAGCCACCCCAAGAAACCTGCTCCCAGAGAACAATATATTTTAGAGAAGACTAAACCCTTATCAGAGAAATATGATACAAAGATTTCCCCCCCCCCCCATTGGACCACTTACTTTCTTATCTTAGGTACAATCAAAGTTATTTATCTTTTATAATTCCCAGTGCATCCAGGCCATCTCCAATTATCCTGATCTATATCTTACTACTGGAGCTATATAACAGCTGAGGAGAAAATAAAGCTGGTGACTTTGCACAGCCTACTATCACTTAAGTCCAATTCAATTTTATGTCATGGTATATTTCTCTCATTCATGGTTTTCTTCTAGAATGAAAGACAAACAACAACCTCTCTTAGTGGTAGTAGTAGCAACTGCCCCACTGGGGACCCAATTGGAATTGTCCAGTTGGGCAACATACCTGTTTTGTTTAGTTTTGTTTTCTTCTTTGTCTTTGCATAGTCCTCCTTCACTTAAAACCAGTTCACTTCTATGAACAACAGCTGTAAAATGCCCATGATTGGTTTCTCTTCTAATTTTTTTTAATAGTATGACTTTTGATATTAAGGTTAGATATCCCATTTAAAATTATTTTAGTATGTTGTATAAAATATTTGTTTAAGCTTAATTTCTGCTTATATAGTTTCCTCTGAAATTTTTATCAAAGGAGTGTTTTTTTTCTAGGTAGTTTATGTTCCAAGCACTGGGTTATTGAGTTCTATTGTTTTTGAATTTACTTTGACTAGTCTCTTCCACAGATCTATCTTTTTCTCTAACTTTAGCCAAATATTAGGTGGTTTTCATGACTGTTACTTTATAATATAATTTGAGGTTTAGAAATGCTATTCTCCCTTTGGTCTTTCTTCTTTTCATAATTTTCCTTGATATCCTATATTTTATATGAATTTTGCTATTATTTTATCAAGCTCTTGGTAATTTGATTGGTATGACATTAAAATATAAATTAACTTTGGTAGTATTTTGATTTTTATTATATTGGCATGGCTTGACCTTGAACACTGAATATGGTATTTATGTTCTTTATTTTTCAAAGGAACAATTTGTAATTGAATTTATACAAGTCCTTTGTGTGTTTTAGGAGGCTGATCCCTAGATATTTTATATATTCTGTCATTATTGGAAATGGGATTTTCCTTTATGTTATTTCATTTACCTTCCCTTTCTATTCTGCATTTTGCTATTACTATAGAAAATGCTATTGATTTTTGAGGATTTATTTTGTAGCCTGCAACTTTGCTGAAACTACTATTTCAATTAGTAGCTTTGCTGATTCACTGTGGATTTTCTAGTAAGCCATTATGTCATCAGCAAATGGGAATATTTTTTACCATATTGCAAGTGACAATAATATCATTATTATTTTGATTTGGTTCTTGGGGTTTACTGATATTTTTAACATTTTCAGAACTATATCAAATCATAGTGAGGAGAACAGAGATCCTTGCTTTAGTTCCCTATTTATTGGAAAAGATTCAAGTGTATCTCCATTGTATATGACAGTTGCTATTGATTTAAATATATTTCTCCATGCTTATATTTTGTAGGGCCTTTTAGTATAAGAGAGTATTGTATTTTATCAAAGATTTTTTTCTGTATCCATTGAGATTATCATATGGTTTTAGATGTTTGGGCTATAATATGATTAATTATATTGATTGTCTTCCTAATATTAAATTATCCTCACAACTTTAATATAAATTCCACTTGCTTATAATGGATGAGTTCTTGGATAAATTGCTATGGCTGGTTGTTTGAAACTTTTGAATCAATATTCATTAATGAAATTGGTCTATAGTTTTTTTCCCTAAGTTTTTTCTTTTCCCCTTTCAAATATCAAACTACAAGTGTCTCATAAAAGGCACTTAGGTAGGGTGCTGCCTTTCTCAATTTTTGGGAATAATTAAAAGTTTGATAGGATTCTTCTGTGAATCCATCATATCTAGGAGATTTTTTTCCTTTTGTAGTTCCTTTTAAGTAGGATCTATTTACTTTTCTGAGATCACATTATTTAAGAACTCTATCTTATCTTCGAACAGTTGGTTTTATTTATAACTCCCTTATTTGTTTGTTTGTTTGTTTATTTGTTTGTTTGTTTTTTTTGGTTTCTAATATATCTACTTCCTCTCTAAATTTTAATCTTTCCTATTTTGTGCTTATTTTAGCTTTATTTGATGGTTTATCAATTAAAATGTATGTTCAGTTCATTAATCTTCTCTTTTTTACATTTTATTGACATATAATTTTAAGGGTAGGATTTTCCTTCTGAAATTTCAGAAATTCTAATATGTTGCTTCATCATTATAATTTTCTTTTACATAGTTATTGTTTCTATGATTTGTTCTTTGACCCACTCATTATTTAAGATTTTATTATTATGTCTCCATTTGGATCTGTCTTTTTTGTTTATGGTCTTAGAACCAATTTCTATTCTTTCATTTGGGGATATAAAGGATTTGCTAACTATTTTTGCCTTTGCAATATATCCATATCCTAGAACATGGTCTATTTTTGTAAAAGTTCCATGTGGTATACAGAAAAAAAATCTATATCTATATCTATCCATGATTGCTGTCCCACTTGGAAGATTCCATTAGTAAGATTCCATTAGTCTTTTTACTCCATTTTTCAGAAGTGTGTTCAATTTCATATTTTTCTTTTGGTTTATCTTTCTATTGAGACTTATCCAATATCTAAAACCAAATGAAAGACATTGAAGTCTCCTGTTACTATTATGTTAATGTCTATGTTTTCTTGAAGCCCAGATAATGTTTCTTTTATGAATTTGGATGCTAAGACTATAGTTATTACTGATATTAGCTTGCCTTTGAGCAGGACACTCCTGAGGCTTGTAGGTCATAAGATCAGAAAATTAAAGTTATAACTCCACCTGAATGGCACCTATCTCACAGATTTATTGGAGGATTAAATGAGATAGCATATATAAAATGCTTTGCCAAACTTAAAGTGCTTTCTGTAAATGCCAACTATTATTATGCTGCAGATGAGGAAAATAAGACCCAGAGTGGTTGTGATTGTTTTTGTGTGTGTACATGAAATTGCAAATCTATTATGTGCAACTTGCCATCCCTTTAAAATATATAATAAAGTTATCACTTAAATATTTTTCTTTTTCTCTTTCCTCTTCCTACCTCCTTCCTCCCCAGAGATGGCTACCATTAGCTAAATACAACTAAGTTTATATAATATGTAAAATCATTCTATACTTTTATTTATCAGTTTTTTCTCTGGTTGCAGATATGTTCATATGCCCTTTTTAGTTAAATTGGGTATTTATAATAGTCAAGATTACTTATTCACTCAAAATTTCTTAAAGTCACATGACTGTTGGTATATACAACATTCTCTTGGTTATGCTCATTTGCTCTTCATTATTCCGTATAAGTCTATAAATTTTTTTAAAAGATCATCAGTGTCATCATTTCTTATAACACAGTAGTATTCCATCATAAATACTTCAACTTATTTAATCTTTCTCCAACTGATGGATATCCCCACTATGTACAGTTCTTTGCTACCAAAAAGAGAGCTGATATAAGCATTTTAGAAAGTATATGTTCTTTTCCTTTTTCCATAATCATCTTTGGAAATAGACCTAGAAATTATGGGTCAAAGGGTATAGGGAGTTTAATAACTGTTTGGTTGTGATTTTCCAATATTATACAGGTAATAAATAGATGAGCTCAGATTTAAACAAAAGTCTTGTGCCCAGGCTGGGAAAAGGACCTGTGTCTTTCTCTTTGTCATACAAGCATACAGAGTAATACATAAAGAGAAAGACACAGAGAGAGGAAAGAAGAATAATAGGAGAGGGGAGAAGAGAAAAATAGAAGAAAGGAGGGGAGAAAGAAAACACAATGAAATAGTAAAACAGTATGGAGCAGTAGGTTCCAAGTGAAAGGGTTGTCTGCATAGAGTAAGGTCAGGAAGGAGCCACAGGACACAAATGACATTTTATCTCATTCAGTGACTCAGTTTGAGGCATGCCATCCACAGTGTCTCAGGCTAAAACCTTGGGACCTGATACCCTCTCATCTGCTTTTTTTTTTTTTTTTCAAGTAAAGGGGAGGGTGTGACATCTATTCAGCACTGAAGACTCACATTTTCTTTTTTCTTTTCCTAAAATTTTGGAGCTATATGGAAACATCACTTCTGTGAGAATAAAACATTTGATTAAGCTGAGTGTCAGCATGATGGTTAGACCTGCAGAGAAGCACAAGAAAAGTAGATCATAGCTTGCCTGAGTTACCCCAGGATAAATAATTCAAGGAGCTCATCAAAAAAGTCCATAGATGGAGAGATTTTAATGAATTAGACCCCAAAGCTAGGGAAGTTGTAGTGAAGAGGAAGGGAAATATCACCAGAGATCTAGTTTTATTCCTAGAAAAATATGAAACTGCAAAAGGCTGTATTAAAATTATATTACAGATCTGTTTTCAGCCAGAAAGAAAATTGAAAGTTAAAGCTAAACTTCCCTCTCAGATTTAATACTGTTAAGCAGCTTTCCTATCAGGTGACCCTTTCAAGACTGGTCAGCTTCATGCCCCATCATGTTAATGAGATTCATTTTAATGCATTATTAACTAATTTAACTATTACACGAGAAACAGAATATATTAATAAGACTTCTAGATGAATATTTGTTATGATGTTGTGTCATGTGATTATCTCTTAAACTTCGCCTAGACTGATCCTACTATGGCTCTGGCATTTTCCACATTGGATAGGTATAGACAAATATTCCTAATTATGGCTCTGTCTATTAATGGCCAAATCAATCAATCACTCCATAAGCACTTAATAAACACCTAGTCTATGCTGGGTAGGCAATACCTATCCAATATACAATACCTATACAATTGTTAGGTATACAGAAGATAAAAATTAATTACTCCTCGCCTTCAGGGATCTTACATTCTCTTGGAAGAAAACAACATGCACATAAATAGGTCAATTTAAAAATTATGTATATGAAGTAACTGGATGGTAATTTTTTTGGGGGGAAATAATGGTTAGTCCCAGAAGCTGGAGAGAATCAGGAAAGATTAAATGAAGAAAATTATACTAGAGCTGAACTTTGAAGGAAACTAGAGATTCTAAGAGGTAAAGGTGAGAATGCCTGGCATTTTGGACATAAGGGACAGCCTGTACAAAAGCATAGAGAAGAGAGATATAATAATTACATCCTAGGAATAATAAAAAAGACAATGTGGCTGGATTATAGAACATGTGAAGGGGAGAAATGTATCATAGGCTAGAAAGGTAGGATGGGGCCAATTCATAAAATACTTTGTAAAGAATTGTTTCTGATACCTTCTTTGTCTGGGGGAATAACAGACATCCTAAGTCATTTAAATTCATATGGATTTGAGCTTTCTTCTTTGCCCTCTCCTCCTAATGGCTTATCTCTTACCATTCTTACTCCTAATATCTACTTTAAAAATGAGAGTGAGGAAGTATTCAGGGGTGAAGAAAGACAGCCTGCCATGCATTTCTATAATATGGCCCTGTTTCCCCTAATTTTCACGGAAATTGTTCAACTTCACAGGGTAAGTTTCACCCTTGAATGAATATTTTCAAGACACATGAAATACTGAAAGATGGGATGACTTATGTAAGTATGGTCCAATATTTCATTTTATAGAGCACATGATAAGGATGTACAATGGTGCCTGGTGTTTCTAGGACAAAAAGATCTCTGTGATATTACATGCTGAACATGACTTCACTGTGCAATTCTGCTCAGGGGAAGATGGTAGATCCTTTAAGGTAATGTCATCCTGCTGTCTTCTGGGAAAAAGGCATTCTTAGAGAATAAATTCCTTTTTGTTTGTTTTGGAGTTCAGAAATAATGTTTGATTTGTGATGATAATAATTAAAAATTGGTGGAAATATAGATATAAAGAACTTGTAAAGGATGTAAAATGGCAACTAGTTCTTTCCTTGGATTAGTTTATTCAGGAAACATCTCTACAGACAAATTGAAATGATAAGCATAGGGAGAAGTCATTGTTTAGGTTTTTCTCCCCATGCAAGTTTTATTCCCCCTTTCAGGTCAGAAGAAAACTTAGAACATATTAAGTTCAACCCCTTTATTTTATAGAGAATATACAGAGAAAATGAGACCCCGGGTGATTGTTGTTTCCCCGAAGTCATACAGACACTAAATGGCAGAGCTGGGATAGGAATGTAGGTCGTTTTGACTTTTAAGTGCAGTTTCTTATTGGTAATTCTGGACTGTCCCATTAATGACTGAGGTTATTCTATCCCTTCTTCCCAGGTACCCTTTACCAGAGTCTCTCCTCAAAACTTTTCAATACATGCTTCCCCTCATCCTACTTCATGTCAGTCATACTTTTATTGACACCTTTCTTTTTTTTCACCATTAACATTCATGATGTATATCTTCTCTATTTTATAGAACTAAAATTGGTTATTGTAATTAATCTGTATTCATTTGATTTTAGGTATCATTTATTTATATATTGTTATTATTTATGTTCTCTTTTTTCTTTCATTACTTTATGTATATTTCTATGTTTCTCAATTCTTTTTCATGGCATTACTTATGGTACAGTAAAATTCCATTATTTTCCTATGCCACAATTTGCTTATTCATTCATTAATTCATGGGCAACCCTTTTGTTTCTAAGTTTTGATATATGTCGGACTTTTATTTATCTCCTTTACCTTCTGGGGAGTACATGTTAGTGTAATCACTGTATTTAACTGATATTTATATCTGTATCATTTATTTGAGTCAATTTTTTATCTCTTCCTTCTAGCAGATAACACCTCACTTTTCTTCTCTTAAGTATTAGTATTCTCTTAAGTATCTTAGTCTTGCCTTTATTCATATTTTCATCATATGATTATATAGGGAAGCTCTATGGAATATTGTGAAAAGTACTTAAATAGGATCCATAAGATCTATGCTATGATCCCAGCTTTGCTACAAGATTCTTGTATGATCTTGCATAAGCAAATGTCTCCAAGACTCAAGCTTCCTAATCTGGGATGAGAGAAATTGAATGGATGACCCCTAAGATCTGTACCAGCACCAAGTCTTATAAATTACTATAAAATAATTTTACTGCAACAATAATGGGAGATAGATGGTGCAGAAAAAAAATCATTCTATTTTGTAGATGAGGAGATTGAAGTTTAGAGAGACTAAGATAGTTCTCTAGGGTCACAATGAGATAGTAAGTTTCACAAGATTAGTCTACTAATGTAGACATGAGAAACCAACAAAGTTTAGGGGTCTTGTATCTACCCTAAAGTTATTGTCTAGGAAAGCCCATAGTTTATCTTCTTTTAGAGTATATAATTATGTATTCAGTCTTTAATACTTAGTTTTGCCTATCAGAATAATGTTTAATTTATTTATAGAGGACTCCAGTATTGCTGTTCTTCTACCCTCCTACACTAAGTAATATATTTTATATATATTTTGGGCAGCTGTGTTGTTCAGTAGATAGAGTACCAGGCTTTGAGTCAGGAAGACTCATAATGAATTCAAATATGGTCTCAGACACATGGCCAGCTGGGCAAATCACTTAACTCTGTTTGCCTCAATTTCCTCATCTATAAAATGTACTGGAGAAAGAAATGGCACACCATTCTAGTATCTTTTCTAAGAAAACCCAAAATGAGGCCACAAAGAGTCAAAAATCACTCAAATGAATGAAATACAACAAAATATATTTAGTTATATTTGTATATATCATTTGAGCTCAGTGGAATGTAAACTCCTTTAGAGTAAGGTCCATATTATATTTAAAATATTTGTTGAATTGAATTAGATTTTTGAAAGGAAGGGTGGTGGATAGGGCTGGGAAGTGATGCTTGAGAAATATGTATGGAGCCTATGCTAACTACAATTTGTATACTTCTGAAATGTTGTTGTCAGTGTTATGAATCTGGGCCACTTCTGAGATATTGGGCATTTTAGAAGGACTGGCTTGGGGTCAACCTAAAGAGATGGTGAATTAATCCTATAGGTTAATCTAATGCAAATCCTTACCTTATAAAGAGAAAATGGAAACATTATGCACAGTAAATACAAATCATTTTCATTAGGGCAATGTACTTCCTCTGGGATGGAGTCACTGTAGCTGCGTTTGAGCTTCACGAATCCTCATTATGATTCTCCCTATTTATAATGAACAGGAGTAATGCTGAAATACTACTTTAATGGGGGAAGTATTATGGGCAAAATGATAAGAGGTTACTTAGAAATGAGAAGATAAAAAGGATTTCAACAAAATTACTTGTTATCGGGAATAATAAATGTATACAATGTTATTATTAATGATCTTTGAGGCAAGGAACTTTAATAAGTTGGGGAGACAACTGAATGAGTTTTTAAGTGAAAATAAAACAAAATAAAACTCACATCATTACCACCACCACTTACCACTATCAAAAACCAGGAAGGAGATAAATGGAAAGAAAGTAGGAAAATAGAAAATGAAGAAAACAAAGAGAAACAGGTATGATGAAAATTGCCCTACCATACTGTGGAAAGAGAGAAAGCAAATCTAATAAGTTTTCCTGCTCTCAGGAAATTTATTTTAAAAATAAGACACATTTCTCAAATGTGAAATATGGTCCATTATCTGTCAGTATTGTTCTGGGCTATCTTCAGGCAGCAAATACATATCATAAAATAAACTCAAAACTTTCTCTTACTTATCTTTCATTTTTTTGGAGGGGTTATAGAATTTAGATTTAAACTTTTTAGTGAAAAAGATCTTTGATAATAATTGTTTTGACTGTGTAAGATAAATGCATTTACTATTTAATTTTCTACACAGAGTCATTAAGATGCTTTTTGAATTAATACCTTCATCACTATTTTCCTCTTTAGATAAAAAATCCTTGAGGACAAGAATTATCTTTTGCTTCTTTTTGTTTTCTCAATGCTTAGCACAGTCCCTGGAACATAATAGACATTTAATAAATATTTGTTTCATTGATTAATAAATGTTCCTTATTTCTCCCCATTAAGATGCCATAGTTTGTCAAATCCCTCTGTAGTTATGTAGTTATCACATAACTCGTATCTTCAGGATATCTACATTTGAATTTGTTCTTTGATTCTCCCCCCTATAGAATTGGCTTCAGAATAGCATTCATCCTCCTCCCCTTACTGTATTATTTCTTTCTTCATTCTACTTCCTTTTAATCTTATTTCTTTGTTCTCTTTTACTTTCCCCTTATGCCTATCTATCTGATGAAATTTGGGCTTTACTAAAGTCCAGCATTACAAGGTACTTCTCGATTAAGCCCATCTCTTAGATCAGTTGACACTTTGAGAAGGATAAGAAATGATGTTGTGAGTCTAACTCTGAGTCCACTCTGTAAGAATCTGAGAGATACCCATGAATATCCTGAAGCAGAACTCTTCTGCTGAATTTTAAAACATTTGTTTCATGGCTGCTAAGCTCTCTTTTGCGGCTGTTTCTCACAGCTTGTTCACTGCTTTTGGTTAAGCTGGTCACATAACCTGACATTGGATGCCAGGCAACTTGTATTTCAGCTTGACAACATTGAAATGATAGTGTATTAAGCATCCCTTTTTTTAACCCTTTTGCCAATCAGTTCTCCCTGGTCCTCCGTATAGTCTTACTTCTCATAGGTTTAGGCTTAGAGAAGAGGGTGTTAACTGTTTCATGTGCTTTTTTAGTTCCAGAGACTAATTAGCCCACTTGGCTCTCCATCAGTAGGGCAGATGGAATAGATAGTGTAGTGGCAGCCATGTGTCTCTCCCCCGCCAGTCTGACTTTAGAAAGCTGTTAAGTGGACTGCAAGGCAATCTTGTGTCAGGGTCACTGACTTTTGGGTTTTGGTGCTTAATAAAGCATTTCTTCAGCCTCTTTTGTATGCAGTGAGATGACACAAATCAAGGAAAAGTGATTGGGACTAGAAAGTGGACAGAGTAGGATAGTTGGGATGTTAGGGAGATGGGGAAGGCATAGAAACAAAGGGAGTAAAAGCAAACCTATGAAATATAGAGGCCACTTGAGAGTTTGATGAGTAAGATGTCAGAGTTTTGGTAGTATGTAGAATGAATTAACAAGTAATCCAAAACTTTGGCTACATAATACAAAACCAAGAAGGTTTTTTCCTTTTTCTTTTCTTTTCTTTTTCTTTTTTTGGTGATTCAATGGGCTAGCTAAATTGGTTATTCCACTAGATAGACTGGTTGATTCAGACAAAACAGCAAAGATACAGGATACACATATCCTGAATACTTGTATTTAGACAAACTGGGCCATCTCAACTTTGGAATAGTGATAAGTTTTGTTTGTGTCATAGGCAAATGTGTTTTAATAAAGCATCAATATATTTTCTGATTTAATCTAACCCAATCTTCCTTCCCTGTGAATCAAGTGAAATATTATCTCACACTTAAAGAGAGTTTTGTCAGTGACAAGAAAATAATTTCCTTCATATATACATAGTGAGATTTTTGTCATTGACAAGAAGATAACACCTTTTACCTTCAAAACTGTTTGTTTTATGGGAAACAATTTAAGATAAAATAGCTCCCCCCTCCTGCTACTTTGCTATTTTACCAGTGCTGATTTTTCTTTCAACTTTTGGCTTTGTTATGTGAACTAATATTAAAAATAACTGGATTGAAATTGGTTGAATTCTGGTTTAAAAATGAAAGGCTCATAGCTCTTGGGATCCAGTTCAGGATTTAACTACTGAGGTTGACATTTGGATATATGTTTAGTATCTTAAATAGGACAGATTTTTGGGTTGGGAGGAGTTGGAGAAGGATCAAAACCAATGGAAATGGTAGCCACATCCTCAGAATGATCTCAAAAAATGGTCTTGTGTTACTGGTATTAATATCCTCAATAGCCTACCTATCATGGAGAAGTGACTATGCAGCAGGACTGAAGTTCATTGAATATGGATTTGACCTTAAAGGCCATTAAGTCCAACTCGTTCATTTTATGAATTGGGTGACTGAGGACCAGAGGGGTTGAATGACTTTCCCAGGATCACATCGCTGCTAAGTGTACAAAGTGGATTTTAACCCAGATTTTCCTGATTAGAAGTGCAATTCCTGTCCATTTATACTGTATATACTCTTGGATCTTAGCTGGAAAGAAGGAGGGGTTTGAGTCTTTCTGCAATGGGTCATTGGGAAGAAGGTAACAGAACTCACTTAAATAAGGATCTACATTTCTGACTTTACTTTATATTATTCCCTTTATACATTTTACATTTTAGCCATACTAAAGTCCCAGAACTCAAATACCATCTCCCATTTTTGTGCTTTGCATGAACTATCCCCTCCTGCCTGGAACATGATTCCTCTTCATTTCAGTTCTTAGAATGTTTATCTTCATTTAAAGCTTAGCTGAGATTATCTCCTCATGACCCTTTCCTCAGTTTCCCCAGTTCTATTTATTTTGGTGCATGCTATAATTTCTCCATTCTCCTTTTACTGTTTAGTCAAATGTCAACTTTTTGAGGGCAGGGGATTTTTTTTGTGCGTGTATCTTTGTATTCCCAGTACCCAGAACTGTGCCATGTAGACAGGAGACACTCAAAATATGCTTGCTGAATTGAAGAGGAGGAACTAATGCAAAAATAAAGAACAAAGAAAAAGAAGAAAAGAGAGGAAGGCATTTAGGGAATGAAGTGTATTGAGGACAAGAGAGCTTCAGAGGAAGTATTAGAAGTATTAGAATACTGGCACCTTCAGTGTGTCAGGCAGTCAGGCAGAATATGAATTTGAACTCAAGTCCTCTGACTTCAAATTCGGACTTATTTTCACTCTGCCACATTTCCTTTTCTTATAACTTGGATTTTACAGCAAGTCACTCTGTGGCAGCAGTAAGACATAAGACTGGGTCTCTGGCCTGCAAAGGCTCAGTGCTTTCAGTATAAGCCAGCATGGAGTGGGAACATTCTTTAACTATTGGTAACAGACCTCTGGGGGAACAAAGGAACACAATTGTAAGGATTCCTTAATTTGAGATTTGATTATCAGCTTCTGTAAGGGAAGCTTCTCTTAAGATTATGTTCTTTGGTTATGTTAATAGCTCAGGGTAAGGATTTCATGATAAACATCCTGACACCCTGGGAGAAACACAGCATTTTTATTATTAGGCTCCATAATCAAGAGAGTGACATTTGAGTACCCAAGAGGAATACTGTGAGAATTCATTAGAGCTCTTAGGTGTCCACAAATGAAAGCTGCCAAAGAAGCATGGCAGTGATGTTATGCTTTTATTTCAAAATCAAGATAGATTTAAATTTGTATCCCCAGCAGAGGGGAAGGCGATATGTTTATTGTTAGCAGTGATAATTGTGTTATTAATATTTTTTGAGGTTATAGAACAGAATATTGGGTGAAAAATCAGCAGTTAATTAGGCAACAAGCATTTTAAAAAGATATTACTAAAAAGTGCTAAGTTTTGTGGATATAAAAAAGGTAAAAAGCCCTATCTCTGCTCTTGAGGATCTAACTTTCTAATGGGGAAAGAAACTTTTAAATAACCATATGCCTACAAGATATCTACAGACTCATGAAAGATGATTCCAGAGGGAAGGCATTAGCAAAAATGAGTACTGGAAAAGGACCCTAACCCCTAGAAGGTGAGATTTCAGTTGAGTTTTATAGGAAGCCAGGGAAGCTAAGTAGTAAAGGAAAGGAGGGAAAGAAGAAAGGGTATAGAGGGAACAGATGGAGCAAAGGCATTGAGATGGAAACAAGTGGTTTAGAGTGTGTGTGTGTGAGAAAAAAGATGGGAAAAATAGGAAGGGCCATATTAGGATGGACTTTAAATGCCAAACATTATTTTATATTTGATTCCAAAGATAATAAGGAGTCATTGGATATTATTGAATAGGGAACTTTAGGGAAATCATTTTGGGAATTGAGTGGAGGTTGTAGTCAAATGGTGGAAGACAAGACAGAGAGACCAATCTGTCTGGGTGAGAAGTGAAGAGAACCTCTATAGGGATGGTAGTTATATGAGTGAAGAGATGCTATAAAAGTAGAAACTACAAGGTTTGGCAACAAATTGGATATGTGGGGTCAGTTCTCATGAAGTATTAAAGATGAGGCTTGGTTTGAGGCATGGTGACTAGAAAGATGGTGGTATCTTCAACAATAATAGAAGTTTTTGGGAAAAGATAATGAGTTCTATTTTGGACAGTTTAAGCTTATGATAACATCCATTTGAGCTGTCTAAAAGGTAGTTGGTAATTGGGATGAGAGGTCAGAAAAGATTTTAGAGAAAGATATATAACTCTGAGACTAAGTATAGTTAATAACGGAATCCATGGGAGCTGATGAGGTCACCAAAGAAGACAGGATAGAGGAAGAAGAGAAGACCTAGGGCAGAGCCTTGGGGTCACCAATGATTAGTCTGTGTGACTTGGATGAAGATCCAGCAAAGGCAACTGAAAAGGACAAATGGGAAAATGAGAAGTAAGAAAAGCCAAAGTCATAAAAACCTAGAGAGGCAAATATCTAGGAGGATATAGTTATCAGCAATGTCAGAGGTTTCAGAGAGGTCAGGAAGGATGATGATTGATATTTGGCAATTAAGAGAGAAATAGTATTTGTGGAAAAAACAATTTCAATTGAATGATGAGGCTATGCAAAGGATTTACAAAGCATTTTTAAACCTGGAATCTATGTATTTGTCTTTTAAAGAAAAAAAATAATTATTTTAAAATTTGTTTCTTTTGTAATCCCATATATTTTATGTTATGTATTTGAAATAATTTTGATAGGGGATCACTAGCCTTCACCATACTGCTAAAGGTGTACATGATACAAAAAGGTTAAGAAGAAAGTGAGAGGAGACTAAGTAGAGGGAGCAAGTGTAGATAGATTTCTCAAATAATCTAAAAGGAAGTGGAGTTACATCATACAGCAACCAGTGGAGATGGTTGAATCAAGTGAAGGGTTTTTAAAAAAATTTTTTTTTAGATTTAAGGCTTTAGGGGATGGGTAGAAAATAGAGAAGGAGATGACAGATAGGAAAAGAATAAAGGTTAGAGACAAAGTAGAGGATGATAATGGAGGCAACTAACTGTAGAAGACAGGAGGAAATGAAATCGAAGGTATATGCTTAGGGTTCTGACTTCATAAGGAAAAGGACCACCTCTTCATCAGAGACAAGCATAGTGTTGAATAGTGACTTGGATCTGAGTATCACTTTTGCCATTAACTGACTAGTATTCTGAGGTTTGACAGATCAACTTTTCTGAGCCTCAATTTACTCAACTATAAATTGGATAATTTCCCTATCATGATATGACACCACTTAATCCAATGTTTAACTGTATTTATGATTTTACTATTGGGGATGTACTCTTCAATGATACAGATTAAACTTCATCTAGGACTGTTCATCAGGTCAGTCCCTTATCTATACGCAACCATAAATTTTCCACTGTGGTCTCTACTAGTTATTCTTAGAAACATTTTTCTTTATTCTGATATTTTAAAGATAACTGTGATATGCATGTGTATATGCCTGTGTATGCACACAAAAACATACAAACACACATATTATCACTAATTCAATGTGGGTAGAGCTATGAATCAATCCAGTTTGGAAAATTTTATAAGAAAAACAATTCTTCCTATCTTATGACTAAGTTGATTTTTAGCTTAATAATGCAAATGATAACAAAGAAAGAATTATCTGTACAACATACTAATAGCAA
The DNA here is from genome assembly GCF_048593235.1 of Sminthopsis crassicaudata. Classification (NCBI taxonomy): domain Eukaryota; kingdom Metazoa; phylum Chordata; class Mammalia; order Dasyuromorphia; family Dasyuridae; genus Sminthopsis; species Sminthopsis crassicaudata. The sequence continues at coordinate 376,572,491 of NC_133619.1, forward strand.
GATATTAGAAAGAAGCTGATAATGATGCAAGATGGCTGAACAAATATATATGAATATAGAGACTGTTTCACTAGTGTAATCTAGACTCAGACTGATTCAAATCATTGAGGTTTTAATGGTAAATCTGTCTAGATTACCATACCTAATTTGAAAAATAGGAACTTTTGAAGTTAATTCAGACCTAAGTATTCAGTTGCTCATGAACTCAGACAAATAGAATTATAACAGTAAAACATTCAATCAGGATAGAATTAAAGAACAAAATAATAGAAAACAGAATTAGGCACACTCCAAAATGAGTACAATTCCACTGTTCCTTCCCTCAGAATAGTTTGGGACTCATAGCTCATGCTTCTCCCAAGTCTCAACTTCAAGAAACAAGGCTTGAGCTCAATCTTGGTGCTGAAGATTTTGGTGAAAGGTCATATCTCTGTCCAGACATGCCATTTCCCCCTGTTTTTCTCACTCGGCAGTCTGTATGTCTGGCTCCCTGTCGTATGTCATCTCTGCCTGTTTGGTAGTCTGTTTTTATGCAGGTCCCAATTTTGATCCCATCTTGATCTCCACTGCCTTCATCTTCATTCCTCTCCATTCATCTTTGTTCTATATGATCATAAATTCAATTAATTTTTCTTCCACCTTGGTGATAACAACAATAAAATTTCTCCTCCTATGCATTTGATTAAGAATACAGGGAAGTGTAGTCTCCTCATTTTCATTGAAAAACTTCCATACGGGGACCTTGCTAAGTCCTTTTTGTAGAAGAAAGATTAGTGAAGAGAATTGTTCACAGGAAAGTGCCATGTTCTCAAGCGCTTTCAGTCACAAAAATAATGGAATTTTCCTGAGCTGTAGAGATAACAAATGTGAAAAATTCAAGGAGTTTCCTTTATTTTCTGAACATCTCCTCACTAAGTGCCTTGCAATTTGTACCAGTATGGAGGACTTTATCCTTTAATTTCTAGAACTCCTCCAGTCCCTAGACCAGTCCAGATCCAGTCATTCTTCATTTTGATCCCTGGCCATTTCCTCATATACCATCTGTGATGTCTTTCTCTTCTCCCTGCTACCCTTTCCCTATTCTGATATGGTAATTTGATATTTAGATTTTAAATAAAGTCATTCCTACTATTCATACTAGAAACACTATGTTATTCTATTCTTTGACAATGGATAGAGCATGGCACCTGTTGTCAGGAAGCTCTGAGTTCAAATCTGTCAGACCTTTATTAGTTGAGTAGTCTTGGGCAAGTCATTCCTCATCTATAAAGTGATTTGGAGAAGAAAATGGTAGGCCACTCATATTTTTTTTTCAATAAAACACCAAATAGAATCATGGAGAGTGAGAGATGACTGAAATGACTGGACAACAACAGCAATTCAAAGAAATATGCTACAAAGAAATTATTACCCAATGACTGGTAAAAGTATTTGACAAGTAAATTAGATTCCTTAATTTACTCAGTATTTGTGGTATGCTTATCATATGCCACTCACTGTATAAAGAATAAAAATAAAATAGCACCTGCTCTTAAGAAATTTACACTTCAATGAGGTTGAGGAATAGTGGCACAGAGATTGAATTTGAGTCTTTGCTCTTCCACCAACTAGATATGCAGCTTTGAACAAGTCAGTGTAGTTCTATTTTCCTCAGTTCCTGTGCCCTCAAAGAAGAAGCTGAGAATATGGATATGAACCCAGAAACTCTGGTACTCACAGAGCTTTCAGTTTCAACTAATATTTGCTGTTCCTTGCTAGCTTTGAAGACTTGGTAAGATTTTTTAGTTCTTATTCTTTAAAATTGTCGTATTTAGATTTACTCAAAGTTTTCAAAGCTCTCCTTGAAGATGACTTTATTTTTAGGTGGCACATACTGCCATTTTTTCTAATTTTCTCAACTATGTTTCATTATGCTACCACCCCCGCCGCCTAAACATCTGAAAAGCGAAAAAGCACACCCATTCAGTCTGATAAATGTAGGCTTCAAAGAGCTCCCTAATCTTATTTCAATAAACGACAATACAAAGCTGTTGTCCTGATTTCTCTTTTTAAAAATGTCATCCCTGACTGAACATTTATTTTCTCATGTTCATCCTATTTCCCCTAGCTGAGGAAAAAAGTTTGTACTGCATGGATTACTTCTTATGGTTCCTTTTTCTCTCTACTATGATCTCTTTATTTCTTTGTGCTTTATCCGCTTCTCATACTCACTCCTTCCTGTTTCCTTTTCTCCCTCTTGCTATCTGTCTTCCCACAGAATATCAAAGTTCCTGGTCCCCACATCTCACTACAACATGCTCAGTTAGTCAGATGGTCCTCTCACCTTTTCTTGAATATCTCTTCTATGGGAAACCTATTGCCCTTTATGGTAGACCAGTTTACTTTTGGACACTGCTCCTTGTTAAAAAATTTTTCCTTGAGTCCAAGTTTGCTTCTGTTGCAACTATTATTGCTGATTCTACCATTTGGGACAAAATATAATAAGATTAATTCCCCCTTCTATGTGGCAGCCTTTTAAATATTTGTATATAATTATTATATTTCCTTCTCTTCTCTTCTCTAAGCTAAATAACCTCAGTTCTTTCAACAGTTTCTCATACAGCATATTCTTAAGGAGGGCAGTTAGGTCTGACCTCAGAAACTCAGTAACTATGTGGCTCTGGGCAAGTCACTCATTCTCTTTATTTCAGTTTCCTTATCTGTACAATGAGCTTTAGAAAGAATTGGAAAATCACTGCAGTATCTTTGCTAAGAAAACCCCAAATCATGTCAGGAAGACTCAGACATGACTAAAATAACCGAACAAAAGTATTCTCAAGGTTTTTGATCATTCTGCTTGCTCTCTTTAAGATATGATTTAACTAATTGGTGTCCTTCAGTCTTTTTTTTTTTTGCTCCTGAACATGTCATATTGTTGCAGACTTGTTTATTTATTCTTATCTGTCTATGGATGCTGTTTTAAAACTTTTTTGGTTGTTGCTTCTTGTTCTTTCAGTGAAAATACAGACTATATTTAATTCTATATTATATATGGCTAGGGTCAAGAGGAAGAGCTGAACCTATTTGAGTTTGTGTTTCAGGTGTCTAATTATGAAGTTGATTTTTGAGTTCAAATATAAAATTTTACATTTTCACCTATTAAATTCATCTGAAAAGATTTAGCTTACTGTTCTAGCCTCTTGTATCTTTTCTGGGTCCTGAATTTTCTATCCCGAGAGTTCTCTACCTTCAGTTCCTTGTCAAGTAAGTCTGATAAACTCATGATACTTTCATCCATATCCTAATTTAAAAAGTTTGAATAGATTAGATCCAAACAAAATGCCTGGGACATTCCATTACAGTGGTCTTTCAAGGTTACTGATAATACTCCATTTAGTTGAATAGCTCTTTAGTCTTGCTGTTCAATTAGTTCCTAATCCCTTTAAATGTGTCAAATTCCAGCCCACATCTCTCCATCTTATTCATATAGTGAGATACTTTGTTAAATGTTTGCTGAAATTCAAATATACTATGTTTATGGCAATGTATAGGCTTATTAATTTAGTAATACTGTTAAAAGGGAAGTGAAGTTAGCCATTCAAAACCTCATGGTTTAAAAAACAAACAAACAAAACCAAATCTATTTTCTCAAATCTTTTCATTTTTATGTCATTGGTGGAACTACACCCTTTCAATTTCCAGACTGAAACCTTCATTTTACAAAATTAACATAATTAATTGAAAACAAATATCAACCTTCCAAAAAAATACAAATCCAATCATGTATACATAATTCTGCCCTTTTAGTCCCCTACCTTTCTTCCTGAAGGAGGGATACCTTTCATTCTTTTCTTTTAAAAAGAAAATTTTGTTGATATGTTTTGTTTTTTTCACATTACGTAATGTTCCACTGTATCTCTTCCTGGATAGCTATTCTGTATAAAAATAATTTTTTTTAAAAAAAATGGGAAAAAGTTCAGCAAAATTAATCATCATATCAAAAAAAAGTCTGATGCTCTGTTTTGTGTTTCATAGCATTGTAAAAAGCCAGGCACTGTTTATAAAAAATATTGAAGCATTAAATTTGCATTGGTTATTATTGTTGTCATTCTTTCCATCTACATAGTTGTCATTGTGCATATTGTTTTCTTTGTTCTTATTTCAATTTGCAGCTATTCATGTCTTCCCATGCTTTTCTATATTCATCATTTCTCATAGCACTTAAATATTCCATTATATTCATGCACTACAATTTGTTTTGCCAATCTCCAGTTAATGAAGTTTTATTTTATTTCCAGTCATTTTCAACTACGAAAATGGTATTGTAAATGTTTTGGTATTTATGAGGTCTTTCTTTTTGTCATTGACCTCCTTAAGTGTATGTACCTAACTGTGATGTTCCTGGGCAAAAATATATGAACATTCATTCATTCTCTTTATATAATACTGAATTGCTTTCCAGAATGGTAATCCATAGCTCCATCAATAGTATATTTGTTTGAATTTTCCAATATTGGCCAGTGCCAGCTTTTATTATCTTTGTCAATTTGTTGGGTGTGAAGTCACACTTGAGAATTTGTATTCATCTTTCATTAGATTATTAAAGTTAAAATTTTTTTGAGAACTATTCACTCATATCCTTTGGTTCTTTAGGAATATATTTCATGATTTAATCTCTGGGACAATTTTGGTTTTTCAATTGCTCAAAATTTGACTTCCTTTTGGAAATCTTTTCATTTACATTCTTGTAGTTCTGCTTATTTCATTCTGCATTAGACAATATAAAGGTTCCAATATTTTTCTGAATCCTTGCATTGATGTTCTATAGTTTCCCCATCCTATTATTCTCCACCTTCGCTATTATTTTATCTTGATGAATACATACTGACTTCTAATGATCATTACTTCCCTTGTTAAAAGCTTAGAAGTTGTTTCTGCAGTAAGTTATTCTAAAATTATGCAAGAATTGAAGTTTGCCAATTATCTTTAGGATTAAAAATCTAACTTCTTTGCATTTAGAAAGAAATTGGGAAATTTGGTTGTCTTTAGTTCCGCAGCATCTTTTCTCCAATGGATTTTTCAAAGATCACTAATAGCAGCTCAACAATTCCATATACACATTAGTCCATCTGACTTAACATGACTGAGAACAGCTAAGAGTTCTCCCAGAGTCATTTCATTTATGTTGGATTTCAATTCACTGTTAACCATTTTTATTCCATATTTCCCCAATGGAAAAGCATTCTGTGTGGTAGAAGAATTAAAAAAAAGAGTTGACTAATTTCCTTAGGCAGATCCTGGGTAATTAAAATTAAAAAGCGTTAATTTATTTTTTCCCTCTCAGCTTCCCTCTTCTACTTGGAAAAGAAAAAATATAATAAAGAGCACCATAACAAATATGTTTATTAAAGCAAAACAAATGCCACAATAGCCATTTCCCCAAATTCTCCATTTTGTCTTTGCAAGTACAGTGCCTTACATCTAGGATTAGTTTAATAAATGATTATTAAATCATATGATTTATAGTTGGAAGGGATTTATAGATAATTTTCCTCTTATAATAAGGAAACTGAACTAAAGTCATATGGGTGATAAGGAGCAATACTTGGATTCAAACTCCTGGATTCTCAAGATGAAGTCAATGGACCTTTCATGGCAATATAAGTAATTCTGCCCTATATGTTTTGGCCAGTATTATCATTCCATTTAAACCAAATATAGATTTGTGGTTAGGACAACTTTGTAAATCTTCGTGTTTTATATAAAAAGCAGCTGTCATTACCATTACCACCATCACCACTACCATTACCACCACCACCATCATCATCACTTATACAGAAATGGCAGATGATACTTTCCAATCCAAAACTACTCTAAAGATGTTGTTGGGTTTTTCTTCATATTGCTTCCTTTTTATTTAGCACATTTCTATCAGATGCATGGAATAACAATTTTTTGTCACTTATTTAAACTACTTCTTTTTTATAATATTTTATTTTCCCCCAAATTTTAAATAACTAGCATTTAGATAATTCTTTTGTTGAAGGAAAAACAGAAAAGGGATACAAAACAAAATAAAACAAAATAAAAGAGAACATTGTTATATTCCCAGGAGAACATGAGGAAGAATTTAAAATATATAACAACAAATTATCAGATCAAGAAAGTATATATACATATATATATATATTAGTAGAAGAAACTATATTCATGAATGTCCATTTTTTTTCTTTACTTCCTTGTAAATTTGGTTTTCTGCTGCACACCTTACTTTATTCTTTTTTCCTCCTTTCAACCCCTTACCATCTCCAAGCAAGCTACAGTTAAGAAAAGATATATTTATGTATATATATACACACTCACCCCACCATACACATGTCTTGCCTATTCCTGCTGAATTAAATTCTGCTCCATAACTTGCCTTGCTATTTCTTAATTTTCCCCCATACAAGGATCCCTTCCTTATCTTCTTCCCTCTCCCTTTGCTTCTCCATCTGCCCATCCCTACCCTTTTATTTCTTTATAGATGTTGGAGAGTGCTATACCCATTCCACATATGAATAGGTTTTCAGAACTGTGAGCCCTCCTCCCCCCTTTTAATGCCTCTGTGCCTATTTTTCCTCTGCACCTAATTTCTATAACATGACTGCTATTTTTACCTTAACCCTGTCATTCTTTCTTTTGAGCTACTCAATTGTTGATGTTAATTTTATATACATACATGTATATGTACGTGTATGTACATATATATATATACATATATATATGTATATATATATATATATATATATATATATATATATATATATAATTTGTCCATGTTTAAACAGTTTATCCATGTTGAGTTCCTTAAAATTGATGTTTGATATTGACTTTTATATGTTAAATTCTGCAAGTTCATTGAAAGTCTATTTTTTTTCTCATTCAACATAATAATTTTGCTGGATATGATATTTTTGGTTATATCTAACAAATACAATTCTTTAACTCTTTTTTTCATAATTTTCTTGTTTTTCTTAATTAGTCTTTTTTAATTCCCCTCAATGTCTTTCATTTATTTTTAAATTCTTTTTTTTTTTGAGTTCTTCTATAATTTCTCTCTGTAGGGGGAGCTATTTCACATTACTTTGGGGTTGAAGCTTTTTTTTTTTTACTCTTCTTCTTTTTTTAACTTAAAGTTTCCTCCTCTGAAGATGAATTCTGGTCTTTCTTGTTCCCATAATATGTTTCAAATGTTCCCAATAATATGTTTCTTCTTTGCTGGTTCAGAGATATTAGTGTAAACACCCCTAATCATGGAATGGGGGGAATGGCGCTTCAAGCTTCCCTTCAACTCCTCCACTATGACTAGGAACCTCAAACAAGAATTCCACCCTCCTGCAAGTGCCCACAGTCTGCAGTGTCCCTGACTTGATGCTTTTGCACTCTCCCTGTGCTGGCTCCTCGCCCTGGGCCAGGTCTTAACAGCACAGCTGGGCCTGGCATTCCTAATCAATCGAGGCTCACTCAGTTTTCTCAAACTCAAACCTTTACTTGACAAATTGTCTTGGAGGTGAAAATTTTTGTGATTCCTGCTGAGGATTCAGCTACACCCAGCTAGTCTTAGGGGTCCCCATTTGATGTTACTGCAGAAATAACTCAAGGTGGTTGCACTTCAGACAGGTTAATCCCCAGCCTGGGTTTTTTCTTCAAATCATTTCAGATTGTGTCAGGAAAACCTCTGTTATGCCCCAATTCTTCTTGATTTTCCACAGTCTATGTTCTTTCTGAGAGAGAAATTTCTTCTATTTGTGGGGGAAATCAGGAGAGCTTGAAATTTACCCCCTATTTGGCCATCTTCTCAGAATCTTCCTTAAACTACTTCTAAAAGTGTGAAATATGTTCAGGGAAGATTACACCTCTGGTGTCAGGGCTTCCAAGCTCTCTTCAGGACTGCTTTCCATTTGTGGTGTCCACCTGATCCACCAACTCTTACCTGTAGCTCCGAGAAACTGTACTATGTACAGCAACCACACCCTAGTAAACCATTTTAGTAGATGGGCTAAACTACATTGAAGATAACCTAGGGGTCTCAAAACTGTCAGTGAGGTAAGTTGGTGTATTCTCTAAATATGCGAAGACTTCTCTGGTAGAAGGCATGAATGGGAACAATTTATTCAAATGGCTATGAAGGCAGTTGAAACATGAGCTGGGGAGCACCTAGAGCTTGTTTAGACATCAAAGGTGCCAAGGCCAGGAATCGCAAGTCACCTTGATTCTGTCCTGACACTGCACTGTGATGACTCTGGAAGAAAGAGTAAAGACAATGATTTCATGTAACTCTAACTCACTTAAATACAATTTATTCACAAATCAAAAGACATCAGCCATCCCATTTTACCATTTTTACCTATCTAAAAGTCCTGTGGTGACAGATAAATGATGAAGAAGCAGGTGCACTGGGAGTTGTAGCCACAACTTACACAGGGCATCTTAGGTCATAAAATCATTTTCTCACTAGAATTAGCTGTGTGATTTGGCAGCTCTTTGGGTGTTTGGGCAGCCTTTTAAGGGCTTCGTTGCTAATTTATGGTGTGAGGAAGGGACTAGAAAAGGTGCCTTAAGCCTTGAATCAGCTGAGCAGATAACACAGTAAAGTGCTTGATTACTTGCTTAGTTATCTCACACGTTTCCTAGGAGCCTTTATCTTATAAGAAACTATAATAAATATTTGTCAATGTATGCTTTTTGAATCTTGTTTTAAACATTTCCTTTGTGAAAAAGGAAATAGCCATCTTATACTTTTTATATATTATATTTTTATATTAATTATATATTTTTATATATTATAAGATCTATTTGATACACTGGATATCTTTCTATAAGGGATCTTATTCATTATTTTTGGGCATCCCCTAAACATTAGCTAAGCCAAATATTTAACAGATGTGCACCCAAGGCATTGGAATGAAGGTTGTTATGAGCCATAGAGTACAATATAATTTGCATTTAGGCTTCCTCCAGACAAGAATTTGAACCTTGTGAGCCCAGAATTGGGTCCCATTGCTGGAAAGGATCCTGTACTTGTACTATTGTTCCTTGCATAGATAATAAAATAATAAGAGTGTATATAGCTGTTTGGTGTATTTGAGGCACCAGACCAAGATGAACTACATTCTTGGAGGCTGAAGTAACTGTCATATCTGATTAGTAAATTGTCAGCTATCTTTTAAAGGTTTTGAGGAATTTTTTCCCTTTTCGATCAATCAACAAACATTTATTAAATGCCTACTATGTGTTGGGTACTGTGCTAAGCAAGGAGCCTTTTGATAGCCTATTGTTACATATACTGTTTGATGCCAATATGTGTTAATTAGTTTTCCTTATCTTTGTTTTTTAATAAGGGATAGTTAAATAAGGGAGAAATAGGACATGTTATAAAAGAAATAAAAGGTATTAAGAAAACAAAAAAATGAGTAAAGATTGTGGAAGCTGGGAAAGATACTAATAAACTTGAAAAATTTAGTGTTGAAAGATTTAAAAATCTCTGAACAGGAATACTAAAGATATATGTGTCTGGTCTTAATTAGAGAAATGCAAATTAAAACAATTCTGAAGTATGACCTCATACTAATCAACTTGGAAAATATGATTCAAAAAAAAAAAAGAAAGAAAAATGATAAATGTTGAAGAGGATGTGAAAAAACTGGGATGCTAATGCATTGTTGAAGGAGTTGTGAACTGATCCTATGGAGAGCAATTTGGAACTATTCCCCAAGGGCTATAAAACTGCATAATGCCATTTAATCCAATAATACTACTATTACATCTATAACAAAGAGATACAGTTAAAAAAAAAAAAAGGGAAAAGAACTTATTTGTACAAAAATAAACTGTAGCATCTATTTTTGCAGTAGCTAAGAATTGGAAATTGAGGGGATGCCCATGAATTGGGGAATGGCTAAGCAAGCTGTGGTATATAATTGTAATAGAATATTGTTATACTATAAGAAAATACAAGCAGTATGTTTTCAGAAATAACCTGGAAAGAATTACAGGGAGTGATGCACAGTGAAGTGAGCAGAACCAAGAGAACACTGTATAAAATAAAAGTAATATTGTATGATGAAGAACTATGAATGAATTAGCTATTTCCAGCAATTCAATGATCCAAGATAATTCTAAAACAATCATGATGAAAAAATACTTTCTACTTCCAAAGAAAGAATTGATGTCATATGCATATAAGCCAAAGAATCCTATTTTTACTTTCTTTTTTATTGTTCATGTTTTCTTGCATAAAATGATTATGTGGAAATGTTTTACAGAATTGCACATATATAACCTATATCAGATTGCTTACCATTTCAGGGAGGATGGAGAGGAAGGGTAAAATTTAGAAATATAAAACCAATGAATGTTAAAAATTGTTTATGTGTAATTGGGAAAAAATAAAACATGATTTAAAAATTTAAAAAAATTTGTGGGGTAAAATGCCCTAAAATTATCTGTTTACCTAATCCTAGCCTGATTACTATGGCAGGTAGGGACCTCACCTTGGGGCCAAAACAACAAAAAAGTACAAAAACATCTACAAAGATCATTCTATTTACCATTGATACACTTATATATAACATAAAATCCAGTAGATCTGAAAGACAAACAGCTCTTGTGAGAAAATTCAGCAGGTATTGCATCCAAATAGCAGCCCTGAGTGAAATAACACTGGCAAATGATGGTCAGCTTACTGAAGTTGGAGCTGGACACATGTTTTTCTGGAGTGGCCATAGTGAAGGTAAGTGCTATGAAGCTGGTGTAGGTTTTTGCAATCAAAACTAATATAGTCAGTAAGCTTGATTGCCTACCAAAAGTAGTGAGTAACAGTCTCATAACAATGCAGTTGCCATTTGCAGTAAAATTCAATGCCATCATCATCAGAGCCTTTGTTTTTACCATGATAAAACCTAATGAGGTCATAGAAAAATTTTATGAAGACCTGGAGATCCTTATCCTCAGTTTTCCAAAATAGGACAAGCTTTTAATTCTGTGTGCCTTTAATGCCATAATAGACACAGACTATGATATGGTGGGGAGACCATGGAATGAAGTTGGAAGCAGCAATAGCTATGGTCACTTGCTATTCAAGACTTGTTCATCTCATTATCTTCTCATTATATCATATTCAGTTTACCTAATCACAATAAAATGCACCCTTGTAGCAAACTTTGGTATTTAATAGACTACATTATTGGAAGGAGAAGAGATAGACAGGATATGAGAGTGATGAAGGCAATGTGTGGTGCAGAGTGCTGTACTGATCATAGACTTATGTGCTCCAAGTTAAATATTCACATTCAACAAAAGTGTGGCCCTAAGTTCCCAACAGAAGAAGTCAAAAGTGTACTTCTCTAAGAATAAATAGTTCCTTGTTTACTTGGAGGGGACGTTGAGCCAACACACAGTTTGCAATAGGGAGGAAGAGGGCAGCTTTCAGAGATTTGGTGTACAGCAATGCGTTTGCTCATTTGGGTTAGAACATTCACAAACATCAACACTGGTTTGATGAAAATGATGGGGAAATTCAGAAACTGCTAAATGAAAAACCAGAACTCCACAGGGTTTGTCAGCAGTAAAGAGATCAGTAAAAGTAAAGAGTAAAGTAGAAAGATGTAGGATTCTTGGCTTACGAAGATGAAATTCAGTTTCATGTTAATAGTAACAATCCAAAATGCTTTTAAGGTACCCTGAAGGTTATTTATGGCCCATTATCTATCTATCTATCTATCTATCTATCTATCTATCTATCTATCTATCTATCTAATCTATGTGATCTAAGGCTATTTATTTATAGATCAAAGCTCTATGGTGCATCACAATTACTCAGTGCAGATGTAGTCCATTGATTAGTGATAAAGACATGATCCTAGAGAGAAGGGCTGAACACTTCCATGATATTTTCAACAGAATTTCATGAACCACTGTCCATTTACCTTAGCTTGAAATAAATCCCTTCCTAGCTGAAATTCCAACTGAAAAAGAGATCATGAATGTTATTAGGCTTCTCTCATGCAGCAAAATATCTGATACTGATTCCATTCCAGCTGAGATTTAAAAGGTGTGTGTGTGGGGCCATTGCTCATACCAAAATTTACTGAAATATTCTGGGTTATATTGCAAGAGGAAATTATCCCCCAGGAGTTCAAAGACACCTCCCTATTTCATCTCTACAAAGGTAAAGGAAATAGATTGCCCTGTGACAATCACAAGGGGTGTCTCAGTTACTGCTGGCAAGAGTCTTGCCAAAGTCCTCCTTAATAGGCTTATCCTTCACCTGGAAGATAACCATCTAGCTGAGTTCCAGTTGTGGCATCAAAAAGGCCTGAGCAACAGTTGATATGTTATTTGCTGCCCAACACCTCTGGGAGAAATTCCAGGAGCAGAATAGAGATCAGCATACAATCTTTGTAGATCTGACCAAGGCCTTTGATACTTTCAGTGACAAGGGATTATGGAAAATTATGCCAAAATTTCTGACTTAGAGGCGTTCAATCATAATCCCACAGATGGTAGCTTCGCCCCATTGGCTCCTCAGCCAAGCACATACACCAAATGTCTGAACCTGCGGTTCTTCTCGTACCGAGCAGGATTACTATGGCGACAACCCCTCATCAGTAGGGTAAAACTAACCTGTCTCATGACGGTCTAAAGTTCATAAGTATTGTCAATCAATTTCATGGAATCTTTTCCACTTGAATTGTCTTAGGAAGATCCTGAAGATCACCTGACAGGATAAAATACCAGAAACAGGTCCTTTCATGAACTAAACTACCAAGCATTCAAGCTATATTGCAGAGAGTGCAACTCTGATGGCTGGCTCTGCCATTCAAATGCCAAATGTATGCTTGCCAAAAAAGACTATTTTATTGAGAACTAACACAAGGCAAGTGTACTTTACATGTTCACATGGTGGTCAGGAAAAGCGATACAAGGGCACTCTCAATGACTTACTTAAGAACTTTGGAATTGATTGTGTAATGGGGAGACAGTGGCACAGGACTGCCCAGCATGGTGTGCCCTCATCAGAAAAGTTGCAAAACAGAATTGAAGTAATTGAAAAGAAATGTTAGATGCATGAAATATGAGAATACACTCCAAATGTTCAATAGATTGTTTGTGCCAAATCTTAGTAGAGCTTTCTGAGCTTATATTGGTTTGATCAGCCACAGTCAGCCATACTGTAACTTGACTCTAAAATAGTGATGTCAGAAGGACAAGAAACCAACCAACCTTTCTTCAAAATATTCTTATACCTTAGTTTTTTCTTCTCCCCACCCTTTTTTTTTACTTTAGCCACATGTAAACATCTTCAATGGTTTAGCTCTTTAGTATCTAGAGGGCATAGAGTGTCAGTGTTCATAGAACCCTGGGCTCAAGTCTTGTTTCTGTCAGATTGATTTTGTACAATACCAGAGAAGGTTTTCAAGGTTTCAGTGCTCCAGAAAGCTCAAAGACAACAATTTTAACAATGGTGCTGACCTGCATTGATAGAATTTCTTACCTAGCAGATCATAGATTCAATTATTTTCCTCTCCCTCTTAGATTACATTATTTCCAAAAGTTGACATTAGCTATGTTCACCTGTTGCTTTGAAGTAAGCATAATTCTGAATAGCAACTTGTATATGGACTTGTCTATATCCCAAGTTTGCTACTGTTCTTTGTATTTTTTAAAAAGGGTGGAATTTTTGTTTTGTACCACTAGTGTCTGTTCAATTTTGTCATCTTGAATTTTCACATACAAAGCACATGGAAAGAATTGCTTGGTTTGCAGCTGCTGTTTGAAAAGCTCATTGTTATTCCTTCAAAAGGGACCTGAACTCTTTCCTCAAAAAGAGATGCTGCATTCCTTATGTGTGTGTTTGTTCAGTAAGTATTTTGAGGTCAAGATCTGTGGAGTAGGACTTGTGTGGATTTTTTAAAATAAAAAGAGAGATAGGTAGAGAGATCAGACTCAGGCTGGCTCTTTCAAACTCTCATAGCTACTTGTCTTCTGAGACTCCTAAGTACTTACAGTTTCTTTTCCATGATGGTTCTTGAACTATCCCTAGATGGTTGTTTAGCAGAATATAAGCCACCTGAGGACAGAAAAAAGTATTTCTTTGCTCTGGTATCCCATGTAGTATACACGTTAATGAATTCTTAATCATAATCATGTACGTCACCTCAAACAGTGCAAATTGACATCCATCTATACCTTTTCATTCTCCAAGACAACTGTTCATGTTTTCTCCCAAATCTTCCACAGGGAATATATTCACTGTGCTGAGGTCATTCCTTTAGGTCTTATATAATTGTTTTTTGTCCTTTATTCTTGAAGAAGTTCAATGACATCAGGAGGGTGATGTCTTGACTTGCAAATAAATTGGATGGCAGAACTGTGCAAACTCATCAGCTTCACTCTTTCCTCCATGGTCATTTGAGTCTAGTGGCAAAACATAGATCAAGATGACTGGCAATGACCTAGGATGCAGTGAGAAATCTTGACCTTTTGAAGCTATGTCTTTTTTAGGACTTAGTTTGTCTGAGGCAATGCCTATGCAGTAATTAAAAGTAAGAACTGAGACATAAGATGGCCTATGCCTTCATAAATTTGCCTTCAAAAGAGAATCAATTTGGGAGAAGAAAATCCTCAGTTTTTTGGCCAGAACAGAAACAATTGTGGCTCTTGTACAGTAAATGCTTAATAAAGGATCATTGGATTTAATTGAATTGAACTACATTTTGTGTTATGACATTGGCATCCTGATACCCAATTTCCCTTCCAGTTGCCTTTCTTCCAAGCTTATGATTCATAGCTTAACAGCCAGATTCCAATCTGTGCCCTATTTGATTGCCATAATAAGCTTTTTTTCCCACAAGGTTATATCTAACAAATACAATTCTTTAACTTCATGACCCTTATTCCTGAAGGTCTCTAAACTAGAAATCATTAATTCCCATGACAGGATTTGTCTTGCTGCTCTCAGTTACTCCTCCAATGCTAGCTTTTGCCTTCAAGCCTATTGTCCTATTTGACCTGTGACTTTGTGTTAATTCCTTCAATCCCAGACTTTCTAGGAATACAGTATCATAACTGACACAGAATTTGTAAACTCAGTCTGGCCCAGATTAGAAATGAGCTTCTCATTTTCTGCATTTGCATCTGAGGATAAGTATACAAACAACCTTCTCATCTCCTGGAAGAAGTTTCTGTAGTGTTTTTCAAATAGGTGATGCCATTTTAGGTAGTCCAGGTATAGGCCACACCCCCATTACACTAGGCTCATAGTTTCAGTTCTTAAAGTCAAGCTCCCTTATTTTATAGTAGAAAAAGTTGAATTGTAGAGAGCTAAAATAATGTATTTTCCCTATGTCACACAAAGATTCAGGAGCAGAAGCAGGAACTCTGTTTCCAGTTTGAGGGATTTTATTGCATAAGGATTGATCACAATATAGAATAGTTAATATCGATCAGACAAAAACCCCAACCCCAAACATCCTTGAAAATGTGAAGTGGCACAATGGGCCTCATGAGCAAGTTTAGATACAATTAATTAGCTTTAATTCAATACTACTAAGAGGAAACAATAACTAAAAGTATACTTTAATGGAGGCCTAATAGCATCCTCAGAACAGATTCCTATCTCTGTCTATATCTCTATCTGTCCTACAATTACTATTTCTTTATCCAAAGACTTTTGACTTTGAAACATGTGAGAAGCCTGCCTGCTTAGCCATTCTTGGCAGTATTTTAATTTCAACATTCCAGATATGTATAAAGGGGATGGTGTAGTAACTCACTCTACTACCACTTTAGTCAGAACAATAGTGGACTCAAAGGCATCTTGTTGATTGTATTGTGGAAGCAGTTCTCTGCTGTTTACAAGGAAAGATCTCTTTGATTTTTGCAAGAGGCTAGGTCATTCAACTTCACATTTGTCATAGAACTTGGAATGCAGAATGCACTGGATTGCTTTCAACCATTGGAAAGAAGTAGCTGAGATGCAGGCAAATCAAGGCAAAACTAATATTACTAAAATCAAGTGCCTGTCTAGATCTGATAAAGTAGGTGAATCATAAGCCTCTAGTTTCTCTCTCTTCATACTTTTGGAAAGAGACGTCTTTTCTTTTCTCTTCTTGGCACTTCTCTCTATGTCTTTCTCTCTCTCTCTCTCTCTCTCTCTCTCTCTCTCTCTCTCTCTGTATACATACATATATATATATATGCACATATATATATATATAGATATATTTATACACATATGCATATGTGTATATATGTATGTAGCTATAGTTTGTTTGGGATTTTGTTTTGCTTATCTATTAACATTTGTAGCAGTCTGTTTTTCTTTCTTCCTTGGGCTTGGGGATGAAGGATAATATATACCTCAAAATAAAATAAAATCAATTTTAAAACTAAAAAAAGTCTCACCTTATAGAAGTCATTTGGATGCTTTTAAAAAAATGATCATTGAGTCTATAGTGAGGAACCTTAGAGACTTTATATTTTAATATATACTTAATCAAGAATACCAATTGTTTTAGTCATCTCGCCTCTACTCAAATATCTCCAGTGAGGAAGCAGAATACACTGGCTTTTGCAATAGTCCTTTCTATTTATGTATAGATCTAATTGTCAGGAAGATATTAAAATGCTTAAAGACCCATATTATCATTCTTTAAAGTCTTCTTTTTTCCAGGCTAAATATCCCCAATTCATTCAATCAATGCTCTTGGGGCCTCTTCTCCAGTCCTTTTCTAATTACTCCTTCCTCACCATTCTTCAGCTTGCCAGCATTTAATTATCAGAAATGAACAGAATATATCTGGTTAGCCAGGATACTTGCAGATGTCAATGAATTATGTTGGCTAGATTGAGAACATAGATTTCTATTGTATATGATCAGTACTGATTAGAAACTGACTCATCTTTTGGAAAAGAAAGGACACTGTTCTTCAAATTTGGTTCCTTCCTCATTTTAGACATCCTATTATAGTATTTTAGTTGCCATTTTTGTTTCACATTGTACTTGAATTCCAGTAAGAACCCATTTCAAGCTATTTTTCTATGCATATACTGTAAATATGACCTTTATTTTTTGAACCTAAGTAAAAAAGTTTTTATTTGTCCTTATTATATTTGTCTATTTGATTTTGTCCAGCATTATATCCAACATATTAACTCTCTCTAAGCTTTATGTAATTTGAAAATTTGTTCATTCATGATTTATAAATTTCTTTAAAAACTTGTGTATGAACTTCCTTACTTCCTGGATCATTGCCTTGTCCTGATGGAGGGGCTTGTGTTACTCAATGAAATATGATTCATGCCATTCAGGGATACCCAAGATGGACAGGTCAAGTGGAGAGTTCTGATAAATCTTGATCCACTGAAGAAGAAAATGGTAAACCACTCTAGTATCTTTGCCAAGAAAACCTCATGGAAGTTCCTTGGGGTCACAGAGTAGAACAAGACTAAACAATTGAATAACAACAACACTACAACATGAGTTGGCTAGTTCTCACTAAATGCCTCTGTCTCAGGTAAAAATATCTTTATTCAGTGGGGTTCAGCCTACCAAGTATTCTATTGTCCATTCTGTTTCCCAAAAGATTGTGAAAGGGAAAGAACATATTTTTGCAGACAATTGGGAAATCTCATTAACATATTTTGGTGGATAATGCAGGTACAAAGTTTATTAAATATTTTTCTTTCTTCTAGCATCAAAATGTAATTCAATTTATCCATCAAGTATATAGACAACATCTCCTCAAAAGTCTATTTCTTAATTTTATGATCAAATGGAAGAATATAAGCACAGAATCCTATGTGGGTAAGTCTCCTGGATTTGCTGCTATATAGGCTAGCTTCTTTTCTGTTTAATTCTGAGCAGAAATAAAGTTCAAATCCATGGGGGGAACCTAGGAAAGTTTCTATTTCAGGTTTGAAGAACAGGGAGAAGAAGGTTCTTTAGATCTTGAGATCAGGAAGTAACTTTGGGGTAGTCCCTTACTGTTTGTTTTAAAATACTATTTGACACAATAATTGTAAAAGACATTAATGTTCCTCTTTCAGAGAGAGATAAATCTAACAAAAATATGGAAAGGGGAAAACATGGAGCTGTCACATACTGCTATGCTTATAGCAGTTTGAAGAATTTAAAATAGAAATGAGTTTTTCTTAGAGCTGAGGTAATGAGTCTTTTGGTTGACTTTATACCAACACTTGTTCAGATTCTCCTTCCCATTTATTCCCACCCCACTACCACTTTTTTTATTTCTCTTCAAGTGCTTTAACTTTTAGGAAATTGTAATAAGGGAAATATTTGTGGTAAAGATAACAATTGCACTTATTCATTTTTAGTGTAAGAAAGTTTGACTTGCCTTAAGTGCCTTCACTTGACCATGATTGATGAGTCATTTGGTTGAACTGGTCTTTATTCATATAAAAACAAATTATGTATAGATTTAACTGTAAACATTTGAGTGTCTAAGGACAATGTAAAACAGATAAAGAAAAAATATCATTTTGTATTTGCATCCAGGGAAAGCTAAGTTCATATTTAAGCAAAAGATAAAATTGGAAAAATTGGTTTAGGAAGAAAGGGAATGTTTTTGGAAGACTGGCAATTTTATATCTGATATAACAAAGTTTTGTGAGAAATGAGAAAAATTTTGCCCAGAGCAGAAGTTATATGGGGCCAGAGGTAGCGAGGTAGCTGTTGTAGGGTGAGTGGGTAGCAGGTTTCAATATAAGCATCATTAATATAATCATTATAAAGAGGGAGGTCCTTACCTGAAAGGAAAAATAATAACTTGTTAGGGGGCAGATATATTTTGTATATAACTAGAATCCAAGCTGAAGTTCACCTCCAGTTTTTTGTATAGATACAGTTTTATTTAAAGAAGCCTTTTGCTATACCATCAACCTAGGCTCATAAACATCAATTTTAATTGATTGAATATATTTGTTGACTAGGCTTAAAAACTTCAACAGTCAGAGCACCTAATTTTAAATTCCTTATCTGAAGCTTACTGCCTGCATTTCCTTGGTAGCGTCACTTAACTTTCCTGAATCTCAGCTTTTTCACACGGAAAATGAACGTTTGGACTAGACAAATAACCTCTGATCTTTTCTGGCTAGATAAATATGATTCTTTGATCCTTTTAGGTCTACTCTCACTAATAGAACATATCTATATTTAGGTCTAGCTATCTATACTCCAGACCATTAGCGTTCCTGTACCCAAGGAGAGATAGCTTTGATTAGCTTCTGACTTCCATTTTCCTACTTATACATCCTTCTATTCTCATCCTTACCTGCACCTTATGTGAGAGATCTAGTGACTGATACTCTGCTTCTTGTTATTTGTCCTTCATTCTTGAAGAGGACTATGACATCAATGAGGGGATGCCATGACATGCAAGTGAATTGGATTTAAATAAGGAAGCTGTGCAAGGTCACCTGCCTAACTTTTCCCTCCAGAGTCATCTGGGTCCAGTGGCCAGATATAGACAACTGGAATGGTTAAAGGATAAGTCTCATAGGATTCCATTTTCTTTGGTATCTTTTCCTATTTTACCACCATTACTAAAAACAATAGGAGGCAACCTTAATGGGGGAAAATGAGCTACCACAAGGCAATTTGAGGAATATCTCTGGAAGATGAGATAGATATAATCATATTTTTTTCCCCTTTAGAGATGGATGTGTGGAGATATTTATAATACATTTGTGTCTAATGGTAACCATCTCTAGAGTGGGGGAGGGAGAAAAATATATAACTTTATATATATATATATATATATATATATATATATATATATATATATATATATATATATATATATATATACATTGATTATATATATTAATGAAATGGCAAATTATACAAAATAGAATTTCAGTTTCACTTGCAATCTTTAAAAAATTAAACATTGTTATGGATATTCTTATCACATAAATTAAAAATAATAATCCTTAAAAAGATATTTATAAGCTAAAAAACTCAGCTGTTATTGTTGTTCTTAGCACCAGATAATAAAGCTACTTTCTTTTTATTTTCCCCTTCTTATGTCTTCCTCATATTAATTATATATGTCCTTCAGAGGAAACTTTCAAATCAATGGATAAAAGAGGCATAAAGTGAAACAAAAGTTTTGTGTTTGATTTTGAATGAATGAATCAATGATATGTGGGAACTTATTGTATCATCTGCCTGTTTATCTTTTGCCCATAAAGTGATAATAATGATATTTGTACCATCTATCTAATGGGAATCATGAAGAAAGCATTTTGTAAAATTTTAAATACTATGGGGTATTATTATTATTCAATCCAATAAAACATTTATTGAGTACCTTGTAAGGTCAGGCCTTATAGTAGGCACCAAGGAAGTGCATGTATATGCATTTGTGTGTGTGTGTGTGTGTGTGCATAAATATATAATTATATATATATATTTATATATAATATATTTATATATATATACATATATATATATATATAATTAAACTTTATTATTTTAAGCTAGGACTCTTTAACCTGAGGTCCATGATTTTAAAAAAAATAATAACTCTGTTTCAACATTATTAGTTCGTTCTGTAATTCAGTGTCTTGTATTCTATGTATTTAAAAAATTATTCTGAGAAAGGGACCAGAGGCTTCAGCCAACTGCCAAAGGGGTCCATCTGTGACATAAACCAGTTAAGTACTCTGGGTATAGGTAGAACAGCTATACATGATATTGCTCTAGATGGTGATGTAAATAGTGCTGGTTATCACAGTTTATGCTCTACAGAGTCCATGAGAAAAAACAAACAAACTTTTCTTTGACTAGTAACTATGTAGCTGTTTTTTGATGAGCCCAATACAATTCTGTCTCTTTGCTTCTTAAATCAGCCTTTTGGTTATTGAATGCCCAAGTTAGTCATTCTACTGCTATGGTTTCTCAGCCATCCCCAGCTAGGCTGCTTTATTTGATTATGGACTTCTATGAATCCTTAAAGTGCTGCTGCTGTTCCCCTTACGGTTCATTCTTTTCCTCTTTGACTCCTTATGTGACAGTTGTCTGGGTATCCAGCTGTTGTCCATATTTGGCATATGGCCAGGCAAGTTTCACCAAGTTGCAATGAGGATACTTTCATGCTGGTAGGCTGGCTAGAATCCAGGACCTTGTGTGAATAGTCTTGCCCTGCCATTCTCTATTAAATAAAACTTGTACAAAGTGGGTGAAACTATTCTCCTGCTGATGATTTGATTTCCTATGAATGTGAACATGTGTTCACTGAAATCAAGCAAAGTGATTGAAGGGTTGTATAATAGGGCTTACCTAGGAAAGAAATGCTTTAAGGAAGAAAGGAAGAAATATTTTAGCATTTTATAATTTATAACATATTGTATTTAAAAGAATCTGTGGATTAAATAATGAAATAGGAAGGGTATAGTGATTTATTTAGAAAGTTTTGTCTTAAACTTTCCCTTTTCATGTAGCAGTTTTTTTTTTTTTTTTTGGTCTTGGCTGCCCTGGGATATCAATACAGGAGGAGTAGCATGGTGTATTGGAAAGAATGCTATGTCTACAGTCAGAAAATCTGGGTTCAAATCCTGACTCTGTTACTGGATATCGAAATGACTTTGAACATATCACCTCATCTCTCTTGGCTTTAGTAACCTTATTTATAATATAAAGGAGTGAGATATAAGATTCCTCCTACTCTACGATCCTATGATCTGAACCAGATTTCTTTTCTCATAAGCTGATGAAGAGCTTATGACATCTTAAAATATCTTGGGTTATGAATTTGGAAGCAAAGATTTTCTTTTTTTTTATTAAAGCTTTTTAGACAAATATTTTCTTTTTTGAGGTATAGAATGTCCTGTCCTGCTTAGTTGAAAGCTAAATGGATGGTCATTTGCACCTCCTATCTATGACTAGGTAATAAGCTATAATTTGCCTTCTGTCCTTGCCAGTGGAAATTTGGATATGTTAGATACTACTTGACTCTCCTTTTAAAATTGTGCTTCAAATTCCTTAGGCTAGCAGCCACTTTCACTTTTTAATTTATTTCCCCCCAAATCCTTTAAATCAAACTGTAATTGATCATTCCTTATATTCAGGGATCAGAAATGTATACCTGTATATATCTTGTCCCCTTGGAATAGATGCTTCTTGCTTGATTTTTGGTAAAATTCTACATTGGTACTTCTCTTTGCTTGGGATATTCTTTAAGTACCTTGCTCATATTGATCACTATTTAATTATTGTACTAAGTACAACTCTAAAACTTTTTAAAAGATTTTAGGATAAAAATCTGTGTTTCTTACTGTATGTTCACTTTTCTTTGTGACTACAATGACCATACAATGTAATAGAGATTTTAAGACATTAAAAAAAACAAACAACATTTCTTTAGTAACTTAACAATCCTGATGGATTCTAACATGGGCATAGATCTGTCTTTGCTACTGTGAACCTTTTTTTCAGTTCACCTCAAATCCAAAACAGAAATTGTTTATTGGATATCTCCTACATATAAGACGTTATGCTAGATACTGGAAATAAAAATGCAAAAAAGAGCTCTTGACCTCAAAGCATTTATATTCTACCAGACTGATACTACTGATATAAATAGCTATAGATAACAACAAATATGTATATGTACATGGGTATTCATGCATACATGTGTGTAATTTTTTATCCCAGAAAAGAAGGTTTTACAATCTCATTTTTGTAAGATTTCATAAATTACCTCAAGGGAATACTTTCTTTCTAATTTGCAGTCTAAATTAACTAAATTACCAAGTGCCTAATGGACATTTCCAGTTGAATGTCAAACTCAATATGTTCATAACAGAATTCATTTATTCTTCTCTGAGTTGGTACTACATATAGGTATTCCTTCTGGTGATGTGTGTGTGTGTGTGTGGGTGTGTGTGTGTGTGTGTGCGCAATATGTATGTTGCAACTCAATGTTGCAGCTAGTTACATGATGTACCAGTCTGATATATATATTATATAAAATGACATATATGATAAATATAAGTAACAACACAATATAAATATGTATATAATTCTTATGACATAAAACAGTTAAATCTATATATAGTAAATTAATATATATTATATAAATACATATGTATTGATTGTATATTAATATTAACATGTACATACAAACAGATACAATAGTTGGAGAAAGAGAACACTAATAGCTAAGGATATCATGAAAAGTTCCCATAGGAAGAAAAAACTATATATGAATTGCAAAGGAAGCCAAGAATTCTAAGAAGCAAAGGTGAGGAGTGTATTCCAGGCATAGGAATCAGCTTATATGAGGAAATAGAGGTGAGAGAAGGAGTGCTAAGCTGGGGAAACAATACCTAGATCAATTCTGTTGGAAGGTAAAGTATGTGATGGGCACAAATGTGAAATAAGTCTGAAAATGTAGGGTAAAGGAACATTATGAAAAACTTTAAATGTCAAGTTGAATATTTTACATTTTATTCCAGCAGTAATGGAAAGGCTCTCTAGTTTCTTAATGCTAGGGTTCATGTGGTCATATATGATTTTTGCAGACTATTTCTATGACAATGGAGGGTGGATTGGAGGAGAAAAGAGAAGTCATGAGTCAAGTTAGGCTGTTTCATTAATCCATGTGAGAAGCAATGAATGTCTAAACCAAAGTGACAGTCTTGTGAGTACAGAGAAAAGGTTGAATGTGAGATTTATTATTGAAGTAGAATCAACCAGACTTGGCAACTGATTGGATACATGGGAGGTGGTGTGGTGTGAGAGGAGAATGAATTAAGCCTGACTGAGGTTGCAAACCTGGGTGAGTGAGTGTGGTATCCTTATCAGCATTTAGAGAGGGTCTGTTTTCTTTAATTTTCTGACTTGGCATGTATTGGTCTTCAACAGTTTCAGTCTATTATTTGCTTTGTAACTTGCCCCTTATTGAACAATAGAGTAATCAGTTGAGGGAAAAATGTTAGTTGATGCTAAGGGATTAACATTTTCAGGGAAATGATAAACCACCAAGAATTTCTTTGGGCCAAATCGAGAGCTTTGATCTATCTAAAGAAAACCACTTTTCTTCCTGAAGAAGTTTGGAAAGTCACTTGAAAATTCTGGTGTGTTGGCCAAGTCACACAATTAACAGACCGTTGTTTCTTGACCTTGCCAAGTATTGACAAGAGACACATCCTGTTGTTCAGCAAGGTCACTACTTAGCTGCATTGCTTCATTATTGATCTGGTTCAGGCTTGAGATCCCAGTAGAGCAGGAATAGATGGCATTCTTGGCTCTGCAATACATTTTGGCTTCAATTTGACACTTACTCCAATAGAAAGCTTAGGTTTTCATGCATACTTGACAAGGAAAAAAAATAAGCTCAATGTATTTGGTGACTCTCTTATAGAATATCAGGGGAAGTTATTTAGTAAGAAAATATTCATGGCATTGGTTACTTGAAATGAGTTTTGACAGCCTGTATTTCTTCAGAGTCCAATGAATGTGCTAACCTTTTACATGTGAAGATGATGATACTGACCTATTATTAAATGCCCTTCCTCCCATCCCCAAGAATAGTCCTGAGACTTCTACTATGCTTTTTACTGCCTGCTATGACCATGGGATTTGGAAGTGCTTTCTCTATCTGTGGGAGAATTCTCTTGCTAGGAGACATGATTCTGGTCTCAGTAGTAGTCCTCTAGCCTTATAAGCTCATTATAACTTGAGGGACTGTATGGGAGTAATCTTATCTGAAAAACATCCCCTTCAGTTTCACACACACACACACACACACACACACACACACACACACACACACACACATATATATGCACACACATACAGAATATATATCCTACATATAAAACATACATACCACATTTTTTCTTTCTATTTATCTATCTATCTATCTATCTATCTATCTAATCTATATGGAGAAAGACAGATAGAGAGACAGAGAGAGAGAGACAGAGAGAGACAGAGAGAGACAGAGAGAAAAAGAAAGAGATAGAGAGGGACAGAGAGAGACAGAGAGAGACAGAGAGACACAGAGAAACAGAGAGACAGAGAGACAGAAAGAGAAACAGAAACAGACAGAGAGAAAAAAAAAGACAGAAAGGGACAGAGAGAGACAGAGACAGAGAGAGAGAGAGAGAAAGAGAGACAAACAGAGAGAAAGAGAAAGAGACAGAGAGGGACAGAGAGGGACAGAGAGAGAGAGACAGAGACACACAGAGAGACAGAGAGACAGAGAGAGAAACAGACAGAGAGGAACAGAGAGAGACATAGATAGAGAGAGACAGAGACAGAGAGAGAGAGAGAGAGAGAAAGAGAGACAGACAGAGAGAAAGAGAAAGAGACAGAGAGGGACAGAGAGGGACAGAGAGAGAGAGACAGAGACACACAGAGAGACAGAGAGACAGAGAGAGAAACAGACAGAGAGGAACACAGAGAGAGAGAGAGAGAGAGAGAGAGAGAGAGAGAGAGAGAGAGAGAGAGAGAGAGAGAATGAGAGAATATCTAGGTTTGGTTTTCAAATGCAGCAGAACATGAATTATTAAATTAAGTTATTAAATGGGCAAACTTTGACCTCAGGAATTAATACTCATGAGTAAGGACCATATTCACTTGCCTAATGCAGATTTTAGTTTTTTGGATGTCATAACAACAGAATGACATCTTTGGTAGATCTCACTAAGTAAGATAAGCTTAAAGTATTGGTCTTTATCTCAGGGATTCATGATGTGAAAGGCAGATAACTGAACATAGAAGGCAAAAATTATATGTAGTTGGTAATTTTCTCTAAGATATATTCTTATGGCAGTGGTATTTGGTGGAATAGAAATATCTAGAAATGAGTTCTAGGTAGACTGTGAATGGAGTGAACATTATGGTCTGGTCTTGGATTTTGAGTTGGTGTGAAGATGAGGAATGGAAGGAATAAAAAAATATGGTTACAAGTCAGGCCACATGTAGGAAGAAGAGTGATAAAGAATTGGAATAAGAATAATAGTGTGGAAATTGGCAGTTTGAGAGCTATTAGGATAGAACAGTTGAGCCTAAATCAGAAGTGTCATGTGAAATGTGTGGATCAAGACAAGCATCATCTGCATTCATATCCCTAGAGACACTGGAATCTTAGTGACTCCCAGAACTCCTAGTCCTAGTGAATTCTATATAGTAGTTCCAGTTGGATAGAACGTTTACATCAATTTTGGTGTTCCACATTCACCCTACAAGGGTCAGAAGATACAAATTCATATAAGTGGTATAACATCAAAATTGATTAATGGTCCTTCAATACCACCAGTTCAAAGGTGATTAGGATTGGGGGTGATGGTAGAATAAGCTTAAGGACATGTGACTTTTAGCAAGAATATAAAGACAATTGTGTCATGAATGGCAATAAAGCACTTGTCTGTGAGTAAAGAACATGGTTTGGATTCAAGAGACATTGTGGAGGTATAAATGACAAAATTTGGTAACTAATTGGATATATGGAGTGAGAGAGAGTGAAGAGAATGGAGATAATGCCTAGCTTACTAATTTGGGAGACTAGAATACTATCTATGGATTTGATTATGTCAGGAAAGTTCAGTACAGGGATGAATGTAGGGAGGAAGATAAGTTCATGTATGGACATGTTGAGTTTGAGAAGTCTATAGGACACTCAACTGGAAATGTGCATTAGACACTTTATGGATTCTGCACTTGAGCTCAGGTAATTTAAGTTGTACATCAGGAAGAACTTCCTCCTCTGAGGTAATTTAGGACATATTACAAAGTGAAAATTTAATCTGTTTCCCTAGGAACTTTTTCAGAAATAATGCTTCATATGTGCTATAAACATCCTTGAGATGCTAGTTCAGTCTTAGAATAAGCACCTATCAGAAAAAATCCAAGCCTTCCTCTTTATGTTCTTCTTACAATAGACTCAGTACTTATGAGAAAATAGATCCCCTACTATGTAATGATAAGGTAAGTTAGCCTGTACCATAGCATTGCCTCAGAACACCTGAAAGAAGAAGAAAGGGCATTCTCTTTCAAGTGGTTCTCTGCAGCACATTAGGGAAAGATATTGAAACATAACATATATCAAGGAAATTTCTGTGATGGGAAACTATACAATAAAGAGGTTTACCTCCTGAACCCTGGAGTCCAACTTTATCTAATTAGATCTGAATAATTCAAACAATCTAAAGGGACTAAAGTCATCCAGCCTTTGTTAAATCTACAAAGAAATCATAATAGCTCCCTTCTTTTCAAATGTCCTGGCCATTTTTACCTATGTGCAGTGCAACAGTACAGACCAGTTGTTATAGATAACTGTAAGATCTCAGCCTTAGTATGAATGGCCACAGCTTCTTTTTCTGGCTTTAGTGTTGAAAAATCTGCTAAGAATATGCTAACAAAAAGGGAGACCTATTATTTCATAATATACTATGGTTTGGAAAAAAAAACAGAGTTTAGGAAAACTGGTTTTCCTACTTTAGTCTTTCTCTCTTCAATAGAATATCTGCATTCTATTTATCATCTTACCTGCACTCCTTTCCTTCTGTCTTATCATCTGTAACCTTTCACATCTGAATCTTGTGGAGTAAAGATGGATTCACATTTGATATAACAGTGCATAATACTCTGAAAACAAACATAAGGGACTCCTCCATTTTCATTCTGTCATGTCCTAAAGATTATCATGTTAAATTTCTTGAAAATATACTTGGTTTTTTTCCTTTATCTTCTTTTCCCACCTTTACAGACCTGCTTGGAAGGTGACAATCACAGCCTCAGTGTGTGTGTGTGTGTGTGTGTGTGTGTGTGTGTGTGTGATGGTAGACTGCTTTAATACTCTTTCTTGTTGTCTTTGTCTCCCTTTCTCTGTTCCTTGGGAGCCCACAATTAATCCAAGTGATCTTCACCTAAATACCAGATAAATGAGTCTATTAATTTCATCATTGACTAATGTTGAATTTTTCAGTATGTCATTTCATGGACTTCCCTTAGTCCATGAAAAAGCTTTAGCAGGATGTAAGCTGCTTGAAGGTAGGGGCTGACTTTCATTTTTTTGGTCTTTATTTTCCTGTATGCTATGTATAAATCAATAAATTATTTATTAAGTGGTTTCATAAAATTGGTACTTTAAAATGTTTATTAAATTGAAATGCCATAATTATAGCCATCCTTGTTAAAGAGATTCCAAACCTGAAAATCTGGATTCAAATCTGATTCTCCTATTTATTCACTGATTTTGGGAGAGTCATTTTTCCTCAGTTTCCCTCTCTATAAATGGGGTTAGATTTGATGATTTTTAATGATTTTCTTTTAACTTATAAATACTATCATTTCAAGGTCCTTAAAATGTGATTTTATGAATATTCAAAATGTTTTGTCATATCCTTTTAATGAAGGTTACCAAAAACGAAATAAGCTGGTTTTGGATATAATGGATTCACTGGTGGTCTTTAAAGAAAAATAGGAAGACATATCACTTATTGACTATGAAGCAAAGAAGACTTTTTTCAGGCATGAGTTGTATTAGATCTATTCTCAAGAAATTCTAATTATGAGATTCAATGGCTATGATTGACCTAGGCTTTCCTTTGTTATACAGAGACTGAGAAGTGGTCAGTTGAATTGTCTAACACTCTAATGCCACCTTTAGGACATTTGTTAATCAAGTAATTCCAATTCTCTCCTCCTCCCCAAAGTGGATAGAATCTGTCTTTTTGATAAAAAGTGGGTTTGTCACATGTATCATTTACTCAATAGGTTTCTCTCCTGACACTTTCCATTTGACAACTGGGCAGCCTCTTACCATATGCTACCCCCTGCCACCATCTGTCATCCATCGAGTTCGAATGCCAGCCTGCTTCTCTGACCTAGCAGGAAAAGGATCACTAAATCAGTGTAACCAATCTGAATTACATCAATAACAAAGACAATGTAAAAATTGTGAGTACTGCAGGTGGGAAGCAGGAAACTACTGAAGCTTATCACCTTGCTTATTAGTTAGCTGAGCTGTGTTGAGTGGTGGTTGGTCTTGGAGTAAAGGAGTAATGAGATGACACTTGTCTGGTTGCTAGAGAGTCTTGATAGTTGTCTGCCTCACACAGACAATTAACAACTAAATACTGGGAAGGAGTTGAAAATGGCCAATGGCTCCATATGTTTAGTCTCTACTATCCATTTCCAGCTTCTTTCTTGCCTCAATCATCATGTCCTTTTGTGTGACAGAAGCAACTAGCAGAACAGAACCCTCTCTCTGTTTTTCTTCTCCCTCTTGTTTCTCTCATCTCATTTCTCTTTCTCCTCTCTCCCGTTCCCTGTCTCTCTCTTATCTTTTCTCTATCTTTGACTTTTTGTCTATTTTTGACTCTTTGTCTTTGACTCTAAGCTTCTTTCCCTCTTTTTGTCTCAGTTTGTCTCTGTGTCTCTCATTTTTATATCTAAAAAAGACTCACTTCAATGAAATCTAACTCACACACTCACATCTTTGATTTCTTTGACATGGGTAACTGGTAGAGTGGAAACTATGGAGATAAATTGACAGTTTATCTGTAACTTACAATCCATGTGCATTCTCTTAACTCTTTTTGTCATATACCCCTTTGGCAATCTGGTGAAGTCTACAGTCTCTTAGACCATTTTTAAGTGCCTAAAATCTATAATTACATAGAAAATAAATTATGTTGAAATATTTATTAAAATCCTAAAAAAATTCAACTTTCAAATTGAAAAACTGGTTACATAGGGATAATGGGCCACTGAGAAATTAAATGATGATTCCTTTGTCACACACATAGTATATATAAAAGGCAGATATTGAATCTAGATTTTCCTGGCTCAAAAAGCTGGCCGTTAAAATCTACTACACCATGTTGACTTTCTGTTTTTCAAAGCACACACTCCCTTATACTCTTCCTTTATAAGAAATAAAAATTTATCAAAATAAACCAACACAGAATTACATGTGGCAGTATGTATAACATTTTGCTCTCATAGTTGACCATTTCTCTACTTACATAATGGAAATAAATTTCATTACTAGTTCTTTATTGTCATTATATGATATCAATGAAGTCTCTAAATTTGTATATAGACCAATATACCTTTTTCTCCATTTTGAGCAAATCCAGTATATAAAAATTTGAATTTATACATGGGAAAATTTGAGTAGATAATCTTTTAAAAGTTTCTTTGCTTCACAAGAGGATTTACCAAAAGATGGAAATTTTCTTTAGTTCATTTGAGAAAGGATCCAATTTACACAAAATTAATTTGCATGTTTTTCAGAATGAATCTTTTATCTGAAATGAGATACAACTGAAGTACAGACTATTTCCCCTGCCTACCAAGGTATGTGGTACTCTTTCTATGGTTAATCTCTAGTTTTACCTATGCTTTTGACCCCATCATTTCTACCTCTTCTAGGACTTTTGCTTTCTCAATGATTCATTTCTATCTAATATGTTCAGTATTTCCTTCTCCATTGCTTCCTTCTCCTGTATTCGTAAGTTTCTCTTCTGTCAGGAAAACTATCAGCTTTGACTCAATTGTCTATTCTAACTACCAATCTGTTTCTCTTTTTTAACAACATTTTTAATTCTCTGACACTACCTACAGTCAGTACCAATTATCTCTTTAACACACAAAAATTTGCTTTCTACTCTTTCTTCTATAATGAAATATTATTACAGAAAGTAGCAAGATGGGATTCACAAATCTGCTGGTATTTTCTCAGTTTTTGTCCTCAACTTCTGTTTATCCTTCTACTTAATTTATTTTCCCTTCTTAAGACTCTTTCATTCTATGATAATATATTCTTGTTTTATCTTTCTGACTCCTTCACTGACTTGTCTTCTTTCCTAGGCTCCCTAAATGTGGGCATTTATATCTGCCTTCAGACCCCGAACCTCTGCCTTTCTCCCTTTACAACCTTTCCTGTTGGAGATCTCATTTACTTTCATAATTTTAGCTAGGATGACTCTCAGATCTTTCTCTCTAACCCATAGCTACCACTATTGCTGCAATCCATTTTAGTGGATTATTTGGAACTTCTACCAATCCTATTCAATAGATGATCTCTTCATTTCTGCCCTATTACTACTTCCAATTAATCTCTATCTCTAGTAATCCCTTCTATAGTATATCCTATACATTACTTCCAAACTGTTACCCAAAATCCTTAATTTTCTCATGTCATTCTTCAGCTTTAAAATAATAATTCTCCTACCCCAACCCAACTCTTTCAGAGGCTCTCTAAAGACTATAGGAAAAGATATGAACTTATCATCTTGGCATTCAAAAGTCTCCAAAGTCTACCTTCAACCTATCTTTTGCATCTTATTTTCAATTACTCCATTTCTAATGTCTCTGCTCTCCCAAAATTTTTCTAATTTTCCTTAAACAAATCTTACATTAAATTGTCTTCTCTATTTTGTCTGAGAGTCCTCCCTCCATCTGGAATAATCCTCCTTCCCTAATCTGGAACATATCATATCCCTTTTTCTGCTTTTCCAAATCCTACCTGAACTTCAAGTCTTAATTCAAATTTTTTCTCTGTGAAAATTTTCCAGATCATTTAAATTTATAGTGATTATCCTTTCCAGCTAACTTATACAAGAGCTATTATCAGAACTACTCATTTGACAATTATTCACATCTTGCATTAGTAGGACATCTCTTTTGAGATGGAGAAGGAGGTGTGTACAAAAGTTTTGAGTGCTGGATTAGGAGGCAGGGGATTTGGATTTAAATTTCACATGTCTGTGCAAGTTTGCACAAACCATCTAATTTCTTTGGGCCTCAATTTCCCCATCTGTAAAGTGAGAA
Organism: Sminthopsis crassicaudata; assembly: GCF_048593235.1. NCBI lineage: Eukaryota > Metazoa > Chordata > Mammalia > Dasyuromorphia > Dasyuridae > Sminthopsis > Sminthopsis crassicaudata. The sequence continues at coordinate 376,604,328 of NC_133619.1, forward strand.
CATTGGACTATTTGGTTTTTAATATCCCTTTCAATTGCAATTCTATTCCTATGTTATTGTACTAAGTGGTTATTTTCTATGTTTCTTCTTTTCATGTGTTTATTTTTTGTTTCCCTAACTAGACTGAAGGGAGAAATTAGGTCTTCAGTATTTTGATTTTACTAGGACGAACAACATCCCTTGTTTACTTGTCTTTCTCTTCTCTGACATTGCTACCTCCTGGTTCAGGGCCTCATCACTTCATACTTGGACTATTGCTGCACAGTAGATAAAGCACTAAGCTTGGAGTGAGTTCAAATTCTGGATGATTATTAGCTATGTGATCCTGGGCAAGTCACAGGATCTTAGTTTCTTCAACTGTAAAATGGGGTTAATAATAGCACCTACCATATAGAGTTGTCTTGAGGACAAAATGAAACAATATTTATTAAATCACTTAGAACAACACTAAGTACATGGTAGAGCCTCATAAATGCTTATTTGTTTCCCTTCTCTTTCAAACTCTAATTGGTCTTCCTGCTCACCACTCCTATCCATCCTCTAAAGAAATGATTTTTCTAAAGCTCAAATCTGACCATGTTATTTCCCTACTCAAACTTCAGCAGTTCTCTTTTACCTTAAGGATTAGATAAAAAAAATCCTGTTTGGCATTTAAAGTTCTCCATAAACTAGAACTTGTCCTGTTTTCAAATTTTCTTAGACTTTAATTCTCTCCAGGTACTCTATGATGCAGAGACATTGACCTTCTTGGTACTTGTTCCTTGATCAAGACACTCCACCTCCCAACTTGATGCATTTTCACTGACTTTCTCTCAAGCCTGGACTCTTCTCCTTCCTTATTTCTGTCTACTCTGTTCTTTGACTTCCTTTAAGTCTCAGTCCCAATCCCAATTCTTCTAAGAAACTTTTCCCAGTTCCCATTAATGCTAGCGCTTCCTGCTGTGATTATCTCCAATATATCCTGCATATAATTAGCTTATAGTTTCTTGTATTTTGTTTCTTTCATTAGACTTTTAGGTCCTTGAGCAGGGATTATTTTTGCTTTTCTTTGTGTCCCCAGTGCTTTATATAGTATAGGCGCCTATTTATTGCTTAATGACTTGACTTGATGGAGTATACCATAGTTATAGTGAAATCATATTATACTTTTATTGTTGAGGGACAGGACAAACAGCTTTCTGATTGGCTAACTAAATTGAATGAGACTCTTGTTTATATATATATAGTATATATTTATGTATTATATATATGTGTGTGTATGTGTGAGTGTATGTGTGTGTGTGTGTGCCCATGGTTTGACTAAGGAAATACCCAAATCCATCCACTAAGCTATGTTAGAAAATTCTTTAGTATCATAAACAGTGAATGGATTTGAAATAGGTCAGATTTAATATTTGTTTTGCATTTAAAGGGAAAGGAAGGAGAGTACTACTGATTCACAATTATATAGAACTTAAAATTTATAAAGACCTTTGTATGAGAATGTCATACCGTTTGATTCTCACAACTCTATGTATTATACTATTTTATATAATTTTACTATATAGTATTTATTATAGCATATACACATGTACTATACTATATATATATATGTACATATATATACTATTATATATATATATATATTATAGTATAATTATACTATATAATGTACTCATTTTATAAGTCAGAGAGTTTAAATAATTTTCTCATGCTTACACAGTTAGTAAATGTCGGAAGTAAGATTTAAACCTAGGTATTCCTGGCTTCAAGTCTAAGACTCCATATAGTTCTGCATTTAGACAAAATGTACTTTAGAGAGCCTCCTTTGCATATGTTTTGTCAGTAATTTCCTAACATTTGTTCTCTTCTTCTCATTTCCCAGTAGTATAATTTTGCATTCTAGCCCATAAGCCAAAATCTAAGAAAGAGGCTTCTTATCTTGAGTGGGTTGCAAAATGAACAAACCTCTGGGGAAAACAGTGCTGCTTTTTGGTCTCTTGTACCCAATGTGCTTGGCCAGCATTTTTTTCCATATTCTTGCATAGCTACTAAATAAAGCAGCTACCTAGCTGAATTTAGTACCCTCTCCAAATTTCATAATGACTTCTTGTCTTCTGCTGAGTGAGAAAGGCCAAGGAGAGATAACTTTCTTTTCCCCTAGGGAAAACAGAGAGAGTGTGTATTCATTGAGTTTCATAGGATACAAATATATGGGCTATAGGGATGAAGTGATAAGACAATCAGAGATTCCCATAACTTATAAGTAAAAAAGTAAAGAAATGCAACCCTGTCATATATAAACTGTGGGCCATGGGAGAAAGGAGACAAGCAGGATCATTTAATCTAAAATGTAAATATTTTTCATAGATATATAAATATATGTGCATTTACATGTATTCATACATATGTGCACATATATGTATATATACACATGAGTATGCCTCTAAACATGCATGTATGGAAAAATCTACATATACACACATATATGTATACATTTATATGGATATATACACATATCTACAGGTACACAGATGCACACTTTCCCCATATATAACTGTCTATATAGATATACCTGTATGTATTGTACATCTACAATACAATATTCTCTACTTCTTAATACCTATATAGGTGCATTTCCTAGTACATGTATATTTTATGTGTATTATATATATATATATAAATAATAAGGAAAATACACATTGTATGCATATATACATTTTCCTTGTATGTATATATCTATATGCACATGTAGATATACACACTTCTTAATACATACCATTGGCTTTGGTAATTTTATAATTTATATTTATTTTAATTTATATACTTTATTTAATTTATATACTTATATTTAATCTATATACTTTCCATCCTCTGAATGCACACACAAATGCTAGAAATGACTTGGGTACTCTGGAGCTCTTTGAACATTTCCATTTTCACAGTACTTCTATAGTCACCAAATCTCCTTAATCACTTGAAATTTTGTTTCTGCTTCCACCACTCTTCTGAATTAGAGTTTCATCTGAGTATCTCCACTTCATTATCTTTTCTACCTCTCCACTGGAGGTTTTCTCTTCAGTGATCAAGCACGTCATCTTTTCTTGGTCTTCTTTCTTGAAGACTTGAATCTGTTGACCACCATCTCTATTTTGGAATTTCTCCTTTGGCTCTTGTTTCACTTCTGCTTTTTAAAATTAGTTTATATTCATGATATATGATATCATTCTGGGTTGCTAGAATATTGCCTTTCCCAATCCCCAGTTAATATAGTCTACATGATGTTGTCCATGCAGACCAAGATCTAAGTTTATTTATCCATGTTATGCATTTACATTTGTACATTTCCCACACATAATATATGTGTATAATATGTGTGTATACACACATATGTAAGTCTTAAAGTCTTAAAGTTCCATGGAAGAAAGTGGTCAGAACTTTAAACATCACTAGTACTTTTGTTAACTTGTATTTACGAAAAAGTAATGAAATAGAAAGAACAATGGCTTTGGAATTCAGAATGTGCCTTTATCACTTAATGTATCTTTGACCTTGGGAAACCACTTAATTTTTCCACACCTCAGCTTCCTCCTCTATAAAAAAGAGCTTAAATTATATAGAAGGTCCCTTCCAGTTCCACAGTTTGATTCTTGTGTGTCTAACCTTAATGTATGGATTTGGGCTCCATCTACCTAACAATCAATATTGTTTGATTGACTCTTTGACTATCTGAGTGGTGTACAAACTGTGGTGACTTGTTGAAGGTGAATTGCTCTACTTGGCAGGTTATTTATGAGTCCTATTTATTTCTATTGATTTTAATTATGTGCAATATTCCTATAAATATTCTACATGGGCCTAGAGGCCTTTAATAACACAGGGGATATTTTTCAGGTTGACTAGAACAATAAGCAGAAAAGGAAAATATTTTGCAGGACAATCTGTAGCACTTTTGTGATTCCCCAGGCCTGTACCAAAGCAGGTGAACTTTCTGGCTACATCAGTCTTTTTGTGCTTTGAATGGCTTCCATTCTATGTTGTGATGTGGGTAAAGTAATGCATGAGTCTCTGAAGTCACATTGATGCCAGAATATGCTAGTTTTTGTCTCATGTTTCCATACCTATACATAGGCTTATCCCCATTACCTTCTCTCCTTGTTCTAGCCTCTTAGTTCATTCATTCCATTCAAAAGCTCACTTCAAATGCAAATTCCTATGTGAATCCCCTCCAGATCTCCTAGTGTTCCCATGCCCCCAGGCTAGTGTCTTCCCCTGAAATTGCCTAATTATCATGATTTTATTTTGTGAACTCTTTTATGTATACAGGTTGTTCTTCCCTGTTCAATGTGAGTCCAAGAGAGTAGGTGCTCTTTAATTTTTGTCTTTGTACCACTTGCACTGTTCATTGGATGACAATCCCACCTCCATTGTAGAATGGCCAAAGCTGGTTTGACTTAAAGCTGACCTTATTTATGGGTATCATTGAGTCAGAGAAATGGCTAAAGTTGGTCAGACTGATTTTCTGCAGCTCATCTCCTTGGCCGGAAACTTGCTTACCCTTGTTCCTCATTGCTTATATGCCAATAAGAGATGCATTGTTTTTACCAAATAGTTGATGAAAACCTACCTGTGCAGAATCAGATGTCAAATCTGGTCATTTCTACCTACTCAGCATCTCTTGTGTTTTCTTTTTCCAACTCACACAGTCCCCTCACTTGTTTAGGTTCTCAACACTTCCTACTTAGACTATTGCCATAACCCCCTAATTGGTCTCCCCACCTCCAATCTCATCCCATTTCTAATCTTCCTCCACATGGTTGTATAAGTAGTTTCCTAAATTACAGTTCTAAATATACTACCTACCCAATACATTCCTGCAGCTCCCCATAATCTCCATGAACAAATGTAAATTTCTGTTTATTCAAAGTTCTTTATAATTGATCATCCCTACCTTTCCCATTTTCTTACACTTTGCTCCCCTCTTCTCATTCTGTGATTCAACTACTTGCTGTCCTTCATCCACAGTATTCCATCTTCACTTTCTGTACTTTTTTACTAGCTGTTCCCTATGCCCAGAATATTCATCTTCTTCCCTTCCTCTTTACTTCTCAATTTCCCTGGCTTCTTTCAAATCTTAGGTTCTTCTTATTCAGGACACCTTTACTCACATTGCTAGGGCCATTCTCTTTGAGTTTTCCTTCAAATTTCTCTGTATATTGCTTATATTTATCCCTTAATATTTAATGTTCATCTCCTTAATTAGAATTTGTTATCTGAAGGCAGAGACCAGGTTTTTGATTTTGTTTGTATCACCAGTACTTAACATAGTGCCTAGTATGCAACAAATGTGTAATAATTGCTTTTTGATCAATTGATTGCTTAGAGGGATACAAAAAATTTATAAAGTAGTTATTGCTATTAAGAAATTTAGTTTCTATTAACAAAGATGGGAAATATGCATTAAAAGACAATTCACAGTATAAGGTCGTATTCATTAATTTATTTAGGACCAAGTGAATTGTACATTCTTAATATTATTATAAGGGCTTTAAAAAGAAGACATCATATTCAAGTTACTTTTTTAGGTCTCCATAACCAGACCACTCAGAAGTAGTCTTAGACGCTGCTTGCATTGATATCAAGAGGATAAAGTTTTCAATTTAGAAATGAAATCGAGGAGGGCATGAATTATTTTACATTTTAGCAGAAAGAGCCTTGCACTAGTGGTTCTTCTAGTTACTCTCTGTGTGATTTTTGAGCTAACCAATTACCATCTTTGTGCCCCAGTTCCTCTGTCTTTAAAAGGAACAAGTTGGATTAGATGACCTAGTCAATAAAGCGACTTCCAGTTCCCACTCTCCCTTTTCCTTCTCTCTACGACTGCTTTCTCCACTTCTCTTACTCTTCTATTTATCCTCCTGTTACCTTCCCTCTCTTCTGTCCTCTCCCCAATTATTTCTCTTTTTTCTTCTATTTTCTTCTCTCTCTCTCCTCATTTCCCTTCCTTTTTTTCCCTTTCCCTTTCTCTCCCCCTTTTCCTTTCTCTTCGCTTTCCTCTCTTTTTCTTCTTTTTGCCACTTAAATCTTATTTAAATAACATAACTTGTTGACTCTATTAGTCCTAAACTACCTCTAATAAAGGTTTAAATTTCCCTTCCAGCCTAAATGCTTTTCCCCCCAATCTGCTTCAGTTTTAGTCAGGAGGAACTCCATTGTCTTGCATCCTGACCCTTGTAGGCCTTGTTGATAGCTCAGCAACTTAGCAGAGAAATTGCCTTTGTACATACAGCCAACTTTAAAAATCTTTTTATTAGAAAACTTTTTTTGTTTGTCTCTATTCTCTCCTTGGATTCTGCTGAACATATAGTGCCTAGAACCAGAGCAAAAACTTTGCCCTTCTCTCAAATGATTTTCTGGAGTCTTCAGAAAAGAGAAAAGACAAATTCAGGGAATCTCATTTCAGGCTCAGAGGCAGTGAGATTGGTTCACAGCATTGGGAATCATCTGAGTATTTATTTCATTTAAGAAAATATTTCTGGGCTGAGGCCTCTACACTCAATTTTCTATCTCCCATTGGAATGCATCAACCTGTCTCCCTTTTCCATTCTCTCACTGTAGATATCATGTTTGGACCAACACTATACATCTCTTGGCTGCTGATAGCACAGCCCCTATCAATTTAGTTTGGATTTATTAAACTCCATTTTTGAACGATTGTGTATCACAGCAACTTTGAGGCTATATATATAAACTCCTGTCCTATATTTCTAACCTCTTTTTTGTTTGTACTTCCCTTGGCCCTGAATTTTTGTGCTCCTCTGAAATCCCTGATCACTTGCCATAATATCTCTGGGCCTCTTTCCCACCTGTTTGTTCCCTTGTGTTATTTATAATGGGCCGAGGAGAAAATGCTCATTTAAATTTGAAAGGGGAGTATGTGTCAGAGAAGGGAAAGATTTGGAAATGCTATTTGGAGTTGAAACCTCTGACATAAAGAAAAAAGAGATGTGCTGAGCAAGGATTGCAGTAGAAGGTACCTATCGAGTCTTTGACAGTGAAGAGAAAAAATGTCCTCTGAGCTGGTGTCAGGGTGAGAGCATTTATTGGATGTGTGATGCAAGAGCTTAAAGAATTGATTATTTTAGTGTGAAATAATTGTTGTTTAAAAATAAAATAGGTTAGAAATCATTGTCACCCTCCTTTTGACAGGACTGAAATAATTGAATGAGTTGTCTATTGAGGAATATGAGAATAATTTCGACCCTTTGAGGGAAATAAAGGTGTTCCATTTGATCAATTTAAACTCCAGGGATCATTATTTTATGGGAGGAAAAGCCTAAAATGCATCAAACAGGAAGGCTTCATTGTTTCTAAATTTTCTTTTTGCTATAAAACTTGCACAACAATCATAATTGTTTGCCCTGTAAAAACAATATTCCTTTTGCTTTGAGTCTAATCAATATGCAGAATTCCCTCTCAGAAATAACTTTTACTGTTGTATATTAGAAACTCATACGAAATTTAGTTTTAGTTGCGTAGAGGTACTCAGAGTTTGAACTATTTGCTTGGAGTCAAATATACATGAATGGATATATGTAGGGCTTGAATACTTATTTTCTTCATTCCAAGAGCAATCTTTCACTTATTATATTTTATCAATATTTCTTAAGTGTAAATTTTGTACTTAAAATTATCTTGGTATATATGTCCACAGCACAGAGAAGAATGAATGATATTAAGATTTTAAAACTACTAAAGTTTTATGGAATTGTTAGATTTTTGGCAATAATCAACTATATATCCTTATTCTTTTTATTTGAATTTGATATTTCCTTCAAACATAAAGTTTCTTTCAAACATAAAGTCTTTTCCTGCTCTCATACTCTCTCTAGGTTGGTTAAAAGTAAAGATTACTAAATTAGCTACTTTCTTCCTCTGATATTCTGTACTGGCTATCTTCGCTATTTGTGTGCTGTAGATAATTAAGTACTTTTCTTTGGATTTGCAGAATTTGATGAATGAATAGTTTGCAAAATTTTGACTTTTTTTTCACATTCTGATCCATGGCTCATGAATTTGGATGGTATTGAAATGACAAATATAGTCAAAGGTTTTAAACTATATAATAATTTTACTAAAAAGTGTAGATTTTAAGTGATTTGTATCCTCACTGTTTTTCTGTGTTTCTAAGTCATTTTAATCAAGATTGTTGCAAAGTATCCTCGCTAAAATCCATAGTCATTTGAAAGGAATCCATATAACAACCCATAATGGAAAAACAAAGTGAATGGAAAATATATATAATAGAGATTTTTGACATGTAGTTAGATGAGGCAGCCCACTGAATTACTCTATCAATATTTAGCTCTTTGACAGGTGCTACAGATGATCTGGATTTCAGAGAAAGAGATAAGGCTCTAATGAATGTAGGAAATTGCGCAATGTTTTTAATGATCCTGAACTGCACAATGGACCCAAAGTCCGTAACTTTAACACCACAATTTTCCTAGTAGTTTTATATGGTAACAAATCTTGGAATGCCATAATCTTGGAAAAAATCAAAATTGAAAATGGCCCAAAGAGCATCGGAAAGACACTTGGTACCTTTGTACAGTATATTAAAAGCAGTAAGTACTTAATAAGAATCTGTTGAATTATTGGTATAAGTGTTTTATAACCTATTACTAGTGATGATTTGTGCATGAAAAGTAGCTCATCAGTCAGCTGGCTCATCATGGAGCAAATATAAGACACAATAGATGGAAAATGCTAATGTGATGCTAATATTCTTATGATATTAAAACAATTAGAGGGAGCATTCTAGCACATTGAATGGATCTTCTTTTAGGATTTGTGGGTAGCCATGGACAACAAATGCACACTATAAGGAGAGATAGAGAGATTGTGATCTGCACCAGTGAAGGGAGTTCCTACATTAATAAGATTCAACTAATTTTTAAAAATAAATATGAAATGAATTCAAATGAATTGTATGAACTTTTTGTTGTTGCTCAGTCAGTCATGTTTGATGCTTTGTCACCCCATGGACCCTAACATACCAAGTCCTTCTATCATCTACTGTCTTAAAGTCTGTCCAAATTAATGTTCATTGTTTCCACAACACTATGGATCCATTTCATCCTCTGCTGTCCCCCTTTTTTTTTGCCTTCAATATTTCCTAGCATTAGGGTTCTTCAGTTTTAATATTTGACCTTCCAGTGAATAGCCTGAATTAATTTCTTTAAGTATTGACTGATTTAATCTCCTTAGTTGAATGTAGGTCTATGAAATATGAACAGAAATATGTAGATGTTCCTGAATGTATTATCTAATGGCATGAATTTTCTCAAATAGAATCTATTAATAAGGAGATTTCACTCTCTCTATTTCATGATCCCTCACATGGGGGAATTGTTGGTTATCCATAGGTTGAATTGATATTTATGCCAAAAATCTGAGTGAAAAGTAAACAACTCTTTCAATGTGACAGATGCTCTGTCTGCATGATGCCAAATGTCTAGATATTTGGAAATATCCTAAGCAATTCACTGAGGGCCACAGTCCCAGGTCCTATCAGTGCTACTTTTGCCCCAGCTTTAATGAAATATTGGTTGCCATAAAACTGACAGAGTGAGAAATAGTTTCATGCTAACGGGTTTTTGCTTCACTGGGACAGAGAAACAATTTTATTATATATGGCAGCATGGGTTCCCTAATGTCTGTACAACTTCAAGTTCCTCTTCTTGTAGTTAAGTGGTTTAGAAAATTTTGTTTGTTTTGTTTCAGTGGAAATGATGGAAATGATATGATCCTGCCAACTATGTTTACAGCTTCTAATTTTCATATAGAACTCAGTCAAATTTTCATAGCTGAAATGGTCAGGTGAAGGCCTAATGATAGCAGGGTTCATTGTGTTAAATTGGTCTCTCTATCATGGGCTATTCATGTTAGCTGAACACTTCAATGCTTTTGTTTCTCTGATTTTTTAATAAAGAGAAGAATGGGGAAATTAGCTTTATCACAATTTAGTGGAACAATACTATCATACTTTAATGGATCTGAGATTTCACTGGTACTGATCTTCCCTTTTCTTCACCTGTAGAATGAAGACCAAATGACCTCTATATTCCCTGCCAGTTCTAAATCTATTAATGTTGTGAACTTTGTAGAGTGTTGTGAAGCAAAATTACCTCTGTTTTATGTTTATTAAAGAATCTTGTATGTTTTTTAAAAAATGCACGGAAGGTATCTTGTTTATGAGGATTTTTTGAGCTTGTATTTTGCTTTGCCAAATCAAAAGACTATTTCTCAACAAATTAAGCATTACAAAGTTTTGAAATTTCTATATTTTTCAATCAATATTTGTGTTTTACACGAAGAGATTCTATGTTTTTTCAAGGCAAACTTTTCTACCTTTATAAACTGTTTCATTCAATCCTATATCCTCCAGTAGATTGCCCCCTTCTGTCATGTCCATGCTTTCACTTAACTTCAATTTTTCCTTGTCAAATGGCTGCTTCCATAAAGACTTAGAAACTAACTCTCATCCCATTTCTCTTCTGCCCTTTGCAGTTAATCTTGGAAGGTTCTCTATATTAGAAGCCTCTATTTCCTCATCTCTTAAGATCTTATCATTCCACCAAAATTACCAGTGATTTCTTAATTGCAAAATCTGATAGTCTTTGCTCAATCCTCATCTTTCTGGCCTCCTTCCAGCCTTTGATATTCTTAATCATCCTTTTCTTGAAACTTTTTTTCTCTAGGTTTTTGGGATAAGACTCCTGGTTCTCTTCCTCCTACGAAAACATTCTTTCCGTTTTTCCTTTGCTGGTTCTCCATCCAACTTTTACTTATTAACTGTTGGTGTCTCACAAGGTTCTATCCTGTGTCTTCTCTTCTGTCTGTATACTACTTTGCTTGGTGATCTGATCAACTCCAACAGATTAATTAACTTCTTTACTCTGGTAATTCTCAAATCTACTTATCCCATTTTAGCCTCTCTGCAAACCCCCAGTTTTATATCATTAGCTGTTTTTCAGATATCTTGAAATGACTATCCAATGTTCAAACTCATTTGAAGTCTTCTTGGTAAAGATGCTAGAGTAGTTTGCTTTTTCTCTAGCTCATTTTACAGTTGAGGCAATTGAAACAAGTAGAATGAAGTGGATTGCCTCAGAGAGGGGGGAGTTGTCATCTGGCTAGTAAGGATCTAAAACTAGATCTGAACTGAGAAAGATGAATCTTTCCGACTCCATGTCTGGCCTATCCCCTGTGACACCTAGCTACCCAGTTGTCCAATATATACCTTAAATTAAATATATGCAAAAGCGAACTCATTATTTTTATTCCTAAACATTTCTCAACTTCAAATTTCTCTATTTATATTGAGAGAACCACCATCCCCCAATCTCTTAGGCTGTCTCCTACTCTGTCATCCCCCATACCCAATCTATAGTTAAGGCCTGTTGACTTCATCCTTGTAATATCCCTTAATATATCCCCCTTCTCTTCTTTGATATTGATAAAGCCCTGGTTCAGGGCTTTTTTTCTCATTCTGGGACTATTGCAATATCCTCCTGGTCAGTCTAACTACCATAAGTCCTTTCCCATTTAGTTACTAATGTGATTTTCCTAAACCATCAGGACAACCATGTTACCCCCGTGTTTGATAAATTTCTTATCACCTCCAAGGTGAAGTACAAGTACTTCACCTTGAATGACAAGTACAAGTCATTGTACTTTGTACATGTTTGTACATGTTTGTACATGTTTGTACATGTACATGTTTGTACATGTTTGTACATGTTTGTACATGTACATGTTTGTACATGTTTGTACAGGTGTACATTCAAGTACCTTGAATGACAAGTACAAGTCATTCAAAATCATTTATAACTACTCCTTTCCTCCCCATACTTTCCCAGGCTTATCAAAAGGTACACCTGCCCCTCACATACTCTTTGATTTATTGAAATCACTTCTTTGCTATTTCCCAAATAAAACTCTTTTTCTGTGGGCATTTTCTCTGGTTGACCTCACTCCTGGGATGCTCTGCTTCCTCATCTCTGCCTCCTGTCTTCTCTGGTCTTCTTCAAGTTACAGTTAAAATCTCATCCTATAAAGGGAGCCTCTCCCAGCCTTTCTTAATCTTAGTGCCTCCCCTCTGTTCATTATTTCTATTTATTCTGTATATAGATTGTATGTACAGATTTGTTTGAATGTTGTCTTGCTCATCAGGTTGTGAACTCCAAAGGAATAGTAACTGTCTTTTGCTCTTCTTTGTATCCCTAATGCTTAGTATAGTTCCTAGTTAAAAAGATACTAAATGTTTTATTGCCTGACTACTTACTGACTGAACTGCATGACTGTTGTTTATAGAAACATGCCTGTATCTTGCTCCTCACTGGGATGTACTACTTTGGAAGTTCTCTGATTTTTCCACCATACCCTATGGCTGATACCTTCCCTAGCCTTGCTTCTCACTTTTTATCTATTTGAAGTCTTTGTTATGATGAGAGGAACTTGAAGATTTTTTGCTCCATTGTTAGCATTCAAGAAGCTCCACAATGAAATGAGAGATCAGATAAAGGCTTTTATGGAGGATATGTATAACATAAAGTAACAATGATAGAGACAAAGTAGAACAAAAAATGTCTTGGGAAATATGTCTTAGTAGGAGAACTCTTAATTGGAGGAATTTATGGGGATCAGGGAAGGTTAAATGTAGAATGTAGCAACTGAGTTAATACTTTAAGGAATTTTTTTAAGCTGAAAGAATGATAAAGAAGGCATACTCTTTAGGAGTAGGTACAGTTAGTGTGGATACATGTAAGTAATCATATCATGTTGAGCTTTCTATGGCTGGCTTACCTTTCTAGTATTTTATTCCATTAGGTCCTTCTCTAGTTTTTCTCTTGGCCCTTTGAAGATTTCTCGACAATACTCTGTTTTTGTAGTGTCAAAATAATCTTGTTGTAGCAAAGCCAATGACCATCAAGCATGTTATCGCTGAGCAAGTTATGCTATGTGGATGTAATGGAATATGACTTCAACATAAGAAAAAATGATATGATCAATACAGAGAAACCTGGGAAGAATTTTATAAATTACTGAAAAGTGAAATAAGAATATACACAATGACTACAGCTCTTAAAATGGAAAGAGCAACAATAACAAGACAATTGAAACTAAATGTAAAAAAAAAACCTAATGATTAAGGGATTTGAGTAGGCATATTCCCTGAAAAGAGGGAGAAAAACCCTTATTTTCAAAGGCTGGGGGCAATGCATGTGAAACCTCATATAATTTTTCAAAATACTGGCTACTTTTTTCTGAGCTTTTATAACTATAAAAATTTATTGTGTTAAGGAATGGCTCTTTTTGAATACAGCGATATACTGTGAAATAATATAAACTAATAATATCTTGATGATACAAATTCACAACATAATCTAGTATAAAAACCAAATTAATACAAAGTGTTCAAAAAGGTCTAACAATAATGTCAAACAATGCTTATATTCTTCCTCGCTATTATGAATTTTAAGATGATATGGTCCCTTCACTTAAGATTCTTATCATTTCTACCTTCAACTAGTTTCTTTATGTTAGTTTGAATTAGGAACAGAGTAGTTCTCCTGTTTTCCTTTTGAAGGATGAAATGATCATATAAGTCTCTATAAAATTCAAGAATCAGATAATCATGATTACAATATTACTACAGGGAGGGGTCTGGTAGCTATCCAGATGTATCATAGTCTTCTGTTATTCTTCATGATATTTTTCAAATTAGTTTGTGGGCTAATCTGGTTTTACTATTCACTACCATGTTTCTCTGATTGATAAGGGGATGAAGTGCTTGCTGGATGAGACAGTCCTGGATTTTTTCAACATTCTTATTTTTGGGACCTCAGCATCTCAACTAAATAAAGCCTAAATACTTTTTAGTAGTTACACTTCTATAAAGTGAAATTAAAGTTTATGTTTTTACTTTTGCTTAATGCCAAGGGTTAATGGATTTTTAAATCAGTTCAAGATGGGGATGTTCTAATTTAATGTATTTTATTTTTCTGTGTTTTGATTGTTTTCTAATTTCATTGGTTTCTTATCTTGGTTTTATATTTGATATCAACTTTGTTCAAACTAGTTGACAATTTAATGAAATATATCCATCCCAGTTTTTTAAGATTTAAGATAGAGTCTATTTCATTTCTTGAAAAAAAAGGTCAATTTCTTTGTTTCTCTCTTTGAATGAAGTAATCAGATTAAAGAAGGATGAGATTTCTGAGAAGTCTACAGCTCTTTGGCCTTTTTATTTCTTGTTCCTGTACCATATTTTCTGATATTATTGTTGCTGTTTTTGGTCATCCTTCTATTTTTATTTTTTGTGTGGAAGACCCAGGGAATCAAAGCAGATACCTACTTCATTTGGAGCATCTTGTCAAAATTCTAGAGGATTTCTTTACATCTTCCCCTTTATAATGGATATTGTTATATAGGAACAATTATTTTTATGATAAGGTGAAATGAAAAAGAATCTCATAAATTATTTTTTTTTCTTTTGGCCACTGGATAAAATTATCTCACTTTATTCATCTCTCTGAGGAAAATCCATGAGAAATTCTTCCATTTAGTCCCACCTGCTTTATTTCTTCTGGTTCAATTTATAGTGATGTCAGTGTGAGTTTGTGTTCTCTGTCAATATGTTACTTCAATAGTCATTATAAATGATTGTCCATTAGAAGTAACATAATTATATTTATATTAGTATGTTTATACTAGTAGAGTATCTAATTTTAAACATTCTTTGTTATTTTTTTCCTACTCTTATAGTAATACTACAGAAATTACTACTTAGGACAGGAGATAATTTTGTACTTTTGTGTATTCTTGACTTGCTATAACCAAGTAAATTCTTCATCTGGAGGTCAACTTATTGATGTGCCTCTCTGTATTTTGCTAATAGAACCCTAATGAGTGCTCAATACACCTATTTAAACTTCTTTTTTTTTTTTTTAAAGTTCAGGGCAATTGATTTCATGAATGCACATTTTTCTTTTTCTCCTGTTGTTTTAGAGAGCTAGTTATACTGAATATTCATATCATTCAATTAGCCCCCATATTAGGGAAGAAATTCCTTTTCTACCTGTAAAGGAGAGACTAGAATGTCCATTCTGTAGTTTAATTTGAAAAAAAAATCTCCATTAGCCATTGTGTTTCCCCTTATCATTCACTCCTCTATGAAAAATTCTTTGCATGAAAGAAATTTCAGCTTATCTTTATTTGGAAACAAAATGTATTGTAAAAGTATGATTAGCAAATGAGGCTTAAAAAATTAAGAAGCTCCAAAATGAACAATGCCTGGCTTCTATGAGGTGAGAGGTGGGGGATGAAATGAAAATTAATGAATTTACCAGGTTTTAATAGTACAAGACATACTCATTTAGGCAAGCAGCCAGTTCTGTTCAAGTAGATCATACCTTAAGCAGATCAAGAAGATGGATGAAATTCCAACTCTTCATAATTATAGTCAGTCCAGGGTAGCAACAGTTTTAATTTTGCAATTGATTCAAGCCATTCTCCAATTGATAAATGGTCAAAGGATATGAACAGACAATTTTCAGATGATGAAATTGAAACTATTTCCACTCATATGAAAGAGTGTTCCAAATCACTATTGATCAGAGAAATGAAAATTAAGATAACTCTGAGATACCACTACACACCTGTCAGATTGGCTAAGATAACAGGAAAAAATAATGATGAATGTTGGAGGGGCTGTGGGAAAACTGGGACACTGATACATTGTTGATGGAGCTGTGAAAGCATCCAATCATTCTGGAGAGCAATTTGGAACTATGCCCAAAAAGTTATCAAACTGTGCATACCCTTTGACCCAGCCCTACTACTACTAGGCTTATATCCGAAGGAAATACTAAAGAAGGGAAAGGGACCTGTATGTGCCAAAATGTTTGTGGCAGCCCTTTTCATAGTGGCTAGAAACTGGAAAATGAATGGATGTCCATCAATTGGAGAATGGTTGGGTAAATTATGGTATATGAATGTTATGGAATATTATTGTTCTGTAAGAAATGACCAACAGGAGGAATACAGAGAGGCTTGGAGAGACTTACATCAACTGATGCTAAGTGAAACGAGCAGAACTAGAGAATCATTATACACTTCAACAATGATCTGTATAAGGATGTATTCTGATGAAAGTGGATATCTTCAACATAGAGAAGAACTAATCCAATTCCAATTGATCAATGATGGACAGAATCAGGTACATCCAGAAAAGGAACACTGGGAAATGAGTATAAACTGTGAGCACTGTTTTGTTTTGTTTTGTTTTATTTTGTTTTTCTTCCCAGATTATTTTTAGCTTCCGAATACAATTCTTCCTTTGCAACAACAACAACAACAAATTTCGATTCTGCACATATATATTGTACCTAGGATATATTATAAAATATTTAATATGTATGGGAA
The DNA here is from genome assembly GCF_048593235.1 of Sminthopsis crassicaudata. Lineage (NCBI taxonomy): Eukaryota > Metazoa > Chordata > Mammalia > Dasyuromorphia > Dasyuridae > Sminthopsis > Sminthopsis crassicaudata. Next base: position 376,620,798 of record NC_133619.1, read on the forward strand.
TGCCTGCCATCAAGGGGAGGGGGTGGAGGGAAGGAGGGGAAAAATTTGGAACAGAAGGGAGTACAAGGGATAATGTTGTAAAAAAAATACCTATGAATATGTACTGTCAAAGAAATGTTATAATTATAAAAATTAAATTAAAAAATTAAAAAAAATTTTTGCAATTGATTCCCATCACTGGTACCTACCCTTATCTCACCCTTTGCCCTTGTCTCCCACATTTTTGGTCTCTCCTCTATTCCTTTGCTTTGGGAAAACTGTAATTCCCAGCAGCCCATGTGATTGATATGTGTTTACAATGGGTCCATGGATAGCTGGCTTCATCTTTTTCTAAGTACATCCTTGAAAGCTTTATAACTTTGAAAAACCTGCCATGACATATGTTCCACTAGGCTAAGGCCTTTGGGAACTCAGTTTTATCTCCATAAAACAAAGAAGTATTAAAGTAATACTTTGGATCTAGCATATTAAAGCTAAAATGATATTTCTCTTAGACTTTTTAAGAATTCTATTGGTACAAATTAGAAACAGATTTTCTACTTTATAGCTTGTCAAAAATCCCTCCTATCTGTCTGTTTTTGACTTACCATTCACAATGAATAAGGCCTAAAGCCATAAAAATCAACTATTCAACAGCTATTTATTGTCTACTCTTTGCTCAGCACTGTCCTCAGTGCTCTGGAAGTTAAGAGAGATCTCTAGCAAAAAATTAAAGTATTTAATTGTGTGGTAAAGACTATATATAGTAAGTTAAATATAGAAAAGTAGACTAGGGCAACAAGTAAGTTAACATAAAATGAGAAATAATTGAACTCAATAATCTAGTGTGAAATGAACTTGAAAACATATATTGCTTGGGGAAGAACTGACCATCTGAAAAAAACTTTTGCAGAAATCAGGTTTAGACTATTATCTTATACCACAAATTAATCTTGTACTGTAATAAACTCAAAATAGGTACATAATCTGAACATTAAAAGTCATACCATAAAATAATCAAAGATATAATTATGAAGGACTTTTAATGATTGTTAGTTTTGGGGGGAATTCTTAGCCAAATAAGGAAATAATATGACTGTAAAATATAAAACAGGTAATTTTGATTATATTAAATTGAAGACAGCTAAATAGTGCCATGTGTAGAACACTAGGTTTGGAATCATGAAGCCCAGCCTCAGATACTTTCTGTGTCTATGACACAGTTTAGCTAGTTGATTTTGGGAAAGTCACTTAATCTCTTTCTGCCTCAGTTCCCTTATCTGTAAAATGAGGGGATTGGATTTTGTGATTCCTAAAATTCCTTTTAATTACAAAACTAAGATCTCACGAAAAACTTATATGCAAAAGAAATTGATGAAGCTAGGATAAACAAAACAAAACAACCAAAATGTCTCAGAAAAACAAAAACAATGCCAGAAAACTTTCATGAGATCTTTGATAAAAGCTTGATTGCTAATATAAATAGGAAATTAACATGATTATATAAAATTAAGAGCAAATCCCTTTTAGATAAATGGTTGGTGACTAAGAACAAATAATTCTGAAAGAAGAATTGCAACTATTTACAATCATTTTGAAGCTTACTCCTTATCACTAATAAGAGAAATGCAAATTAAAACAATTGTTATTTCACCTTATTTTCACATTGGCAAAGATGAGATGATAGAAGTGGGATTTAGTCAATATTGGAAATATTATGGAAGTATTGATAATAATTTCTGGAAACAAAGTAGATATCCACTGAGCAGGGATTAGCTAAAATTGTGCTACATGAATACAATGGAATATTATTGTTTCATAAGAAATGAAGAATATGAAATAATGTTTATTAAAGTAAGCAAAACCAGAAAGACAATACAAAGAACCAAAAAATGAAATTGAATATCATAATTATAATGACTAAACTTGGCTCTAGATAAAAAAAGAGGAACTTCATCTCCCTTCTTTTAAGAGGTAAAGGAAAATGGGTGTGGAATATCATATATATTGGCTAGTTTTTTGAATTTTTATTCATCTTGTTATTCTTTGTCACAAATGATGACTCATGATATATGGAGGAAAGAGGGATATATTCACAAATGAAGGGTGATGCAAAATAAAAGATATCAATAAATGTTAATTTATATACAAAAGATTGTATGATTTTAGGGTACGGAGACAGAAATTAGTGAAGGTTGGGATAATAAGGAAAGACTTTGTAGAAAAGATGGATCTTGAAAGATAGGAGGATCTAGATAAGATAGAGAGAAGAAAAAAGAGACACTTTAAATGCAGTGGAGATAGTAACCTGCACAGAGTGCTGTTTGAGGAGGAGAGCAAGGCACTCAGGATAGGATGGGAACAATTATGAAGGGCCTTGAAGGTTATACAGGAGTGTTGAGATATGATGTAGTAGGTAGGGAATCCATGAAGGTTTTTGACTTAAGTCATTTTCACACCTTATAAACAGATTTGGTTTTTGGTGGAGAGGAAACCTGAACCTAAGGGTTTAAAATAGGTTCAGAAAGGGGCTATCAATTGACTTAAAGTAATAATCCGATCTACAATTTTTATGAACAGTTGATAACTGGCTTGCTACCTAGTGCTTCTCAAGCACACACATACACACACACACACACACACACACACACACACACACACACACTTTTTTTTTTTACCTTCTCTCTTTGTATGTTCATTGATAGAAAATTTGCATTTGCAATTTTTGTCAGGCATTTTGGAAGGAAGAAAATTGTATATTAGAGTGTGACTTTTATCATCTTTCTTGTTATTGGAATGCTGCTAATTTTATTAACAGTTTCTAAAAGGGAAAAAAGTGAAATAAATGCTTTTTGCAACCCTTTCATTATCTTGTCTGCCCCCTTCATGCTTACTTTGCTGAAATCCTAATAAAGAAAAGTAGCTGCCCAGTAATTTTCTTTTCATCTGACATTTCGGAACTCCTCCAGTTCACTGCTGTAATGAAAATTGGCAGCTCTTGAGTAAAAGGGAAAGTGTTCAAAAGATAGCACCTGCTACATGGACCATGAATGCAGCTTGTACATGGAGAGCAAAGGCTCTGAGTTAAATATGTTGTCATTCTTCAAATATATTAAGGGCATCCCTATTTGATAACTGAAGGGCAGTCCCCTATGCAGAAGCTAGTATAAACCTATTCTCTTCTTTTTAAAAAAGCCTTGTCATAATTCATCTTACTAGTGAATATCAGGAATTTGGCCTTTATAGACAACAATACCCCAGGGTCATTACCTTTTCTCTTTGAATTTTTTAATGAAATGTTAGGGCTTATGGTATCTTAGCAGCCATGTTATCAATGACTATATTCATTTTTAGGTCGTGATGGGACTGTCAGTTGTTCAAGCAACATCAAATTGGTTTCATTTATAATGCAGTAGAACAAAAGCAGTGAATCTGAGAATAGGAGAGCTGAGTTCAAATCCTTACTTTGCTATCTACATGACCTTGAGCATAAATCACCTAATCTCTTTGGGTTTCAGTTTTTTTTTTTTTTTTTTTTCATCAGTAAATAGGAAGTTGGCCTTTGATGATTGATAAGTTCTCTTCCAGCTTTGATCTATATGTGTAATGTAGTTATAAAATCATGAGTCTAGTCTGGACATTCATCATTCCTGATATCAGAAGAACTGAGGTTGGTGGATTGCTTGTTTTGAGGAATTTTTGAGTTATATTGGGCCAACCTGACAGTGTCAGAACTAAGTCCAGGGGCAATATTGAAAGACCCTATATATCAGAACTTGGAACTCATCTTTCACACACCTGGAAAAATTATTCCCATTGTATACTTATTTGCATATGTATGTTGTTACTCTTTCTATTGGATTACAAATTCTTTGAGGCCAGGTACTATTATTTTTCATTTAAAAATAATTCCTAGCATCCAGCACAGTAATTTATCCAAGGTAAATCTTTAATAAATGGTTGTTAAATTGAATTTATTTGTAGATCTGATTATATCTGTCACCTGGTCAAAACTATTACCAACAGGATAAAATACAAACTCTTTAATTTAGCATTTAAGTCTTTCCAAAATCTATCTCCAGTGTATCTTTATGGACTTGTTTTGTATTATCTTCCTTTCTGAAAGTTATGTTCCATTAAAAACAAAACAAAACAAATAGGACTTCTTGTTTTTTCTTATATAAATCTGTCCTTTCCAATCTTTTTTTTTTTTAATAGACTATCCTCTAATCCTAGAATACAGTCCTATAAAACCTTTACTATTCCTCAAGGTCCAGTTTACATGCAAAGTTTTTCATGAAACCTTTTATGATCTCCAGGTCATAAGTCTGTCTTCCTCCTCACATTTTTCTAGAGTGCATTCTTTGAGTCTTCCCTTTTATTATTTTCACATTCCACCTTGTGTCATACTTATGTGTCATATTTAACTTGTATTTCTACCTTAGATATTTTTTATTGTAAGTTTCCCAAGGATAGGAATCATGCTGTTTTTCATCATCATATCTCACTATCCAGTACTATACATTACCCACAACAAATGTTTAACAAATGTTTTATTGAATAAATGAATGAATAGCTGAAGATGAACAAATATTCTTATTTTTAAAAGCAGGAAGGAAGCTACTAAACTTGATAGCAATGTCTAACAGAATTTTGGAATAGATTATTAAAAGATGGCTTGTGAGCATTTAGAAAAGAAAATAGTTATCACTGTGGATGAGCCTGAATTCATTAAAGCCAGGTCATGACAGCTTAATCTTATTTCATTTTGGGACAGGATTACCCATCTCAGGAGAATGCTGTAGCCACAGTACCCAGATTATAGCAAGACATTTGACCAAATATCCTCCTGACATTCTTGAGGCCTGCATAAGAGATGAAGAATGGATAGTATTGAGATTTGGTAGTTTCAGAATTGGTAGAAGGATTAGATACTAAAGGTAGTGATGGGCATATCAATGTTAACCTAGAAGATAATCTTTAGTAGAGTGCCATAGAACTCATTTGTTGGTTCAATTCTGTTATCTTTTATTAAATTAGCAATATAATGAAGATTTATATGACATGCTTATCAAATTTATGGAAGGGGAGAGTAATTTATTAACAGAAAGAATAGGAATGCAATAAGACTTTGATAGGCTAGCATGAAGGTTTAAACATCAAAGATAATAGGATAAAATGTAAAATCCTGAATTCTGATTTAAAAAACTAAAAGCTAAACAAAATGTCACATGGATATTACTTTGGGACTTGAATGAAAACTCAATATGAATTAAAAATTTGATATTATAACCAATCAAGATAATATGATCTTAGGCTTTGTGAAAAGAAGAAAACTATCTAGAGAGGTCCCACAGTATTTTACCCTGATCAGAACACATCTGGAGTTCTCACTCCAATTCTAGGAACCTCACTTTTGGTATGCAATTCACAATTTGGTGAGTAACTATCATAGTCAAAGGACTCTAAATTTTGTCACAAAGCTTCTATTGAAGAAATAGGTGATATTTAGTATGGAAAATAGAAGAATGACAGAGTTACATCCCATCCTCAATGTCTACTTTTGCCTGGAGGTCATAGATCTAGAACTTAAAAGGACCTCAATGGCTCTCTGGTCCAACTTTTTTGGACCCTTATTACTCTCTTATTTTGCAGAATGAGGAAACGGAGGCTCAAGAAGCTTAAATGACTAGATACTCAGATATTAAAAACCAGAAGAAGGTTCTCTGCATCCACAGCCAATCATTTCTTCTCTGTTCCACACTGAGAGATTCACGTGGATTCATACAAAAAATAGATATGGATACTACTATTTTCACACTGAAAGGTACATAGATATTCACATACACACTAAGAAACTTCATTCATTCGTTTACATATAAACATTCTTGTATAGAGTAGAAAGAGAAAGAGAGAGAGAGAGAGAGAGAGAGAGAGAGAGAGAGAGAGAGAGAGAGAGAGAGAGAGAGGAGAGAGAGAGAGAGAGAAAGAGAGAGAGAGAGAGAGAGAGAGAGAGAGAGAGAGAGAAAGAGAGAGAGAGAGAGAGAGAGAGAGTGAGAGAGAGAGAGAGAGAGAGAGAGAGAGAGAGAGAGAGAGAGAGAGAACCAGTTCTGTATGTGTATGTAAAGGATAATTTGAAATTCTAGAGTTCAGGTAGGGAGGAGTTCTGTTGTCTAGATTTCTGAGAAATCCTAGGTTTGATGTTGTCCAGACAAGTAGAAGATTTAGTTGTGTCATCCAAACAAGTAACTTCTTTCTAGCCTAGGCTAGAATTATGAACAGTTCTATTTTTCATTTTAATATATACAGGCCATTCATGTGACTATCTTTTCTTTAAATAAGACCAAATACCTGAAAACCTTCAATATCTGCTATGATCTCTTTGGATAATGGTTGCTCTAGAGTCTGGGAATAGGCTGCTTTAAAGCTCTATATCTTGTAGACGAAACATTTTGTCTTGTTTCCATTTGTGTGAATTTTTGTGTGATCTCTATTTAAATATCTCTGGGCTTGGTTCTGTTTTTTATAATGTGGATGAATATGTTTTACTGGATAGCAGAATAGTTACAAACACTCTTTTCTAAGATTAGCTCTGGTGATAATTTTTTTTATTAAAGCCTTTCCTAAGTTCCTTTTGTTTTTAGTATGCTATTCTTCCTTACTTTTCCTTATATTATACTTAATTATGGTCATATAGGATTCCTAATAGAATATAAGCTCTCTAGAGCAGCAGCAATTTAGCTTTTGTTTTTGTATTATAAAACAATGTTTCAGAAATGTAATACCCACTATATTGGTAGTAGATGTGGCAAAAGATTTGAGATATGTTAGGACAAAATTCTCCCATGTTCCATGAACTTGTGACTAAATGGGCTAAGATTGTGCCTGCAAGTTGAATCATTCCTCAATCCTAAAAGAGGGGGCAGAACAGAATCTTCCCAAGAGGCAAATAAGTCAAATGATGTGAGGAGCAATCTGAGTGAGTATGCTGGGACCAAAGTAGAAACTGGATCAGCTGCACATCCAAACATAGAATTGCCCAGAATCCACTTCAATTTTTTGGCCTTCCCAAGAACTATTACAAATATAACATGCTTCTTGAATTGAATTAAAAAATGAAAACATGGACAAGATTATCTTCAAGATCTCTTCCAGCACTTAACAATTTATGAATCTAGGAAGTCATGAAAATTCTTGGTGCTGTCACACAGAGTTGGCTTTTCCAGACTAGGACATCCCAGGCAAGCTGAATGGAGGAAATAGCTCATGGATATAAAAGGCTTGCCCTTAGGTGGGTATCTATAATAGACATTTATGCTAATTTGAATAAATGGGTTTTGCATCCTGTCTCAGCTCCTGCCAGATGGAGGCTCTAGCTGATGTTTCCAGTAAAATCAAGCTCTCTTTATCCAAAGTAGCCAGAAAGATGGAAGAAAGGAAGCTAATTGTATACAATGCAGAATCAGATTATCAGAATTTATCAGATGGGCTTATCCAATACCTCTCTTCTGGGTGAAGTGAACTTGGTGAAGAGTCTTACAACACAGGATCACATTAAAACCACAAAACATTATACTAGCTATAATAATTATATTTACATAGTCACTTAAGTTTTGCAAAGTATATTACAAACATCTCATTTGATTCTCACAGCAACCCCAGGATGTAGGTGTGATTATTATCCCCATTTTACAAAAGAGAGAACTGAGACAGGCCAAGATTAAGTGTTTTACCTAGGATCACACAGCTAGTAAGTGTCTGAGATTGCAGTTTAACTCGTCTTGCTAATTTGAGGGCTAGCTCTTCACCCATTAATTGAGCCACCCTTCTGCCTCAAAGGTCAATTGTGAAAGATGTTTTGCCTGGAGCATAAATGACCTAAGAATAACATGAATGACATAGTTGCCAAATATTGAATTATTACTTCATAAAGAAGAATGTGACTTGTTCTATTAGTAGAATAACTAGGAACATGGAAAATATAAGGAAAATACTGATCAGACTCTTCTTGATGCTTAAAGCTTTCTAAAAATGGAATAGGCAACCTTTAGGATGAATTACACCCCTTTGGAAAACATCAAGTAGCATCCTTTGCAGGAGTGGGGGTGTCCTTAATGTGAGTTGGAATTGGAAAGGTCTCTTTTTGCTTTATGCCTCTGATTCAAAGGCATGATGCTGTATACTCTAACCATACCTTGGATCTGAAAATGTTCACTTATGCCTGATTCTTGGCTAGGGCAAAATGACACTACATATGCTATATGTCTAGAGTATTGTAGCTTTTTCCTGTCTGTGTTGTACTAGGACACTAGATATTCAAACAATCGGCCATGAATGTGCATGGAACAGATGCCCAATTATCAATTCATGATAACAAATATGCTTTCCACAATTCTTTTCTACAATTGCATTCAAGAGATTGTTTTATTCAATTCACCTCACTCCTTTGTGTGCCTTAAGTGTGGTTGATCATATTAATCATAGGATTTAAAACTATAAGGGACCTTAGGATCATCTAATCTCCCTATAGGTGAGGCAACACATAAAAAGAATGGAAGGGTGAGAAGGTACCCACTTTAGGGAACTAAAGTCTATTTAAAAAATGAAGAGATGGTTGCCCATGGCACCTTCCTTAAATGGAGACTCTGGGAGAAGTTGTCCAATTAGAGGAAGGGACCATAGGGATGATTGTACTTTCAATAGATAAGTTCCAGGGCTCAACCAGAGCAATAGTCACAGGATCATAGATTTAGAGCTGAAAGGAAATTAGATATCAATTAGTTCAATATCTTCATTTTACACATGAAGAAGCTAACACCAGAGAGATAAATTACTTGCCCCAAGTCACAAAGAGTGAGTACAGAATTGAGATTTAATTTCAGGTCCTTGAACTTTAAATCCAGTGGTCTTACACTGTACAATCTGAATGTCTCAGGGAATTCCTAGGAATTATGGAGGTAAATCAGATTGTACTGGAGAATGAACAGAGCATTCTCAAATACAAACACACATAAACACAGAGACAGGCATCTTTTCTTTCTCCTTCCCTCCCTCTCTTCTCCTTACAACCCTCTTCCCCCCCCCCAATCTATCTATCCATCTATCTATATAGTTTTGCTTTTAGGAGCACTAGGAGCACTAAAAATAATAATGTATTACATGACAAACCATCTACCAGGTAATTAAACATCTGCAACTTGTCCAATATTTAGAACTTCTAACCAGTTCATTGAACTCTAGGATTTTAGGGAAGGCACAGGTTTCTTTTTTCTTTTTTTTTTAGTTTTCCATAAATGCTACTCTACAAGTAGGTAAAGGAATCAATGAAATAAAGTCTCCCAGTTGATTTTCAGCTGATGCTTCCACTAAAACCAGGTTTTAGCTGAATCCTCATAAACCTGGGCCTAAATTTTCAGCTCCTCTCTATGGCAGAGGGCATAGTACTTTTCTATTTTCTGTTCTGACTTTCCTATCACTGGCAGGAATGTTTAACTATGTCTCACTTCATTAACTCATAATTTGTAGAGGAGCAGTGTAGACAAGAATATTACTCCTCCCTACTGTTAGGTATCAAATATTTCTGCCTCAAAAATGTCCATTGGATAGGGAGTAGGAAGGAGGAAGGGGAAAGCTATAATTAATGAAATGGTCTTGCCTTTTTGCCACTTTGTTTTCTCTCCCCATTTCAACCTAACCTTAAGTTCTCCAGTTCAAGTATAAGGCCACTATGAAGACACATGCCCCCTCATTCCTAGTTCCTGACCTCTTCTTACATTTCTCTCTGAACTCTCTTCTCAATTTTACTTTTCTCTCTTCTCCCTTGCTCTTCTCATTAGCAGTTAAAGCTGTGCACTCCCAAACAGCAAGGGAAGGACAGAAAACAAGTGGCACATTGTAGAGCACACCTCAATCATTTATCAATTGGTCTACTTCTGGGAGGTGAACAACATTTGCTTGTCCTAGATGGCATTCTCTTTCTTTGTGCTTTTGATATCCCTTTGTACTATTGTAGGAAGAGTGGCTGCTAGTGTTGGCATGGAAATAATCTTCAGTGGCATTTCTTCAGATGTTTGCAGCTTACTTACTTGCTGTACCAACTAAAGCTCTCCTCTTACTCTCCCCTTGCCAAGTTCTTAATCAGCACTTGCTCATCGAGATTCCAACAAAAGAAACAATGACTTCTCCAGAGATAGAGTGGGCATCCCTTTTGTGGAAGATTAGTCACACTCTGGGTTGTTTGCTTAGGCAGCTTTTTTGAGCCTTAAATAGTTTTTTTTGGGGAGGGAAGAAAAATACCATTTCATCCATTATATTCTCCTTTCTTTCTTCCTTTCTACTCACTGCCCAGTGAATATTTTGCCTGATTGCCTTTACTCATGAGATCCCAGCTGGGATATAATGTTTACGCACAATGTGCATATGGTTATTTCAGATGAAATTATTTCTCCCAACTGTCCAAGAGAGGAGTTAGAAGCAGGAAATAGTGTGAATCTTTCTATGGAGCATAAGTTTAGCCCACTGTTAAATTAGATTATGCATTGATAAGTGCTTAATGGCTATATCAAATATGTAGTTTGAGTTTTAATGAATCACAACTAGCCTTGATTAGTGATAATTTTCTAGACACAGAAAAAATGTGATACGCCAAAGCATTAAGTAGGATTAGACTGATGGACAGCCTGTCACATCAGCCAGAATTTCTTCGTACCATGGCTTCCAGAGACTATTATGAATTAGTGGGTATCAGACATTCAAAGAAGCCAACAGCTCTTAGCTGCTATTGAAAACAGATCAGTTTCCACTGAGAAAAGACCAGGAGGGTCATGATGAAGCCACAGAAGCTCACTTCTGAATTCAGGCTCAGCTGCCAGTGTGTCTACCAGCACAACCCAGGAACTGTTGCAGGGACTGCTTACCAGGTTTGACCACAGGGATGACCAAAGTCAATCAGGTCATGCCTACGTGGTTTGAATGTAAGAGGAAGTGGGACATTGGGCTGCCGTAAGGGAGAAAAGATCCTATCTTATAGGCATTCTAAGCCTGTGAATCAGCAGATTTGTTTCCTGATCCTGGTTATACACTCATGGACAAATTATTTACCCTGGGATTGATATTGCTAGGTGGCTTAATGAATCTAGTCCTAGATTTGGAGTCAGAAAGATCTGAGTTTTAACTCTGCCTCAAACACTTAGTAACTAGATGATGTTGAGCAAATCACTTATCCTTTTCTAGCCTTAGTCCATCTGTAAAACAGGAATAATAAAAACATCTACCACACTGTGTTGTTTTGAGGATCAAATGAACATGAAAATGCTTTGCAAAACTTAAAGCACTTTATTATGCTCTGTATTATAGTTGTTCCTATTGTTATTAATATCATTATCTGTAACATGTCTAGGGAAGAAGGTATTGGTCTTAAAATCTAAGAATCTAGGCTCTCTGGTATATTTTTTATAACCTTAGAATCATAGGAATTCAAACCAGAAGAGACTTTCTAAAATGATAATATTTAATGTGGGAAAGGATCTTAAGAAATGATATTGTTCAATTGTTTCCTATTACAAATGAAGGAACTGAGGACTAACAATGTTAAGTGAATTGCCAGGTAGTAATAATATAGTTGTGTTTTGAATTTAGGTTCTTTCCCCAATTTGTTTCTCAGTTTATTTCCTCTGATCAAATGATCTCCTGGTATAAGGATAATGATCTGTGATAAATAGTTTCTGATAAGGCCTGCATTGGCTCAGTTCTTTGTTAAAATACTTAAATTCTGAATTTCCATTTCCTCATCTCTAAAATAGGAAGAATAATATCATTATATCTACCTATAAACTTCTTATGAGTATAGGTTGAAATAATGAGTGAGAAAATACTTTGAAAAATTGCAGACATTGCTAAATGATTGTAAGGAATTATTGTTCACTATATATTCAGTATTATTTCCATTAAAGCTAAAAAACAATACAATTATAGAAAGTTGAGAATATTTGATTTCTTTTAAGAACATTCTCTAATTTCATTTAGATTCACATGGGATTCTTTTTGTTCCATTTGCATGTGGGCAAATACACATTTTTCTGGATTTGTTAAGTTCATCAGTGTAAAGTTTATGTACTTTGTCTTGAACTCTTTAGAAGAAATCTTATAAATAATCTGTAGCATTAATATGTCCTTATCATACTTTTAAAAATTGTAATCACATCTACTCCTTTCAACCTATTTTTAAGTGTCAAAGAGCCAGCTTTCCTTCTTCCTTATCTTCTCTGCTCCCCTCCAGTGCCTTCCTCTTCAAATCCCCTCACTATCTATATAATATCCAATTGGGTCCAGTGGATACTAATAGGCTTAAATGAGTAATTGGTTCCTCTCCATTGAAAAACACCAGAAAATTCAATTTCCGGGGTATAGAAGCATTAAAAAAAGAAAAATGTTCTCTATATACCTTGTCACATTTGTAGCCTTCCAACAGAATCCCATAGCAATTCAGCATTGACATTTGGCTATGATGAAATTTTGTAATTTCTGGGGCTTTGGTGATATCATTTGAATACATTTCTGAGTTTGAGATATACTCACTAAAATAACTCTGTCCCTAATAAACAGCTTGTGAGCTGATACACTGCAGCCTCAGCACATTAACTATATTTACCATCTAAGAGACAGAAAGGAAGCTGCCAGATTTGACGACAAAGCCGTAAAATTTTAGTGAATGGGGAGTAAATCAAACCTGCAGTTCGCCTTGTAAAAACCTGCCGACCCATGCTTTGTCTCACCCTTCACTCACAGGAGGAGATTTTTATTTCTCAGTATAAATAAAGCATACTTTAGAGAACCCCCTTCCTTTGGCATCCTTCCAATACTTCTGGATTCAATAACCCAAACAATTAAATCTGACATGGTCTTTCTGATGAGGTCCTAGCATATAGTTCGATGGCCATAAAAAAACTTTTGCTACATGGGAAAGGTTAAGGTAAAGGTGGAGCAAATCAGGAAGATTTCTGTGTCAGATTCATAGACTGTTACTAATTTATTTCTATGTACGAGGCCAAGGGAATTTTCAGGACATGTCTCTGGTTGCAATAATTAATTTCAGGGGGAAAAGGCTCAAATAGTCAAATTCCATAAAACAGAAATATATGTATAGCTTATAAGGTAACAAATAATCAGTCTGGTGGATTTTTTTTTAATCTCTAGGATCTAGAGGCTTGTTTTTGGCATAGTTATCCTTAGGCTATACATATGTGGAAATAATCTTCAAAATTATGTCTTAAATATTACCCTGAATTACTTTTCTTTTCTCCTCCTCAGTTGCTTACTATTCTTTCACATTGATCTCATAATTAGTATCATGCAAATTAAAAATTACTGCATGCTATTTACTCTTGATGGAATTATGAACTCATCCAACCATTATGGAGAGCAAATTGCAACTATGCTCAAAAGGCTGTAATTGTACATACTCTTGGACTTAGGTATACCACTACTAAGTTTATATGCCAAAGAGATATGAAAAATAAGAAAAGGAAATATTTATGGAGGTTCTTCTTGAGGGGTCAAAGAATTGAAAATTGAGCGGTTGCCCATCAACTAGAGAATGACTGAACAAGTTGACTTATATGATTGTTATGGAATACTATTATGATATAAGAAATTACTAGCAGGATACTTTCATATCAGTATGGAAAGACTAATATGACCTAATGCAAAATGAAGTGAGCAGAATGGGAAAACATTGTACACAGTAATTGCAATATTGTTTCATAATCAATTGTGAATAACAGCTATTTTCATCAATACAATGATTCAAGACAATTTTGAAGGACTTATGATGAAAAAATGCCATCCATCTCCAAAAAAAGAACTAATGGAGTCAAAATGTAGATTAAAGAGCACTTTTTTAACTTATTTTTTGCTCTGTTTCTTTCACAACATACTTAATATGAAAATATTTCACATGATTACACACGTATAACCTATATAAAGTTGCTTGCTATCTCAGGAAAGAGGGAGGGAAGAGAAGGATTGAACTGGAACTCAAAATTTTAAAAAATATTAAAGATTGTTTTTACATGTAATTTGGAAAAATATATTAAAATTATGACAGTATGAATGAAATGAACCAAAACCTTTCAGAATTTTGTTTGAATAATGTGCCAAACAAAAAGTTACTCCTTAAAAAGCAGAATTGGCAAAATGAAAAAATGAGGCATAAAATTTACTGAAAAAAAGAACTCCTTAAAAATAGAATTGGTCAAATGAAAAAAGGAAGTATGAAACTTCACTGAAGAAAATAATTTTTTAAAAATTAAAATTAAGCAGGTGGAAGTTAATGACTTTATGAGAAATAAAAAAAAAAACACAATAAAGTAAAACCAAAATAGTGAAAAATAAAGAAGATAATGTGAAATATCTCATTGGAAAAACTGATCTTGAAAATAGATTCAGGATAAATTGTTTAAAAATTATTGGGCTTCTGAAAGCCATGATCAAAAAAAAAGAGCCTAGAATCATCTTTCAAGAAATTATCCCCGAAAATGACTCTGATATTCTAGAAGCAGGGAGTAAAATAGACATTAAAAGTATCGACCTGAGAGAGATCCCAAAATGAGAGTTCCCAGGAATATTAAAGCCAAATTCCATAGCTTCCAAATCAAGAAGAAAATATTGCAAGCAGCCAGAAAGAAACAATTAAAGTATTATAGAGCCAAAATCAGGATAACACAAGATTTTGCAGCTTCTACATTAAAGAACTGGAGGACTTGGAATGTATGATTCAAGAGAACAAAGAACGTAGAATTATTCAAGGAAACAGAGGACTTTCAAGAAGCCCTGATCTTAATAAAATACTTAATAATTTTAAACTGCTTACATTCCTACATGGGAATTTGATACTTGTAACTCATAAGAACTTTATCATTATTAGGGCAATTAGAAGAAGTATATATTTATACGAATACACAAATACAATTGACTATAAAATTTTCCCTCAATTTTCTACTTTGCTTCTAATCTTGGCTACATAGGCTTCATTTGTATTAAAAAGAAACTTCTTTTAATTTCATGCAATATTTTATCCATTTATTATCCTTACTCTCTTTAGTTTATTCATCAGTTCTTTTTCTATTCATAAGTCTGATAGATACGTTCCATGTTCTTCTAATTTGCTTCTGTTATCATCTTTTATATCTACATCATGATTGACTTTATACATAAAGATTGACTTTATCTTGGCAAATGGTGTAAGATATTGGTTTATTCCCAATTTCTTTAGATTGATTTCTAGTTTTCTCAACAACTTTTCCAATAAGCTTAAATTTTTATATCTGTAAAACACAAAGCTATTATAAACATTTACTACTGTGTATTATACAGGTGCTGTATCATTGACCTATCTTTCTATTTCTTAGCCAATAGCAGATAGTTTTAATAATTACTATCTTTTAATATTGTTTAAAATCTGGTGTTGCAAAACCTCTTTCATTTACATTCTCCCCATTCATTCCTTTGATATTCTTGACCTTTTGTCCTATAAAATAAATATTATTTTTTTAGTTCAGTAAAATGATTTTTGGTAATTTAATTAGGAAGGCATTGAATAAGATTAGTTTAGGTAGAATTTATTATAGTGGCTCTGCCCATGAATGAGCAACTAATATTTCTCCAGTTATTTAAATCTTTCTTTATTTGTATAAAAGGTATTTTATAACTATGTTTATGTAGTTCCTAGGTTTGTCTTGGTATTTTATATTCTCTACGGTCAGTTTAATGAGATATCTTTTGCTGTCTCTTCTTGCAGAGTTGTGTTGGTGAGATACAGAAATGCTGATGATTTTTGTGGATTTATTTTATATTTTGCTACTTTGCTAAAATTATTAATTGTCCTCAGTAGCTTTTTAATTGAATCTCTAGGAGTTTCCAAGTATCATCACATTGTATGTATGTATGTAAAAAGAGATATATTCTTACCTCATTCTGATTCTTTCCATTTCTTTTTCTTCTTTTATTGGTATTGCTAGCATTTCTAATGTAATATTAAATAATGTTGGTAACAATGTGCATCCTTGTTTCACTCTTGATCTTATTAGGAAGACTTCTAGCTTATCCTTATTACAAAAAAAAATTGTTTTTTGTTTTTAGGTAGATGATTCTTGTCATTTTAAGGATAAATCCATTTAAACCCCTGCTTTTAATTGTGTTTTTTAAAATAGAAATGAGTGATGTATTGTCAAAATACAAGATACAATAAAGATATAAAATTGTATCTTTAGATATGATCATATGATTTTTGTTGCTTTTGTTATTGATAAAATCAATTATGTTGATAGTTTTTCCTATTTTAAATTAATCCTGAATTCCTGTTATAAATCCCAATTGTTCACCATATATAATCTTTGTGATATATTCTTCTACTCTCCCAGCTAATAGTTGATTTAGGATTTTTTGTATTTATATTAATTAGTGAAATTGGTCTCTTCTTTCTCTGTTTTTGTTCTTCCCAGTTTAGGTATCAGTATCATATTTATTTCACAAAAGGAGTTTGGTAGGATTCTTTCTTTGTCTATATTTTAATATTGGAATTAGTTGATCTCTCAATGTACAATTCACTTGTAAATCCATTTTGACCTGATGCTTTTTTCTTTGGAAATTCATATATAGCTGGTTCAATTTCTTTTTTCTAAAAAAGTTTATTTAGATATTACATTTCCCCTTTGGTTAAGCTAGACATTTTATATTTTTGTAAGGATTCTTTCATTTCACTTAAATTGTTAAATACATTGACATGTAATTGGGCAAAATAATGCCTAATAATTGATTTGATTTAAACTTTATTAGTATTATCATCTTTTCATTTTGAATACTAGTGACTTAATTTTCTTCTCTTTTAAAATCAAATTAAGCAATGGTTTATCTATTTTATTGTTTTTACTCCCCCCAAACCAACTCCTAGTATTATTAATTATTATTATTTATTAAATTTAATCTCTTTTAATTTTTAGAATTTCCAATTTGGTTAAATAGGGATTTTTAAATTTATTCTTTTTCTACGTTCTGCTATGTTGTCTCATTATCACTCTCTTTAATAAAATTATTTGTTGTTTTTATGACTTGTTCTTTAGGTTCACTCATTCTTTATGATTAGGTTATTTAGTCTCCAATTAATTTTTAATCTGTGATTCCACTATCCCTTATTAAATATATATTTTTATTGCATTAGTTCCTAATTGAATCTTAATGCATTATAAGAAACAATGTAAGACTATGAACCATGCAGGACTGGCCAGCTGCCATTAGATTCTGCAGGCAAACCAGGCATTATGATTTAACTATCTTCCTCATCTTCATTTGATATCAGAAAGATTAGAAATTTATTTGGAATTTCTATGCACATGGGCACCATGTTTGATTAAATATCAGATCTTAACTGCTATTTACCAAAGGGTCTGAAAATTATTATTTGAGGGAAGAGTAAAGTAAGAGCCCATTTAATTGCCCAATTTATGGGAGTTTGGTTCTTCTCAGATAAAAGAACTTCAGGTTAGAAATCTGAGTACAAAATAGCAAGCCTGGTAATTCATTTCAAACAATCATGATTTACATAGTAGCTATTTTGCACCAAACTCTGAAATCATTTCTTTTTCTACTCTTAACAGTTCAAATCAACAAATGGTTATTATGTTCCTATAAGCAAAGCACCTTTCTAAGATGGGTATACAAATAAAAAGTACAAAGAATCTCTTCCCTGAAGCAGTTTACAATTTTTCTGATATTCTCTTTCAGAAGCAAACTAACAAAGTTTATCTCATTGACTTATTCTCCTCCTTTCCCATCTCTCCATTTCCCCCTCATTTCTCCTTTTCTATCCCTGCCGTCCTCCCATCATCCCTTCCCTTTTCTGATTTGTTATTTTTTTCTTTTAAACTTCTCTGAATATCCTTTCTTCCTGTGTTTCATTTTTGTTCCTTATTTTTCTTTTCTCTTCCTTAATCTTCTTGCATTACTCCCTTATTTTTCTTCTTCCTTCTGATTTTATGTATCTCTACTTTTTCTCTTTTCTCACTTATGTTCCTTTTTCATTTTTTTCTGCTTCTCATTTCTTATTTTCAATTTTTGCTATCTCCAGCTTTGTTTCCTTGCTTAGTATTAACACACTTTTGGAATATCTTGCCTTACGATTTATCATTGGCCTTCATACTTGGTCCTGACAAGAATGCACTTGTTATTTCTTTTGTAATTTCATTATATTTGCATGGAAATTGGTATGTTCATAGACCTATCCTTGAGATCAGACATCTCTCAACATGCTGATAAGGAAAGTGGTAAAAATTAATGGGGTTGAATTTTTAAAATTAATTTTATATTTAAAGATGTAATATAATTATTTCACTTGTATCTTTTTAGTTTTTTTGGGAAATAAATATCCTCATATAGGATCAATAATTAATACATTAGCATTTATATTTTTTTACCCAGGGGATGTATGTTCTATATCTATCTATCTGCCATGTTGCAAAAGAAAATTCAGAACAAAAATAACTCCCAGAAAAATAAACAAAGAAGGACCCCATTTTGATCTGCATTCAGAATCTATCCTTCTTCTCTGGAAGTGGATAGCATTTTCATCATAAATCCTTCAAAATTTTCTAGAATCATTTTCTTTCTGAAAATAGTTCCCATTCATATTCGATCACGGCACAATATTTTTGTTACTGTGTATAATGTTCTCTTGGTTTTGTTCACTTCACTTTGCACCAATTAATGTAGGTCTTTCTAGATTTTATGAAAACATCCTGCTTATTTCTTTTAAAAAATTATATTTTTTATTATAACTTTTTACTGACAGAACATATGCATGGGTAATTTTTTACATTATCCCTTGCACTCACTCCTGTTCTGTCTTTTCCCTCCCTCACTCCACCTCCTCTCCTAGATGCCTGGAGTGAGTTTTATACATGTTAAATATGTTATAGTACATCCTAGATACAATATATGTGTGCAGAACCATACAATTCTCTTGTTGCACAAGAATTGGATTCTGAAGGTAAAAATAACCTGGGGAAAAAAACAAAAATCCTACTTATTTCTTAATTTTCATTTATTTTGTATTTTATTTTTTCCAAGTACAGGTAAAAACAATTTTAACACTTATTTTTAAAACTTTGGTTTCCATATTCTTTCCCTCCCTTCTTCCACTCCTCCAATTGAGAAGGTAAGCAATTTGATATATACATGTATAGTCATGCAAAATATTATCATATATCCAAATTGCTCTTTAGAATGTTCAAATTAATTCACAACTATATGAACAGTACTTCAGTATCTCAATTTTCTATATCCTGGTTAACATTTGTTGTTTTCCTCTTCTATCATATTAACTGATACTTGTGAGGTGATACCTTGAAGTTGTTTTAATTTGCATTTCTTCTTTTAAAAAAATCAACTACTAGATTGCTATAGTCATTGATTATTTTATCTTGTGCATCTAACCTATTCCATTGATTAACCACTTTATTTCTTAGCCAGTACCAAATGCTTTTGATGACTGGTACTTTATAATATAGTTTTATATCTGTTTCAGTTAGGCCAAATCCTTTCCATTTTTTTCCATTAATTTCCTTGATATTCTTGATCTTTTGTTCTTCTAGGTGAATTTTGCTATTTTTTCTAGCTCTATAAAATCAATTTTTTGGTAGTTTGATTAATATGACACTGAACAAGCAGGCCAATTTAGCAGAATTGTCATTTTTTATTATATTAGCTTGGACTAACCATGAGCAATTGACAGTTTCCTACTTGTTTAGATCTTTCTTTATTTGTGTGAGAAGTATTTTGCAATTGTATGCATATAATTCCTGGGTTTGTCTTGGCAGGTAGACAAACAAATATTTTATTTTATGTGCAATTATTTTAAATTATTTAAATTATTTTAAATGGAATTTCTCTTGCTGAAGGGCTTTGTCAGTAATATATAGAAATGCTGATGATTAGTATGGGTTTATTGTTACAAGTAGGTTTTTGTATGATTTTCTAGAATTCTCTTAATATATCATCTTATCATCTGCAAAGAGTGATACTTTTATCTCTTCATTGATTAATTCCCTTAATTTCTTTTTCTTCTCTTATTGCTGAAGCCAATAACTCTTGTACAATGTTGAATAATAGTGGTGATAATGGGCATCCTTGTTTCATCCTTGATCTTATTGGGAATGCATCCAGCTTCTTTCCATAATAAATAATACCTGCTATTGGTTTTAGATAAATGCTGCTTACTATTTTAAGGAAAACTCCCTTGATCCCTCTGTTTTCTAGTGTTTTTAACTGGAATGGGTTCTGTATTTTATTAAAGATTTTTTATGTATCTATTGAGATTATCATATGATTTCTGTTGGTTTTGTTATTGATGTGGTCAATTATGGTGATAGTTTTCCTGATATTGAATCAGCCCTGGAATCATGGTAATTTTTTACATTATCCCTTGCACTCACTTCTGTTCCGAATTTTCCCCTCCTTCCCTCTACCTCCTCCCCTAGATGGCAGGCATTCCCATACATGTCAAATATGTTATAGTATATCCTAGATACAATATATGTGTGTAGAACCGAATTTTTTTGTTGCACAGGAAGAATTGTATTCAGAAGATGAAAATAACCTGGGAAGAAAAACAAAAATGCAAACAGTTTGCACTCATTTCCCAGTGTTCCTTCTCTGGGTATAGCTGATTCTGTCTATCATTGATAAATTGGATCTGAATTAGATCTTCTCTTTGTTGAAGATATCCAATTCCATCAAAATTCATCCTCATACAGTATTGTTGTTTAAGTGTATAATGATATCCTGGTTCTGCTCATTTCAGTTCATGTAAGTCTCTCCGAGCCTCTCTGTATTCATCCTGCTGGTCATTTCTTACAGAACAATAATATTCCATAACATTCATATACCACAATTTACCCAACAATTCTCCAATTGATGGACATCTATTCATTTTCCAGTTTCTAGCCACTACAAAAAGGGCTGCCACAAACATTTTGGCACATACAGGTCCCTTTCCCTTCTTTAGTATTTCTTTGGGATATCACCCCAGTAATAGCACTGCTGGGTCAAAGGATATGCACAGTTTGATAACTTTTTGGGCATAATTCCTGATTGCTCTCCAGAATGGTTGGATTCTTTCACAACTCCACCAACAATGCATCAGTATCCCAGTTTTCCCATATCCCCTCCAACATTCATCATTATTTTTTCCTGTCATCTTAGCCAATCTTACAGGTGTGTAGTAGTATTTCAGAGATGTCTTAATTTGCATTTCTCTGATCAATAGTGATTTGGAACACTCTTTCATATGAGTGGAAATAGTTTCAATTTCATCATCTGAAAATTGTCTGTTCACATCCTTTGACCCTTTATCAATTGGAGAATGGCTTGATTTCTTATAAATTAGAGTCAGTTCTCTATATATATTGGAAATGAGGCCTTTATCAGAACCTTTAACTGTAAAAATGTTTTCCCAGTTTGTTACTTCCCTTCTAATCATGTTTGCATTAGTTTTGTTTGTACAAAAGGCTTTTAATTTGATGTAATCAAAATTTTTTATTTTGTTATCAATAATGATCTCTAATTCTCCTTTGGTCACAAATTCCTTCCTCCTCCACAAGTCTGAGAGGTAAACTATCCTATGTTCCTCTAATTTATTTATGATCTCATTCTTTATGCTAAATCATGGACCCATTTTGATTTTATCTTGGTATGTGGTGTTAAGTATGGGTCCATGCCTAATTTCTGCCATACTAATTTCCAGTTTTCCCAGCAGTTTTTGTCAAATAATGAATTCTTATTCCAAAAGTTGGGATCTTTGGGTTTGTCAAACGCTAGATTGCTATAGTTATTCACTATTTTGTCCTGTGAACCTAACCTATTCCCCTGATCAACTAGTCTATTTCTTAGCCAATACCAAATGGTTTTGGTGACTGCTGAATAGCTCCTAATTTTTGTTTTAATTTCTTTTTTATAGGAGGTAAGTTCACCCTTTTCATTTTTGATGCAGGTAACATGATTTTTCCCTTTCCTTATTCTAATCAAATTAACCAAAGGTTTATCTATTTTGTTATTTTGTTCATAAAACCAAATCTTAGTTTAATTAATTAGTTCAATTGTGTTCTTAGTTTCAGTTTTATTAATCTCTCCTTTGAGTTTCAGAATTTCGAATTTGGTATTTAATTAGGATTTTTAAATTTGTTCTTTTCCCAGATTTTTTAGTTGCATGGCCAATTCATTGATCTCTTCTTTTTATATTTTATTTATGTAACTATTTAGACATATAACATTTTCCCTAAGAATTGCTTTGACTGTATCCAATAGGGTTATTATCTCAATTTTGTCATTCTGTGATCTGTTGTTTGACCCATCCATTCTTCAGAATTAGATTAATTAATTTTCAATTGGTTTTTAGGCTATCTTTCCCTGGCCTTTTATTGAATATAATTTTTATTGCATTATGTTCTGAAAAGGAAGAATTTACTATTTCTGCCTTTCTGTATTTGATTTTGAGGATTTTATGTCATAATATATTTTCTATTTTTGTGTAGGTGTCATGTACTGCCAAGAAACAGGTGTATTTCTTTCTATCCCTATTAAATGTTTTCCAGATTTCTGTCATATCTATATTTTTAGGACCCTATTTATCTTCCTAGTTTCTTTTTTATTTATTTTGTGGTTAGATTTGTCTGATTCTGAAAGGGAAAGGTTGATGTCACCCACTAAAATAGTTTTGCTGTCTATTTCTTCTTAAGAATTTGGATGCATTATCACTTAGTGCATATACATTTAGTATCATTATTTCATTGTTTATTAGACACTTTAACAAGATGTAGTTTTCTTCATCTTTTTTAATTAGATCTATTTTTACTTTTTGCCTTGTCTGAGATTAGAATGACTACCCCTGCTTTTTTTGCTTTGACTGAAGCACAATAAATTCTGCTCTAGACTTTTACCCATGCTCTCTCTATATCTCTGTTTCAATTGTGTTTCTTGCAAACAACATATTATAGGATTCTGTTTTTTAATCCACTCTACTATTCACTTTTGTTTTATGAGAGAGTTCACCCTATCGACATTCACAATTAGGATGACCAGCTCTGTATTTCTCTCCATCCTATTTTTTCATCTGTATATATTTTTATTCTTAGTAATGTTTTGTTTTTAACCTCCCCTATCCTCTACCACTACTCCCTTCTATCCACTCCCTCTTTTCTTTCCTCTTTCTCTTACTTCCTTCTTTTCTTCTGTTGTAATAGTTATTTTGTGCCTCTTCATGTTATCTAATTTTCCCATTACACCTCCCCTTTTCTTTTCTCTCAGGACAGTTCTTTTTCCACCCATTAATGTCTTTTTTTCTTTGATATCATCACATCAGAGTTCATTCACATCTACACCCTTTGACCATGTGATGTCCCTTATAATTGTCTCAATAATATTGTTCTCAAGAGTTACAGAATATAATTTTCCCATTAGTGATGTAAATAGTTTAACTTTTAAATAATATGTAATATCCCCCCAATTTACGTTTCTATGCTTCTCTCTAGTTCTATGTTCTAAGATTAAATTTTCTATTTAGTTTTTTTTTTAATAGATATGATTGAGAATCTCTTACTTCAATGAAAACCCATCTCTTCTACTGAAAGATGATGCTCAGTCTCAATGAATAGTTAATTCTTGATTGTAAACCTAGGTCTTTTGCCTTCTGAAATATGAAATTCCAGACCCTCTGATCCTTTATTGTAGAAGCTGCCAGATCTTGGATAATCCCAGGTGTTACTCCTTGATACTTGAATTTCTTTTATTTGGCAATTTGAGAGTACTGAAGTTTTTCAACAATGTTCTTTGGAATTTTCCTCATGGGCTTTCTTTCAGAAGGAGATCAATTAATTCTTTAAATGATTTATTTCCCCCTCTGGTTCTAGTACTAGGGCAGTTTTTCGTGGTGATCTCTTGAAGAATGCTACCCAGACTCTTGCAGCTCTGAGCCTTGTCTTCGAGCACATAGGTCTCTTGTGTTTGCAGGGGATAGTTTTACCTGCTCTTTCTAGGAAACTTGTTTCCCAGAATTTGCCTTATGAGCTGGGTCTAGATTGGAGATTATCCCATTGGTCTACTCCACTATTCATCCAGAACCAAGGGTCTCCATTGCTGAGCTACTATGCTTAAGATATTCTTATTGGCTTCCCCAAATTCCATTTGAGTTGGGATGAACACCCTTTTCACCCCAGTGAGACTGATCTGAAGTCCTTCTTATCTATCTTGAGCTGGAAAGTGGTTTCATTTTGTTAGAATCTTTTAGAGGCTTAGTTTCATGTAGTTTTCAAGAGAAACTGGAAGAGCTCAAGCAGCTTCTTGGCTTCATTCTGACCTCTTGCTCCACTCCTGGACTTACCATCGCTTAATTTACATTTCTTTAATCAATAAAGATTTAGAACATTTTTTTATTTGATGATTGATAGCTTTGGTTTCATTATCTGCAAAATGGGGACAATACCGGGTTGTTTGGAAGAAAATATTTTATAAATAAAATGTTAGTAATTACCTAACTTACGAAGTTGTTGTGTGGCAAGTCATTTGTAAACTTTGAAATACCATATGAGATCATAGATTTATATCCATGAGGAACATTAGGGATCATCATTTTATTACTGAAGAAACCACTGAGATACAGAAAGGGAAAGTGAGTTTAAAAGTCATTCAGGGTCTTAAATTGAAAAGCTGGTATTTGAACTTTAGTCCTATAACTCCAAACCCAAAACTTTGTACTTTACAACAGTGCTTACAAAAGAAAGCTGCACAAATGTTGTAATGTGTATCATGTAAAATATGACTTTGTAAATATGATTTTATGAAAATACCCTCTTTTGGGGTTGTTGCTAAGATATGTCTGACTCTTTGTGATCCCAGTCTGGATTTCCTTGTCAAAGTTATTTGAGTAGTTTGCTGTTTCCTTTTCTAGCTCATTTTCCAGTTGAGAAAATTTAGGTAAAAAGGTTTAAGTGACTTGTCCAAGGTCACATAACTAAGTAACTGAAGCAAGATTTGAACTTGGGAAGAGTCTTCTTAATTCCAGACTCAACCCATCCTGATGCTCTATACACCATGGCACCTCCTAATTGTGCTACAGTCTTTGGGAGCCATCTAAAGGAACTGAAAATTTGTGCTTTGCTAGGATCACCACATAGCCTGTGTGTTTTAAAGGTAAGACTTGCACCCAGGTCATCCTGGTTCCAAAGGTAGCTTTCTATGTACAATATTATGCTGCCTGTTCCTGTCTATCTTGAGAAGCATTTCTATAAAGATTACTCCCATATCTATATATCCAGCCTTAGTCTTACTTCTGAACTCTAACTCTGTAAAGGGTTGAAACTCTGAAAAGATGCACTGGAATCAGACAACTGAGCTCTTAATGCTAATTACCTATTGGACAGTACTCTATTAGCATATGTTTGGAAAAATGGCCCTTCTCACTATTCTGTGCTGGCTCCATCTTTTGGTGTATACAGATAATTGTAGCAGGGATTAGGGGATGGGGTAAGACAAACCAGTCACTTTTGAGAACAATGAGAAGGGAGGTCAGTAGGTGGAGAGCTTGTGGCAGTTTCATCCATCTCCTTTACTTCTCCCCCTAAAGACTAAGGACTTTTGCTGATCCTGACTCTGGCTGATCCTGAGGTCAACAGGGAGCTAACTTGGTCTTCACATAGCTCCACTTCACTAACTGACTAGTGGATATACTGAACTGTATATTCCTTACATATCTCAAACTCAAGAAATTCAAAAAAGAAGTCATTACCTATGTCTCCTATCCATTAACCAATCCCTCTTTTTAACTTCCCTTTTTCTATTGAAGGCTTCACCATTCTTTCAGCACCAATGTTCATAAACTTGATGTTATTCTTAGTCATTCATTCTTTGCTTATTCCATATCTCTAATCATTTTCTAATTTTTATATACACAATATATCTCAAATTTACCCTTTTCCCTCCACTATACTATAATAGCATAGTATAGTATGCTATCATAATGCATGAGTGTTTGAAGAGATTAAGAAGACATAGCTGGTATGAAGGCTTGCTGAGACCTTTTCCAGGATATTACCCTGTCACCTATGTCTGACCTGTGCCTCCAAGATGCTGAAACATGTTCAGAGGCAAAACACCCTGCTAAAATCTTCACTATAGATGGGCTAAATCAGTTTGAAGGTATCTGACAGGCTTTAAACTCATCAGTGATTTAAGGGTATATCTACCTGAAGCATTGAAGACTTTCCTTTCCAGATTGGGTGGATGAAAATGGTCAGGAAGGCAGCCAAAGCAGATGCAGTAGAATACTACTTGTTTAGCTATCAAAAATATCAAGGTCATTCATCACATCTAAGTGATGGATAGCCAGTCATTTTATTTTTTGCTCTTGCAACTGGACTTCAAATCCTGGGAGAGAATAAGGCTGAGGACTTTGTACAACTCTGCCTCATTTAAATCCAGTTCATGTGCAAGTCAAGAAATCATCCATGATATCATTCTTCCTCTTTAAAAATAAAGGCTGAAGAGTGACTCAATGTAAGTTTTCATGGAGGTTCTTTTGCACTTTTGCAATTTGTTTGCAAATGTATTTCCTTGCTTCACATTTTTTTTCTTTGCATCAAATTTGTTTCCTTGCCTTCCATTTCTTCCTAATCCAATTCATCCTCCAAACAGTTGCTAAATTATTTTTTCTGAAGTCAGGTCTCACTATAACAACCATTTCTTCCTCTCACATGCTTCAACTAAATAAACTTTAGTGACTTCTTATATTATAATTCCTCTGCTTGGCATTTAAAACTCCTCACAACTTTGTCCCTTTCTATCTTTCTAGTCTTCTTTTATATGGCTCCTATACATTCTATAATTCAGTCACCTACTGGCTTATTGGCTGTTCTTCGTGCATAATAATTGATCTTATATTTTCTGTGACTCTATGTCTTAGTTCTCTTTCTTTTCTTACCTCTTGAAATTCCTGGCTTCTTTCCAATTTCAACTCAAGCATTTCCTTCTGAATGAGACTTTTTCTATTGTTCCTTTCTGTCTCCAGTAGATAATGCCTTTCTATCCAACATTACCTTATGTTTGCTGTCTACTAGGGAACTAGATGGTCCAGTGGCTAGAATTCAATTCTGCCCTTTACCCTGACTAGCT
This sequence comes from Sminthopsis crassicaudata, assembly GCF_048593235.1. Classification (NCBI taxonomy): domain Eukaryota; kingdom Metazoa; phylum Chordata; class Mammalia; order Dasyuromorphia; family Dasyuridae; genus Sminthopsis; species Sminthopsis crassicaudata. The sequence continues at coordinate 376,647,987 of NC_133619.1, forward strand.
GTGACTGAGCAAATCACTTAGTCTCTTTGTGCCTCACTTGGTTTATTTGTAAAATGAGTCATAATAATAACACCTACCCCACAGAACTGTTGTGAGGAGCAATTGAATTAGCATACTTAAAACACTAAAAATGTGAGATATTATTAGTATTAGTTATGTACACATAAAATATATTTGCACACAAGCTTAGATAAGACAATAATATGGATATTCCCACACATATAGATGTTTATAGACACAGATATAATACATGCATGTTATATATCCATATATATATATATATACATCCATCCATGTTTTCTTCTCTTTTAAAATGTAAGTTTTCTTGAAGGTAGCTAATACTTCATTCTGATCTTTTTAGTCACCATGCTTAGCATAGTAGCTACCACATAGGAATTACGCAGCAGTATTGATTGAGTGATAGACTGATTGCTTGATGTGTTAGGCCTCTGGAGAATAATTAAGGAATTTTAAAATTGTATCAACCATAGGGAGAGGAGAGAATTTAGAGCTTAGGCCAAAGGAATGAATTTCTAACGATAGAATTTCAGGCATTGTAATATCTAAGTAGGGGGATATTTTGGAACAGTTGGGATTTTCCTAATGTGCTTCAATTCACACCATAAAACTACTACTTAGACTATTTGTGGCTAAAATTTGTGGCTAAAATCAACTGAAAACATAACTCTAACATAGGAGTTTCCTTGCCTGGAGATTCCTTGCACTGCCAGAGACCTCCAAGGTCAATTAGTTATTGGCTTCTCTAGGCAGAATTGCTCTTAAGTTGTTCAACACAGAGGTTTGTTTAAAATTTTTCTCTTCTTCTTGTATTCTTAAAGATGTAACTATCCATATGGTAAACAATCTTAGGTGGATTAAGAATTTTTTTCCCAATTGGGTAGACAACCCAAAGAGTTGGTCTGTCAGTACCTATATCTCAATGGGCCAATAAAAATGCATAATGAGCTGGGGCTGGAAATTAACAGGGGGAAGAAAATGAGCTGCATAGACTTTGTAAAAGTGTGTAGTGTTTTAATAACCCTGAACGTCTCCCTAAAACAAAAGCCCATTAAAAAAACAAAACAAAATATTTTTTTTCCAACAGCATGTTAATTATGCTTTTGTAATCAAGTTCAAATATATCTTTTCTCTCTTCTGATATTATCACCACTCTGGTGCAGACCCTTTTCACTTCATACCTGGACTACTGTGATAGATTCCTTGTGGGCAGGGGAATTGCCTGTTCCAAGTCTGTCCCTACTCTGATCCATTTTTCATTCAGCCACCACTAATTTTCCTAAAGTACATGTCATCCCCTACTCAATAAACTCCAGTGTCACTCTATCATCTCCAGGATCAAATACAAGATCCTTTTATAACAATTGGGCATTTAAAATTCTTCATAATCTAGCCCTTTCCTACTTTTCCAATCTTCTTACACCTTATTCCCCCACACCTATCCTTTGATCCAGTGATGCTGGCTTCATGGCCATCATATTCATATCATATCATATTCATGATATTCCATGAATTAAAAACTCCATCTTTCACCTCTAGACATTCTTTCTTGTTGTCTCACATGCCTGCAATATTTCTCCTCCTTATCTCTGCCTATTGATTTCCTTTAATTCCTAAGTAAAATCTTACATTCTACAGGAAGCCTTTTCAAAATGCTTCTTAATTTTATAATTAGACTATAAGCTCCTTGTGAGCAGGAAATATTGTTTTGCCTTATTTTGTATCCTTAGCTCTTAGTAGGTACCTAGTAGATACAATAAATATTTATTGACTAACTGACAATAATGCTATGTGATTAAAAAATAATATCCCCAATCTCCAAAGAATTAAAGCCGTGGCAACTCTTACCTACATGGTGGGTATTAACAGGTTTCAATTCCTAAGAAGGAATAATGCAGGAGAGTGATATTAAAGATATCATCAGAGAGATGTGTAACTTGAAAAGAAGATAGGCTGGTGAAGGATAGCCTTTTGTTCCACTATTATGTTTGAAATGTAAGGAGGGAAAGATGAAGATACTCAGCATATTGGGGGAGAGAACTCTCATGCCCTCCAGTGGAGGTTTATGGGAGAACATGGAGAAGTGTAGCACAGAATGAAAAAGCATGAAGAGTACTTGACATATCCACTGGTAAAAGTTACGTACTTAAATGGAGGAGGAGATGAGGTTTATCAAAGTGTTTCCATAGCCCCTTCCATTAATCTGTTGCATTGTTTAGTAGTCTTTACCATTTCGGGTTTTACTCATGTTAAATGAACAACCTTGCTGCAATTCATGGTCCAGAATGTATCTTCTAGGTAAAATTTTCTGAATTTTTTATTTCTTTTTCAATTTAGAAACATTGTAGAAATCCATTAGAGAGGAATTACTTTGCAGCGTTTTTGTAACCATTCATTAACATATGGTCTAATTCTAGTTATATACTTAATGTCTACTCACTCCTTCTTTGTTCCCTCAGCTCACAGATGGAAAAGCCCATGTGATTGAGGTGAGGAAAAAGCATAGGGATCTCTCTTGCCTATTCTTGCATCCTTGTAATCTGCATAAGGACGATGCCTCTTGACCTTGATCTATATAAGTATGTTAAGCAGATCAGAGAGGACACAGTATTCAGATGGAAAAGCCCATGTGATTGAGGTGAGGAAAAAGCATAGGGATCTCTCTTGCCTATTCTTGCATCCTTGTAATCTGCATAAGGACGATGCCTCTTGACCTTGATCTATATAAGTATGTTAAGCAGATCAGAGAGGACACAGTATTTCTTTACATTTCAGAATGGGGAAATTTCCATGTACATAATCTATTTTTATTTGTTTTAAAATTAAACCTGTAGTTTTATTTGACTAGGAAGCTCCTAATGACAAAGTTTCTCTATTGATGCTCTTCAGTATGTTTTCTGGAACTTGTCATTATAGCCACTGAGAAGCTATAACTTGCCAGTGGTCACATAGCTATTATTTGGTAAAAATTTGAAGCCAAGTCTTTCTACTTTGCAGGTTAGTACACTACCCATTATGCTAGGCTAGTCTTAAGTCATAGTTATGCTTTATTAAAATGTTGCATTTTATATGAAAGCAGATCATATCCATAATTGAATGTAATATATATGTTATATTCTGAGGCTTAGTTGTTTCTTTCTATGGAAAGATTTTCTGAATGACTAATAAAGTCTTAATCCAGACCACCTGGTGACAGCATACATTATCAATCAATTAGTAAACATTTAAAATGTACCTACCATGTCCCAGACACTGTACCAATTATGAGGATACAAAAAGAGGCAAACGATGATCCCTGTCTTCAAGAAGCTTATAATGTAATGGGGGAGATAACTTTCTAATAAATATATATATACAAATAAGTTATGTAATATAATGCCAGAGAAACTGAAGCAACATAGAGATTAGAGAATTTTTAATATTTTATTTGTTTTTTCCAAGAGGGAGAATGTTAGGATTCTTACAAAGTGCTAAGTCACTGGAATGGATAGAGATAGTAATTATCTAATTTAGCATGGTACTTAACAGTTCTCTAGATCAGTAATATATTTACTAGAATTCCATAAGATTCACACCTTTAAGAGAGCATACTTTTAAGGAGCTCCCACAAGCCCAGGAAGTACCCACAAGCCCATTCTCTGGGAGGATATAAGGAGCCAGGATTCAGTGAGAAGAATCAGAGTCTGGATTCAGTCAAGGAGAGGACTTCCTGGGAGAACTTCAGGGAACTTCAGAGGACAGGACTTTGGGAGAGTTACAACTAGGATTGGCTTCTGGGAGCCCCACAATCCCACACTCTAGGAGATTCAGAGTCACGAGTCATTCCAGATTCCACCGAGGTGCTGGCTGGAGACATTGGGAGGAGGAGAGGCTGAAGCTGGCTGGAGACATTTGGACAAGAGCTCTCAAGAATAAAAAAGAGAGATAGGCTTCTACTAAAGCTAACCAGACTACAGAAAAAGATTCAGGATTTTGAAATTCATAATAAAGAATCCAGACTTTAACTCCTGGCTTCATTTTGGGATTATTGGAACTGAACTGAAACTAAGGCTCCCTCCAGAAGCTCCCCAAGAGATCTGCTCCCAGAGAACATTACAATTTAGAGAAACAAAACATTACAGGAGAAATTTTCTGGAACCAAAGGATCCATTTTGATACCAGGGGTGATGTCTCAAAGCTTTCAGCATCAGCATTAGTATTAAATGAGAGATTCCAATGGTTTTTATATACATGGCTTCAAGATCAGGAGAGAAAGAGGTGGAGTCTGAATACTGGTAAATGTGGGAATTTCCAGGAATGGACTATCATTCTGGTTCTGAATGGGGGGGGGGTGAGGACCATAAATTCTTGATAACTTAGGAGGATTTAGGAGCCAGAATGTCTGAATTTCCCATTATTTTGAGATTATATATTTACAATTTATAATCTTAGAGTAGCCAGCCTTAGGTTATATCAGTTCTAATGACTGGGATATGTATGTGTTACAACCAGGGGGATTGAGGCAGAACAATTCAAATAACTGAGGCAGAACAATTTAGGGAAACTGAGGTAGGACAATTAGGGAAACTGAGGCAGGACAATAAAAGGAAACTGTGGCACAACAGTAGAAGATATTAGGAAATAATTAAAGAAAGAAGGCACTAGAATTAAAAGGATGTTCAAAGAAGGTTTAAGGTAAAAGATGGAATTTTACTAATCACTTAAAGGAAGCCAGGAAGGCAGCAGAAGAGGAATAATGTTTCAGGCATGGGGAACAATCAGAGAAAATGCCCAGAGCCAGGGGACATGGAGTCTTTTTTTCTGGAACAGCTACTAGATCAATGACACCGGATCAGTGTACACTGGGGGATAAGTTGTAGGAAGAATGGAAAGGTAAGGGGGAATAGATTATGAAGAGCTTGGAATGCCAAGGAAATGCATAATGCTTAGCTGTAAAGAAACAGCCTCATGGGTTTTCATCTTGAAAACCTAAACCTGTAAAATGAAAATCTCTGACAATCCCAACTCTATAGCTATATGAGTGGTAGGAGGTCTGGAACTATCAGGATCTTTAATGAACTAGATTTATGGCTATTTTAATCAAGTTCACTTGTACTGAATGTGTATGTCCTAGGGGGAGGGGTGTAGTAAGAAAGAATTGGGTTTAATGGGAATGACAGAATATTTTCCCTGGTAGTCAAAAGGATATCACATAGGAAATTACCACATAAGTATTAGAAAATTCAGTAAGACATATTTCTGTCTTCTGTGTATGAGAAAGCAAAAATATTGAAGTAGTTATTGATCACCAGCTCTTACTAATAACTTACCTTTGTTTAATGCTCTCTATATCACAAAATGCTTCTTCAGGCTCTCTTTTGATCTTTACAATAACTTTGTATAGTAAATACAAAAAAGTATGATTATACTGATATCATAAATAAGGAAATTAATACTGATGATAATAATAATAACCATAGTATTTATATTTGCAAAGTTTTACATTTATTATTTCACTGAGGCTTAGAGAGTTTAAGAGATTTGCCCAAACAGTTAGAAAGTATAGCATTCAGACTCAGTCCCAAATTTTAAAAAGTTGTATTGACAGACTCGGTTTTATATTACCTAAATTTACTAAGCTTTCTTTTTCCCTCCTTCAAAGTGAGCTATCTTTTAAAATAAAGATTAAAAAGAAGAGAAATATGTTTAACCTAAGCTATTAACATATCCCCAAAACATGATTTTATTAAGTTCAGGGTTCTATATCTATAGTCGTCCATTTTCACAAAGATGACAGAGGTATCTTCTTATACCTCATCTTTGGGTCTAGGCTTAGTTATTATAATTTCACAACAATCAGTTTTTATTCAGTCTCTGCTCTTCTGGTTATATGTCTTATGATCATATTAGCAAACACCCTGCCTCTCCTAACACTACATTTTGCCATTATAGTACATGTTGTTGGGGATGAAAAAGAAGATACACTTTGTATTCTCAAATTATGATCCATATGAGCCACACAGAAAACTGATTTCTTTATAGTCCCACCATTCATGATTAAGGGTCAAACTCTGTGAGATATAGATAGTGCTTACTTTAGGACCTTAAAGAGAGCTGAATCTATTAAGAAAGGCTTCATAAAGCAAGGAGAGTCTTGAAATGAGATTTAAATGAAAGGTAGAGTTAGAATAGGGTCCAAAGATATTATAAAGCATTCCAGAAGCAGGCAGCTATATACAATGAGTATACATACATACCTATGCGGCAGGAATGTGTGTGTGCGTGTGTGTGTGTGTGTGTGTGTGTGTGAGAGAGAGAGAGAAAGAGAGAGAGAGAGAGAGAGAGAGAGAGAGAGAGAGAGAGAGAGAGAGAGAGAGAGAGAGAGAGAGTCAATAGTGTGTGTCCAGAGTAGAGGAGACTGGCCTGATTTGAGTAGAGAGCTCTTCTTGGAGACTAATGAGAGGTACAGTGGGAATAGTTGATAGATGACCTCAGCGACCAGATCGAGGTGTTTGGAGTTAATCCAAATGTTTCAGTCTTTAGAAGAATGATCTGAGAGGGATATGTAAGGAAGATTAATCTGGTGGCAGCCTGCAGAATGTATTGGTGTGAGAAGAGACAGAAGGCAGAAAGACCTTGCTGCCTTTATTTAAGCTAGTGCTTAGTGACTACCTAGAAAAGTAAGTGAGGTTAAGAAGGTTGGAAAGAAATGATAAATGCTTTTTTTAGTCAGTCTCTTGGATAATTAAGGTCCCTGAAAGCTACTTTGGTCCAAAAAAATAGGATACTTGAACAGATTCTGCTTTTGTTTTTAAAAGAGCTCTGGCCCGAGTGATTGTTCAGAAGCACCAAAGAAATAATATCTGACATTTACATAGGACCTTGAAGTTTATCTTTCATTTCATTATCATTTCATCTCATCAAAACTCTATAGTTAGGGACCATATATGTGACTCTCCTCATTTTACAGATAAGGAAACTGAGGCTTATAGGAGTCATTTTAGAATCAAATTTGGATCTGGAAGCAACCAAAACAGCTATAACATCTAATCTTCTCTAATTTTATAGAGCTGAGACAGAAGCCCAAGAGGTGACTTGACCAAAGTCACACAGGAATTCCTTCAACTGACTCTACATCTCATGCTCTTTCCCCTGAACCACATAGCCTCCTCTAAGGGTCTTACCCAAAGTCTTATATGTAGCAGGGATTAGAAGGAGGAGGTAGGATTTGAATCTGTTGCTCCTCCCACTCCAAGTCCAGTGCTCTATTAGCTGGCTCCCTGAAAAGTCCTTATAAATTTTGCAAAGACTATGATATTGCACCAATTTTATGCATTCTTCATATGATCTCTGTGGATTTGGAAGAATGAAAATACCCCACAAATTTACAATTGCATGCATTTGTTCACATTTGCACAAAGACATACACACATTGAAAATTTAGGATTCTTAGGTACAAGTGGAGTTTAGAAAAATCACTGTCTTTGGAGTGGGGGCCCCATTCCAATCCTGATTCTGATGCTATTTTGTGATCTTGGACAAGTCTTTTAAATAGCCTGCACTTCAATTTCTTCATGTATAAAACAAGGAGATTGGACTTAATGACCTTGGAGATCTCTTCCAGCTCCAAATCTATAATCCTATGAAATCCCACCTCTCCTTAGACTCAAGTTAGTGCCATGAGTAATTTCCAGGGGAGACCCTGAGCCCCTTGAGTTAAGAACGGGGACTGAGAGGATGATAACACTAAAATGAAGATTCATAGAGGGGTCCAGAAGAAAAATCACCTTCTCCCATTGTTTTTCCTTAGTCGTTTGTATCCTCACAGCTAATTTTCCTTGAGAGTAGATTAGCAGGCTGTGCATTCTAAACCATGTGACCTTTGCTCTTCAATGTTCCTTAATGGGAGTCAGGGAATAGCTAAATGTAATGGCCATAAAAAGCAGGTGCCAAAGGAAATAATTTTCTATCTTAACTGCATTTGAGGATTGAACACTGTAAAAGAAACAGTGAAATGTTCTGGTAGCTCAGCTCTACTTTTTTTGTGTAATTATAGGTGTTCCAAAGAGTGGAGGGGCTTATGGTGATAATCATCAATCTAGATAGACATTACTAATTCTAGTCACTTGATCTGTGAGACCCTCTCTAGACAAGCATCCCTTCTCGCCCCAGTGGGGTGGAAATCCAACAGATGTTTAACCACTCAGAGTGTGGATGTGAATGTATTTTAGTGGAGGAGATTAAATGAGGTTACTCTGTGAAATGGGAAGGTCAGCAAAATCAACACTTAGCAAGGATGGCAGAGTGAGCAAAGAATCAGAGGATTGGCAACAGCTTTCTGAGGTCATCTGGTTCATTTGCCTGCCTTCAGGCAGGACTGCTCCTAAATATTACAAAGAGTTGAAAATCGAGCCCATTTTTAAAGGTCTTATTGTCATTAAAAGCTACCACCATGGTAAAGGTATTATTATTATTATTTTATTACTATTATATTATAAAACAGCAGAGCTCCTGAATAAATGGTTATTTTAATACTTTTAAAAATAATAACTATCATTACATAACACTTTTTAATTTGTAAAGCAGTCTCTCTCTCTATATATATATACGTATATATATATGTATATATATGTATATATATGTATATATATTTCCTTATAATAATACTGCTCTTTAGAGAAGGCCTTTCCTTAAATTTTCTCAGTTACCCATATAGCAATGCTCCAAAAATATAGGAGTCTTGTTATTGTATTGCCCTCAGTCTCAGCTGAACTGCTTTATAGATGAGATTGCCAAATAACAGAAGCCCTTTAGGCATTTAAATATATAAACTTTACAGAGTAGGGGCCAAGATGAATCCACTTTGCTCTAGTAAGCATGGTTTGAGCTTGCAGAATCCCTCAAGAAGTCAAAATGGATGAGACTGTTGGCAGCTGTCAAGGAGGAGAAGAAGGAGAAGATTGTGCCACATAAAGAGGGGAGGAGATAAATATGCAGTCACTGATTCTGGGAGGTGGCACATGGAGCTTCTGCAGCATGATAGGCAAGGGTATTTTGGTAAATGTTTAACAGCAAGTTTTCTGGTGAAAAAATGTATTCATGACACACTTTTAATTTACATTATTAAAATACCTTCCATAACTTTCTTAAATCTAAACCATCAGCAAAATAATAAAGCAAGTGCATTAGTAATATTTGCCAGCTTCTGAAGTATAAGTTGAACATTTAACAATTAGCTCTTGTGAACATGTATAAACTGCCTGCAGCACCCAACTCTAATGATAAGTAATCACAGAGTATTTAAAATTAGACTTAGTAATAAACCATGGATGTTAATGGAAATAACGATAATAGCTTATATCTAATATTTTTCAGCTATATAAAATTTTTATACATTTTGTTTCTAAGTCTCAAAATGTGAAGTAGATTTTATTATTAACTTTCATTTTACAGATCAAGAAACTGAGGACAGTAAAGTGTCTGATCAATGCCATTTGATAATAGTAGAAGCTCTGTGTAATTGCAATGGAAAATAAGAAGGGATAAACAGTCTGTACAAGAAAGACTGTGTCTTTTATTTGTCTGGATCTTGAGTTCCTGTTCTTATGCTTAAGTTTTCCATGTGTCCTTTTAGTTTAGGATTATAGGATCATAGATCTTGATTCTGTAAGAGACCTTACAACCCAGTTCTTTCATTTTACAGATGAGGAAGCTGCGGGCCCTTGGAGATTGTTACTTGTTCACAGTCACACAGGTAGTAAGTGTCCAAGATAAGATTTCAACTTAGGTCCTCTGACAGTGTTTTTTTTTTTTTTTCCTACTGTATCATACATCACCAAGATGTATGTCCCAGATTGTATGTCTATTCTATAGAAGATGTTCATGAAGGCATTATTTGTCTTGTCTGTTCAAGATTACAAGGCAAGAAGTATAGAGTTAGGGCAAGGAAATTCTGATGGAATTGGCTTGGTGATGAGATTTGTGCCTCCAGACTCACATTCTTTCAGTGTGACTGAAACTCCCTACCAAGACTTTTCCCTTTTCCTGGTGATTGGCTCTGTCACAGGTGTTCCCCTCAAAAAGAGCTCACCTTTGTTGGTAGTCAAATCATCTCCGAAGAGATAGACTGTCACATTCAGGGCTACTGTTACTGCAAATGGTTTGATGACAAAATTTTTTATAACCAATTGTTTGGCAATCATGTAATGTTCCAGTTCTTTAGCACAAATAAAAGATTCCTGGTGAGTAAGATATCCAAATGATGTGCTGTGTAAATGCATTTTAAATCCTGGTTTTAAAAGGTTATTTTACAAAATAATTCTACGTTAACTATTGTGTTAAACATGAGTATTACACAGGCGGCTGCTCTCGTTCCACAACAGGTAGCAATCCTTAATTAAATGTATGGTTTTCTTTAATTACAGTGGTTACTCTGAAAGGTGATAACTAAATAAAATTTTGTTCTAAGAAATACACAGAGTAAGTGCAACATTAAAATAGCATTAAAATTGTAAGACTAACTCAGTGAAGGAGTAAATCGCCAGAAAATCGACAAATCCTTCTCCTTAATGACTTTCTGCTGCACTCCATCGAATAGAGGTATGATTCTTATCTGCATTTCCTTGCATTTGTGGCTCCTACTAATAAAATTTGATTGTCTTTTAATGCTTTTGTTTTGCTACTTCTATTATTACTTTGTGAAAGATTTTTCTTTTCCTTTCTGAGTTTTTCAGAGCAATTTTTCACTGAGATTTAATTTTTCTTTTATCTGCCTTTTTGGAGTGAAAGGATGCTATTGGCAATCTTCTTTAGCAATCATTGTCTTTACAAATAGAAGGATGATAATAATCAATATAATACATAGCATTTATATAATACATATTTTGTACTAGATAACATGTTAATCACCTTACACTTATTATCTTATTTAATCCTTGGGTAGTAGGTGTTATTATTCTGACTTTATAGATGAGGAAACTGAGGCAAAATGAATTGAGACCCTCATAATCCATGTAATAGCAAGTAGAATAAAATTTACTTATATGAAACTGGGGAAGGAAGAGATGTTTAGCGGAGAGTGTATGGCTAATTCATTAGAACTCAGTATTACTACCTTCTTGTTACCTATTGTGACTACAGATCAAGTTTCAGGTCCTTGTTGGGAATTCTTTATGATATTTTGTATTCAGGATATCAGGAATCTACATCCACTGCCCGACTCTCAAGTCCCCTGGGCAGTTTAAATATTTTTAAGGAAAAAAAGCATCCCACCCTACATGTGTGAAATTCTGGTGGGCAATTTTCCTGCAACAATATCATGGGCATAATTGGAAGGGACCTCAGAGATATGTCTGCCTGACACTAGCTAGATGATCTTGGACAAGTCATTTAGCCATCAGTTTGTTTTCTCATCTGTAAAATGAGGATATTAACATCTCCTTCAGAGTGTAGTTATGAGGATCAAATAAAATGATATGTAAAATATGTAGTAAACCTCAGAGTAGAATATGAATATTATCATTTAGTTTTATTCTGTCTTTTTTAGGTGAGGAAACTCATATTCAGGAAAATTATATGTCTTGCCCAATGGTACATAGGAAAACATCAGAAATGGAGTTCATTCCTAAATCCTCCAACCTTAGAGTTCTTCTGATTCTTTTCACTATATCACATTACTTCCTTAATTTAATTCAGTTGATTAACATTTATTAAGCACATACTATAGTGTATATAAATCACTGTGTTAAATATTAACATAATTATACATAGTAGATTGAATAAGATATAATCCCTGCCTTTATAGGGCGGCTATTCCATCATTCATTGATTCAATCAGCATTTATCAAGTGCCTACTATATGCCAGATACTAGGGATCCCAATGATAAAATCAAACATACAAAAATGAAGTGAACCTTGCCCATGAGGAACTTGCATTCTATTGAGGAGGTATCATGTATAAATAAAACAATTATACATATATAAATTATATATAATATTATAATCATTATATATGTTTATATATGCATAGAATATGAATTTATATAGACATAATACATACTTGGATATATTAATATATTATGCATAATATATTAAATTTTATGCATATTAATATACAGTAATAGTGAGGGGAAGTGGTACTAGTACCTGGGAGATCAGGAAAGGTTCCATGTAGAAGATAGCAGCTAAATTCTGAAGGAAACTAGGAAATCCAAGAAATAGAGGCAAGTTGTTCCAGTCATGTTTTAACTCTCCATGACTCATTTGAGGTTTGCTTGGCAAATGGAAATTTTTTTTTTTTTGGAAAAGGTCTGCCATTTTCTTCTCCATCTCATTTTACAGATGAGAAAACTGAGGTAAACAGGGTTAAGTGATTTGCCCAGGATCACACAGCCATTAAGTGTCTGGGGTCAGATTTGAACTCAGGTCTCCCATTTCCAGTGTCAATACACTATCCACTGCACCATCTAACTGCTCTGCAGTGGAATTGAGAGGGAATATATTCCCAGAATGAGAAACAGCCCTGCAAAAACACAGGGATGGGAGATGGAATACACCTTTCAGGAAATAGGCCTGTATACCTGAACTATGGTGTGTATGAATATACATATATGTATATACATATATATATATATATATACATATATATATATGTATATATATATATGTATATATATATACATATATATATATATATGTGTATATATATATATATACATATATATATATATATGAAACATATATGCCTAGAAATGGAACCTAGAGCTAGGCTATCAATGGCATTAAATGCATAACATGGCAGTTTTATTTTATCCTAGAGGAAATGAGGAGCCACTGGAGCTTTGGGAAACCTGTAGTCTAATAGCAGACTAAACACAGTCAAATAACTATAATGTTAAATTTAATATGATAAGTCACAAAGAACATTACAAATAAAGAAATCTGACATTTTTTTTTGTGAGCATGGTTATGAAGCATGTGGGACTTCTGTTAATATTTTGGGTAAGAGAAAATTTGAAGAACTTTGTTTTGAGAAGAGTAAACTCTGCTAGATTTCCCTACAATGATTTTAAGGGAAGATCAAATGGTATTTGGATCAGAGTTGATTGCACAGTACACATTTGGGAAATGTCAAAATTCTCCTGCATTTCTTCTCACTACACAAATTTCCCTCTTCTTCCTGTCAATCATCCTATACAAAGATTTTCTCAACATGTACTGATGAGTCACTTTAGCTGCAGAGGGCATTTTGATGAACAAGGAGTTTATCAAACAAAAACAATCCATATCTTCGACCCTGGTTAGGAATGTCTGTTGCTTCAAGGGATCCCCAGCAGGGCAAAATTACAATTGCTTTTGCAACTGTCTTTCCTGACAGCTTTCATGGAGTGCTTGGTATGGAGAACCTGCAGGAACAAGCGCGGTTTTAAAAGTCTCATCCTGTTCCATTCTAAGGATTAGCTCCTTGGAAATTTAATAGTTTATTTCCACATATGACAAAGCCAACTGTTGGGCATTTCTCAGTGCATAGCTTCTGTTTTTTCACAAAATCATTGAATCTCAGTATGAAAAGGTATCGGTGCTTGGCACATAATATGTGCTAATAAATGCTTGTTGATTGCTGGATTGACAGGTGAGGGTCTGGGACAGAGTTAAAAGAAATTACTGCAGCTGGCTTAAAACCCACACCAGCCATGGTCTTCATCTGGGCCAGTGATGAATGACCATAACACAGCTGGGGTTCAAAGAATACCAAAGAAGATGTCAGTATCCAAGACATAGATAGGTAATGTCCTGGGAAATCTATCTGGAGTAACAGAAAGATGTTACTGTAACAAAATATACACTGTATACAAAATACGCTGTAACAAATACACTGTATTTGTTATACGCTGTAATACGCTGTAACAAACCCAGTAGGATGGATAATAAAGAGATTCCTAGGTATATACATACATACATATACATCTATATAAAAGGCAAAGTTTGGACCAGGCAGGAGAACCTTCCCTCTTTGGGTTAGCTTTTGTACTTATTCAGATGCATCTTCATGGCAGATTCAAGCTGCTTTGGAATTTCTGAAAAATTCATAGGATCAAGAACATTATATCTCTTTGGAGTTTCTTTGAAAGAAGGAAGGAAGTAAATAAGCATTTGTTAAGTGCCTATCTTTTGCCATGTGGTTTTTAAAAATCTTACTTCTTTTGCTCATCACAACAACCCTTTGAAGGAGATACTATTATTTTCCCATTTGCAGATGAGGAAATGAAAGTAGATGGAGATGAAGTTACTTTTCCAGAGTCACTTAGTTCATTTTGGAAGCTAGATTTGAAGTTTTCTGACTTGAAAGTCAAGTCTTTGTGGGTAGAAAATACCCACAAAGAAATTAAACAAGGATTTTATAAAGAATTTCTTATCATATCAGAAAAAGGCTTTTGACACTGTCTTCTCTTGCTGAGCTGCAAGTAGGTTAAAAAACAGATTTTAAGACTAAAGGTACTAATTAGCTGGCATTGTTCTATATCCCAATGAGCTATTGAAGTTGCATAGCAGATAGAGCATTGGCCTTGGAATTAAAAAGTCCAGAGTTGAAAGTCTGCCTCAGACTCTTTCCAGCTGTGTGACCCTGGGCAAGTCACGTAATCTCTCAGTCTTGGTTTTCTCTTCTATAAAGTGAGGGTAATGAGTGTATCAACTTCACAGAGAAATTGTGAGCACATATGAGATAATATATAAATTGTTTTTCATATCTTAAAGTGCCATATAAATATTATCCAATAGCCAAATGAGGATCTACTTGTAAACTGGAAATACCCATTTCAACCAAGACTCTGAGGACAGATGTCTTCTTTATTGGAAAAAATGCAGCCAGGTTTTTGTTTCCATTTTGTTTTTGTTTTTTTTACTCTCCAGCTGATGACTATGTGAGAGCTTTGTTTTTCTTTAAAAAAAAAAAGCTTGTAGAAAAAAGCCTGGGCTTTTAGCTAAAAGGAGATGGTAGATCCCACTGTTCTTCTTATGGGAAAAAAAGCTGAGGATTAAATATGAAGCTGAAAATAGCAATACCTGATAGTGAACAACACTGGGACTAGCAGGGCATGGTCAAATAGTAGCAAACAAGTCAAGACTAGCAAATAGCCAAGTCCAATACTAACTACATGTCATACTCATATGCTTAATAGAGACTCCATGAGTAGACTAAAATGCTCTTTAATATCATCAGAAAGTGGTACCTTTAGAAACAGTATGATTCTATATCCCGAAGACACTATCATATATAAGTATACATGAACAAGCTTTTCCCTTGAGAAAAAATGAAAAAATATGCCTCTAATATTTCTTTGGACTGAAGCTTGTAGAAGGGAAGACTCATGGAGGACCTAATAGTGGTCTTCAAGTATTCAAGTATATGGATTTATATGTATAAAGCTAGAAGGAATTTTATAAAAAAGTCAATTGAGGTGAAGATGGGAAAATGACTTGAACAAGGTAACAAGATTAGTGTCAGAGACACTGATAGCATATGTAATATTACAGAGCTCAGCTTTTTTACTCTAAAGACAGTAGTATTTTTAACATGGAGGCTTCTATATAGAAGAGAGAATAATAGATTTGTTCTCTTTGATTCCACAAGGCAGAATTAGAAGAAATAAAAGGAAGTTGGAAAGAGGAGGCAAATTTAGATCAAATTTTAGGAACAGTTTACTAATAGAGTCATGTGGAAGGCCATTTTTGGCCTGCCTCAATCAAACAATAAATATTCATTAAGTTTCTTAGCTTTGGCAAAACTATAAGACCTACTGGTTTTGATAGCATATATAATAATCCAAGAAAAAGCTGGATGATGTATCAGATACATGGCCTTAGATTGGATAAAATGATTACTCAGGTCCCTTCCCACTTTCAAATTCTTTGATTCTGTATTATTATATATGTATCAAAATCAGTAGGTCTTATAGTTTTGCCAAAGCTAAGAAACAGAAACAACAACAACAACAACAACAAAAAAACCTCTGGCACAAGTGAAGACAGTAAAACTAGAGAGGGAATCCATTTAGAAGTAACCCCCTTCTCCATTGATATAATATATTTCTGGGAAAATGTGCCCCAGTTTTATGAAGAGATATGGTTTATTAATATTTTTCTTCCTATGATATTTCCCTTAAAACAACAAACATTTATCAAGTACCTACTATGTGCCATGCACTGAAGTAGGTGTTGGGAACATGAAGATAAAAATGAAAAATGTCAAGGAGCTCACATTATTTCACGGGAGACAATAGGTACATATACATAAATAAATACATGCATAAATATAAAGTAAACTTGAGGGAGGGCCTTGGAGTTGTGCCAAATGGTAGAGCACATGTTTGGTTTTTCATATGTGAGGCCATAGCTTTGATTCCCATCATTTCCAAGTCTTTTTTGTTGGGACTATTGTTTAACTAATTCTTCACTATTATAATTTCATATTTTAAAAGTATGCAACAATTGTATTTATCCTTATTACATTTCATCTTATAAGATTTGGATCATTGCTTCAATTTTCTGAGATTTTTTGGACCATGATTCTCACATATAATTTATTAATTATTCCTCCAGGTTTGTGCTATATAGAAGTGAAACCAATATATTATTGATGCCTTCATTCTGATGAGAGAAATTATTATTGAATAACCAAATATTGGGAAGATGCAGGACTTTTTTGCTTTTCTCACTTTAAGATTAGTTTAAAGCTTAGTTCTCTGAAGAGCAGGGTAGATGATGAATTGAAATTTTGGAGTTGCTCTACCCAACTAAAGAACCTTACAAAGAATTTAATCTAAAGTGAATTCTGGCCTGTTGTGTTCTACTCAGGTTACTCTTTGCCTGTATTGCCCAAGTCTGGGGGTGGTCTAGAAGTAAATTACATAATCAAAGATTTGTCCCTCAGCTCCTTACTTGAATATTTCATTATAATATTCATTCTTCTCATTAATTGTTAGAGTTAATTGCCACTCTCATGGATACCCATTCTTCCAAGGGCATATGTATGTTGAGAAGGCTTCATAAGGAGGTCTTTAGCTTTACAGAGGGCCACTGCCCCCTTTTATTAATTATATGCTAGCATGATTAATAAAATGATTATCCAGAAACTACATTTCTCGATTTTTTTGTCACATTAATAAAAATATTGTCTAGAATAGGGCAGAGGATAGATCCTAGATAACACATTATTAGAACATCTTTTCAGGTTGACATCAGTCCTCAAATCAATGTTCTATTTTTGTAGTAGTTGTTGTTGTTCACTTATTTCAGTGTGTCTTACTCTCCATGACCCCATTTAGAGTTTTCTTGGCAAAGATATTGCATCAGTTGGCCATTTCCTTCTCCAGAATGCTCTACTTACAAACTCTAAATTAACAATGAATACACCTCAGAACAATATCATTGAGGCCACTTTCTTTATTCATAAGATTATCTTGAGAATTTATTACAAAATTTTTTGGCATATTTAGTTGTTGCCCTCTCAAAGCCACAAAAAATAAGGTAAGAATTAAAGTCTATTTTGTAGTTGGTTGGACAATAAGGATAAAACAATGAATTTAATTTTGCATTTTATTGCAGTAACCCAAGGCTATAGCCTCATTTGTTACTTACTAATAGGAAAGGGACTGATTTGCTTAGTTGACCAAAGAAAAGTCTTTGAACAAAAAGTCTTTTTTGAGTACCCCCTAAAGCTAATTAATCCCTTGTCTCTTCCTTTTGCTGGATGTTTCTCTAACAAACTCAGTTACCTATTGAGTGAGGCACATAAAAAGCAGATCAGAGATCTACTCATACTAGCTTTTGGAAATATCTTGCTTCATATGTACCTATCAGTATTTAAGTAAATAATGACAATAATAATAATAATATTCATTTCATGCTTCAGGTTTGCAAAGCACTTCATATGTTTTGTTTCTTCTAAACTTCAAAACAATCCTATTAGGTAGAAATTTCCATAATCCTTATTTTTCAGATGAAGAAATTGAGTTTTAGAGAGATTAAGGGATTTACTTAGGGTACCATAGCTAGCAAGTACTTGAAATAGGATTTAAACCATCTTTTCCTGAATCCAAATCTAACTTCTATTACACTAAGAGCCTAGATCCTATAAATAATTATGCTGATGCTTGGGAAGTTGCCAAGTAAGTGTAAAACAGATTTACTAATATATTTTCCCCTTCATCATTCATTGCAAGTCTCTTTTCAATGATATCTATTTTATGGACATCATAAATCAATATTCTCCTGGGATATTGATATGGGAAATAGTAGAAGAGGGAAGACATGACAATGAAGAAGGAAAATTAAGGATACATTGTACCAACTTGCAATATGGTTACTTAAATAAAAATTCTGCAGCTTATCTTAGATTTTTGGAAGCTATTTTCAAGTCTGAGGTCATCCTTATTGAAATATATCTTGTTACTTGCTGAATTTTTTTACATTTCTGTCATCTGCTTCATTAAAAATAAGCCTATTGCCCAATGCCTGTCTACAGTTTTCCCTGGGGGGTAAAAGAGGCAAATCTAAGATCCAATAGCAATTTAGCTAACTCTAGGAAGCCATGGTAATAGAGGAATCCAATTTAGCTGTTAACAGATGACTATTAGATAATTAATTAGAAACATGGACTATTGTTTGTAGTCACACCAGGAAAGATTCATTATCTGAAAGATTGAACAGCAAATTTGAGAAAGAATAGAATATTTTTTTAAAATAAAATTTATTTAATGTGACAGTGGGAGAAATAAAAAGCACTCTTTTTCATAAAACCAAATGCTATTTGGAAAGAAGAGATGTAGATTTGTTTTAGTTGTCACTTTCAAAAACAAATATGTGATATATATATGTATATGTATATGTATATATATATATATATATATATATATATATATATATATATATATATACAATAGCATCAATTAATGGTAATAATAATAATTCTGCATAGTAGTAAATGAGCATGTAGACACCTATACCACACCATGTCACTGTATAATCTTGAATTTCATACCACAGCATACAAATTTGACTTACCTGTGTCACCAAAATGGTAATGATAAAGGGTTTATTCTGTGCTTCCATTCCATTGCTTCTGTGATTGTGTTCCCTGAGTGATATACAATGCACATATCTTTAAAGCAGCAATCCAAAAGCAGTAGAACATGGAGGAAAAAGTCTTCAACACAGTTCCCAGCATTTTCTCATTGAAAAGTTATTCAGTATATGTAGAGATAGGGTCTATTCCTATTGACAAGTGACTTGGAAACTTTTCTCATTGAGGATTTGTCTATTATCTAAGGAATGACTAGAGTAGTTTTTATTCCTAATTATATTCCAGATCCTTGTTTCCTTTCTAAAATGGGCCTTATTATCTTTTTCCCAAACTGAAAATTTTTTATACTTCTCCATTATTATCTAGGGCACAATAATTCTTCTAGTGTCCTTAAATTTATAGCCTCAGTATTATCCTCAACTCTCATAACCCACATGTTTGATCAGTTGTAAAACTTATAGTTTCTTCTTTATCTAAATCTCACCCCTAGTCTCTATTGATGTAGCTATTCCCATATTTCAGACCTTTACTACTTCTTTCTTTCTAGGTATTTGGGGTTAATTGGCTTGCCCAAGATTATACAGCTAGTAAGTATCTCAGGTCAAATTTGAACTCAGCTTCTCCTGACTTCAAGGCTACTGTTGTATCCACTGGGCCACCTAGCTTCCCTATTAGTTCTTGCACAGATTATTTCAAAGATCTCTTAAATGGTCTCCCTGTTTCAACTTTTCCAGAACACCAGCTCATCCTCTTCATTGTTGCCAGTGATTTTCCTTAAGCTCAATTATATAAATGCCACTCTCCCTACTAAATAAATTGTAGTGGTTCCCTTTTGGCTTGTTGGCAATATAATATTTAACTACATATTGTAATTATATCATAATATAAATATAGTAATATTATAATGGTATATTATTATATAATGCTATAATATAATATAGTATGATTATATAGTATAATATAGCATGATTAGTATAGTAGATATAGTATAATATAGTATGATTATATAGAATATAAAATGTGCATTTTTATTTTTAGCTTTTAAAAGCCTTCACATTCTGAACCCAATCTGTCTTTCTGGCTTTCATGTACATCATTCTTTTTCTAACATAACTAATTAGCCAATTTGACCTTGTCTCCATTTCTTCTATACAACAAGTAATTCTTCTTTTTATTGCAATTTACCTGGGGAAATCATAAGGTCATAAGGGACCCTAGGGGTCATTTAGTCTGGCTATTCTATTTTGTAAATGAAGAACTAAAGCTTTAGAGAGGTTGAATACCTGTTGTGAATGCTGTAAGTCTAAGTGCTGAAAGTCTTAGAGTACAGCTATGTATTCAAATCCTGTTCCAAGGATTCCCTATGAGGAAAATTATTTAAATCACATGATGAACTTACTAAGGGCAATTAGAGTATTCTCACTATCTCTAAAGGATAGTTTGAACATGTCTCTTCTACCCCAAATGATAGGGCTTTGCCATTATACCTCAAAGTTTTTCATGATGAATCTCCAACTATCAGTAACATTTGAGCAATCATGGAGAATGAGTCACATGATAGAAGAAGGGCAAAGGTTGTTCCAATTAAAAAAAAAAAAGTGAAAAGAATGGAGATTATCATCTTTAAACCAGTGTGCTTGACTATAGTTCCAGGCAAAAGTCTGAATATACAGGATTGTAAATGAGCATAAAGAAAAGGAAGCTTTAATTCCAGAGAGCGGCTCATCAAGAATGACTCAACTGAGATTAAACTCATTTCCTTTTTGACAGGGTTACTAGATCAGGTTGCAGATTAGTTACTATTCCTAGCAAAGCTTCTTGTTGGAAAATGTGGATTAAATTATTACCATGCTATTTTCTGGACTTTTCTGTCATGTTCCAGGAACTTCTTTATTTTGGGAGATCACTTCAGTATTATAATTCATATCTCAGAACTACTCATGGGACCTTTCTCTCTGATTGGATAGCTCCTCCCAGAATCTCCATTTAATGAGAACAACCCATATCTCCACTACCAGTTACCTTCACTACTCATCTCTCCCCTTTGTCTATTTTGTTTCCTTTTATGTATTATCTTTCCCAATTGGAATGTAAGCTCCTTGAGTGTGAGGACTATCTTTCTTTTCTTTTCTATTTGTTAATTAATTAAAAAAAAATCTATTATAGATTTATTTTTTACTTTCATTTCCTTTTAAATATTAAGCTCCAAATTATTTCCCCCTGTTTCACCTACTGAGAAGGCAAATAATCTGATATCAATTATACAGGGTAAATCATGAAAAACATATTTTTATGTTAGCCATATTTCAAAAAAGTCAGAAAAATAAAGGGGAAATATTATACTTCAATTTGCACCCAGATTCATCAGGTCTATCTATGGAGTTGAATAACATTTTCTCACCATGAGTCCTTTGGAATTGTCTTGCATTATTGTGTTTATAAGAATAGCTGAGTCTTTCATAGTTGATAATCATTACAACATCACTTCTCTTGTGCACAATGATCTCTCCATTTTCTCACTTTGCATTAGTTCATATTCATCCAGCAATGCCTTTTTTTCCCTTAAAGCATGCCACCCTGTCATTTTTATAGTACAATAGTCTTCTAGCATAATAATATGAGCATCATTCAATTTAAATTCTTTTTCACCACAAAAGGAGCTGCTCTAAATATTTTTGTGCATCTAAGTCCTTTTCTTTTTAATTTGATACAAATTTAATAGTGGTATTGCTGGGTCAAAAGGTATGTATAGTTTTATAGCATTTTGGACAGAGTTCTAAATTGCTTTTTTGAATGATTGGAATCATTCACTAGTCTACCAAGTGTATAGATACAAGTGTATCTATTTCTCCTTTTCCTTCCCTCCAGCATTTGCCATTTCTGATAGGTGTGACGTGGCATCTCAGAGTTGTTTTGATTTGCCTTTCTCTAATGAATATTGATTTGGAGCATTGCTTAATATAACTATCAATAGTTTTGATTTCTTCTGAAAACTGTTTTATATCCTTTGACCATTTATCATTTGGGGAATGGGTCTTACTTTTGTAAATTTGACTCAGTTATAAACTCAGTATATATTTGAAAAATGAGGCCTTATCAGAGAAACTTGTTGAAAAAAATTGGATATTAATTCATTGTCTATGGTACCTTATGATTATTTCTTTTAATTAGGTCTATTTTTGCTTTTGCTTTGTTTGAGATCATGATTGCTATCTCTGTTTTTTTACTTCTGTTGAAGAATATTAGATTTTGCTCCAGCTCTTTATTTTTACTCACTGTGTAACCTTTTCTTTTAAGTGTCTCTTACAAACAACATATTATAGGATTCTGGTTTCTAATACATTCTGCTTTCTGTTTCTACTTTATGGGTGAACTCATCCCATTCACATCTAAATCTTTGGTTTCTCCAGTGTATTTCCCTTCATCCCATTTTCTTCTGTTCATCTCTATTATCTTACTCCTTCTTTAAAGTCTATTTTGCTTCTAATCATTGCCTCCCCTAATCCATCCTCTCTTTTGCCATCTTCCCTTTTCAATTATCCCCTTCCTCTCCTATTTCTTATTGGGCAATTTAAATTTCTATACACAACTCTGTGTGTGTGTGTGTGTGTGTGTGTGTGTGTGTGTATTCTCTCTTTGAACCAATGCTGATGAGAATAAAGCATTCACTACCCCCATTTTACCTTCCATTGTAAAAAAAAGCCCTTATATGAGAACTTCCCCATTCCAATTCTCCCTTTTTTCTTTTCCCATACATACCTCTTTCTCATCCCTTAATTTTGTTTTTTGAAAATAATTCCAGCACAATTGACCCACACTCATTGCTTCTATCTATGTAAACTCCTCTTAAAATTGCCCTAATAATGACAAAATTCTTAGGCATTATATGTGTCATCTTCCCATATAGTTGAACTTCACTTAGACCCTTTATGTTTACTCCTACATATTTACCTTTCTGTGTTTCCCTCAAGTCTTATCTTTGAACATCAAATGTTATATTTAGCTCTGGTCTTTTTATCTAAAATGCTTGAAAGATGTCTATTTTATTAAATATCCATTTCCCCCCATGACATTATGCTGGGTAGGTGATATTTGGTTGTAATCTCAGTTCCTTTGCCTTATAAAATATCATATTCTAAGTTCTCTGCTTCTTTAAAATAGAAGTCATTATTGTGTGATCTTGAATGTGGCTCCATGATATTTGAATCATTTCTTTTTAGCTGCTTTTTATATTTTCTCCTTGACTGGGAGTTTTGGAATTTGCTTATAAAATTCCTGGAAGTTTTCATTTTAGAGTCTCTTTTAGAAAATGATTGGTGTAGAACAATTAGACGTCTTTAGTAGAGTGCTCATGATACTTGACCTTGTATTGCTTAACACATAAAAAGGTAAGGATTGGGTTGGAATCATCTCATTTAGTCCTAAAATACTTATTAGAGAGAAACATATATCATTTGGTTCCTAGGAGTGAAAAAGGCTTAGATACTTTCCTGGGTTGCCAAGAATTGTCTTTGAACTGAATGAAGGACCTGATCATGTTCTCTGGACTGTCCATGGAAATAATTTGTGACTCAGAGAAAAATGGGAGAATATTCCAACAAAATCAATGAGAAGAAGTTTATTTAGGCTGTGGGGAAGAGGAGGCAGAGAATGGCTCAGTCTTAGTTTACCCATTCTCTCCTCCAGCCTTGGACTGAGGAGGACTTTTAGAGATTTAAAGGGTATGGAGGATTTTGGCTTTCCAATTGTCACTCAGGCATCATTACCATGATAGCAGCTGGTGGTGGCACTTTCTGCCTCAGGAGCCAAAAATAGATCAAGAAACAAGAAAAGATTCCAGGGTTTACAACGATCCACGCATAAAAGATCTAGATCCCATTTATCACTGAATTATTATGTATTTGTGGGACAGTGTCACAGACTTTGGGGTAGATATTTTGTACTGTTATTGCTATAACACCTTAGAAAACACTACTTTCTAAAAGCTAATTAAGTCTAGCTGACTTTTATTTCAACTGATACTTAAAGAAAGAAGAAAACCTATAAGGATTTATGACATATTATTAAAATGACAATTAAGATCCCTTAATGCTAGCACTAACGTCCCTAATGAACACAATATACATGCTCTGGATTCATGACTCATTAGTGTGGGTAGAATTTGGAAAAGCATATACTACAAATAGCTTAGTTAATAATAATTGATATTTAAATAATTACTATTATGTGATAGGTTCTGTGCTAATAACTTACAATTATTATCTGATTTAATGCTTACAACTCTGGGAAGTAAGTTAGCCTTATTTTATAAATAAGGAAACTGAGCTTAATGAGGATAAGTGATTTGCTTAAGATCATACAAGTATAAGTATTTAAGGTTAGAGTCTTCCTGATTCCAGGCCTGACACTCTATCCAAGGTATACCCTAAAGACATTCTTATCAAGTTTGCAGATAAAATAATTGTATATTAGCTAATATTTTAAGTGATAGGATCCCAAAACAATTTTTGATTGAATTCAATATCATTGTGATTAGGATCAAAACTATATTTGAGTTCCAAAAATCCTCTTCACAAGAATTTGAAAGTTATGGCTAAATAGCAGTTATTTTTTGAAAAAAAAATCTGGGGAATTTAAATGGATTGTAAATTCACTACAATCCTGTAAATTGATGGAGCTTCCATGCAAGCTACTGTAATCTTAATTTACATGGGGAGGTTTAGCACTTAAGAATAATGAGGTGGTGATCCTATTATATTCTGCCTTGGATATTCTACACCTGGAATATTATATCAGAATTGGGCACCACATTTTAATATCATTGATAATTTGGAGAGTGTTTAGTGGAAGGCATTTAGGATGATAAAAAGACTTAATCACTTCGTACCAGATGGGGATTGGTTAAATGAAATGTTTTTTTTTTCCCCCCTTAGAAGAAGAGAATGTCCAGCATGAGGCATGAAAGGTATCTTCAAGTTTGCCAAGTGGTAAAATGAATAAAATGTTGGATGATGAGCCAGAAATACCTGAATTGAAGTTCTGCCTCAGGCCCTCTCAGTGACTCAATTTTTTTCATCTATCAAGAGAAAATTGAACTCTATTGCCCCTAGGGTCTCTTCTAGTTCTATATCTATGATCTTATGATAATTTTTACATAGACATTTTTAGATACTTCTAAAAATCTTATAAAGTTATTGAAGAGTAGTTATGTGAAAAGAGTATAGACTTTCTTCCTTTGGGTTCAAAGTACAGAAAGGAAGCAATAAGTAGAAGAGGTTTTCAAAGAAGCCTCAAAGTTTTAGATTTTAGACAAAAAAAAAAATCTTACCAATCATTAAAGCTCTACTAAAGTGCAATGCTTGGCCTTGGGAGCTGGTCAATAAGCTTGTCAAGATTGTTGTAAGGGTAATGCTTTTAAAGGTCGAGTTGGATTAGATGATCTCTAAGGTCCCTTCCATCTAAGTTCTATCATTCTCTGTGTGTATTTATAGGGGACTGCCATGTGTGGGTATTTTTTATGTTGATGCTACAAAAATGCTTTCCTTGGATTCTACAAAGCATCATGGGCATCTAGCTTTATTCAATGATTCATAGAGTGGATTTTATGGTTTTTAATCAGGAACAGAAAATACTTGTTTGGTATCTCAGACTCCAATGAACCAAGCCTCAATAAATAATAGAAGTTGAAAGCTAACTAGCAGGAGAAGACATGTTCTTACTTCCTGATCTCACTTGATTTTTCAGAAAATGCTCATTCATCTAATGAACATAAGCTGTGAAACAGATAGATCTTCTTCAGTGTCTTGGGTATCAGGTAGAGGCCATTCACATTAATTAGTCTGCCTACAACTCATCAAGTCTAAGACATTCTGAAGCACTTTTGCCCTGGAAAGGTAAGAGATAATGGTTTCTAAATAAAATATCAAGTTGAGATTATCTTGAAATAGGTTGAAATTTCTCTAGATCTAATAATTTACTTGGGCAGTAACAATTAAGTAGATTTATCTACTTTCTTTTTCCATTGTACTCCATACACTTAAACTAACTCTGACTTAACCCCTGATTATTCAGTAGGTGAAGATTTATAAGCATCTTGGTATATTATTGATACTGACTTTTAGAGAGCAAAAGATTATCCACCAGTAATTAGAATCTCCCAACAGTAATATCCTCTATAGAAGCACAGTCTGTCATATAAATAATCCTAGGAATTCCAATATTTTGCTCTGCATTTAAGAAATGGTACATCAAGCAGGGCTCTGCTTAAAGGGGACTCTTTCTGAAACAGCTATCATTTGAAACTTAGGAAATTCAAGTAATTCTTTGTGACTGTCCGCTGGAGGTGAAGGTGACAACAACATGGATTTCACCAAAATTGTGATACAGTGAAAAACCGCATTAGAAACAAAGACTCACACAGAAGAAGTGGTTTTAAGGATAATATCAAAGAAATATAGAAAACAAAAAAAATGTATTGTTCACATGGTGACCCTGAGGATAGTCAATGCATAACTAGCAACCTTATCAGATGGTGAAAAACTGTATCTGAAAATGTGGTTCAGGAGTAAGGAATGGTCAAAAATCAAATGATAGGTTGGATTATTTTATGGAAAGAACTGGGGGGCACTGGGCATGATAAGTTCCAGAGAATATTAATAATAACAACAATAACAAAAGTAAAGAAAAAGGAATGGATTATAGTTGAATGGACAAGAAATAGATCATTACTAAAGTGGGAGTATTTCTAAAAGCAGCTGAGTATAGTCAGACCACTAATCTGTGAGAACAAAGATTAGAATTAATGCAATATGAATTGACTTTAAAATAAATTTTACAAAGGATCATCTAATTAATTATATTAATAAATTACAAAATGTATAATTTTTTGCATATATATATATATACACACACACACACATCTCCCTTGTCTCTCTCTGTCTCTTTGTCTCTCTCTGTATGTGTGTGCATATAAAACTTAAGATTTAAATATGATAAAAATTTAAATGCCCTCAAGTGCAATACCTTCATTTTACAAATGAGGAAACTTAAAGCACAGAGAATTGAAGGGCACTTATCCAAGGATCTTGATACCTTATTGATACCTTCTTGATACCTTAAGGATAGTATTTGATAGTATTTGATACCTTAAGGATAGTATTTGAATTTGGATCTTACTTTACAATGCTGCCTGTGGAAACACAAAAGACTATTTTAAACAGGATTAAGATTTATAATTATTCTGTGTAAAAGTATTTTTATACCTATATTTTACTTCTATATGTCTTAGGCCTCTACTTTTTAGTTTCAAATAGCTTTGAGGTTTACTATTTTGTAGTAAAATTTGAAATCTGGTACTTCTACCTTCAACCCTGTTTTGTTTTTTCCCCCACATTATTTCTCTTGAGATTCTTCATCTTTTCTTCCACTAGTTGAATTTTCTTGTTAGTTTTCTTCCCCTATGAAGTAATCCTTTGGTAGTTTGATTAAGAAATTGAATCTTAATACAACATTGTATAAGTTCATTCATATAAAGATATAGAAGAAAATTATCCAAGTGGATTTGATTGTATTTCTCCAGTATTCTGACGATTCCAATGTCATATTCAAATTAACAAGCTCTAAAGCTCAAGTCAGTCATGAGGTTAAAGGATGAGTAAAGGACAAAGAGAAAGGCACTCTCAGAAAAAAAGAGACAAGAGTTTGCTTTGCCAGGGGCATTGGGCCTTTAAAGCTATAAACCAATCATAAGGCTCATATATCTGAAAGAGAGAGAGAAAAAATCATGAATGATGTTTCTAGCTCCCTTCAAACTTTTTGAAGTTAGTGAAGAAGATTACACCAATCCTCCAGTTTTTAAAAGAATTCTATTACTTCAGTCTGACTTTTGACTTGACAATTGCTTATATCTTTTATGCCCTAAAGCTAAAATCATTCCTAACCTTTCCTTTCCTTCTCCCCAGTTTCTGCCTCAGAACTTCTCATTTATCTAAGCAAACCAATTTCCCTCTCTCAGCTCTTTATATTTGACCCTTATAAGAATGGTGTAAAGTAGGTATAATGCATATAATTATGCATATTTTAGAGAGGAAGAAACTACAGCTTAAGAAAGTGAGTTAACTTGCCCAAGTAGCTAGCATCTGGCAGAACTGAAATTAGATATTGGATATCTCAATTCACTTGCTTCCTTTATAACCTCAGACCCACTTTCTATGGTCTTCCATTGTTTCTAATGGTGTACATAGGATACTACACCAGTTGTAGCATAAGGCTGTTTGGAAGACTGTTGAGAAACAAGGTTAGAAGATAAAGTCACCTAATTCTGAATGGTAATCCCCTGCTTCCCTCCTTTCTAATTTATATATAAAATAATCTAGGCTGCTGAGCACAGGTAGTGTGTAAACACTATACAAAGGAGAAATTAGGCAGCCACAATGTGCTTTTTAGAGGTGTCCAAAGGCCCATTTGCTAGTATCTTCCTCATGGCTTCCCTCAATGCTTTTCAATTAAATAGTTGAATCTGCCCATGGAATCCATGATTACTCATGATTATCCATTAGCAAAAGAATATTTATAGATGATTAAATGAATAAAGAATAGGTCATAGTCCTGTGAGATTTGAAACCTGGATTGCTGTGTTTTAGTGAAAAGGGCTGTTGGGATAAATAAACAAATGCATCATTGGTTGGTGAAGGCAAGGCAAACCTCCAGATTTGTAATATGTACCCTCTACTATTGAGAAATCCATTTTAGGATATTGAGGGTGCTGTTGTTTATACTGAAGAATAAAATAAAAGAAGGAAGGGAGGAAGGAAGGAAAAAAAATAATTAAATTGATATGGGAATGCCATGACTAGAACACCAATTATTACTTCTCCTTTGGAGAAAGGCCTTAGTAAAATGTCCAAGAACACATAGAATCACTTAGGAAGTATATAGCTATGAACTTAAAGACTTTCATTGATACACTTTTTTCTAGGCCAAAAACCAGAGGTTGAAGTAAAAGAATTAAGTACGAAGATCACAGTGCCTGGGATGGGGTGAAAAATATAGAGAGGACAAAGAAAGATGAAATGGGAGGATTAGGGGCAGGATCAAGGCTAAAATTTCATTTGCTTCCTAATTTTGTATCTGGCCAGTCAGGTGCATTAGTTAGTGTGCTGCTGAGGCTAAGGTCATCATTTATTTCTTGGAACTGTCTTTTAGCTTTGGAGTTCTGTTGCTGTCACAAAAGTACACTTTCAATCATTGTGGAAATTGTATAAGAAAGTAGATCTACTGCATAGCTCAAACCCGTTTCCCCTGCTAGAAAAAATGATAGTTCAAAGTCCATGTCCTACTGATCCTGTGTCAGAAATCTTTGTATAAGAGTGGCAGTTAGAAAAATAATCTGTGAAGCCATATTGAAAACCCTCATCTGGAAAATGTGAGGAAAACAGAATATTCCCATGATGTATGTATCACTTCCAATTATTTTCTTTTGGTTTCCTGAAGCATCCAACTTACTCCTAACACCTGCATAGAACTCCCAGAGAGAGTTTCAGAAGGGTAAAGATAGCAATTCAAGATGGGAAGCCAATACCTCTAACATATCACACATACTTACAAATGGTAGTTGGGGGAATACTTTTATTTCCTAAATCCAAGGTTAAAATATGTTAGGAGACTATGAATTTAAATAAATGATCAGGAAAAGCCTTGGTGGGGCTGAATTCATTTTGCCAAAAGAAAAATAATTAGAATAATTCAATTCAGCAAACCTTCATTAAGAGTCTTCCATGTGTAGCACTAAAAATTGTTGAGTTTGATTTTTATTGAGAAGTGAAAATAGGAAAATGAAAGGGAATCCAGTGGAAATGTGCCATGTCTTAATTGATTGAAAGGTGTAAGTTAGAAAGGTTCAACTCAGCATATTCATTTTGTGGCAAATCTCTAGCTGGCTATTACATAGTACTGTAAGGTACTTTACAAATATTATCTCATCTTACCCATACAACAGCCCTGTGAGGTAGATAATTATTATTTTTGTTCTTTCATAAAGATGAAGAAACCAAGGAGCCAGAGGCTTAGACCACACTTAGTATTTAGTAGGCACTTAATGAAAGTTGATTGATTGAATAAGTGACTTGTTGCCTGAGGCTAAATTTGAATTTAGGTTTTTCTGACTTAAGTGTTCTGCCTGCAGTCACACCATCTAGCTATAATATCCCTTTTTCAGAACATCCCATTTTCTTCTAATTTATAATGTATACCCACTACCATTGAGAAGCGTGGTGCTAGTATGTTGAGATATTGTTGCTTATACTGAAGGAAAAAAAAATGAAATTGTCTCATTATAGACATGCCTATAATTGGGACACCAATTCTTACTTTTCATTTGGATAAAAGGCCTTAATGAAATGACCAAGAACACACAGAACTACATAGGAAATATGTATTTATGAACTTAAAAGTTTTTTAGTGAGCTTCTATCAAAGCAATAAATTGAAATTCTTAAACTCAGGTCCATCACCTAGATTTAAAAAAAACATTTAGAAAACTGTATTTTTTATATAATATGTGTCCTTTGTGAATCTGTTTATTTCATTTTATTAACTTAAAAACTTAAGGTTAACCAGATTTAAAAATTTAGGGTTGACCAGACTGCCAAAGAAGTCTATGTAACAAAAAGGTTAAAAACTCCTAACTAAAGTGAATACTAACAAAATATTAATTAAAACAAAAATTAATGGCTCATTATTCCTTATGGCTGCTATACACACATTGTACACACAGCATGTAGCAGGAACTTGATAAAGCTTGTTGATTTGACCTTAGACATTGTATCCTGTTTGGTTCAGTTCTTCCTATTTGTCTCCTCCCCATGGTAGTGTCACTCAGAAGCTCAGAAAAGCTTGTGGTCTTTTGAGACCAAGTGTCCCTGGATCTTTCTCCCTGCCAAGAGATAAGGTCCCAACAAGAACACGTAAGAATAAGAATGTTATATTTAACATGTATTGGACTACCTGCCATTTAGGGGAGGGGGTAGGGAAAGGAGGGGAAAAGTTGAAACAGAAGGTTTTGCAATATGCATATGTTTTGTAAATAAAAAAAAAACTGTATATATATAAAAAAATAAAAATGTTAGAACCTAAAGTGATCAGGTCCAATTCCTTATTTTTCAGATTAAAAACAAATGAACAAATAATCAAACAATCAAGGACCAAAGAATGGTAGACTTTCTGCTTTGTTATGTTTGGTTGAGATGAGCAATACTCCCAGAGGAGTTTCAGGAAGCAAGCCACAAAAAGATGGGTTCACAGGGAACATTATTTGATTAAATGAGTAGATATTGTATATTTCCTCATTTTTATTTTATTTTTTACTTTTAGGAGATATGTTTAATTAAAGGGGCACTTTTGGCCTGGCTCAGGAAAATTCATAAGGGTTAACATAAGGTCCAGTATTCACAAATATGGGAATGCTGGGTTGTGTTCTCTCTCTCTTTCTCCCTTCTGCCCTCTCTCCCATCTGTCTCTGTCTCTTCTTTCTCTTTGTTTTTACCTCTGCTTCTGTCTCTGTCTCTCTGATTCTGTCCCTCTCAAGCAAACTCTTCTTTATAAGATGTAAGGAAATAATTGCCCTTAGGAGGGCATAGCTCTCTACATTGTTTTGTTTGTGTTTTTTTAATTATTAATTTTGGAAAGGAATATACTAGTAGAGTAATAATATTACAAGCAAGTCAAGTTTCCAGGAGCCTAAAAATTAAATAATGTACTTCAAAAATAAGGCAAAATTTTTACCTTATTGAGGTCTCTAGAATGTAAACTTATGCCTTGCATCTTAAAAATCCTATCCTCTCTCTCCCTTTTCACACATGAACTTGAATGAAGGCCAAGATTAAACTTTCCCTAGAGAGCAATAGAGGTCAATGAGAGATTTGTATTTCAAGCATTTTTTCTAGGAGTAAATAAACTTCTCCTAATGATCTGGCTTATCTAGGAGTTTTTTCAGCTGATATTGTGATCATTGTCATGCCCTTGCAAAGGCTCCAGGGTATGTTCTACCATGATTAAACATGGATGAGTGAACAGAAAAAAAAAAAAAAAAAAAAGCCAGAGCCTGAGAGACTTGTACCTGAAAGAAGGTGTTTAAGTATAGAGGATAAAAAAAAAAAAAAAAACAGAAGAGCCAGAAATTCTGTTGGGATGCTACCTTTTGGCAGGGAAAGAGTTCCAAGGGCATTGGTCCTGGAGCACTATAAGCTCACTATTCAGGAAGTCACCATAGGACTACATATGATAGGACATATAGGAAAGTCAGGACATGATAGAAAACAGATCATATTTAGAGCATGACTATAGCAGGGGTGAAAGTCTGCCATCTGTTATTTTCCTATTTTAACTATTATTTCCCCTTGCTAATTAGATACTAAATTCAACTGTTCTACCCTGCAGAAGAAATCCATGTTTGATCAAAGCCTTTTACATTTTAGTGCTTAGTGCAAAGCTCCATGTACCATTCCTTAGTTGAGTAAAAAGTTCTATTTCTTCTAGAGAAGAGAACAAGAGAAAACAAGAAAAGTCATTTGACTTTCTTAGCTCATTTATGGGTATCATTTTCTTTCTCCATTTTTAGAATGGCCACATCTGGCTAGTTCCCATGCTCTACTTCTGCCTGTTTTCAAATAAAGGTCTGGTTTTGGATCATTTTGCCTTAGATAAGAGTCTGTGACCCAAGCCTAATTAAAGATGGAGACTTGCTGGTGACTCAGCTGAAATAAGGCCATTCATTAGAATACCTGAAATAGTCAACAATTTTTATTGAACAATAGAACTGCAGTCATCAAAATACAGGAATATATTTTGCATTCATAAGGAAGCCATTTACCTTCTAAGAGTCAAAGTTTCTTTAATATAGGAATAATAATATTTGCAGAGTAGATGGAGACCTGTCTTCAAATTAGAAAAAAAATGGCTTCAAATGCTGTCTCTGGTACTTATGGTATGTGGTACCCTATGTAAATCATTCAATCTTTCAGTGTCCTAGGTAATTCTAAGGTTATAATTTGCAAAGAAGGTGGTAATCTACATCGACAGAGTGTTTTCTCACTTGAGAAATCAAAGTTATTATACCAAATATTTGCACTGCCTAACTCCTGGAGTTTTTGTGAGGAAAGCACTTTACAAAGCATAAAGTGCTTATAAAAATGTGAGCTTAATTATAGAAACAATGACAGGTCCTATGATCCTGCCAGATATCATACTATAAGCAAGGTCCAGGTTTAATGCCAATATATGGGGCAACTTCAGTGAGATGAGATGGCTAAATATATAGCTATTAAAATGAGCAATAGGCAAAGAAACATCTGCTGATATTCAAAATGTCTATCATTAGCGAAATAGTAAAGATCTACTCTAAAAGCATGTCAATAGTGGATCCATCCTCCATGGTTCAATAGCTGCCTTTATAGTACTTATTATGTAAAAGCTTTGCCTTCACTGGTGGCTCACTGCCTCCACGGTAGTCAAATAATTGATTGTCACAAGACAAAATTTGAATCAGCAATTCAGACTCTCACTCAATAACTTTATAGTATCAGTTCACACAATTCTAATAGGAAGAACAATAATTCTAAGTTTTCATTCTCTTAACCACAGATTTCTAATAGCAAGATAAATTCCAATTTTTTTAGCATGAAATTTCAGATCTCTACAATCTAGTCCCAATATGTCAATTCAATTAATTCTATTTTGTAATTGCAATAATTTCAAGAAACATTTTCAGTTTTATTTCTTAATACTAGTAGAAACCTTATACTATAGTCTTACGAATCTCCTTACTGTCCCCTGATCTTCAATACTTTGAAAACTGTAAAAATGAATTGCTATGGGTTCTCTTAGTGAAACAAATCATAACTGCATTCTAGATAGTAACAATAATAATAATTACAACTCACTTCCATATTTCATTATAGGTTTATGAAGTGATGTAATCATAACAATCCTATGAAACAGGTTCTATTGCAATTTCTATTTTACAGATGAGGAAAGTAAAACTCAACCATCAAATAAGTATAATAGCCAAAAATATTCATTTCCTAGTGACCAAGAAAAAGTAATGATCCTCTCTGCTTTGATTGGGTTGAGGACCAGAGACAATATGTGATATAGGTAAAAGGATGCTGGATTTGGATTTGCATTGGATTAAAATATCAGCCTTGTCACTTATGAACTGTGTGACTATTGGCAGGTCATTTAGCCCCTTTACATTTCACTTTGCAAAATTGTATGGTAAAAGGGTTTAGACTAAATGACCTCCAAGGTAACCTCCAACCCTAATCTGTGAGTCTATGATTCTATAAACTGATTTGACTAAGGTCACCCATACTAGTTGAATGTCATTGTTTCAGGTATTTGATTTCTCTGATCATTTTTTCCTCTTACAATTACTTCTAAAATATGTAACCCATGATGGCTAGAAATTCTAGTTCACAGTATAATAGCTATTTAGGGAGATTTCATAATTTAATTAAGTATATGTGTGTGTGGTCACATGAGAGTGAGAAGAAGAAAAAATAATGCTTCTTTCCTGGGTATCTGTGGGATATCATTGTAAAAAATAGAATTGCAGGAGCATTATTGAAATCCTAAACTTGCCCCATCTGTAATAGAAGTCACTGATGGTTTTAGCTTAGAAAGAGACTATTGTAGGATATTTTTTGAAGAGGAAACTAGATCTTCCAGATTTTGTAGGTTTAAAATTATGTCACTTTCCAGGTGAATATGCTGTTTAAGATTAGAATACAGAGATTATCAATCAATCAAAATTGGCAATTAGTGCCTATTATGTGCCAACTACTCTACTGAATGATGGAAATACAAAAAGGCAAAAGATAGCCCCTGTCCTCAAGGAGCTTAAGTGAGAAAACTCAAGCATAGCAATGCCTCAGCAATGCAGATTTCCCAGATAATTTGGAGAGGTTGGAATTGTGGCAAGAATCCAAGTCTTAGAGAAAATATTACATACTAATCATTTTAGTTGTGAAAGCTTTAATTTGGCCTCAAAAAATACTT
Source organism: Sminthopsis crassicaudata (assembly GCF_048593235.1). Taxonomy (NCBI): domain Eukaryota; kingdom Metazoa; phylum Chordata; class Mammalia; order Dasyuromorphia; family Dasyuridae; genus Sminthopsis; species Sminthopsis crassicaudata. The sequence goes on from NC_133619.1 coordinate 376,683,118, forward strand.
AATCCCCAATATCCTTGTTAAGAAACCAAAGAAGGTGGGATTTTTTTATTCTAATGGATACCAGAACCAATGAAAGGCACTTTCTCTTCCCCACTCACTCTCTGCTCAGCACTTAAATGATTCTTTACAATAAAACTCAGGCTTTGTAATTGTACATTCTGACTGTAAATGAAAAACTTTGTCTTGATCGGAGTTTTCATTCGCTCCACACAAACTAAGCAGTAAAAATATTGGTCTCCTCTGTGCTACGTAAAGAAGAAGGTGCCAACTAACTTGCAATGGAATCTGAAACAGATTTATTTTCATTTTGGTGACCATTAGCATTGAAAAGGTATGAAATCTTTTCTTTTAAATGCCTCTTTTCTGGGTTTCTCCCTCCTCCTTCATGACCAAATAATTGTTTATGCCCTGTGTGCCTCTGTCATGGTCATTAAAATTCGAGGAGAAAAGGTACACCTGAGAATTGCTATAGCTTGTCGATTGAAAGAGATTTGTTTGGGCAAATTACTTTGTTCGGGGTTTACTTGCTTGGGCCCTGACTTTTTCTTGAACTAGCATAAAAGGCTTTAAATTGTGTTTTCTTGGAGTATAAGAAGGATGAGGTAAAACAAATAACATGGGAGAAAATTTAAAATCCTTTTCCCCCAGAACTTCTTGTTTCATGAGAATTATTCTTGTTTGGATATGACCAAAGCAGATACAAGTTTTTCTTTTTTTTTTTTTTTTTTTTTTTTTTTGGCTTATTTTGTTTTGGTTGATGATTTCTTATCCTGTGAACTCAGGATGCTGCTTTCCATTTTTGTGGAAATTGGAAAATTTTTTTGTTATAGGGGACTTAGAGGCCCTAAACATTTTCTTTTGAGCCCTTGTTACCAACTTGAGGTTAAAGGCAGTTGTCATAGAATGGAACATGTTCCTTTGAGTTGAAAACTGTCAGGATGCTTTATTTTAAAGTTTCTTTAATCCATAAAGATAAGGATTTTTGTTGCCTGGGTGGTAATTCCTTGTCAGCTGAGAAGTACCACTGTAAAAAGCTCTGTTTGTGGAAATAGTAAACTGTCATCCTTTTTTCCATTGGTAGGTGTTCATGAAAATATCACTTGTAGCAGGTGGTGAAAATTAAGGGAAAATGAACCATTTCCCTGAGGCTTTGTAAGTGATCTCATTGCTTGTGTTCCTCAATTCTGTGAGCCTTGACTTTGGGATTGAATAAATATCAATTTATTGTCTAGGAGCACTCAAAGAATAGAAAGGGGTAGGAAGTGGCCAGTGTACAGTCAAATAAAAGAATGAAGGAAGGGGAGAGATTAAAGAAATGGATACTTATCAGAAGTCTGTTTTTTGGTGTAGTGTTTGTAATATTTCTGAGACTGAACTGGGGCCATATGGTTTTGTGCACAGAGAAAGAACTCTTGACTCTTGTCAATTTTTAGCATCTGGTCCTACTAACAGGAGAAGACTATAGTCTCCTTTGTGGTGCAGTTGAAGAAATGCTGACAAATCTTTTCCTATTTAAACATTTCCCCCATTAGCCTGCCCCACTGCTTGAAATTCCAGCATTATAAAATAAGAAAAGAAGGGAATTAAGGTGCCTTTAAAAATAAAGGAAAAAATATAAAGAAGTACAGATGAATGGACATCTTTGAAAGTTATATGTTGAATTTCTTATAATTTACTAAGAAAAGCAAGTTGGTCACAATAGATTTACAATGTTTTCTACAGTCCTTTTGATTCTACTATGTACATAGAAATACCCATTTTTGGAGGCTGAAGTTCAAAACAACAATAAATTAATTTTTATTTTTAGAAATTCTAGCATCAGGGAGGCAAAATGGTTCAGTGGAAAGAGTTCTGGTTTTACAGTCAGAGGAATGGAGTTTAAATCCTGCTTTAAATCCCTTACTATCTAGTTTACCTTAGACAATTCACTTATTCCCTCTGAAATATAGGTTATATGTAAAATATGGAAGGTTGGACTAGATGATCTTAAGATGATTTCTTTCTACTTCTGTATCTGAGATCCTATTCTCCTTTAACATATGTATATATATTAATATGTGATGATACAATGCATTACTTTGAAGTTGCTTTTCAGATGGATTAAAACATACAGGTCATTGTTAATGCCTGACCTTTAAGTTAATTGTCACCTCACCACCAAATTCTTCCTTCCCTTGGAATTTCCAGCATTGAGAGAGGTATCACTGAAAGCTATCGGCCTGAGAAAAACTCTAGTAATGAGGAACCCTGGGAATCCAAGTAAGCATCTTATCAGGAGGTCCTGATATACATATGCATATACATATACATATGCATATTTATACATATATAGATATAATTTTTCCCTGAGGCCATTGGGGTTAAATTTTTTGCCCAGAGTCACACAGGTAGGAAGTGTTAAGTTAAATCTGAGACCAGTTAAATCTGACTTCAGGGCTAGTACTCTATCCACTGTGCCACCTAACTGCCCCTATGATTCATTTTTGTTATTCATTTAAAACATTTTTTGAGTTAGGATCCTATTCCTGTTAAGATGCTTACTTGGGTTTCCCAGGGTTCCTCATTACTAGAGTTTGTCTTAGGCCAACAGCTCTCATTGATACCTCTCTTGCTGCTGGAAATTCCAAGGGAAGAAAGAATTTGATGATGAGGTGAAAACTAACTTAAAGGTAGTAACATTAACCTGTATCTTTTAATCCACCTGGAAAGCAACTTTGAGATAATGCATATCACCACATATTAAAATGCAAAAAAAGATTGAGGAATAGCTTGTTAATGCAGTTTCATAATATTTTCTTTTTTCATTAAGTTGTGTGTTAATGAGACAAAAGGAAGCTAAATTTTATTGGTCAGTGTAGGGAAGCATAAGAATTGAACATTTGGCAAATCTGGGAATGATTGATTCTATCTTTGCAGTATAATGGGGAAATCTAGGAAGCACTGGAGACCTTAGTAGAAGACAGGTCTGGCATCAAAGTCAAGCTTTCTCTCCATTACCCCTTGCCCAGAGTTAGGCCACATAGTTAGTTGTTATTAATTAACAAATAGGGCAGCTGTATGAGAGAAGTATGAGAGAAGCTGTATGAATAGAATTGCATTATTTATTTAAATGGTAAAAAAAAGTCAAAGTCCCCATCCTGTTGATAGTGGGACTATAATAACATGTAGGTGTAGAAGAATTCCAGTTCTTAATTTCTGACCAGCTGCTACTCAGTTTCTCCCTGAACTTATTACTACAATGAATTTGAGTGAAAAGAGTCTTCACCACAGTTCCAAAACACATAACAAAACTGGTTTGATCAATGTGTTGGCCAGATTGCCTCTGGTAAATGAAATTTGTGGACCAGCAGTGGGCCATGGAACCTAGAGGGACTTGGCTCTGTATCCTCATCAGTGATCTGCAGGAATCAGTGCTTTAGGCCAGCAGGATTTTACTCTTCAATGTCCTAGTATATTGCCAAGGAAGCTGCACAGAAGAAAGGAAATTGGCAGAGTTCCCAACTGAATTGACCACTGGGACTGTGTCATATAAAATGATGGCTGAGATTGTTCTTAATGGTTAAGTATGTAAAGAAAATCCTAGAAGCATTAATTAAGCACTTGCTAATGGCATAATATTGTTCTATAGACCTGGGGGAATAAAAGGACAAAAATGAAATCTCTCCTGTTCTAAAGAAGCTTACATTCCTACTGGACTAGGTCTTAGGACACCTGAATTGTGATCATGATCATAGATTTTGAGTTGGAAAGTGCCTTAGAGTTAACAACACATTCATTTTTACAGATGAGGAACAAGAGGTCTAAAGAATTTAAAAGACTGACCTAATATTATATAAGTAGTAAGTAAGTGAGAGAACCAGGACCTGAATACAAATTCATTACTCTTTTTTTGACACTACAATATCTCTGGGGTTTTCTTGGGAAATTAGAACAATATATTTAGTACAGAGACCTAGCATAATGGAACTGTGATAGGAACAATGTCTTCCTTCAGCCCAATACACAAATTAGGTTTTTTTTTTCCTCTTAAGAAGGATTAGAACCACCCTTGGAACTAAACTGGTTGAAAGAATTGAAACTTGGGCTCACTTACTTCCTGCCAGAGAGGTGATGAACTTAAAATGCAGAAAAATACATTTTCAGGCAGGGCTAATAATTCTGCATGGCTATCACAGGCTAAATAGACGACTCCGATTAGAGGGTGGTGTTCTGGACAAAGCATTTGTGTGATTAAGGTTTCATCTTATTTTTTTTTTTTTAATCATGTTGTTCAAAGAGGAGGCAGTTGGAGGGACAGATTTATAATTATATGTAAAACATTTTTAAAAATTAAAGTAAAACTTTGTAATTGTTTGTATCGCTTTTTGATTATTTGAGCATAAAATAGAACAAACAGCTAGAGTCATTGTCTGGTGCTAAGCTGGGATACCATGGATGAGCTGTTAGTTGACTGCCCTTTCCTTGTTATAGTGAAATAAATCTTTTGCTAAGTCTGAATGACTTATGAATACTTGTTTTCTTTTAATTTTGAACATAAGTAGCCAGACCAACCTGAGGGAAGCCAGATCTGTGATAGCCATGTAGAAGATGAAATAAAAATAATGGTGATGATAGAATCCTGTAAGTAGACTTTATTTCTAATATATTTACTATTTGAGAACAAAAGAAGAGAGCTATATGTGAGAACGCAGTGATCACAAATGGGAATTAGAAGATTGCAAGTAATGAAAACATATATAGTAGCTTAAATTCAAATCTATTGTTGAAGAAAATCTCACATTCATTATTTCCATGTTTTTCTTTAATAGTTTGATGTTTGACTTATTCCATTAAGTTGGGAATTTCCTGATAAGCTTTTGGATTCTGTGGGGTTCTCTCCATTAGCAGGCAGCTCATCTATTGCCTGTCATCCTTGCTATATGATCCACCCAGTATTTCTTTCAAATGACAAACTGCTTCCAATGAATTCCTCCCATCCCCCATCCTGCTGAGAAAGTTCTCATTTGTCATAAGGTCCCACAGAGAGGTTTTGTACATCATTCTTTCTGTTGCATGCTGGGTGGCTGCAAGCTTTTACTTTTCACATTTTGTCATGTAGATCATCGCGGACAGCACTGTAGAGTTAAACATTACTTTACAGATACCTCCTCATCAATCTTTGTTGTATGAATGTGGCTGAAACTTGTTGATGTGCAAATGCATTCAGAAAATCATGTTAAGGAAAAATAACTTCTGATACCCAACTTGTGATACTGGTAACTGACAGTAGACAACTTCCCATGACTGATTTGCTGATAATCACTAGTAGTACTCCATGGCTCTATGTCACCTACTGTGGTCTAGTTGTGTATCTGGGAATAAGCACTCATTTTAATATTAACCCAAGTAAAAAAGTAACATGTAAGGTTAATAGTGATTCAGTGCAATCAAATAAAAATCATTTGGAGATTTTTGTGCTTGGGAAGCATTATCCTTTTCAATGCTTCCCTCTTTGTATGGAAAGAATTATATGTAAGTTGATATAGTTCATTGTGAAGGATGAGGGGATGAACAGAGAAGTTTTTTTTTTCTCTCATAAAGTCATTTCCATTGAAATGGATGGATATACTTTTTATGAGAAAATGATATTGCTATAAGTAGAATATATAGTACCAGTTGTTAATTCCCAGCAATGCTTATATATTTGCTTTTCCATCCTCACTTTTGTTGCCTTTTGTGCCAAAAAATATTTTACTAGGGCTGTCAAGGATAGGAGTGCTATCTGTGGTCATGGAACAGAACATACCTCATGAAAGATGGTGGCTAGTGCCTTGGCCAGGGTTATTGACAGCAGTTGTTTCTTTCCACTCCTTAATAGCTCTGAAATACATTCTAGCATTCTTATTTTGGCTAATGATGTGGTTCTTTTAGCAAAAAAAAGGGATCATAGAGATCCACATTGTTAACCACACTGAGAATGATCAGATGCTTCCCAGTAGGAAATGGGAAGACAGCAGCTGCTGCCCTATAGCCTTGAGAGGGCCTCAGCTTCTCTCTTACCCTAGATGTAGTTATAGTAAGTATGAGAAAGCTGAAAGAAATAATACTTTGCTTTGCTAGTATTTTAGATTCAGGCCTTATATTATTGTAGTTTGGGAATGATTGGAAGATGAGGGGAAAGAACAATTTGTTAGTGCTTCACAGGAGAGTTTGGAAATATTTTAAAAGGCTATGTCACCTGTGATGGTCCCCCTATATGTTCTGATGAACTGCTCACTGCCTATCAATTATGTTATTCTTGAAATCATATAACTATGACATTTGGTGAAAAATGGAAGATAACAAAAAGTATTTCCAAAATCCAAGTGCATCAACTGATAATAGAGGATGACACTCTAAATCCAGAGGTACAGGGGAAATATGGGATGATTTAGTCTAAAACGTATAAAAGCTTTAGTGCTGTAAAAGTCTGCTGCCTTTAGCAGTGATTCAATTTTAGGACAGAAAAATGATTTGAATGGCATATTCATTTGAGGACACCAGCAGCATTTTTAACCACCAAGACATTTCAAGTAGGGGAATCCCCCTCCCTGTACTACTAATACTACTACTAATGATAAATAACCAACATTTTAACTAAATGATTTAAGGATTACAAAGAATTTTATACATATATTTTCACATTTTCATCTTATGATAAAGGTGATATTCTTATTCTTATTTTATAGAGGAAGAAACTGAGGCTCAGAGAGGTTGTGAATTCTCTAGTAAATATCCGTGAGAGGATTAAAATTCAGGTCATCAGGACTACAAACCTAACACTTTATACACTAAATCTTGCTGCCTGCAATAAAGATAGAGAGAGGAAGTGTAAGAACCAAGGGGAAGAGGATCACATGAAAGAAGGATATTTTTCCCTATTGAAAGATTGTTGGCACAAATCTTGTTTTTCAATAAATCAATAAGCATCTACTAAGAATCTACTATTGTAGTTGTATCCAAACTATATCCTGCTAAGTACCCAATACTGAGCTAAAGTACAAAGGCAAAACCAAAATGATTCTTCCCCTTGAAGGACCTTATATTCTAACAAAGGAAGTATTATACTTATGTAGCACATTGATATTAGTATATCCAATATATCTTGAAGAAAACTGAAGATTGCATGAGGAAGAATATTCTAGGCATGAAAGACAGTAAGTGCAAAGGTACAATATGGGAGATGGAATCTCATGTAAGATCAAGGAAGCTGGTGTACCTCAATCATATTGTCCAAGAAGGAGAGCAATGTGGAATAAAACTGGAAAGACTGAAAGAGACCATTGGGAATAACTTCAAGTGCCAGTGAAATTTATATTTGATCCTGGGGAGTTTCTAGTATTTACTGAGTTGGGAAGGGAATGGAGTTATTGTGAAACAGACCTGCATTTTAGGAAAATGACATGGCTGTGGGGATTGAAGTGCAGAGATGCTTGAGGCAGGATATCCAATTAGGCACTTTAATTAAATGTTTTTAAATTATGGAATAAAATAAGCATTTTTGTAGCACAATACAATTAAAAAATGATTGTACACGAAACTGCAAATCTACTGTGCACAATTTGCTATTCCTTTCAAATATGTAACAAAATTATGACAAAAATTTCTTTTGTTTCTCCTCTTCTCCACCAGAGAGGAGACTATCATTAGACACAAATGTGTCTATGTGTATGTATATATGTATACACATAACAATATGCCTATATATATGCATATGGGTGATATGTAAATTATTCTATACAATTTGTAGCAAAAGTCTAATCAGTTGTCTAATTAGGTTATTTCAATACTCCAAGTGAAAAGTGATAAGGGCTTGAGTTAGGATTGTAGCTGTGAAAGTAGAATAGTAGACATATGGGATAAATGTTGTGTACGTAGAAATAATAAAACTTGGCACCTAATCAGCTGTTTGAAGTGACAAAGAATAAGAAATAGAGGATGATGCCAAGATTGGGATCCTGGGTGATTAGAAGGATGGGTTATCCTTGTCACTAATAAAAGCCTTCTAGATTATCTTCAGTTTCCCTTCTCCACTTTTAGCATCTTTTGCTCTTCAAGTTTTCTAATGTCCTTAAGCTGACCAGTTCCCTTCTATTTAAAAAGATCTCTGCTGCTTTTGGCACATGTTGAATTCAAGATTATCAGTGTCTGAAAAAAATTAGTTAATAATTATAATTCAAGTAATGTTTCAAAATGCTTATGTATATATACATATATATATTATATTAACTCATTTGATTATCCCAAGAATCTTTATGAATTAGACAAAATATTTATTTGATCTTTCTTAATAGCTAAGGAAATTGAGATAAAGAGAAGAGCAATGGACTCCCCAAAGTTACATGGGTAGAGAAAGGTAGATTTTGGACTAAAATCAAAATCTGTTGGTTCCTAGTTATAAGTACTAAACTGAATGAAAGCTGTGGTCATTCAATAATCTTTCTTTTGGTCTTCATGTTGCAAAATAATTTCACAGTATTTTTTAAACTAATCAATGAAAAATGTTTAAAGGCCTCTTTTCAGACTCAAACAAACTTACCAGGATTACCCCTTTAAAATTAATGTTTAATTATTTATCTTGTCCTAGGTAATATATAATAAAGAAATCAATACTGTGAAGGCTAGTGAATGACATTTTCCTTATGGGTGATGATATCAGTACTTGGTTTGTATTAGGAAGATGTAGAATAGCAAAGGATCACAGAGTTTAGAGCTAGAAAAAATCATCTAGTCCAACACCTCTATATTTAAATGAGGTAAAATGAATCCAGGAAAAGTTAAGTGGCCTGCCTAAGTTTTTAAGATTGCATTATTAGTAAGTAGCAGATCTAGGATTGTAAATCAAGTTCTTTGAATACAAATCCAATGATTTTTCTATCATACAACAGAGGATGGGAAAGCTATCAACTTTTTAAAAAAAATTAAGTTATTACAAAATTTAATCATCATGAAATCTCAGAACACTGGATCTAATGCAAATTGAAATACACAAATATTTTCCAAATACAAAAAGAAGTTATCTTTAAATTGTCACAGTTCATAGAATTAGTTGGATAGAATTAGCTTTCATTTTGGAAAAACTGTGTATTTCTGACTGTTTTGCCTTCTCCTTCCCTTACTTCCTCCTTCTTTTGTTCTCTTTTTCCTCCCTTTCCTTCAGTTATTTCTTCTTCTTTCCTCCTTCCTCCCTTACTTTCTTTCCCTTCCTCTTAAAAGAATCAAGAAGTAACTGGACATATTCAATTCCAGATTAAATAAGATAATATTTATAATTCGTTTAACACAGTGCCTGGCATATGACATATACTTCATAAATTCAAGTTTCTCTCCTTTCCCCCTTAGCCTCATCTCCTGTTTGTTTTCTAAATGTTTCAAAAAACAACTAAAGATAATTTAAATAATAACTCATCTCAGATGTCTTATGAGAATGAGGGACAATTGAAGAAACAGTAAGAGGTTGCCTCTCAGACACTATCTCCTGTTCGAAATGTAAATGTGTACAAGAAATAAGCCACCTGTCTGTAGAGAAGAGAAAACAAATAGTAGTGGTTCATATGAATCTATTTGGACACAGACTTGAAGAGGGATACTCCTACCATTCTTGAAGATAAATTTTATAAATAAAGTCTATGCTGCTACTGAGACTGTGCAAAAGGAAGCTTAAGGATCTAAATCATGTTTTTGAGCTATAAACTTCAAAATTTTTCCCATAAGGTCTGAGGTTAGAAAGCAGGTTCTCTAGGATTTTAATGAATTTTGACCTGTAGTAGTTCAAAGAGAATGGCAAAATTGTAGAGGACAGAGAGCAAGGACAAAGGCAAAAATAATCCTCTGATCTGAGCTCAGAAGATCTTCAGAAAGAGATCTGGGGAAGATAACATTGGAGACCAGGGACCAGTGACCCTGCTAAGAGCAACAGGATGCAAGAGCTTCAGGGAACCAACCATGCCATGCTGAGGACCTATGTGTGGAAGGAAACCACTCTTTCCAACTTAAGTCCTATCCCAGATAATATTGAGATAGTATAGGTTTCTGATATATATCAACAGTGTTTAATGGGTTCTTATGATAATCAAAGTAGTTTTGATAGATGTAAATACAATTATTTTAAGTCTTCAAGCAAGAGGGACTCTCTTTGAGATTTGCCAGCTACTGGAGTTCTCAGAACATTCAAGTAAGGCAAAGAAGTCAGAAGGTGAAAATCTATACAATGCCTTTCATGTCAGGAGATGCCTCCTGCAACATCATTTCTAACTCATCTTAAAGGTAGTAATCTAGAGTTGACTGATCCAAGATAAATGCCTAAGATAAGTAAGCATAAATAATAATTAGGCAGTGCAGTGGATAAAATGCCAGTCCTGGACTCAAGAAGACTCATCTTCCTGTGTTCAAATCTGGCTTGAGATAGTTTCTAGTTGTGTAATCCTGGGCAAGTCACAAAACTTTTGTTGCCTTAGTTTACTCATCTGTAAAATAAGTTAGAAAAGGAAACACAAACCATTCAGAAAATCTTTTCAGAAAATCCTAAATGGGTCATTAAGAGTTATGACTGAAGAAATGACTGAACAACAACAAAAAATAAGTGTAAATTCTGCTTTAATGTGAAGAACTGTCTCCTATATTGTTCTTGGGCTTCTGTGTTCCCCCTCCTCTTTTATCTTTCATAGTCACATGCAGAATTGAGAATTTGTTAGACAGCTTCACATTTCTTGGTTATTAGTCCTCAGTGATGCCTTATTGTCTTCCTTCTCTCACTTGGCAACACTGAATAAGTGGAATGGAGCTTTTCCTGTTACCAGTATTGTTATGATAAATTATAGAGCCTGCATGAATTCAGATGTCAAAGGAGAACTCTGATACCTCAGAATTAATTGGTATATTTCTCTCTAGTTGTAACTAAAACAGAATGAGTCATTCACATCAGTCTGAGACCAACAGAAAAAAATCTGATAAGTACTACTGATAAGACATATGTCTAAAATGGAGCTCATCATCTTTCCCCTCAGACTCCAGCTCCTTCTAACTTTACTATTTGTCAGTCTTGCCACTATTCTCCCTTGTTTGAAACTTTAATATTATTTTTGACTTTTTCCTTCTCCCTGACCTCTCATGCCCAATCAAATAACATGTCCTGCTAATTCCACTTTCACAACTTCTATGATATGTGTCTCTTGCTCTATATTTCTGTTGGCACAGCTCTAATATAAGACCTCATTATCACCTACCTGAAGAGCTGTAATAACTTCCCAACAAATTTTCCCAAGTCTACTTGAATCCATCCTTCCCATTGCTACCAGAATAATTTTCCTCATGCATAAATCCAGTCTTATCCTGTGCTCCTCAGTGAATCCCTGTCACCTGTTGAATGCACTTCCATGTTATACACCAAATTTTCTCTATTCTATACTAGAAACCTCTTTAGTCTAGAATTCACACATTCAAAGTATTTTCTACTCCTTTCCCTTGAATTGAATAGGTTTTTCCCAGGACTTAAATTTAGGGAGAGTGACCAGGCCATCCATGTCTCATTCCTTTTTATGCTGTACTCTGGACTTTTTCTACTATGTACCAACTCTGAGTACCTTACTTGAGTATCTTACCTTTTCAGCTTCTTTTTATGTATTGTCTTTATCCATTAGAATGTAAGCTCCTTGGGAGCAGAAATGATCTTTCCCTTTGTATTTATATTCTTAACACTTAGCACATTTCCTGATATAAAGTCAGTACTTAATAAATGGTTGACTGATTGAAATTCATGAAATTCAGTTAAGATCCCTGATGTACACTAGGCCTAACTCAAGAAAATAGTAAAAACTGAGACACTTTGTAAACTTTCTAACAGTAAATAAAAGGTATTCCTTAGTCATAGTGTCTCTCTTTGATGAATCTTAATTTTTTTTTACTTTTTTATTACATGAATGAGGTTTTCTCTTAAATAGGGTGAATGAGAGGCAAAATGGTAAGTATAGTGTAAAGAGTTGTGACTTTGAAGTCAGGATAGGACTTTGGTACTTACTGTTCCTGTGTCACTGGTCACTTACCCTCTTTCAGGCTCTGTTTCCTTGTGTGGAAAATTAAGTTGAACTCAATGGCCTATAAAGGTCTCTTTTGATTCTAAAACTATGATTTAAATGTAAAGAAAAAATATTGCTGAGAAGAGATGACAGAGAGACATCTGGAAATCTTAATAAAGGACAAGAATCCTTGTTAATTAATTACATATAATTTAATTATATAAATTAACTAATCCTCCTTGCTCAGTGTGCTGAGTGACAACAGACAAGATACTACTGGAAAAAAAACAACCTGAAAAAGGTAACCACAGATATAACATTTTTAGGATAGTGCCAATATTTCATGATTGTAAGACAATGGAAGGAGTGGGAAAGGAAATTCTGTAACATAAAGAGTACATTATTAACATTAAAGGTAAAAATATAATGGAATAGGGAATAGGGGCAGTGCTTACATGGGTGGGAATGAACAGGGAAAGATGCAAAGAAAGAAATTTTCCATGTAGGCAACCTATTATTATGACTCTCTGAGAACCTAATTAAAGAAAATTTGCTAACCACAGAAAGCCAAAGGCAGTAGATGTTATGCATTTTCCAGTACTAGTAATCTTATTATTTCTCATTATCATACTCAAGAAGAAACAAGAAGGAGGGGACAGTCAGATAGCAAGATTTTGTCTATGGACTTCTATGGAACCTTATGGAAGCTGGGGCCACTGGATGAAAGAATACATTGTGAGGACAAAGGTGTAAGAAGATTGGAAGCTATGTTATAAAGCAAAGGGATTTCTGTGTGATCCTGATGACAGAATGTCTTGGGAACAATATAGTTAGTTAGACTTGATGGTTGATGGAGATTGGACTAGAACGGAGAGAGCTATAAGACTCACCATGAGGCTATTGCTATAATCCAAAGCTGAGGTGATGGAGGTCTGCACTAGAGTGGTTACTGTCAAGTGGGAAGAAGGGATGTATTTGAGAGATGTAAAATTAACAGGACATACAACAGATTGAACAAGAGGTAGTGAGGAGTCAAGGACATATATGTTCTAAGCCTGGGGGACTGAAAGGATGTTGCTGTCCTCTGTGCAACAGGAAAGATCATAAGCAGGAGGATTTATGGGAACCTTCCAGTGCCTATGGGGATGGAGTCACAGCTTCTTGGACATGCAAAATCCCTTGAAAGTAGTGAAGTGACCTCGGATGATGACACAAGGGCAGTCATCACCTCTTTTACATTTCTCTTTTAGTTTACCTTTTGGGCATGGTACCCTTGTCTATGACAATTTCTCTCTCTTCTTCCCTCCTTTTCATTTTATTGAAATAACAGGCAGAAAGAACAGAAGTCTGTCCATATTCCTAGAAATCTGGCAGAAGTATCTGTGAGGGATGAAGAAATAGGACTTTCCTCTTATTCCAACCTTCAACATTTTCTTCCTTGTTCTGGCTTTTGTGAGCCTTTATGAGTGTTCAAACCGTGCCTTGGGAACCAATGTCCAGTCATCCCTTCTTCAGTATGGAAATAAATTGCTCCAGTCTCTGAGGTAATATGAGGATATAAGATAGGGGGAATAAATAAATAGGTTCCCAAAGTTTAGTCCAGTGGCTCTCAGAACATAAAAGATAATCTTTGTTTTTGCTTTCTAGTATCAGATCATGGACTAAGACATTTCCCACTAAATTTAATATCAATGAATGGGAAACAACAACACATAAACAAACAACAAGTCATTTCTTCTACCATCTTTAATTTAGTCTATCTTAGGAATTCTTAATATGAGGTCTGTGAACTTGTCTTTCTTTAACAAGTTGAAAACTATTTTGTAATAAGACTGACTTCCTTTGCTATGCTATGTACTTTATGTTATAGATTTAGAAAGCTGATTTTGGGAAGTGGTCTATAGACTTTACCAGATGGCCAGAGAAGTCCATGAAATAGAAAAGATTAAAACCTTCGGCTCTCAATACTGGTTTGTATGCAAAACTATGGAAAGCACTTAGCACAGTACCTAGCACATAATATGTGCTTGATAAATATTTATTAAGTTGAATTTTTGAATTCAAGTATTGATTTTGTACTATTCTATACCATCTAGGGCATCAACCTAACTCTACTCCTCACCTAACAAAATTCTGTAAGAAAGTTATAAAGTATATTCTTCATCTCTAAATACAATATAAAGCAGAAGTGGGAGGGGAGAAATAGCAGGATTGTATTAATGAACCATGAAAAACACAGTGCTACTTTATGACAACTCTTGGTATTTGTCCTCATTTTTAGAATTTCCTCCTGCTGCTTTTACCATCACTCTCCATTTGTTTTTTACAAGGTTCATAGAACAGGAGAGAAGAAAAGGAAGTGGGAGAGAGAGCAGAGAATTCATTAAAGAAAAAAGAAAAAAACAAATACCATCATCATCAAAACAACATGCCCAGAACAACAAAAAAGCTTAAATTAAAATAATCGACATCATCCAACTTTGGATGTCATACCATTTTTCAACTATAGTTTTCTCATATAATTATATTCTTATTCAGTGAATTCATTTGGACCCAACTAAAGAATATTACAAGAATCTTGGAGGTGGTGGACTTTTGGATTATTAGGTGCTACAGTGATCAGTCCCCATTTTGGTTAGAAGAGGCTAAAAAAGGGAAAGTTTGGCTTCCTTCTTGGAAATTAATAGAATAATTTTACAAAACACTTGTGTAACTCATGCACACATACATATACATTCTTTATGCCTGAAACCATATAAAATTGGCTTAATTTAGTAAAATTTTTAAAATCCAGCTACTTTTGGGAACAAGAAACATTATCTCATTCAACTTCAAAAAGATTATCTTGGATCCTGCTTCAACAGTACTTTTAAGACATAATTTGTGATCACTCAAACTCAAAGGCAGTTCTTCCTAAATGCATCATTATCAAATGTTGAGTGTAAAAGCCAATAGTAGAACCTGCAATATTATGTCCCAAAGGGCTCTTTTCTGTAGTATCCACCTCACTTAAGGGCTTTCTATGTAGCTTCAATGGTACTACAAACATTTGCCTTCAAAGAATTTATATTCTATTTGGGAAATAGTAGATGGGGCAGGTGGTCTGCAGCAAAACAGCCAAAGATTAGTAGAAATTATTTATAAATTCCAATAAAGACAGTAACTCATATCTCACCTAAACTTTGGATCCCTCCAGTGTCTAGCATTGAACTGATAATCTAGGTGCCTGCCAATTGTTTACTGAGACGAAGTGTCTGGAGCACAGAAATTGATAGTTTCGCTGTGGTCTACAGAGGTCAGTATGTATTTGAAATATTTTGTTCACTTCTGAGTATTCCATTTTAAGAGAGCAATAGCAAGCTGGAGAAGATCCAGAAAGATGATGGAGGGTCTTAAGTTCATCTCTTCTGGGGGTAACTTAAAACAATTATGGAGGCTTGGGTTGGAAAAGGAAACTGTTTTTAG
The DNA here is from genome assembly GCF_048593235.1 of Sminthopsis crassicaudata. Lineage (NCBI taxonomy): Eukaryota > Metazoa > Chordata > Mammalia > Dasyuromorphia > Dasyuridae > Sminthopsis > Sminthopsis crassicaudata. The sequence goes on from NC_133619.1 coordinate 376,698,615, forward strand.
GAATTTGAAAGATTGTCCAGTGAAAAAATTATTACACTTATTCTACTTGACATAAGGGAACAAAACTTGGAGCCCTGGGTAGGAAAGTCAGAAAGGTGGATTTAGGCCAAATGGAAGGAAAACAAACTTTCCTGATAATTCAAATTGTTAGTAAGCTGTATAGGGAGATTCTTGTTTAGTTAGGCCTTGGACTATGAGACCTATGAGATTCTATAAATAAAGGTATGAAATAAGTGAATAAAGACACTTGCTCTTTGGAAGAGAATCATGTTGACTCATAAATTCCATGCAAATCAGTTCCAAAAACCTCAGTGGGAAGCCCAGAAATGAATAATTGTTTCTTGAAACTTCTTGGAGGCAAAGAGTTTTAAAATGAAATTGATTGAAAAATAAAAAGAAATAATTTGTTACAAGAGGAGCTTTTTTTGGGGAGGAGGGAGATGCAGAAGAAAGTTAAGAAAGGTACATAAATAACCAGGGCAGCAATGGAACTACTGAGTTAAGTTTAATATATATTTTAAAGAACTGTCTGTGATGAAGATTCATGGTTTCATATAAAATTTTCTTTTTTTCATTTTCCTTTGTATATGAGAATATTCATATTTTTCACGTTCATAATAAAATAAAAAACTAAAAACAGTTAAAATGAAACATCTTGAAGGAAGGAATTTTGTTTGACGAGAAGAAAGAGTTACCTATTTAGCAGGATGTGTTATGAGATATAAATATTAAGCAAATGTCATCCGAGAAAGAATTAATAATTTTATAAAATAGCAGAATCTGAATTTTCTCAACCAAACATGAATTTGGCTATATTTTCCCAAGCTTTCCTAGGGAAGCATTGCAAATATGAAAATTGACACATGAGACTGTCTTTAAAATTTCAGAAAAAAAAGGTGTTGTCTATGCAGTAGTACAAAAGCAGCGAGGGAGAACAGTTGAACAGGCAAAAAATACCAATATCATTTGAACTGAAGCCTTTGAATGAAGCTTTGGGCACTGTGATGGTTAAGATTCAATTTGTAATCCTTAGAAAATAATATATTAGACAAATGTTTAAAGGGTGACACCCTATCTGGCCCTAATGTTGGGAATAGAGTGGTTCCCTTTTAATGCTCTGAGATACACAAACTGTGAGAAGGCCATTGAGTCAATCCCCAAGCAACATTATGCCAGTGCTTCTTCAGAATGGGGGTGCTGTATTGGGAGAAGGAGTAGGGAACATAATATCCATTTATATGCCAATGGTCTATAGAATGCTGTGTGACATGTACCTTATATATACTATATACTTTATACTATGTGCCTTTACATATATATATATATATATATATATATATATATATATATATATATATATATATATATATATATATATATATATATATATATATATATATATATGTTAATATAAATGCATAGAAATGTAAGTTGTGTAACTAGGGGAAAGTACAAATAATTTGAAGGGCTGTCACTCATATACATAAGTCCACAGGACATTAAGTAGATTTTGCAGGTATCCTCAAGATTGTTTAAAGTTTTGATTACGTAAAACCACAGTAAGATATTTTAGGATACCCTATACATAATGGTGAGCTTAGAGATAGGCTGCCCTGAATTCAAATCCCACCTCTGACACTTAAAAGTCATGTGATCTTGGACGTCACTTAATATCTTTGAGCCTCTCTTTGATCATCTTTAAAATGGGGTTTATAATTGCTATAGGACTGGCTGAGATGTATGATTTCTGAGGTTTTTTCACAGGGTTGTTACAAAGTTCAAGTAAGATTATCAAATAATCTAGAAACCTTAAAATGTCAGTTATAAGAGGCTGCTTGGTGTAGTAAAGAGAAGGCTATATTTGTGGTAAAAAGCATCTTGCTGAGATCACCAACTTAGAAACTATGTGACCAGGGGTAAGTTAAAAAACTTGTCCTGGCTCTAGTAACATCTATCTCATAAGGTCATTATAATTGAAATAATACATTACATATATTACTATTATGATCATGTGGAGAAGGGAATGACAAACCACTCCAGTCTCTTTGCCAAGAAAACTCCAAATGAGGTCACAACCGATCAAACACAACAAGTGACTGAACAACAACAATGACACCATGATGATTAGAATCAATCAGTTAGTCGATAATCATTTATGCAGCCTTTATTACATGCCAGGGGATCCAAACAAAGCAAAAAGCATAGACCTAGTGTTAAGGAATTTTTATTTGAATGGTGAAGGTAACATGAAAACAATCATGTACATACAAGACACATACAATGTAAGTGAGTGATAATGTCAGAAGAAAACCCCTAGCATAGGACCGGGGAGAAGGGACAGTGAAGTAAAAACTTCTTGAAGAAGTTGGATTTGAGCTGATTGAGTTAAGTCTTTTTCTTTTAAATTAATTTTATTTTGGGGGGGGTTACATTTTAAGTACTGACACATCTCCCTCCCTCCCTCCACACCTTATACCTTGGAGAAGATCACCATTTGAGACAGATTTATAAACATATGTAAAACCCATGCCTTTATTTATCAGTTCTTTCTCTGGACTTGGATAGCATCTTCCTTCAGAGGTGTTTTGAATATTTATAGTACTCCGAATAACTTGTTTGTTCACAATTATTCTTTGAAAAATATTGCTCTAACTGTTACTATTACTGCATAATGTTCTTTTGGTCTTTGAGCTGAGTCTTGAAGGAAACCAGAGAAGAGAAGGAGAGCACTGGGAGTGGAGAAGGAAATGGAGGTAGAAGGTAAAAGTATGTTGTGTGAGATCCAGCATGTAGGACAATGTCACAATGTTGGGATCCAAAGTACTTGGAGGAGAGTAAAATATATGGATACTGAAAAGATAGGAAAAGCATACATTGTGAAGAGTTTCAAAAGCTAATCAATGTATTTTATATTAAATCCTTGGGGTAATAAGTAGGAAGCCACTGTAGTTTATTGAGCAGAAGTATGATGTGGTTAGACATGCACTTTAGAGACATAGTGTTGACAGCTATGTAAAGAATGAATTAAAGGTGGGGGTTGGCAGAAGGCTTGAGAAAGAGAGACAAATCAGAAGACCATTGTAAGTAGTCCAAATATGAAGCTATGAGAGTCTGATCTATATTGCTGTATGAATTGAGAGGGATATTATGAAGATTGAATGATAAGATATAGCAAAAGATTGTATATGTGCGGAAAGAGAAAGTGAGAATATACCAAGAATGTGAACCTGGGTAACTTGAAGGATGGTGGACTCCTCAAATGTTAAAGGGCAAGCGGGAATAAGGGAAGACCTAGGGAGGAAAGAAAATGAGTTCTGTTTGGTCTGGTTGAGTTTATCCCACTCAATTTGGACTATATTGGCATGAAGTAGTGATCTCAATGTCATTGCAAATATCCAAATAGAGGTTTGCATGGACCTGTGCCCAGGATAGTATAGAAATAGTTTATGCAATGGCTTAAACTAAGTGAGTCTTCTAACCCTGAAATGTTGAGTGTATTATTTCAATATTGACTGATTAGAAGACTCAAAACTAATTGAATATGAAGTAAAAATTGCTCCTGGGCAAAATTATGAAACATACTCAGTATAGAACATTCTCAGTATACCTATTTTAAACTAATTGTAGTACTGAAAAGCGTTTTATTAACTAATTTACACTAAATTGTCAATGATTAATAATGGCTAAATTTGTTTTCTCTCATAAGGATATTTATATTTTATGAGAGGAGAATTCCTAACATCAAAAGATAAAATTTAGATGTGGCAATTTTAGATATCATTTTTTGGGGGGGATAATTATTTTTGAAAGTAGAAATCCTTGCAGATGTCCTAAGGATCACACCAGTTTTCCATGCGACTAGTCATTTATGGAACTATTCAGCTAATTAACATTTCCAAATTTACTGCTCTATTTGTCCTTTTGCCCAGAGGATTTATACTCATTGTGAAAGACACTGTATCATTAGTGGTGACTAACAAGATATGATGCAATGCCAATATTTTAATCAGGGTTTAGGGACTATTCTTGCTGAGTAGCAGAAAATGCACTTCTTCTTAAAATCAAATTTTCATTTGTTTCCTCATTTGCATCTCGCTTTAAAGAGAAATGACATTTTTAAAGTGAGTTATAATTAATCTTTTAAAACACGATTGGTTGGCTTAACTATCCAGTGTATACAGAGGTTAAGAAATAGTCTTTAGAGCACTATTGGGGGATATATAGAAAACTCTGCAGAGGAAGTTTGAATGACAGGCTGAAAAATATCAGCACTAGCATTCAGATGAGATAGTATTAAGCCATATACCAGTCCAGCTCTGGGGCTGGTAGAATAGGTGTTGAGATCAGTACAATTCAGAGCAAGTGTTGAGGTCAGTACTTCCTAGGTAATCCTTGGGAAACTGCGTGGGCAAAATAAATAACAATATGTATAAAATTAGTCTTTATATGTTTTGTAATAATTTTGTGGCCACTTTAGATTGACTACCTGACCAATCTGATTATATATAAATTAATTTATAGAGATTGATTGAGAAAATCAGAGAATCTAATAGCCAAAAGATTCATCTATTGGATGGATACAGTCAATAATTTATTATTTTCACTGGAAGGAGATTTTCAATAGGAATTTATTAATCTGGTTGTCTAGCATAATTTTATGTCCCTTCCCATATATCCAAAAAGCTGAAGAAGTAATTCCTGCCTTTAAGGAATAGTTGGGTGGAAATAATATCTAGAAATGGAGATCATTTCCAAGCAATATGTGATCAAGTGCTAGATAGTATGCCACAAAAATTTTGAGATGAGTAGATCCTAGATTGGAACTAGAGATTAGTTTTAAGATTAAACTGAAGTGATTAGATTTTAAAGAAGGAAAGATAAAAAATTCACTCTCCATCCCCACTCCTCTCATATATCTCACATAAATGTTATGAAGAATCAATTTCTACTTATATTTTATTTTCTATGCTATCTCCCATCAAACAATGCCCTTATCTAGGAATGACTTAAGTCCTAATGAAAGTTAATGAAATATCTACCATGAGCCACCCTCAATACCTTCCAAAATACATTAAATCAAATACATTTAGTATATGGGCAAAACCAAATATCTTGTTCTATATTTTGCGGCAGTGTGGAGAAGAATTTAAGGTTTTGGAAAAGAAAATGTTTCCTACTAGTAGTCTCAGCAAGTGAACCTGAAATTAAAGCTGAGCTCTAAGAAAAGCAAAAAATGTCCAAACATCATGGAATAAGATCAAATTAAAAGTCTTTTTAGGCCAATAAAGTGCTATTCTTGAGGTAAGATTTCCAGATCAAGGGCTCCTTGTTAATATATCACTTCCAGGTGGTCTCTTACCATTTTCTTATTTCTTACTTATACAATTCTCTACTTATTTTAATTTCTCATTTGGGGGCTTGCTGTTCCCCCTCCCTAATAATCCACTACTTAAATAGAACATGCAGAGATCAGAATAGAACATACTTAATAGAACATGAAAAGATTATCTAGGGAGAAAAATGATCAGTGTAAATCAGGAGAGCATGCCAGTAAATTATATATTTTAATTGTATTTATTTTATTAATTATGTTAATTTGTTTTTGTATGTTACTCATACACATTATACATTTATTTTTTCTCTTAAAAATAAAAACATAAGTTTTTTTTTTTTTTTTTTCTGAGGCAATTGGAGTTAAGTTACTTGCCCAGGATCATACAACTAGGAAGTATTAAGTGTGTGAGGCCAAATTAAACATAAGCTTTTATTGCTATTTTCTCTTTCCTATTTCACCACATTATTTCATGTATCCTTCCTTCAGCCCCTAGGAGAGAGCCATCTTATAGGACAAATAATAGTTTTTTGGAGAGAAAAAAAAGTCCGTACAACTGGTTGATACATTGAAAAAGTTTGAAAACATGTATAATATATATTACCTGTGGACCTCCTAATCTAGGAAGGGATAGTTGGCAATGTATTTATTCATATCCCACATGACCTTTATAATTTCAATTACATTTACTTTTTTTTTGGTATATCATTCTTTCCAATTGCATTATTGTAGTTAATGTGTATATTATTCTTGGCTTTCCTTATTTCACTCTGCATCAGTTCACATAGATCTTTCTATGATTCTCTTTATTACAAAAATAATTTCTTATAGCATAATGATGTTCACATAATGCATTTTTAGTTGTTCCCCAATTGTTGGGCATCTACCTTGTTTCCAATTCTTAGCTATCACAATAAGTGCTGTTATAAATATTTTGAATATATGGTGACTTTCGTCCTTATCAATAAACTCAGAAATTATTATGGGCCACAACTCTGAAATAAGGATTCTTACAAAGTATTAAATCAGTGGAATAGATAAAGACAATGGTTATCTAGTTTAGCATGGTGCTTAATACTTCTCTAGTTCAGTACATGCTCTTAGTACTTAATATAGTTTCATAAGATTCACACCTATGATAATGGAGTATATAACAGCTAGTAAGGACTAAATGAGATGCATTCCATCTTTGGTCAGGCTCTTGTTGGCTCTCCTGAGGAACCGAGAGGCTTGGAGACAGAGCCAGAGAAGAAAAGCAGACTGGAGGTGGGAGCTTAAGCTCTCAGAGCCAAGAAAAGAGAGATTCATTTCCATCTTCATCAGGCTTGTGGTGGCAGGCCTGTTCTGAATTTTCTCCACTGAAACCAAATCCCCTCTGAAGGCCATGAGAAAGCTAGCAAAGCAGCAGGCCAAGTAGACAATAAAGAGTTTTGGACTTTAACACCTGGCTATTCTTGTGGTGATTGCTCTGACTAAAAAGAAGGCTGCTCAAGAGACCTCCAGAAAACCAAACAAGAACACTACAACTAATGAAGTCTTTGGCTCAAAGGTTATGGACAGTTTATTCTTGATTTATATAATTCCAAATTGAAATGGTCGCATAATTTTACAGCTCTACCAACAATGTATTAGTGTTTCTATCTTTCCACAACAATGAATTAACTTGCATTTGTAATTTTTGTCGATTTTCAGTGTGTGGCATGAAATCTTGGGGTGATTTTGATTTGTATTTCTTTCATTATTAGTGATTTGGATTATTTTTCATATAGTTGTGAATAATTTATTTCTTCTTTTGAAAACTGTTCACATTATTTGCCCATTCACCTATTAAGGAATAGCAATTAGTTTTATATATTAATTGCCTTAAAATCTACCATACCAAGTCCTTTTCAGAAAAAAATTTTGATACAAAAAAAAGTTTTTTTCCCCATTTGACCATCATTAATGTTATCTGTTCAGAAGCAAGGTCTTTTTTCTGCTATAAGCAAAGTATTATGTTTCTTCAGTTATTTTCATTATTTTTAAGGTAATTCTGTTCTCCCTAGCTGTCTTCCCTCATCCTATTCTCTTTTGATATTCATTTCCTATAATGTTCTTTTGTTTCAGTTTCCTTGGGGTCTCTGGAAATAGCTTTAGTTTCAGTTCAGTAATCACTATAAGAGTAGCCAGGGATTAAAATCCAAATCCTTTATTGTCTCCTTCAAAGTCTTGTCTCCTTTCCTAGGGCCCCCGTTAGCTCTCTTAGAGGCCTTGTGGAGTCCCAATCTCAATGGAAAAAACCAAGGTGTTTTGAGATGGGATGAATGAATTTAAGTCCAAGGGCTTGTGCTCCAGCCTTCTGTCTGCTTGTCTTCTCTGGCTCAGAGAGCTTCTCCTCTGTGGCTCTCAATTCCTGCTTATATGCTCCATACTGAGTATAAACCAATCATTATATCACTAGGAAATCATTATTTGTTGTAGGACTAAATCAATCATACTGAGCCATGCTAAACCAGATAACCATTGTTTCTATTAATTCTACTTAGTACCTTATAAGCATTCTTTGTTTCAAGTTCAGAGTTCTGGCCTTTAACAATTTCCCTTTAGGGTTTTATTTATTTTTTCCTTTCCTGCTTTTTTTTTTTCCTGGATATATAAATTTCTCTCTTTCCCCCCCCCCCACTCAATTAAGTAGAATCCCACTTCTCTTCCCTTTCAGTCAATTACTGCTGTTTAGTTTTGAGATTTCATTTTTGGCACCCTTGCCAAACAGGATTCTTTTCATTCTCTTCATTATCCATTAAAACAAAGTTTTCTCTAGATCCATATTCTTTGATTCACAACTCCTATAAGTATCTGCCCCCTTTCTCTTTTCTCTGTATTATTCATGTAATCAAACCATTCATTTTAAGTTCTCCCCTCTACTTACTTTCTGCCACTTCCTTGTAGGGCTTTCCCAATACACTGCCCTTTTCCGTTGTGCCTCATTTTCAGAGCAATGACAGTGTCAGAAAGATCCCATGATAAGGCCCCTTCCCAAACTCAGTCTCTTATTATGCAATCTACCCATGATCCATCTCCTCTTTCATTCCCCCTTACATTTTCCTGGAAATCTCAGTGTCCATATTTTTTTATTCCTCCAGTTGCCAGTTGTTCCCAGGGATTTCAACTTTCCCTTTCCCAGGGTAAATAAAATTTTCAAATACCACTCCCTCCATCCTATCCTTTGTTTCATCCAGTGTAACATTTTATATCTCTTCAGCAACAAACTCTCTTCAAACAAAGGAATATTCATCAGTGGAATCTCCTCTTTCCTGTAAAGTCTTCTTGTGTTTTTGTCCTTTTTCAGATTCTCTTTCCCCCCTCCCAGAATACAGAAATTACCTTCCCCTTATTGTTAGTCCTTGATTTGACCATGATGAATCATTCATTCTCTCTATCCTCCTGATCACCTCCTTTTTTCTCTATCCTTCTGATTTGTAATGTAGTCCCACAAAAGAAGCCCTTACTTGTAGGTAATGTGTCACCATAAAACTCTTCCTTACCCCTTCACTTTTACCTTTAACCAGCTCTGGAGAAAGTGAGACCAGTGACTGAACAGTTCTTTTTCTCTTAAATCCAACTCACTTTCATGTCATGGCACCACTTCACTGGTATCATGGTCCCTTTTGAGAATGAAGAGCAAACAATCACAATCTCTAAGATTTCAAGTTTTATCTCTGATTCTTTGTGTACATTTAGAAAGTAATCTCTTTATTGTCATTCTATTACTATTATCATCCTTGCCTGAGGCATTTAGTCTTTCCTCATGTATTTCTGTTGGGGGGGGTTGAGAGGCAAATAATCTCTTCAATTTTAGTTTACTTTCTAAAAAACATATATATATATATATATATATATATATATATATATATATATATATATATATATATGTATACACACACACACACACACACACACACACACACACACAACATCCATCTTTGTCCTATATGCTTAAGCTTTGTGGATTTGTGGATAGGATACCCTGGCCTGCATCCTGAGCTCCATTATTTTTCAAACCACATTATTCCACTCCCTCCTCCTTTTTCTAACGGGTACAGAATAGTCTTGCATTATTTGAATGTCCTTTCCTTTGTATTCCAAAATCTTTCTCCTGATGTTTGCTATTTCTGAATCAAATTATTAAATTTAAGCATTATGTATCCTGGAATTTGCAGCCTAGATACTCCCTCCCCTCTCCCTCCCCTCCAGAGGCAATATGTGAATTCTTTCAATTGAGATTTCATTTTCTATTTAGAAAATCTGGATAACATTCTTAAACTATTTTCTTCGTTCTGGTGCTAAGGCTTTTTGTCCTGTCATATTTTTCTGGAGGACCTATGATCCCTGAGTAGTCCTTGTGGATCCTATATAGAAGTTCAGTATGTTTTGCTTGCACAAGACCCATATTTTAATAATATTGTTTTTTGATTCTCTTCTAGGTTGTTCCTTATTTTTATATATTTGTGCTCCCAATCTATTATTCTGTCTTTTGTTTCTTTGGTGAGGCTTACCATTCCAGATTCAGATATTTTATTCTGTTTTTTCCCTTTTAAGGCACATAGGAAGAGAGTATTGTGGCCCCAAAGTTCTCAAATTCCATAGGGTCTTCTATCTCACTGAGCATTGGATCATTTTCTTTCATTTTGCCTTTATTCATTTTGTCTTAATTTATAAATGCCTGAACTCATTTACTAGACCTGGAGGCCATATTTTCTTATATTAATTTTTTTTTTGTATTGATTTATCTGTTTCTATTCAAGGTCTTTGAGTTTTCTTTTCCCTGAAATCTTTGATATTTTCAATTTTTCCTTCTTCCTGTCTTTATTTTCTTTATCTTCCTGACTCCCTTCTAATTGTGATTTCCTTGAGGGCTGTATCACAAAAGTATTTCAGTCTCTTCCCTAGATGGGCATTTCATGGTAAAGCCCAAATCTCTGACCCAATCTAACTTTTAGGTGTTTAGGACTGGCCACTGCAATTGATGCAGTGTTCTGTCTCTCAAGCTTGGTGGAGAGCCACATAGCATCCTTCATTCAGGATCCTGGTTCTATTAACCTGTCCTGTTCTCTCTGTTCCCCAGTTGCTTGGCTCAGCATCGGAAGTTCAGAGGTTTTTAGCACAGGTGCTGCCAGGTTTCAGCCTTTACAGAGTTTTGCTTTGAAAGGCTAGCTAAATTGGTTTTTGAGATCTGAAAAAAAAACTTCTGTATCCAAGAGCTGAGTTCTTTATGGTACTAGAAAGAGGGAGAATGTCAACTTGCAGGCTTTGGTTTTGATGTAAGCCTATTTAATGTCCTTGGGTCTGGTGGTATGTCCTTCTTGCCATTAGATTGAGATAAGTGAAAGGATGCTAAGTGAGCATAGGGTCAGAAAGCATCAATTCCTGTGTTTCCATTTTTATTTGTTTAACCTTTTTTAGGTTGCAGATAGTGTAGACTAGGGAAATAACTTTGTTTTATCTTTGGTACATAATTTCTGTTTTGAAAAGGTTTGAGAGGTTATGAGAATTGGGGAAAATATTTGGTCTACCAACTTGTTATGTTACCAAAATATCTTAATAAATTTATTATTCATGAAAGATTTGACAGATATTAAAAACACAGTGAATAAAGACTGAAGTATCTGAGCCTGATCCCTTTCCTCCTTTACTGTCTTACATTTATTTTCTTTTAGCTTTAGAAGCATTCTTGATTTGAAGCTTGAAAACAAGCAGTGAATACTAATCCAATTTTGGATTAAGTTTTAGCTGATGTGACAATCCCTAGAAATATTTTTGATGTTAAAGTTAATACCTTCGCAGATTAAAAAAAAACATTCCAAGTTCAATTTTTGGGAACTGATGAATAATTGTTAAAGAGAGGTTAAATCTCATAGCTTTATTAACCTGACTCCCTTTTTCTTATCATCCTTGTTTTACACTATTTTAGAAAATACTCATTTATTAAGCAAACACAGTAATCTTTTCAGACTGTTACCTAAATATTTAATTTGCATATTGAATCATACATCTGATAGGGTGGGAGAATGTGATTAACTTCATTAATATAGATGTACTAAGACTAATGTATTTCTAGCTTTTGTGAGAAGTTGTTTGACTCAGATTTGCATTAAAGCCCAATGACTTTTAATACCACACATTAACATCTTTTCTGCTTTTAATGGACAGGATACTAGGTATAACTAGACAAACAAACATCAACCAAGATAGCATGTGTATATGCAGACAGTAATGGTGAACTTAAGGGAAACAGCAGGCATTTCAGTAGAATATCGTGACTCCAAATTCACCTGATTGAATCAGGTACCTCCTGATTGTCAAAGGGGATTGGTCTGCTTTTTCTAAGTGTAGTTTGAAATGTCTTAGGAGGTAGAACATAAGGCAGATCATCAAAGGAAAAAGATTTAGTGCCCCCTTTGGAAAATAGATAAGTAAAGCAAGAAAAGAATAACAACAAAAACTAAAAGTTATGTTGATAAAGGGAAGAAAAAAATGTCAGGGTTTAAGAAAGTCCCTGAGTACTGGTTATGAATTTACTGGTCATTGATTTTTTTTTTTTTTTTTTTTTTTTTTACGTTTTACGTTTCTTCCTGGAACTGCCCAGTTTTTCTTCTCTGGTTCTTAATAGGGGTGATTAATGAATGTATTGGTTGCCCTTTGTCAAAATGAGTATTTACAGTGTGATGATTATATATATATATATATATATATATATATATATATATATATATATATATATATATATATATATATATATATGTATATATATGTATATATATATATATGTATATATATGTATATATATGTATATATATGTAGAGGGCCAGAATTCTTGAAAAATATACTTGAAACAAGGTGTTAACTCAGTAGAATTGATGAGATGATGGTTATTTAGTTCATATATATATACTTACTACTTAGTATGGTGATGTAATGGTTCTCTAGTTCACACATGTTCAGTGTGCTGTAATGATGTAATTGTATTAAAGTATATAATGTCTGAGAAGGACTGGAATGAGACAGTCTGTCTTTGACCATACTCCTGGTGTCTCTCCTGCCTCCTGTACTCCTCCACTAAAATCAAGAGAGAGTCAGTCAGACTCAGACAGACTGTGGAGGAGAGACTGAGTGAGGGAGAGTGTGAGAGTGAGTGTACTCTAGCTCGATCTCAGACTCGAGACTCAAGAATAAAGACTTTAGACTCTATTCCTGACTATCCTTGTGGTGACTATCTTGCTGAGACCAAGGCCAGTCTGAAGGACCTCCAAGAAAGCTAGCCTGGACATCATATATACATGTGTGTGTAATATGAACTCCTGGCAGTTACTATTACCAGTCTGTCCAAGACCCAACAGAGTACTTTTGACCACTGACCTTTGCAGTGTCAACTCTACCTGGCTCGCCTCCTCTGAGGCCTTCAAAGGTCTCTGGCCATGATTTCTTGAATCTATAGTTTATTAACCGGTAGTGCACTCAAGAACAGCCACATGTAAACATAATGCCCTGACTTGATGCACTGACTTGTTAACTCCCTAGTGAACACCTGGTCTGAAGATCCATGTGTTCACTACCAAACTTCTTACCTCTCACGGCTCGGCTCGACTACCCCAGGCTAGGGAGCCAGGTTAAAGAGAGTGACTGCTGTCTGCAGTGGGCTTATAAAGGGCCTGTGAGGTCACACACACAACCAATCAGTGAGAGAGCCGGCACCCATTATGAAGCTATCTCAATATGGCCAGGATCCCACCCACAGGGCAGTCCTATATCCACAGAGATTACTTCTGGGCCACTCAAATCTCCTGTTGCACTGTGGTGCCGCCCATTTAAAGGACCCTTACAATTCCCTTCTCTTGTTTTGCAGAATCGCATGTTTACATGTGTGTGTGTGTGTATCATATATATATATATGTATATATATGCATATGTATTTATATCTATATATATGCATATGTGTATATATCTATATATAATATATATGTTTGTAGTATATATATAGGCATATATATACAGGCATAAATGCACATATACATATCTATGTATACATATATCCATATATATAAAATCTGCAGTGAGAATTAATAATTTATTCCACATTAAATAAAAACCAAGCATTGCCTCATTAGACTCATCAAAAGTTGACCAATTTATCTCATTAAATTAATGTTTGTTGCTGGCAGATGGTAGCAACTGGTCCAGGTAATGTTTCTCTGATAAAGCAGTCTACAGCAGAATAGTCTTAAGTATTTCTGCGATAAATGATTCCAAATAAAGTTGGAATAACCTAAAATTTTTATAAGTTTTATTAACTGGGGTAGATTTGGTGTCCCTGGTTCCCAGCAGGTATAAGTAAATCTGACAAATAATAGTCATGGCAATTACAACTTAGAAAATATCTAAGATGCAATAGAGGAATAAAAAAGCCCTTAAGAATTAACATCCACATTAGTTAAACTAAAAATATGTAAACAAAGAACTTTGGATAATGACTTAGTCACATGGATCTGTTTATGAAATGGCAAATTTTTATAAAGAAAATTCAGGATTTGGTCATTACTGCCAGAAATTATAGGAAGGTTATCCCTACAGAATCTAAACATATTAGTCAGTGAAGTATTTGCAAGGAAATGGTGAAAACTTTGCAACAAAAATTTCAGGTTGCAAAATTTAATAGCTACCAAAAGCTTAGCAAAATACAACACTGTGGTTAGAATTATAAATGAGAAGTTTGCTACCTTTTTATAAACTAGCAATAAAAAAATCCCCATACTACAAATCAAAACATCCTTGAGAATTCAACAAGTAAACTGAAGCATTATCACAGACACAACGATTGTCCATCATCTCCTGGAAATAATGTCAATCTGTTAAAGTTAAGAACAAATTATTAAATGTTGGCACATCAAATATTTATAATTTCCAAGCCATTGTAGCATGAATAGAAATCTGGTACAAAAAACAAAAACCATGTGGAACAAGATAAGGTACAGATCATCTCTGTCATTCTTCTAAACATATTCCCACATTTATCATGCTGCACAAGAAAAATAAGATCAAAAAAGGAAAAAAAGTGAGAGAAAAAACAAGCAAACAACAACAGAAAGGTAAAAATACTAAGCATAGCATTAAGTCTTAAAGAATAAAAGTAAGAGTAACTTTGTCTAGGACTGTTGCTATATGAACTCTAATGAAACAAAATTAGGAAAATAAAATTAAGAAATATTTTTTCTTCAATCACCTCAGATTTATAATTTTATTTAGTTTCTACAACATATTTGTTAAGCAAATCATGGCTTTGGAATGATGGCATTCCGGAAGTAACCTATATGATACAGAGATAGGGATTTTTATGAAAGGATACACCAGATTACTTAGAAATCTAGTGGCTCTATGGCCTATTCCCTTCTAACTCTGAAGGGACAGTTCTATTCAGAAATACCCAGTCAGATTTTTGTACTCTAAAGTATGATTTAAACACCAACAGTCAAAGGCAACAGGCAAGATATTGCCTTAATATTATCAGCCCACAGATCCCTTAAAGGACAGAGGAAATCATGCACCAAACGAAGACTGTATATAAAAACACTAGCAGTTGTTTTTTTGTTTTTTTTTTATTTTATTTTATTTAGAATTTTTTCCACAGTATATATGCATGAGTAATTTTTTTATACTATTATCCCTTGTATTCATTTTTCCAAATTATCCCCCCCCTCCTTCCATCCCTCCCCCCGATGACAGGCAATCCCATACATTTTACATGTGTTACAGTATAACCTAGATACAATATATGTGTGTAAATACCATTTTCTTGTTGCACATTAAGTATTAGATTCCGAAGGTATAAGTAACCTGGGTAGATAGACAGTAGTGCTAACAATTTACATTCACTTCCCAGTGTTCCTTCTCTGGGTGTAGTTATTTCTGTCCATCATTGATCAACTGGAAGTGAGTTGGATCTTCTTTATGTTGAAGATATCCACTTCCATCAGAATACATCTTCATACAACATTGAAGTGAACAGCGATCTTCTGGTTCTATTCATTTCACTCAGCATCAGTTGATGTAAGTCTCTCCAAGCCTCTCTGTATTCCTCCTGTTGGTCATTTCTTACAGAGCAATAATATTCCATAACCTTCATATACCATAATTTACCCAACCATTCTCCAATTGATGGACATCCATTCATCTTCCAGTTTCTAACTACTACAAAAAGAGCTGCCACAAACATTTTGACTAGCAGTTGTTTTACTGATATCTCTAGGAAGGGATTTATGCAACTAATCATAGGAAATGGGAGGGCTACCTAATATTTTTATCAAGTGTAGGATGATGGGAAAAGGTAATTCCTGAGGAATAGGACTTAACAAAGAATCATCCTTAAAATGTAAAAGATATAATTACATTCATTTAATCAGATTTTTATTGTCTTCTAAAAACCAGGGATAGGCACTGTGTTACTCAAAAGTAAAACAAACAAAAAAATTCCCAAATCAAAACCAGATACTACTCTCAAGGAACTTACATTCTATTATCTTTGCCTACTTTATAGAATTAGCACTACTGTTCTCTACAATACTGTCTTCTGATAAAAAAACAAACAAACAAACAAACAAACAAACAAAAAACAAAAAAACAAAAAACACACATCATTGTTCCCAGAAAACAATGAAAAGTGATTGAGGAGATAATGTGGCTACAGATGGCTTTAGAGGAATATACTTAAACAAAATCATTATAATATTTATCGATAATGTCAGTAGGATAATAAACACATACTGAATGGAGAACTGCTATCATTTTTATAGAAATCTATTTTCTTTAAAATCATTTTGAGCTTTAATGATTTTTTTTTGTTTTTATATTATGGCTATTGTTAAATATATTTTTCATATATTCAAAGAACCTGAAAGCAAAACACTGAAAAAAAAGCAGAAATAGTCTAGAAAATTTCACCAAAACATCAATAGCATATACAACATTCTATGTCCTTAATTTCCCATGTCTCCCCTGAAAGGAAGGAAGAAATTTTCTTCATCTCTGGGGCAAAAATTGGTCATAACAATTTCTCAGGGTTCATTTTGATTTGAATATCCTTTGCATTTATAGAGCAATTTATTTCGACTGGTGGCAATGGTGTAACTTTTATGCTGCTCTCTACAGAGTCAGGACAGGTAGGATTTCCATGGCTTAATATCTCATGGAAGAGGCATAGGCACCTCTCAAAAGCAATATTCTGAAGAGACAAACAGAACAAAAAGTCTGATGAGGACAAAGGTAGAGGATGGGAGGGAGCTGAAGAGATCAATGTCTCTGCTTAGTTTATGTTCTTAAAAAATAAGAACAAAAGGTGAAATCAAGGAAAGGTAAAACAATGAACAGAAAATGGGGCACATGTAAGAAGAGTGTTGCATCCTAAAGTCCAGAATATAAGAAAGCAAAGGTATGTGTGTGTGTGTGTGTGTGTGTGTGTGTGTGTGTGTGTGTATGTGTGTGTGCATGTGTGTATGTGGTGTGACTATAATGGAAAAGAAAAGCTTTGAAGAAGGAATGGGACTACTGCTCAGGATGATGGCATAATGATAATGGATAAGAGAAAGACATAACTCTTTAAATTTTATTTTACTTCCATTTTCTCTGCCAAGGAGAATAATCTTTGGACTGGAAAGAACAGAGTAAAAATGGCAAATGGAGAGTTGAAAGCCAAGATAACTAAGTAGATAAAAAGAGGTCCCCGAGCAACCAATAATAAGTTCAAACCTCTAGACTCAAATGAACTACTGGGACATATGACAGATGTTATTGAGAAACAATTTATCAGTCATCTCAGTACCCTCAGAGCCCTTTTTGTTTTAGATTATTCTTATTACTGTTTAAAGACATTGGAAAGGATGCATACAGGTTGATAATGTGCATTCAATTCTGCTTTCAATATAATAAGGTCCAAGATCTTTTTCACAGCTTTCATATCTTCTCCCTCAGTTACCTTATGAATTATCCTCACAGTCATGTTACCTTCAGCATAGATTTCCTTTATATATGCTTGGTCCAATCCTGCTGTTTTCCAATATTCTTCTCTTTAGTTCCATTTCTAACTTCTCTTTAAACATATCTAGGAGATATGATAGAATATACACGTGATTGGCTTTTGGTTAAAAATTGTTATAAAATCCTTCTAAGCTCTTTTCAGTTTTGTTGCCATACTTTCACTGTTATCCTTAAGGTGATTCTCTTTCAAGAAGTCATACTCCAATGCCTCCTTGGAGTATTTTGGAGGTGTGACTCTGGGTTCTTAAAGACTACTCTAGTAGAGCATAAACTCTGATAGAATCTTCATATCAGGAAGATTTTGAGAATGATTCTAACAACAGACTGCCTTTGGAGGAGTAGCCTAGGTAGATACAAAAAGGTTCATCACCAGCAGGTGACCCCTTTGGTGATAAATTCTTAAGAAAAGTGTAAAATAGTTCCTCCCCTTGTATGAACTCTTCCATTTCTACAATTACAGCACAGTTGCTGGGGAAAAAAAAAGTGAAAATAGAGCTAAAAATAACAAAGTTTTAGACTGCTATAAGCTTTAACAGCTGCTAGAATTCTCAAATTGTATATGATCATGAGATCCTACATGTAGAACTATAATGAATTTCAGAAGATAGACCCTTGTCAAATTACCAGTGAAAGTATATTTTTCTAAAAGAATTAAATTGAATCCATCTTGACATTCTATTCATAAATAGATCTAGAATTGCAATGGAAGGAGAATTAATTCCCCTATCTCTTCAGCTCAGCTGATACAATAAGAGAATGTAATCACATATGATAATATGCTAATGTGCTAATGCCCTATTATCCTTTTTCAAAGTATCAAAACTTCTCTTTAACATGGAAAGGAGCAATGTCATCCAATGAATTACAATTATTCAGGTCTCTGTGTGGCCCTTAAAGACACATTCTAGTTAATTTGCATCAAAGAGGGAGATAGAGGTTGAGAAGAACTGGACTTGACTTGAGTCATTGGGAGTAGATGGGAACAGATTTTCTCTTATTCATCTCCCTTCCTCCCCCTCATCATCCACTATGGTATCTAGAAACATAGTCACTAACACAGAGACACCCCAATAGTTGAGGAGTCAGTGCTGCTAAGGGAACACATTTACACTCTTTAGACATAAATAAGGAGAGGAAATTCTTGAAGCCAGAAGGCTCTCCAATGAGTATAACTCCTGGAAATAGAGGAGAGAATTTGCAATATATTCAAGAGAGTTAGCCCTGGCAAGCAGGTGTGCTGCAGATAAGGTTGTATGAGGAGAGAAGGGACTTTGGTGTCCAATAATACTGTGGGAGTAACTTTGCATAAATAAGTTCATTTCATGCCCTATTAGTAGCCCTTTGTGATTGAACCCAGTTGTCCTATATACACTATATGTATTTTCAGGATAATGAACACCAGATTTATGGGGAATGGTTTATAATTACTGTTTTTACTATGCCATCTTTTAAATATCTTTTCCTATAAGTCAATAAGGACATCTTGGTGGCACAATAGAAAGTGCCAGACCAAAAGTCAGGAGGACTCATCTTCCTAAGTTCAAATCTGGCCTCAAACACTAGCTGTATGACCCTGGTCAAGTCATTTAACTCTCCCTGTTTGTCCCAGTTCCTCATCTGAAAAAATGGGCCAGAGAAGGAAATGACAAATCATTCTCATATCTTGGGCAAGAAAACCCAAACGGAGTGCTGAAGAGTTTAATGTAACTGAACAATAAACACCACAATAACTGAGGCAATAGTTTCCAGTGGCTGATTAGTTTATAATGGGAAGCATACCAGGAAGGTTTCAAGATCCTTTGTTTTGGAAAGGTAGCCCTATGGGGGAGTACTCTTTGAAAGACCCAAACTGCAAACTTATAAATGCCTGGTTGCAGTATAAGGCAAAAAGGAGCATAGAAGAAATAAGGTGTCCAACTGGTTATTCAGCTCACAGGTTTTCTTGGAATGACACAAAGGAGATGCTGTTATCATAAAAGGCCAAAAATTTTACCATGAAAAATATTTTCAGAAATCCTATATGGAAATGATTGCAATTTTTGTTTTGTTGTGCTTTGCTTTGTTTCGCAAAGGATGAAAATATAAATTCTCCAAAGAACTCAACAGAATCCTCCAAATGAAACCAACACACCTCAATACTTTTTGACTTCAATGTTAATGTAAGAATAATTGAGGTTAGTAAATATTTTTGTTCTTTGGTCATTTCAGTTGTGTGTGATTCTTTGTAATCTTTTTTAGGGTTTTCTTGGCAAAAAACACTGGAGGGGATTTGCCATTTTTTCCAGCTCATTTTACAGACAAAGAAACAGAGACAAATAGAGTAAAATGACTTGACCAGGGTCATATATCTAGTAAGTGTCTGAACCTAGATTTGAACCTAGGGAGATGCATGTGCCAGCCTCCAGATGCAGTATTCTATCCATTATGCCACCTAGTTGTCCCCCCAAGAGAAAATAAATGCATCAGAAATAAATAATGAGAGGACAAAAATTTGTAGATTATAAAGAAGCTAAAAAGTTTCTTCATGATCTATCAGTGTAAGCACTGATAGATCATGAATAGTTTAAGGAGAATCAGAAGAAACTGGATATAGTGAATACTGAATATCATCCCCCAAAAGTGAAATGATTATATTTTAGCATACAGAAAACAATTGGAACTGATGTGGGAGTCATTTCTGAATCAGCTGCCTGTTAAAGCAAGAAATCAAAATTAGTTCAAAGCTATAAAAGACAATAAAAATGAGAAAAATATGGCATGCAATGAAAACAACTCAATCTTAACCTATTTGGAAAAGTAATTAATGGTTTTTTAAAATGGAATGTAAATGGAAGCAAGGACAGAGACAGAACAATAGTAATTCCATTCAGAATTTCAACTAACACAATCAATTTCCATAACAAGGATACCAAGAGAGCCTCAAAAGGACCTCAGTCCACTGTTAGTGGCTTATTTGCCAAGTAGTACATATGATAGCTGAGGGTAACAGCAATTTAGAATATAAACTTGTTTTTAAAATCTTACTGTGAAAGATGGGCATCATTGCCTCATAAGTTAGAGAAAAATAGTTGTGTATTAAACCAATTTTAAAAAAGCTTTGTGAGACAACATGAGAAAATCATCCAGCAAATTATACTTCAAAGAAAACTATTAACATAATATTTAAATAATAAAGGGCTAGTAAGCACTTAATACAAATGCTTCTCCTTTTATAGGAAGGAATCTCTCCAAATAATGGTTGCATTGTCAGCTTCAGTTTACAACAAACATAAATAGATCCAGTTCCATACTATGGCCCCCTAATTGATCTCCCTGCTTCAAATCTCTGCCCTTTTTATTTCATCCTTCATATACCTGCCAAAATAAATGTCCAAATCAGACTATGTCATTCTCTTACTCAACAAATTTCATGGTTTCTGATTACCCCCAGGATCAAATATAAACTTCCTTTTTTGGCTCTTCCTAAACTGATGATACCAACTTACCTTTCCAGTCTTATTCTACATTACTCTGATTCAGTCAAACTGATCTTTTTGCTATTCTCTATTCATTATACTTCATCTTTTATCTCTGTCTTTGAATTAGATGTTCCCATTTCTGAAGTTCACCCCTTCCATCCCTCTATGTTTCAGAATTTCTAGTTTCTTTAAAGACCCAGATCAAGTTCCACCTTTTGCATAAGATCTTCTCTAACCTCTCTTCTGATTTACTCTTCCCCATCCCTCAGTTGATAATGTCTTTTCACCAAAATCACCTTATATCTGTTTTCTATGTATCTGTTTAGGACCATATTTCTTCCAGCTAGACTATATATAGCCTACTTGAAAATAGTAACTAAAACAGAAACTATTGCACATTAGGAGGAAGGGAAGGTGATAAGCATTTATCTAGTACCTACAACATGCCAGGCACTACACTAAACTTTTTTTTTAACATATATCATTTTATTGGCTCTCCCAACAGTTGTGCAAAATAGATGTTATTGTTATTCAAATACCCACTTTGCAGATGAAGAAAAGGAGACAGAAAGAAGTTACATTAGTTAAGTGTCTATGCTGGATTTGGACTCAGGTCTTCTTGATTGCAAATCCATCAATTTGTCCATTATACTACCTATTAAACACTTACTAATTGTTTTTTATTTGACAGAGAAAAGAAAAGGTCAGGGACAGAACCTTTGGGAGTACAAGTAGAGGAGGTTGAGGAGTGATTATATGAACAGGGGAAGAACCAGAATATATAGGGGGAAAAAAGAATTTCTACTAGAATTGTATGATCACAGATTTCAAAAGTATAGGATAATTGAGGAGTTTGAAGATAGAGAAAAATTTCATGATTTTGTAATTAAAAATTATCTATAATCCTTGAGAGAGCAAAAGATGAGCATATATGACATATTTGAAAGTAGTGAAACAGGGGAAGAAATAAAGAACCAAAGGCTGTCATGTTTCAATATTTTGGAACATAAAGTATAGTTAAAGGTAACAAGAATATATCTGTTAGGAATGATGTATAAGTGGATTTGGATGGAGGTCATGGAAATTGAAGATAATAAAGTGGAAGAACAAGGTATTCAAAATGTCATGAACATGAATATTGAAATCAGCCAAGGTCAGGGCAGGATTTGAACAAGAAGCAGAACGTGTAGGATGCATTGAGAAAAGGAGAGTAACTTGAGTATCAGGAGATGACTGATGAAAAATTTGGACATGTAAATGGAAAAATCTTCCAAGAAAGAGAGATTTTTGAATAATGGTGGCAGTTGGTGAGGTTAGAAATGATATGGGAGAACAAAGGATAGGATTTCTCTTTACAGATATCTGATGTCATAGGATTGAGAAAAGAATCAGGCAGTCCTAGATTGGCTGGAAATTAATGAGTTTATTCTGTGTTTTTACCTGAGTCTCAGAAGAAGAAATTTAGGATAAAGGAAGTGTTTGCTAACATAGGGGATCCATAGAATGTAGTTGAGGGGATATGTCCAAACCAAATAGAGATGAGAGAGCAGAAAGTGGTTTGTACCTTACTGGATGGCAACTCCGAATTTGTTTTGAGGAATAGAAGCCAAGGATTTTGTCAGTCATAGAGCTGAGGAACAGCATTAGCAAATAGTAGCTTTTATAATTATATTTTTAATACACTGGTTTTTTTTCTTTTTTTAATTATAGCTTTTTATTTACAAGATATATGCATAGGTAATTTTTCAGTATTGACCCTGTTTTTCCCCTCCTTCCTCCCACCCCTTCCCCCAGATGGCAGGTAGAACAATACATGTTAAATATATTAAAGTTTATATTAAATACAATATATGTGTAAATATTCATATAGTTATTTTGCTGAACAAGAAGAATCAGACTTTGAAATAACGTAAAATTAACCTGAAAAGGAAATATAAAATGCAAGCAGACAAAAACAGAGGGACTAGAAAAGCAATACACATTGTTTTGTGAATTATTTTGGGAGAGAAAAATCAAAGCAAATGGGAAAAGTCATGGGGAAGATTAAAAAAAAAAAAGAAGTGAACATAGTATATGTTGATTTACATGCAGTCTCCTTAGTTCTTTCTCTGATGGCAGATGGCATTTTCTGTCCAAAGTCTAGTGGGATATCTTTGTATCACTGAACTACAGAGAAGTTGAACATAGTTGATCATCTCATTCTTCCTGTTATTGTGTACAAAGTATTCCTGGCTCTGCTTGTTTCTCACAGCATCAATTCATGTAAATCTTTCCAGGCCTTTCTATAATCAGTTTGTTCATCTTTTTTTTTTTTATAAAACAATAATATTCCATTACCTTCATGTACCACAACTTGTTCATCTATTCCCCAATTGATGGGCATCCACTCCCTTTCCAGTTCTTTCCTACCATAAAAACAGCTGCTACAAAACATTTTTGTACATGTGGATCCTTATGATTTCCTTGGGATACAGACTCATTTTGTGGTCAAAGGGTATGCACAGTTTTATAACCCTTTGGGCATTGTTCCAGATTGCTCTCCTGAAAGGATGGATCATTTGACACCA
The DNA here is from genome assembly GCF_048593235.1 of Sminthopsis crassicaudata. Classification (NCBI taxonomy): domain Eukaryota; kingdom Metazoa; phylum Chordata; class Mammalia; order Dasyuromorphia; family Dasyuridae; genus Sminthopsis; species Sminthopsis crassicaudata. The sequence continues at coordinate 376,722,035 of NC_133619.1, forward strand.
CCATGAACAATGCATTAATGTCCCGGTTTTTCCACATCTCCTGCAACATTTATCATTATTCATTCTTGCCATCTTAGTCAATCTGAGAGGTATGAGGTGGTACTTCAGAGTTGTTTTAATTTGCATTTCTCTAATCAATAGTGATTTAGAGCATTTTTTCATATAACTACAAATGACTTTAATTTCACCATCTGAAAATTTTTCACATTCTTTGACCATTTATCAATTGGGGAATGATGTGTTATTCTTCTTATAAATTTGGTACAGTTCTTTATATATTTTAGAAATGAGACCTATGTCAGAAATATTGATTGCAAAATATTTTCCCCAGATTTGTGCTTCCCTTTTAATCTTGTTTCTGTTGGTTTTGTTTGTGCAAAACTTTTGTAATTAATGTAATCAAAGTTGTCCATTTTGCCTTTTATAATGTTCTCTAATTCTTCTTTGTTCATAAATTCCTCCCTTCTCCAAAGATCTGATAGGTAAATTATCTCTTGTTCTCTTAATTTGTTTATTGAATCCTCCTTTATGCCCAAATCAAGTATCCATTTTGACCTTATTTTGGTATGAGGTGTAAAATATAGGTCTATGCCGAGTTTCTGACATATTATTTTCTAATTTTCCCAGCAATTTTTGTCAAATAGTGAATTCTTATTTCAGAAGCTGGAGTTTGGGGGTTTATCAAATGCTAGATTGCTATACGTCTTGCTTATTGTGTCATGTATTTAATCTATTCCATTGATCCTCCACTCTATTTCTTAGCTAGAACCAAGTGGCTTTCATGACTACTGCTTTATAATATAGTTTTAGATTTGATACAGCTAAGCCACCATCCTCTGTATTTTTTTTCATTAATTCCCTTGATTTTCTTGACCTTTTGTTCTTCCAGATGAATTTTGTTACTATTTTTTCTAGTTCTATAAAATAATGTTTTGGCAATCTTATTGGTAAGGCACTGAACAAGTAGTCTGATCTAGGCAGAATTGTTATTTTTATTATATTAGCTCAGCCTAGCTATTAAAAAAGAAAAGAAAAGAAAAATTGTTTTTCCAACTGTTTAGATCTGATTTTATTTGTGTGAGAAGTATTTGGTAATTGTGTCCATATAGTTCCTGGGATTGCCTTGGCAGGTAGATCCCCCAAGTATTTTATTTTGTCTACAGTAATTTTAAATTGAATTTCTCTTTCTATCTCTTGCTGTTGGGCTTTGTCAGTAATATATAGTAATGATAATGATTTGTATGGATTTATTTTATGTCCTACAACTTTGCTAAAGCTATGAATTGTTTCCAGTAGATTTTTGGATGATTTTCTAGGATTCGCTAAATATATCATCATATTATCTGCAAAGAGTGATAATGATAATTTCCTCATTGCCTATTCTAATTCCTGTTTAGTTCTAGTTTTTTCAATAGAAGTAATTAAAAGCCTCTTCCTTCATTGAAGATCCAGATTCTCTCCTGAAAGATGATGCTGATTCTCACTGGGTAGTTAATTCTTGCTTATAACCCCATATCCTTTGCCTTCCAGAATATGATATTCTAGGTTCCAATCCTTTATTTTGTCAGATGCCAAATTCTGGGAAATCCTGGTTGTTGCTCCTTGATATTTGAATTGTTTTTGTCTAACAGCTTAAAGTATTTTTTCTTTCAAATTATAGTTTTGGAGTTTCACAAAGATGTTCCTTAGGGTTTTTCTTGTGGAATCTTTTTGCAGAGGTGATCAATAGATTCTTTCCATAACTATGTCCCACTCTGTTTATAGAATATTAGGGCAGTTTTCTTTAATGACCTTTTTTTGGTCATGGCCTTAAGATAGACCAATAACTTTTAAATTGTCTCTTTTGGATCTATTTTCCAAGTCAGCTGTTTTGCCAATGAGGTATTTCACATTTTTTTTCCATATTTTCATTCTTTTTACTTTGTTTGATTCTTGCTGTCTTAGAAAGTCATTAGTTTTCATTTGCCTTGTTCTAGTTTTTAATGTGTGATTTTCTTCAATTATCTTTTGTATCTCTTTTTCTATCTGGTTTACTCTACTGTTTAAGTAGTTAGATTTTCTTCAGACAATTTTTTTCCATCCTTTTCTAAACTGTTGACTCTCATGCACAAGTCTCATTTCTTTTCTCATTTTTCTTCTATCTCTCTTATTTGCTTTTTGAAATCTTTTATGAGCATTTCCAAGAAGCCTCTTTGGGCTTGAGACCAATTTACCTCACTCTTTGTGATTTCTTCTGTCGATATTCTGTCCTAGTCTGAGTTTGTGTTTTGGTCTGCTCTGTCACTATAGTAGCCTTCTAAGGTCAAGATTTTCTGTTTTTTGCTCATTTTTTCTTTTACTTTACTTATTTCCTCTCTCTCTCTCTCTCTCTCTCTCTCTCTCTCTCTCTCTCTCTCTCTCATTTATTTGTTTATTTGTTTATTTATTTATTTATTTTTAAGGTAGAATTCTGCTTTTGAGGTAAAGGTGGCACTGTCTCAAGCTTCCTGTGCAATTTTGACTCTTTGTTTTGAGCACAGAGGTCCCCTATGTTTATAGGATTTGGCTTGGCTGTTTTTTTCCAGGAAACAAGCTGGTTTTCCAGAGATTATCTTCCTATGTGGGACTGAATGCTGCCCTCCTGATCTTTTCCTCTATTGATCCAGGACTGAGTGACTTAGTTGCCGATTTGCTGTGATTAAGACCTTCTTACTGTCTTTTCCAGAGTCTATGTGACCTGGACTGAACATCCTACCTCAGTGAGACTGAGCTTCCTTGAAGTTTTTTCAGTCTATCTTGAGTTGGAGAGGGATTTCATCCCATTAGATTCTTTTCAGAGACTTGGTTTCATGTAGTTTTTCAGGGAAACTGGAAGAGCTCAAGCATCTTCCTGACTTTATCCCACTAACTTGGCTATATATTGATTTTAAGAGTTTCAAAGCTCTTTACAAATGTCTCATTTTATCCTTGCAACAATCCTAGGGGCTAGGGATAGGTCCTATTATTGTACCAAATATGTTGAAGTTTAATTAGAATCAGTTAACTCCTTAGTTACATTTAGAAAGTTGCTATGAAGAAGCGTGTGCAATTAGGTGATACAGTGGATAGAATGCTGAACCTGGAGTATGTACTAAGTACAATGCTAAATAATTTTACAAATAGAACTAAATCTGATCTCAGATACTAATTGTATGAGCCTGGAAAAAAGTCATTTAGCTTCAATTTCCTTAACTGTAAAATTGGAATATAACAATATATATTCACAGAGTTGTTGAGAGGCTCAAATAAGATACTATTTGTAAAATTGTTTTGCATTGTACCTACTACGTAGTAGGTGCTATATAAATGTTTATTTCTGCTACCAGCAAGGATGTTCCAGATAAATTCCCCTTATGAAATCATAGATTTAAAGCTAGAAGGATTATCTTAGAAATCAAATCCAATTCTCTTATTTTGTAGGTGAGGATGTAAAAACCTAAAAAGGATAAAGGAGCTGTCCAGGATCACACAGCTAATAGGAATGGGAATATAAATGCTAATGGGCAGAAGTTTCTATATGTAGGAAAGTTGGTTTCTATAGTTGTACTCCTTCACTCTCTCTATACAGATGGGCCTCTTTATTCAGCTAGAGGAGAAGTAGGAGGGTCCTTGGTAATCTTGATAATGAGGGAGTACCATACTGATAAAATCACAAATCCATTGACATATTAAATTATAGAAGCATCCCTATAATGACTCTGTGAGGGAGGACAAGTACTCTTTTCTCCATAGTATAGAAAGGCTACATAGGTTAAATGATTTGCTTGAGGTCATACAGTTTGTGAACTTAGTGGCAGAATGTGGTTCATTCCCAGCCTTTGACTTTTCTTATTAAATCATGTTAACATCAGATTTTGCTATAACCTAAGACACAAGCTGATTCAAAAGATTTTTGAAGATTGTATCTATATGATATAAAATATCATGAATCAAAGAAGCATCATCTAACTCAGGTATTTGTCTTCTCAGAGAAAAAAAATAACCAAACGATTTTAATATATTGTCATGGTATCGTGTAGTTGCTGAAGCCTTTATGGGGTAAAATAAAACACTAGAGTTAGTTGTACTAGGGATGATGGCCAAGCAGGTACTTCTTTATTTTAAAAAGTTAAAATTAAAAAATTAAGTTTTTAAATAAACAGATATAATAAAATTCTTCTTTTTGTATTTTTATAATTATGAATTTGGACAATATCAAATTGAACTTTTAGTATAAAAATAATAGAAAAATATTTTGTATGAAAGTGTGATTTATTAGATATCCTTTTAAGATTATATATATGTGTGTGTGTGTGTGTGTGTGTGTGTGTGTGTGTGTGTGTGTGTGTATGTGTGTGTGTATACTCTGTTCTTTGATATCACTATCATTATTTACCCACTTTCCTTCCCTAAAGAGAACTTTCCCTCCTAAAAAGAAATGAAAGACCTACTTTATAACAAATAAGTATAATGAAACAAAATAAACCTCACATATTGGCTGGGTCTGGGTCATTTTGCAAAGGATGGAAAATATGCTTCATCATTTGTCATTTGGAATATTGATTATTCACTACATTGATCAGAATTTGAAGTTTTGATATTGTCTTCCTTTACATTGCTATGATCACTATATAAATTGTTCATCTTGTTTTACTAAATTCACACTGCATCACTTCATACAAATCTGTCCAGTTTTCTTTAGATCTATGTTATTTTATTTTGTAGCACAGCTTGAGAACTGGCCCTGTTTGCCCCACTTCCCACTTTCAAGGTCATTTTCCTTGATTCTCTGTGCTTTGTCTTTATTTGCCAATATTGAATCTGTCTTGTCTCCTATAAGAATGTTCTTCAGTGGGACTTTTCTACTACAGAACAGGAATTTCTTTCTCCCTTTTTCAGTTCCTCCTTTTGCTACCTTATCTATTCTCTTCTTCCTAGGGAAATTATTTTTTCTTTCATTGTTTACCATAGACTTGCTTTAGTTATATCACACTTTACTTTTTATCGTCTCCCATTCCACATTTTTATGCTCCCATACAATTTGTTAGCTTAATCTCCCCCATGCTCCCCACTTCCCTCATCTTAATCCATGGATTCTCTTGTAGGCAAATTGTTGTAAGATTTCTGTGTGGCATTTCAGTTCTTACACTTTTAAGTTCTGATTATCTTCTTTTGCACTTTTAGAATGTAATCTCTTTATGGTCTCCTTATTGTTATTTTCTAGGTTTTCCCCCTACCTTTTGTTCTCTGGGATAATTTATTTCATTATTTTAGCCTTTTTTTGCTGTTTATATTTGTTTACCTTCCTTGTTTTTCTATTGTCTGAGATATTTGCAAAGCAAATAATCTGTTTATGCTTGATGTTTTTGCAGAATGCCTTAATTTTCCTTTTATTGACTTTATCTTTTCTTCATTGATGATTAGTTTCATTTTTGCTGGATATGTCATGTCATGATGAGTTGAATCTTGAACATTTTTTCTTTTTGAAAAGTAATATTTAAACCCTTTTATAGTTTCTAGTGAGTAAAAAATAATCTTTTCTTATTCAAAATTCCCTTCCTTTGTATTTGAAATTTTTCCCCCCTATTGACCCTTAAAAAATTTGATGTTTGTCAATGGAATGTTTGATTTAATCTTTGTATGTCTTGGAATTTGCAGCATAGAGTATTTTTCTGGAGATGATATGGAGAGTCTATTAGATTTTTTTTAAATATTTTTTGTTTGGAAATTCTTAATAGCTTTTTAAAATTATTTCTTGCAAGATGGTGATGAGGAAACCCCCAAACTCTTAAAATCTCCTTGGACTCTGCCTCAGGAACTCTGCCCCACCCCAAGCACAAACAGTTTCTTCCTTATCTAAAAACCCATTGAATTCTATTCAAATTCTAACCCTGGCTGGAACTCAAGCCAGAAGCCAACCTGGGACTCCACATATGAGCCCCTTCAGATTATCAAAAGCCCCCCTATTATAAAAAGTCCACTCTTTGCAGAAATCCCAAATATGGCATCCTTATGCCAGTCATGTCAAGGATTTCTATTCACTGGTACCAGCCCTGGCTCTAGTGTATTTCTACCTTTTAACCTTACTTCCAAACTCCATAATAAGCCCCTTTTATCAATCTAGGTTTTCAGGTCTGTAAATTCCTTTATAGAGAAATCTTGCATTGCTACTAGACCTCATTTAACTCTGTATCATTGTGCCGAATCTAAAGGGGTTAGAAGGGAATTCTATTTGACTCCCTGTACCCAAAATCTTTCACTAGACCTCAAATAACCTAACTTCATTTAGGTATTCCTTATCTAGTTCTCATCAATGGTGTGCAGGTTTTTTGACAGGTCTTCTTCTTTTGGGGTATTTACAGTCTTTAAGTTGTTTTTTGTCTTCAAGTTCAATATGTCTAGAGATCATATTTTATTTGCTTAGAGATTTTTTTGTTTAGAGATCAAATTCCCTTTTAATACACTGCTTTTTATTCTTTTATTCTAGATTGTCCTTTACTTACACACATTTTCATTTTGTTTAATTGGTAAGGCTGCCACAATGACAGTTCAGTGGTATAGTGGATAGAGTACTGGAATTGGAATTAGAAAGACTTGAGCTTAAATTTTATCTTAGAAACTTAATTCTGTGACTTTGGGCAACTAGCTAACCTCTCTGGGCCTCAGTTTTCTTATTTTTAAAATGTAGATGCAAAGGTACCTACTTTTCAGAATGTCATAGGATAAAATGAGAAAATATTGTACTTTGCAAACCTTTAAGCACCATTTAAATGATAATTATTATTAGTTGTTTCAAGTTTCACTTGGTCAATTATTTCTGCTCTGCAAATCATAATTCTGCTTTTAAATTCTTATTTCTCTCTTAAATCATTAGGTAAAATTTTCAAAAGATTCCATACTTTTTTGGGATTTCATAAGGTTCTTTTTCTCATCAGATATTGATTTATTTTTCTTTGTCTTGAAATATTTGTTTAGAGATATTCAGACTCATTTAGATGTCCTTCAATTTATTTATATGTACTCAAAGTTTTCTTCCTCTTGAGATCTTTGGTAATTTCAGTCTTTTTCTTATTCCTTTATTGTTCACTTTTTGACTCCTTTATCTTTTATGACTATTTCAGTGAATATAATTGCAATTATATTATATTATATTATATTATATTATATTATATTATATTATATTATATTATATTATATTATATTATATTATATATAGTTTATGAGGTCTGTAAAAAATGTTTAGCCCTTCATCTTTTTGGTCACACTCTGTTAATATTTTATTTAATGTTGTATCAATATTCACTAAGAAAATCAGTTTATATTTTCTTTTTCTGCTTTGTATTTACTTGGATTTGGAAGCATGACTGTATTTCAAGAAGGAATTTGGTGGGGCACTTTATGCATGAAAACTATTTAATATTGGAGATAGTTGCTCTTTGAATGTTTTATATAACTAATTTGTAAATGGATCTGAATTTAGATTTTTTCCATTGAGAATTCATTTACAATTTATTCAATTTTTTTGTTCTCATATTAAGTTACTTAAATTCTCCATCCCATTCTGTTAATCAGGGTAATTTGTATCACAATAAATATTTACTCATTTCATTTTAAGTTAATTAAAGTGTATTCTAATAATTTTATTATTTTTTTGTGGATTTCCCCCTTTCTTTTTCTTAGATTTTAGCAATTTGATTTTTCTCTTTTAAAGGTTAAAAGTAATAGATTTTTTTCTATTTTATGATTTTTTTTCAAGAACCAGATCCCAGTTTGTTAAATCATTAGTGTTTTATAATTTTTAATTTTATTTATGTCTTTTATTTTCAGAATTTCTATTATTGCATTTATTCTTCTTATTTGATATTCCTTATTTAATGTATGTGTCCAATTAATCTTTTCTTTCTCATTTTTGTTGTAATAAACTAATAAATAGAGAGGGGGAATTATCCCTTAATAATGATTTTGGTTACATATCAGACCTTTGGCATATTGTCTCACTGTTGTCATTTGATGAAATTATGTATTTTTCTAACTGGCATATTATTTATGGTTATATTATTTTTGTCTACATTTTATTTTGAATTATTTTTTCAAATGCTCTTATTTTACCTTGATCAAATCTGCTAAAATAGCATGTAATCTCCCAAAGCAAGATTATTTTGCATTTTTCTGTTCATCCTCATTGCCTAGAACAGTATTTTGTATTACATATTCTCATTTGCAGCAAGAGCTTTGGACGGCAGACATCAAAGATGCCAAAGTTACCTGTTTCAGCTCAGGCTATTGCTAGTCTTCTTCACTTTTATCTTGTAACTGCTCTTCCATCATTGTGGAAAAGAGAATGAGGTTGATGGCTCTCACTTCAATAAAAGTTGATGTGTCTCTCTTCAATAAAATTCATGTTCAAATCATCAACCATGATATCCTGGGTCTTTGAAAATGAAGAATGAAGAATAAACAAAAACAACTGTACATAGCAGATACTTAATGTTTGTTGATTTGAATTAAATTAAAATGGTCTGGCTTAGCTATGTTTTTTTTTCCCTTGCTTGCTTATTTGTAATGGTAGGTTTTATTGGCTTATTAACATGGGGAACAGAGCTTGATGAAATTGTAAAGTAAGTGAAGGCTTGTCTTTCAAGCATTCCTTTTAAGGACTGCTTCCCAGGTAGTCACTTATAGTGATCTTATAGTGTTGTGCCTTCTTCCTGTCATAGGAAAGTGATTGAATAACAATCCACATCAACAAATTAATGACCTAATGTATTATTCTTTTTAGGAGGACTTGTATCTTTTTAAATTTATAAGTTCTGTTTTGATGCATCACATAAAATGCCAACGTATTTATAATAAAATTACAGTATACAACCTTTGAAAATGGCTATATAAGTCAACATGAATGATTGCAATGGATAGTTTTTGCAATCTGATTTTTTTAGCATTTTGCTCTTTCCTTAAAGAAAGATATAAAAGGTTAATATTAATTTTGCCTTAAATTTGTCTTACATTTCTTTTTGTTTTCTTTTTGAGACTGTATTTCCCTTCTCACTTAGTCTGTAAATATGGGCTGGAAATGTATTGTCCTGTTCACATTCTTTCTTAATTCTGAGAAGTACATAAACTTTATATAATCTGCTCTGTTTTTCTAATTAGGGCTTAGACAGGTGCCTTCTTCCTACGTCAGGGGTTCATCATAGGAGAATTAGATCTATTGAAGATATTCTATAACTTTCAGAATTTATAACCCCTAAAATTAAGTATTCTGTCAGTTTCAACTTCTCATCTGAAACATTTATGCTACCATGTTAAGCTGTCCCATGTTGTCAGTTTTGGTTTTGTTGCCATGTGAGTCATCTTCAGAGCAGATAGGTGGTGCAGTAGATAGAATGCCAGACCTTGAGTCAAGGAGTTTCATTAGCCTGAACTCAACTCTGGCCTCAGACACTTCTTTGTGTGATCCTGAGAAAATCTCTTAACCCATTATATAGCAGCAGTCACCAAAACCATTTGGTATTGGCTAAAAAATAGATCGGTAGATCAGTAGAACAGATTAGATACAAAGGACAAAAAAGGGTACATCTATAGCAATCTAATCTTTGACAAACCCAAAGATACCAACATTAGGGATAAAAATTCATTATTTGGAAAAAACTGTTGGGAAAACTGGAAATTAGTATGGCAGAAATTAGATATGGATCCACACTTAACACCATATACCAAGATAAGATCAAAATGGGTCCATGATTTAGGCATAAAGAATGAGATAATAAATAGATTAGAGAAACAGAAAATAGTCTACCTCTCAGACCTGTGGAGGAGGAAGGAATTTATGACCAGAGGAGAACTAGAGATCATTATTGATCACAAAATAGAAGATTTTAATTACATCAAACTAAAAAGTTTCTGTACAAACAATACTAATGCAAACAAGATTAGAAGGGAAGTAACAAATTGGGAAAATATTTTTAAAGTTAAAGGTTCTGACAAAGGTCTCATTTCCAAAATATATAGAGAACTGACCCTAATTTATAAGAAATCAAACCATTCTCCAATTGATAAATGGTAAAAGGATATGAACAGACAATTTTCAGATGATGAAATTAAAACTATTTCCACTCATATGAAAGAGTGTTCCAAATCACTACTGATCAGAGAAATGCAAATTAAGACAACTCTGAGATACCACTACACACCTGTCAGATTGGCTAAGATGACAGGAACAAATAATGATGAATGTTGGAGGGGATGTGGGAAAACTGGGACACTAATACATTGTTGGTGGAGTTGTGAAAGAATCCAACCATTCTGGAGAGCAATTTGGAACTATGCCCAAAAAGTTATCAAACTGTGCATACCCTTTGACCCAGCATTGCTGCTATTGGGCTTATATCCCAAAGAAATACTAAAGAGCAGAAAGGGACCTGTATGTGCCAAAACTGTGGCAGCTCTTTTTGTAGTAGCTAGAAACTGGAAGATGAATGGATGTCCATCAATTGGAGAATGGTTGGGTAAATTATGGTATATGAAGGTTATGGAATATTATTGCTCTGTAAGAAATGACCAGCAGGACGAATACAGAGAGGCTTGGAGAGACTTACATCAACTGATGCTGAGTGAAATGAACAGAACCAGAAGATCTCTGTACACTTTAATGTTGTATGAAGATGTATTCTGATGGAAGTGGATATCTTCAACATAAAGAAGATCCAACTCACTTCCAGTTGATCAATGATGGACAGAAATAACTACACCTAGAGAAGGAACACTAGGAAGTGAATGTAAATTGTTAGCACTACTGTCTATCTACCCAGGTTACTTATACCTTCGGAATCTAATACTTAATGTGCAACAAGAAAATGGTATTTACACACATATACTGTATCTAGGTTATATTGTAACATATGTAAAATGTATGGGATTAACTGTCATCAAGGGGAGGGAGTAAAGGGAGGGGGGGATAATTTGGAAAAATGAATACAAGGGATAATATTATAAAAAAAATTACTCCCAGGACCAGATGGATTTACATGTGAATTCTACCAAACATTTAAAGAACAACTAACTCCAATGCTATATAAACTATTTGAAAAAATAGGGATTAAAGGAGTCCTACCAAATTCCTTTTATGACACAGACATGGTACTGATACCTAAACCAGGTAGATCGAAAACTGAGAAAGAAAACTATCGACCAATTTCCTTAATGAATATTGATGCTAAAATCTTAAATAAGATATTAGCAAAAAGACTCCAGAAAATCATCCCCAGGATAATACACTATGACCAAGTAGGATTTATACCAGGAAAGCAAGGCTGGTTTAATATTAGGAAAACTATTAGTATAATTGACCATATTAATAATCAAATTAATAAAAACCATATGATCATCTCAATAGATGCAGAAAAAGCATTTGATAAAGTCCAACATCCATTCCGACTAAAAACGCTTGAGAGTATAGGAATAAATGTTCTATTCCTTAAAATAATAACGAGCATATATTTAAAACTGTCAGTAAACATCATATGTAATGGCGATAAACTAGAACCTTTCCCTGTAAGATCAGGAGTGAAACAAGGTTGCCCACTATCACCATTACTATTCAATATAGTACTAGAAACTCTAACCTTGGCAATAAGAGCAGAGAAAGAGATTCAAGGAATTAGAGTAGGAAAAGAGGAAATCAAATTATCACTCTTTGCAGATGACATGATGGTATACTTAGAGAATCCCAAAGACTCTGCTAAAAAGCTATTAGAAATAATTCAGAATTTTAGCAAAGTTGCAGGATACAAAATAAATCCACATAAATCCTCAGCATTTTTATACACTACCAACACAATCCAACAGCAAGAGATACAAAGAGAAATTCCATTCAAAATAACGGTCGATAGTATAAAATATTTGGGAATATATCTTCCAAAGGAAAGTCAGGAATTATATGAGCAAAATTACAAAACACTTGCCACAAAAATAAAGTCAGATTTAAATAATTGGAAAGACATTAAGTGCTCTTGGATAGGCCCAGCGAATATAATCAAGATAACAATACTCCCTAAACTAATCTATTTAATGCTATACCAATCAGACTCCCAAGAAACAATTTTAATGACCTAGAAAAAATAACAACAGAATTCATATGGAAGAACAAAAGGTCAAGAATTTCAAGGGAAGTAATGAAAAAAAAAATTAAATGAAGGTGGTCTAGCTGTACCTGATCTAGAACTGTATTATAAAGCAACAGTCACCAAAACCATTTGGTATTGGCTAAGAAATAGACTAGCTGATCAGTGGCATAGGTTAGGTTCACCGGGCAAGATAGTGAATAAAAATAGCAATCTAGTGTTTGATAAACCCAAAGATCCCAAATCTTGGGATAAGAATTCATTATTTGACAAAAACTGCTGGGAAAATTGGAAATTAGTATGGCAGAAACTAGGCATGGACCCACATTTAACACCACATTCTAAGATAAGATCAAAATGGGTCCAAGATTTAGGCATAAAGAACAAAATCATAAATAAATTGGAGGAACATAGGATGGTTTACCTCTCAGACTTGTGGAGGAGGAAGGAGTTTGTGTCCAAGGGAGAACTAACTAGAGACCATTATTGATCACAAAATAGAAAATTTTGATTATGCCAAATTAAAAAGTTTCTGCACAAACAAAACTAATGCAAACAAGATTAGAAGGGAAGTAACAAATTGGGAAAACATTTTTACAGTTAAAGGTTCTGATAAAGGCCTCATCTCCAAAATATACAGAGAATTGACTTTAATTTATAAGAAATCAAGCCATTCTCCAATTGATAAATGGTCAAAGGATATGAACAGACAATTTTCAGACGATGAAATTAAAACTATTTCCACTCATATGAAAGAGTGTTCCAAATCACTATTGATCAGAGAAATGCAAATTAAGACAACTCTGAGATATCATTACACACCTGTCAGATTGGCTAAGATGACAGGAACTAATAACGATGAATGTTGGAGGGGCTGTGGGAAAACTGGGACACTGATGCATTGTTGGAGTTGTGAAAGAATCCAACCATTCTGGAGAGCAATCTGGAATTATGCCCAAAAAGTTATCAAAATGTGCATACCCTTTGACCCAGCAGTGCTATTACTGGGCTTATACCCCAAGGAAATACTAAAGAAGGGAAAGGGACCTGTATGTGCCAAAATGTTTGTGGCAGCCCTTTTTGTAGTGGCTAGAAACTGAAAAATTAATGGATGCCCATCAATTGGAGAATGGCTGGGTAAATTATGGTATATGAATGTTATGGAATATTATTGTTTGGTAAGAAATGACCAACTGGAGGAATACAGAGAGGCTTGGAGAGACTTATATCAACTGATGCTGAGTGAAACGAGTAGAACTAGGGGATCATTATACACTTCAACAATGATACTGTATGAGGATGTATTCTGATGGAAGTGGATATCTTTAACATAGAGAAGAGCTAATCCAATTCCAATTGACCAATGATGGACAGAATCAGCTACACCCAAGAAAAGGGACACTGGGAAATGAGTGTAAACTGAGAGCATTGGTTTTTTTTTTTTTTGTTTTTTTTTTTAGTTTTTTTTGTTTTGTTTTGTTTTGTTTTGTTTTGTTTTGTTTTGTTTCTCTTCCCAGATTATTTTTACCTTGTGAAATTCGGTTCTGCGCACACACACACACACACACACACACACACACTATATATATATATATATATATATATATATATATATATATATATATATATATATTGTACCTAAGACATACTATAAGATATTTAATATGTATGGGAATGCCTGCCATCTAGGGGAGGGGATGGAGGGAAGGAGGGAAAAAACTCAGAACAGAAGGGAGTACAAGGGATAATGTTGTAAAAAAAGCCCAAAAAAACTACCTATACATATGTACTGTCAAAGAAAATGTTATAATTATAAAAATTAATAAAAATTAAAATTAAAAAAAATTACTCATGCATATATACTGTGGAAAAAAATTCTAAATAAAATAAAATAAAAAAAGAGTTATAGAAATGTAAAATAAAATAATAAAATAAAACTCACCTTAAAGTAGAAAAAAAAAGAAAAAAAAGAGAAAATCACTTAACCCTATGTGCCTCAGTTTCTTCATCTATAAAATGAGTTGAAAAAGAAAATGAAAACCTAGTATCTCTGCCAAGAAAACCCCAAAGGAAGTCACAAAGAGTTGGACATGACTAAAAAATGACTGAGCAGCAACAAGTTCATTTTTATTTGTATAGATGTAATTTTATACAAGATTTAGTGTGGGATAGTAGTAAATTGGTTTTGAAATCAGGAGAATCTATGTTCAAAGTCTAACTCTGACATGTACTGTTATTCTAGTCAAGTCATAACTTCTCAGTGCCTCAGAAAATCTCTCATCTTTATTAGGTCATGATAGGGAAGGAATATTCTGTTTTATTCTCATTTTCCAATTTGTTCAACTATCCCCTAATCTTTGAAGATATGATTTTTTTCAACTTTTTCTGTTACAAAGAAAGATGCTATGAATATTTTCACAAAAGGGGTCTTTTTGTCATCTTTCTTGGACCATAAACCCAATAATTTATATAACTGGGTCAAAAGGTATGAATAATTTTGTAACTTTTTCTGCATATTTTTGCATTGTATACTAGTGGTTAGACCAATTCTCAACTCCATGTAATGAGTCAGTGTGCCTATTTTCACATATCTCCATTATATTTTAATTTTAAAAGTGCATATCAGGAAAGGGAAATGAAACACTCATAGCAATGAATCTCTAATGACATTTCAGGCACCTTGGCACTTTTGATATTGATTACTAAAGAGCAAAAATACTTGATATGCTGATGATTCACTATGAATTGTCAAAATACAGAAAAAAAATCCTTGGTTATGGTATTGATATACTCAAAGTACCAGATGTTTCAGGATCCATATATAAAAACAAAATAAATTCAGCAGAGAAGAAGAAATGGATTGTGAAGATATTCTAGAAATAGAATTGATAAAATTTGGAAATAGATCAGCTATGGAGAGCAAAGTATAGAAAATAATTGAGCATCATGCAGTTCTTAAGAATCGTATTGACTCGAAGAAAGGTTGTACACTTGATAGAAATAGAGAGATATGGGGAGCAGATGATTTAAGGGAAAAGATGATAGTTTTCATTTTGGACATGTTGAATTGAAATACTAAGCTTATGAGGCAGCCAGTAGAGATGTCTAGTAGGCATTTGTTGCTGTAGAAATGGAATTTAAGAGATTTATTAGAACTGCATATGTATATATATATATATAGACCTGGGCATTATTGGCATAGAGATGATAATGGAACCTGTAATTGTTCCTGAGATTATAGTTTGTAAAGGGCTGGAACTCTGAAAAGGTATACTTGAATCAGACAACTGAGTACTTAAGGCTAATTACCTATTTGATATGAGACAATGATTCTATTAACATATGTTTGGATAAATGGCTCTTCTCACTGTTGGTGTTGGCTCAATGCTTGGTATTAAGATAATTATAGGCAAGGATTAGAGGGTGGAGTGAGACAGGCCAGAGTCACTTGGCAGCAGGACTAGGAGGAGAAAGGTGGAGATTCTGGACTCCAGAGAGAGAAGAGATCTTTCGCAAAACTCCTAGTAGTTTGCCTGCTTCTTTTATTTCTCCCCCTAAAGACCAAGGACATTTAGTTATCCTGACTCTGGCTGGTCCTGAGGCCTCCAGGGAGCTAGCTTGAACTTTACAATAGTTTATAGAAAAGACAGTTTATAGAAAAGGTTTGGATAGGGTATAAAATCTTAGGGAAAACCCATGGATGATGGATGAATTAGCAAAAGCAATTGAAGACTTGTCAGGTAGACACTAGGAGAACCAGGAGAAAGTGGTATCACAGTTGAATAATGAGACAATATGCAAGGGGAGGGAGTGGCCAACAGTGCAGAAAGCTGAATAAAGATTAAAAAAAAATGAGAATTAAAAAAGATCATCAAATTTAGTATTAGAAAATCACTGATAACCTTGGATAGAGTAATTTAAGTTGAATGGAATCTGAAGTCAGATTGCAAGGGGTTGAAAAAAAGGAATTTCAGATATGGAAATTAAAGAAATGAATATTGACAGTCTTGGCTTATTGAACCCTTAATGGAGATAAATCTTATCTTCATATTTAGCCTTCAGGCCAGGTTTGTCCTTAAAAACTCCTGTCTATGTCATAAATATTTTAAAGATTTCACTCTTTCTCGGTAGCTTCAGAAATACTGAATTGCAGAATTTGAATTGAGAGAGATCTAACCAACTATCTTGTCCAACTCATACCAAGAAAAAATCCACCAGACAATATATTTTAAAACGTTTGAAAACCTCTAGTGAGGGAAAACCAATATCCAGCAGACAAATTAAACACAAAATAGTCAGGAACTTTGATCTGGAATTCAACTAAAGATTCATAAACCCAACCAAATAAAAAGTTTTAAGCAAAGGGAAAGTCCATAAAAAGAGAAGGAAATATTATCTTTGTTAAATTTCTTTTTTTTTGCTTGTTTGTAGACCTTGATTATTATCAATCCTTAAACTAAGTTTGGAAGGTGCTGAATGTATAATCTCATTGAGAAATCATATAGAGAATTCAGTGTTATCTAGTGTGCTAATGCATTGCTTGGCCAACCTTTGCAATCAGTGCTGTTTATAGATCCCTGGCTAATCCCCAAAGATGGAGTCTAGACTTGTTTCATTTGCTGTACTTTTTATTTAAATTTTTGGCAAAATGAGAGAAAAATGAAGGAGCTGTTATACAAATTAAGAGTATCAACTTGACTATTCAGGGTTTCCCAATCCAGAAGCTATGAAGTGACAATACTACAGGACAATTTATGTATTTCAAAATTTCCTTTTGGGGGTGGGGTGTAATTCACATGTTCACCTCTTTTTTTGTGGTATATGAGGAAGTGACTGTCCTATCTGTCAGTTATCTGTTTTTTAAAACACACAACTATAGGACTAAAATGTAGATTAAAAAAATCTGTATATAATTTATTAAAATTAAATGTGTCACCTTTTACATTTGAAAAAACAATTTTCAGATGGAAGATGAAAATGCCTTTCCCTCATATTTTGCTATTATGGTGCTTGCTGTCTCAGAATTGACAGTCTTGACTTTTAAAGGACATTTGGCACCCCTACGCACAGAATTCAAATTCATAAGCTTCAGAGTAAAAGGGGGGGGAAAAAAGAAAGAAAATGAATGCTTTGGGAGGAGGCAGGATTATGGAGAGGATTCATGGACTGTCTGAGAAAATGCCACTTTTCAGGATGCCGTGCCTGGCTGAACATTGACTCACTTAAGGGAAGCCGAATCGACTCACAGCTGAGGGTTTAATAGGTTTTGTTCTGGATGCCATTATAAATGAAGCTACTTTGGGCTGCCTTTTCAGGGTAATCTTATTATTGCCCCTCCTTCTTCCACCTGGAGACAGAGCTGGAAAGCACTCACTCTGGGCACCATGTTGGCAGTGGCAGAAGGGAGGACAGAGCAAAGGATTGATTCCCTCCTTTAATTCAGATAAGGGAGTAGAAGGATGTGAGAACTTCATATACCTCACTGTTCCCCAACCCCATTTTCACCTCTGATCATTGCTTCTCAATCCCACATTTCTTCACTCTATTCATATTCATAGGCACCATAGTAAATGCTTAATAGATGTTTGTTGAAATGAAATGAAATTGGCATTTCTTTACTACTGCTACTCCTCATCTAGACATAGATGAAGTAAACAATTGAAAAAAATCACCGTGGGGAAGGAAATAATAAAACAACCATCCTTTTCTATTTTGAAGTCTTGGCAAAACTCCATAACTTATAGCAGCATGCATCTGAGAGAGGGTTTAAGACAGAGCACATAGCACACGGCTCTTAGAGTTAAAAAGACCTGTATTCAAATCACATTTGTTTGTGACAGTGAACAAATCATTTCCTCTTCCTCAGCCTGTTTCCTTATAACAGCATCTACCTCAGGAAATTGCTATGAGATAAAGGGATATAGTGGAGAGACCTCTCTGGGGTTCAGGTTACTTATTTGAAAATAAAACAAAAATTTTCTTTAAAAGAAAATACTTTAAAATGAAAAAAAAAATCTTTAAGATAAAATTTTTAAAAATGGATTAGATGGGTTCTAATGTCCCAGTCAGTTCTACAATGTATGAAACTCTTTGCAAAATCAAAGTGCTATATGAATATCAGTTATCATTATCAGTGACTTAGTTTGCTTTTTACCAGAAACTCACTAGAAGATAGGATTGTGTTATTCTGCATGATCTCTAAAATAGTCTTCATTTTAATTTTCACCAGTACCAACTGTTTATTAAGTGTTTACTCTGTGCATCTACTGTGTTCAGTAAGCACAGTAAGTGTTGCATATAAATGAGTCTAATTCTCCATGAATTGTGGTATGTGGGGAATAGTGCAATATGATTTAAGGATAAGACTTGTGGTGAATCTTAAGAGGAATATTTTTGTTATTTATCTCTTGGCTTTACAAGTTAGCCCTGACTGTACTTTTTTTGACTGGAGATGGGTATTCACTGTGAATAAGGGGCAGAGTCTAGGATCTAGGCAAGTGATGATTACTTTCATGTTTGTTTTCATTGTGGGGCTACTCCTAGTCTTTTATGAATAAGACCATGGCTAGAGCATAGATTGGCATCATAAAGGGTAGTTATGAGGACAATTGAAAAACTTCATTTCACTGACTCCCCATTCCCCCATTTTCAAAACAACAAGAACAATAGCCAGCAACTTTTATCAATGGCCTAAAATTCACTTTTCAGTTAAGGTGCTGTTTAGTATTAAAACACAAAAATGTTATTTGTAGCAGTGACACATTATCATTATCATCCATTAACATCTAAGCTCAAAGGACTTTATCAGAGCAGCAAAAAGAAAGTAAGATCTTACAGTAATTAGACTCAAAGCAAGGGGTTTCAAATGCTATAAAGAGAACCAAATATCCAGAACATGAGACAGTTGGGAAGTAGACAGAATTGGACAAGGGTCAGAGTAGGAGCACTTTGGCACTCCCTGGAGCAGTGTGACAGTACTGAGTGTTTAGCAGCAAAGTGATAGGAGATGCAGGGGACACAAATTCCTCAGTGCTGGTATTTAATTGTGTTCATGACATTGTTCTGAGCATAGTAATAAGCTCAATAATAATAATGATGATAACATATAACATATTAAGGTTGCCAATACATTTTATGATATCCTATTTGCTCCTCACAATAATCTTATGTGGCAGGCATTAATATTATTACCATTCTAACAAAAGAAAAAACAGGGTAGGAGATATTAAATGTTTTACCCAGGGTCACTTTACTAGTGGGTATCTGAGGATTTCCTGACTCCAAATTCAACATTCTATTTATGATGCTATGTTGCCTCATGAGATGTATTCAAAAGAATATTAAGATACAAAAACACAGATTACAAATATAACATATAATAATAAAACTCATTGATTCAATTCAATGTTAATAATTTATTACTGCTCTTGTTACTGTTACTAGTACTCACTACTGCTACCAGCAAACACTTTCATAGTATCCTTCTATGTGTCAAATGCTTTACAAATATTATATCATTTCATAACCTTGTGAAGTAGGTGCTATTTTTACTCCCATATTTTTACAAATGAAGAAATTAAAGCAAAATGAGAAGGAGGAAAAAAGGGAGGGAGGGAGGAAAGAAGAGAAGAAAGGCGAGAGAAAGGAAGAAAGGAAGGAAGGGAGGAAGGAATAGAAACTGATTTAAACAAAATTTTTTGGGGGAAAGATAATAAGTAAGTGAGGGGGCCTTAGAAGGAGAATATCAGGGAAGGCTTCATAAAGGAAATGACATTTGAGATAGATTTTAAAGAACTAATAGATTTTTAATAGATTTAATAGATTTTTAATAAGTAAAGAGTAGGGGGATATTCAAGGAAAAAGCAGTTCATGCTCTTCTCAATGTCCTGACAATATGTCATTTTCTTCACTGACTTTGGGCTGTTGCTTCTTCCTATCTTAAATACTCTCCCCTTTCCTTAAACCCATACAAATAATATGTCCTCCTGAAAATTTTTATTATATTAGCTAAAGCCTATCCATGAATAGCTGATATTTTTCCAATTGTTTAGATTTGACTTTTTCATGTGAAAAATGTTTTGAAATTGAGTCCATATAGTTTCTAGGTTTGTCTTGGCAATAGACACCCAAGTATTTTATTTTGTCTACAGTTATTTTAAGTGGAATTTCTTTTTTCAATCTCTTGCTGCTGAGTTTTATCAGTAATATAGAAATGCTGATGATTTGTAGGGGTTTATTTTATATTCTGCAACTTTGCTAAAGTTGTGAAATGTTTTGAGTAGGTTTTTGAATGATTATTTTTAGGATTCTCTCTATATATCATTATATATCTGCTAAGGATGATAGTTTTATTTCCTTATTGTCTATTATAATTCCTTCAATTTCTTTTCCTTTTCTTATTGCTAAGGCAAATATCTCTAGTACAATGTTGAATGATAGTAGTGATAATGGGAATCCTTGTTTCACCACTGATATTATTGGGAATGGGTTCAGTTTCTCTTCATTACAAACAATGCTTTTTGTTGGTTTTAGATAGATACTGCTTATTATTTTAAGAAAAGCTACCTTTATTCCTATGCTCTCTAACTTTTTAAAAAATGGGCTGTATTTTGTCAAAAGCTTTTTCTGCATCTATTGAGGTTATCATATGTTTTCTGTTAGTTATGTTACTGATATGGGCAATTTTGATAATAATTTTCCTGATATTGTACCAATCTTGTATTCCTGGTGTAAATCTCACTTAATCATAGTGTGTTATCCTGCTGATAAGTTGCTGTAATCTCTTTGCTATTTTATTTATCTCATTGCTATGTTATTTAAAATTTTTACAACAATATTCATTAAAGCAATTGGTCTGCAATTTTCTTTCTGGTTTTAGCTCTTCCTGGTTTAGGTATCAGTACTATATTTATGTCATAGAAGCAATCTGGCAGGATTCCTTCTTTACCTGATGTTCCAAATAGTTTACATAGTATTGGAATTAATTGTTTTTTAATGTTTAGTAGAATTCACATGTAAATCCATCTGGTTCTGGAGATTTTTTCTTAGGAAGTTCATTGATGTCTTGTTCAATTTTTTTTTCTAAAATGGGAGTAGTTAAGTAAATTATTTTCTCTTTAATTTATCTAGGCAATTTATATTTTTGTAAATATCCATTCATTTCAGTTAGATTGTCAGATTTATTGCCATACAGTTGGGAAAAATAGCTCCTAATTATTGCTTTAATTTCTTTTTCATCAGTGGTAAGTTCAATCTTTTCATTTTTGATGCTGGTAATTTGGCTTTTTATTTTTTTTAATCAAAGTAATCCAAGTTTTATCTATTTTGTTGTTTTTTCCACAAAACTATTAGTTTTATTAATTAGTTCAATAGTTTTGTTAGTTTCAATTTCTCTTTTGAGTTTCAGAATTTCTAATTTGATATTTAATTTAAAATTTTTGTTCTTTTTCTAGCTTTTTTAATTGCATGCCCAATTCATTGATCTCTTTCTCTATTTTATTCAAGTAGCTATTTATAGATATAAAATTTCCTCTAAGAATTGCTTTGGCTGCATCCCATAGGTTTTGGTTGTTGTCTCATTATTGTCATTCTCTTGGATGAAATTATGGATTGTTTCTGTGATTTGTTGTTTGACTAACTCATTCTTCAGAATTAGATTAATTAATTAATTTCCAATTGATTTTTAGTCTACCTTTCCCTGGCTATTGAATATAATTTTATTGCATTGTGTTCTGAAATGGAAGCATTTGCTATCTCTGCCTTTCTGCATTTGATTTTGAGGTTTTTGTACCCTAATACCTGGTCAATTTTTGTGTAGGTGCCATGTACTGCTAAGAAAAAGTGAATTCTTTTCTATCCCTATTAAATTTTCTATAGAGGGCTATCATTTTTAGGTTTTCTAGGATCTTATTAACCTTCCAAATGTTTTTTTTTTTTTGTTTATTTTGTGGTTAGATTTGTCTGATTCTGAGAGGAGAAGGTTGTCTCCTCTCTGAGAGGTGATACTCAGTCTTGCTGGTAGCTAATTTTTGGTTGTAACTGCAGGTCTTTTGCCTTCCACAATATGGAATTCCAAGCCCTCTGATCCTTATTGTAGAAATTATCAGATCCTGGGTAATCCTGACTCTTTCTCCTTGATATATGAATTGTTTTTTCCTGGCAGCTTGTAATATTTTTTCCTTAAGATGTTAGTTCTGAGCTTTGCAACAATGTTCCTTGGGGTTTTTCTTGTGGGATTTCTTTCTAAAGATGATTAGTAGATTCCTTCAGTGACTATTTCCCCCTCTGTTTCTAGAATATTGGGGAAGTTTTCCTTTATGATCTCTTGAAGACTGCTATTCAGGATTTTTTTTTTGGTCATAGCCTTCAGATAGACCAATAATTTTTAAATTGTTTCTTTTGGATCTCTTTTCCAATTCAGCTGTTTTTCCAATGAGTTATTTTTCATTTTCTTCCATTTTTTTCATTCTTTTCAGTTTGTTTGACTGATTCTTGATGTCTCACAGAGTCATAAACTTTTGCCTTGTTCTAGTTTTTAATGTGGATTTTCTTCAGTTAGTTTTTGTATCTCTTTTTCCAGTTGACTAATTCTACTTTTGAAGGTGTCATTTTCTTCATTGGATTTTTTTTTTGGCATTTGGCCAATTGTATTTTTCAAGTAATTATTTCCTTTTTCAAGCTACTGACTCTCTCTTATATGCCTCTTATTTCTTTTCTTATTTTTCTCTACCTCTCTTGTTGGCTTTTTTTTTTCCTGAGGGAATTGGGGTTAAGTGGCTTGCCCAGGATCATACAGCCAGGAAGTGTTGTGTTGAACTCATGTCACCCTGATTTCAGGGCTGGTGCTCTATCCACTACACCAACTAGCTTCCCCTTCTTGTTTGCTTTTTTAAAGATTTTTTATGACCACTTCTAAAAAGCCTCTTTGGGCTTGAGACCAATTCATATCACTCTTTGAAATTTCCTCTGTGGACATTTGATTTTCTCTGTCACCATGGTAGCTTTCTATGGTCAAGGTTTTTTTCTATTTCTTGCTCATTTTCTTTCCTTTCCATTTGTTATTTCCTCTTTTTTTAAACTTTTATGGTTGAGGGGTACTGTCCCAAGGTTCCATTGCAGCTCTGAGCCATGGCTTTGAGCACAGGAGCCCCTTGTGCTTGCAGTGAGTAGCTTTAATGCTCTTTCCAGGAAACAGCTGCTTTCCCAGGATTTGCCTTCTGAGTTGGGACTAGAGGTTGCTTCACTGACTTGCTCCTCTACTGAACCAGGATCAAGAGTCTTAGTTTCTGATTTGCTGTGATTAAGACTCTGTCACTAGCCTTCCCAGATCCTGTCTGAGCTGGGATGAACACCTTTTCACCCCAGTGAGACTGACCTTTCTTGAAGTTTTTCCAAACTATCTTGAACTGGAGGGTGGTTTCATTTTCAGACTCTGGGGTCTTGGATTCATGTGGTTTTTTTGAGGGAAATAGGGTGAATTCAAGCAGCTTCCTGGCTCCACTGCCATCTTGGCTCCACTCCCAGAAGAGATTAAAAATTGTAATAGTTTGACCAATTCAGTTTTATTCCTTTATAAGAGAAAAAGTTCCTGAAAATATGGAAAGTCTTTGCAAATTTTTTTTCTCTCTATTCATTCTGAAAATATTTAGTAAATTCTGTTCAGTACCTAGAATTATAAACTATAAACTAAACTGTAAACTTCCTGAGGGTAGGGCCTGAGTCTAACCTCAAGCTTATAACATAGTTGTAACAAAACTTGTTTCCTCAAGGTTTTTATAAGACTAGTAGTGCCTAGCACCCTAGTCTCCATACAGTAAATTCTTAATAACTTTGTTCAATTGAGATGAGATAAGATTGTAGAAAACATTTTTAAAAATCGACTGTGGAGTTTGGATTTTATCTCAAGGACAAAGAGGAAATACCAAAGATTTTGAGCTGGGGAAAGGGTTGACAGAAATGACATTCAAGGAAGAGTAATCTGACATTATTATAGGGGATAAATTGGAAAAGAGAAAGCAGGAAGAAGAATTCAGACTTGTAACAATCCAGTTGTGAGATAAGACCCTGCAGTGAGGTGGAGATGGGTAGAACAGAAAGGAACAGATATAAGATATGCCTGGAAAGTAGAAATGTGACAGAAAGACCTTTCTCTTATCTCTGTAGGATTTGCCTTTATTAGGTGAAAGCTGTTTTTCTATGGTAAAATTGTAATGAAACCTCCCTGCAGTAGTGGGAAGAGCCTCAAACTTTTAATAGAAAACTGGTTTGCATCTAGGCTCTGAAATGCTGGACAGATCTCTTCCCCTTTTAAAGTTGTTTCTTCATCTATAAAATATTACTAATATCATTTATATTGCTTCATAGGATTCCTCTGAGGGTTAAATTTAGTTGAATTGATAACTGTCCATTTTTGTCCTCAGAGAAGGCTGTTAATACTGGCTTGAGAGACTGACTGATGGTGTTGTCTTTATGGAGCATAATGGCCTAAAATGGACTAGGCTATATGCTAGCAAAAATTACTACAATCTAAGCTTCTTGAGAATGGAAATGCTTCATTATTTTGTCTTTGTATCATCATACACTTTGCATATCATCATTATTAGCAATCATATTAGCTTCTTTCTAGAATTTTTCTCTACCTTCAGGAACCTGAAGAGAATCTGGAAACTATTTCTTCTTTCTCAAAGGTCTTGCCAACTTCATCCCTCATGCAAATGAGGGATATTTAAATAATCAATTTCCACAATTAAGAAATTTCACATGCAAACAGGCTGGGTTAAACATTTAGTTTATGTTTATTGAGTTGAATTGAACAAGTTGAATTGAATAGTGAAAGAAATAAATGTTACACTAGGGCAGGGGTTCTCAAAGTACGGCCTGCGGGCCAGATGCAGCCCTCTGAGGATGTTTATGCCACCTACCTGGTTATGGCAAATGGTCTGAGGGGTGGAGATAGAGTATGAGTTTTTGTTTTTACTATAGTCCAGCCCTCCAACAGTCTGAGGGACAGTGAACTGGCCCCTTATTTAAAAAGTTTGAGGACTACTAGGGGAAAAGCAATCTAAATAATTGGCTAGACAGAGAAATGGGTCAAAGGTGTATTAGGACATCCAAGAAGCAGATCTGTAACAACTTCTAAGAAGACAAAGAGAATAAGTATAAGATTGTGTAGGGGAAAAACCTTTGGGACCAAACAGAAAAATATCTTTCTCAAATGGGTGCTCAACACTCAGTGAAAAAATTCGGAAAGGTGTACTCCAACCAACTGACAAATCTAATAGCAGAGATATAACTAAGAATGTTGTTCTTGGGACAAGGGTAATAAATGATACATAACAGTTAGTGTGTACATGGGAGGTGACAGAAGCTTAAGACACTACTGTGAAATATGAGGGAAATCATGAGGAAGAAACTCGCCCAGAAGAAGCTTCTGAGAGCTTCCAATTCAATCCAGACAGCATATATAATAAGTAGGCATTGTGCTAATACTATAAAGAGACACAGGCAACGTACATACAAAATAGAAGAAAGTTAACCTTAGAGGGTTATTTCTAGTAGTTCAAAAATGCCTCTCTGCAGAAAATAGTATTTGAACAGAGTCTTAAAGGAAGCCAAGGACTCGTAGAGAAAGATGTAATCTGAAAGAACATTCCAGGCATGAGGAAAAGCAATACAGAGATATGTAGGCAAGAGATAGAATGCTGTGTTTGAGGAATAATGCTGAGATGGCTAAGCGTAGATTCAGGGGAATAAAAGTACAATAAGACTAGACAAGTAGGAAAAGGATGGGTTTTGAAGAGCTTTAAAATTCAATCAAAGGACTTTATATTTATTCCTGGAGGTAATAATAGAGAATTACTAGAATTTAATGACTGGAGGGCAGAGGATGGTAATGTGGACAGGCTTGCTCTTTAGGAAAATTGCTCTGACAGTTGTATGGAGAATAGATTGGATTGGAAAGTGACGGGAAACAGGAAGAAAAATTAGAAAACTATTGTAATAGTATGACTGAAATGTCATAAGAGTTTTAAAACTGCACAAAGATCTTTGGGACACCCTGTATATATGAGAAATTTTGTGAAGATAGGAATAACAAGAAAAAACAAGTTTTAGTAATTGATTAGATAAATGGGGTTGATAATAATGTGAAATCTAGCATGACACTTAGGTTACTTCCATCAAGGATAACTTAGAGGATGATGGTACTCTAAATAGCAAGAGAGAAATTCAGAAAAATGGTGGGCTTGAGATGGAAATTAGGAAGGGAGAATAAGCATATATTTGGCACTGTGAAGTACTTTACAAATATCTTATATGAGAAGGAAGGGGTAAGTGCTTTTATTATTACCATTTTCCAACTGAAGAAATTGAGGTAAAGAAAGTATAGATGACTTGCCAGATCACAAAGCCACAAAGTTAGTGCATATCTGGGGCCAGTTTTGAAATTCGTTCTTTCTGATTCCAGGCCCAGTATTCAATCTACTTTCTTATTAGTGAACACATACAGACAGCTTATTTCTCTTTCCTATCTTGGAGTACCTTAGCTATTGTTCATTCTCCATTATCTACTACTTTTAAACAAAAGTTCTGGGAGAGATGCTCTAATATCTAACCTTCAACTTCTTAATCAGAGGAGTATGCCCCATATGCAGGGAATACTAAGGATATATGTTTTTACCTACCTTTCCCTCTTCTAACGTAACCTTTCTCCTCCATATCATTCTTGAATAATCTTTCTAATAAGCTCCTATGATCATAATACTCAAAAATTCTTATTGATTCCCCATTGCCCACCAAATCCTGGGACTCTAATACATTATGAAACAATCCAACCATTCTGGAGAGCGATTTGGAACTATGGCCAAGGGGCTATAAAACTGCATATCCTTTGATCCAGCAGTGTTTCTGGAAATTATAAAGAAGGGAAAAGAACCCACATGTGCAAAAATATTTGTAGCAGCCCTTTTTGTAGTGGCAAGGAATTGAAAACTGAGCAAATTCCCATCACTTGGCTGAATAAATTATGTTATGTGTAATGGAATATCATTGCTCTATAAGAAATGACAAGCAAGGTTGTAACATGCTGTTGTCTCCAGAAGCTGCCGATTGCTCTCTGGGAGGAGATCTGCTGTGTTAACTCAAATCTCTTGGACAGATTCTTCTTCCAGTAGAGAACCGTTGTCTCCATATAGTTGTTGTTAACTCTGGTCCAGAGTAGTGACTTCCCTTCCTGCAGAGAGCCACCTCAAGTCTGGTCCAGACAAGACACACTCTATCTCTGGAGTGCCGCCTTCTTTTATCCTCTCAGAGAATGGGCGTGGGAATAATGCAAGGGCTTCTGGGAAAAATTACTTCAACTAATGAACTTGCTCCTCCTAAGCATGCAAGCTCTTCCCCAGGAATTCAAAGAGGTTGAACTCCTAGTAAAGACCAGAACTAGAGAATTGTTAAGTACCAACTTAGCACTTAGTAAAA
Organism: Sminthopsis crassicaudata; assembly: GCF_048593235.1. Classification (NCBI taxonomy): domain Eukaryota; kingdom Metazoa; phylum Chordata; class Mammalia; order Dasyuromorphia; family Dasyuridae; genus Sminthopsis; species Sminthopsis crassicaudata. Next base: position 376,749,628 of record NC_133619.1, read on the forward strand.
ACCTAATATCTCATTATCTCATTAGCACTTAGTAAGAACCTAACACAGTGTGATTTCAGAAAAGTCTGGAAAACTTACATGAACTGATGCTAAGTGAAATGAGTAGAACCAAGAGAACATAACATAAAGCAACAACAAGATTATGTGATGATCAACTGTGATGGACTTGGCCTTTTTCAACAATGAAATAATTCAAGGCAATTATAATAAACTTGTGATAGAAAGAGCCATCCACATCCAGATAGAAAACTATGGAGACTGAAAGTGGCTCAAAACATAATATTTTTACCTTTTTTGTTTTTATTGTTTGCTTGTTTTTTTTTTTTTTCTTTTTCCTATTTTTCCTCTTTTGATCTGATTTTTCTCATGTAGCATGAAAAATGTGGAAATATGATTAGAGGAAACTGCACATGTTTAACCTAAATTGAATTTCTTGTTATCTAGGGGAGAGGGGTGAAGAGAAGGGAGGGAGAAAAATCTGGAACATGAGGTTTTGCAATGGTGAATGTCAAAAAATATTTTTGCATTATTTTTACAAATAAAAAGCTATTATTATATACAAATAAAATTCCCATTCCTGAATTCAAGGTCTTTTATGATGTGATTGCAACTAGGATGGATTCAGCTTTATTTCAGACTGGATCCAGGCTGTAAAGAGCTTGAAATTCTGAGTTAAGGAATTTGCATTTTATTACTTCAGTTTCTTCAACTATAAAAAAGGGATCATACTAGCACTTGCCTCACAGAGTTGTTATGAGACTCAAATAAGGTAATATCTGTAAAGTATTTAGCACAGAACCTAATGAATAGTACTAGCTTAATGCTTGTTCCCTTCCTCCCACTCCCATAGAGAGTTTCTAAGGATTCTTGAGGAGTTAATAGAATATGTTAATATGTTATAGAATATGAGTTAATAGAAATGTTGCATGGTTAGAGTGTGCTTTAGAAAGATTATTTCAGCACTATATGGAGCTTATATGGACTAGAGAGGAAGAAAGATTATTTCCTACTTAGAGGCATACCAATTAGGGAGCAATGATCCAATGTGGACAATAGTTTAAATAAGAGGTGTTGAGCATCTGAATTAGGTAATGGTTATACTAGAAGAGATGCTATGGATGCAGAACCTATAATACCTCACAAGTGAATGAATAGAGGATGTTAGAGGATGATATTGAAGTTATGAACCACAATGATTCTAAGGATGTTAGTGTTATCAATAGAAATAGGGAAAATTTTAAAGGGAAGGCAGATTTTTCTGGTTGATAATAGATAATACTTTGCAATTATTGAATTTGAGATGTCTAATTATCCAGTTGGAGATGTTCAAGTTAAAGTTAGTACTTTAAAGCTACAGCTCAAAAAATAAATTATGGTTGGTTATATAAGTTTAAAAGTCATCTGCAAAAAAGATAATAATTGAACTTATGGAAGCTAATGAGACCCCTAAGAGAAAGGGTAAAGAGACATAAGACAAGAGTATCTAGGAAAATGTCTTCAGGGACTCTTGTGATTAGGGGATAAAACATGGTTAATGACCCAGCAAGGAAGACTGAAGAGTCATTAGATAAGTAGTAAGAGAACTAGGAGTATATTGTATGATGAAAGATGAGGGTATAAAGAGAATTCAAGTAAAGGTAATGGTCAATGGTGTCAAAAAACAGAAGAGGTGTCAGAATAAGAACTGAGAAGAGGTATTGAATATAGCAATTAAGATTATTGGTGACTTTCAAGAGAATGCTTTCCCTTGAATGATAAGGTTAGAAAAGATTGCAAAGAGCTGCAAAGTTAAAGTAGAGGAAGTAGTGGCAACAAGTGTAGAAAAAAAAGAATGTATGTAAGTCAATTGCTTGCTTTTATAAAATTATCTTCGTTGCCTTGGTGCTAATTAGGTCAAGTATAATCTGTCCAGGATTTAGTTCTGGGAAGAAGAAGACTAATATCTTTCCCCACCTTCCTCCTTTTTTCTACTCTACTTTGCATTATCTTCTTGCATGCTTGACCTGAGCACCCATCTCTCCTCCAAAATCATGTAGTTTAAGATCAGTATCGGGTGGTAAAAATGAGATTATATTCCAAAATAATCTTCAAAAAGTAGATGAAAAGTTTTACTCCTACTAATTTATATTTAGAGAAGGAGGCATCCAAAGAGTGCATTATTTAGGACCATGTTGGATCTCCTAGTATCAGCTTAGAATTTTCTCTCTGCCTCTCTGTCTGTCTCTGTCTCTGTCTGTCTGTCTGTCTGTCTCTCTCTCTCTCTCTCTCTCTGTCTCTCTCTCTCTCTCCCTCCCTCTTCTCTCTTTTCCTCTCCTCTCCTTTCTTCTCCTTTTCTTTTCTGTCTCTTCCCCCTCTTCTTTCCCCCCCACTTATACTGCCAATGGAAAAAACAAAACAAAACAAAACAAAAAAAAACCAAAAAGCTGGTGCTTAATTCGAATTTCCCCAGGCCCTAGAGGAAGGACAGCATTTGGAGAATGGGATAGCCTCTCTCTTCTTTGTATCTTCTCAATTTGGGAGCATAGGAGACATTAGCTGTCTTCCTAATGGAGACACTCATGTCAATATGCTCTCTCAACTAGACATACTCTCTGTTCCTTGTCACTAATGCAAGACTGTCACTGTGTGTGTCCTGGTGTCACAGCTCCTATTGTCCCCAATTCCAAATTCAGCTAAAGTCTTCTTCATTAGAAGAGTATAAATGAGCAATGTAGACATTCCTTTACATTTCTTTCCCTGAGGAAAAGACCCAGTGATAAGGATTCTGTCTCATATTTTTTTGTTTATTTTCATTTCTGTCAGATTTAAATAAAAAAAATGAACTTAACAAATGGCAAATAAAATGAACATTTTCCAGCATACAGTAAAACACAGAAAGCAGTTTGCACATGAAACTACATGTCTCTTATGAAATACAGCTTGCTTTTCTTTTTATGAAAATACCAGAACTGGGTTAAGATTTTGAAATGTAAACATGGGAGTCAAGAGAAAATTATAAAAGTAAATACACTGAATCACTTAGAAGGATTTAGTCAATGACCAAAACTTAAATGTAACAGAGGAAGAAGAAATAAATTTCCCTTTTGCCAAGCATTCTTGACAAGAGAAATCTTTGAGTTAAGAGTCTAAGAGCTTGCCTTTACAATTGAACCCATGAATATTATGAGCAATTGACTGTAAATAAGGAACTAAATGTCTAAATCACTGGAAAAAAGAAGGGAGCTGTAAAGAACAGGCATAATGCTATTTGTACTTTTTTATGCATCTGGATTATTTTCTAACACAGTTTATAATTTTGCAACTCTCTAACATTTTTGTTGGAGGAATGAAGTTATTTTCATATTTTGCCCACATCAAAGCATGAAGATAACTCTAGACATTTGAAGGCCTTGCCAACAGAGTATAAACACTAATTGATCTAAACAAGTTGAAAAATTGAGTATGTGATGAGTGGGAGACTGACATTGTTTTTGGTCTAAACAGCCACCTGTCTAAGAGTAGAGGAATCCATCTCCAAAATGTTGTGCACTTCTAAACCATGGAAGAATTTCCATCTCGCATAGATGGACAACATACATCATGGATGATTTAAATATTTAAGTAAATGCCTCCTTATAGTAGCAAATTAAAAAAAAAAAACCCTGAACATCCTAGTATAATCTAAAAAGAATTTTGTAAGCAAATTTTAGAACCTCAGACAAACCTGCTAAATCTTGTGTTATGATTCCATAATGTTTAAATTGCTCCTTTCAGGATGTTTGTAATATTTCCTCCTTGACCTGGAAGCTCTGGAATTTGGCCACGATATTTCTGGGATTTTTTATTTTGAGATTACTTTCAGTATTGTTTCACTTTCACTCATATGAAAGAGTGTTCCAAATCACTACTGATCAGAGAAATGCAAAATAAGACAACTCTGAGAAACCACTACATACCTGTCAGATTGGCTAAAATGACAGGAACAAATAATGATGAATGTTGGAGGGGATGTGGGAAAACTGGGACACTAATACATTGTTGGTGGAGTTGTGAAAGAATCCAACCATTCTGGAGAGCAATTTGGAACTATGCCCAAAAAGTTATCAAACTGTGCATACCCTTTGACCCAGCATTGCCTCTATTGGGCTTATATCCCAAAGAAATAATAAAGAGCAGAAAGGGACCTGTATGTGCCAAAATGTTTGTGGCAGCTCTTTTTGTTGTAGCAAGAAACTGGAAGTTGAATGGATGCCCATCAATTGGAGAATGGTTGGATAAATTATGGTATATGAAGGTTATGGAATATTATTGCTCTGTAAGAAATGACCAGCAGGACGAATACAGAGAGGCTTGGAGAGACTTACATCCACTGATGCTGAGTGAAAAGAACAGATCCAGAAAATCGCTGTACACTTCAATGCTGTATGAAGAGGTATTCTGATGGAAGTGGATATCTTCAACATAAAGAAGATCCAACTCACTTCCAGTTGATCAATGATGGACAGAAACAACTACACCCAGAGAAGGAACACTGGAAAGTGAATGTAAATTGTTAGCACTACTGTCTACCCAGGTTACTTACACCTTCAGAATCTAATACTTAATGTGCAACAAGAAAATGGGATTTACACACATATATTGTATCTAGGTTATATTGTAACACATGTAAAATGTATGGGATTGCCTGTCATCTAGGGGAGGGAGTAGACGGAGGGAGGGGATAATTTGGAAAAATGAATACAAGGGATAATGTTATAAAAAAAATTACTCATGCATATATACTGTCAAAAAAATTTAAAAAATAACAAAAAAAAGAAGAAAAAAGGATTGTTTCACTTTCTATTGTATTCTCTGGTTCTAGGTTATCAGGGCAATTTTCCTTGATAGTTTCTTAAAAGATGTCTAAGCTCAAATGAAAATTCAAGGAGAATCTCAGTGTTTTTAAACTGATTTTTTTGTGTAACTGTAGAGCTAAGGATGTTGACAACAGGGAGAACAAGTAATTCTTGGGAAGAATGAAACTCTGGAGAGTCTAGCTATCTGGGTTGATTTCCACATGTGGGTCTCCTTTTCTTTTTCTCTCTGATGTCTTGTTCTTCTATTGACTCACTGTATAACTTTGGACAGGTTACTTACTTTTAGTGGCCTCAGTTTCATCATTTGTAAAAATAAAGAAGTTGAACTAGCAAAAAAAAAAAAAGTCTAAGCTCTTTTCCTGATCATGGCTTTCAGTCATCCAATAATTCTTAAATTATCTCTCTTGGACCTATTTTCCAGATCTTCCAATGATATAGTTCACATTTTCTTCTTTTTTTCATTCTTTTAATTTTTTTTGTTTTATTGTTTCTTGATATCTTAGTAAGTTATTATCTTCTATTCAAGCAGTCCCAATTTTTAAGGAATTGGGGGTTTTTGTATCTCCTTTTCCATTTCAGCCAATTCTATTTTATAGGGAGTTCTTTTCTTCACTGATGTGTGTGTGTGTGTGTGTGTGTGTGTGTGTGTGTGTGTGTGTGTGTGTACATGTGCTACTTTTACCATTAGGGCAAGTCTGTTTTTTTTTAAGTATTTTCTTCAGGTTTTTTTGTTTTTGTTTTTGTTTTTGTTTTTGTTTTTGTTTTTGTTTTTTGCATATGAGCCCCTTTTATTAAGCTATTGACTCTTTTTTCATGATTTTCTTGCACTACTCTCATTTTTTTTGCCCAATTTTTCCTCTACCTCTAAGAATTTTTTAGGGAGAGAGGCTAAGATCCATTTACATTTTTCTTTGAGGTTTTGCATGTAACTGTTGTGACTTTGTTGTCTCCTGAGTTTATAAACAATAATCATGTTTATTATCACATGATACGTTTCTATGATCAGATTTTTTTCTGTTGTTTGATCACTTTTCCAAGATATTTTTTGACTTTTAACTTTGTGTTACAAGTTGAACTTTGCTCTTAGGGTGCAAGAGGCACTGTCCAAAGCTGTAGTTTGTATGTATGTGTATGTGTATATTAACACAGCTGTTTATATAACTAGCTTTCTTTTGGTAGTGGTGGTCCATAAGTTTTCAAATCTTTCATGGGGATGTGATATAATAAGAGATGTGGTCATTGCTCTCCTGATCTATGCTCTGCTCTATGAGTGACAAAAGACATTTTTTTCCACTGGAACTGTGACTAGTGTCCCAGTGTTTCTCCCAGCCTTGAGACTGCAAACTGGAATTGTGTATGAGTAATGCAACAGAGTCCTGCACCTAGTGCTAGCAAAGAGTCCCCTGTAATCTCATTTTTATCAGTGATCTTACTTGTTACTGAGGTCTGGGAACTGCTGCTGCCAATTCAGTTGCCCTGGCTTGTTGAAGTGTGGCCTGTGCTGAATTGCTCTTCATTCTCACCCCAATGAAAGACATTTTCCTTCCAATCTTTTAAATTGTCTTGGACTATCCTTTTGTTGGTTCTACTACTCCAGTATTCATTTGAGATATTATTTTAGAGTTTCTTGGAGGGAAATTTAGAATAATTCTGGCAAGTCCCTGCTTATACTTTTCCATCTTGGCTCTGCCATCCCCCTCAAGTTGGAAATCTTCTGCAACATTGAGCTGGATAAAAGGAGCCATCTGGGACAAGAACGTGCTGCTAACCATATATAGGGGAGCAAGTAAGTAAGGCCTTGGGATTTCAAATGAATGGGCCAATGGGGAGCATTCTTAGAATTAAGTTGTATCACCTAGAGGATTTAACAATAGAAAATCCTAAATGCCAATTCACAAAGAGATGCAGATTTGGTGACAGATTAGATATAAGTAATGAAGCATAGGAGAGTTTCCCCCCCCCCCCCAGAACTGCAAGGTTTTGAGTCTAGTACAGGGAAAGTTAAGAAAAAGGAAAGAAAATTAAATCAAATTCAAGAATTTAGAAGTTCATATAATTTAGGGACTGCAGCAAACATCACATCTAAGCATAAGCCAATATAATATCTACTATAACATATTCAACAGATGGTCATCCATTTTCAACTTAAAGATGACCAATGAGGGAAACCCATGACTTCTTGAGACAATATATTTCACTTTTAGAGAGCTCTGATAGTTACCAAATTTTTCTGCATAGTAAACCTAAATTTGCCTCTTCGTGACTTTCATGTATTTCTCTTGATTTTATTCCCTGGAGTCAAAGGAGGCATATCTCATCCCTTTAAGTCCTTCAATATTCAAAAAAAAAAAAAAAAAAAAAAAAAAAAAAAAAAAAAAAGATGATTTGCCTTCCCTGAGGATTCTCTTCTTACTACTCACTATAGGGAAGCATTTATTTAAATGTGCAAATCATCCATGATTTCATCTGTAGTCACAAAAATGGAATTTGATTGGCCAAGTATTACTTGTTCTTGTTGAAGCCATGCTGGTTCTTTATAATCATTGCTTACTTACTTAGATCTTCACTAACCATCTCTTTCATGGTTTACTCTGTTACAAACACATATAAGTGAAGACAAACAGATTTCCTCATTGGCCACATCTAAAATAAAGTCTCAATCTGAACTCTGAGTCTATCACATCTCTGTCAAGAAGTAGAGAGCTTTTAATGATCTGTTCTAGAATTTCCCCTAGAGTTGGAATCAATGTTTGACCTATAGTTTGTATACCTTATTCTCTTCTACTTTTTAAATTGGGATATTTGCCATTATCTAATGTTGTGATATATCACCCTCCATTTTTCCATGATCTTTCCAAGATTACAGATAGTAGCTCAGCAGCCACATCTGCCAGCTCTTTCAGAACCTGAGGATGAAATCTGCCTGGGCCAAGTAACTTGTTTTCATCAAACATAGATAAGTGCTCTTTTACCATCTTCATTTTTCTTAGGTATCAATTGCCTGTTATTTTCTGGTGTAAAGTTCATTCCACCTTTGTAGAGAACAGGCACAGAGGAAGACATGGGCAATTGCTTTCCCTCTCTTTTCACTTTTCATCATCCTATTTACCAGAATTCGGTTGGGCAAGTGAAGTAAAGAGAATTGGACATTTCTCTGGGAATTAGGAATGGGCAGAGAGGCTTGAGAGGAGTGTAGTCTGCTGTATCATAAGTACTAGAAAGGCAAGAGAATGAAAATTGAGGATGAGATATTAAATTTGTAAAATTGTTCATTGGTCATGGTAGTCACTCATAGAAGGCCCTGTCTACTTAAAAAAATTGCTTTACATAACAGTGACTACTCTATAATCTATAATTTTTCTTTTTTTTTCTCTGAACAAGGCAGGTCTTTTTTCCTTCACACCTGTAGAAATTTTCTCTTATAATTTGCTGAAAGGCATTATGGAGTAGTGAATAGTGAGCCAGTAAAACCTGGGTTTGAATATGTCCTCTTACATATATTATCTGACTGACCCTAGGACTTGCTGGAAGTTCTTGATTTTGATTATTTGATGTACATTTAAAAAGGCCACATTTTGTTAGAAAATTGTTGTGTTTGTCATTTCAAGTCACTTAACCTTTCAGTACCCCTGGCCCTTAAGACTCTAAACTGCAGAGGAGGGGCCCTGTGGGGCTGGAAGATTTTTCCTCACTTGGAAATCCCTTCAATGATGGAATGACAAAGCCATACAAAAATAAACACAATTTCTTCTATTTCTATAGAACTTTAAGTTTTTCAAATTATATTTCCAAAAGGGAGGTTCAGGAAGATTTGGCCTTCACAACAGCTTTTTGAAGCCTATAAAATAGTTTTCATTTTTCTAGCTTTTACAAATAATAAGTTGAGGGCCAGAAAAGTGGGGTCAGCTGTCCAAAATCTCCCAGTGGGGGACTGAGGACTTTGTATCACAGCCAGAAGTCTTTGTGTGGCACCACGCATGCTACTGGGCACATTCGTGTATTTCCTACAGGTAACAGGAGACTTTTATAAGTCATCAGGAGTTTCTCTTCTGTTTGGTAGTCTGCACATCGCCTTTCATTTTCTGCTGAATTGGATATTGATGTTGGCCACTCCGCTAGGGAGGGCTGCGTTTCATTTTCCCAATGTCTCAATTTTATTCACTTAGCTGGTATCTGTGCTCTTCTTATCCATATTTTATTCACATTAGCACCATCTTGTAAGACTGAAGCATCATTTAATATGCACCGGCAGGTGTGGTCTGCATGCTGATGTCTCTCAGGATGTCTTGCTTGTAAGCTTCTTCCTTACCCAGCTCCCCATTTCATGGATCCTTTGTGCTGGTCAGGTAGCAGGGCTCTCAGTCCTGTCAATGTACTTAAGGTGCTGTCCTATATATTGTGTGCAAATGTGACCTTTGCAATGTTTTAAATTGGCCCCTTTTACTAATGAAGAGAGATGTCCCCTGTGTCTAGAACAGTTTGAAAATAGAAAGTCTTAGAGACAGAGCCACAGGCAATGTCAGGCCCTGGAGGTGAAGATGCCATTAAACAGCTGATCTTCAGATAGGAGTCACAGTGTTAGGAAATACAACTTTTGAAAATAGAGAAGAAATTGGGTTTGGTCTGCACTTGAGAGGTCAGCTGGAGAACGGACATTGGGCTTTGTGGTTTTTTCACCCAGACTTTGGCAAACTTAGTGACAAAATAATAAACCCAGAGGAGTTCTTAAGGGTCAATTGAGTTCAATTCTCTCATTTTACAGATGAGGAGACTAAGACTCAAAGAGGTTAATGACTTTCCCAAATTTCATGCTTCACAAATGGTGTAACTAGGTATACAGCACAGGTCCTTTGATTCCTCATGTAGTATTAATTCTACTATACAATTCTCCATCTGAGAGTAGTTAATGTTGCAAAGCTCCATGACTCATAGGCTAGTGTCTCTTTCCACTATATAGCTTCCCTTAATAATATTAACAATGCGTATGTAGTAGGATGTTAGGTGCAGGTTGTCAAAACCAATTGTGAGATTCTTAGCACAAACATTTATATTATAGAAATAGGAAATTGCTACAAATAAGGGCTATAGTCATTGTTTTGTTGATTTTCTAGATTTAAGGAATAATGAGAAATTGTTAATAAAGCAGATTAAACTTAAAAGCATATCCTCTGAATTTTTTAAATTCTGGGAGGACTAGTTCAGTATTTACCAGCACAATAATAATTATTAGTATTAGTTGACTTCAAAATCATATATATATATATATATATATATATATATATATATATATATATATATATATATATATATATATATATATATATATATATGTATATTCCCAGAGTTTCCTAGATGATGCATGAATTATCAGTGACAGTATGGCATAGTGGATAGAGTGTGGGATATAGACTAAGAAGTCTTATCTTGAAACTTATGAGCCATGAACCTTTGACAAACTGTTTGAGCTCTCTATACTTTTTCTGTGAAAAAAAGAGGTTGAACTTGATGATCTTTGAGATCCTTTTTAGTTCTATGTCTATGATCCTGTAAATCACTAGGACCAACTTTTAGCACTTTAGCAGACCTGATCTCATTGGAGTATAAAAGTCCTTCAATGATATATCCATTGAGGACTGTATTTCCTGTGTTACTCTTGTCCATGTTCTTCCATAAATCAAAAAATAGGATCTACTCAATATTTTAGGAGGCTTTCCTCTCATCCTTTTGACATTAAATATAAATGGCTTAGCAGTCCAACACATGTACTTGCACAATATTTCTCCTGAAAAATTACTTCATTATAACAAATTCTGTATTACTTATGAACACCAGGTGCCTTCCCATTGACTTTTAGATAATCATCAATGTTATTATTATTAATATATCATTCCATGCAATACTAGCAGAATATTGCTTCATTAGCTTTGATCCAAGAGAGTAATAAAATAATTCAAAATGTATCTGAACTCTTATTGTTCTGAGATATTCACAGGGATTGCATTTGGAAGAAAAGGCTTCTCTAGAACTGCTTAATTGAGCATTACCTTCTGTCTGCAATAGCTGAATCTCAATAAAACTTCTTAAAACCACTGAGGCAAAGTGCAGAAATTGCCTGGTGACAATCATGCTATAATAGGGTCATGGATTAAAATTGGAAAAGACTTTAGGGACTCACTAATTCAATCCTCTCGTTTTATAGATAAGGAAAATAAGATTCAAGGAGATGGTAGTATGAAAGTGAGGTAAGGAAATAACATTTAGTTTAGAGATGTGATCTAATTTTTGGAGGATAGGTACAATAGAAAGAGTGAAGGTCAGTGTCAAGCATTGTTGGTTTGGGAAACCATTAAACTGAGATGAAGGCAGCATTGAAAGAATCCTACAATCCACTGCAGAATTTCTGGGGAGGTATCTAATACTGCTGGGAAGGTTCAGGAAAGAGAGCAATGAAAATTCTAACCTGAGTATTTTCTGAGGCAACAGGACCTTCCATATAAATCCCAAGAGTACCTAAGGATGGAAACATTTGAAAAATGCCCTTAGATACTGACTTTTTGAAAGGACTGACTCCTTAGGAGAGAGTGCATGATCAGCCCTTTTCATGGATATGTTACTGGAAGTATGGACATAGGTCTTTAACAAGACATTAGATAGAAATTATAATTGTACCTTCAGTAAAGACCATGCAAGAAGTTTCCATTACTTTCAGGAGATGCTGTTTTCCTTAGCGGGAGAGATGTAATTTAAACCATGGCTGGCATGTTACTAATGTGCTTTAAGAGTGACAAGTGTGAGACAGAGAAAAGCAGAGATTTTTTGCTAGAGAGTCTCAGAGGACTTTCATTCATTGTGTTATGTATGTTAAAAATGGAAAACCCATCTGTTCTTTTGTATGAATGCTTGAGGGCACTGGCTAATCATTTTGGGGGGAGGGATATGGAGAATGCTGAAGAATGGTCAAGTCAAATTCTTATGTATCCTTCAAGAAGAGAGAGAAATAAACTTCCAGCTACAAGCAAAGGTTAAAAAAGGCACTGCAGAAAGTCATAGTGACCTTAGAGAGCATGGTGATAGGTTCACTCAAGTCTCCAGGGAGACTCTACAAGGTTAGCTGCTAAGAATGCAGTCAAGAAGGTGAGGTAAATGGGGGGGGGGGGACTAGCCTGAGCTCTCCCCCAAACCCCTTTACATAATGACTTTAAACAAATTCTGGAGTGGCAGAACACACAAAAGGATGTAGTGAGGTGATTTTTTAGCTCAAGACACTTTAGAGAGTTACAGGAAAGATCTGTTACAGCAGTGTGAGAGAGGAGCACAATCTAGCACAGATTATGCCAGTGTAGATGGAGCCCAAGCAAGCCATGAGCAGGGTGATTGAATCAGTAGTAGCAGTGGCAGTTTCCAGACTTCTTAGTCTACAGATAATGAGACAACAGATCAAAAAATGAGTTACAGGGATTCTTTAGCTGACATCAGGGCAGAACTCTGTAGTATTGTCTATTCTTGGATCTGTGTCACAGTCCTGGATCTTAGTCCCAGTGCAAAGAGTAGCATTAGCATACACTTGTTACTACAGGACAGTATGAATCCTGGTCACAGTCCCAGGACTGAAATGAGTGCTTTTGGTGACTCATAAAACACTCACAAACTACAGCACTATGCAGAAAATTAGTAAACATACTTCTCCCTAGATCCTACTACCTTGGAAGAGTCAAAAACTTACAGGTCTCCAGAATTACCTCTGAAAAGCAGTGGCAAAAAAACTTAAAACTTGTGATAGTGTTCCTTCCCACTTGGGAAGCAAAGTCCCACTTCATTATAGGTAAACATCAAGAAATAGATTAAAAAATGAACAAATAACACACAATTCTAGCCATAGAAAGTTACTACAATGACAAGGAAGATCCAAACACACTCAGAAGGAACAAAGTTAAAATTCCTACATCAAAAATCTCAAAGGAAAATATGAATTGGTCTCAGGCCATAGAAGGATTTTAAAAATCAACTAAGGAACAAAGGAGGAAAAATTGGGAAGACAAAGGAGAGTGATGCGAAAATCATGAAAAATGTGCCAACAGCTTGGTAAAGGAGGCACAAAAAAATACTAAGTGAAATAACACCTAAAATACTGAATAAGTAAGTCAAATGATAAAAGAGGCACAAAAATCCAATGAAGAGAATATCTTGAAAAATAGAATTGGCCAAATGGAAAAGGAGATACAAAAGTTCATTGAAAAAATAATTCCTTAAAAATTAGAATTGTGAAACTGAAAGATGACTCCATGAGACATCAAGAAACAAACAAAATCCAAAGAATAAAAAATAGAAGATTGTGAAATATCTAATTGGAAAAACAACTGACCTAGAAATCCAAGAAAAATAATTTAAGAATTATTGGGCTACTAAAAAGTCAAGATAAAAAAAAAGGCCTAACCATCACTTTTCAAGAAAGTATCAAGGAAAACTTGCTCTGATATTATAGAATCACAAGGCAGAAGAGAAATAGAAAGAATCCACTGTTAATCTCCTGAAAGAGATCCCAAAATGAAAACTCTTAGGAATATTAAAAGTAAATTCCAGACCTCCTAGATCAAGGAGAAAATACTGCAAGCAGTCAAAAAAAAATCAATTCAAATATCATAAATTCACAGTCATGATAACACAAGGTTTAGCGCTTCTACATTATGGAATAGAAGGGCTTGGAATATGATATTCTAGTAGGCAAAAGAGCAAGGATTATAACCACAAATCATCTACCTAGCAAAACTGAATATAATTCTTCAGGGAAAAAAAAAGGATATTCAATGAAATAGAGAAACTTAAAATATTCCTGATGAAAGGACCAAAGCTGAATAGAAAATTTCATTTTCAAACACAAAATGCAAATGAAGCATAAACAGGTAATGAAAAGAGATTCCATAAGGTCAAACTGTTTATATTCTTACATGCAAAAATGATATTTATAACTCCTAAAATCCTTTTCATTATTAGGGCAATTAGAAGTATATCTATATCTATATCTATATCTAGATATATATCTATATCTATATACATATATATATATAAATATATAAATAAAACACTGATATAAGTTGAATGTGATGATATGATTATCTAAAAAATAAAATTGAGGGATGAGAAAATAAAATGCACTGGGAGAAGGGAAAAAAGAGAAGTAGAATGGGATACATTATCTGGCATGAAAGAACCCTGAAAGAGATTTTGCAATAGAAGTAAAAATGGGTGAATTAAGGAGGAGATTACATGAACCTATTTTCATTGATTTGATGCAAAAAGTGAATAATATGCACATTCAGTTTGTTGTAAAAATATATCTTACCATAAAGAAAAGTAGGAAGAGAGGGGCATAAGAGAAGGTGAGTGAGTTGATAGAAAGGAGAGCAATTTAGAGGAGATAAAAGTCAGAAGCAAAACACTTCTTAAAATGAACAGAGTAAAAGGACAGAAAAAATAGGATAAAAGGGAAAATGGGATGGAGGAAATACATAGCTGGTGACCATTACTGTGAAAAAATTCTTTGCAGTTAATTTCTCTATTAAAGACTTTATTTATCAAACATATAGAAAACAGTCAAATTTATAGAAATGAGCCATTTTTAATCTATAAATGGTCAAAGAATATGAACTGGCAATTTTCAGGTAAAATAATCAAAGCTATCTATAGTCGTACAAAATATTCTAATACACTATTGATTTAATGCAAATTAAACAACTCTGAAGTACTACTTCATATCTGTCTAATATGGCTAATATGACAGAAAAGGAAAGTGACAAATGTTGGAGGGGATATGGGAAAGTTTAAACACGAATGTACTATTAATGAAGTTGCATACTAATCCAATCATTCTATAAAGCAATTTAGAACTATGTCCAAATGACCATAAAACCATGCATACCCTTTGATCAAGCAATACCACTACTAAGTGTTTATTTTCTCTTTTACTGGTGGCAAAGAGCTGAAAATTGAGCTGTCCATCAATTGTAAATAGTTGAACAAGTTGTTGCATACGACTGTAATGTAACACTATTGTGTTTTAAGAAATGATGAGCAGGATGCTCTCAGAAAAACCTGTAAAAACTTGCATGAACTGTTGCAAATTGGAATGAACAGAACTAGGAGATCATTGTACATGCTAAGAGTAATATTGTTAGATGTCTACTATAGAAGAAGGTGGGGAGCTGATAGAAAGGAGAGAAGTTTGAGGGAGGTAAAAATCAGAAGCAAAACACTTTTGAGAGTGGTCAGGGTAAAAGGAGAAAGAAAATAGGATAAATGAGGAAAATAGGATGGAGGGAAATGCGTAGTTGGTAATCATTACTGTAAAAAAAAATAACTATTATCAGCAATACAATGGTCTAAGACAATTGTATAGGACTTATAATGACCAGTGCTGTTCATCTCCAGAGAAAGAACTGATAGAACCTGAATATAGATAAATAATTCTTTTTCTTTACTTCCTTTTTCTTGGCGGGGGGGGGGGGGGGGGAGGCTATTTGCTAAATTCCTTTGGAATTTTGCCTCCTTTAATTGGCATTACAATTACAATAAACTTTGCTCCTTAAACTTGGATATGGGTTCAAGGCTGCAAATTCTTTTGAGACACCTCACAGCACTGGTTTATAACCCCCAACCTTTTTAGAGTCCCTTCCCAACCTTAACACTATCAGCTCAAATATTAATAATCAATTATTAATGAATATCAGAGTTACCTATAGTAATGATGAGGGGAAGAGGAAGAGGAAATTATAATATTTTGACTACTGAACACTAATTCAAAAAATTAAAGAGATTAAAAGTAAATCTCTACAGTGAGACTAGAGCTCAAAATTACTGGGATTACTTCTGGAAAAGTAAGTGGTTTTTGATCATTGAAATATTCTTTTATCCTGTAATCCAGGGTAAAAGAAGACAAAGAGAAAACTCCTTTCATTTGACTGAAAACAGAGGTTCTAATAATCTGAGAATCTTGAGAGCAATAAGGGACCAATCTTTTTTAATATCTCATAGTCATGGAGTGTATCTTCTTCTTTCTTGACCTGAAGAGTCAAACTCTTCAATCACAGAATTTGAGATTCTATTCTCAATCAGATGTATCCTGTCCTTCCTCTTTAGTTTTAACGAATAATGCCTTTTGTAATCGTATCATAGTGGGTGGACAATGCTGCTGCATGAGTGGTGATGATGGTGTCACAGACCCTCCCACTCCTCCTCCTTCCTTTACCTAGGAAGGCAAAATTGAGGGAGGAGGGTTAGGAGATGAGGAATGCCATCCCCTGCTGGGATGTAGGAAGTGAAACTGAACTGTGAAAGTGAGAAGCACCATACCCCTTAAACTCATCAGCACTGTATTTAAGTCCTTCTTTGCCCAACTCTCCATGCCTTTCAGCTGCTTTGTCAGTACCATGCCCCTCCTGTTCTTTCTCTTCACACTTCCTTGTCTGGCTATCCACATTAAAATTTATCCTTTTTTTTTAAGAGCTTGTGGGCTCCTTTAAAGCCAATTGTATTGTGTTGTACGTAAAGAATATTTCCTCAGAAATTGATCAGGACCCTTAGTTTCGTCATATTCAATTAGTTGCTGTAATGTTCAATTAGTTTCCACATATCTGGCTCTGGCTTTGGCTCTAATTTTTCTTCTTTAGAGAGCCAAGGAGATGTGCATTGTAGTATATTTAAGAGTTCAGTGATCTGCTTCCAAGTTATCAACAAACCTTGCTTCTTTATTAATCTAACTATACATGCTACACATTCCCCATTTCAGCTGTCATTTTTTTGTACTCACCCTATTTCCAGGTCATAGTGCCCCACGTTGGGTACCAAAATGTAATGTCCAGGCTAGCTTTCTCAAGGGTGTCTGGACAAGCCTTGGTCTAAGCAGGAGGGTCACCATGAGGATGGTCAGGGATAGAGTTTGGAGTCTGGAGTCTGGAGTCTGAAGTCTGAGCTCCAGCACACACACACTTTCCAGTCTCCAGTCTGCTTATTTTAAGTCCTCTCAGCTCTTAAATATCTTAGTATAATTATATCACTATAGCACACTGAGTATGTGCCAACTGTAGAACCATTACATCACTATACTAGATACTAAGTATATGTGAACTAGAGAACCATTATCTCATCAATCTCACTGAGTAAATACCCTGCTGTAAGCATCTTTGCTTCAAGTATACTTTTCTCAGAGTTCCCCAATATCTGAGGTCCTCTATAGGTATGAACTAATCCAAGCAGCCACATTTGTGAATGACCTTATTTTGTTCAGGAATAAATTGCAAGGCAATGAATCAATAATACACTGGAGTATAGCTTTTAAGGAAAGTATAACGAAGGTTTTTTCCCGGTCCCCTTATAATTGGTGCCTTTCTCCCCCAAATTACATTGTATTTATTTGAGGTCTATGCATACATGCAGATCTTGTTTTATTTTATTTATTTATTTATCTATTTATTTATTTATTTTGAGTGAATGTCAGTGACTTCAGGACAGAGATTTTTCACTTTTGTTATTGGATCTCTAGAAGCTATTCCACTTCCAGATTTCCAATGGACAATGCTGTTGGCAGGACAATTCAATGAAACTGAAGCAGGACAATTTAGTGAAATTGAGGCAGGACCATAAAAGGGAACTGTAGCACAACCACTTGAGTGTAAATTGGATTTAAATGAGGCAGACAGAGTTGCTCAAAGTCATCAGCCTCTTTCTTCTAGAGTCATGGAAGTTCATTAGCAAGACAAAAATCAGTATATGACTAATAGTTGTCCAAAATATAGTGTATAGCTTCTCTAATATCTGGTCATATTTTATGTCACCTTCATTGCCATTGGAATAATTTGTTCTTGTTTGACCACTAAGCTTTAAGAAGTTTTTGCATGTTAGAGATAGTCTTCCCCCTAAATTACCAGTGAGTGCCCTCAACCTGGTTTAGTCTATCTGCTGAGATGGTTTTACTGAAGTGTGTCCACTGTGCATGCTACAATGGCTTCTTGGAGCCATAAGTGATAGTTGGGTGATAGATGGATATCAAAAAATGGATGAATTCATCCCTCTGAACATTGCACACATCCAAGACTACCAACAAAAAATTGATATATGTGATTACTGTCAATGATCTTTGAAAGGTCATGTTGAGAAAGAGACTTAGGGGAGGGCAAAAGTTACTACTTAAACATCTGTTGGTTAAGGGAGCTTTTATAGGATGGAAGATCTTTGTTTAAGATTTAGCTTTGGAACATGGCAGTTTATGCTGAGTTCTATCAAATATGTAATTTGATAAATGTCTCTCCATAAAGTCAATCTAAACCCTGAAAAGACTGAGGTATTCACTATTTGGATATATCCAAAGAATTAGCACAGACTGAAAACATTTCTTGGAGTTTGATGGTTATTATGGGAAACTTTTGAAAAATTAGGCCATTATCATAGAGCCCATCTGTGGATCTCTTGTTAAAGGAATCACAAACAGAAGAATAGGAGGAAATTTGAAACATGGCATCCCCGTCAAAGGTATCAATATGGAGTAAATTTTCTAGGCATATTTTGAAGAATACTGGAATGAGAAATGGGACCAAGTCTTCCAGGACTTAACTAAGTGCTTTATAATGCATGTGATTTGCTTTTCACAAAGTAAGTATACCCTTTTGGTTACACATGGGTACCAGCCTCCATGTCTTGAGAGCAGTTTTCTGCCAAAAAATGATTACCAGAGCATCCTGTTGTATATTGATAGCCAGGTATTTATAGTAATCCACTCATTATATTTATAGTCTAGACTAGGAGTCCTTAAGAAGGTTATCAATGAAATGTTTTAACATGTGACACAATTTATAGAATCATAGATTAAGATCTGGAAGAAATCACTGAGTCAAAACTCCTCTCTGATTTAGGGCTTATGAAATCAAAGAGTTTATTACTAGGGTTTTACTTTCCAGGAAGGGAACATTTTGTATTGAAAGTTTTTATCACAATGAGATGATTCAAGCCAGTTCCAATGGTCTTGTGATGAAGAGAGCCATCTGCAATCAGAGAGAAAACTGTGAGAACTGTGTAGATCACAACATAGAATTTTCACTCTTTTTGTTGTTGTTTGAATTTTTATTTTCTTTCTCACTTTTTCCCTTTTTGACCTGATTTTTCATGTACAGCATAGTTGTGGATATATGTACAGAAATTGCACATGTTTAACAAACATTGGATTAGTTGCCATCTAGAGGAAGGGGTGGGGAAAAGGGAGGGAAAAAATTTGAAACACAAAGTTTTCCAAAGGTAAATGTTGAAAATTATCAATGCATATGTTTTGAAAATTAAAAAAAAAGCTTTAATTTAAAAAAGAAAGTTATCACCAACTTTTAATTCTTATTCATTGAGGAGTGAAGTTTACAAGAAACCTGAAGTAAACCTCCTACCATATTTCCACTTCTTCACAAAAAAAAAAAAAAAAAAAAAAAAAAAAAAAAAAGCAACTTAGTTTCAGAAAAGTTTTCAAAAGCCAGAATGCAACAAGGATGTATAACAGAAGAGCTGTAGCAGAAAATCAAAGAAGGGATAGGATCCTTGTTTGGAGTGAAAGGAATGAGGACAGATGAAATAAAGAAAGCCTCTGATTTTTGCCTCTTTTTTCCTTGTCTAGGAGCATAAGTAATTTGAAGACTCGAGCAAAAATAGTTACTGGGGAAGTGAAACCAAAGTGAGAAGATAATAAGAGAGCATTTAACTACCTTGAGTCAATAGGATCAGATAAATTATACTCCAGGATACTTTAAAAATTGGTATATGTGATTACTGTCAATGATCTTTGAAATGTCATGTTGAGAAAGAGACTTGGGGGAGGGCAAAAGTTAGCTATTTTTTAAAAAGAGAAGAGAGTGGTATTTGAAAAATACCATTGAACTGAAAAAGTACTAGAGAACTCAATTTAAATGTTTGCAAAAATTCTGGAATATTATTAAAGGGATTCTAAGTGGATATTTTAAAAAGGAAGCAATGATCACAAAAAGTTGATATGGTTTAATCAAGAACAGTGTATGCCACAGGAATATAATTTCTTTTTTAATATATTTACTAGATGGATAGATCAAAAAAATTCTGAAAGTGTAATCTAAATATTAGCAAATTATTTGGCAAAGTTTCTCATGATCTGTTTGTGAAAAATATGGAGAACTATGAGCTAGACAATAGTAAGTAATGTTGATTTGGAACTAAATAGGTATCTGGGTTCAGAGAACAGTCATTAATGACTCACTATCAAATTGGTACAAGGTCTTTAGTGAAGTGCCCTGAGAGAATATCCTTAGATCTATGCTATTTAGCATTTTTATCAGACTTAGACAAAGGTCACCTGCTTATCATACCTGCACATGATAGGGAAGTGGGAAGATTAGCTACCAGATTGGTTGAAAGTACCAGAATCCAATAGTGATCTTGGCCAATTAGAAAACAGTGGACTAATATAATTTAATAGCGACAAATATAAAAATTTACAATGGTTCCAAAAATCAACTTTAAAAGGGCAGGACAGGGAAAAAAAACCTGCCTAAGTAACTATTTGTCTTTAAAATATTTGTGGAATTTTAGTGGATTAGTGATCATTCATAAAGAGTCAGGATTTTAATACTCAACTGAAAAATAAACTCTTAGACTGTCTTGAGAGAGGCACAATGTTCAGGCAGACTTGATATATTCAGTTCTAGACAATACATTTTAGTAGCACACTGATAGTTTAGCAAGAGACTAGAAGGTGAATCAGGATGTGAACAGTCCTGATATTGTGCTACAGTCATAAAAAAAAATATTGATATCTTTTGTTTTTACATCAGCCATTTTGGTATGTTCTTTTCTCATTCTCCAATCAGTGAACCTTCCTATGTTACAAAGAAAAGCAGTTAAGCAAAACCAATACTGATAACATTTTATGCAATATTCTCATCCATAGTATCCTAATGTATAGAAAAAAGAGAAAGATATTTATGCCTTGTTCAATTTCACTTTGTAAGAATAAGTTGTTTAAGCTACCTATTTCTTGCTTTATGTATTTTATTTTTTATAACATAATCACATTCAGCAAACATTTACTATATGCAAAGGCTATGATGAGATCTCAAGATACAATGATAAACATGGGGCAGGTTCTTGATGTATAGCAGCCTACAATGTACTGGAAGTATATAGTAAAAACATAGATTTACAATATATATTCTAAGTAAGACAGTGACAGGACCTGAGATTCCTCTGCATCATCTCTATAGTTTATTTGTTAGAGAATGAGCATATAGGACAGGTGAGCAGTTGTGTGAAGGGAATAATGAGCATTGATTAAGTTCCTATTGTGTATCAGATATTGTGCACTTTACAAATATTTCATTTGATCCTCACAAGGATTCTGGGAGGTAGGTGTTATTATTATTCTCATTTTGCAGTTGTAGAAACTGAGGCACTCAGAGGTTAAGGGACTTGCCCAGAATAGTTAGTGTCTGAGTAAATTCTCTTCAGGTACCTTTATTTCCTCTACATGATCTGTTTTTCAGCTTTACTTTTGTGTATTGTCTTCCCCATTAGAATGAAAGCAGAGATTTTGAAGTAGTTTGTCATTCCTTTCTCCAATTAATTTTACAGATGAGGAAACTGAGGCAAAAGGGTTAAATATCTTGCCTAGGTTTTCACAGCTGGTGAGTATCAGGCCAGATTTGAACTCCGGAAGATGAATCTTTGACTTGAGGCTGGAATTCTATCAATTATGACACATATTTGTTTCTATCCAGAGTAATAATGTGTAATTTCAAATGGGGAAGAACATTTACAACTGGGTATGACCAGAAAAACTTTATATAGGATATGGCACTTGAGCTGGAACTGGGAAGAAATAAAGGCATTCAAAGACAAAGTAAAGAGGCAATAATTAAAAAATGGACTGAGGAGTGAACTTTTTTTTTTTTTGTCTGAGAATCATCATAGATGATTTTTGGATAGCCTCATTACCAGTAGTTTGATCCACAAGTGATTCTTTTTAAGGCATAGCAAATGAAAAAGCCTCTTTCCTGAGGCACAGAAAGGTTGTGATACATATTAGCAGGAGTGCATTGATGAAACCACAGATCCTTGAAATGTTCAAGCATTGAAGTAACTTAACCTTATTGCTCCTCTCTATCACTTTTAGGGTTACTTGTGATGGTAACTATTAGAATTTTCAAAACTCTATTGGAAGAGCAATAAGCCACAGAGAAAGCAGGAGAAATAGTTCTGCTCTGAGATTGATCACCAATTGGGGCAGTGTCTTCAGTTAGCCCCTAAGAAGTTTTCCTTTTTTTTTTTTTTCCCTATAATTCTCTTCCCTCCACCCCCTGATAATCTACTTCCCTGGTTCACTTACAACAGCAGTATAATAATTCTCTATTACCACTAAGCCAACAGTGAGCAAATATTTCTTTGCTGAACTGGACCAAGTCAAGGATCCAAGGCAGGACTAATCTCAGAATTAAACTCAATGGTGAGATCTCATCTATGATCAAGGACACAGATGCTAGCACTAATCTATCTTTATTGTGGTCTTGCTTCTACATTCAATCCAGCAGTGAAGGTCCTTCCAATCTTTGGTTGGTGAAACTTTGTAATTTCTAGCCCAACACAGAATGCTGCTTATCTTCATTTATTTTCTTGCCATGCTTCTGCTCTCAAATGTCCTTTCCTTTTCTATCTATATATCTGGGAGCAATAATCAGCATTAGAAGTGAGGTGTCAGTCAGCTTCTTTATGACTTTACTCATATTCTCATGACTGCTATTCAAAACAATTTTAGGCCACCTCTCCTCTATATGTGTTGACTTCCTCTATTAGAAAGTAAGCTTCTTGAAGGCATGGACTACCTTATCTTTTTATTTGTGTTCCTAGCACTGACACATGACTGACACATTGTAAGTGCTTAATAAATTTTTTATCTCGTTTATTAATTCATTCTTCCTTACTTCTAGAGGAGAACTGATCTGATAATCCAAATTCTTGAGGTTTAGAACTCTAGCCAAAAGGTACTTCATGTTCTTTTTATGGTTAGCGAATTCCTATCTCTCTCTCTTTTTAAAAATCCTTGATAAAACACAAATAGCAGTTGCTAGAGTGAAAATTATTCCTTTTCCTTGCCACTGTTCTGTTCTCTCACCCCTATCCACCTCAGCCCTTCTTCTTTATTTGACTTCAATTTTATCCCCTTCTTCCATTATGGCCTCTGGGACTTCTTATACATTGCTGACAAGCTTTCTTACATCCTAAATGTTTTCTTCTTATCTTTCTTCATGCAGTCAGAGAGACCTGGCTCTTTCAGAAAGATAAAGCATCCTTGGTCATTCTCTCTAGGATATTTTTTCATACCCCTTAGCATAATAGGCACATTCCTTGCTCCCTTTTTTCACTGTCATATCCTCCTCTTCATTTTATTCAGTAGCTTCCTCTTTTTGAAGTTTGTTCTATCCAGATTTATCAACCTATTCAAATCCTTGTGGCAGTTATTTACCAATTTATGGGTCGTTTTCCTTCCTTAAAGAGTTAAGTGTCTGCCTCATAGACTTCTTCTCCATTATAATCTCTGCCCTTTTATTTGAAGACTTCAATTTATATGTAGAAGTCTCCTCAAATACCTTATATTTGAGAGACCCTGTCTCCCAGATGACTGTTATTTTCAATGCGTAGAATATTAGATTTGAAGTCAGGATGACTAAATTCAAATTAGAGCTATGTTTCTTGGTGGGAAAATTATTTAACTTCTCTCAGAATCAGTTTCCTTATTTGTAAAATGGGGGCAATGATTTAGTTGTTAATAACACCTACCTTTTAGGTTTGTTGTGAAGATCAAATGAGATCACAAAGATGCTTTGCAAGTCTTAACAGTGCTATATAAATACTAGTGGTTATTGTTATTTTTTTTCTTGCTGCTACACCTTTATTACATTTCAGTCCCATCTGAACTCCCCAAAGTTGTTCATATTCTTGCTTATGTTTTTCCATATTCATGAACTCAAGTCCTTTATGAATCCTCTTCTAGAAGCAGTTAGGTAACACAGTAGTACAATTAGAGTCAGAAGGATCTAAATTGAAATCCTGCTTCAGATTCTAAGTGTGTGATATTGGACATGTCATTTAACCTTTTTTAGCCTCATTTTTCTTATCTATAAAATGGAGATAATAGCACACCTATCCCCTAGAATTGTTATGAAAATGAAATTAAATATATATGTATTATATATACATACATAATATATACATATATACATATTTGTAAAGCACTTTGTAAACCTTAAAAGCACTTTGTAATACTGTTTTTATCATAATTATAGTTGTAATTATGATTGTCATTCCATGTCTCTCTGCCTAAAGCTATTCCTCACTGAGATTTATGAGCCTTTTGGAGCCTTTGTGCTCTGTTAAGCCATCACTACTGATCTCAATTAATTTTCCTTCTTTCCTAATCTTGACCTTTTTGTTAGCCGGTTCAACTCAACCTTGCTCTCTGTATTTTTTGTCCCTCTCTTCTTGTCCTAATCCCACTCTTGCCTTGATAAATCCCAATCCTAGTTTGTCTTTACCATCTACCCTCCTTGTTCTCATTCATTTTATTTTTTGCTGAGACAATTGGGATTAAGTGACTTGCCCAGGGTCACACAGCTAGGAAGTGTTAAGTGTCTGAGGACAGATTTGAACTCAGGTCCTTCTGACTTTGGGGTTGGTGCTCTATCCACTGCACTACCTACCTGCCCCACCTTCTTTTTCTTATTGATGAAATGTTACACTATTCTAGAAGAAGTCATGCAGCCATTTTAAGTAGATCTTCTATAAGAAAATGTCCCTGATATCTTCAAGTTACAAGTACCCTTCCCCTAGAAATTATCTTTATATTTATTTACTTTCTGTCTCTGCCTCTATCTCTCTGTCTCTCTCTATCTCTGTTTCTGTCTCTATCTCTGTCTCTGTTTCTCTCTTTGTGTGTGTGTGTGTGTGTGTGTGTGTGTGTGTGTGTGTGTGTGTGTGTGTGTGTGTATATGTGCTTATCTATGGAATTGTTGCTTCTCTCTAGAATACAAGGTCACTGAGGGCAGATACCTTTAATTCTGACTTTGTATGCCAAGTACTTTGCACAAGTTTTGACACATACTAAGCACTGAAAAATATGAATGAATGAATGAATATTAGAGATTCAGGGTGATTGAAGATAGAAAAGTGAGGGAATTATCCTTACTTTTTTTCTAAATAAATGAAAGCAATTGGTATATCTCTTCTTGAAATAGATTGATGATGGTTATGAACCCAGCATGTATTGTTTTAAGAGATAATTTAAGTCTTATTCCAAATCCAAAGAACTCTTATTTGAGATCTGTTGGAACCTCTGGACATGAAGAGATAGATTTTTGTCATTGATTCTATTCTAGGATTTTCCCTGTTGAGTTCAAGAATATAGTTAGGTTTTCTAACTATAGCTCTGGTCTTAAAACTTTTGCTGGTTCAGTGATCAGAGGTGAAGCTATTTGACTAAAATGGTTAGCTATTATCTGTAATTGTTGATAATTTGTACTTAATATTGTATTGTGTTTATGTGCCAAAATGCACAGTTGGTAGGAATAGATATACATTCTTGGAGAAAAGATAACTTAGGCCCATAGCTTTAATGATTTTTCATAGTTTTACTTCCTAATATATAATTTCTAGCATGTTACCTCAGTACCTGTTTGAGATAATATTCAGAGTGGGGAGAAAAAATGTCAATAAAAACAGTAAAAATGATGAAAACATAAAAATAAGCACCAAAATAATGCCAATCCAAGCATTCATAGCTGACTTACTCAAGATTGAACATTTGTTTTATTTTTTTAAAATAGGTTTTCTTCTTTTTTGCCATCTTTAATTTTTTTCCAATGTCATGTAAAAATATTTAACATTTATTTCTTCAAATTTTGAATTTTAAATTCTTCCTCTCTTTCTCCCTTCTCTCACCTTTCATTGAGAAGGCAATTTCATATAGGTTGTTCACATGCAAGGATTGGAAACTTTGTGAAGCACATAATAATAATTTATTTATTCTTAGGTGTAAAGGATTTTGCCCTTAATATAATGATGACTGGGAACCTTTTGTGATAAGTCTGAAGTCCTGGTAGAGTTGATCAGAATTTGATTAGATCTCATAGTTGCTGCTATACCCTTCCCCAGAATCAGGACAAAAGATGACACCTGAATGTCTACAGGAATGATTGAAAAATGTTTCCTGGAATCCTTTTTAAAAATACCAATAATTGCTATAATTGTGTGAGAAAAAGAAATTTTAAGCTTTTTTTGGGCAAAAGAAGAGAGACAAAGAAAAATGATGGAAACCACATAAAGAAGGAAGAAATGCTGAACTATTTTGTTTCTGCTTTCTCTACTAAGGAGAATAATCATAAATTTGAAACAACAACTAAGTAAATGAGTATACCTAGCAGTAATTATTGAAATGTCGAAATTAAGCCTAAACACATTTTGTCTGAGAGAAGTATTGAAAGAATTGGCAGATGTGGTCACTGAATTACTAACACTGAAAAATCTTAGATCTATTATATGCTGTAGAGAGAATTCTTGTTCAGGAACAGACTGGAGTAGATGGCATGTGAGGTTTCCTTGAACTCTGAGATGCTGTGATTCTGTGGAGTCCCTTAAAAATAATCATGTCTCTTAAATCCTTAAATGAACTGTGCCATACCAGTGATGAGGATGAGAGTGAAAGATAAATTCCACTGACTCATTGGTACTGAAAGAAGCTGAAGAAAGGGGAGTCTCTTTATGTCATTTTTAGCAATGACAGACACAAGTAGGGCAGAATCAGGGAGACTTTGATGTAGAGAATAAGGGAATGGAGAAGAGATGTTAACAAAAGCATCAGTAGGCTCTCAGTATGAATAATCCTTCTTCCCCCACAGGCCATTAACCAGATTAGACAGCAGTCCTAAAGAGCTGATAAGAGGAAGGAGCTGCAGGGGATCTAGCCAAGGAGAGGGAAAAGAGATTCCTTCTTTGGGGTCATATCTTAATGTCACCTAATTGAAGTGCTAAAGGAAAGGAACAATGAAAAGATAACATTGCTTCTTCATCCTAACTCTGAGTATAATGTTTTGGGATGAGGGGAAGATGAAGGAAGAGAGAAAGAACTGAGGGAAAAGTCTAATCATACTTAGGTAATGTTACAAAATCTGGTGTGAATACAAAAAAATTATCTTTTTATATTTTATTTTATTCTGCGGAACTTCCCAAACAACTTTCAGGATTTAGTATGAAATTTGTATGCGGAAATAACTAGATTCATATATTCATGTCCCTCTCATTTGTTTAAATATTTGTGTACTAATCTATCAGGTTTACCTTGGTTTGGGAAAAGTGCCATGTCTTTTTCTAATTGAAGCAAAATGCAAGATAATTCTTTAAAAAATCCTATAAAGCTTTATGGCTTTGGAAGGGGAGTCAGAAATATATATTTTTTTCCAATGAAAAAAAGTGGAGGAAAGTATAATGAGATTCTAGCAGGCTGGAATAAAATATGAGAATTGATCCTCTAGAGTTGGAATTTTTGTTCTTGTTGTCATTCAAGTCTTGTCCAACTCTTTGTGACCCCATTTGGGTTTTCCTGGCAAAAATACTGGAGTGGTTTGCTATTTTGTTTTCCAGCTAATTTTATGGATGAGGAAACTGAGGCAAACAAGGCAAGTGACTTGTCCAGGATCACTAAGATCAGATTTGAATTCAGAATTTTCTTTCTCTAGGATTCTACCCACTGCTCCATCTAGGTTCCCAGGAGTGGGAATTTAGAGAATTATTATTATTGTTTCAATTGACTTAACTTGTTACATCTATACAGAAGAGGATAAGTTTAAATTTCTAAATAAAATTTTGGTTAAAAGCTATATGAATGTGGTACTTGTCAGTTAGTCAACAAAGCATCTATGTGCCAGGCACTGGCACTGGGGAAATAAAACAAAGCAAAACCAGTCCTTGCCCTCAAAGAACTCATGTTTTAATGGAGGAGGAAATATACAATGTTTATAAAAACAAGATATATACAGAATAGATGGAAAGTAATCTCAGAAGGAAGGCATGATTTGTATTTTGCTTAATTTTCATTCTTTTACAGGCACAATCGTATCCAATATAATTTGATGCACTGAAAATTACAATAAGATGGAATAGAGTTTGGATATGATTCTTAATATCATTTTGGAATTAAATTATGTATCAGCAGTATATTGGATAGGCTATTGTTGACAGAGGAACTGAGTTCCACATATGCAAAAATGGTATATGTTATTTTCAGAGTGGATTTCTGTATATATTTGGGCTATTAAACTGGGGGGAAATTCTGGCATGGAGTAAATGAGTTTGATGTTGTAATTTAATGGAATTTATTTTGAAAAGGAATAGGGCAGAAAAAAATATAAAAATATAAAAAAATATAAATGTTTCAGAGGGACGAGGCCACAAAGAAACAAATTATTATTTATTATATTATATTATATTATATTATTTATTATAATAAATTAAAAGTATGAAATAGTGAGGTAGAATGCCCTGGAATAAAACTGGGGCTACTCTATTTAGACCCAGAGGACTTTTAAAATCAGAATATATCTGGAAAAAAAAAAAAAAGCAAATACTAATGTGACTCTGTCAAGTACTTCTGCTGAAAGATTCCATTGCTGGTATGTGCGAAGCAAGGTAAGAAAAGCAATACTCATATTGTTGTCTAGCTTTCATTTCTGTGGAGTGTGAACTACCCATCTAATGAATCAGTCTATCAATTGAACAGTCAGCCTTTCTATGGCATCATCCTGTCAGCTGTTTATGTGATTAAGAAGAGGAATGGGAAGGAAATCAAGGAATAGATATAAGAGGTTGAAATAATGATTCAGGCAATAGTCTTGCATGCTTCTTCAAACCAAAATAAAGTATAAATCATTTATTATTTTGAATTTTAGCTTGCTATGTGCCAGGCATTTTACTAAATTAATGGGATATAAATACAAGAAAGGAAGATAATCCCTCTCCTCAGGGAGCTTACATTCTAAAAAGGTCAGCCCCTAAAGGGAAGCTAGAAAGGGAATGGATTGTACCTATGAACTGCACGGTTTGAAAATAACAATGGAATGAGAACTTGAATACATTAACCCTTATATTTTGATTCTTGCCTAATATGGTGGTTGATGAAATAATAGAACTTTAATATCTCCCAACTAGGAGACAGGATATCCAAAACTAAGGGAATATCCTTATACAGGTTGGGGATTCACTGTCTCAGTTGGATGTTATTTACAAAGTATAAGTAGGCCAGGTCTAGGAGCTCAAGGGAATATTACCTTGGGAAGTTATTTGTCATAACTATGCAATAGTAATTCTTTGAAATCTATGAGTTATCCCATTTAAATAAAAGGAAAGGGATAAAAATGGTCAACTACTATGTTTTGAAGTCCTTTTGCTAAATAAAGTGATTTGTTATCTAAACCAGGATCCAGGAAAGGAGAAAATTGGTGAAGTAAGCCTTTGTTACACTAAGTTGCTGGCAAAAGGGAAAGGTTAATATGTAATTTATTTTACATTAATTAAAAGTAGTTGGACATTGAATCCTTCTTCTCAGATACTTGGGAGTCTCACCTTTAGAATACACTTAATCTTCTCCATTGGAGACTTTTATATCAAGGAAATTGATACTACAGAGTGGTCACTCTGTTTCTCTTAGAATTTATATTGAATTAGAATTACATCTATATTAGTCTAAGAGAAATCCTTTTTAGTTTCAAGCTAAGCTCTTGATCATAATTATTAACAAGGAAAGAATATCAGATAGTATATATTTAAGGGTTGACTCCCTTCCACCAAATTTAGTTTCACAAAGACCATACATAACAAATGGCAAATTAACTAATTCATTTAAGCCAAAAGGAAACAAAAATCAGAGGTAAAAAGATGAGAACATATACAATAATAAAAAAGTGAATGATTTTTCTATTGGAGTGAGATATATCAACTCAAGCATGAGAGAAAATCCCAGATCTCATGTCAAAGGGGAATTTCCCAGGGTCTCTAATGTAGTGAGCAAAGGATGAAAACATGATTCAGTTAGTTCCTCTATATGTTGTTTTTTTTTCTCAGACTTTCTTTCCCTTTAGAAACATCTCTTAGAAGAGAATCTGGAGTTATGGGTCCCCTCTCTTAAAGTTGCAAGCCAGAAGAACAAATCTCTCTCCTTCTCTCTCTCTTTTTTTTTTCCAAGTTTATACCTACTTCACTTTTCATGAAATAAATCTCATAGACTTTGAGCTGTGGGTTATATAAAAATGACCCAGAAAACAAAAAGCATTTAGGTATAGCTGTAGAAAGATTTATCTTGACATCATAAAGTAAATATTTTTATTTCAAATAGCACACTTAAACAAAACACCATATTTGATACATGGCTTGAAAAATTATCACATATACAAGATCAGAAATGCTGAGTTGTGGGAGTCAAATTGTAAGATCTCAGTTGTAATATATATAGCATGTAACCAGTTCCAGATTGTCTTAACAGCTGATGTCTTCATGTCTGCTCCAGACTGACCAAAACTGCTCCTAGACAGCAGGTGAAAGCTAATTTGGATGTATTTTATTTTGTAAAATATACTAAGACAAGGACTTTCTTCCTCTTCCCTTTTCTTTTTTTTTTAATTAAAATTGTATTTTTCCACAATTATTTATACAAACTGTTTTTATATTGTTTTAAAACAAATTTTGAGTTCCAAAATCTCTCCTTCTCATCTGGTATACCCCACCCAAAATTTCTTGAGAAAGCAAACAATTTTATATAGGTTATACATGTGCAGTCATGCAAAATATGTCTATGTGTTAGGCATATTGTGAAAGAAAGCACAAAAAAAAGAAAAAAGGATTCTTTAATATGCATTCAGACTCTATCAGTTTTTTACCTAGAGGTGGACAACATTTTTCATCATAAGCCCTTCAGAATTTTGTTGGATCATTGTATTGTTGAGAAGAGTTAAACCACTCACAATTGAACATGGTACAATATTGCTCTTACTGGATGTGATGTTCTTCTAGTTCTGCTCATTTCAATTGGTATCAGTTTATGTAAATATTTCTAGGTTTTTCTGAGAGCATCCTGCTCATTATTCCTTACAGAACAAAAATATACCATCCCAATCAAATACCACAACTTCTTTAGCAATCCTCTAATTCATGGCTATCTTCTCAATTTTTGAGGACTACAGACAGCCAAGGCAGTTTATGACACAAGGAAGGTTACAAACATCTGTTATAGGAGGCATTCCTAATTAGGAAATTAAAATATAATTATCCAGAGGTTGGAAGTGAGGATAGTAAAGACCAAACAGTCCTGTGTGTTCCTTGGAAGTATGATAATGATGATATCCATGACAATAGATAATAATAAAAATGGGAATAATAACTACTAGCACTTACATAGTGCTTTAGAGTTTACAAATTGCTTTACAGATATCATTTCATTTTTATCCTCCCAATAGCCATGGGAGATAATTACTATTATTATCCTCACTTTCAGAAGAGGAAAATGACCCAGGTTATAAAGCTGTGTCTGAGTCAGAATTTGAACTCAGGGCTTCCTGACTATTTTCAACAGTCTAGCCACAGTTGCTCCTAGATTATGAGAAAAGACAGGTTGCTGATAAATTCATAGGTGTTATCACTGAGCACAGAAGAATTTCTATTAATCAAATATCCTCTTCATTGGCTTTACTCATCATTGCTTTATAAATAAAATGATTTTTTTAGCTTATTTACTTTAGAGTACAATATTTTCACATCATATTAGAGTTATGTTGATCTCTCAACATATTTTTTTTCCTCATCACTACTTTGAAATTACTGGAGTTATTATACCTTCTACTATGTTTTGCTATATATGTTTCCTTTGCAATTGTATATATTTTATTTTGAGTATTCAGAATAGATTCATAGGTTTAACCAGACTACCAAACGAGTCCATTGCACACATAAAAAGGTTAAGAACCTCTGCTTTTGAGTATAAACAAATGTGTTTCCTGAGGGAATATAGATCACTAATGGTCATTATGTAGTCCTGGAAAAGCTCTTTAGATCCTGATTAGACCTAACATACTTAACCAGACTAGGATACAAAAATAAGATACCAAAGGTGGATATAGGGCAGATTAACACATGTCCACTGCTATATAGACTTTTGGTGAGCAGCAAGATGGCACTGTGGATAGAGCACCAAACCTGGAATCAGAAAAACTTATCTTCCTGAGTTTAAATCTGGCCTCAGTCAGTAGCTGTAAATTACTTATTCCTGTTTGCCTCAGTTTTCACATTTGTAAAGTGAGCTGGAGAAAGAAATGGCAAATCATCTGTTCCATCAAAATCCTATACAGAGTCACAAAGAGCTGACATGATTACAAATGACTAAACAACCAATAATTTTAAGTTCACAATAGCATTGTACTAAGAGCACCTCATTATCAACGAGGCTTGGATTTAAATCCTACCTCCAAGATATATTGTTGTATGACCCTCAGTAGGCTTTTTAGCTCCAGGAAATGTTCCCAGCTGGCTCTCACAAGTTGTGAGTTTGAAGAGAAATAATACTTGCCTCTAAACCCCTCTGAGCTTCTGACATATTGACACCACATTAAGGTATCTTCCCTCATCTATGAGGCTATGCTCATCATTAAGGTATCTTCCCTTATCTATGAGGCTATGCTAATCATGGCTAGTCATTCTCTGTTGCATAGCTATATAACGGGTATAAAAAGTATAGTTTTGTAATACTTACCTAAGCAGTGTAAAGCTGGGCCTCAGGACATTATTCATATTATACCACAAGGCTCTTTGACTTAATTAATGAGAAAACATAATGCAACATCAATTTGAAAGATGCTATAGAAAATAATGTGTCTGAAACACATCACGGACAATGTACAGACTAAGTTGGTTTTTCTCTGTCTCTACTATTTATGAATGAAAGAAAGGAAAAGAGAGACATCTTTCAGATGAAAGTTGAAAAATTCTATTGTTGAATATGCTTTGTGAAGGAAGAAATATTATATATATTTTTGTATTTGGGTTTGCATAACCACCAGATATGTTTGAAATTATAGCCTCAACACACATTATTTAAGATTTTTTTCTCTGGGTTCTTGAAGTCCTAATTTTTTTTTTAATATAAAGTCATCATTCACAAGGATAAAAATCTTTCTTCTTAATAACAACATACTACAAAGAATTTTATTTGTCCAGGCATATTAAGAAAGCAATAGGAGAGGCTTTTTAAAATCCATGCATTATATGAACCTATGGCATTTAGGTAAATGCATGTACATATAAATGTGTATTTATAAATTGCTATAATTTATTTTAAATAAATTGAGGCATATTTAAAAACATACATAAATCCTGATAATGAAAAATTAGACTATTTTGTGGATAATTATGTAGAATCCCAAATTTTTGTATGGTTTGGGATCTTAAAGAACAGAAATCTATTTGTACCCACTACTAAATCAATTAAAATATTGGTACAATGTACTTTAATAATTACTGGGTTAATAATAAAATGCAAAGCACTAATAGAAATTGATTAAATAAAAGTCTGACAGCAGAAATGTGTTTCTACCTCATTGCCACTTTTAAGTCCCATTCTTGTTCTAACTCTGGTTCTAGGTATGACAACTAGACTTGTATTCATAATTGCAGCCCCGTCACATTCCTGTCACGTTCCACTCCTTAAGAAACTTACCTAATATGTTCTGGATAATACTTTCCATCTCTAACTTCATGCTCTCATGGTTACTCTCTGATATCAGCTTTGCTTGGGGATACCCATAATTGATTGGATGACCTCAAGTAGACTTGAAGGAGAAATACTTCTCTTTCATTCACAAGATTCCAGGGGACAACAGCAGTGGCTTTTACATGTGAGAACACAACTTCTATTGCCTCCACTGCTGTGATAGACCTATTTGATACTTTCTGTCACTAGTTCAGAATAAGAATATAGAGACAATCTGTCTTTTGAAGGGTAATGTTCCTTGGTGTAGTATGAAGGAAGGGTTGGGAAGGGAACAAGCATTTACTTAACACTTAGCACAGAAACTCTATTAAGTGCTTTACAAATATTATCTCATTTGATCTTCACAAAACCTTATGAAATAAGTGTTATTAATATTCTTATTTGAAAAATGAGGCAGATAGAGCCTAAATGACTGGTCCAGGGCCACACACTATTATGTGATTGAAACCAGATTATAATTCAGGTTTTTCTGATTCCAGGTCCCTGTCCATCTAGCTGCCTTGAAGGGGAGAGGTACTTATTTGTGGGATGTAGCTTGATCCACAAAATTTCATCTGCAGCATAGTTACTTAGGGTAACTCATGGTAATAAACTCTCTAAGTGGAGACATGACCATCACTAGAGTACAGATCAATGAACTATATAGTCAAGGTGTAATAAGTCAAGGTAATCAAAATGGTTGTTGAAAGTACTGAAGATGATGGTAAAAGTAGACACTTGAGTCAGTCAAGTGTTGAACCCCTGAAGAAGATGGGTTTCAGCATAAGACAGATGGACAGATAGATAAATAGAGCATTTATTAGGCATTTACTACCCATCAAATACTGTATTAAGCACTGAGGATATGAATACAAAAAGTAAAGATATTTCCAGCCCACAAGAAGCTTTTATTCTAATTGAGGAAGAGAATACACAAAAGGGATCTAGAAAAGAAAGACAAGGGAAGAAATATGTATCAGAGCACAGTGGAAATAACTTGAAAGTTGTATGAAGGCCTGATTCTGGGTGAGATAAGGTGAAAACTTACTTCTCAGAGTCTATTTCCAAGGGCAAAGAGTTCAAGATTATATTTTGGAGACAAAATGTAGCTTAAAATTCACCTTTTCTACCTGTATAATTTAGGCAAGTCTTCTCTTTGGACCTTAGTTTCTTTATCTAGAATTTGAAGGGGTTGGACTAAATGCAATTCATATCAATGTTTAATATT
Source organism: Sminthopsis crassicaudata (assembly GCF_048593235.1). Classification (NCBI taxonomy): domain Eukaryota; kingdom Metazoa; phylum Chordata; class Mammalia; order Dasyuromorphia; family Dasyuridae; genus Sminthopsis; species Sminthopsis crassicaudata. The sequence goes on from NC_133619.1 coordinate 376,784,522, forward strand.
CTATGATCCTAGGACCTTAAAGAGGAAGAAGGGTAAACAAGACAGAGCCAAGGTACTAGTGACAAGGAAAGTCTTGGATGAAAGACCATTTTGGGAGGTTTGTTTAGATACTTTATATATTATTATATTGTATGTATTGACTCACAGAAATAATTTATTGTGTATGTATGTATTATATGTATTGTGGATGTGTGTATTGCTTATGTATGTACTGACTCACTGAAATAATATATTGTCATCCATAAAAGTAAAAAAAAAAAAAAAACACACAGTCAAAAGGTAGATAGGTTACACAAGTAATTTCCTGTTCTCATGCAATGACTTCTACAACCTATTTCATAATCAGTATATTAGAATAAGCAGTAATGCTTAAAATATTAAAATGTTACTCATTTATCTTTTTTTTTCAATATTGAGAAAAGGGAAAAGCCTATTTCTGAGAAAATCAAAGTTAGACATGTAGGGGTCTAGGTAAAGAGACTACGGAGTCTAGTCTTTCGTAGTCTCTGATTTATCTTTTTTAAAAATAAATTAATATTTTAATTACCCTCAATTACAGGTGAAAACAATTTTAAAATTGATTTTTAAAAAAACTGTTTCAAATTCTCTCCCTCTCTTCCTCTCTCCCCATTGAGAAGACAAGCAATTGGATATAGGTTACACATGTGCAATCATGTAAAACATTTCTATATTAGGCATGCTGTGAAGGAAAATACAGACAAAAAAATTTGATTTATCCTATGGGAAATATTTGATGAAACATTTAGTTCATTAAATAATCAACTAAATCCAATTCTAGCAAAAGATCAGTAAGGAAAGCAGAAATGAGAGAATGAGCTGGTTGGAAAATAGAGCAGAAATACATGGTGAAATATAACACAATTCTATAAAAATTAACTGGTGAAAAGATGGACATGAAATGTAAATGTTTCAGTCTTATCAATATCACATTTAAAAATTAAGGAACATTAAAAATTTATTTTTATTTGATAGCTAAATATTTATAAGACAATAGAAAAAATTCTTAAACTGATTATATACTGACTTTCTCCCTTCTCCATTCCCTGTCATTTTATACTAACTGATTTTTTTTTTTTTTGGATGGTGTTCATGTTCATTTCATTTAGAAGGTCGATGTGGCATTCTGTAGAATATACCATCCTAAGACATTTCGTTTTATAACTTAGAAAAAGCATCCCTAGATGTTTTGCAATCTATTTCTAAATGGCAATAATGAATCTTCTGGAATTTTTAACTAAGCATTTAATAGTAGACTTACCTTAAGCCCTTAACTCCTCTAGACAGTCATTAATTGATCCATAAAACTACTGGAAGATTCACTATTGCTGATAATAACTCTCTCATCCCCCAAACTCCTTGATTCAGTTGGCTTAAAACATTTGCCTGCCTTACAAATGAGACTGAATAAATAAAATAATATAGTATTAAATTAATGATCATCACATTCTAGTCAACCAGAAACTTCCATTTTCATTAAAGTGGGGTACAATATTAACATGACTTGATTTAGTGTGTCTATCACCATTAAAAGAAAAAAAAACATAAAATAAAAGAAAAAGAAAAAAAGGAATTCCAGGGAAAGTGTTCCAAGTGTATGTGATCTCCCACTATAAAAAACTTTAACAAGTTAGGGACTTAGGGAACCTTGATACATGGAAGGTTTGTTCCTGGCTAGAAAATTTAGATATTTCTTAGAGTCTTATATGTTTTTGTCTTATTTACTTCCATCAAGTTAATTCTGGGAACTTCTGTCTGATATCCTCACTCATATGGCTATCAACTCTCTATGTAAATATTCAACACACTAAAGAAAGTACAAGTTTATTGATAGCACACTGAAAACAAACATAACCTATCTTAAATTGAACAGGTCTTTCCCTGGTAGAATGTATAAACTTAGCTATTTACAGGACATAATCGATTGATTTTCTATTGTAGTTCTCATATGAAACTTCTCAGTACATGCTTCCAATCAACATTTTTTGGGTCACTTCTATGGCGATATCAGATATTCCTAGATATTTTCCTCAAATTCCAGCAGACAATATTAAGAACCATAGAATTTTGTTAGAAGGTACTTCAATGTCCATCAGTCTAACATCAATCATGTAGTTATCTAGCCTTCCTTTGAAGATGTCCAGTGAAGGAAAATCTGCTCCTTCTAAGGCAGCCCATTCTACTATTGGATAACTCTTTTTGTTAGGAAGTTTTTACTTAGATCCAATACTTAGCACAGTTCCCAACACATAATAGGTGCTTAATAAATGTTTATTGATTGATGGATCAATGAAGCAAAAAATGTCCTCTTTGTAATTTCCCCCCATGGCTTATGACCCAAATGACACTCTTTCAAGTACTTGAAGTCAGCTATCATACCTTTTTTTCTTCAAGTCTAAATGTTCCCAATTCCTTTAACTGAATGTCATATGGGATGGACTCAAAATTCAGCACCATTTAGGATACCCTCTTCTGATTACTCTCTTATTTATAATTATTCTTTTCAAAGTGTAGAATTCAGTACTGAATGCAATTTCAGATGTGACTTATTTATATTGGAATTCAGGGGGACTTTCACCTAATTCTTGAAAGCTTTGCCTTTCTTAATGCAACCCAAGATCATGTTAGTTTTTCTTTTGGAGAGGGAATCTTGTCATACTATTGAATCATTGAATTTATCTCTAAAACAATTCAGATACTTTTCTAGATAATTTACTGTCAATATCTTCTTCCCTTATTTTATCCTTATGAAGATATTTCACTAAACCAAATATAAGATCTTCTATTTTTCCCTATTAAATTCAATTTTACTGGACCCTATTATCAGTTGGTTAACAGACATTTGTTAAGTGCCTGCTATGTACCAAGCAATGTGTTAAACATGTAGACACAAAACAAAAGGAAAACAAACAAAAACAAAGCTTGAGGCAGTCAGTGATTTTCAGGAGCTCACATTCTAATGGGGCAAAGAACTATGTACAAATAAGTTACATACAGGATAAATTAGAGGTAAATCAAGAAAGGGGAGGGACTATTATCAAGGAGGATCAGCAAAGATTTCTCATAGAAAGTTGAGTTTTAGAAGGGTCTTGAATGAAGACAGGAGGTAAAGATGATGAATGAGTTATTTCTTCTATTACTATGTTATTTATAGATTTTATACATGCCTTTATTCAAATAATTGATAAAAAAATTGGCCATTATAGGACCAAGCATAAACTCCAGAAGGCCCCCTAGATGGCAGATTTGGAATCAGGTAGATGAGTCTTCCTGAGTTCAAATACAGTCTCAAATACTTACTGACTGTATGACCCTGGGCAAGTCACTTAAGCCTGTTTGCTTCAGTTTCCTCAAATGTATAATGAACTGGAAAAGGAAATGGTGAACCACTTTAGCATTTCTGTCAAGAAAACTCATGTAAAGTCAGACATAATTGAACAATTAAACAACAAAATAGAATCAGAAGATCCCTATTGGAGATGTCTTTCTAAGATGAATCTGTGCTCTATAACATCAATCCCACTTTTAGTTGCCTAAAACTTCTATAATGTCTTTCCTTTTTGCGTCAGAATTTAATTTCATTTTTCAAGATGTTAATGAAGGATCATCTTTCTCAAGAGGTAGTTAAATTTGAAAAAGGAATGAAGCAATTCTGGCCAAAGGTAGTGTGGGTGTGGAAGGATGATTTAGAATACTGAGGCCTTCTGGAAAACCCTGAAATCCTGCCACACATCTAATCTGCCTACATGAAAGATCAATCTCACTTATTCTCCTATTTGGACAATAGCTCTTTTGCCCAGTACATAGAAACTTTTGATAAATAAAATACAAAGAAGGAGATTAAGCAAACCGGAATAAAATTATCATGATGTCATCATTTTAGGATTCTTTTTTATTGATCTATTTCTATAGGATAAGCCTTCTTTTTAATATATCACATTTATCTGAATATCCTAGCTGACAGAGATAATCACATACACTATAAACTCCAGGAAAACACATTTGAGCTTGTACTGGAGAGTTATTCATTTTCATTCAGTGAATTATCTTTTGCCCTCTTTGTTATGATTTCATAGTCAGCTCTTGATTATCTGCACTGTGGATTGTTTGTGGTCTCCTTGGCTCCCCTGTTCAATGATCTGGTTTCAGCCTGATGACAATGGAGCTAGTTATGAGAGTTGGTTAACTGATTACAGAATTAGTGAGTGTGAGAGGGTCTGAGTGAGACAGCCTCCTGGAGTAAAAAGACCAATTAAATTTTAGTCAAAATACCTGATTTTGGGGCCTAGATTTTGCAGTTTTATTGTCTGTGGTCATGGGCAATTCATGTAACAATATTTCTAAAACACAGATCATTCCTTTCCTCTGGAAATTTTGGTGGCTCCCCATTATCTCTATCTTTCCAGGTTGATTTCACATTAATCTCTCTCACAAACTCTATAATTCAATTAAATTGACTTACTTTTTATTTATTTATTTATTGTATATACTATCAAATTCCTGGGGATGAAGTGGAAGAAGATCTTCCCTCCTCTCTTTGGTTGCCCACAATGCATCCAGGCACAGGAGATCCTCCCAGAGAATGTTTAAGATTTACAAAGAATAAAATGAAAATAATCAATAGAGGAAAGGCAATAGAATTAATAGGAACCAGGAATATATTGAAGATAGGATTTAAGCTGGAACTTAAGGAAGCCAAAAGGCTGTTATAAAGAGGGAACAAATTTCAGGTATGGAAAGCAGCCAATAAAAATGTTTGAATTCAGAAGATAGAGTGACTGTGGAGTTGATAGAGAGTCACTGGAGTAAATTAATTAGGAATGTAACTTGATCAGACCTGTGCTTTAACTCTCAGCAGGGTGAAACATGAACTGGAATAAAGAGATGCTTGTGTCAGACCAACCAACCAACAAGCTATTGAAATGGTTCAGACATGGGGCAATATGGATCTGAACTAAGCTGGTGGCAGTAAGTAGCAAAGGACAGAGGAAAATATGTCATGGGGGTTAAAAAAACAACAGGCCTTAGAAACAAATTGGATATCTTTAAGTGCAATACCATAGTGGGAGAAGAGAATAAGATAAAGGATCCTGGAAATAGCTCTGAATGATGCCCACTGTTAGGTATTATGTTGATGAAGATCAAAAGAGAAAATGGATGAGTGTTCAGACAGGTAAGACAAGATCTAGAATATAGTAAGGTAGCAGAAATATAGGGAGAAGGCAGTATCAAGATGAAGAGGATGGTTGGTAGTCCAAAGCTGCAGAATGGTCACTAATGACAAAAATCGAGAAGAGACTATGGATCAAAAGTAACTTTAGAGAGAGCAATTTAAGTTGAATATTGAAATTGGTGGCTAATGTAAAGTTAAGTTGAATGGAAAGGAAAGTAGAAATACTCCCTGGAGATTACATAGATCTACCTTTGTAGACTCCTCAAGAATTTAACTACAATAATAAGATATGGGGTGATGGTAGTATATCCTGGTGCTCTACTCAAGGCTCAAAATCTTGCCACCTATAAGAGGCCTTTCCTGATTCTCTTGTTAGTGACCCACCATGTAAATCACTATAATTATTTTATATATATCCAATATGATCTGTGAAAATGTTAATTTATTTTCCATCAGAAGAATGCAAACTGCTTTAGGGCAGGAACACTTTATTTTGTATTTATATCCCTAGCACCTGACATGTAATTGGCACTTAATAAATAAATAAATAAATAAATTTATTAATTTCTGAGCCCAGTTTTTTATATATAAAATGATGATAATAATACCAATAGCAACCTGGTAAAGATTACACATGCACAATCACATAAAATATATTTCCATATTAGTTATTTTGTGGAAGAAAACTCAAACAAAGAAAATTAAAGAAGGAAAGAAAGTGAAAAAAATATGCTTTGATATACATATATTAGGGTCCAATAAGTTCTTTGTCTGAAGGTGGGTAGAATTTTTCATCTTAGATAAAAAGATAAAATCTTTCATCTTGTAATTGTCTTGAATCATATTATTGCTGAGAATAATTGTCATTCATAATTGATCACTATACAATATTGCTCTTACTGTATACAATATTTCCATGGTTCCACTAATTTCATTTTTTATCAATTCAGGTAAATATTTCCAGCTTTTTCTGAAATCATCATTCTCATCATTTCTTATAGCATAATAATATCCCATTATAATCATAAACTATAGCTTCTCTAGCCACCTCCCAAATGAAAGACATCTTATACAATTTCCAATTTTTTGCTACCTCAAAAAGAGTTACTACAAATATTTTTGTACATATAGGTTGTATCCTGCCTCCTTTTATTATTTTTTTAATCTCTTTGTGATATAAATCTAACAAGTGTTATTGCTGGATCTAAGGTTACAAATAGTTTTATAATTTTTGGCATAATTCCAAATTGCTCTTCAGAATGGTTGAAAAAGTTCACAATTCCATCCACAATGCATTGGTGTCCCAGTTTTCCCATATGTCATCTGAACAGTTATCATTGTCCTTTTCTGTTATATTAAACATGATAGGTGTGACATGATTACTCAGAATTGTTTTAATTTGCATTTATTTCTCTGATCAATAGTGACTCAGAGCATGTTTTCATTTGACTATAGATAACTTTGACTTTTCTTTGGCCTGAAAACTGCCCATTTATAGTCTTTGACTATTTGTCAATTAAGGAGTAACTTGTATTCTTATAAATGTGACTCACTTTTCATTGTGTTTGAGAAATGAGACCTTTATCAGAAATTCTTGTTCCTCTTCACAGTTTTATGCTTTCCTTCTAGTTTTGGTTGCATTTTTTTTGTACAAAACTTTTTTGATTTAATATAATCAATATTATCTATTTTGCATTTTTGTAAAGGGCTGAAATTCTGAGTAGGTGCACTTGAACAACCGAACACTTAATTACTTATTGGACAATACTCTATTAGAATATACTTGGAAAATGGCCCTTCCTACTATTCTGTGCTGGCTCAGTCGTTTGGTGTATACAGAGAATTGTAGGAGGGACTAGGGGGTGGAGTAAGACAAGCCAGAGTCAGTTTTGGTGGTAGACAAAGAGAAGGAATGTCATGGAGATCCTGGATCCATTCAATTCACTAAAGACCGAGAATACCCCAAAAGACCAAGAATATAGACCAAGGACTTTTGCTTATCCTGACTCCGCCTGATTCTAAGGTATCCAGGATGCTAATTCAGTCTTCACATTTGGTGCCCAATGTGTGGACCAAGGACTCTAATTTCACTGAAGAAGTCCCTGGTGATCAGGAAATAGGGTGAATATTTTAATAGACAAACAGGGAACTTACTTTGTTAAGGGATAAACTAGTAACCTTTTCTAGCTGAAATGGGGCAGATATTAGGAAAAGATTCTCCCCCATCCCCAGCCCCACCCCACCTCTACCTCAATGGGGCACTATAGAAAGCATACTTAAGTTGATCAAGGGTAAAGGCTTAATTGTAACTTGGTTGCAGATTGCTAGACTCCTGGGCACATTAGAAAGCACATCCCCTTGGTTCTTAAAGGAAGAAGATATAGGGCCAGATAATTGGAAACTTGTAGAAGATCAACTATATGAATACTACAATGATAAAGGTCCTCATCCAATTTCCAAGGAAACATTCTATATATACAACATAAAACAATTGGCCTTAAAGAGTCCTGCAAGTTATAGAAAAAAGAAAAGTTTTAAGAACAGCCAGATGAGGAAGTTTGAAGAAAAAGAGGAAGACAAAGAACAGATTAATGGCAATGTCACCAGAAGGCATGAGGAGTTAAGTGAGGTTCAAGGACATAGTGATTCTCGATCTCACAAGGTAGATTCAACCCTGCCTAAACTGGAGCAGATTATTGACACACCCCCATCAATTCCACTTTCTGAGATGGAGGGAGGAGTAGTAGGAGGGGCAGTGATATCACCAGCACCTCCCCCCCAGCAATCACCCCCTCCTATGACTAGATTGTAAAAGGCACTACTTAAAGCCACAGAAGAAGGGCAGGATATAGCTGATTTGATAATAGAAATGTATCCTGTGATTCAACAGTTTTAACTCTTCAGGTCAAGAAAGTAGAAGATACACTCCTTTTGATATAGAAATCCTCAAAGACCTGAAAAAGGCTTGTACTCTTTATGGGGCTACATCAGCTTATATTAAGATGTTGTTACAGAATTTGGCTTATGAAGTCTTAACCCCTAGGGACAAAAATCTATGGCAAGGACATGCTTAGAATCTGGACAAAACTTGTTGTGGCTTTCTGAATATAGTGAGCTTTGTGGGATACAAGCCCAACAAAATAGTCAAAGTGGAGTTAATCTTCCAATCACCTATAACCAGCTAACAGGTGTAGGTTCTTATGCAGACATTTCAGAACAGATTAATTACCCCATAGTAGCATATGAGCAAATTGCTGCTGCTGCTATCAAAGCATGGGCTTTTCTCCCTGATAAAATGACAAGGGAGAGACCTTCACAAAAATAGCACAAGGGCCAAATGAACCCTTTGCTGATTTTGTGGGATGTTTGCAGACAGCTGTCATACGAACTAACGGTGAAAATGCTCTAACAGACATTATGATAAGGCAACTTCCTAAAGAAAATGCTAATGAGGTCTCTAGAAAGATTACACTAGGACTTTGCAAGGATGCTCCCAAGATCCAAATATGGGAAGCAGGGTACCTTTTGGCAAGAGACTTCCAGAGAGACTCATCAATGCTCTCAATGTGGTAAAGTTGTGCATCTGAAAGCTCAATGTTGGCACAGAGATAAAGTGAGAAAATATGGTGGGAGAACAAAGACTAAATACCTCCTGCCCAAAATGCAACAGAGGCTTCCATTGGGCATCAGAATGTAGACTGATTCAGGGAAACGGGATGAGGGGCCCAGCCCCAGGGTCCAAAGCAAAAAATACTTGGGGCATGATGGCAGCCAATACTACAGCCAGAGAGTGCCTAGAAGTTCAGTACCCAGACATGACCAATCAGTCAGGAAGCAATCTGATAGGAGAAAGGGATTACAATTAGGGAGGATAGAGTTATATGCAGCTGGGACAACTGAGATACTCCCTGGAGAAGTGAAATCTGTTCCTATCCAGCCTATAAATCCCTTACCTCCAGGCACAGTAGGCTTGACCATTTCACCTCCTGAGAGTACTTACAAAACAGTGTCCATATATATACTGATGTGGGAAACTGAGGAATGTGTAGATAATATCCCAATCATTAATACAGGTGGACAATGTGTGACTTATCAACCAGGAGAAGTAGTAGCATCAGGTTTACTGATACAGACTCCTAATAAGCAATCTGGTGATAGTTGCCCAGATCTGACTCCAAGCAATAAAATCTAGGAATATACTGGACAGCAGCTGTGACAGCTGATCGACCTTTGCTCACTATCTATATAAATGGCATACCATTACAAGGATTGGTAGACACAGATGCAGATCATACAGTTATGAGAGATGCCAACTGGCATAGTTACTAGCCAAAGATTAAGGGAGACACCTACATGTCTGGTTTAGGAGGATCAATAGCAGCTGACGTTAGTGCTACCCCTTTGAGATGGATATTTGTTTTTTTTCTTCTTTTTTCTCTATTTTTTATTTTATTTTTTAAAATTAATTTTATAATTATACATTTTTAACAGTATATATGCATGAGTAATTTTTAAAATAACATTATCCCTTGTATTCATTTTTCCAGATTTTCCTCTCCATCCCTCTACTCCCTCCCCCAGATGACAGGCAATCTCATACATTTTACATGTGTTACAGTATAATCTAGATATAATATATGTGTGTAAATCCAATTTTCTTATTGCACATTAAGTATTGGATTCCGAATGTATTAAGTAACCTGGGTAGATAGACAGTAGTGCTAACAATTTACATTCACTTCCCAGTGTTCCTTCTCTGGGTATAGTTATTTCTGTCCATCATTGATCAACTGGAAGTGAGTTGGATCTTCTTTATGTTGAAGATATCCACTTCGAGATGGATATTTGAAGGCAAAACAGGAGTTTTTACTCCTTTTATAGTTGAAAAATCCCCATCAATCTGTGGGGAAGAGACATTTTACAACAATTAGGATTACAAATGAGTACTTCGGTTTTTTAGGCAGGGCTGCTGTTGAAGGCCTGCCAACACTTTCACCTGTTTCTATCCAATGGAAAACTGATACACCAGTGTGGCTAGAACAGTGGCCCATAGGTAGCGATAAAATTCAGGCTTTATTAGATATAATACAGGAGCAACTTGACCAAGGACACTTACAACCTTCTCTAAGTCCTTGGAATTCCCTAGTATTTGTTGTAAGAAAGAAATGTGGAAAATGGAGGATGTTGACTGATTTAAGAAAGGTAAATGAACAGATGGAAACTATGGGAGCTCTTCAGTCTGGACTTGCATCTCCTATTCAGTTGCCAAGAGAATGGCCTCTTTGGGTTATAGACATTAAGGATTATTTCTATTCAATCCCTCTGGATAAGGAAGATATGAAAATATTTGCCTTTTCAGTGCCCAGCATTAACTTAGCAGAGTCTTATAAAAGATATGAATGGACAGTTTTGCCACAGGGAATGAAAAACAACCCTACTATGTGTCAAATGTATGTTGCTGCTGCTCTTATTCCAGTAAGAAAAGCATTTCCAAAAATAATGTTATTACATTACATGGATGGTACATTTGGAGATGCACCTGAGAATGTTAGAAGCATGTCTACAAAAGACCATAGAAACACTAAGGAACTACAAATTGTACATAGCTCCAGAAAAAATTCAAAGACATGCTCCTTTTCAATATTTAGGATATGAAGTATACCCTAAGGTGCTTAAGGCACAAAAAACTTTCCTTAAGAACAAAGAAGCTAATCACCTTAAATGAAATTCAGAAATTGATAGGAGATATTCAATGGATGTGTCCCATGCTAGGCTTGACTACCTGTCAATTGCAACCATTATATGACATTTTAAGGGGAGACAGTGCTTTAAATTCACCATGCCAGCTTTCAAAAGAAGCTCAAGAGGCTTTGAGACAAGTTGAACTGGCTTTATCCAATGTGGTTGAAAAAGTCACTCAAAAACCCTTGGAAATATCAGTTTTTGCTACACAAGGCACCCACAGCAGTCCTTCATCAAGGATACAGTGTGATAGAGTGGGTGAACTTCCCAGCACAACCAGAATAAAGATTTTCTCCTTACCCAGTGCTTGTGGCTAGAATTTTATTAAAGACCATTAAGTGAACAATATAATTATCTAGGATAAGACCTGACAAGATATACACCTTTTATACTAATGCACAAATTAATGTATATTGTGAAATCATCCCAGAGTGGCAAATTTTATTAGCCATGGCTCCAAATTTTACACAGGGTCTCCATTAAAGATAACCAGACTGTTACATAATTGACGATGAATTCTTGAAGAAAAGATTTCTAAAGTTCCTCTTAAAGGACCAACTATCTTTACAGATGCATCCAAACATAATATTTGTGCTGTATACTCTCATGACTTTTCAGTCCACTCAGCAGTATTAATTGTATGCAATCATTCCAGCTCTTACTTATTATCCAGGAGTTACAAATATAATATCTGATAAATATAATATCTGATTCAGCCTATTCAGTAGGTGTCTTACAAAGAATTGCCACAGTCCAAATAAAATTTGTAGCCTCTAATATATATATATATATATATATATATATATATATATATATATATATATATATATATATATATATATATATATATATATATATATATATGAACTTCAAGGGCGAGTGAGAAAGCATCTAGGTAAGATTTATATCTTGCATGTCCACGCTCATATTTTTGGTGGTAATTCAAAGGCAGATAGCCTTCTAACCATGTTGACCAATACTCCTTTATTTCAGGAAGCCCAAGAATCTCATTTAAAATATCATCAGGCTGCTCGAGCTTTACATTTACAATTTGGAATAACAAGAGAAGAAGCTAGGAGCATAGTAAAAAAGCCTGTCCAGCTTGCATTCCTTTTCATGCTCCTACACTCCCTCTAGGAAGAACCCTCATGGTTTGAGACCCAATGAAATTTGGCAAATGGATGTGGCCCATTATAAATTTTTTGTTCGTCTGTCTTTTATCCATGTTGTAGTACACACCTTTTCATGACTCACTTTTGCAATACTAGTAGCAAAAGAGACAGGCTGAGTGGTCACTGAATTCCTTTTACAAGCATTTGCAATTATGGGTCTGCCACAAGCAATAAAAACATACAATGGACTTGCATATACTTCTAAACATTTTGCACACTTTTGTGTACAGTATAAGATTTTACACACCACTGACATACCCTTTAATCCTCAAGGACAGGCAATAGTAGAGAGGAGAAACAAAGACATTAAGATGCTCCTCCAAAAACAAAAGAAAGGGGGAGTTACAGGTAACCATAGAGAACTTCTAAATCTAGCTTGTTATACTATTAACTTCTTGATTTTTGACAAAGGTGCACTGGTTCTGGCATATAGGTTTTATAACCCATCAGAAGGGCAGTGTCCAGTGCGAGCAGCTCCACTGTCTTTAGATAATCGCCAGGTGATGTGGAGAGACCCAGAAAGTGGTGAATGGAAGGGACCAGATAGGTTAACTGTTTGGGGGAGAGAGTTTGCTTATATCTCCACAGATGGAGAAGGAATCAGATGGGTACCAACAAGCCGTATTTGCCTTGTCTATCGGAGAGAGATGGAGCAAACCCTTGAAACAAAAGAGAAGACCCAAGAAACATCAGGTGGTTCCATTGTTGACTGTGCCCACCACTGAAAGAGCCTGGCAGTTATGGTGTTTGACTCATGGACATCAAAAATTGTTGGACTTCAACACCCTCAGGAATCATTGGATTCTCTAAGACATGATAAGACTGTTGCAGGACTTCAAAATCTGCAGGAATCATTTTATTCCCTAACATATAAAAAGACTGTTGCAGGACATCAAAAACTTGCAAAGATCATTGGACTTCCTGACACATGAAGCAATGGACAATAGATTGGTTTTGGACTATCTCTTGGCTGCTGAAGGAGGCATATGTGTGACTGTTGTTTACATACCCTCCTAGGACTTCTGGAAATCTTTGACAAGACCATGTTGATTCATATTATTTGCTATATCACTACTTGCATGTACAATCCATGTTTGTTATACTACATTGAGCCTGCACTGGCTGTGGGAGAGTCATCACCAATAACCTGTGCGCTATTGCTATGTGCATGTGTAATACCTCCCATGCTGATGGGTTTGTACATACCTGTCTCTAGTAAGACCCTTTGGCCCAGAAAGTAGTATCTGGCTAGCAGTATCTGGCTTGACTCCCCACTTCCCTTTAGTGTTTTTTATCTCTTTTCCTGAGAAGTCAGGGAGGGTGTGATCATCTCCTTTTTAGTGCTTTCACCTCCCTTCCTGAGAAGTCGGGGAGGGGGGTGGGGAGGGGAGGGAGGGATGTGATCATCATTTTTTGGGTGTTTTCACCTCCTTTCCTGAGAAGGACTTTTGCTTATCCTGACTGTGGCTGATTCTAAGGTATCCAGGGTGCTAACTTAGTCTTCACACATTTTGAAAAACTCATTCTTTCTAATTTGTTACATAGAATTGTGTCATTAGTATAATATCTTAATTTTGTAGATGAGTAAACTAAGGCTGAGGTAGATTAGATATTTTGCCCAAGATCAAATATAGGATTTAAGCCCAGCCTTTTTTTTTTTTTTTCTGACTTCAAGTTTGGTACTCTGTCTATTATATTACACTGACCACTTGATTACATTTCAGAAATCATTTATGCAAAAGTGTTGTGTAAACTGTAAAACTTTTTATAATTTATCAGCTATATTATTATTATTGTTGTTATTGTTGCTCCATGAAGTTATGGACCCAGACTTGCTGGAAATGTTTTTGGTGTCCATCTACATACATATCAGCATAACAAAAATACTTCTAGAACCAAATAAACATTTTAGTGGCTAGAACTGTCTATGTGCCAAAAATTTTGACTCAGTAGTATGTTTCCCTAGGATCTGCCTTCCAGCAAGCAACAATAAGGCACATGTAGAAAATGCACAAACCCTTTTAGGGCAGTACAGCATCAGTTAGGTTAAATTTTCATGCTTAACAAATTAACCTAGTGAATAGAATCAATTATATTTGATCGCGTATATATGGTGTGACCAAAATTTCCATTAAAGTTCTGTTGGATAAATGCCTTCTTGAGTAAGGGAGGTTTCTCTAGGCCCTCAATGACTATGTCAACACATCCCTAGTTTAAATAATCTACATCAAGTTGGAAAAGACCTTCAGTGGCTCCCTAGTGATGGATTATATGTTTACCATCCAAAGATAAGTTCAGGAAAGCTCCCACAAATTTGGTTGCAAAGTGATGTTAGAAAGAAGTTGTAATTTGAATACATTGAAGAAATACCAACACCAGTGAAATCACAGGTTGCAGAATATTGAATAAAAAACAAATAAGTATGCAATTGTCTAAACTATTCATTTTAGTTAGTTGTTTGGGGAATTCATAGCTTTAGTGCAATGAGATAATAATTTAGTCATTAGTGTCCCCATGATATGAGTGCATTAAATTAAATATTGAGTGCCTACTACATTCAAAACTATGGGTGTTGACAAAAAAATATCAATCTCTATCTTTAAAGGTGAAAGGAGAGATGAGGGCAATAAGCATTTATATAGCATCTACTATGTGCTAAACAGTTTTGCAATTTTTAATTTGAGCCTCATAACAACCCTGGTACAACAAACAAAACAGCCCCTCAAAACAAAGGCTATAGCATAAAAGGAAGAGCAATGTTATGTGAACAGAGGAACGATGGAGGAGACACATGAATGAGAGCATCTACTAATGATCCTCTATATTAGGTATTACTCTCAATGACTGGTATTCTACATACCTCTGAGTTGGATTGTTCATTATTGAAACTCTTATTTTATATGAGCTTTGGAATATGCTAAATCTTGAGAAGCTCTTATTATTAAGTCCTGATTAGGTTTTGCCTTCAGATCAACCAATTAATGGAGCTTTCCAAAATATCTGCACAATCAAGCATCTGGTTCAGTAAATACCCTTTATTGACGATGTTGTTGATGTGATTCTTTAACTGAAAAATTCATTTGGTTTCAGTCAGTCCCCAGGTCCCTAGTTAATAATTCAAGCTTTCTAACAGATCGTACAAACAACCAAACTAATTTTTAAGACATAGAAAAATGGCAACAAAGAGGTCAACCCATTTAGCAAGTGTCAGTATTACTGAGAAGATAAACTTTCATGAATGGAAAAGAAATAGAAATGTGGAGAAAGAAATATAATTTAGAACCCAAATTGAAAGACTTTTTTAAATTTCTGGTTTATATAAACTAAAATATATGCCCTGATTTCTGAAAACATTTCTAAAGTAATTTGTTCTTACATGATGGAAGTCCTGAAATTTTCCTTTATTATTGTCCCTCCAGTCATCTTAGTCAAGGGAATCAAATAAAAGAAATCTAACATAAGGAAAGAGAAAATCCATTAAAATGTTTTTCAGTTTTGACTTCTTGAAAGATCACCAAACTCTATTTCCAAACAATTGCTAATGATAAAACCTTATTCCTCAAAATATTAGTGATGCCCATCTTACAAAAATGCTTTTGCAAAGTTCTTTTCTCTGCTATAAAGTCTAAAAAACTTAGATGTCCAATTGATTGTTGTGAAAATGCTGAAAGAATTCAACTTTATCATACTGCAGCTGACTTCACTGTTTTATTCTAGTGACATATTTTTCCTGATTTTTAAAAATTTAATTTGTATTCCTGATATCTCCTTTGTTAGAAAATAGTACTGAAAATTTCAGTTTTATGGAACAGTTTCTTGTAATGCATCATTTAGCTACGGTATATCAGTAACATGATTTATTTATGGAATATTTTGATTTGAAAGATGTAGTTGAATATTGTAAGTTCTCTCCTCCATCTGCTTCAGGACTTCTTAAATTTTTTCCATTCATGATTCCTTTTCACTAGAGAAATTTTTATGCAACCCTGTTTTGAATCTAAGGTGAAATGTTTTTAGCAGCATGTGTGCATGTATACTGCAAACTGCACATATTGTGCTTTCAGAATCAAGGCTTCAGGGAAGTCATGTGATACAAAATGAGTAAGCACTGCCAGAGATACCTTAGAGCCACTACATATTTGATTTCAAGTTTTTTTTTTATCATTATGTTTAGACGTCTTTTAGAGTTGCCCCATTTTCCCCAATCCTCATATTCAGTTACGTAACCCCATATAGGGTTGTGAACCAGTTTTAGAAGCTTTGCTCTAGTGTGGTTAAGGATTTCCTCTAGAAGCATATTGATACTCTGAAAAACCTTGTTTCCTGCATCTGTAGGCATATCTAAGCTTTCTTGCCAAATATGCTTTGGAGATGATTATGGCCTTACTTCAAATAAATCATAGTAACCCTATCAAGAATTGAAATCAACACTTCCCTGAATTTTAAAATTTATTGTTTATCTCTTTTCATAAAATCAATTTTTCATATGTTATTGTTCTGTATAGAAATCATGACTGTTGAAAAGTACTTTTAAAAATTTCATGACTTCAACATTATAACAACTTCTGCCATTGACACAGATGGCACCAAACTCATGTTTTCCTTAATAGACAGTCTCCATGAATTGCTATGACCTAATGTATTTATCATCTGATAACTGATTTTTAATGATGAGTCTTTTTTAATTTGGCTAGATTGATCATTATTGAACCACATGGGGAAAATAATCTATCCCTTATCACTTAGTTTTTCTATTTTGATTAGGCTTGCCAGAGGTTAGGATCAACTGGAATATATTTCATGATCCTGAAGTCTTGCCATAAGGAAGCATTGGAAAATGAACTCTTGTGGACCCAAAAAAGTATGCATGAAAATGGCTTGTTTCTTAGTAGAAAGTAGAGTCAGATGATGACATGCATTCAAATCCTTTTTCTGAAACTTATTGCATGATCTTGGGCAAATTAACCTCTTGGTTTCAATTTTCCCATGTGAAAATTAGGGGTGGGATCAGATGGTCTCTGAAGTCATTATTATATTTCAATCTATTATTTTATAAACATGAAACTTTAATGGGCAAAAATATCGAATCAGTTTTATATATGGGAAGGGGAGAAATATTGGAGAAGACTCTACATACTCAAGTCCTCTTACTTAACTAGGCTTATGGCTGACTCAGGAAAACTTTAAGTAATTCATTTATTGTTGCCTAAAAGAAAGGTGAAAAAAAGGGGAAGTCTTGTCTTTATTTTCTGATTCCTTGATGAATAGGAACAGTGGAGGCAACATTATAGAGTAATTGTGCACTCTATGAAGTGTTTCTTGATTTTCTGAAGTTGATGATTCTTGGTTTTCTGAAGAGAGAGAGAGAGAGAGAGAGAGAGAAAGAAAGAGTGAAAAAGAGAGAAAGACAGACAGACACAGAGACAGAGACAGAAAGAGAGATACAGAGTCAGTAAGCACACAATCATGTTCTTGCACAGATTTTGCCAAATCTCAGAGGAAGAAGGCATTCCATAGAAGCATCCAGAATATACACAAAACACTTTGTGCATGTATGAAAACACTTATTGAGTGTCTAAAAGTGCCTAGTATGATGTTCAGTATATTTCTGGGTTACATAAAAGAAATATTAGACCTCATCCCTTCTTTCTAGACAATTACAGTCATGATTTATTTACACAAAATAATCAGAAAACAATAGATGGCATTGTATGATAATGAGCCAAATTATGTTTCAACCTAAAAGTATTGTAGGAGCTCAGAGGAAGAAGAGTTCAATGTGTGAACTGGGTATAAGGAGAAAACTTCATAAAAGAGATGAGATTTGATCAGTATCTGAAATTTGGGGCTTGCATAATTTGCAGCTTTGAGCAATTGGAAGAGTGAGGGAAGCTGCATGAGCAAAGGCATATAGTTGGAAATTTACCTGGTATGTTCAGGGAACAGTACTGAGTTGTCTTGCCATGAAGGCAGTATAACAGCAGAATGAATGCTTTCTTTGCTATATAGAGGATCTGAGTTTGCATCCTAGCTCTTCCACTTTTCTACCTATGCGATAGTACAAATCACATAACCTTTTTGAGTCTCAGTTTAGTAATGTGTAAAATGAGGTTCATGTATTAGATGACCCCTGAGGTATCTTTCATCAATAAATCTACAAACCTTTTAACTATAGGTTCAGGTTAAAAAGCAGCTATAGGTAGGGATGGATTGGAAGAATGATATGAGAGTATGGATAATTGTGAATGCCTGGTGGAAAGTCTAGACTTGTTCATATAGGCAATAGTTTAGGGATCTTGGGAAATCTTTCTAGCAACTTTGTTGTGCAATTATTCAATTGTGTCTGACTCTCCATGACCCTGTGGACCATAGCATGACAGGTCATTGTGTCCTGGCAGGCCCTTATGTCCTGAAGTCTAAATTCATGTTACTGACCATGGGATTTCTTGACAAAAATACTGGAATGGTTTGCCATATCCAGTGTTTCACCTTTTGTCAGAACCTTTCACTGTAACCTGTTCATCTTGTAAAAACTTCCATAGCATAGCTCATACTTTCATTGAAATATATGCACCATGCAATTATAAAACAGTGATCTCAGAAGTGGACTCTAGAAACCACCATTCATTAACCTTTCATATCTTTGAGAGCAATAAAATCAAATTTATTTATTTCACTGGTTTATTTCATGGTGAGAACAAATAGGTACTTATGAATCCTGATGATAACAACAATAACAATATTAAAGGAGGGAGAATTAAATTTGACATAGTTTAGACTCCTCCTTAGAGGCAAGTATAATAGCTACAAGAATAAAGTCTTAGAACAACAAGAGTTTAATGAGATGATATATTTGGGGCCAAAGGCATAATGTGTCAAGCAATAAGCTCTTGCAGCATCAGACAGGCCTTGTTCATGAGAGGGTGATATTTTAATTTGTCTGTCACTTTGTCAGTTTTTCTTTCCACAACAGGCAAGTGAAAATTAAAATGGAAACTTCCAGGAGCCAGGTGTTGTGTGTTTTAATTTATTAAATATTTTTTACACACTGCCAGATAGTGGAATATGTGAATACAACTATCTATTGGTAATTCCCTTAAGCATAGCATGATCATGCCTGAATGTTTGTAAAGACATCCACACCCTCTCCAACCTGAGGATTGTTGCTGTTTGTCCCTTGTTCTCAAAAGGGACAGTGACATTGGGGAGGTGATGCAATGACATGCAGATAAATTAGATTTTTAAGTTAGGAAAGGCTGTGCAAAGTCTCCAGCTTCACTTTCTCCTAAGGAACACTAGACCCAGTGGTCAGATAGAGATCAGGATGACTAGAGATGGCCTTGGATATAGTGGGAGACCTTGGCCTTTCAAAGCTAAGGTTTTTAATAGGTCTAAGTTTGACAGAGATAAGGTGATTAAATCTAGATAAATAAATGAGACTGAGAATGACCTCTTTTAACTAGTCAAAACATAGCAAAACAAAAAAATTAATCTGTGAGGGAAAGACCTTCAGGGCTTCTGACCAAAACAGAAACAATTGCTGTTTACATTCATTCTGAGTCAATCTGGACCCACACAATGACCAAGGGGACTTGCCTAGGAACCTATTATTGGCCAAAAATAACCAGTGATTTGTATTTAAGTTTTGGTCCCTAAAAAGAAAATTTGACCTATAAATACCATGACATGTGAGGTTTTGGTGATCAGGTAAAGCACCCACAGGTAAAGTTATGATACCCTCTGTAGACAAAAGGAAGGAAAAGGAAAGAAGAAAGAAAATTAAAGAAAATGGAAGAAAAGAAGAAACTGTATTGCCCAACTGGGCAGTTTCATTTGGGTCCCCAGTGGAGCAGTTCCTACTACTACTTATAGAAGTTGTTATTTGTCCTTTGTTTGAGGTGACACTGTGACATGCAAATAAATTGGATTTAATTGAGGAAGGGCCATATTTCACTTTCTCCTCTAGAGCCATTTAGGTCCAATAGCAAGAAATAGAACAGGATGGCTGGAGATGGCACTGTATACATGGAAGACCTTAACTATTTTAAGTTAAGGTCTTTAACAAGATTCAGTTTGACTGAGGCAAAACCTAGTCAGTGGTTAAAACTAGGAAAGAAATGAAGCAGAGAATGGCCTCTTTTAACTAGTCAAAAAAAAAAAAAAATCAATCTGAGGAAATGAGATATTAAAGGATTTGTCTTTTTTCATGGTGATTATCTACCGGAAAGTAACTTTCTTGCTTTTTGAGTGAGATCTAGAGATGTGGTTCTTCAATCCTTATCACCTCTTTGAGTCCAAAGAAGGATTCTTATCCTGCAAAAACATTCAGCCTGACAAGTTCTGAGGTGTACAAAAGACTTTAATTTCAAATGTGTGAGATAGCTGGGAGGTGGACAAGAGACAAAGTGGTTCAGTAGATTGTGTTGAGCCTGAAGTCAGAAAGACTACAGTTAAAATCCAACTTCAGACTTTTACAGGATGTGTGACCCCAAGCAAGTCACTTAATTTCTCTCAGCCTCAGTTTCTTTATTGATAAAATGAAGATAATATTAAAACCTATTTTCTAAAATTGCTGAGAGGATAAAATGATATAATATTTGCAAAGTGCTCTTAAAACCTTAGCGTATTATATAAATGCTTGCCTTCATTCATTTATTTGTTAATTTCTTCATTCATTTACCTATTTCCCTTCATATGTCTGAAATGAATTCTTTTCTTCAGTTCCCTCTCTTATTTCCTTTAAAGGTTCAGCGTAGATGTTCTCTCCTTCATGAAGTCTTCCCAGCTTCTCAAATAACCTCTTATTTACTTATATAGCAAACCATATAGCAAGCAATGCTCCCTGGACAGAACATTCTCATTGGTCTTTACCTTTCCCCTAAGGGAGAGGATCAACATGAAAGCTCTCCTAATAAGTGTGTACATACCTTACCTATTCTTTTTTTTTTTTTTCATTCAATTTTCTTTTTAAAAAAAATTTAATTACTTAATTAATTTAATTAATTTTTACAAAAAAATTATGCATAGGTAATTTTTCAGCATTGACAATTGCAAAACCTTTTGTTTCAACTTTTTTCCCTCCTTCCCCCCATCCCTTCCCCCAGATGACAGGTTGACCAATACATGTTAAATATGTTAAAGTATAAGTTAAATAATATATATATATATATAGTAAGTGGACAAAAATAGAGGGATTGGGAAGTCTATGTAGTGGTTCATAGTCATCTTCCAGAGTTCTTTTACTGGGTGTAGCTGGTTTAATTCATTATTGTTCTATTGGAACTGATTTGGTTCTTTCATTGTTGAAGAGGGCCACATCCATCAGAATTGATCATCATATAGTATTGTTACTGAAGTATATAATGATCTCATGGTCCTGCTCATTTCACTCAGCATCAGTTCATGTAAATCTCTCCAGGCCTTTCTGAAATCATCCCGCTGGTCATTTCTTACAGAACAATATTCATATACCACAATTTATTCAGCCATTCTCCAATTGATGGGCATCCACTCAGTTTCCAGTTTCTGGCCACTACAAAGAGGGCTGCCACAAACATTCTTGCACAAATAGGTCCCTTTCCCTTCTTTAAGATATCTTTGGGATATAAGTAACGCTGTTGGATCAAAGGGTATGCACATTTTGATAACTGTTTGAGCATAGTTCCAAATTGCTCTCCAGAATGGCTAGATGTATTCAAAATTCCACCAACAATGTACCTGATCTATTCTTTATGAACAGGTATGTTCAGTGAATCTGTTAAATCCTTTAAGAATATCACCTGTGAACAAAAAAAAAATCTTTCAAAATTTCATACACATAAGCTGGAACTATAGAAGTCCTGTCTACATGAATACTGTAGATGTTTTTAAAGATATTTTATTTTCAGAATAAAAGAACCATAGAGTTAGAGCTGGAGGATGAGGATGATTGTCTAGAGAAGTTATCAATTATATATTATCACAAAACTACTAAGGGGAAAATTCAAATTTGAACACAAATCCTCTGATTCCAATTTCTCATTGCCTCCCATGTACCACCAAAAAACTGGAACTATTTAAGAGGATTTGTTTAAAATGTCAGATGTCAGAAGCAATACTACCATAAGTAATTGGATAGTAAAACACTACCAACATCTAATTGTTTTGCTAAGTTCTCCAAATTGTATGCAATGCTTGGATTGCAAAATAATTCCCTGATTTTTACCAGGGCTTGGTTTTTAGAGGAGAATATAATAGAATGAACTTGAAAACAAAAGAATAGAACAGAACACAAAGTAAAACACTTTCACCCTATCAGGAAGCTACCTAGTGTAGCTACCTACACAATGCCTCTAACTGGATCAGAGCATTGAGCATCAGTACTATGTGGAACCATTCTAGGTTTTAGCATCATATTTATGTTGAGCTATGAGATTTGGATGAAGTTTGCACAGGTTGACTCCAGCCAAAGAAAGGTCATCTTCATTTGTTTTTTCTTGCCAAATATTGCTAATATTGATTATTTTCTGCTTTGCTGAAGATTATAGTTTAAGACCATAAATCATAGATTTAGAGATGGGGAAAAACAAACAAACAAACAAACAAAAAAAAACTTAGATGTTTTTTAGTTTAAGAGATCAGGAACTGAAGTTGAATGAGGTTAATGACTTCCCCAGAATTACAAAGAGAGTAATTAGCAGAACACATATTTGAACACATGGCTTCTGATTTCTGCTGACTCCAAACCCAAGATTCTTTCCATCCCATATGATTTCATGAGATAATATTTGTAAAAAGCTTAGCATAACACCTGGTACATAGTAGGTGCTTAATAAATCCCTGTTAGTTTCCTCCCTTCCCCATACAATATGTTGTCTCACTTTCTTACTGATTATACTCTTTCTGGTCCTGGCTTTAGAATGAAAAATCACTTGTCTGGACTATCAAGGCTTGTTAAGTACATTGTTCTATCCCTGAAGAAGATTTACAAGAATCATCCTGGGCCTTTGGATGGAGATTAGCCCTGCTTTTAGAGATATTTAAAATGTCCATGAGGGAACATTGAGGGAACATCTGCTTCTGAGAAGAGAGCTATGTATTTAAGGCAATATGGTTTGGTGGAAAGAGCTCTGGAATCTGGAAAGAGCCGCACCCTACCCCTGTTACTTACAAACTCTGCATAATTCATTTATCTTCTCTGAGCTACATTTGTAATATAGGGATGTCAATGTGTGTAGTCGCTGTCACACAAAAATTGTGAAAGTCAAATTAGAGAATTTATGTAGAACACACTGCAAATCTTGAGACATTTAAATAGCAAGTATTATATGACATCTCAATCTTAACTGAGCTCAGAAAGCAAAGAGGAATCCAGTGAAATTAATGATGAGATGACAATCTAAGCAAAGATGGAAAGATGATTGAACTATTTGGGGAAAAAAGGTCAGCTGGATGGCCAAAATGGGAAAAGATTCACACTTTCAGAATCACATAGAAGCCACCAGCATGATCAAAACCATTTACATGATTGGCATCTTATTTAGGCATCTTGGCAATGCTGGAAGTAATTCTGGTGTTGGGATACCTGGTGGCTTCCTTTGTATGAATAGTGATTTACTATGAAAGTAAATAACTATTTGGTTCTACAGCAATAACAATAAAAGGGAAAAGCTATAATCAGGAAACAGGTGCCATAAAAGAAAACATTTGGGGATAATGAATTCACATGGGACAAATCTTCACTTTACTAATGTTAGTTCTTCCCCTTTGTAGTATGTACTGCAATTCTCTTTCTTCCTGTCTTTCAGATTTGGTAAGTCTATGACCTCTGATTTACATTATGATCACAACTTAGACCATACCTATTAATTTAGGAAGATGCTCATTTCAGACCTTATTGGTTGTTCTTAATCACTGGCACAGATTGGGTACTTAGTGGCTAACACAGAATTGCTTAACTTTTTAAAATGTCATCTCTTTGGCAGTCTGTGAATTTCTGGATGCCTTCTCAGAATAATGTTTTTAAAAGCATAAGATAAAATATATAAGGTTATTAATTAGGGGAAACAAATGATGTTAGTGAAAATAAAGGTGTTTTTTTTCCCTGTGCCCAAGTTCATAGAGCCTCAGAAAGCTTATCTGTGGAAACCCTGAATATCTATGGACCCCAGTTTAATAACTCCTCCACTAAGCTTTTCCTTTTAGTGGATTTGCCATATTGTTGAAGAAAGAAATGAAGGAAGGAAGGAAGGGAGGGAAAGAAAGAAAGAAGAATTTATTGAGTATTTATAAATATTGTTAATTTTTGTAAACAACAATTCTAGGAGATAGGTATTATTATCGTGTCCATTTTAAAACTGAAGCTGAGGCAGATAGAGCTTAAGTGACTTATGCAGTAACTTTCTGAGTCTGAACTTTAACTCAGATCTTCTTGATTCCAGGTCCAGTGCTCTATCCACTGAGTTATCTAGAATAGGTATTTTTTTCAGATTTCTTTCTTAAGACCATATGTACTAATAGGTTGTGAGTACTGGGAGAATAATGTACCTATTTTTAAGGAGCACAAGAGCTTTAAAAAACAAAACAAAACAAAACAAAACAAAAACAAAACAAAAAAAAAAAAAAAACCTTTCAGTTTGTTGCCCTACTAGCCAAGCCTAAGGTAGAAAAAACTAGTAGGTTAAGGATATTGATTAAACACATGATGTATCTGTGGATGCCACAAACTTCAGCTGACTCCCAGTTAAGTATCCTTTCTTGATTCAGATCTCTTTTGAAGGAGGGAATGGGAAGCTAGAGAAACGTGTTTGTTCTTTGCCCAGTCACACTTTGGCATTTTTTTGTTATAATTACAGAACCTTCACTGCTCTGGTTAAAGTTGTGTCAGCACTTCTATTATAAACTTCTATTTGCAAGATTTTATAACTCAGCAGCAAATATTCACTTGGGCAAGAAATTGAAGCACGGAGTAACTAGCTGGAAGAATTTTCTCCCCCAAATTGATTTTTAAAAGAAAAGAAGTAATTTTTCTCTCTGGTTCTATAAACATTTCCAATAATAGTAGTAATAATGAACTCCCCCTAAAAAAGTTTTATATTTTAACACTCTTTTTGGAATCTATAAGTTGAAATGAAATTTCTAGTAACTCTTTGAATATTCCTTTTTCTCCTCTGAAGTCTGATTCAGTTTAGTTGGAGCCAATGGGATTACAAAAAGACCTTTTCATGGACCTTTCAGGTCCAGAGACCTACTTTCTCTGGCATTTATATGTAGCAACCTACTGTCACATCTAGGTTCCTATCTCCTGCTTAGAAACATGGTCTATATAAAAATTATCGCTCATGACCCTTTATTTTCTTTTTTTTAATCAAAACATCTCATTGAATCTAATTTTATATTACATATATATATATATATATATATATATATATATATATATATATATATATATACACAAAAGATTACCCCCACTTTGTGAGAAGTCTCTTGTAACAAAGTAAAACAGTTAAGTAAAACTAAAAACGCAGTGATCTGAAAGCACACAGTATATCACAGTTATAATACTTCATTGCTCTATTAAAAAAAGAAATCTATGTTTCTCCCTTTTACCTTCACCTTATTAAAAAATATCAAATTTCTTGCAAAAAATATGCAGTCAAGCAAAACAAAATAGCTATACAAAAATATATATGTAGATATGCACACATGTAAATGTGCACACATGCATGCATGTGCAAACATATGCAACGCATACATGCATATGTTTCTGAACATAAATAAATATGTATATATATATATATATATGAAAGAATATATCATTGTGTTCCCTAAATCTATACTATTTCTGTAATGAATAACCTGCTTTATCACTGGCCTGCTGGAATTTTGAATGTATTATATTGATTGAAGAATCTTACAGCTTTCAAAGGTCATTTCACAGAGTTGTCATTATATGAATTGTTCCCCTGTTTTTGCTCATTTCATTCTTCATCACTGTATAAAAATCCTTGAAACGGCTCATTTAAAAATATTGATATTACAGTATGATTATTTTTCGTTTCCATTTACTCCACTATGCATCAATTCATATAAGTCTTCTTACATCTTTTTGAAGTCATCAATTTGCTCATTTTTTACAGGACAATAATATTTCATCACATCCATGTACCACAGCTTATTCACCCATTCTTTAATTGTGGACATCCTCTTAGTTTTCAGTTTTTTGTTTTTTTTTCCTGAAATTTTCTGTGAATATCTGCTCTATACCAGCCAGAATAAGTCATAACATCATTGACTCAAAATAAAAAGCAAGGAAACAAGAGTATGTTAAATCACTATAGAAAGATTCTGGGTACTCATACCTCCAAGAATGACTGCTAGCTTTTTCTGGCTTCATGGGAGCATTCCTGCTTAAGGACTCTCATCAGGTTCACTCAAATACTGGTTTAAGATGTTTGTACATTTGTATCACCTCCTCTTGATTCTTCTCCCGGCAGAGTAGAAAGTAATTTGGCTATTTTTTTGGTTTCCACTCCTCTATTTTCATAACAGGCTATTATTAGGTGGGTACTTGTGCTGTTCAGGGTCCCTTTACTTTCAGTCTTAATGCTACAGTAGTGGAAATGATAAAGTTCCAGTTGTCCTTAAAAGTGATGCCTCTAATCCTTTGAGCCTAATTTGCCTGGAAGGTATTTCTGCTGAAGCACTGCCTGAGTGAGAGGCTTAAATAGGGTGAGAATTTTGGAAAGAAGCATTATTTTTTCTTCTTGCTTTAAGACTGGGTACATATATGGTTCAAGACTGTTTTCAGAAAAATACTAAGAGAGGGAGAGAACAGGCTTTAAAAGACAGACATATAGGGGAAAACGGTCTCCTTAACATTTCCCTAATTTCCAGTTTTTCTTAGGGGCTTTGAAAATTTCTCCATGATAAGATTAAGGTAAAATACACACTTCTCCTTCTCTTTCTCACCCTCCCTCTTCCCTTTCTCCTTCCTCCCTCTCTTTCTAACCTTCTCCTTCCCTCTCTGTCTCTCTCTGTATTTGTCTCTGTCTCTCCTCTCTCTTTCTCTTTCTCCTTTCTCTCTCTCTATCCCTCCATCCCTCATTTTACACACTCACTCTGTATTGTCTTGGATATTCTAATATGTATAACTTTTTTTTTTCTGATTTCTGTTTATTATTTGCTTTAAAAAATGGCTTTATTCACTATATGTGATTTGGGTAACTAGCATTTAGTAAGAAAGGGTCAAGCCTTTCAATATAAACTGGGAGTACCCCTTTCTTCCTTAGCGTCTATTGTTGTGGAATAATAATCATTGTGTACCTTAGTGATTCTATTAGATTATAAGTCCCAGGAGATCATAAACTGTGTATGGCTTAGTCCATTTTTTTCTCCCCTGAGATGTAGTAAACATTTTAAATAGAAATGTATTGAATGTTATAACTTTGTATTCACAATTCTCTTTGCCTATGTATCATGTAATATACTACATACATAGGTTGTGTCTATATAAAAACCTCTGATTTTATCTGCACTCTAGCACAGATGAAAACTGGAAAAACAACCAAAAATATTCCAGTCAGGTCTCCATATATAGCAATTCCACCGTGTATATAGTTATTCCAAAAATGTGTATTAATTAAATATACTAATTAAAACATTCTTTAAGCAATCAAACTATTTTAGAAGTATTTTTATTTAGAATAGAAATCTTTCTGTTTTTTAAAATAATAGCTTTTTTATTTTCAAAATATGTGCAAAGAGTTTTCAATATTTTCTTTTGCAAAACTTGTGTTCCAAATTTTTCTCCCTCCCTTCCCCCAATCCTTCCCCATAGACAGCAAGTAATCCAATATATATTAAACATATGTAATTCTTCTATACATGTTTCTACAAATATGCTGCAGAAGAAAAAAACAGATTAAAAAATGAGAAAAAATGAGAAAAAAAACCCCAAAAAAGCATTCAACAATAAAAAGATGAAAATGCTATGTTGTGATCTACATTCAGTCCCCACAGTCCTCTCTCTGGGTGAAGATGGCTCTCAGTCACAAGACCATTGGAACTGGCCCTATGGTGTGCAGTGGTATCTCACAGTTGTCTTAATTTGCTTTCCCTGATCAACAGTGATTTAGAACATTTTCATATGACTAGAAATGGTTTTAATTTCTTTGAAAATTGTCTGTTCATATCTTTTGATCATTTATCAATTGGAGAATGTCTTATGTGAATAAAAGTCTTTCTATCATGTTTTACACACTTTGTTGTTTTCTTACACAGAGATTTCTTAACAGTGTCTAACCTTTTCTGGATGATTCAGTTATCACTGTGAACATCAGTTGTGTTATGCTATTATATGGCACCTACTTTAAGGGCTATTCAGTTGTAGAGGACTGTTTCTTTCTATGCTCAGTGGCTCCAGAATACCATGCTGTTTAAAATTTTTGTGCCTGCTTTTTATACTGTTTCTATTTCCTTCCTCACTGTTAAGCCCATCAGCTATTGTTTGTCAGGATGCTTGCTTGTAGCAACCCTTCTGTCCCTTGTTAATTTACTGTTTTTAATCTACTGAACCCAAGAAATCCAATAACCAAGATTCTTAGAATTATGTTTAAAACAAGAGCACATGGTACTGAATAAGGAAATGAAAACTTTCCTAAGTAAACAAATTTTAATGCATACTATCTCTGTGATAACTGTTTTGGCTACTAAGAAGTCTTTTAAAACTGGAATATTTTCTTGTTTGCCTTCAGGCAGGTAGATAACAAGCACATTATCAAGATTCTACCCACCTCTCAATGCTGAGCTCTGGGAAGAGGCAAAAGAATAGAATATAAAAGAGAATTTTCACATTAGCATCTGGAGATAGGGATTCAAATCCTGGCTCTGACACTACCTACATAATTTTAAGGTTCAATTCTTTTGAGTCTTATTTTCTTACATATAAATTGAGGTGACATCAAAGGTCCTTTCCAATTCTATAGATGTGAATATAAAATAAGCACTAGAAAAATTGAGAATACACATCTTTAATGTGTATCTTTTATCTATAAAAGAGCTGTGCTTATTACTTTTGCTTTTTTGTATTGTTAGTTTTTGATTTATGAAAATCATGTACATATATACTTTCTTATATATGCATATGTACATATATATATATTTATTTATACATACAAATATATGCATATGTATGTGTGTGTTTATTAGGCAAATCTTTTAACAAAGTATTTCTCCAATCCTCCTCCCTACCCTGGCAGAAACTCGGTGCCCTTATATATCACGGTCCCCTCATCTCCAGCTGACTAACCTTCAGTTTCAGTGATGTAGCCAGACCTTTCCTTCCTAGTTTAATGCTCAAGGTGTTTCTTCTCTCTCCCTTCCTTCCTTATCAAAGCTAAATTTACCTCCAACAAGCACAAAGGCATAGAAACTTCTCATATGTTGACTGTCATATTTAAAAACAAAGTGACAAGACCCTGAGAAACAATCTATGCCATTGTTATATGAATTCTGCTAGATCCTAGACCCTGCCTTGGAACCTTAAACAAAATGAATTTTAAAAAAAATCACATTTAAAAAAAATTTACTATGTGCCAAGTACTCTTCTAAGTACTCAAGATAGGAGGAGAAAAGAAACATTTCTGTTAAGACTGAGCTCTTGGGAGTATCCATTCCAAGAGACAGTAGGTTATAGGTTAAAGAGTAAGTCAAAAAGAAAGATCCCATAGTCTTTAGAGCATAGATGGAACATTTTTATTTTTTTTTATTTTTTTTTTTACTTAATAATTTTTTATTATATATATATTTTTTATAATATTATCCCTTGTATTCATTTTTCCAAATTATCCCCCCCTCCCTCTATTCCCTCCCCCCGATGACAGGCAATCCCATACATTTTACATGTGTTACAATATAGTCTAGATACAATACATGTGTGTGAATATCATTTTCTTGTTGCACAATAAACATTAGAATCCGAAGGTACATGTAACCTGGGCAGACAGATATTAGTGCTAACAATTTACATTCACTTCCCAGTGTTTCTTCTCTGGGTGTAGCTACCTCTGTCCATCATTGATCAACTGGAAGTGAGTTGGTTTTTCTTTATGTTGAAGATTTCCACTTCCATCAGAATACATCCTCATACAGCATTGTTGCTGAAGTGTACAGTGATCTTCTGGTTCTGCTCATTTCACTCAGCATCAGTTGGTTTAAGTCTTTCCAGGCCTCTCTGTATTCTTCCTGCTGGTCATTTCTTACAGAGCAATAATATTCCATAACCTTCATATACCATAATTTACCCAACCATTCTCCAACTGATGGACATCCATTCATCTTCCAGTTTCTAGCTACAACAAAAAGAGCTGCCACAAACATTTTGGCACATACAGGTCTCTTTCTGCTCTTTAGTATTTCTTTGGGATATAAGCCCAGTAGTAGCGCTGCTGGGTCAAAGGGTATGCACAGTTTGATAACTTTTTGGGCATAATTCCAGATTGCTCTCCAGAATGGCTGGATTCTTTCGCAACTCCACCAGCAATGTATTAGTGTCCCAGTTTCCCCACATCCCCTCCAACATTCATCATTATTTGTTCCTGTCATCTTAGCCAATCTGACAGGTGTGTAGTGGTATCTCAGAGTTGTCTTAATTTGCATTTCTCTGATCAGTAGTGATTTGGAACACTCTTTCATATGAGTGGATATAGTTTCAATTTCTTCCTCTGAGAATTGTCTGTTCATATCCTTTGACCATTTATCAATTGGAGAATGGTTCGGTTTCTTATAAATTAGGGTCAGTTCTCTATATATTTTGGAAATGAGACCTTTGTCAGAACCTTTGTTTTTAAAAATATTTTCCCAATTTGTTACTTCCCTTCTAATCTTGTTTGCATTAGTATTATTTGTACAGAAACTTTTTAGTTTGATGTAATCAAAATCTTCTATTTTGTGATCAATAATGATCTCTAGTTCTCCTCTGGTCATAAATTCCTTCCTCCTCCACAGGTCTGAGATGTAGACTGTTCTCTGTTCCTCTAATCTATTTATTATCTCCTCTTTATGCCTAAATCATGGACCCATTTTGATCTTATCTTGGTATATGGTGTTAAGTGTGGATCCATATCTAATTTCTGCCATACTAATTTCCAGTTTTCCCAACAGTTTTTTCCGAATAATGAATTTTTATCCCTAATGTTGGTATCTTTGGGTTTGTCAAAGATTAGGTTGCTATATATGTACCCTTTTTTGTCCTTTGTATCTAATCTGTGATGGAACATTTTTAATATCATTTTCATCAATAAAAATCAAAACTGTTTCAAATGTTCAATCATTTCACTTTGCCAAGGACCATGGAAGTAAGAGCTTTGTTTCCTGAGTTTTCAGTTAGGAGTGCCTTTAGGAAGCCCCAGAGCATTTGCCAGGTCTTTACAGGGTTTACTTCCCAGGAAGGTGTCTTCAGGTGTTGGGCTGGAAGTAGAACATTCCCTTGGCTTTTGGGCTTATCTGTCTGTTGGTAGTAGTCGATCAGTAGTTGGAGTGCTGAAGATGATGAAGGTAGACTCCAACATCATAGTAATTTCTCCATTCTATAGTAGCCACAGGACCCAAGTTTCCATGGACTTAGTGATATGACCTTCTACTTTTTGTTTGTTGTCCATAGGACAGATGGCTGATTGTTCTTTTTTTCCCCTTACAGTAACCAAGTAGAAATACATGCATTTGATAAATTTATTTCTGATACTAATAGTTTAATATGCTGTCCTTCTGAGATCAAATATATACATTTTCATGGGATCTTTCTGGAAACCACACCTCAAGGACAAAGAGATGGTTAAAATGTTGTGAAAATCAGGTGCTGTGGTATTCCAGTAAAGAAAATGAATTAAATAATAAATTTAACTACTTAATCTAACTAATAAAATCCAAGAAGTTCATCTGTTTTAACAGTTTTCCTGAACCTGGGAATCACATTCTCATTCATAGGCAGAATTCATGAACAAAGACAGAACAGAAATATATAGTTTAAAGAACACTTGATTTGGAGTATAAGGATCTGGATTTAAATCCTAATTTTATTTTATTTTATTTTATTTTTTAGATGTGTACACATGTACAATCTACTTAATTTCTGTTGGATTTTGTTTTTTCATCTATAAAATAAGTAGACTAGGTGATTTCCAAGGTCTTTTCCAGATTCTAAATCTAAATGGCTTACAAATCAAGTCAGCCTTGAGCAGCCTTTCATCTATTATCTATGGGTATAGAAGAGTTCTTGATATAGCTTTCCCCAAAAACATTTGCCCAACTGGCACAGGTCATCAGAAATCAGGCCTGTTCCAGAAAAACTCTAGTTCTTCCTGCTTGGAGCTGTGCTTGATGCAAAACAGATTAGGCTTGGTTGGCTGTCAAGTATACAGTTTTCATTTAGATAAGGCACAGGCAATGAAAGAGTTAAAATTAAATTTGAATGAGTCATGAATAGGTAATACAATCAGACCATTTGGAGCACCGCAAAAGGAATATATTGAATATAGCCAAGTTACTGAGGCTTAAAATTTGATTACTCTGTGTGCTTGGCTACTTTTTCTTCAACAGAAATGTAGAAAAGGTAATGTACCTTGAAGGCTGATAGGCTTGACGCAGAAAATCTTTGGCAGTCTAAAATAGTGAAAGGTGAGAAAGGTCAGAAAATCTGACTTTACATCTGAAATCAAAATTTCCTTTGTTATATACTAGAAGACCTCCTTTGCTTTCCCTCTAAGGACTGATTGACCGAGTTCAAACCAAACATTTAGTGCCTGGGAAAATGGAGAAAAGGTACTGTTTTTTACCTTCTGGATATAGAGAATGTTAATGCACACCTCTATTTGAAAAGATGATAACATGGAATCAAGTTATTCATTCAAGCTCTTTTCTCTTGCTTTTCTGTTTTACTCTCATTTCCCCTTCCTGCCTTTCCACCCCTCCCTCATTGAGCTTTTTATTTCTGATAGAATCCTTTTAGATTGGCCTTCAACTGCCTTATGAAATAAACTAATTTTTAGGAGATATTTGAAGAAAAAAAAAGTACTTCATCTTCCAAAACACCCATTTGTGGTTTTGCTTCTTTCTTTTGATAGCAGAGGGTGGTAAAGCCCAATGGATGACAGCACTAAAATCAGCCAGTTATTGAATTTATAAAAATCCAAGAGTCACTGCTCAAGGCAATTTATATTTTCACAAGTAAGGTATTTCTCCCATATAAATATGTATAAATATGCATCCGTCAAACTTGTCCTTTGAAGGCTTTTTTTATCTTTATTTGAAATGTTAAGTGATTATGTTCAGCAAATTCCTTCTAAGCATATTATACATTTCTGTGCCTACAATAATATTTGCAAAAACTTGAAAGACTATGCCCACCTGAGAAGCTAAATTTGTTGCCAAAGGATATCTTTCTGAGTTAGGTGCTAAGATAATCTGACCTCCGCTCCTCTTGTGATTTAGTAAGGTAGGCTGAATGACAACAATCAACAGTTTTTATTAGGCAGTGCCCAACTGTATTTGTGTGTTATGGTAATCAACAGGGTGATGGGGTGGGCTGATTGGGAAGGAATATAAAAATCTGATCACTGCCCATTTAGTTGAGGACATGATACTTCTTTTGAAGAAACCACTTCAATCATTAGATAGTTTTCTTTTACTGTTTGGAAAGTGGGCTAAATTTTTTGTTCCAGAATGTTGTCACACGTCGAATGGAATGAAGAATGATATGAACACTCCAGTTTCATTCTAGATCCCTAGTACCAGATAGCCAAATTAGAAGGGATCAAATAGTATCCTTTGAGACTAGTTGAAAGTACCTTTTACATTTCATTCAGTATTTCTTCAGTGGATTCATGACTTCATAGCTATATGCCTCTTCCAGAGATGTTGATCACAACCCATCCATGCTTAATTATCCCACAAAACACTCTTTCATGTTCTACAATCAGTCTTACATAGGAGTCTACCCATTGATATTTTGGAGATGCTAGTGGAATACATAGACTTTACATTGATTAACTTTTAATTCTGCTGCAAGATTGGCGTTTCTTTTTTTTTTTCTGAGCATATATTTCTTTAAGATAGATCTTGTATACCACTGCATAATTATTTTTCTGTGTTGTGTTGTAATCACCCTTATGTGCTACTCCATTATTCTCTGGGTGACTTAAGTATAACACTTTGTAGCCGATAGTATCCCATGACTCAGAACTGTAAAGTATTTCTCAAAGATTGTTGTTAAAGATAGACCTTTGTTTCATTTAAAAATTGCATAATTTCCCAAAAGCAAGTCAGCTCATTTTCTCTTCACAATTCAATTTTGGACCCAATTCATCACCAATCTACAATATCTGTCCAATATATAAGAAGACCGTGGTTTTTTCCCATTCAAGTGCACATTATGACATCTTTACCCACTTGTTTTCCCCAGTTTGAATAGCTAGGTCAAATTCCTTTGAATTCATTTAAGAGGCTTTGCAGTGTTCTACAATTTGATGTAATCAGAAGAATACCATCCTCAAATTATAGAACTTGGAAGACACATTGTGTAAAACCTATGTTGAAATCTTCCAGGACAGTTGCAAACATATTTGACAAGAATACATCTTCCAATTTTATGCTACCCTTGCTATGATTAATAAGTAGAAGATAGAACAAACTTCATTCTGTTATTACATCTTTCAAAAAATCTTACATTATCTTGAGATATGCATAAGAGATACCTAGTTCTTAAAGTATATTTTGAACTATCAAAAATGCTTTGAAACAAACAATAAGCTATATTTGCTATGTGTTTCAGTCAGTTATGTGATTGAAAAAAGAACATGGAAATTGAGAAGATCTGAGTTCAAATCAACCTCAATCAATTCTGAATTCTATGACTATGGGGACATTTCTTAACTTCAATGTGCCTCATTTTTTTAAATTTATAAAATGGAGATAATAATAATACTTATCTTTTAACATTGTGAGAATTGAATGAAATAATATTTGAAAAGCACTTTGCAAACCTTAAAATACTATATTAATATTAGCAATTATTTTTATTTATATATATACATATTTATTAATTTTATAATTATATATTTTTGACAGTATATATGCATGAGTAATTTTTTTATAACATTATCCCTTGTATTCATTTTTCCAAATTATCCCCTCCCTCCCTCTACTCCCTCCCCTTGATGACAGGCAATCCCATATATTTTACATGTGTTACAATATAACCTAGATACAATATATGTGTGTAAATGCCATTTTCTTGTTGCACATAGATTCCGAAGGTATAAGTAACCTGGGTAGATAGACAGTAGTTCTAACAGTTTACATTCACTTCCCAGTGTTCCTTCTCTGAGTGTAGTTGTTTCTGTCCATCATTGATCAAGTGGAAGTGAGTTGGATCTTCTTTATGTTGAAGATATCCACTTCCATCAGAATACATCTTCATACAACATTGAAGTGTACAGCGATCTTCTGGTTCTATTCATTTCACACAGCATCAGTTGATGTAAGTCTCTCCAAGCCTCTCTGTATTCCTCCTGCTGGTCATTTCTTATAGAGCAATAATATTCCATAGCCTTCATATACCATAATTTACCCAACCATTCTCCAATTGATGGACATCCATTCATCTTCCAGTTTCTAGCCACTACAAAAAGGGCTGCTACAAACATTTTGGCACACACAGGTCCCTTTCTCAACTTTAGTATTTCTTTGGGATATAAACCCAGTAGTAGCACTGCTGGATCAAAGGGTATGCACAGTTTGATAACTTTTTGGGCAAAATTCCAGATTGCTCTCCAGAATGGCCGGATTTTTTCATAACTCCACCAACAATGTATTAGTGTCCCAGTTTTCCCACATCCCCTCCAACATTCATCGTTATTTGTTCCTGTCATTTTAGCCAATCTGACAGGTGTTTAGTGGTATCTCAGAGTTTTCTTAATTTGTATTTCTCTGATCAGTAGTGATTTGGAACACTCTTTCATATGAGTGGAAATAGTTTCAATTTCATTATCTGAAAATTGTCTGTTCATATCCTTTGACCATTTATCAATTGGAGAATGGTTTAATTTCTTATAAATTAGGATCAATTCTCTATATATTTTGGAAATGAGACCTTTATTAGAACCTTTAACTATAAAAATATTTTCCCAATTTGTTACTTCCCTTCTAATCTTGTTTGAATTAGTATTGTTTGTACAGAAACTTTTTAGTTTGATGTAATCAAAATCTTCTATTTTGTGATCAATACTGATCTCTAGTTCTTCTCTAGTCATAAATTCCTTCCTCCTCCACAGGTCTGAGAGGTAGACTAAGCGATTATTATTATTAATCTTATTATCATAGATGTACTCTGCTATAAAACATGTTTTGAAAATATCTTTTTTTTTTCATTTTGAAGATTTCATTGAGCTTACCATTTTCTCATCAAAATGTAATGAGAAAGTTGATATATCACTAGGTAATCTTTGATAGCCTTTTGATCTTGTTTTGGGAAAGGTAGTCAATAATAAGATTCAAGACTTTTTTTCAAACCTAGGATATTTCCTCCCTTTCATATATCTTAAAAAACCAACTTCTTACCCACAGTGAAAATTATATCACCTCCACTTTGGATCTCTCCTTTGTATATATAGTTTAGTCTAATTGCTATTCCAATTTATGTTTTTTTTTTTTCCCCCCAGTGGCTTTTAATTTCTTCATACAGAATCTGTTGAACATTAGAGTCCATAAAATGACACTACTATTCTTCTTCTTTTTTTTTTTTTTTGGCTCTATTATTCTTACTTAATATTTTGTTTTGGCCCAATAACATGTAAAAACAATTTGACTTCATCATTTTTGATGAAAAGAGTTTCTTATAAAAATTTTTAAGTACTTCCATTTTTTGTCTGTTTCATGTGAGAAAATTGAGACTGGGAGAGGAGATGGAAATTGTCTACAATTAGGTTGTTAAGCTGAAGGTCTTCTTGGGATGGGAATCCCAATTTCTGAGTCCCTAAGTCTATTCTTCCCATTGCTCTGGACTACAGTTATAGTATGATATAAAGGAATGACATTTATTTACTAATTTAGGTATTAGGCCATGTTTAGAAAAGAACATGAGATAATGATAAAAGCTGACTATTCCTTCATATCTAGGGCCTCATACATTTAAAAAACAAATTCAAGAAAATCAAAAGGCCATTTCCTTTAGAAATTATCTGTATTTCTGTTTCTCTATAAAATAAAAATGCTTGCTTCAGTTTAGATCTTTTGGTCAAACGGTGTGCATTCTTCCAGATAAGGGCTGTTCATTCTTCCAGATAAGGGCTGTGCAGCACTGCACATACAGAACTTTATAAAGAGGCTGCAAATCTGTATGTAGAAGCTCTTTTGTCAATAAGCCACACAAGCATTAAAAAAAGAAAAAAAAAAAAAAAAGACAAAACAAAAGCCAAACATCAGAGAATCTCATTTCTTTTTAAGGGCAGCCTCCAAATGACTTCCAGCCTGCCATTTGGACAGAAATAGGATATTTAATAAATGGGATTTTTTTTTC
This sequence comes from Sminthopsis crassicaudata, assembly GCF_048593235.1. Taxonomy (NCBI): domain Eukaryota; kingdom Metazoa; phylum Chordata; class Mammalia; order Dasyuromorphia; family Dasyuridae; genus Sminthopsis; species Sminthopsis crassicaudata. The sequence continues at coordinate 376,822,176 of NC_133619.1, forward strand.
CTCTTTGGAACAAGTTTTTCTGACTTTTAGAATCTAATGTTATTTGCTTTTCTAATGACAAAATGACCAAACTAGAGCAAGAGGAATATGGTTATTTGGCCTAGATTATTGATCATTCTGTATCAAACACTAACTGATCAGTTTGGTTAAGGGAAATATAGGTGGGCTAAGTGACATAATTATAGTAACATGAATCTTTGGATTTAGTAGGCTGGCACCTGAGCTTCAACTTCTTCATAGGATCTTCTACTTTGTCTGCAATTCTCTTTTTAGCCTCTCTCAGAAAAAAGAGATTTTTTTCCCCTTTCTTCTTCTCTTCTCTCTCTTCTCAAGCTCACTTTGGCTTTGAGGGATCTTTTATACAGATTGCTAAGTTTAATTTTAAACATTTCATGTACTCTTTTGCTATTGGATCATATATCTAAGGTACCCAAATCTCAATTATCTATAACTGGATAATAATGCTTAAAATTTTAAGAATAATATCTTTAATAGTTGTTGCTATAATGAAAATTCATAACCTTCAAACTGTGTGGAATAAAAAGCTTTCAGAAAATAGCAACCAAACTAAAGAGATCAAACCTATGAACAGAAAGAAATAGCTATCATTCTGTTGTACTATTATAACTGGTAAAATTATGCTACTAAAATGATAAAGTTCAGTTATGTCTGACTCTTCATGAACCTATTTGGGGTTTTCTTGGTAAAGGTATTGGAGTATTTGCCATTTTCTTCTTCAGCTCATTTCATAGATGAGGAAACTGAGGCAAAAAGGGTTATATGATTTGCCCAGGATCACACAGCTAGTAAGTATGTGAGGCTAGATTTGAACATAAGAAGTTGATTCTTTCTGACTCCAGGTCTTGCATTATATTCACTTCACCAGCTACTTACCCAGAGGTTGCATGAGATGACTTTTAAAACAAGACAGCAACTAAGTGATTCAGGGGATGGAATGCAGGGCCTGGAGTCAAGAGAACTCATCTTCCTGACTTCAGATTTGGCCTCAGACACTTTGTATAACTCTGTGCAAGTCATTCAATTCTGTTTGCCTCAGTTTCCTCATCTGTGAAATGGGCTGAAGAAGGAAATGGCAAACCACTCTAGTATCTTTGTCAAGAAAACCACAAATGGCACCATGAAGAATTGGACATAGCTGAAAAACAAGAAGGCATTTCTAAATGTTAGTAATTGCCAATATAGTTCTCCTCCATTTGAAAAATGAAGAAACTGAAGTTCATGGTTTTGCTCAAGATTATACATCTAATTAGGGACTGACATTTTTACTACAGCACAGCTACCTCAGTTGTTAAGATATTCCATATAGATACCCCTTAAAGTGGATGTAAAGGAAAGTTAAATATAGTCTTTAAGCTTCCAGAAAAAGTAGAATTAGAGAGTAGAAACCCATTAGGGTGGGATTAGAAACCCACTCTAATGTGACATTCTGTTCAACCTGCCACCAAGCAAATGCACGTCAAAACTAATCAAGAAAGAAAATGATGCATTCAGTATCCTATTATTAATGGATGGATTTTATAAATTGTTGATTAGCATAAATCTATCAGTCTGTGGTCATTCCAGTTTGTGTAATTTGACCTCCTTAGCACATCAAGCCCCTTCCCAACCATCAACCAGTTTTCATAATGGCTTATAACCATTTTTGGAACCCCCAATTCTACCTCTGCCTAAGAACCTCTTAAATTGCCTAGAAGCAAACAAAAAATTCTGGTGCTTCTCCTCCCATGTTAAGTTATTACCATCTTCCCCCTCCCTGATATGGGCAATGTGTACTGGTCCAGATTTTTAAGTGTAACCCTTTGTCAGAGATTCTCACAATATGTCAGGCCTTCACAGATATACTTTGAGAGGAATTCTTATTTCTCTGATACCATCCAGAATCCTGACACCAAGTCCTCTTGTAAACATGCAGTTCACTATATTAAAGGATAAGGTAAATTTAATTGAAAGACCAAAGAACAAAACACCCTTTAGGAAACAAATGGAAACATTCCAGTGAACAACCTTTTCTCCCCGATCTATATCAATTCCCTGGCACTTTCTAGCCTGAAAATGCAGATACTTGTCAATGTTGCTTGAACAGTTGTTACCTGTGGTTGTGTTCTTTTGTTCTGTCAAAATGCCCTATGCTATAATAATATGTTGCTCCAAGAAGGGGCCTATATCTGTTCCTTCTTGCTCAGACAGTGGTCTGGTGTCCAAAAAAGTTCCACACTATATCAAGGTAAAACTATTCCCTTCTTGAGTCCAATCTTCACCTAGGAGGAAAAGCTCAAGAGTTGTACTTATGAAGCAATCCCAGAAACCTTCCCTTAATGTGACTTATTCCTATTAACTTTTAATAATCAGAATCTTATCTGAGAAAAAGTTTCTCTCTTCCCCGCTCTCAGATGTGAGGTTTGGCACCAAAAATTGGGGTTCAGTCATGCAAAGAATTTACAATGGCCATTCTCTTTGGCAAAAAGTAGACTTATTTAGGGAAGAGGTTACAGACAAAATGAAAGAGATACAATAGACCAGGAGTTTTCAAACTATAGCCCATGGGCTAGATGCAGCTTGCTGAGGATGTTTATGCGGCCCACCAGGTTATGGCAAATGGGCTGAGGGGCGGAGACAGAGTATGAGTTTTTGTTTTTACTATAGCCCAGCCCTCAAACAGTCTGAGGGACAGTGAACTGGCCCCTACTTAAAAAGTTTTGAGGACCACTGCAATAGACACTGGAATGGTAAATATGATATAAAGTGATAGAGCATATGGAAGACAAGCTTATGAAAGGGACATAGTACCCTCAAGAAGTTAGGTAGCTATGGAGAGGAGAGGTGGGCTTCCTTGAGATAGGGGAAAGGGAAGGAGAAAGATACCATGAGGCAGAATGCCTGCTATGGCAGTCTGACTCAGAGGAGGGCAGCAGCTATGACCACATAGATTTTATAGGGAAAATTCATTTATTTTTAATTTTTTTTTTGCTGAGGCATTGTGTTTGAGACCAGATTTGAACTCAGGTCCTCATGATTTTAGGGTTGGTGCTCTATCCACCTAGCTGCCCCTGTAGGGAAAATTCAACCTCAGGGATGTTAATGGGATTTCTGTAGAAGATGGGTCTCAGGAGTTTGACATAACTTGGATTTCAGACTGAATCACCTTTCCAAAGGATGGGACCATGGAGCTAAACTGATCTCTATCAGAATCTTCTGCCTGCTTGCCTCAGGATCAATTCCTTAGTTTCTCTTGGTCCAAAACACCATTCAGGACCTCATCAATTATAGATCATGATAACCTTTCCTTTTCTGACACATTATAGCCTTTCCTTCTTTGACACCAGAGGCATTTATTACCTAAAAGAATATTGTTCCTTGTTATTCAAGAAATGATAAAACATTGAATGAAATGAGAAAAGAAATGATAAAACAGGTTCTTCCAGATTACATACTTAAATAACTAGGTGTAATTAGTCAAATTATCTAAGATTTTTGATAGTCTCTACTAATTATTTTGATTAGGGTTCTGGATAGACTTCTACCAGTCTTTAGGAATTATTTTGAGGGGTTAGATTTCTTTCTTAAGGACCAGGCCTTCCTTAAACCAAAAATAATCTGATTCTCATTGTCCACCAATAGGTCCTAGACCAAGCCCCATTTGGTTATCATTTGGGTCCCAATTGACTCAGATTAAATGCAAATAGCAGTCATTTCTACTTTGGCCAGAAACCCTGAGGATTTATCCCTCTCAGATTTATTTATTTAGATTTTTTTTTTTTTTTTTTGGACTAAGTGGAAGAGGAGATTCTTTGCCTCAGTGGTTTACCTAAACTAAATCACTGAACGGGTGTAGTTTCAATCAAACTGAGATTTCCCATTTCATCCAGGGCCATCTCCGGTCATACTGATCTGTATCTGGCCCCTGGACCTACGTGGCTCTGTAGGGGAAAGTGAAGCAGGTGATCTTGCACAGTCCTCCCTCACTTAAATCCAATTCACTTACATATCATGGTCCTCTTGAAGAAGGAAGAACAAACAACAACTAGAAAGATTTTAAAAGTCCTTTGATCCAGCTCCTTCATTTTACAGATGAGGAAATTGAATCCTTAAGAGATTAAAGGATTTGCTCAAGGTCACATAAAAAAAAAAAAAAAAAAAAAAAAAAAAAAAAAAAAAAAAAAAAAAAAAAAAAAAAAGATTTAAAAAGCAGGGATTAGAATTCAAATTCTTGAATTTCCAATCCAGTTATTTTGCTGTATGAATGCCTGGGATCTTGTTACCTACAATGTGCTTTTTCCATGTCAACCCTTTTTTCTCATCAGTGAATGGGAAATATATATTCTCTCAGTATATCCAAGGCCAATATTCATTACTATATTTTTTGTGCTTCTGACTTTCCTAACTTTTAAATACCATACCTTGTGTGTGATTACTTGTTATTTTAATCCTTATTTTATATATTGTCTTTCACCCATTTAAATGTAAGTTCTTTGAAGGCAGGGATTGTCTTTCTTTTAGTTTGTATTTTTGTACAATGCTTACTGTGTACATTTCACACAGTGCCTGATACATAATAAGTGATGAATAAATGCTTATTTCCTACCTACCAGCATCATGTCCTATGGTAGATACCACTCACTCTCCCATATTGTGTGTGTGTGTGTGTGTGTGTGTGTGTGTGTGTGTGTGTGTGTGTGTGTGATCTCAAAGAGCTTGCTACAGGAATTTAGTTTCTCCTTAAAGCTATCAGTGCTTAAAAAAACATCCTTGGTGGCTCTAATGAAATGGTGATTATATGTGGCACTTTTTTCTTTGCAAGTTCTTTCTTTTTCTCCCTTCTATTATTGTGCTACTGTTTTCAATGAGAACTATGAAGGATTGTAGCGAGAACTAATTACTCTTTTCATTGGTTGGTTACCCGATTTCATCAGGTCTCCTCATCTTAATACCATCATTGACTTGGATATTTGCCATTTTAAAAATCAACTTTAAAAGGTAGAGATTAAAAGAATGAAAATATTCAGTGTTACTGAGTCCTAGGAAGTTCCTTCAGTGAAGAAAAGATTTATTCCAAAATCTTTATTAATAATATAATCTTGTTAATAAAAAATAGAAAAAAAACTAGATGGACAGTTTTTAGATGGTTGGATCATGTTGAGTGTTTCCCACAAGATACTAACTGGATCAATCATTACCCTGAGGTAAAACTTTTTAATGGAGATAAAGGGACTAGATTAATAATGAGGATCTGAGAGAAAAAAAAAAGCAGTCCATGGATTATTTATGAGTGTTTCTCAACTGGCTAAAATACACATTGTTTAATTAAAGTCAAGAAACTAAAGCTTGGGGTTAAGATAGACTGGAGCATTCCAGATAAAGCATGCTTACTAGAGTTATCTAGAGAAATGGAATTTCTCTGATTTGATATTTGCCTGATATAACCTTTACCTCAGGGCATTAACACTACATTCAGTCTGCTCTAATGTGTTGAAGTGATCACAGACCAGCTCAATCCTATAGTTCCTAAATTACATATGTGAGGCTGTGAGTTTATATGATTTTATTCTCAACTGTCATTCTTAGAATATATGTAGTTAAAAGAAAATAAATGATGTAACAGTCTCGTGGACAGAATAGATGGTAAAAATGATAAATAGTAACTAAAATCAAGAAGATGCAGCTAGATGGCGCAGTGCATAGAGCACCAGCCCTGAATTCAGGAGGACCCGAGTTCAAATCTAGTCTCAGACACTTAACACTTCCTAGCTGTGTGACCCTGGGCAAGTCACTTAACTCCAGTCTCAGGTTAAAAAAAAAAAAAAGAAAAGAAAACCAAAAGATAGTAAAGAAACATGGCAAAGAATTTATTTGCTTTTTCCCCCCCTTGGTTGGGAATGGTGGTGGATGTGGATTCGTGATTTTATTACTGTAGGAAAACATTCAGAGTGGGACTTCTTTTTAGTGATATAGAAGAGTAACTGGTTTATTACTTATGGGCTTAGACCATCTACTATCTAGACTATCTAGACTATCTAGACTATCTAGACTATCTAGACCAGGAGATTTTAATCTGGAGTCTATATGACCTTGGATTTTTAAAAAAAAAACACACACACAATTGGATTTTAATATGCTTTGTTTCTTTTGTTATCCTGTGCATTTTATTAGTGGATTTAATAATATCATTTCGAGAAGTTTTCACCAGACTGCCAAGAAGGAGAGAAAGGAAGGGCATAAGCATATATATATATAAAACACCTAGTCTATGTCAGACACTGTGTTAAGTATTTATGAATGTTACATCATTTGCTCCTAATAACATTTTATAGCTGAAGAAACTGAGGCAAACATTAAATATCTTGCTGAAGGTTGTACAGCTAATAAATATCTGAGACCAGATTTAAGTTAGGTCTTCTTGACTCCAGTAACACCAGCTGCCTTGGGAGGTCATGAGAAAAAAATTAATAACTCCAGATCTAAAGACATTAGGAGATGAAGAGACTTGTCCCTGTCCCAAAATGTAATGTTCTTTTCTCTAAATTGTAATCTTCTCTGGAAGCAGGTTTCTTGGGGAGCTTCTGGAGGCAGCCTTAGTTTCAGTTCAGTTCAATAGTCCCAAATGCAGCCAGGAGTTAAAGTCCCAATCCTTTATTGTTTCCTTCAAAGTCTTATCTCTTTTCCTGGGTCCGTTTAGCTTTCTTAGTGGCTATCTCTCTCCTTGATTCTGAGAGCTCTCTTAGAATGTCTCCAGCCATCACAAAGATGGAAGTTGGAATGAATCTTGACTCCTCCTCCCAGAGAGTGGGCTTGTGGGTCTCTGACTTGTTTCAAGTTCAGGCCCATAACATCATCTTGTAGGATCAGATCAATCATACTGAACCATGATAAATTAGATAATTATTGTCTCCATCAATTTCAGTGATTTAGCACCTTGTAAGAATCCTAACACTTGTCTTTGCTTACATGATTAGCATGTGACAATCTGTGAATCCATTTCTTTCAGACTCTGAGGCCCACCCTCTCTCTGTTACATTTTTCTGTCTCTCCTTCAGAGAATAGAGGATAAGTAAATTCAATGGAATATATTAGAGGTGGTAATTTGGATGAAAAATTTTCCTCATTTCTTTCTGCTTTTCTAAGTCTTAAGCCATACTTCAAGTTCAATTCTTCCTCCTAGAAGCCTTTCTAAGCTAGTCAAGCTAAGTTAAATGGCTTTCTCTCCTTTTCTTTTCTTTTCTTTCCTTTTTTTTTTTTTTTTTTTTTTTTTGCATGTTGTCAATAGTACTTACTTCATACTTCATCATATGATATCTTATGGCTGTTATTAGAGTACTGCCTTCTGTTGTCACTTAACATATTATTCTCTTTTACATTCTCTGTGGTTCAGTCAAACTGGTCTTCTTATGTTTCCTCATCTGTGGCATCCCATTAGCCACCTCTCCTTTTGCATTGACTGGTTATTTCTCAGTTCTGGAATGGACTCCTTGCACATTGGAGAATCTTCAGATCCTTTAAAGACTTATCTCAAATGCTATCTTTAGCATGAACATTTCCCTAGGATTTATTCTCTCTCTCCCTCCCTGCTTTTTTTTTTTCTCCTTCCCTCTCTCTCCTCTTCCTTCTCCCTTCCTTCTCTTCCTTCCTTCTTTCCTCCCTCTCTCTTTTTCTCCCTCCCTCCTTCTCTTCCTTTCCCCTTCCATAACTCCCTTACTCCCTTTTCCCTTCTCTCTCTCTCTCTCTCTCTCTCTCTCTCTCTCTCTCTCTCTCTCTCTCTCTCTCTCTCTCTCTCTCTCTCTCTCTCTCTCCTCTCCTCTCCTCTCCTCTCCTCTCCTCTCCTCTCCTCTCCTCTCCTCTCCTCTCCTCTCCTCTTCTCTCTCTCTTTCTCTCTCTCTCTTCTTTTCTGTCTCTATATGCCTGTCTGTCCCTCTATCTGTATGAGTCTGTTTCTCTTTGTTTCTGTCTTGTTGTCTCCGTCTGTCTATCTCTCTCTCTCTCCCTCTTCTCTTACTCTCCTTCTCCCTTTCCTTCTCTCCTTTTCTCCCTCCTCCCTCCCTCTCTTCTCTCTTTTTTCCTCTTTCCTTTCTCTCTCTCTCTCCCTCCACCCCCCCTCTCTGTCTCTGTCTCTGTCTCTCTCTCTGTCTCCATTTTACACTGGAGTAAATTGAGGTAAACATAGACTATTTGATTTCTCCATGATCACACTGGGCAGCTAAGTGGCTCAGTCAATAGAGTGTTACACCTGGAATTAGGAGGATTTATCTTCCTAAGTTCAAATTTGGCCTCGGATACAAACTATATGACTCTGGGAAAGGCATTTAATTCTACCTTAGTTTCTTCAACTATAAAGTGAGTTGGAGAAGGAAATGGCAGACCATTCCAGTATCTTTGCCAAAATGGGATCCCAAGAGGTGGACATGACTAAAATGACTATATAGCAAATTATCTGGGTTTGAACTCACATATTTCTGGCTCCAAACTTTTCACTCTATACACTGTATCACTTAGCTACTATATTGCATAGGTAGATTTACTTGCATATATTATCTTCCCTGAGAAGAAGTAAGCATTTAGAGGATAGGATGTTTCACTTTTGTCTTTATAACTCTAGACCCTATTGTAAGGGTAGTGTTTAAATTCAATGTTTTTTTAATTAGATGATTATATTAAAATTTTATTTATACAATATTCACTCAATAAGTATTTGTTGATTTTATTTTATATGAAAGACCTAATGAAAGAAACAGTATGGATTGCATAGGGAATTTTGAAGAAAAATGGACCATGTATTTTAAAGGAGAAACTATAACCATTTCTGTGTCTTGAACTCCTTTGGTCTGCTGAAGCCTATGGATATTTTGGAATGGTGTTTTTAAATGCATGGAATAAAATGTGTTATATTATCAAAAACACCAATTATGTTGAAATATAGTAATCAACATTTTTTTTTAAAGATCAGTCTCCAAACCAAATGTTGGATTACAGTAGTGTTTTTTGCCTACTGTGACATCAGAAGCAGAGAAGTATAGAGGAGTTTAATGTGTTACTGGTGCCGATTTTTACAGGTTATCTGAACCTTTGTAAACTCTGAAGGACTATAATTCTGAGTTATTGTTGTTTGTGGTGGTGGTGTTCATAAAAACCTGAAAATCCCTGGTATGAAAATCTTTTACTTCCATTGAAGGTTTCCTGAAAATAGTACAATCACTTATACAGAGCTGTTCACTGGCTTGACAAGTTGGTTTTAGACTATGCTAGTTGTAGAGATATAAAATATTTAGAAAAAAAGAAGTTTGAAAGAAATATATATAGAGAGAAAAATATATATATATTTGTATTTGCTTTCTGTTTTCTTTATGATAATGAGATCCTTGGAAGTCATGGTGACATCCTGTTTGATTTTACTAGTGATTGGGATGGAAGTGAAACTTCAAGCTAAATATGGAAATATGTTTTGCTTGATTTCACACATATAATCTAAATTATATTATTCGTCTTCTCAAAGGGTAGAGGAGGGATAGGAGGAAAGGAAAGAATTTGGAACTGAAAAAATTTTAAAGTGAATATTTAAATTTTAAAAAATGTAATGGGGAAATAAATAAAAAAGAAGAAACATCAATCAGCAACTAAATAATTTTGTATTAGGCCCCAGACATGCCTATGCCTTAATAACCAACAGGGTAGCTTGACTCTAATGATGAAAGATAAGTTATGTATCTGAATAACATATGCTAGTCATATTATTATCAAGTGGAAGTAATAGTGGAAGAGTACTCAAATTATGTCTGTTGGGGTTCATAACATTTGATGCAGATATATGAACCTTGCAGATGAGTTTATGCTATGAGTCCAGGGGGTCTAACAAAAGATTTTCTTAACTTTGATTACCGCTCCCACCTAAATCCTCACTAGAAATATTGTTGGCAGCCTAAAGATCCCATGATTAATGTGTTGCTTACTAAAACTTTTCATAAGTTCAGTTCATCTTCCAGGGGGTCTTATGCATTACTGTGTCAGAGGAGTAGCTTACAAACATATCCATTTTTAAAAATCTTCTTATACACAACACTCAGAGTATTCTAAATATAGAACAGAAAAGTCAGATTCACAGCTTGGCAGGCTTCATTCTACAGTCTGTTGGAAGAGTTCCCATTGATGTCTGCTTCAGTTTCACCTTTAAAACAACTGTGAGTCATTCTGCTTTCAAATGACAGAAAACATGAGTAATCAAAATGGTGCCCAGGTTTCTTGTATTCCAAGAATTTTTTTTTTTCCTGAAACAAGAAGATAAAAATGGTGGAAGATTTTTTTTCTTTGCCCTGCAGGTCTTCAAGTACAAAGCATTGAAGAAGAGTTCTGCTGCAGAAGCAGCTAAAAATATGCTCTTAATGACCACTGAATCATTCCCCTCAATATCAGCATTCTCTATGAGAGTGAAAGATGTGCATGTTAACCTGCTAATGTCTTGGCCTGCCACTTGGCAAACTCATAGATTTCTCTGTGTTGTGATGTCTATCCTCTGCTATTTGATTGGTAGATTTAACTATGCTCATGAAGCAGATTTCTAGTATCAAAGAAAATGCATGTATATATTGAAACATACATTATATGTTGAATTGCTATACATTGAAAACCACTATGAACAAAGTAGGGGGATATATATATATATATGTATATATATATATACATATGTATATGTATATATATATACATATATATGTATATATATACACATATATATATACATATGTGTATATGTCTGTCTTTATATACAGAGATGCATATGTGCACATATATTTGAGAACAAAGAAATGAATATATAATTTATAAATTTTTCAGATATCAAAAATAGTTTTTATGTACAAACATAATTTAATCAATTCATAAAACTTAAATAAAACAACTGTTAAAGAGTATCATCATAAATATAATAATCTTTAATTTTAAAAAGTTGATGGGAACAAAATTTAAAGAAGCAAGTTAGAAAGAGGCAAAATAACTTTTTACAGAGTAATTAATTAAAGATACTTCAACTGAGAAGAGAACCTTTTGGAATGAAGAGATAAAAAACATTTATTGAATGTTTACATTATACCAAAGCAATATACTAGGTATCAATGGTACTGAAAGAAAAGCAGATAAAGCTTTTGATATCAGCTAATATTCTTAAGGGGGAAACAACATATATAGAAAGTATCAATTGCAGGTAAGATGGAAAATTCTTACCATGTTTTTAGGGTGCCATTGTGAAGTAAATGATAAAGAGGTAGTTTCCACTGATAAATTCATATCCAACTTTTGTTTTTTAAGAGATTTAAGATTCAGGGGCCCTGATGATCATTCTCTGATGCTTGTTTCTTTTAGATCATTGCCTTGACTGCAATTCACATCCTACTTCAGGGTTTTAGTTATTATCTCTTGTTTCAATATCTATAAGATGGTGCTGATGATGTAAGTGTTGGTGTTTATCCTTGTATGTACTTTAGTGAATATGTAATAGAGTTTTAGTCTCCAGTAGCCACCTACCATTTTATCACACTATGTCAGCCCTTTCAAAGTATGTCAAAAATTCTACTATTCTTTTGTACAAACAAAACTAATGAAAACAAGATTAGAAGGGAAGTAACAAATTGAGAAAACATTTTTACAGTTAAAGGTTCTGATAAAGGCCTCATCTCCAAAATATACAAAGAATTGACTCTATAAGGAATCAAGCCATTATCTAATTGATAAATGGTCAAAGGATATGAACAGATAATTTTCAGATGATGAAATTGAAACTATTTCCACTCATATGAAAGTGTTCCAAATCTCTATTGATCAGAGAAATGCAAATTAAGACAACTCTGAGATACCACTACACACCTGTCAAATTGGCTAAGATGACAGGAACAAATAATGATGAATGTTTGAGGGGATGTGGAAAAACTGAGACACTGAGGCATTGTTGGTGGAGTTGTGAAAGAATCCAACCATTCTGGAGAGCAATCTGGAATTATGCCCCCAAAATTATCAAACTGTGCATACCCTTTGACCCAGCTGTACTACTACTGGGCTTATATCACAAGGAAATACTAAAGAAAGGAAAGGGACCTGTATGTGCCAAAATGTTTGTGGCAGCCCTTTTTGTGGTGGCTAGAAACTGGAAAATGAATGGATGCCCATCAATTGGAGTATAGTTGGGTAAATTGTGGTATATGAATGTTATGGAATATTATTGTTCTGTAAGAAATGACCAACAGGATGAGTACAGAGAGGCTTGGAGAGACTTACATCAACTGATGCTGAGTGAAATGAGCAGAACTAGGAGATCATTATACACTTCAACAATGATACTGTATGAGGATGTATTCTGATGGAAGTGGATATCTTCAACATAGAGAAGAGCTAATCCAGTTCAAATTGATCCTGATGGACAGAATCAGCTACACGCAGAAAAGGAACACTGGGAAAGGAGTGTAATCTGTTAGCATTTTTTTTGTTTTTCTCCCCAGATTATTTTTACCTTCCAAATCCAATTCTTCCTTTGCAACAACAACAACAAAATTCGGTTCTGCACATATATATTGTACCTAAGATATACTATAACATATTTAATATGAATGGGAATGTATGACATCTAGGGGAGGGGGTGGAAGGAAGGAGGGGGAAAATTCAGAACAGAAGGGAGTACAAGGGATAATGTTGTAAAAAATTACCTATGCATATGTACTGTCAAAAATGTTCTTATTATAAAATTAATTTTAAAAATTCTACTATTCTCTCTGGTTTGGTTTGCTCAATCTAACTTTTCTTATTCTGGCAAGTCTAGATTCTTATGAATGGATACTCTCTGCCTTATTATACTCAAACTCTATCAAGATCCTATGGGGTAACCCTATTGAAGGAAGATGTGCTATCTCCACTCATCACTCTAATCCTTGATTCCTATACAATGCATTTCTCATTCACTCAAATACTTACAGTGTAACAAAATCATACAGTATATTATATTAATATAAACAGCTACTCATAGTAATAACACTTTAAAAATAAACTTATGAAATAATTTATTTGATAATAAAGCAAAGGAAATGACAAAAGCATAAAGCAAATACACAAATAATAAAATGTATCATAAACCTGAAATACACTATCAACCAGTGAACTCAATATCTTTGGTAAAGAGTAGACACATGCATACATAAACATGATAGGAAAATATGTGAGGGTAAAAAACCCATGTGCAAAAAGAAATTCATAGGTCCGAACTACAGAGGTTTTAGATGTTATCAGTCCATTTAGGAATCTCTGCCTTACAGGAAAAGAAAAAATTAGCTTTATTTTGAAGACTGTTCCTTTGTATTTTGAGGCCTAGAGTTCCTATTTCATTTTAAAATATTTTATGTTTTCCCAACTACATGTAAAAACATTTTTAAAACAATCATTAAATATTTTGAATTTCATTGAAATTATATCCACTCATATGAAAGAGTGCTCCAAATCACTACTTATCAGAGAAATGCAAATTAAGACAACTCTAAGATACCATTACACAACTGTCAGATTGGCTAAGATGACAGGAACAAATAATGATGAATGTTGGAGGGGATGTGGGAAAACTGGGACACTGATACATTGTTGGTGGAGTTGTGAAAGAATCCAACCATTCTGGAGAGCAATTTGGAACTATGCCCAAAAAGTTATCAAACTGTGCATACCCTTTGATCCAGCAGTGCTACTACTGGGCTTATATCCCAAAGAAATACTGAGGAGGGGAAAGGGACCTGTATGTGCCAAAATGTTTGTGGCAGCTCTTTTCGTAGTGGCCAGAAACTGGAAGATGAATGGATGCCCATCAATTGGAGAATGGTTGGGTAAATTATGATATATGAAGGTTATGGAATATTGTTGCTTTGTAAGAAATGACCAGCAGGAGGAATACAGAGAGGCTTGGAGAGACTTACATCAACTGATGCTAGTGAAATGAATAGAACCAGAAGATCGCTGTACACTTCAATGCTGTATGAAGATGTATTCTGATGGAATTGGATATCTTCAACATTAAGAAGATCCAACTCACTTCCAGTTGATCAATGATGGACAGAAACAACTACACTCAGATAAGGAACACTGGGAAGTGAATGTAAACTGTTAGAACTACTGTCTATCTATCCTGGTTACTTATACCTTCAGAATCAAATACTTAACATGCAACAAGAAAATGGGATTTATACACATATATTGTATCTAGGTTATATTGTAACACATGTAAAATGTATGGGATTGCCTGTCATCTAGGGGAGGCAGTAGAGGGAGGGAGGGGAAAATTTGGAAAAATGAATACAAGAGATAATGTTATAAAAAAAATTACTCATGCATATATAATGTCAAAAAAATTTATAAATAAAAATTATAAAAAATATATATATTTTGAATTTCAAATTCCCTCTCTTCCTTCTCCACTCCTCCCAAAACAGTAAGCAGTTCGTTAAAAGTTATCAATGTGCAATCATGCAAAATATATTTCCATATTAGTCATGTCTTGAAAGAAGATAAAGACTCCCAAACCCTCTACCAACCCCCCAAAAGCAAAAAAAAAAAAAATCTCTATCAGAATAAAATTTTTCTACTCAAGCAGTGGTGATCCTCCACTACTCTTTAGGTGGGCAAATCCTCTTTTCTTTTCTATTTGAACATAGAATTTACAAATTCTTTTAATTTACAATGACCCTCAGACTTCTGGGCAAGATGGCAGTGAGGAGGCACACAGCTGCTTGAGCTCTGTGTTTTCTCTTAGAATTTACTTCATGACAAACCTCAGAATTAACGCTTAACCAGAAACCCCCCCCACAAATAATTAACAACAGAAGATATCCTTGAAATTCGCCAGAGAAGGTCTGTGTTTGCTCCGGGGAGTGGACGAAGAGACTGAGTGCAGGCTGAGGACAGGAGCGAAAGTGAGGCAGGCAGCTGCTCACACTGCTCAGACTTGAGGGGGGAGGGGTGCAATCTCTTCCATTTCTGTGAAAAGACCTTTAACCCAGTGTGGATATTCCCTCTTGGCAGAGAGCCAGGATCAGCAGAAAAGGTGTAAACACTGGAGGTAAAGAATAAAACCCCGGAAAGCTAACTTCTCTCTGGACCTGGCTACCCCCAACCCCACCTGGAATGACTCAGTGCATTCTTAGAGCCTTGGAGCGCAGATGCAGCGCAGCCCGCACTGTCCTGCTAGTGCCTTGCTGCTGACTCCCACAGTCTGTAGAGAAAGCCCGGTAACACCATCCAGCCCCATCCCCCCACCCAGAAACAGACCAATTGCTTCTCTTGTCAATTTGTTTTCTTCCATTCCCGCTCTGACAAAATGAACAAAAAATTTAAAAGGGCTCTAACCATTGACAGCTTCTGTATGGATAGAGAGCAGACTTCAAACCCTGAGGAGACTAAAAGCAGATTGTCTCCAGAGGAATCCCCTAAGGGGGATATGATCTGCTCCTCAGTACACAAAACTCTCATAGAGGAAATCAAAAAGGCTCTCACCAGAGAGATAGAAGAGAAATGGGAAAATGAAAGGGAAGCTTGATAAGAGAGTCTGGAGAAGTCATCCAGAGTGGATAAAGAGATCAAATCATTGAGAAATAAAATTAGTGAGTTGGAAAAAGAAAACAGCTCTCTAAAAAATAAAATTGATGAAATGGAAAAAAATTCCATAGAAGATAAAAACTCAATTGGACAATTACAAAAAGATATAAATCATTGAAAATTAGAATCAAAAAAGTAGAAATGAATGATTCAAGGAGAAACCAAGAAGTAGTCAAGCAAAACCAGAAAAACAAAACAATTGAAAAGAATGTCAAGTACCTTATTGGAAAGACAACAGACCTGGAAAACAGATCCAGGAGAGACAATTTGAGAATAATCAGATTCCCTGAAAAATGTGAGGAAAAAAAGAGCCTGGACACTATTTTCCAGGAAATTATCAAAGAGAACTTCCCAGACGTTTTAGAAATAGAGGGTAAAATAGACATTGAAAAAAATTCATCGATCACTTACTGAAAGGGACCCTAAAATCAAAATGCCAAGAAATATAGTGGCCAAGTCCAAGAACCATCAGATGAAGGAAAAAATATTGGAAGCTGCTAGAAAAAAGCAATTCAGATATGAAGGAGCCACAATAAGGATAACCCAGGATCTAGCAGCGTCCACATTAAAGGAATGAAGGGCCTGGTATGCAGCCAAGAATAACTTACCCAGCAAAAATGAGCATCGTTTTCTGGGGAAGAAGATGGACATTTAACGAAATAAATGAATTCCATATATTCTTGATGAAAAAACCAGATCTACACAAAATGTTTGATCTTCAAATACAGAACTCAAGAGATTTCTAAAAAGATAAAAAGAAAACTTGAGAACTATCTTTAAGAATTCAAAAAAATCCCTTCTTAGATCAAGTAGATTAATAATTTTTAAAATTCTCTCTCCTAGATCTATTTTTTCAGATCAGTTGTTTTTTTCCACTGGGATATTTCGTAATTTTTTCTTTTTTCTTTTCTTTTTTTCATTTTTGGGGTTTTGCTTTAACTCTTAAAATTTCTCTTAAAATCATTAACTGAGGCAAAGAATCTCCTCTTCCACTTAATGCAAAAAAAAAATCTAAATAAATAAATCTCAGAGGGATAAATCCTCAGGGCTTCTGGCTAAAGTAGAACTGACTGCTATTTGCATTAAATCTGAGTCAATTGGGACCCAAATGATAACCAAATGGGGCTTGGTCTAGGACCTATTGGTGGCCAATGAGAATCAGATTATTTTTGGTTTGAGGAAGGCCTGGTCCTTAAGAAAGAAATCTATCCAGTAAACCTCAAGATAATCCCTAAAGACTAGTAGATGTCTATCCTGAACCCTAATCAAGATTATTAGTAGAGACTATCAAAAATTTTAGATAATTTGACTAATTATTCCTAGTTATTTAAGTATGTAACCTGAAAGAACCTGTTTTATCATTTCTTGAATAACAAGGAACAATATTTCTTTAAATAATAAATGCCTCTGGTGTCAAAGAAGGAAAGGCTATAATGTGTCAGAAAAGGAAAGGTTATCATGATCTATAATTGATGAGGTCCTAAATGGTGTTTTGGACCAAGAGAAACTAAGGAATTGATCCCTGAGACAAGCAGGCAGAAGATTCTGATAGAGATCAGTTTAGCTCCATGGTCCCATCCTTTGGAAAGGTGATTCAGTCTGAAATCCAAGTTATGTCAAACTCCTGAGACCCATCTTCTACAGAAATCCCATTCATGTCCCTGAGGTTGAATTTTCCCTACAGGGGCAGCTAGGTGGATAGAACACCAACCCTAAAATCATGAGGACCTGAGTTCAAATTTGGTCTCAAACACAACACTTTGCCTCAGCAAAAAAAAAAAAAAAATTAAAAAATAAATGAATTTTCCCTATAAAATCTATGTGGTCATAGCTGCTGCCCTCCTCTGAGTCAGACTGCCATAGCAGGCATTCTGCCTCATGGTATCTTTCTCTTTCCCTTTCCCCTATCTCAAGGAAGCCCACTTCTTCTCACCATAGCTAGCTAACTTTTGGGGGGTACTATGTCCCTTTCATGAGCTTGTCTTCCATATACTCTACCACTTTATATCATATTTACCATTCCAGTGTCTATTGCAGTGGTCCTTAAACATGGGTACATTTGTCGGTGAATACAAAATCAAGAGTATGATCATTTTGTGTGTGAGTGATGTGGGATGGAAAGTAGGTCATGAGGAACGAATAGGTTGAAGTACTGAATAGTGTTTGAGGCAGAATCATTTATAAGACATGTACCAAATTTATAATGAAGGAAGGGTAATAGCCTGGAGGTATATGGAAAGCAGGTACTAGGATTTTGATTAGGTAGAAGATATGATTAGCATGGACTTCAAAGGAAGAGAGGTTACTAATTGATGGAAGGAAGGAACTTGGGAGTGGCAGTTGGAAAGAAAGAAATATTCCAACTAGTCCACCTTGATCAATGAGCCACAGAGAATGAGCACACTAGAAAGAGTACACCAGGGAGGCTGTGTCATCAGATGGAAGCCTGGTTTTGGTAAGAGCTGGTAGATGGAAGGAGTGGGAGAGCAGGAAATTTAAAATGCATAGAAATTTATTGCATAGGGAACAGGCAATCCAGAGGGCACAATGTAAGGACTTGTTAGAGTTAGTTCGAAAGTTAGGATAAGAAAGTTGAGGGGATGAAGAACTGGGTGATAGAGGCTGTGGAATAGGGTTTACATGATGATTCATAGGAGATAAGAGCCATTGGAATGTGCAGTATCTGAAAAAATGTAAGAACATTCATTGCTCTATTCTTAAAGGATAGGCACAGCAAAGGATGTAAAGCCTGAAGTCAAAAGGAAGGCTGCTCTTCTTTGTACCAAGGCTGACATAACTATCTTCTACTACCTTCTATCTTCTATCTGTCTAATCACTCCTCAATTGCTTTTATTAAATATTAAGGTCATATTCCTTAACAATGGGTATACTTTAAGATCCCTCCATGGACTCTTTTATCTTCCTACTCTTAACTATCTCACTAGATTTTATCAGCATCCCTGGATCTATTTGCTAATACTTTTCATATCTACTTATAGAGTCTAATTTTTTTTTTCTGAACTCTAGAATTTTTTTTTTCCATTGCATATTGGAAATCTTGAACTTGAGTCTCTGTACATATGCTAAACTCAATATGTACAAAACTGAACAAGTGTCAACCTTGACTCCTCACAACCACTCTGCCATATCTAATCTCTTCCCAAGTATTAATAATTATGCATTCATACCATCTCTCTCCAATACTCCCTTCTCTCCTATGACACTGCCACTGTCTGGTTAAGACCCTTATCACCTCACACATGGAACATTTCAAAAGCCCTCTGGTTAAAATCATTGTTTTAATTTTCTCCCTAATATCATTAATTCTCTATTAAGTTGCTAAATCGAACTTCCTAAAGTGTAGGTTTGATAGTCACTCTTCACACATTCAAAGCACTCTAGTGGCTCCCTCTTACTTCCATAGTCAATTGTAGGATAATTTATTTAGCTTTTAAAGACCTCCATAATCTGGATCCTTCCTACATTTCCAGTCCTTTTATACTTTATTTTCCCCCATAGACTCCAGGATTTACTGACATTGACCTTATTTTTCTTCATCCATGACTCCAGCTCATAACTCTATGCATTTTGATTGGCCAGCCTTTATACTTGAAATTCTCTCCCTATGTCAGCCTCATTGATTCCCTAGATTCCTATAAATTTCAGCTAAAATCCCACCTCAAAAAAAAAAAAAATCTTTCCTAATTCTCCTTAATGTCCCTTTCTTCCTTTCTTTCTCTTTTTGATTATTTTCTATTTGTCTTGTTAATCTCTTGTGTGTATGTGTATATATATATATATATATATATATATATATATATATATATATGTATTGAATTGTGTTTTCCTATTAGTTCTTTGAGAACAGTATTTTTTTTAAATAGACTTGAAACTTAGCACAGGGCCTGGAATGGACTAAATGCTTAATAAATATGTGCTTACTTGATTTTGAATACACACATATTTGTGTATGCACACACAATATATGTGTAGAGAAATAATATAATATAATAAATAAAAATATAAATAATATAAATATAGAGTGAATAAATACAAATTTATGCAAAGTACTTAAATATAAGGTAGTTTGGAAGGTAGAACAGTCAGTCTTGGGGGCAAAAGGAGAGGCTTCATGTAGGCAAAAGTGTATGGTTAATTCCTTAAAGGAGGAGAAGAACGCTAGAGGTAAAAGTAAGGAGGGAGTATCTTCTAAGTGTGTATTTGGGTAGTTTAAATACACAAAAATGTGTCATATGTGAAGAATATAGCAAGTCATTTTATTTTGACTACAGAGTATAAGAGAGGGAATAATGTCTAATAGTATTGTAGGCTGAGTATAGGTTGAGATCAAATTGTGTAGAATTTATAAAAGCTAAATAGAGTAGTTTACATTTTATCCTAGAGGCAATATGAAGTCACTGGTATTAACTGAGATGGGGAGTAACATGGTTAGAACTGTACTTAAGGAATATCACTTTGACAACAATGTGTAAAACAGAACTGCTATCTTGAGGCAAGGAGACCAGTCAGGAATGAAATCTAATCTAAGTGAAAGGGCTTGAAGTAAGGTGGCAGTAGTTTTAGTAGAAAAGAGGTTTGTGTGTGAGAAATGTAGAAATAGTATCATGTAACAAAAGACTGGATACACAAGGTGAGGGAAAGTAAAGAATGAATAATTGAGTGAATGACCTGCCAGGGTTTCATATTTAGGTGACTGGAAATGTGGTGGTGACTTTGACAGAAATCAGTCAGTCAATAAACATTCATTAAGCACCTACTATGCTTCGGTCATTAACCTAGGCACCAGGAATATGAAAACAGAAATGAAACCATTCCATACCTCAAGGAGTCTTGATACTCTCCTGTCTTATCTATATTTTTTATCCATATCTTTTCATAAATAGCCCATTGAGCTTCCATTTAGGGATGCAGATCTTCCTTTTTATCATTTAGTATTTCAGGCTTATGAATGTACAAAATCATGGTGTGGTACTTTCATAAAAATAAAGCAATGTAACAGAATGCTAAAGAGGATTATAAAGGAGGATTTTTTGTCCTGGTGAACAGTGGAAGAAGATTGAAAGCACAACCCAATTTCCAAATTGTAATTCATCTTAATCTCTTCCTTCTACTTCAAATAGAACTGCTTTTATATCTGGGATGAATAGATAGATTCTTAGAAAATTAAGATAGACAATCCATCCAGCAACATGTAACAATATATTCAATGTGTGTTTTTTTTTTATTTACTCTTCTCTCCTTTAGTATAAACACTTAACCTTTTCCCATAATGATTGGTATTAGTGCCTCAGATTTGAAGCTGTCTTCTCTTTCTCTCTCTCTCTCTCTCTCTCTCTCTCTCTCTCTCTCTCTCTCTCTCTCTCTCTCTCTCTCTCTCTCTCTCTCTCTCTCTCACATACACACAATCTTCCTTCTTCAAAGGTGCTTCTCCTGAATGGGAAAACACATAATCTTTAGAGAAAAGAGATAGAATCACTGAGCTTCTGTATCATCTGAAGAGTGGCCTGCACACTGATATTATCTCACAACCTCTACAATAAACTGCATGAACCTAAGAAAAAGAACAAGATAGTTCCTCTTGTTAGAGAACAGTATTAGCACACTTTGTCAACCTAGGACAAATGAACCAGACTAAGAACAAGAGGGTTGAAGAGACTAAGATAAAAGAGGCATAGAGTCTTCATGAGGAAAGGTGCTTATCAGAGTTGATTGTCCTTTGGAAAGATCAAAACAAGCTATAAACTGATGATTTTAAGGAGTTGGGAGTGGTAGAACATGCCTGTCATCCCTCATAATGAATAAAGTTCAGGCAAGTGAGTCACTTGAATTTGGGAGCTCTGAATTGTACTAAGGATAAAGTCAATTTGATGTCCTCACTAAATTTGACACCAAGATAATGAGCCCTAAGGAGAGGGATATTAAGTTGCACAAGAAAAAAATGAATTTGTCCATGTCAGGAAAATGCATCAAGTAATTGTGATTATGGGTGGCCATAGCACTTACAACCTGAGCAAAATAGACAGACTCAGTCTTAGGGAAAAACAAACAAACAAACAAACAAAAAACAACACAGTCAGTTATTGATGCTTCCAGGTCTGTCTTGGATAGTTAATATGGGACAAAAGTTGTTTGTGAGAGTGTGCTCCCAGATTATGCTAAAGTCAATTGTTATAATATGGTTTAGGGATCATTTGATGCATAGGTTATTATAGTAGTAGCTGTAATAATAATAATAATATTGATGATAGCTCACATTTTTTAGTTTTACTATTTACAAATCATTTCCCTCATAACTCACACAGGTATATATGTATATAAATATATATCTCCAAAGATTTCAGCAGGAAATAAATTAAGTTAAAGAATTTTCTGCCATAGCAGAAAATCCTAAAGAATAATAGAAGAGCCTGGAGATCCACTAAAAGAGTTTAAACATCTTTGAACGAATATTGCAAAATAAAGCAAAATAAATCAACACAATGAGGAATGGGACTCTGTGGAATTTGAAGAGAGAATAGAGGTAGTATATTTTGTTTTATTTTATTATTTTTTAAAAATTCATTTTTTTTTGGTTATACACATACATTTATTTTTTACAAACACATTTCCTTATGAATTATGTTGGGAGAAAAAAAATCAGAACAAACCATGAAAGAAAAAAAAAGAAAACAGGAGAAAAAATTGTGTGAACATAGCATGTGTTGATTTATATTCAATCTTCATAGCTCTTTCTCTGAATGCAGATTGTATTTTCCATTCAAAGATTTTATTTTTCTTTCTAGAAAATTTATCTACTTTTAATACACATTGTTTTAGGAATTATGTTGGGAGAGAAAAATCAGAACAAAAGAGAAAAACCACAGGAGAGATTAAAAAACAAAAAACAAAACAAAACAACACAAAAAAAAAAAAAAACAGAAAGAAGAAGTGAACATTGTAAATCAGTTCTTTTTCTGGATGTAGATAGCATTTTCTATCCAAAGTGTATTAGGATTGCTTTGGATCACTGAACCACTGAGAAGAACCAGATCTTTTATAGTTGATCATTGCACATTCTTGCTTTTACTTTGTACAATATATTCCTGGTTCTTCTTGTTTCACCCAGTATCAGTTCATGTAAATCTTTGCAGACTTTTAAAAAATAAGCTTGTTGATTATTTAAAGAGGAAAATAACATTCCATTACCTTCATATACCACAACTTATTTAGTCATTCCCCAATTGATGGGTATCTACTCATTTCTAATTCTTTTCTACTACAAAAAGAGCTGCTAACAAACATTTTTTGCACATGTGGGTCCTTTTCCCTCTTTTATGATTTCCTTGGGATTCAGACCCAGTAATGGCACTGCTGAGTCATAGGATATGTAGTTTGATAGCCCGTTGGGAATAGTTGCAAATTGCTCTCCAGAAAGGTTGGATCATTTCACAACTCTACCAACAATGGATTAGTGTGCCAGTTTTCCCACATATCCTCCAAAATTTTCATTATATTTTCTTGTAATGTTAGCCAATCTGAGAGTATGAGGTGCTATCTCATTGGCAAAACAGCCAATCTGGAAAATAGAGCCAGAAGAATTAATTTGAAAATTATTGGGCCTATCTGAGGGTCATGACCTCCAAAAGAGCTTGTATAGCATTCTATAAGAGATCATTAAGGAAAACTGCCCCAAAATTCTAGAAACAGAGGAAGAAATACTTATTGAAAGTATCTATTGATCATCTCTGGAAAGAGATCCAACAAGGAGAATCCCAAAGAATATTGTTGCGAAATTCAGAACTATAATCTGAAGGAAGAAACCTATAAATTGTGAAGTCTGGACTAACTCTGGAAGGCCTCAGGATAAGTCAGAATGCGGATCAATCAAAGTCCTTGATCTTTAGGGGGGAAAGTGAAGGAGACAGGCAAGTTGCCACATGGTTTGCCAAATGTATCCTGAATTCTGGAATCTCTAGCCTCTTTCCTCCTCTTCCTGCAACCAAGTGACCCTGACTTCTCTCCCTGAGTCCTCCAATCCTTGCTTTGATTACATCACCACCACACATTCAGCAAGCATCAATCATGAAGAGTACATCACATTACCATATCATTCAAGTATATGCTTACAGAGCCATTATCATACATCAAATAGGTAATTAGCCTTAAAGTGCTCTGTTGTCTGATTCAAGTACACCTTTTCAGAGTTTCAGCCTTCTATAATAAACTGCCAGACAAAATCAATTCAAATATCAAGGAGCAACAAGCCCTCTGATTCCTTATTGTAGAAGTTGTCAGATCCAAAGTAATCCTGACTGTTGTATCTTGAATTGTTTGAATTGGTTGAACTGTTTTTGTTCAGCAGCTTGAAGAATTTTTTCTTTGACATTATAGTTTTGGAGCTTCACAATAATTTCCTTGAGGTTTTACTTTTGGGATCTCTTTCTACAGGTGATCCATGGATACTGTCTTTTTTTTTTATTATACCTTTTTATTTACAAGATATATGCATGGGTAATTTTTCAGCATTGACAATTGCAAAACCTTTTGTTCCAACTTTTCCCCTCTTTCCTCTCACCCCTTCCCCCTTTTGGCAGATTAACCAATACATGTTAAATATGTTAAAGTATAAGTTAAATACAATACATGTATACTTGTCCATACAGTTGTTTTGCTGTACAAAAAGAATCGGACTTTGAAATAGTGTACAATTAGCCTGTGAAGGAAATCTGAAATGTAGGTGGACAAAAATAGAGGGATTGGGAATTCTATGTAGTGGTTCATAGTCATCTTCCAGAGTACATTCACTAGGTGTAACTGGTTAAGTTCATTACTTATCTATTGGAACTAAATTAGTTTATCTCATTGCTGAAGAGGGCCACATCCATCAGAATTGGTCATCATGTAGTATTGTTGTTTAAGTAGATAATGATCTCCTGGTCCTTCTCATTTCACTCAGCATCAGTTCATGTAAGTCTCTCCAGGC
This sequence comes from Sminthopsis crassicaudata, assembly GCF_048593235.1. Classification (NCBI taxonomy): domain Eukaryota; kingdom Metazoa; phylum Chordata; class Mammalia; order Dasyuromorphia; family Dasyuridae; genus Sminthopsis; species Sminthopsis crassicaudata. The sequence continues at coordinate 376,846,777 of NC_133619.1, forward strand.
ATTTCTGAAATCATCCTGCTGGTCATTTTTTACAGAACATAATATTCCATAATATTCATACACCACAATTTATTCAGCCATATTCCAAGATGGGCATCCACTCAGTTTCCAGTTTCTGGCCACTACAAAGAGGGCTGCCACAAACATTGTTGCCCCTATAGGTCCTTTTCCCTTCTTTAAAATCTCTTTGGGATATAAGCTCAGTAGTAACACTGCTGCATCAAAGGTTATGTACAGTTTGATAACTTTTTGAGCACAGTTCCAAATCATTCTCCAGAATGGCTGGATGTATTCAGAATTCCACCAACAAGGTACCAGTGTCCCAGTTTTCCCACATCCCCTCCAGCATTATATTTCCCTGTCATTTTAGCTAATCTGACAGGTGTGTAGTGGTATCTCAGAGTTGTTTTAATTTGCATTTCTCTGATTAATAATGACTTGGATCATTTTTTCATATGGCTAGAAGTAGTTTCAATTTCTCCATCTGAGAACTGTCTGTTCATATCCATTGAACATTTATCAATTACACAATGGCTTGATTTCTTATAAATTAGAGTCAGTTCTCTGTATGTTTTGGAAATAGGCCTTTATCAGAACTTTTGACTGTAAAAGTGTTTTCCCAGTTTATTGCTTCCCTTCTAATCTTGTCTGCATTAGTTTTGTTTGTACAAAAGCTTTTCAATTTGATATAATCAAAATTTTCTATTTTGTGATCAATTATGATCTCTAGTTCCTCTTTGGTCATAAATTCCTTCCTCTTCTACAGGTTTGAAAAGTAAACTATCTTATGTTCTTCTAATTTATTTACAATCTCATTCTTTATGCCTAGGTCATGAACCCATTTTGATCTTATCTTGGTGTACAGTGTTAAGTGTGGGTCAATACCTAATTTCTGCCATATTATTTTCCAATTTTCTCAGCAAATTTTGTCAAACAGTGAGTTCTTATCCCAAAAGCTGGGGTCTTTGGGTTTGTCAAAGACTAGATTATTAAAGTTATTAACTATTTTGTCCTTTGAACCCAACCTATTCCACTTATCAATTAGTCTATTTCTTAGCCAATAACAAATAGTTTTGGTAACTGCTGCTTTATGATATAATTTTAGATCTGGTACAGCTAGACCACCTTCATTGGATTTTTTTTTTTCATTAATTCCCTTGAAATTCATGACCTTTTGTTTTTCCATATGAACTTTGTTGTTATTTTTTCTAGGTCATTAAAATAGTTTTTTTGGAGTCTGATTGGTATAGTGCTAAATAAATAGATTAGTTTAAGTAGTATTGTCATCTTCATTATATTTGCTCGTCCTATCCAAGAGCATTTAATATCTTTCAAATTGGTTAGATCTGACTTTATTTGTGTGGAAAGTGTTTTGTAGTTTTGCTTATACAGTTTCTGATTTTCCCTTGGTGGATAGATTCCTAAATATTTTATACTATTGGTAGTTACTTCAAATGGAATTTCTCTTTGTAACTCTAATTGTTGGATTTTGTTAGTGATATATATATAAGAATGCTGATGACTTATGTGGGTTTGCTTTGTATTCTGCAACTTTGCTAAAGTTGTGGATTATTTCTAATAGCTTTTTAGTAGAATCTCTGGGGTTCTCTAAGTATACCATCATATCATCAGCAAAGAGTGATAATTTGGTTTCTTCATTACCTACTGTAATTCCTTTAATATCTTTCTCAACTCTTATTGCCAAAGCTAGCATTTTTAATACAATATTGAACAGTAATGGTGATAATGGGCAACCTTGTTTCACTCCTGATCTTATTGGGAATGGTTCTCATTTATCCTCATTACATATGATGCTTACTGATGGTTTTAAATAGATGCTATTGATTATTGTAAGGAAAAGTCCATTTACTCCTATATTCTCAAGTGTTTTTAATAGAAATAGATGTTGAAATTTATTAGATGCTTTTTCTGCATCTATTGTGGTACTCATATGGTTTTTGTTAATTTGATTATTAATATGGCCAATTATACTGATAGTTGTCCTAATATTGAATCAGCCCTGCATTCCTGGTATAAATCCTACTTAATCATGTTGTATTATCTTGGGGATGATTTTCTGTAGTATTTTTGCTAATATCTTATTTAAGATTTTAGCATCAATATTCAATAGGGAAATTGGTCTATAATTTTCTTTTTCTGCTTTCAACCTATCTGGTTTAGGTATCAGTACCATGTCTGTGTCATAAAAGGAATTTGGTAGGACTCCTTTATTCCCTATTTTTTCAAATAGTTTATATTGCATTGCATTCCTGGTATAAATCCTACTTAATCATGTTGTATTATCTTGGGGATGATTTTCTGTAGTATTTTTGCTAATATCTTATTTAAGATTTTAGCATCAATATTCATTAGGGAAATTGGTCTATAATTTTCTTTTTCTGCTTTCAACCTATCTGGTTTAGGTATCAGTACCATGTCTGTGTCATAAAAGGAATTTGGTAGGACTCCTTTATTCCCTATTTTTTCAAATAGTTTATATTGCATTGGGGCTAATTGTTCTTTAAATGTTTGGTAGAATTCACACATAAATCCATCTAGTCCTGGAGATTTTTTCTTAGGGAGTTGATTAATAGATTATTCTATTTGTTTTTCTGAAATGGGACTATTTAAGCAATTTACTTCCTCCTCTGTTAATCTGAGAAGCCTATATTTTTGGAGGTAGTCATGCATTTCACTTAGGTTATCAAATTTATTGGCATGAAGTTGGGCAAAGAAGCTCCTTATTATTGCTCTAATTTCCTCTTCATTGGTGGAAAATTCTCCCTTTTCATTTTTAAGGTTAACAATTTGATTTTCCTCTTTCCTTTTTCTAATCAGATTTACCAAAGGTTTACATTAACTCCTGCTGCTCACCTCAACAGGGTCAACTAGCATCTTACCTTCACCAGGTCTTCCTCGTCACAGCTTCAATTATCTGAATCGAAGAACGACCTCAAAAGGTCCCCCATAGAACACCCGATTACACATGAGTATGCAGCAATTAATCTTTATTCACTACATTATTTTACTACATAGAGTTCCCTATATCCTAATGCTCTATTCCTAAGGCATAAAGAATCTAATATACTCTACTCTACTAAACTCTACTCTATGCTACTCTACTGCTCCTCCCCTTTCTGCAACCCCTTTTTCTATAGTTCCCAGGTCATGTGACAGAGAGTGTCAGCGCCAGGTGCATAATCAAGCAAGAGTGAGGAGGGCTTCCATCTCATTGGATGAAGCTTACTCAATGCCATCAATGCCCTATTTTGAACTTAGGCAGAGTAAGCCTCTGAGTGCCTCAAACTCTGGTCTTGAGATTTACCCTTGACCCTAACAGGTTTATCTATTTTATTATTTTTTTTCCGTAAAACTCTTAGTTTTATTTATTAATTCAATAGTGGTTTTTTTACTTTCAATATTATTAATTTCTCCTTTTAATTTTAGAATTTCACATTTAGTATTTGATTGGGGATTTTTAATTTGGTCTTTTTCTAGCCTTTTAAGTTGTAAGCCCAATTCATTGATCTTCTCTTTCTCTATTTTATTCAAGTAAGCCTCTAAAGATATAAAATTTCCCCTTATTACTGCTTTTGCTGCATCCCACAAATTTTGGTATGATGTCTCATTGTCATTATCTTGAGTGAAATTATTAATTGTGTCTATAATTTGCTGTTTCACCCAATCATTCTTTAAGATGAGATTATTTAGTTTCCAATTACTTTTTGGCCTATTTACACCTAACTTGTTGTTGAATGTAGTTTTATTGCATCATGATCTGAAAAGAAATCATTTACTATTTCTGCCTTCCTGCATTTAATTTTGAGGTCTTTATGTCCTAATACATGGTCAATTTTTGTATAGGTTCCATGAACTGCTGAGAAGAAAGCATACTCTTTTCTGTCACCATTCAGTTTTCTCCAAAGATCTATCATACCTAATTTTTCCAATATTCTGCTTACCTTATTAATTTCTTTCTTATTTGTTTTATGGTTTGATTTATCTAATTCTGAGAGTGCAAGGTTGAGATCTCCCACTATTATAGTTTTGCTGTCTATTTCTTCTTGCCACTCTCTTAACTTCTCTTTTAGGAAGTTAGATGCTATACCATTTGGTTCATATATGTTTAGTATTGATATTACTTCATTGTCTATGCTACTCTTTAGCAAGATATAGTTTCCTTCCTTATCTCTTTTAATTAGATCAATTTTTTGCTTTTGCTTGATCCAAGATAAGGATGGCTACCCTTGCTTTTTTGACTATACCTGAAGCATAATAGATTCTACTCTAGCCTCTTACTTTTACTTTGTATGTGTCTCCCAGCTTTAAGGGTGTTTCCTGTAAATAACATATTGTAGGGTTCTGACTTTTGACCCAATCTTCTATCCGCCTCCACTTTATGGGAGAGTTCATCCCATTCACATTTACAGTTAAAATTAGTAATTGTGTATTTCCTGCCATCTTATTATCCCCAGAGTATGCTTTTCTTTTTTTTCCCCCCACCCTTACCCCTTTTCCCAGTTTAACTTATGGGCACCACTAGTGTCACGCAGTGATCTTTAGGATCCCTCTATCCCTCCTGTGATTCCCTTCTCCTTTCTTGTACCCTTCCCTTATTACTCTTTTCCTTTTCCCTTTTCCTCTCTCATGTTTTAATGGGGTGAGAGAAGGTTCTCTTTAAAACAAATAATTTTCTCTTTGAGCCAACTATGATGAGAATAAGATTCACACAGTGTTCCTCTCCTTCTCTAAATTCCCTCAGATATGACAGGTTTCCTTTGCCTCTTTCTGGGATGTAGTTTCCCTCTTTTTATCTCCTCTTTTCCCCTTTTCTGACATTATCCCCTTTCCATTTCTACTTCCCTTTTTATGTTACATCAGTAAAATCAAATTATACATGTACTCTTTTTGTATATACACAACAAAAATCCAGTTCTCAAGAGTTCTTTTTACCCTTTTCTGCTTCTCTTGGGTCCTATGGTTGGAGATCAAATTTTTTGTTTAGATCTGTTTTTTTTTTTTTTTTTTTTTTTTTTCCCCTTAGAAACAAATGGAATTCATCTATTTCATTAAATGTCCATCTTTTTCCATGGAAGAAAATGCTCAGCTTAGTTGGGTAGTTTATTATTGGTTGCATGCCAAATTATTTTGCCTTTTGGAACATCAAATTCCAGGCCCTTCGATCTTTTAATGTGAAAGCAGCCAGATCTTGAGTGTTCCTTATTGTGTGGCACCTTGGTATTTGAATTGTTTTTTTTGTAATATATTTTCCTTAGTTTGGTAGTTCTGAAAATTTGCCACAATATTCCTTGGAGTTTTTATTTTAGGGTCTTTTTCAGAAGGTGTTCGATGAATTCTTTCAATGTCTATTTTACCTTCCAATTCGATTACATCTGGGCAGTTCTTTTTGATGATTTCCTGTAAAATAGTATCTAGGCTCTTTTTTTTCAATCATAATTTTCAGGAAGTCCCATGATCCTCAGATTATTTCTCCTAGATCTATTTTCCAGGTCTGTTGTTTTTCCAAGTAGATATTTAACTTTTTTTTTTCTAGTTTTTCATTTTTTTGATTTTGCTTGACTGATTCTTGATGTCTCAATGAATCATTCATTTCTACTTGTTCAGTTCTGATTCTTAATGAGTTATTTTTTTCATTAGATTTTTTAAAATTTCTTTTTATATATGTCCAATTGAGTTTTTAAATGAGTTGCTTTGCTCTATGGAATTTTTTTCCATTTCACTAATTTTTTTTTTTAAATGAGTTATTTTCTTTTTCCAATTCACAAATCCTACTTTCTTGGGAATTCTTTATCTTTTCCAATTCACAAGTTTCTGCTTTCCTGGGACTTCTTTACCTTTCCCAATTCACAAATTCTGTTTCCCTTCACTTCCTGGGAGTTCTTTACCTTTTCTAATTCACATTTCAGGAAATTGTTGCTCTCTTGCATAGCTTCTCTTTCCTTTCCCTATTTTTCTTCTAGTTCTCTTTCAAGATTTTTTATAATTTCTTCTAGACGAGCCTTTTGTGTTGGGGACCAACAATTGTCTGGAGATTATCTGCTATTAGTCTCCTGGGGGTTGAAAACCTGCTCTCTTTCTGTATAGAAGCTATCAATCGTCCTTTTGATTTTTTTTACTCATTTTTTTAAAAGCCTTTAGGGTCTGACTTCAGGGCAAGGAGGTTACCAGCTTTCTCTGCAGAGGAAGGATAGGTATACAGACAGTAGATGTCCTCTCAATGGGCTGCAAGGAGCAGTTGAACTGTGGGATTGCTCTGGGAAGAGCTCCACATTGGAAGTGATTAGGCCTGGGTATCATGGTTTGGGCTGCATAAGTGCCCTGTGAGGATCCCCCACTGTGAGGATTAGTGACTGCCTTGGGGCTAGAGGCTAAGTGAAAGTATCACTAGCTCCCACAAAAACTCCTGGCACCAGAAGTGTCTCTGCCTGGGGAGTATAGTCAAGCTGGGGAAATTCCACTGTCCCAGGCTGAGCCCTGCACTGTGCAGATAAGAAGCTGCCCTGGGCTGGGCCCCCTGCTGTGAAGATTTGTGATTCCCCCCTCCCCCCCACAAGAGCCCCTAGCTTCAAAATTATGCTGCAGAGCTGTGTTATGATCTGCACTGAGTCACTTCCAGTCCTGGGTGGGCACAGGCAGATCCTGTTAGGCTCTGGTATCCTTGAGCAGACCGTCTACCCTAGGCTCTAATTTCTCTGCTGGTCCTCTACTCTGCAACCAAAACAAAGCAGTCAGGCTATGGCAGAGAGCTCTATGTAAACCTTCCAATCACAGAGGCCGCCCCTGCTCCTGATTCTATCCCTTCCTGCGCTGGTCTTTTCCCACCACTCAGGACAAACCTTTTCTGGCCATATTCCAAATTATCTTCAGCTGGTAAATTGTTGTACTTCCAACCTTCATGAACCTTATAAGTAAAGCACTATTTTTGAGGCTGATTTTAAAAATTGGTAATGAGGGTATGAGAAGAGCTTAGAAAGTGGCGTATGCCTTCTCCACTGTCTTGGGCTCCTCTCCTCCATGGATACTTTTTTTTTTTTTTTTATTTTTTTTATTATATATATATATATATTTTATAATATTATCCCTTGTATTCATTTTTCCAAATTACCCCCCCTCCCTTATTCCCTCCCCCCGACGACAGGCAATACCATACATTTTACATGTGTTACAATATAGTCTAAGTACAATACATGTGTGTGAATATCATTTTCTTGTTGCACAACAAACATCAGAATCCGAAGGTACATGCAACCTGGGCAGACAGATATTAGTGCTAACAATTTACATTCCCCTCCCAGTGTTTCTTCTCTGGGTGTATCTACCTCTGTCCATCATTGATCAACTGGAAGTGAGTTGGATCTTCTTTATGTTGAAGATTTCCACTTCCATCAGAATACATCCTCATACAGTATCGCTGTTGAAGTATACAGTGATCTTCTGGTTCTGCTCATTTCACTCAGCATCAGTTGATTCAAGTCTCTCCAACCCTCTCTGTATTCCTCCTGCTGGTCATTTCTTACTGAGCAATAATATTCCATAACTTTCATATACCACAATTTACCCAACCATTCTCCAACTGATGGACATCCATTCATCTTCCAGTTTCTAGCTACAACAAAAAGAGCTGCCACAAACATTTTGGCACATATATGTCTCTTTCCGCTCTTTAGTATTTCTTTGGGATATAATCCCAGTAGTAGCGCTGCTGGGTCAAAGGGTATGCACAGTTTGATAACTTTTTGGGCATAATTCCAGATTGCTCTCCAGAATGGCTGGATTCTTTCACAACTCCACCAGCAATGTATTAGTGTCCCAATTTCCCCACATCCCCTCCAACATTTGTCATTATTTGTTCCTGTCATCTTAGCCAATCTGACAGGTGTGTAGTGGTATCTCAGAGTGGTCTTAATTTGCATTTCTCTGATCAGTAGTGATTTGGAACACTCTTTCATGTGAGTGGATATAGTTTCAATTTCTTCCTCTGAGAATTGTCTGTTCATATCCTTTGACCATTTACCATGGATACTTTCAATGAGCATTTCCCTCTGTGTTTCCAGAATGTTGGGGCAGTTTTCCTTAATGATTTCTTGTAGAATGTTATGTAGTCTCTCTCTCTCTCTTTTTTTTTTAGGTAGGCCAATTATTTTTAAATTGTCTTTTCAGGATCTATTTTCCAAGTTAGTTATTTTGCCAACAAAGTATTTCACATTTTCTTCCATTTTTTATTCTTTTTAATTTGTTTGATTGATTCTTGCTGTCTCACAGAGTCATTAGTTTCCATTTGCCCTCTTAATATATGATTTTCGATAGTAAGCTTTTGTTTTTCTTTTTTCATTTTGTTACTACTTTTTAAGGAGTTATTTTATTCATTTCCTTTCTTTTCCAAGCTGTTGACTTTCACACATACTGCTTATTTCCTTTCTCATTTTTCTTCTAACTCTCTTATTTGCCTTTTAAAGTCTTTTATGAACACTTCATTTCACTCTTTGAGATTTTTTTCTGTGGATATTTTGTACTCCTCTGAGTTGGTCTTTTGGTCTGCCCTGTCATCATAGTGTTTTTCTATGGTCAACTTTTTTTTTCTTTTTTTTCTTTTTACTTTTATGGTTTGGTTCTGCTTCTGGATAAAAAGGGGCACTGTCCCAACTTCTCGTGCAGCTCTGAGCTTTGGCTTTGACCTCTGGTGCTTACAGAGGGTAGCTTTGCCCACTCTTTCCAGAAAATATTCTTGTTTCCTAGAGTTTGCTTTCTGACCTGAAACTGGAAGCTGCCCCACTGGTTTGTTCCTCTATTGAGCCAGGACTGAGGGTCTTCGTTGATAATTTGCTGTAATGAAGACCTTCTTATAGGCTTTGCCATAGTCTCTCTGAGCAGGCCAAACACACTTTTCATCCCAGAGAGACTGACCCTTTTAGAAGTTTTTTCCTCTCTAACCTGAGCTGAAGAGTGGTTTCATTCTGTCAGATTCTCTTCAAAGGCTTGGTTTCATATAGTTTTTGAGGAAAACTGGGAGAACTGGAGCAGCTGCCTGACTTTACTCCACCATCTTGATTCCACTCCCAGAACTATCAGATAGTATATTTTAGTAAATTCCTGATCTTATTAATAAGGGTTTCTTACAAAATTATAGAGAATCAATCAATACCTTCTTACTTTGTTTATTATTGCCTATGTTTTTCCATTAATGCTCTGGATAGATACTAACCAATATACTGAAATTTTTTTTAACATTGTATGAATAGGATGAGACAAGTCATGTGACCAAAAAATGGAGTGCTATATATTTTTCCAATTTTCCTGATTCCAGACTCCCTCTGAAACAGAAAGTGGGAATAAGGGATAAATCAGTTTCAGCTGTCTCCATGCTCTACAATATCAAGAACCTGAGAAAAATTAATATTATGCTGTACCATTTATTAATCAGAATTGCTATGTGACCTATGTTATATCCCCTTTATCAAACACCATTTCTTAATCTACCTCAAAAGACAGTCTCTCCCAGTTTGAACTAAAGTATGGTTCAATAGTGTGAATCTTCTTGCTAATCAGTCTAACTTGGGACTTTTCATTTATCCAGTAAACAACTTGGGCTGGGTGAGTCCTCAGGGGATGGCTTTCCTGTCCTTCCCTTTCCCTTCCTTGTCAAATGTAGGAGTGAATTGGTTTCTAAGGGAAAGGTTAACTAGGGAGATTGATTAGGAGTGGTTTTAAATATTGGAGGTCTATACAACAATTAGAATTTTTTAATTGTCAGGGACACCCAAAGGCCAATCCACTTTCCCCAGCTGTAGCTAATCTTAAACTTTTTCTATTATCCCAACTTCCCCTCCTTTCAGGGTTCAATATCTATTGTTTTTTTGTTGTTGCTGTTGTTTGTTTGTTTGTTTTTTGTTTGTTTGTTTTTGTTTTGTTTTTGTTTTTTCAGTCCTTTCATGATTCCTGACCCAAATAAATGGGGAAAGTCCTATTCATTTTAGCTATAAGAATCACTATTAATAAGTTATAATCTTGGAGAAAATCATGTCTCAGTTTGCTTTAGTGTCATTTTATTATAATCCTAATAATAGAAAAACTCAATGAAATAATGCCAGAGAAGAATAAGGTCTAACTACCAATATGATTACTCAGCAACCATTCTAATACTGATTTCTTAAAGGCAAAGCTACATGAGCTTCTTCACAAATTTGCCACAAGATTCAATTCTACTTCCCTTTTCCCTGGTCCAAGGGAAAGCAAAAGGTAGAATTCTATACTGGCATTACCTATGAAATAGCACTCTATCCTAACAAAAGCCAAAGCACTGAGGAATAGAGAAACTTGGCCAGATGCGTGCGCGCACACGTGTGTGTATGTGTGTGTGTGTGTGTGTGTGTGTGTGTGTGTATGTGTGTGTGTGTGAAAGAGAGAGAGACAGACAGACAGAGAGACAGACTGTGTGGCCCACCATCCCTCAAGGTCCCAGTTCTATGTACTAGAAGTCACTTGGGGAAAATATTTAAACCAGTGAAAAATTAATTGTCCAATAAGGGAGGAGGAGGCTGAGAGAACTTTGAAGTCCAGACCCAAGTAAAATACAATCAAAGGAGAAAGAGCCAGGAATTAAATGGCAGAGGAATATAAACACACACATACACACACACACACACACACACACACACACACACACACACACACACACACACACAGAGAAGTGGCCTGCAAATCCACTAAAAGAGTTCAGACATCTATGAGTGAATATTACAAAAAACCCAAAATGAATCAACACAATGAGGAATGGGACTCTGGAATCATAAGAGAATATACAACTATAGGAGATATTTCTGAATTATTTCAAAGAGAAATAAGAATTATGAAAGCAGAATTTATAGTCTGTACAGAGTCTGTGAATACATAGAAGTTAAGGGAAATCTGGAAGAAGATAAACAGAGCAAAATATTAAAATAAAGTATAATCTCCATATAAGAAAGAATAATTAATTTTGAATAAATAATACATGGAAATACCCCAAGCATTATAGATATTACAGAAAACCACGACTAATCAAATAATTTGTATACTGCCATACAAAACATAATACAGGAAAACTGTCTAGAATTTTGGACACAGAAAATAATGTGTCAACTAGAAGAATTCATAGATGCCACCCATAACAAAAAACAAAAAAACAAAACAAAAAAAAACAAAAAACAAAACAAAACAAAACAAAAAAAAAAACAAAGATACTGATTAACGTAATAATTCCAATGACAATTATTCTGCAAGTGACTAGGAAAAAAAAAAACTTTCCCATATAAAGGAAAGGAAATAATGTAGACCATTTTGCACCCACCAAAAGCTGTAGAAGGGAGTGCAATATTAGTTTCAAAGAGGAAAAGAGTTCAAGATGCAACCCAATGTGAGATAAATGTGAATTTAAAAAATAATGAAAAAGATGGCTATTCAATAAAAAGATGTTTTAGAAGTGCTAAAAAGAAAAATAGATCTAATAATTTTTTTAAACTTTTGCAGATACACCAGACAACAAAGATACAAAAGGTAAACAAAAACAAATGACAATAACCACTAAAGAATAACAGAAATCATTAAGAAATTTCTTTCTATAAATACATGGAGAGGCAAGAGTAAAACCAGAATCAAATAAAACTGGTAGTGAAGAAACATGTCTGAAACATCATGACTTAAACTTTATACTATTTCACTTACAGGTGAATCGATGTTTTTTTTTTTTTTTTTTTTTTTTTTTTTTTTGATGAAACAATTATAGAATTGTAGGGAATATAAAAGGGAAGAAGTGGAGAAGATGGTGGGAAGAGATATATGATGTACCCTAATCAAGTTAAAGGGAAACAATGAAAGGAAAATAACTCCTATATTCTCTCAAGTAGTAAAGAGGCCACAGGAGAATGGGGAAATGAAAAAAGAAAGGATGAAAAAGAGGGAAAGAAAGGAAAATATATTGTTTCAGTAGGGGGAAAGGGGAATCATTGATATATACTCTTCTGGTGGACATGAAATATTCTCTAAAGGAGATGGGGATTTTATAGTGGAAATAATCTATTAAGATTTTGTTCTTAGAGAAACCATTCAAGATGGCTCAGAAGAAAGTGAATCAGAACTCTTGAGTACAGCTGACACCTAGAATAGTTGGGAGGGCATGGGCTCATGGAAAAAATATCATGGTAAATATGATTTTTATTTTTTTATTTTTAATAATATTTTATTTTTCCAAATACATGCAAATATAATTTTCAACATTCACCTTTGCAAAAGCTTATGTTCTAAATTATTTCCCCTCTCTCCCCACCTTTCCTGTCCAAGACAGCAAGTAATCTGATATAAGTTAAACATGTGCAGTTTTTCTAAATGTATTTCCATATTAATCATGCTACACAATAAAAATCAGATCAAAAGGGAAAAAAAAACATGAAAAAGAAAAAAAAAAACAAACAAGCAAGAAACAAACAGCAGCAGCAGCAGCAGCAGCAGCAGCAGCAGCAAAAGGTGAAAATACTTTGCTTTATCCACATTCAGTCTCCATAATTCTCTCTTTGGATGCTTTGGCACTTTCTATCACAAGTCTATTGAAATTGCTTTAAGTTATCTCATTGTTGCAAAGAACCAAGGAATAGTAAATATGAAAAAAAACCCAAAAAACTATGTAGAAAGCAAAGGTTAGTAAGAACTACATAATCTCTAAAGAAAGAATCTAGAAGCTCTTTAGAAGGAACCTACAATAAAAATTTTAATTCCATGAAGAATACGGGGAGTAAAGATGGATTAAATATAAATAAGGGCCAAGAATGTAAGAAAAACAGATTAATGAAGATAATGAAGCTAAGAAATTCTTTGTTGAAAAAGTATAAAAATGAAAGGAAAAAACAAAGAAAAAGCAAGCAGGACAGAAGGAAGATTTTATTTGACTGATTAGTTGAAAAGGGAAAAAGAGGTGTATATGTTTGTATGTGTGTATAAGAAAGAAAAAAAAGAATCTGTAAATTGAGCCAACTCAAAGTTTAGAAATGTGTAAGGACTGGAATGGGGGGATGAGTTTGAGACTGAGGGGAAGGTAGCTGAAAGGAATGGAGTTGCTTTAAAATAACTGAAAAGGAAATAAATATGGTGCTTTCAGAGGAAGAGGAGAAAATCATAACATAGAGGGGAAAACAGTAGTAGACACAAATGGAGAATATAAGTTTGAGTCTCAATCACTTTAATATGTATGTATGAAATAATCAAATAATGCAATAGAACAGCAATAAAAAAAAAAGTGAGAGATGAGGGAAGTAAACTCCACAATTAATATTCTTTTATTTCTTCTTTTTAAAATTTATTTTATTTTATTTTTTATTTTATAATTATAACTTTTTTTTAACATATATGCATATATATGCATGGGCAATTTTTTTTTTTACCACATTATTCCTTGCACTCACTTCTGTTCCAATTTTTCCTTCTTTCCCTCTACCTCTTCCCCTAGATGACAGGCAGTCTTATACATGTTAAATATGCTGTATGTCCTAAATACAATATATGTGTGCAGAACTGAAGTTCTTGTTTCACAGGAAGAATTGGATTCAGAAGGTAAAAATAACCTGGGAAGAAAAACAAAAATGCAAATAATTTACACTCATTTCCCAGTGTTCCTTCTCTGGGTGTAGCTGATTCTGTCCATCATTGAACAATTAATATTGCATTAGATCTTCTCTTTGTCCAAGATATCCACTTCCATCAGAATACATCCTCATACAGTACACAAATAATATTCTTTAAAAAATGATACACAGAGAAAAGATGAAGAGCTGGGAAAATAATTCATTAATTATCAGGTAAATAAAAAAATCAGGAATTGCAATGATGCCACCCAATGCAGCAAAATCAAAACATTAGGAACTTAAGGAATAAATAAGGAATCTATGCTATTCTGAAAGGAATTACAGACAAAAAAGGCCAATATTAGTATTAAATTTATGTGTAGTGGAAGGAGATTTTGAATATTTTTTCTCAGTTTTGGACAATTCTAACAGAAAAATATTTAAAAGGGAAAATAAAAACTTATCTAAGTGCTGAAAAAAACCTGATTTAAAAGAACTATTGCATCTTCTAAATGGGATTGAAAAAAAATTGAAAAAAATATTTGTTAGCACAATATAAGTTATGCAAAAACTAAATATATGTTAATAAAGAGAGATATTACTAACAAATGTGAAAAAATAGAAATAATAGAAAAATAGCACAATAAACACATAATTCAATGAAAATAGTAACTTAATATCAAACTGTGCTATACCCTTTGATCCAGCAATGTTACTGCTGGGCTTATATCCCAAAGAGATTTTAAGGAAAGGAAAGAGAGCAACAGGGACAACAATGTTTGTAGCAGCCCTCTTTGTAGTGGCCAGAAATTGGAAACCGAGTGGATGCCCATCAATTGGAGAATGGCTGAATAAATTGTAGTATATTAATATTATGGAATATTATTGTTCTGTAAGAAATGACCAGGGGGATGATTTCAGAAATGCCTGGAGACACATGAACTGATTCTGAGTGAAATGAACAGGACCAGGAGATCATTACCTACTTCAACAATACTCTATGATGATCAATTCTGATGGACGAGGCCCTCTTCAACAATGAGATGAACCAAATCAGTTCCAATAGAGCAGTAATGAACTGAACCAGCTACACCCAGGGAAAAAACTCTGGGAGATGACTATGAACCACTACATAGAATTCCCAATTCCTCTATTTTTGTCTGCCTGCATTTCTGATTTCCTTCACAGGCTAATTGTACACTACTTCAAAGTTCATTTCTTTTTGTACAGAAAAATAACTATATGGACATGTATGCATTTATTGTATTTAACTTATACTTTAACATATTTAACATATATTGGTTAATCTGCCATCAGGGGGAAGAGGTGGGAGGAAGGAGGGGAAAAGTTGGAACAAAATGTTTTGCAATTGTCAATGCTGAAAAATTACCCATGCATATATCTTGTAAATAAAAAGCTATAATAAAAAAAATTTAAAAAAGAAAATAGTAACTTAATATTTATGATACATAAGAAAAAGATACAAACCTAAATTAAGACAATAGTGAAATCCTAATCAATGAGCGGATCAAAGAAAAAAAAATAGAAATAACAAGTGTATGAAAAGTCTTGTGATATGGGAGCTACCTGCTAGTGGTTGCTGGAGGTCTAACTCAAACCTGTAGAATGGATCTCTTCATGTGAGAGGGTGGTGATGATAAAAGGAGACTGAGAGATAGTTGTGTTCTCTAACCTCGCTAAGTGAGAGCCAGTTGTGTTGTTTGACCTCTCTCCTCTTCCCTCTTGCCTCCAAATTATTTCAGGAATTTTAGGAATTCTGCTATAGGAATACACATATCATTTAATGTCACATTGAATTTTAGTACATTTCATTCCAAGGGGGAAAAAAAAAAACACTGAGATATGATCATAAATATGATGGGGGCTGTAGCCCCTTGATATTCCTTGTTTGATCTCCAACTCCATTTGGGACTTGGACTTTGATGTGGTTAAACCAGTTTGGGCTATCTGAGCTGGTTGGAGTTTTATAGCCCCCCATTCTAATCTGCTCAAACAGACCAAATGTCACAGCAGGGGAAGAGACTTCTGTCTCCACTCAAAAGATTACAAGAGAATCCTTATCTTATCTATATTACTCCCCTGAATCGCCTTAGATCAATGCATTTGAATAATTATGCTTTGTATAAAATAGGGAACCCAAAAATCTATTCTTTGCAAACTGGCCTTGTACCTTGCAGCCATTTTGCCCACCCGACTCTCAGGTGTTTCTATTCTAATCAATAAAGACTTTGTTTCTACACAGCCTTGAGTAGCGAAATTCATTCACTAAAGACCCGCCTGTTGGGATTTTGGGAAGGAGAAAGAGATTATTAGACCTCCTAAAAGGAACTGACCCATCTCGGTTTATACCCTCAGTTTACTCCTCATCAAATACAGATAAGCATATATACACACACATAATTATGTATTACAATCTTTGTTACAATATATCTGTGGCTGTGTGATAAAATGTAACTTGAGGGTAAATAGAATCTAGGCTCAATTGAATAACTGTCATAAGAAAGAAGTCATTAAATACAATACTGAAGTAATTATTTTTGTTTTATTTCAAAATCTCAAAATACAATTAGATCTTGGCCTTGTTTTTAAAAAGTAAATGTTAAACAAGCTAAAAAACTATCCTGAAAGATTTAAATATAATTAATACAGAAAATTCTTTCCTTCAAACTCAATCTTACATAAATGGAAGAACAAAGGAGGAAAGGTAGATAATTTCTTCAGTAGTATACGTGGCTAAATTTGTGAATCAACTTAAACTGAAAATGGCCATTAAAAAGAAACTGGCAAATTAAAAAAAAAAGTAAAAGATCTATCGACTTCATAAAAGACATCACTGATTAAAGGATTGGATCAAGCAAATATAGTCTTCATATACTTTAATTTTGTCTCAAACAAAAACCAAAAGTATCACCACTCTTCAGTGTAAGAATCAAAATATCTAATCTGATATCTAATCTAATGTGATTGGCACATTTACTCTTTGATCATAAGGAAAAAAAAATATTGAAAAACAAAGATTGAGTAGTTAAGCTGTGCTTTCTAACCAAACTATTTATTACAGTGATTTTTCAATGGCAAAAGTCCATGAGCAAATTGAGAGTTTTGAATGCTTTTGTAATATTTTTAATTTTTATACATGGACATTAAAATGATACAGTTATGCAATGTTCATCTTAAGAATTCTGCATTTCTTTCCCAATTTTGTAACTAAGGATTTTATTCCAGCCAATCTTAATGCTTGTCACTGACAACTGTTTATGTAAGGCTTTGAAAGTAGTGTCTAATATAGTCTGATAATACTCACTGATGGTAGTCTGATAATCATTTTCTGCTACTTCTGTAATCTTTATAAATTCTTTCCACTCTGATCTCAATTGACCATTCCAAAAGGTTTTTGTTTAAAACTGATGATTTCCAAGGCAGCTAAGTGGTGCAGTGGATTGAGCACTAGCCCTGAAGTCAGGAAGATCTAGTTCAAATTTGACTCCAGACACATACTTCCTAGCTGTGCCTCAGGGGAAAACAAACAAACAACAACAACAACAACAACAACAGACTGTTTCTTTGTATGCAGCAATAGGTTTACATAATTGTTCAGACTCCATTAGGGTTAAATTCCTTTACATAGGCTTATATGGAAATTTCTACTGAATGTCCCCAACATTCAATGGCAGTTTCATCTTCAAAGGGCCTGAGATCTTTAGCTTCCTTTCTTAGATGATCAAATTTGAAAGTGACCCTATTTAGGATCCAGAAATTTCCCATTTCCTAAATCAAAATGCTCTCTAATTAATACCTGTTCTTCACAACCTTAAATTTTTACTGAGCTGACCCTTCCTTGAGAAGATTATCTTTATTAAACAGTAATCAAACATCATTTGATACCTCATAAAATACTCCAGGTTGCAGTGGTCCTCAAACTTTTTAAATAGGGGGCCAGTTCATTGTCCCTCAGACTGTTGGAGGGCCAGACTATAGTAAAAACAAAAACTCATATTCTTTCTCCACCCCTCAGCCCATTTACCATAACCCAGCAGGCCCCATAAATGTCTTCAGCAGGCTGCATCTGGCCTGAGGGTGGTAGTTTGAGAACCCCTGCTCCAGGGGATGAGGGGGAGGCATGAATGATGAATTTTGCTGCTATATATATATATATATATATATATATATATATATATATATATATACACACACACACACACACACACACACACACACACACACACACACACACACAGTTTTTCTTCACCAACAAATGCTCCTTCAAATCTGCAATTTTTCTTCTGGCCATGAATGTAAATTCAAAAGTATTTTTTTTTAAAAGATTAAAGGAGTAAATATGCCTTTAAATATGAAAAAGCCTACAAATAATTCAAAATAAGCAGAAAAAGGAGAATATTAAAAATAAGAGGAGACACAGATAATCTGGAAACAAACAAAAAAAAACCTAAAGCAAAACAAGAAAAACTTTAGAAATTATAAACTAAAAGCTGGTTATTTAAAAAGAACAATAAAGTGGATAAAATCTTTATTGAGTTGAGAGTAAATTTGGAGAGCAGAAAAAACAAATTTAAAAGTTCCAAATGAACAAGATGAAATCATTACTAGATGAAATATAAAAGTCTATTCAGAATCTATCAAACACAGATATGCTGACAAACTTTGGATTGCAAAAGATATAAAACATTGCTTCTAAAAATAGAAAATACTCAAAGTAACAAAGGGATGAAAAATGATCTTAAATAATCTAATCTCAGAAAAGGAAGCAGAGCAGTCATAAAGGAAGTACCAAAAAATAGAGAAAGCAGTCTATTCTGGGGATTCAGAGGAGAACTCTTATCAAACTTTTAAAGAATAATAATTAGTACTAATGCTACAAAAATTATTTTCAAAAACTGAGAAAGAAAATACTTTACCTGATTACTTTTATATGACAAAAATGTCACAATATATAAATCAAAGAAGTTAAAGCATGAAGAACTATGGAAACAATAGCATTAATAATATCAATTTAAAAACTTAAAGTAAAATACTATGAAACAGAATATAGTCATTCATCCAAAGAATAATTTATTATGACTAATTTGCATTTATAAGAGGGATACAAAAGTACCTCAACTTTAGGAAATAATCAACATAATTGGTCACATTTAAAATGAAGATATCCAAAAAATTCATGATTATCTCAATAAATTTAGAAAATGCCTTTCATAAAGTACAAATCATTTATGCTAAGAACTTGACAAAATATAGCCATAAAGGAACTTTTTGATATTATGAAAAAAGTATCTAAAATCAAGGATATATATATATATATATATATATATATATTAATTAATTCATAATGAATATGAGTAAAGAACATATGTTCACTATCCAAACTATTATTTAATGTGGTTCCAGAAATTGTAACAATGGAAGAGAACTTTTCTTTTTAATCCAAGATCTATAAAGAGTTGACAGAAACACACACACACACACACACACACACACACACGAATGTATGTTTGTATACCTGTCAATTGTATAAATCAAAGTTGTTAAAGGACATAAATGCACAGTTCTCAAAAAATAATTTCAGACTATTAACAACCATATATAAGAATGCTCCAAATCATTTGCAATAAGAGAAATGTAAATCAAAATAACTCTGTTTCATCTTACATTCTGAAATTTAGGAAAGATATGAGAGATTAGAGTTGTTAATATTGGAGGGATTATGGGAAGATATGCACACTAATATATTTTTGATAGACCTAAGAATCAATACAGATTACTTTGGAGGAAATAATTGGAAATTGTGCAAATAAAGTGATGAAAATGTCTATAATCATTTACCGAGAGACTCCATCATTAGGTTTATGTCCCATGGAGACAAGTGATACATCAAATATTATAGCAGCACTTTAAAATATATAAAAATATAATATAAATATATTTAATATATTATATAAATAAAAATAAAATATTATTTTATTTTGTTTTCAGTTACAAATTATCTTTCTCTTTGCCATCCAGTCCCCACCACTGAGAAGACAACAGACCCCTTTGTGAATATGAATAGTAATTCAAAACAAATTTCTGCATAAGCTCTGTCCTCCCTCCCTCCAAAAATACAAAAAAAGAAAATCCAGTAAAAATATGTTTCACTTTGCTCTCTGAGTCCATCAGTTTTCCTTCTGGAGGTAGATAGCATGTTTCATTGTCAGTCTTTGAAACTGTGGTAGTCATTGTGTTGATTGGAGTTATTAAAACTTTCAAAGTTGATTATCTTCACAGCAATGCTATTAAAGTATACATTATTCTCCTGATTCTGCCTACTTCACTTTGTATCAATTCATAATGATGAGGGGAGCCCTGAACCTCTTTCTTTTTCTCTCTCCCTGACTTTGGGGGCAATGCTAAGCTCTTCCCTGAGAGACCAGTCCTAGAGAATCAAGATAAAGTGGTTTCATTCTGTTATCTAAGTGGGGTAGTTGAGTACAGGACCACTCCTATTGAGCCTGAACTGGAGATTCAAACTTAATAAGATTAGGAGTGATCCAGTCCCACCCAGATAACCGAATGAAACCACTTTATCTTGATTCCCTGGGATGGGTCTCTCAAGGGAGAGCTTAGTTTACCCCCAAAAAAATCAGAGAGAGAGAAAAAGTTTCCGGGCTCCCCTCATCAATAAGGGCTTCCTAGTTTTATTTATTTATTTATTTATTTACTTACTTATTTATTTATTTATTTATTTATTTTACTAAAACTATATTTCTTATTGCACAACAATATACCTTTATTTTTATTTAGCTTAACTTGTTTAATCACTTCCTAATTGATGTACATCACCTCAATTTCCAATTCTTTACCATAGAAAAAAAAAATCAATAAATATTTTTATCTATATTATAATGCCAGAGAAACTGAGGGAAGATAGAGATTAGAGACTTTTTAATAATTTAATTGAAAGGGAAAGATTTACTGGGACCAAATGGATCCATGGTTTGGTCCCAGGGCTGAATGAGACTAGTCTCCAAGAATACAGCAAATAAATGACAGATACAAAGATTTTTATAGGGTAACAAGAAAGATGACATAATGGGGGCAGGCACCTGGAATGGGGATGACATAATAGGGGGTGGCAACTGGAAAGGGAAAAGCACCTGATATTCAAATTAATTGGGATGGGGAGAGCACCTGATATTCTAATGATGTCTAAGATATAAAATCTTTATCCTATCAAACATTCTCATGATTAAGAGGGAAGGGTGGTGTTGCAGGATTGAGCTTTACAATTAGGAACTGAGGCAGAACAATTTAGGGAAACTGGGTCAGGAAAATTAGGGAAACTGAATCTGGACAATAAAAGGAAACTTTGGCACAACAATATGGGCGTTTTTCTCTTTATTTTTTTTTTTTGGGGGGGGGAGTGTTAAAGACCTAGTATTGCTAGATCAAAAGCATAATTTAATAGATTTTGTATCATAATTTGAAATTTCTTTCTTGAATAAGTGGTCTAGTTCACAGTCCATCAACAATAATACAATAGTGTACATATTTTTCTATATTCTCCCTTCTTTTCATTCAGTTATTACTATCATGTTCAACTCTTCATATCTTTGTAAGGTTTTTTTTTTAATAAAGTTACTGGAGTGGGTTAGTATTTCCTTCTGAGGATAAGGCAAGCAGAAGTGACTTGCCTCATGTCACATAGCTATTAAGTGTCTGAGGTCTGTTTAGAACTCAAGTCTTCCTGATTCCAGGTTATCACTCTTACTGAGCTACTCAACTGCCTTTATATCCCTACCAGCCTTTGTCATTTTCTGTTTTTGTTGTTTTAGTTAAACTGATTGTGAGGATTTAATTTACACTTAAAGTTGTTTTAACATCTTGTGACAGAGCATTTTTTTCTGTAGTTATTGATAGGTTTGATTTTTCCTCTAAATTTTCCTTTTCATAGTCTTTGGCTATAGATCAACTAGAGAAGCTCATAGTCTTGTAAAATTTTTCTATTTTAGAAATGAGACATTCATGACCAAAAAAAAAAACTTATTGAAAGATTCCACTCCTCCCAGTTTCTTGCTTTTCTTTTAATCACTTAAATCACTTTTGTTTGTTTAAAAGTTGTTTTTTTTTTTTTTTTTTTTATTTTACTTCATGTAATCAGAATCAGCCATTTTACCTCCTATCAATTTATTTTTTTGGTCAGGAGCCTTGAAAGGTATTTTCTTCCAACAGTTTGATTATTTTATTACTTTTTATGTCTAAATCATTTATAAGTTTTGTAATTATCTTGGTATATAATATGAACATTCATTACTGTTTGTTTTCTGTCACAATAACTTCCAGTCAATACTTTTTGTCAAATAGTGAGTTCTTATTCTGATAGCTGTGATTTTTGCATTTATCAGACCCTAAGTTTCTATGCACATTTGCTTTTATATATATTCTATACCTAATTCATTCCACTGATCAACCTCTCAATTTCTTACCCAGCACCAAATTATTTTGATGATTACAGACTTGTAGTATGTGATCTGGTATTCCTAGTTTCTCATCCTTATCATTTTTTAAAAACTGATTTCCTTGTTGTTCTTGACCTCTTGCTCCTCCAGATATATTGTTATTATTTTTTCTGTCTCTAAAAGTAATCCCTTGTTAATTTAACAAATTAAATTTAATAAATTAAATAAATTAATTTACATAGTATTGTCAGTCTGAAATGCTGATGTCATTCTCTAAGCCTCATTCTCACTCACCTCACATTTCTAATCTATTGTCAAATCTTTTTTCCCCCTCTACCTTTTTGACAACTCTTGTATGTCTTGTCTTATATGTCTTTCTGCCCATTCTCACAGCCACTACTTTAGTTTATTGCTTGCACTCTTGCAAGAGACTGCTAATAGGTCTCCTTTCAAGTCTCTCCCCTCTCTAATCTCTTCTCCACTCAATTGCCAAAAGTGATTTTTGAAAGGTGAGTTCTTACATAAACTGATACTGAGTGAATTAAGCAGAGTGAGACCTTTATACACAGTAAATTCTCAAGATTATATGGTGATCAGCTATGATAAATTAAGCTCCTTTTAGCAATTCAGTGATCCAAGACAATTCCAATAAACTTGGGATGGGCAATGTCATCCACATCCAGAGAAAAAACTATGGAGAATGAATGTACATTAAAGCATACTCTTTTCACCTTTTTTTCCACTTTCTTGTGGTTTTTCTCTTTTGTTCTGTTTTTTCTTTCATAACATGACAAATTAGGAAAACTTTTATAAAAGGATTGTACTTGTATAGGCTATATAAGATTTCTTGCTGTCTTGGGAAGGAGGAAAGAAGTAAGGGAGGAGAAACTTTGTAAGGGAAAATCTTACAGAAATGAATGTTGCAAACTATTTTTAGATGTAATTGGGAAAAAAAACAATAAAACATAAAAAAAGAAAAGAGTAAATATGCTCTTGTCATCTTCCCAATACCTGTTATCTCTAGGATCAAAGAAAATTTCCTCCATCTGGCATTTATAGTACTCCTGTCCTATAGTACTCCTAAAGAATCTAGCCTTTCCTAAATTTCCAGTCTTCTTCCACTTTACTTCCCATTATAGAATCTACAATCCAGCTACTCTGGCTCATTTGCTGTTCCTCACACGGTATTCTTTCTCCTATATCTTTAATTGTTGCTCCTTCACTTCCCATTCCTGGAAGTCTTTTTCTTCTTACTGCTGCCTCTTAGCCTTCTTTCAAAACTCAGTTCATGCCCCACCTTCAGGAATTTTTTTTTTTCTTTTTTTTTCTGTTTCCCCAATTGTAAGAGCTTTCCACTTGGAGATTACATCCTATATGATGTAGATGTATCTTATACAAATCTTGTTATTTCTATAATGTCTTATCCATTAGTATGTTAGATCCTTCAGTTTAAAGACCTTTTTTATATCCCCTTGTCATAATTTCTGGCACATAGTAAGTGCTTAATCAATGCTTGTTAACCTGACATGGATGTTTCCTGACCTAGACTTTTTAATCCTTTAACTCCATGCATTCCGATTAGTCATTGCCCATGCTAAGAATGTACTCCCTTCTCAACTCTCAAAATTCTTCTCTTCCTTCAAAGCTCACCTCAGGTATTGCCTCCCTTGAGGACAGTTGTCACCATTCCCTCAGTTGTTAATATTCTCTTCCTCCTCAAATTACCCTGTATTTACTGAACTGTGCAATAGACTAAGTTCCTGGAGTGAAAGGACTGTTCTGTTTGTTTTTTAAAATGAAGCCTTGCCTTGCCTAATTCCTTGTAGATGAAATAGAATGAAATCACATGAGTTTCAACCACTTAACATCAACAAAACAATATTGTTGTCAAAAGGATCAAAGAGATGGATTTGTGTCAAGGAACAGTTTGAGATAATTAAAATGATTCTATAACTTGCAAAGAAATTCCCTGATTCTTCCACTATTCAATTATTTTATAAATTAAGGGAAAGAGAAAAGGAAAGGAAGAGAATAGGTCAGGGAATAAGAATTTATATAATGCCTACTATGTGCCAGGCATTATGCTAAGTGCTTTAGAAATATTGTCCTTTTTATCCTCACAACAAGCCTCACAACAACAACAAGTTGTTATTTGCTTCTTTTAACAGATGAAGAAACTGAGATTTCTCTAGCATCTCATAGCTAGTAAGTTTGTAAGGAAGAATTTGAACTCATGTTTTCTGAACTCCAAATTCAGTCAGCATTCTATCCACTGAATTATCTAGCAGCCTAGCAGGGTAGGTGTGTGTGTGTGTGTGTGTGTGTGTGTGTGTGTGTGTGTGTGTGTGTGTGCAATGGGCAGGGCATAAGTACATCTTTATTTATGAGAGGAGAAGAGGGAAAGTGGCAATGATAGAAAAAGAGAGAAAAGAGAGGGGAAGGGAGTGAAGGAAAAGGGACAGAGATACCCACACAAAGAGAGACAGACAAATAGGGAAACCAAGAGAGATTCACAGAAAGACACACACACACACACACACAGAAAGAGACAGAGACAGAGACTGAAATATCTTCACCAAGTGCAGACATTTGATCTTACTAAAGTCATAAATTATGCTTGTGATTACTTTGTGGTAATTGTTGGGCTTTTAAAACACTATTTTTGAAATGCTAAGGGCCCTGTTGAGAATTATAGTCATCTTTTCAATAAGCATTAGACTGGGGACCAAAGTGTCAGCATAAGCAAAATCTACTGGTTGTTGTAGAGTAGACATTCCATAGATAGTTTTGGTGTTGTTCTGAATACATATTAGTATATATGCACAAGAATTCTGTATTGTAGAAGCTTTGAAATCTTGCTTTAAATGGCACCACAGTGTCTTTAAATACATTAAATTCTAAACATCTATTCAATTATCACTTTTTAAAATGCTGTCATTTGGGACTAAGAGAATCAGAATCACTGACCTGAGTGTGGAAAGGGTGTGAAATGGGAATGTGGAAAGCATTCACCTTTTGGGAAAGATTTGCCTCTCTACTAGGGACTGACTGCTTTTCACACAGATGTTCTCCCAGTGTATGTTTTTGTGAGTGTATTTAGATTCCCTTGTGTTCACATTCAATCAGTACTCTGCATGTTTTAGAAGCAGTTTCTATGTAACATTTCTTCATGTCTCCTGAAGGTTTTTTAATTTCTTTAGGAGAGTACCTTGGATTGTTTGAATTTAGAAAATTAGAAATAAATTGAATTTAGAAAAAGAAGCAAATTCAGTAATTTTAAAGCATAATAGCACCTGAACAATTCCCATCTTAGGAAAAAAAGATGGCAATTTTGTTTTCTTTTTGTTTTAATGCTTCATTAACTCCTACATATATGGATAACTCACTTGCATTTAAGCTGTTTTGCAAAAATTTTTACTATTACAATCTTTTAATACTGACATGGGTCACTATTCTTGTTAATTCGGGTACTCCCTCCCCTAGTACAGGTTATGGATAATGGGTATATTCCCATATTATGTTATTCTGACTCGGTTTTCCTCCTTTTGGCCAGGACTAATTTCATCGGCATAGGTTGATCCTGGTAAAGATTTGCCTCAACTAATGGTAGATAATCTTCCTTTCTGAAATTTATAGTCTAAAGTTAAACATAAGGTTTTTCTAACCTTGTGTGCCACAGAAAGGAGATGATCCTAGTTCTTTCTCACTCCAAGGCCCATTCTTCCTCTTCTGTTCCTGTCTATCATCAATCCTCTATGAGGGCAGAATTTATAAAAAGGCAGATTTAGTCTCCAAGTAAAGCAAATTTTCCATAATAATCAGAGCTTCATAAAAGCAAAGTGGCTTTTCGCAAGATTTAGTGGAATCTTTCCCATTTGAAATTTTCAAGTATAGAATGGATGCATTATCACTTGTCAAATAGAAGTGAATCTTATGTGGTAAGCTATAGTTTGGAATCTTGGGGTCCCTTCCAAATATGAATCATTCACATATTTTCAATGGGAACAACTTTCTCAGCTCCATCATTAAGTAATTTTGTCAGTTATTTAGTAAATAAACATTTATCAAGTGTCTACTTGGTGTGCCTCCCAATCCATGGCACTTAAAAGTATTGTTAATATAGCAGGTGCATGGCACAGAACAAATGAATGAATGAATGAATGAATGAATGAATGAATGAAAGATGTCATTTATTATGTGCTTCCTAGAGTACTAGGCACTATGCTAAGTATTGGAGATACAAATGAAATAAAATAAGGTAGTCCCTGCACTCTAGGAGCTTACATTTTAATTGGAGAAGACAACAGATCAAGGGAAGTTAGAAAGGAGAAAAGGGAATACACAAATGGTAGCATGTTTTTGAAATGGCCAGGAAGTAGCCTGGGTAAGATATGATGAGATATGGGTAAGAAAAAAATCTCACCTATACAAGTTAGGTTGGTGACAAGGCCACATTTCAGAGTTCAAATGGGAAGAGGATGAAGTCAATAGGGATAACATCCAATGTAAAGATAGCATTTTTTGGGGGAGATGGCTGGGAAGTGACTTGAAAAGTGAGCAGAATTTGGAATCAGGAAACCTGGATTTGCATCCTGTCTCACATTCTGCCTTCTTGGGTTGCCATGGACAAAGCAGGAAATCTTTCAAAGCTTCAGTGTCCTCATCTGCAAAATGGGGAAAATATCACTTGTACTACTCTACCTTGACTTGTGAGCAAAGCATTTTACAAATCTTAAAACTTTGTACATTTGTACACTACTAACATTTCTTAAGTCACTGTAAATCTTCCCCTTTCTGCAAAGATGGGAATTTAACTGCCTACTTTCCTTTCCCACTCAAAATAAGCCTGCCTTACTGTAAGTTTCCTTCAGCATTTTAGGCTTCTACCACCTTCCTTCACAACAGAATGTATTTGCAAACATACCTCCGCAAAGCTAGTGGCTTCAAAATGAGAAGCCAATTTCATTTTCTTTTATTGCCAAGGTTAGATTTAACAGTTTACCCTTTTAATTTAAAGGATTAAGGAAATAAAAAATCAATTCCTTTAAGACTGAAAAGCAAAAACAAAACAAAATGAAAAACAAAAACAAAAAACAAATAAACAACAACAAAGAACAAACCCCAAAGAAAACATTTACAACTTATGAAAGTTCAACACAGAAAGAATCAGGGATATTGAATAAGACACATTCTTCTTCTTCTTCTTTTTTTTAAAGCACTCTTTCCCCCCCCCAGCATTGTTCAAAAAACATGACAAATGATGCCTTCATTTTGACACTGAACATGGTATTTTTTAAAAGAAAATTCAAATGTCAGGAAGAAAATCTGATGGATTGCAACTTTAGTAGAGAGGAAAAATAGTATGCCCAAGTTACTCATCTTGCCTTCAAATAGCTTAATTTTCCCTTCTGCTATTTTTATTTTGCGGTTTTATGTATCTGGACTTTAACATAATAATGCAGTAATGGTTAGAGAAAAGCTATTTAAATATGGGTAAGTGGAAAATGAACCTCCAGAATTCTAGTAGCTCTGACCCATCTTTTCTACTGTCTAACTCTTAAATATACAGGTTTTGTTTTTTTTTCCTATTAATTAGAGATGACTAAACTAGTTAATACTCCATTGTACTTACTATTTCAGTAATAGATGCTCAGTCATTAAGTGGCTACTTAAAGTTGATGAATCAGCACTGTATGGAATATAAGGGCAGGCCTGTCAAACTAGTTTTCCTTGCAGATTTCACAGTTTCAACTGAGCCCTAGCTCTTATTGATTTTCCTAGATGTGCTAATTTAGCAGTTCTCTGGGTTGATGACCATAATTACGACACAATGTATAACCTGCATAAGTAGGCCCATTGTAGAGGGCAAGAAACTTTCATTTTCAATTTATTAACTGCTTGGGAGTCTGACTCTTTGGCAAATGCCAGTTGTAAATCTCTAAAAACTCACCAAGCTTTATTTTTATAACATCTCCTATTAATAAATGGAAATGTTTCATAGGATCCTATTGAGTTTGGCTTAACTTCCTTTTAAGGTGAAAATATGCTTGAGAACTCAATAATTTCTCTGAGCATGTAGGAAGATTGAGGGGTACAACAATTTAAATAATTAGCTTTTATCTATCTCAATTCTTACTGATGGAAAAATCTTATTCTTGATTTTCTCCATTTCTAAGGATATTTCACAGTTCTGGGAAAACATATCAAACATTGAAATATGATAATAGAGTTGAATTATAATACTTTTTCAGTTGAAACATTTTTTTACATCATCCTTGATACACTGGGCTTTTTGAACAATTGTTAAGATATGACAAATATATTAAGTTATGTTTTTTATCCCCCAGAATACCAATTTTAGTTAAAGCATATAACATCTGACTATGAGAAGATTTGGAGGAGCTATGATATAGGGCTCTCTTATGTATAATGTGTATATATATACTGCTGCCCTCTCCTGGATGGAATTTTTAAGTATGCTACAGTGAAAAATTAAAAAATGAAGAAAATATTGAAGCCATATGGGTTCAGGGTGGTGCCCAGGAAGGGAACCTTAGGATATTGAAATGGGATGGTAAACTGAAGATAATCCAGTCATAGAGCTGGAAAAAATTCTAAAAAGCAATTATTCCAATTATTTGATATTCTGGATAATGGAAACGAGGCCAAAGAGTTTATATGATTTGCCCTAAGTCACACAGAAAGGATGTCATAGAAGTAAATTTGAATCTTAAGCCCCTAACTGTAAATCTACTGATCTTGCCATGAATCCTACTGCCTCCTTCCCCTCATTTCTCTGATCTATAAAGACACTGACTCTACAAGAGATTAAATGTCTTAAACCAAGGTCACAGTCATATCATGTTAATATTATTTCCTGTTTTGCACAGTTATTAAGCTCAACAGAATGTTATAGGTAAAGTTTACTTAGATTTTCATAAATAATTTTATCAAATATCTGATGCTCTTCTTGTGGAGAAGATAGAGAAATGTTTATAATAAAGTTGGATAGATTCAGTTCTGGGTAAAGATTCAAAGAGAAGTTATTAATGATAGGCATTTACCACTATTAATAGTAAAAAGTTATTAAAATGACAGGTGACAATTTTCCATGCAGTACTTGAGGGATCTCTACATCTTATAGATTGCCCAAGATAGAAGGGTCAAATAATATCCCTAACATCCTGAGAGACATTTAATAGGTTAGAACATTGGAATGAAACTAATAAGATATAATTCAGTAGACATAAAATGAAAAAGTCTTATGCTGGGTTTAGAATATCAGTGTTATAAATTGTTATTCTTGGTTCTTCCTATTTGGAGAGAAACCAATCACATGAAGATGTTAGAGTCAAGGTAAAGTATTTTCAGTTGTAGCTGGGAGTAAAATGTGAGTTCAGAAGACTCTACTGTGTGTCAAACACAAATAGTCCATTTGAATATTTGGGATGGAGCTGTCCCTAAATTTATACATAATACAGAATGGGGAAAGAGTAATTAAACAAAAATATGAAAAAATCTTGGGGTTTTAGTGGACTTAAAATTTAAAAATGACTTAGAAGTGTTATGTGACACACAAAAAAATCTCTAATATGATATTAGGTTGTATTAATAGTGCCATAACTTCTAAAAATGAGAAAGTGTTTATTCTTCTGTAATAGTTCTAGTCACACTGCATCTAGGTTATTGTGTTTAGTTCTGGACACTGTTTAAGAAGGACATCAATAAATTGTAGAGTGTGCAGAGGCCTTTGCGTCTTGCTCACATACCCGTCTATCAATAAAACAGCATTTTTGAATGTGTAGGACCACAAAAGATGTGCTGTGCAAGCATTTTGAACCATTAGTATCATGAGACAGGATTCGTGGCCTTCTTACAGGCAAGCTCTACAATATAAAGTTTTATCATATGTTGTGATGTTTCTTACGATGTGATGTGACTCACGTAATATCCAGATTCATGCAGCATCAAATTATACATTATAATAGTCTTTTTTGTCTATATTTTTCTTGTGTTCAGGTGCAGTTATCAGGATATTATTTCCATAAATGTATACTATTATTTTTTTCCTGCAGAATAGGAAAACTTATAGATAAAATTTCAGTTGATAGGTTAGAAGGTGCAGTAAAATATTATTATTTTTTTTTCTTCTAGTGATTCAGGTTTTTATGTACATTTGCCTAGAGGCTTTTGAATGAAGATTAAGTTTATTAACCCAATAAAGAAAAAGATATAATGATGATCATTTACTCTTGACCTATAAGAAATAGGTATTTATTTTATTAGTGTAATGAAGTTTTATAGCTTCAGAAATCCATTACCCTTTAATCCCACTTGGACTCCATGGACTGAAATTTCTAGGAATAACTAAATAAAAGTAGCACATTGATGCAAATAAAGTCTTATCTTCCCATCATTCTCTATGTAGCTCTTTTTGACAATCATTTTTGGTTTGTGGTTATCATTTTCTGTCCCATATAATTTTTTTGAAGTGTTGAAACTTTGCTGCACAAAATGTTGTTTGAAATAGGCATGAATATGATATTGTCGGTAGACTTCTGACTATACAGAGATTTTCCACTTTAATTATATTTACTATAATGAGATTTGACCTGTTTTCATCCCCTTCTATAGATGTGGGATGCTTAATTACATTCAGGCTGACTTTGGTATAGTCCTGCCTTGAGGCAGAGTTAAAAAAGTAGATAGCCTCTTGAGGTTCTCTCTAGCTTTATAATGCCATGATCGTAATCTCTTCTCATCAATCCAGAAGCTCCGTTCTTCTTTGAAAACAATATACTGTGTTTTAAAATGTGTTTTCATTTATTATTGTGAAATTGTGGAGTTTGCTATTAGGAGATTGCATGGAATTTCTCCCTTCTTAGGAAACCCAGAATAAGGTAGGTTTGCCCCTTTTTTTCTTTTTATTTTTTCTTTTTCTGAACATGCATGCCAACCTACTTGCAAGTGGTTGGATTATTTGAACTGGTGATCTTCCATATTATCTCAGAATCAACCTATCAATCAGAAATTTTTATTAAATACTAAATATTTGCAAGGAATCAGATTGGGGGTGGGGATGTATGCAATTAAAAATGAATGGAAGTAAAAACAACTGCTTTTACTGAACTCAAATAGGTAAGGGAAAGCAAATACTTGTGGAAAATATTTTAAAGAAACTCTATAGCTAGGGTTTCGTTGAAGAATTAAAGGGAACTCTTAATGAGAGTGAACAAAATTTACATTTGTCTGTCTCCTTCTCGAATCTTTTCCAAAATTTTACTGATGTTAGTGTTTGAGGAAATGAAGAATAATGTAATAGGTCCCCAACTCTGAAAACTGCCTTTATAAAAGAATGCTACTTAGATCTGAGACTTTGGGAGAGACCAATTACCTTTCATTGTTATATCTTCTGATTCACTTTCCAGTCAATCTGCCATTAAACATTTATTAAGCACCTACTATGTACAAGGTGCCTTGTTAAATACTAACACAAAGAAAGCTAAGAGGTAGTCATTTCTCTCTAGGACATCATAGCCTAATTTGGAAGGTAACATGCAAAGAAGTATGTACAAAAGAGCATTATACAGACAATTTGGAAATAATCAATTGATGTAAGGCAATAGAATTTAAGAGGATCAAGAAAGATTTTCTATAGAAAGTGAGATTTTAGTTACCTGAGAAGGCTGAGAAGACCAAGAGCATTCCACAGATGGATGGACATCCATTGAAAATGTCTCCAGAGTGGGAGATGAGAGTGTCTTTCTTATATAACCTCCTCCCCACCCCTCCTCATCCACCCTTCTCACTGACCAAATTAACTTTAGGCTATTCTTCTGATCACTGGATTGCTCTTAGGTGCCAAATATTTTTATGTCTTCCCTTTCCCCAAATGTGTTTATTTTTCATAGCATTTCTTAATATTTAGTTTTATATAAAATTTCCATGATATTGTTCTCAAAATGTTACATTTTTATTATTTTATATATTTTACATCAACATAAATTTCCATTTTTATTTCATTCATATTTTTCTTTACTCACACATTGTGCATGTCATTGCTCAATAAATTGTTCAATAAACTTCAGTGACCTTATTACTTGCAGGATGATAGTTAACCTTTATATACAATAAGGTTTGCAAAGCACTTTACAAATATTAATGTGTTTAATCCTCATAGCAATCATGAATTATTTTGAAATATTTTATAGATGAACAAATTAATGCTAGTAGAAGTTAAATTATTTGCCCAGAATTACAAAGCTAATATCTGGAGTAAGATTTGAATTCAGATATTTTGATCCCAATTCTATCCACTTTACCAACCTGACTCTTCAAAACATATTCCTCTACTGGGCATTTAATTCCCTTCACAACGTTACTGTGGTATACCTTTCTAGGTTTATCATATATTACCATATTATCCAGGTTTATCATATATTCACA
Source organism: Sminthopsis crassicaudata (assembly GCF_048593235.1). Lineage (NCBI taxonomy): Eukaryota > Metazoa > Chordata > Mammalia > Dasyuromorphia > Dasyuridae > Sminthopsis > Sminthopsis crassicaudata. The sequence continues at coordinate 376,879,304 of NC_133619.1, forward strand.
TTTGTTATATGAATAGTATATGGCTCAGGCCAAATTACTTTCTTATTTCATGCACTCAACAGTCCTTCTCAGGACTTTGAATTGCCTTTGGATTGTCCCTCAGCATTGGGGTGCATTTCTGCCTCACTTCTACCTCTTCAAATACCTAGGTTTTTAAAAACTTTTCAAATGACTTCTACATGAAGTCTTTCCTGATCATTCTGATTTTTAGTGTCTCTTTTCTCACTGTTGCTTATATTTATTTTTGTATACATTTTGAATCTATAAATATACACAATACACATATACTCACAGATACCTTTACATGCATATACACACTGCATAATACATACATGTATACACATGTGTGCACACAACAGACACAGATTCAATATACATGTATATATGCATAGTAATATATACCTTACATGTATATACATACTTCATAATACATTCATAAAACACAATATATATATATACATATACATATATAAAGACACATAAAATGCATATATACATATATACATATACACAATTCATGGAGAGAGAGACATGCACACATGCAGACAAAGACAAAAACAAATCACAATGACAGAGAGAGAGAGAGATAGAGACTTTTAGATTATAGATTGTAAACTATATAGGATAGGGAATCTTTTATTTCTGCCTTTCTATTGTACCTGGCATGTAATAGGCTTGCAATAAATGCTTCATTCATTATTTTTTGTTATGAAATAAAATGTTTAGCAATGGGAGATGGTGGTGCTAGGGGAGAGTTATTTCCAAGACAACTAACATTCATTAATCAAATCTTGTTTCCACTAACAAACATACAAAGATAATCTACCTAGAAATATATCTTTAGATAACCATTTAATGAGTTAGGGGAAAAAACTAACATTAAGCAGTTGAGTTAATGAAAGAGAAGTAGACCAACAAACATTGTTGTGTTGGTTCATTTTCTTCTTTCCCTAGATCTTTATTTTTTGTTTCTTCCTAATGACTAGAATGTCAGGCACAACTCAGAAATTAAATCAAAAGATGAAATGCTGAAATAAATCTTACTTTTAGTTGTTGGCTTGGGGATGAGGTGTATTTTATAGTTTTCACTCTAATGAGCAAGATTCTCTCTTTTAGGACTCAGCTGCACGCTGAAGCAGCAAACATCCTGAATAATAGTTCATTTTCCTGAAGGACTTAACTACAGTTCCCAGAGTTAGCCAAGAGTAGCAATGTCTACATGGGACAATAAGAACAACTCTGACAACTGAAGGCCAATTTGGTGGAATGATAGTTTTGTGAGATTTTTCAAAGTGAAAATCAGGCAAATAATCTTTTATTATGATTGTTTGACAGGACTAAGGATGGACATTTTGACAGATTTCTTTGTTGTCATCAGCAATTGGTGTAAAAATTATCAGGCAATGTCAGTATACCTAAACTTATCACCAGAATAAGTTCCTTTTTGTTTATTTTATTTTTCTCCCCATCTGTAGCACTTTCTAAAGACTAAAGTCTGCCAAGATATGGAGGTTTTATAATCTATATCAGGAAAGGGATTCTGTATTGATATATCAATCCTCAAAATTTAGAATTATGTGATATGATGAGGATATTTCTTGTGTTTCTAGTGCTTTTTGACTTTTATCTTTCTGAATGAAGTATTTTTTTCTTTGAAATTCCTTCTTTTATGCTAATGTTGATAGTTATATCCTAATTTCTGTCCTCTTTTTTTGTGTTACCTTGTTGTTTTTTATGTAGCTTTTGGTGCCAGGATAATGACATTTTAAGAGCTAAGGATTAAGCTGCTTTTAGAGGTAAAGTTCGGTCAAGAAAAACTTTCATTTCATCTAATGTGAGAATTCATTATATCCAAAGAACCTGAGTGACCTTGGGGAAATAATTTAACTTCTGTTGGTCTTACTTTCTTCATCTGTAAAATGAAAGGGTTGTACTAACTGACACTTAAGGTCATTTCTAGTTTTAGTTATCTAGAAATGACTGTCTTTTAGCCTGAAGCTATTTTATACTAAAACATTGGTTTGACAAACAATAGGCCCACTTAGGCTTTTGGATGTTCTCAAATAGTATTTGTCAATTTATGGAGAAAAAAATGCATTTAGATGATGTACTGTAGATAAATTTTTGAAATGATTAAGGTTTTGCCATATTGACATCAAAGAGAACTTCTAGATAAAAGACACCAAGCATTATGTTTTCCTATGGAGTTGCTTGTACAAAAGCTTCTTCTTTCTGCAGACCAAAGTATAAATGTTAAGAATTTGTTATTAGCTTCTTGGAAGGATTCATTAATTTGATAACACAACAACTTTTTACAATGAATAGTTCCACAAACTGGAAGCTTTATTATTTTATTCATATCAAGCCTGGTAGGTATGCAATTGGATTCTCTGGGAATACTCAAGTTTTCAGTGTGAGAATATTCCCATTTTAAATAACTTAGGCATCTGTTTGTATAGTATTATCAGTGAGGCAAATTCTGAAAAGTTCTTGACACTGAAAAGAGTTTTCCTTATACTCCAGAAGTTGTTACATTATGGTATAATCCTTGCATTCAGATCTAAGTGGGTAACACCAAGCTTTTGCATCAGTGTCCCTCATACTTTTGTACAAACTCTGTGGAGTGTACAAAAGCAGTATAAAATATGGTTCTAATAATAATGAATATAAAATCTTTTAAAAATTATTTCTTAAAGACTGTGCCTTACTTTTTGCTTTGTTTCCCTGTTCCACAGAACCCTTTTTTATTATATAGAAGTAGAATTAAACTGAAAAAGCATGATGTCTGACAGTGATTGCCCAATTTTTAACCTATAGTTCACCACCTTTCTTTTGAGAGGAAGGAGATATTTCATTGTCAAAGTTTTGAAATAGCAATCAGTTACTGCATTCATCAGAATCCTGAATGCCTGTAGTGCTATTTTTCTTCACATTATCATAATCATCATGTCAAATTTTCTTCTGATTCTGACTACTTTCCTTTGTATCAGTTCATATAAATCTTAGAAAATCTCTTCAAAGTCTTCATATTTGTCATCTCTTATTATAATAAAATTCTACTCAATTCCCCAAATATTCCATTATATAATGTACCATAGGTTGGTAATTCCCTATATGTGCACACACTTTTTCTTCAAATATTTTCTGACTTATGGTTTTGTGTGGGTTGTAATGAAATAAAAATATTCATTTGTGTATAATAGGTGCTTAATATATATTTGCTGATTTAATTTGGCTTGACTAAAGACAAAAGCCTCATAACTCTCAATCTCAACATAACTCCTCAAATAGGAGATTAGCTTTTAGATTACTTTAACCAGTTAGCCCTTTAACACCAAATGCTAGTTACACAAAAGACCATCATTGAGAAAAATGAGTAAACTCTTTTACCTAAGCAAAACAGCAAGCAAAAATAATCTAAAGACTAGAATATATCAGAGAATATAGAAAAGTAAATGCACTTTTCAGCTCAAAGGGATGTTAGATCTTAGCTCAAACCACGGGAGAGGAACCAGCTTACCTAGAGAGTCTTTCACAAGTTTTTTTTGGTTTTGTTTTGTTTTGTTTTGTTTGTTTTTTATAATTTTAAGCCATGAAGTTAAGGAATATGACTTTATTCCCACATATTGTAAATGTCAAGTAAACTGAAGCAAGATAGAGATTAGAGAGTTTTTAATATTTTATTTGGATTTCTGAGTGGGAGAGATTGTGCTGGGAGGATGTTGCGCCCAGGGCTGATGTCTCAAAGCATCCAGCAGGGAATGTGAGGTTCCCATGAAATATATATGCATGTGGCTCTAAGCCATAGAGTAGACTGAGGCAGGGGCAGAGTCTGAGCACTGAGAGCATAATGGACCATCAATCTGGTTCTGACAGGTTGGGAGACAGGACCATAAATTTTTACAAATTGGGAGGACTTAGGAAGTATCCAACTAGAGCCAGGAATTCTAGAACTTAAAGATAGAGGGTTCCAATTAGGTATCTGAGATAGGACATTTGGAGTTTTACCTTTTGAAATGCCAGAATGGCCACAGCTCTAATTATCTCAGTCCTAATGAGCAGGAGGGGTAGGTGTTGCAACCAGGAGGATTTAGGCAGAACAATAAAAGGAACTGAGGCAGAACAGTTCAAGGACACTGAGGCAGAACAATTTAGGGAAACCGAGGTAGGACAATAAAAAGGAACTGTGGCACAGCTATATGTCAACATTTTGAAGGGTTCTAATCCTGCATTCAAAATCTTTCTATTTTCAACTACCTCCCAAAAGGTCCTCTGTGCAGATTTGTCATAATAGAGTATTTCAAACTACTGAAATATGCCCTTTTAGACTGGCATGCACTCTCCAACTTAGCATTATCTAATTTAATCAGGAATCATGTCTCCCTTGATAGAGGCACTATCACTATAGCATAATGTTGTCCTTTGGTAAAACCAACCCAGCTAGAGTGTAAGCTTCCATTATGTTCAGATTGATTGGTCTAAGAAGAAGAAAGGAATTCCTGGTTGGTGGAGGCAGAGACAATGAGCTTAGCTTGAAAATGGAAGTAATGATAAAAGTCAGATTTCCCATCCAAACTATTTACATTTTTGTTATTACATTATTGTTCATGCTAATGATTTTGCTTATACTATCTTCAATTCTAATTCATACTTTTAGACACATGGACTTTTCAACAAAGTTAAAACAATATACATTAAAAAAATTATTCTAGGATTGGGTTGGTAAAAACAAAATTGGGAAAGGGAAACGATGCATATATGTATAGGAAAACCACCTTATTTTTATTGTAATATACACTAATATATTCTACAATCCTACACCTGTGGCTTCATTTGTATCATGGAAATGACTCTGTATGCTCAAGGTTTATATCAATGGAATGTGAACTCAGGCATATTCAACCATGGTGGAAAGGTTTCAAGTATGAACTCTGTGATAGATTGTATTTGTTTTCCAAGGATGAACCTCACTAAGTTTGGAGAGGCTCTTTGCCAAGTTGGACCCTGAGTGATAAATTTTTTGAATGTAGAAACTATTCTCAAAGACTATTCAGTATAGATGGGTCATGATCCATGTCAATGGAAAGAGTACCCATATCAACACAATCATGAATTCTTGAAATTGTGAAGTCTGCAAGTAAAAATGAAATGATTCAACACATGAAAAAAAGGATTAGAAACATTCTTCACTCAACATAAAAAACTCCATGTAGGGAAATAATGGATCTGATTCTTGCTTTTCTTTCTTTAAATTTTAATGCTTGAAAAAAACTGACATAGTGACAGTTAATTATAACTAATACTACAGGATTTCAGTATAGAGGAATAAGTTCAAAGGACTCTGCTAGAGTTGGCATATGTCTTCAGCAAGAAGGAGTGAATTTTTGACTAAGCAAATTAATTTTGCTGGTGAAAAAACGTACAGTTGATCATACTTCCCTTTTAAATTGTATGGTTTGCTTTGTGAATCAATTGAACAAGTTACTACTTAGAAAACCATGAATGGAAGGAAGATAATTGAAGATGACAATAGCTATGGATTTGAGTATCACTTCCTTTTTTAAAGTGTTGAGGATGTGGACAGAAAGATCTTTAAGTCCTTGCAAGTTAACAAGTCAATGAGATCACTGAAGCAAAAATATTAGTGCTTCTGAATTATGAAGTTATTTCTCATTTGGGATATGTGTCCAGAGATAGCTTTTCAGTTCATGAGTTATTAGCCTATAAGTTTATAACTTATAAGGAAGGAAAATAGATCAGAAGCAATTTTAGAATGTCTCTAAATGTATTGTTAATTTGCAAACTACTGCTTGAGAAGCAGTTATACATTATACTGGAAAGGCAATAGGTTGTTATTATTATTTCCTAGAATATCTGGGTAGCTATTTAATGGAGATAAAAATGGGCATGATGGGGATGGTGGTTGCTTATATGATTCTGTGATTTAACTCTTGGAGAATACAGTCTATCATTACAAACTTTTGTTGTTTAGTAATGTCTGACTCATTGTGACCCCATTTGAGTTTTCTTGACAAAGATACTGGAATGGTTAGACATTCCTTTCTCGAACTCATTTGACAGAAGAGGAAACTGAAGTAAACAGGATTAAGTGATTTGCTCAGGATCTCACAGCTAGTAAGTGTCTGAATCCAGATTTGAACTCAGGAATAGGAGTCTTCTTGACTGGCACTCTAATCATTATGATATCTAGCTGTCCATCATTACAAACAATTGATTATCAAAAAAAATTAGTATTCTACCAAGACGAGTAGATATGAGGGTTAAGAGGGAGTGAGTAATGTTATTCAAAATCACAAATTCTGGTCTGCATTTGTGTAAGCACAATTAAAAACAGTAGGGTTTCTCACTGAACATTTTGTAAAGCTTATAAAAGACTATTATTTTGCCATGTGCTTTGAAAAGACTCTGGGGTAGAAAACATATTTTGACAAAAGCATTGTTTTAAATCTCTGAATGCAAAATTGTGATATGGTTTATGCATCAGATAAATAGTTTTAAAGCTCTTGGTGGTCAACTTAGAGAGCAACTTAGGAGTAAAATGTCTTTACATGTCTCTTTTTCTGTATCTAGCATGCAAATAATTATTGAAAGCAAGAGATATTTCCCTCCCCACCCCAAAGAATGACATGTTATTGTTGGAATTTTATGTTTAAAATGTTCTAGAACAACTTTCATATCATTGTGACAAATACAGAGAAACAAAAAAATTTCATCAGGTAGTTGAATGAGGGTGGGATACGTCACATTCAACACATAAAAAAGCTAAATCTCAGGGCAATTTTTAATGGTTCCACTAAAAGTATAGACTTAATCACTACAGCCTGTCCAGTTTTTTTTATTTTTTTTTATTTTTTTATTTCATAGTGTCACATTTTACACCTAGTTATTAGATCTATCATTACATTTGAAGTTTTCTTGGCAAAGGTACTGGAATGGTGGTTTGCTACTTCCCTCTCCAGCACACTTTACAGATGATGAAACTTAGGAAACAGGGCTAAGTGACTTGCCCAACAATAATTTATTTGAATTGACAGCATTTATTGGTATAATGGGAAAAGTCCTGGATTTGAAAGTATAAACCTTGATTCAAATGTCACTTCCATTCCATAATGTTAGTTTGATTTAAGCAAATTAAATTTTTTTCCTCACTGTGTCTCAATATTTTCAGATGTAGTATGAGAAGGTTAAGACTACATGACTATTATGCTTCTCTTTTTCTCCAAAACAGTTCATGTAATTCTTCTCAATTTTCTCCTTTTTAATTCAAAATCTAGGATTTTTTTTTTTTCATAAGAAGGAAGAAAGGAAGGAAATAAGCATTTTAAAGGCCTATGCGACAATTACTTGCCTCAATGTTTTTCAAAGTTTTTTTATTTGATACAACAACCCTTGAAAGTTGGCATTATTATTATTTTCATTTTACAGTTGAGTTAACTGATGAAGACAGAAATTATTTGCCCAGAATCACACAACTGAAATTGAACTCATCTATTAGATTCCAGTCCCAATGCTTTGTCAACAGTACTACCTAGCTGCCTCTTGTGATTGTATAGGTATAAAAAAGTCCTTTATTGAGAACAGATAAATACCTTTGCAGCAACTTATATTTTTAGAACATTGCTGTTATAAATAAGCCTAATGCCAGTTCTCTTTTAGTTTAGGCTCAATGTTGGGATGGAATGAGCACTTGTGAGTTGCTAGTCATTGAACTGTTAAAAAAAAAAAAAAGGCAGATTACAAAATCATAGCATAGCCAGGATATCCAATGAGAATGCAGTAGTAAGTAGCTTCTCTGAATAAAGTCCCCCTTGTGTTCTTACAAAAATATATCTAATCAGCAGGGCCCAACATGACTGATAGGGTATATACATGGCTTCTAATGTTTGGGGAATTTAACCGGACTAGTCATCACTAGAGGCACCTGGCTACCCTGCAAATTATGTGTTCCATTCTCTTGAGAAGACTTTTGTAGGCTTGAAAGGTGTGGAAGTCTGTAACAATAACATGTGGTTACACCATTTACCAGATCAATTGTACTTATAATAGCAGGAGTGAGGTAGGAATAAGAATAATGTTGGTATTAGAAAAGAGAGGCTGGTGGGAAGCAAAGGTGAAAGATTAAAATTGACTAACTAGAAAATATCTAGTATAGAGGAGAAATCTATAATGCCTCATTAACTACTTGAAAAAAACTTCCATATGAGGCCCAATTCCTAGGCTTCTCGACAGTTTTATCATAGTAACACATTTCTGTTTAAATCATTTTGTTAATGTCTGCTATGATTTTTCTAGGTCTAATGTTGCTGTTTTTTTCATAAATAAATGACCTGTTCAATTAAAGAACAAACAAAAAAAGAAATCCACAAGAAAAAAAAAGTCCACAAGACTGACAAAATGAGAAACAGTCTAGATATAGTTATGATGACTTTGCTTAGCTTCATACAAGCTGCCGTAAGCTGGGGTAAAGAGAGTGCATGGAAAAAAACAAAAGAAAGTATAAAAATAGGCGGAAAATATAGAATGATCTATCATAACAATCAGCATGAATGGAATGAATTTGCCTCTTCTATTTGGAAAAAGAATAACCAAATGGATTGGAAAATAGAATTTAAAAATTTGTTGTTTATAAGAATTACCCTTCAATAGTATTAAAAAAAAAAAAAGGGTGGGAGCAAAATCTATCATATCTCATTTGATCTAAAAAGTTAAGAGTAGTAACTAGGCTTTCAGACAAAATAAGAGCAAAAATAAGCTTAATTAAGAATTAAACTGAGAAACCAAATTTGGTGATAAGTAGCAGAGACAAAGAATCAATCTTAATACTTAATATACATGACGTGAGTTGCTCTACATACTTAGTGGAAAAGGTAAATGAAGAATAAGAAGAAATAGATAATAAAACAGTAATCATGAGGGAGACTGCATGTACTTTTTCCAGATTTAGATAAACATAAAAAAAGAAGCAAAAAAGGAAGTTAAAAACATGAATATAATTTTAGAAAATTTAGAAATGGGAGCTCTTTGGAGATATTGAATAGGAACACAAGGAAATTTACACATTTTGAAACTATGTACTGCACATATACAAAAATGTTATAAGGGAAAAAATTTCATAAACAAATGCAGAAAAAAAACTAAAAACATATTTTAATGATTATAGCCTCATAAAATAAAATAAAATAAATAGCCACTGGGAAAATATTAAAAAATCAATTGGAGACTAACTTAATCCTATAGAATTGTTGAGTCAAAGAAGCAAATATAAAAAAACTCATATTTTTATTTATGATAAAGACAACAATGAGACAATATTTTAAATTTTGGGGGGCATATCCAATGTAATGTTTAGGGGAAAATTTATGCCTCTAACATTTTCATTAACAAAAGTGAGAAAGAACAGATGAATGAATTCTTAATATGCCTAAGAAAACTAGAAAACTAGGAAATTAAAAACCACAGTTTTTGCTGAATAGAAATCTCAAATAGTAGAGATTAACAAAAAACCTCCATTGATAAATACAAGTATGAGTCCTTAGCTATTTGATTAGAAAGAGAAAGAGAAAAAACAAATTTCTGGCATCAAAAATGAAAAAAATAAAAATAAATGAAGACTAAAGATATTGTTATTTTTTTTCAAAGAAGGCATCACTCATGGCATCATGAGTGATTTCTTGTGGGATTGCATGTGAATTGGATTTACATGTGATTATCTTTACTTATGTGTGAATTAGATTTCTTTTTTCTTTTTTTTTCTATTCTTTTTTATTATAGCTTTTTATTGAGAGAACATATGCATGGTTAACTTTTCAACATTGTCCTTTGCAATTACTTCTGTTCCAACTTTTCTCTTCTTTCCCTCCACTCCCTTCTCTAGAAGGCAGGCAGACTCATATGTGTTAAACATATTAAAGTATATCTTAAAGACAATATATGTGTACACATTTATACAGTTCTCTTATTGCATAAGAAAAATCAAACTCAGAAAGGTAAAAATAACCTGCTAAGAAAAAAAAAAAAAACAAACATTCAAGCAGTCCACATTCATTTCCCAGTTTTCTTTCTCTGGGTGTAGTTGGTTCTGCCCATCTTTGATCAATTGGAACTGAATTGGATCTTCTCATTGTCGAAGATATGCACTTCCATCAGAATATATCCTTATATAGTATTGTTGTTGAAGTGTATAATGATCTCCTGGTTCTGCTTATTTCATGATTTGGATTTAAATAAAGAAAAGTTCTAAAAAGTTATTAACCTTATTCTTTCTTTCAGAGTTTAGTGGCAGATTAACAGTCAACAAACTTGGTGAAAGTCAGTAAATGGGTGGATGAGAATTGCTTGTTCCAAATGGTGGAAGCAAATGCTATGGGAAGAATATTATTAGAAATTATTTGGACTACTATATGTAAATAAACCAGAACATTTACATAAATGCATATTTACTAAGACATAAAGCAATGTCCCTAGAGTCAGGAGAACTATGCTGCTCATCATTTCTTATAATACAATAGTATTCCATCACAATAATAAATCATATTTTGTTCAGTCAGTCCCCAGTTGATGGGTTCCTTCAATTTCTGATTCTCTGCCAAAAAAAGAGATTCTATTAATATTTTTGTACAAATAAGTTTTTTTTCCCCTAAAAAAACAAAAACAAAAACAAAAACACCTCTTTGGGATACAGAGCTAATAGTGGTATTGCTGGGTCAAAGAGTATCTGCAATTTTATAGCATAGTTGCAAATTTTTCTCCAGAATGGTTGGACCAATTTATTATTCTACCAAGAGTATAGTAGTATCCCATTTTTTCCCACATCCCCTCTAGCATTAATCATTTTCCTTTTCTCTCATGTTAGCTATTCTGATTAGTGATAGTTCAAAATTGTTTTAATGTGTCTTTTTCTAATCGTGATTTAAAGTATTTTTACATGACTATAGTTTTAATTTTTCCTTCTGAAAATTACTTGTTTATATCCTTTGACCATTTGTCAATTCAGGAATGTCTCTTACTTTTAAAATTTGACTCAGTTCCCTATATATTTGAGAAATGAGATCTTTATTGAAACAAGATATGTTTTTTTGATATGTTTGTTTTATTGAAACTTGCTATGAAATATTCTTCCCACCTTCCTGCTTTCCTTCTAAATTTGACTGCATTGATTTTGTTTTTGCAAAATATTTTAATTTCATGTAATTAAAATTATCCTTTTACTTTGTGTGATCCTTCCAAGCTCTTGTTTGTTTATAAACTTCCTTAATGATAGATCTAACAGATCAGGTTTTCTCATGTTTCCCTTTGTGATATACTCTTTATTACACTTATTCACTTTGAACTTATTTTGGTATATATTATGAATTAGTGATCTATGCCTAGTTTCTGCCAAAATGCTTTCCAGTTTTCCCAGCAAATTTTGCTAAATATTTTAGATTACTATATTAGATTAAATACTATATTACATTATTTATACTGTATTAATACTATATTATAATATATATACTATATTAGACTTAAAAAGCTTTAGATTACTATAGTTATTACCATAGTATGTATTATATTCTATTCCATTGCTTCACCATTCTATTTTATGAAAAAATTTAAAAGCCAAACAGAGAATTTAATATTTGATCCTAGCAATAATAGGTAATCACTGGAATTTATCGAATAGGCAATGAAAAGCTATTCTGTTAAAACTGGTTGTTAGAAGCAAGTTTTACCTATGTGATACCCAATAGGTAGAGCAGAAAATTGACCTGATTAGTCAAAAGTTTCAATAAAAACTTTAGCTTGTTGGTGCCACTTAAGGTAAAGCAGTTCATAAGAACATCTCTGCTATCATCTCTGGGTTGAGAAGGAAAAGCAGAAAAGGCTTTACAAGTTTTGTTTTTGGAGTGTTTTGTTTTGTTTTGGTATTCTGAAAAAGTGGTTTGTTTTATTGACTTCATGGATTGTTTTGGTTGGTTTGTCTGGTTTAAAGAGACAACCTGAACTGCAATTCGGGGAACTACATTCTGATTGGACAATTTAGCATTTGGAATGAGCTAAGCTATTAGGTGACTAGTATATATAGTTATTACCATAGTATGTATTATATTCTATTCCATTGCTTCACCATTCTATTTTATGAAAAAATTTAAAAGCCAAACAGAGAATTTAATATTTGATCCTAGCAATAATAGGTAATCACTGGAATTTATCGAATAGGCAATGAAAAGCTATTCTGTTAAAACTGGTTGTTAGAAGCAAGTTTTACCTATGTGATACCCAATAGGTAGAGCAGAAAATTGACCTGATTAGTCAAAAGTTTCAATAAAAACTTTAGCTTGTTGGTGCCACTTAAGGTAAAGCAGTTCATAAGAACATCTCTGCTATCATCTCTGGGTTGAGAAGGAAAAGCAGAAAAGGCTTTACAAGTTTTGTTTTTGGAGTGTTTTGTTTTGTTTTGGTATTCTGAAAAAGTGGTTTGTTTTATTGACTTCATGGATTGTTTTGGTTGGTTTGTCTGGTTTAAAGAGACAACCTGAACTGCAATTCGGGGAACTACATTCTGATTGGACAATTTAGCATTTGGAATGAGCTAAGCTATTAGGTGACTAGTATAGAGAATAAGTTTGATGAGCTTTGCAGTTTTTTGTCTTAAAGGCATTGCTATTCACATGACATAACACTTTCTAAATGCCCTTTTCAGAGTGATTGCAAATTGAAAGACCTTGTAAATGTTATGTTTGAGGAGAGAAGGAAATAAAGAATAGGGAAAAAGCTTTCATGCAGAGCCTACTCTCTTTATCTACTGCCACCTAGTTGCCTGAGAAAAGAGGATTTGCTCAAGAGCAATGAAGACTAGTTTTCCATGGTATAGGAGCTCCTAAATGGATTAATAATATCAAATCCACCAGAATTTTGTGTTGCTCTAGGCATAAGGATTTTCTTCTTTTATATACTTTTCTTCCATGTTCCTATAAGTTGTGACCACTCTTTAGTATAGATATTCAATATATTGGTGGGACAGAATGATTCAATTTTATATGCATAATACATCATGATGCAAAAACATGGTGCAAAAACATAAGGGTACATTATATTGTGAGCACTTGGTCCTGTGAATGCATAAAGAAGGGCTAAAAAAAAAAAAAAAAAAAAAAGAAGGGCTCCAAATCTAGAGTAGTAAGCAGTGGAAGTAAATGAGAACCCCTCAGTAAGGTTATATCTAGGGCTCTGAGAAAGTTTCAGTATAACTATGCAGTGATGATCTGTCTTTGAGAATACAGACTTGCTGATGTGAGAGAGTAGGTTAGAAAAGAAGGATATCTCCATGCCCTACGCAAGACCTAATAGATGTTGTGTGACACATCATCTATCCATGAAGCTTCATGTTCCATTTAGAGGTTATGTGTGGTTTGCTTATACCTTGTTATAGCCACTAATATTGTTCAAATAGTGTTGTGTGCAGATACAAAAACTTCCAGACTACTGTGCCATAATCATATGATTTAAAATGGGAAGGACTTTAGAGATTTAGCCCAGTTCTCTCATTTTGGAGATCAGGAAATAAAAGTAAAATGAGGTTAAATACTCAGGCAGGGTTGCAATTAAATAGTGCAGGTCCTTTGTTTTAAAATCAATTTCTCTTTCCATCATATCAAGCAAATAAGTAGTAATCTAACAGAAAAAAATGTTTAATTTTTATTTCTTCTCTGCAAAAAGTTTGTTGGACAAGAAGGTATTCAAAGGTTCCATATGATTATAAAATGTTAAAGGCTTTTATAAAAATAACAGTAGGATACCATTCATTTATTTTGTTCTATACTTCATTAGACTCACTTGTGAATTTCTAACATTCTCTCAAAGACAGGAATAACTTTAGAAAGACCAAGTTTCTTGAAGGTTCACATGGAGTAGCAGTATTTTCATTGAGGTCATTTTTATTGCATGAGAAATTAGATTACCGATTTGTCCAAAGCAATCTGACCCTAAGGTATTCACATTAACTATCTTCACAAAAATAATTTATAAAACAAAATTTCAAATTATTAACTTAAATGAAGAATGTACCTCTTTAGTTATTGGCTATATGAATATCCTTTATGTGGAACAAACAAATATCCTGGTATCTGGGAAAATAAATTAGAAATCAGAAAGTTGTTTGAGCATCAAGCAAGGGCAAATGAAATTAGGTACTTTTATGAGATATTTTCTTCACATTTTGATAGACACATGTAACTATTCATCCATTTGTTCATATACACATGCAAACATTTATTAAGTCCCTGAGACAGATATAAAATTAAATGGCATTATTCCTATCTACATGGAGCTTAAAATCTCATATAGGGATATGATACATAGTCTTATTATAATACAAAATTGCAAAGTCCCCTTTTTTACTAGAAGGTAAAGACCAATATATATTTAGATGAAGGTGGAGAGACAGAAATGACATTATTTAAATGGACTTCAAAAGCATGAGTAAGAATTTAGTAATTGGACTAAACATGGTATAGTATATAACATGTAGATTCTATTAGAGGGTACCTTATATGTTCTTGTAGGAGTTGGGATCCTGTAGGAGATAAGATCCAGGATAAAAATAAAAAAAGTTTAGCTTTGTAAAGGATACAATTTACTTCTTTCTAGGAATTGAAGGCAAAAAAAGGAAGAAGATGTTTGGAAATTTTGAATTAAAGAGGAGAGATGAAGATGTTATGGCTTCAATTTTCTCAGTAAAACATGAGACAAGGTCATCTTTGAAGAGAGAAGGGTTAGAGAAGTATGAGGAGCTTGATGAGAGAAGAAAAGATTCAAAACAGCAACTGAGGAGAATGGGATAGCATCAATAAAGAAGAATAAAAGAGCCATTATACAGCAATGATCATGCTATACAATTTAAGATTAGATATTGTAAAACTGTAATGATCCCATTGAATACAGCTGTATAGCTTTCTTCAGGACAAGAGCAGAAATAAATAGTGAGGATGACTCAGTGTTGATATTTGTCAGAGTTTAGTTAGTAGATAAGATAAGATCTTGGAAGGGGATGTTATTGATTCACCTCTATGGGTGGCTGAAATGGAATTCTATAAATAATATGAGATAAATAGTTTGATGAATTGAAAGGTGAAATTCTTCAAGGTAATATCAATATCAGTATCTGTGTCTTCTATGTATCTATGTCTGTGTATGTAAGTTACTATCTATGTATTTATCTAAGTCTCCATGTAGAAGGGTGGTGTGAAGAGAGATTGGGATTCTTGGGAAAGAATGGAGAATAATCTGGAAGCTATTATATATTATAACAACCAAGATCTAGACAGGAGGTGCAGTTACAGATGCAGTAGTGAAGAAGAAGAGGTTGTAAAGGATGGTGGCAGAAGAATAGTCTGAAAGTATTGGTGGAGAACATGAAGCTAATTTGTTTTTGTTTTTTTGTGATCAGTGTTTTCAGGAAGAATGAGAGAAGATACAGATTTCATTGGATCGTAATAAAAGAGGCCCACATTTCTTTGAATTGAGGAAGATGGAAAGAATTTGAGATAAAGATATTTACAATTAAGTAAAGTTGTTATATTACCATCATGCTAATAATGGATGATGAAGGTTCCAAGAGAATTATGCAACAGGAGGACAAAGAACTAAGGATGAGCTAAGGATAGGGAGGGTTAAGGAATTAAAAAAAACACAAGGAAAGATAACATAAACCAGAAATTTTATATTAGCAGAGGACAATTTTGAATCACAAAATTGATTCACAGAGACAAGGAAAGCAAAAAATCTGAATTGATTAGCCTAGATAAATGAAACATTGGTCCAAGGATAGGAATGTCCATTTCAATAGATTGTCCTTTTAAATACTAGGAAAACATGAATTCAAATGGTGAATGGGGACAGAAGAATATTGTGTTTGGAAATCTAAATTTTTAGTAATAATCAATTCTTTATAAAACACAAAGGAATAAAAATACTTCTCAATTCAGAGAGCACAAATGAATGACATACACTTAAAAACAAATCTCAAAATAATGAATTGATCAGAGAACAAGTGATAAAAACAAGTGATATTAAAGGAAATGATAATAATGAGACAGTGCACCAAAATTTCTGGGACACAGCTTAAAGCATTTGGGGGATATACCTAAAATAAATATTAACAATTATGTTAATTAAATCAAATTTATAAACTAATACTTATAAAGAAAATAAAATATATACAAATAAATTAAAAATAAAAAAATTTAAAAGGCATTAAAAAGGAAATGAAAAAGTATGGACTAACAATTTAGAAACTAAAAAAAAAATGTAAAATAACCACAAAAATTTTGGAATTCAGAGGATAAATAAATTAGAAATCAAAAAAATTCAAGAACATAAAATAGAAAGCTGGTTTTTTGAAAATATTAATAAAATTGATAAACCTTTAGCCAATATTATTGAAAAGAGTAGAAAATCAAATCAGCAAAGTAACAAATAAATGAAGTGGAAAATAAAGAAATTAAAAAAAAGAATTATAAGGTTTTACTATAGTCATATGATAACAAAATTGAGAATATAAGAAAAATAGAGTTTTACATTCAAAAATGTATAAAAAATATAAGAGATTTAAAATAATCCCATATTATTAAAGGAAATTTAACTACCTCTAAAAATGACTAAAGATTTAAAACTTTTAGCTCTAAATGGGTTCATGGGAAAATTTTATCAAACTTAAAAAAAATTAGAATCAATCCAATACAAACTATTCAAAAAATTTAAAAAGAAAGCACTATATGACACCTTTTATGAGACAAATGTATCCCTAATATTAGTCCTAACAGAAACTTTATGAGTATTCATATATGCAAGGAAGGATAAAGCATGGAACAATAGATCAATATCACTAATGGCTGTTTTGTTTAAATAAAATCCTCTCCTACAGAAGACAACACATTCTTTGAAAAAATAATCTATTATTATCAATGTTAATTTATATCATGATTGAAAGAATAGTTTAACATTAGGAAAAGAATCAACATAGTCATATTAAAAGCAAAAATATCCAAGATTATCTCAATGGCTTTAAAAGAATCATTTGATAAATTGTAACACACCTATATGATAAAAACACAGTAAAATACAGATACAGAGGAACTTTAAAAAAATATCATGAAAAACAACTATTTAGAAACAAAAGCAGTATCATATGCAGTGAGAGTATACTACACTTTGCCAATTCACAAAGGAACAAAGATCAATTAAAGTTGCCCATTCTCCCCAAACTTATTTGATATAATTATAGAAATGCTGACAATAATAACAAGAAAAGAGAAAGAAATTAATAATAGAAAGATAGATGAAGAAATAAAACTCACCTATTTGCTTAGAACATGATGACTTACCTAGAAAAATACTAGGGAGTCAGCAAAGATACTAAAAGATACAAAGCCTTTTATAAATTTGAAAGATACAAAATAAACAGAGCAATAATTCTATATAATAATAAAAATTTTAGGAGTAATAGTAGAAAGAGAAGTTCTGTTCTGAATAAATACAAAATACCTAAATCTACCAAAGCACACACAATAGCTGTATAGATCTTCAATTACAAAGAGTTTCTTAAAGATAGAAAGAAAAACTTAAAGTTGTTGGAGGAATTCTCAATACTCATGACTATGGCATGAAAATACAATAAAAATAACAATACAACCCAAGTTGTTTTTTATAATTTTAATGATATATTAATCAAAGCATCCAAGATATACTTTGCAGAAGTCAAGAAAAATAACATATATGTATACATGTATGTATGGCTATATACATATATATGAGCGTTTTTATATATTTATATATATGTTTTATATATATGGAAATGCTTATATATTTGCATAAGTTTTTATATTTTATATAGTTATCTTTGTATGGATGTTGATTTCTTATCTTGTAAATTTAATACAAAGATTCCCCTCCATTTATCTACTCCTTTTCACAATACATATATGTGTATATGCACACATGAATATGTATATATCTTTATATAATTTACATACATATACATATGTATAATATATATGTACATATATACATATGTATGAACATATATATATATGTATCATGAAAAGCCATTCCTCAGTTAATAAGCGGTCAAAGCACATGAAGAAACAGTTCCAAAAAGAATCATAAATTATTGAAAACTACATTAAGGAATTCTCCAAATCAATAATGATAATGAATATGGAAATCAAAGTAACATATGCAAATAAAAGTAACATTGAAGTTTTACTTCATGTATAGAAATTCGGCAAAAATGACAAAAGAAAAGCATAATCAAAACAGAAGTGAGAAGTCAGATAACATTAATTCATTATTAATAGACCTTTGTTTTTTTGTTTTTTGTCTTTGTTCAATTCATTCAGCTATATCCTACTCTTCATGGCTCCATCTTAGTTTTTCTTTTCTTTTTTTTTTTTTTTTCCAGAGATACTCGAGTGGTTTGCCATTTTCTTTTCCAGCTCATTTTGTAGATGAGGAAAGTAAGGGAAACATGGTTAAGTGACTTGTTTAGTGTTATACAGCTTAGTTAGTGTCTAAAGCCAGATTTGAACTTAGGTCTTCCTAACTCCAGGCACAGCATTACCTATCTATTCTTGTTGCTAGTTCAATAAATCAGTAAAACCATTTTGGAAAGGAAGTGGAATTATGTAAGTTAATTTAATATAATGTCTATATATTTTCACCCAGAAATTCTATTATTAGACTTTTACCTTGTAGAAGTCATTGATGAGAGGAAAGTCCTCATATATATCAAGTTATTACATCAGTTGTCTTTGTAATAGCAAAAGAATTGGAAGCAAAGTAGAAGTCCATCAACTGGAGAATGGCTAAATAAAGTGTGTTATGTGAATGGAAGGGAATATCACTATTGTAAGAAATAAAGATGATATGATATCAAATATGATAGAGAATGATGAAAAGATCTAGATGAATTGTTACATTGTGAAATGAGGAGAGCCAAGAAAAAACAACACATGATAACTATAATTTAATGAGAAATCATGGTTCCAAATAAGGTACATGAGAAAACATCACAACCTTGCTCAGCTATAGAAGTGAAAAGGGATGATATGGTATATTGCATCTGTATAATTTTTTTTTTTAATGTTCTGTTCAGTCCTGCTGATTTTTCTATTTTTTTCCTTTAAATTTTTTTCCTTATGCCTCTTTGGGAGGGGGTTGAGAATGGATAATGAAAAAAAATTGGTGACATTAAAAAACATTAATAAAATTACTTTAAAAAGAAAAATAATGTTGCAAAATAACAAAAGACAAACTTTGTTCTCCCCAAAATGAAACTGTTCACTCTCCTCCTTAATAGGATTAGAGGATTATTGGTGTGGCACATTGCTGAGATTTTTTTTTTCAATTTACTAGTTTTGTGGAATTTTTTTCTCATTCTCTTCTCCCCCAAATATATATCTTTTAAAAAACTAAGGGATGATATATTGGGAATTTAGCAGAGGTGAGAAAATCTATGTGATGCAAATATGTCATATTTGTACATATATATGCAAAACAAAATATATTAATATAAATCTAAAAAATAAGGCTATCTCAAATGCATAAAAATTTATTTAATTAGACAATTCATAATGATGATATAATGATTGTTTTTTGGATATCATTGAATACTACCCCCCACACACACAAACACACTTTGCCCCTAAATTATTTCATCTTACAAACTCCCCTATTACTGTTGAGAGCATCAACATCCTCCCAGTATCCTAGACTCACAACATAGGAATCACCCTCAACTTATTATCTTTTACCTCTAATATTCAATCTTTTGCTAAGCACTGATCATCCCATCTTTGTAGCTTCTCTCAGGTATGTCTCTTTCTCTCCTCTGATAGTACCACCATTTTGAGGTAAGCCATCATTAGATTACTCCTGGATTATTATAGTAAACCTGTTGGTTGATTTATCTGTCTTGTCTTCCCTTACTCTAATCCACCATTTGGCTGTCAAAGTGATTTCCCTAAAGTAAGGGCTCAACTATATCAAAACCATATTTCTTAACCGCCAGTGATGACCTATTAGCTCCTAGATCAAACACAAATACTCTGATGTTCAAAGCTCTTTATAACATAGCTCATCCACTTACCTTTCTATCTTTTTGCATCTTACACCATTCCACACATTCTGTTATATGGTCTTGCTGATGAATGATAAAGATACTCCATCTTTTGGTTCCAAACATTTTCTTTGACTTTTTCTGCTACCTGCAATACTCTTCCTTCTTATTAATGCCTTTTGGCTTCCTTCAAGTCTCAGTTAAAGTTTAATCTACAGGAAGTCAATCCTTCTTAATTCTAGTGCCTTTTCCCTGCTAATTATTTTGTATTTATTCTGTATTTAGCTTATTTTTACATATTTGCTTGTTTTATCATCCTTTAGATTGTGAGCTCTTCAAGGACAGGGACTGTCGTTTCTTTGTTTCATCATCTCTTAGCAGTGTATCTGGCACTTATTAGGCACTTAATAAATACTTATTGACAGACATAATAAACATAGACCCACATACACACAAAGCTTGTATGACTCAAATTTTCACTCTTTGTGTGTGAGGGATATTACTGCATCTCTTTATAGAATCACAGAATTATAAAGCTGGGGCTAGAATTGACTTTGGATAGTTTCTAATTTTTCCTTTAGAGTTGAGGGAACTGAAATCTGGAGAATTTTAAGGTCTTGTCTAGTATCATAGAAGCAGTGTCATGTAACATGCAAGATTTGGGCTTGTATCCTCTGGCCTTACAGCCACTATTCTTTCCAATATACCAATATATGTTTGAAATCTGTTGTTTAGTCATGTTTATTTTCTTGTCAGTTTTTCATGCATTAAGAGATGATTTTTTTAAAAAAGGTTCCTCTATGTCACATTCTGAATCTGGAATCTTAGAGATTCTTAAGATACATGACCTCTGATAGTTGAAGTTACCACTAAATCCATGATAGAGACAAATTCACCCCATTGGCTGAATATTAATGGCTCTTTGCCCAATTTCATTATCTCTCCACATTTTGAAAATAACTATAACAACATATTCCTGACTTCTTAGAGGCACTTATCTCACCTTAACATACTATTATGTGTTATCTTATTTCATTTTTAGAGCATAAGAAGACCAATTTGTAACAATATTAAATAACTTCCCTACTTATTAAAATAACTGTGAATCTAGTGGTTGTGAAAAGTGTCAGATTGATGACTCTGTAGTCTAAAACACTCTAGTAAGCCACAGAAAGGAAATGGAAACCTTTTGCTCACTTCCTTCCAAAAATCTTTGACTTAAACCTGGAAGAAGGGAATGATTATTGGTCTCTAGTGATTCACTCTGAAATTTCCTTGAAAGCCCCCAAACAGGAAACAAAAAGGCAGGACTAAAATAAAAGTGTTTTCCTCCTTTAAACTGTTAGTAATTAATAGAGGAAATACATGTGAAGAAATCCTTTCCTTCCCATCCTATGACTATATACATATCAGCTTTATTGTTAGGGGAAGGATGAATTAATTAAATCTTTAATATAACTCATTATTAATAGAATAAGGCAAGCTTATGAGAGTTCAGTTAAAGGAGATGATGAAAAACTTCAAATAAGTAAACAAATAATCAGCTTAATATAAGCTTCCTAATCTTTTACTATCATGCTAAATCTCACTTTTTCTGGATTCAACCATAGATTTTAAATGATATTACTATTCAGTCATTGAATCTTAGAATGTCAGAGCTAGGAGGGACCTTGAGGTCATTCATTCATTTTACAGATAAAGAAACTAAAGCCCCACAGGGTGAAATAGCCTACTGAGGCACAAAGTAAGTTAAAGAGCTAATAATGTTAAAAATCCAGTACCACAATGTTCTTACCACTGAATAATATAAAGTTTTTTTTTTTAAATCATCCCATCTTTTACACACACACACACACACGCACGCACACACACACAGAGCTAAGATCCAGTACTGTTATAACATTGTTAGAACAGACCATGAATAAAATGACTATATCTAGTTACATATATATATAGTACAGTAAGCAGGTGGATGCTGCATTTTCAGTAATACCAAAGGGATGGTAGAGTATTCAAAAAAAAAAGAACTATAATAATCATGTCTTAGACAGATAATATGTTTCTTTTGTGACATTGTCAGCTAAATAAAGCAATCTGTCAGCAGCTGTTGTATGTATGTATGTATATGTGTATGCTGGTCTATTTTTCAAAGTGGGTTTTATTAGGAAGTGTTAGTTAAATAAAGTCTATGGACCTTGAATTAGCTATCTGCTTCTGAAAATACTCCTGTAATAAAGTGGAATGAAGACCTTTACAAGATGATACCCTAACAAGATTTTTGCCTTACTGAAAAGTTCTTGACATTGTTGATGTATCTAGTGCTTGAAGGAGGGTCTGAATCAAGTGGTATGATGACTTTTTAATTTAAAGAATCTTTATAACCTCCCAGTTATTCATTCTCCCCTCTTCGATAACATCAAATTTTTAGATAACTATAATTAAGATGACATGAATTCTATTCCATTCCCTGGGTTCTGTTCTCCTCTCCCACACTTGCTGCTTATAACCTGGCTGGCTATGTGTGGTTATACAATTTACTTTTTCTTTCCTAGACTTCATTTTATTTCATTATCTATAAAATAAGGGAATTAGACTAGAGGATATTTAAGGTCCTTTCCAAAAACTTTCTTATGATTCAAGTAGTATATATAAATAAAATTTAAGAATTGTGTTACATAGAAAGGTGAAGAGATATTAAAAAAGCATGATGGGCAGCTATCAATTATAAAAATTATACTTATGTCCTTATTTAGAGTCAATGAGATACATTGGATAATTTCCTTTTTTAAAAAAATGAGATTTTTTTTGTTGTTGTTTTCACATCACTTACATTTCAAAGTATCCTTTCCCAAAGAAATCCTTTATAACACAAATTAAAAAAAGATAGAGGAAAAACTATGTAGCTAAACAAATCAACATATTAAAAGATTAACATACACATAAATGTATGTATATAATCTTTCATAGTCATAGCACCCAATTTATATAAAGACAGAGGAAGCTACATTCTTATATTATTTGTATCTACATTTGGACAAAAATTATTTGCATTGAAAGCTCTGTCTGATATTTATTCCTACTTTCTTTTTTATGTATTGCATTTATGTTTTGAACAATGCTGTATGGAGCAAATGGGGAAACTGAGACTTGAATCTGTTGCATTTTATTCCATGTTCAAAATTGTTCTTACTACATGATCATATGCCATTATATCCTGATATGTATGGTTGAAAGGGCATCATAATTCCTATTTCAGTTGGTAACTAAAGCAATAAATTTTTAGAATTCCATTTCTCTCATTTCTCTGCAGTAGTTTCTTTAGAGAACTGCCAGGAAAAAATCTTCTAGCCTCTACACATATTCACTCTCATCAATTATGTTCCTATACAATTCAAGAATTCTATGCTAGTATAATGGATAATAGATAGTGATTCATTAAACTAATGGTAGATTTCAGGGTTTGAACTTAAAGGAAACATACTGTGTATGAAATTCCCTAACAATAACAACTATTATAAAAGTAGACACACTTGTGGAACTATAGAGTTATGCTTTTTATTTTTAGACTATATGTATGTTTAATCTTACTAAATATGTTAACGCCAATCAAAAGAGATTCATACATTAAAAATATTTCTTTCTTTTATTAGCTTTCACTCCAAGATTGGAAAGGAAAGACTACAAAATAACAATAAATAGATGATCATTTGATCCTTTAATTTTTTTCAATTCATTCCAATCTACAGAAAATTTAGCACTCATATGCATTTTTACTAGTGACTCAAAGAAATACTGGAGAATTAGTGGACATTTTCATGGAAGAAAAAGGCAAATAACATTTTTTTTTTATGTTCAAAATAGGGATGAGTGATACTTTGAGAGAACACATGCTGTCATGCATGGCTAGGTTAGCTATTTAGGGACAGGAATAGGAAACCTATGTTTGAAAGGTTCATTCAGCACTTAAGTGCAAAGAAGGGTTGAATTAATTATATTTATGGACAGAAACCAATGTAATAATAATTTTTTTAAACTTCCAAAAATCTTTAGGCTGAAAGGCCCTTATTACTTATAATCATATCAAAAAAAATTGACAAAAAACATTGTACACAATGGCAACAAGATTATGTGATGATCAACTCTGATGCACTTGGCTCTTTTCAATAATGAGATGATTCAGGCCAATTCCAATGGACTTGTGATGAAGAAAGAAGATTATGGTAACTGAATATGGATCACAACATAGTATTTGTACCTTTTTGTTGTTGTTTGCTTGCTTTTTTCTTTCTTTCTCATTTTTTTCCCTTTTTTTGATCTGGCATTTTTTGTGCAGCATGATAAATGCGGAAATATGCATAAAGGAATTGCACATGTTTAACATACATTAGATTCCTTGCTTTCTGGAAGAGGGGAGTGGAAGGAAGAAAAGGAGAAAAACTTGGAACACAGGATTTTCCAGGGGTATTAGAGGTTGTCTTTGCATGTGTTTTGAAAATTAAAAAAAACTATTATTTTAAAAAGGGACAAAAACGAAGAATCAAACAGAAGTAATCTATTTTAGAAGAGAATGTGAGGTCTTTGGAGCTTTTGCAGTAATTTTTTACAGAAGAGGTGGGAACAAAAATGGAATAATCTGAAAGACTTTTACTCAACTTGCCTGTTCTGTAGAGTTGGAACAATCATGAAAAAATGGATATGAAAATCAAAGCCTTGACAATATATTTTTTCTAGTTTTTTTTCCTACCTTTGATTAATAGTAACAGGACTTATAGAGAAATTTCTTTCAGGTGAAACTTTATACCAAGAACCGTGAATCTGGGAATAAAGATAATAATAATAATTAAGACTTTTGCATCATTCCTCCAAAGTTTTAGTTCTAATAGTTTAGTATTGTGCTTGACACACAATGTGCTTAATAAATGTTTTGGACTTGAGATTAGGAAGGTCTGATTTAGAATCCTGCCTCAGTCATGTGTTGCTTGTATGATCCTGGAAAAATAACAATAGAACTAATTTCTTTTTTTATTTTTTAGTGGAATTTTATATAAAACTTTATTGCTTTCAAAGAGCTTACATATATATATATGCACATATATATATATATATATGTATATCTCCTTTATGATTTTAAAAAAAAGATCTATGAGGTAGTTTCTATTTTTAACCGTATTTTATGGATAAGGAAGCTCAGGCAGACATATTAAAAGACTTTTCCAGGAACCCTAATCTCAAGTCCAAAACTCTATCCACTATGCTACTTACATGACAATATGTGATATCTGGCTGCTCTCAGAACATGGTAATAGAGAGATTATAGAATGAAGGAAGTTTTTTAGATATATTTCTATATTAATGATGTTGTAAAAGAACAATCAGAACAAAAAGGAAAAAACACGAGAAAGAAAACAAATTGAAAAGTGAAAATAATGTTTTGATCAGCATTCAATCTTTTTAAAGATTATTTTATTTATTTATTATTGAAGCTTTTTATTTTCAAAACATATGCAAGGATAATTTTTCAACATTTACCTTTGCAAAATCTTGTTTCCAATTTCCCCCACCTCTTCCCTTAGAAGGCAAGTAGTGCAGTATATGTTAAATATGGTAAAATATATGTAAATCCAATATAGGCATGCCTATTTACATAAATTATCTTGCTGCACAAGAAAAATCAGATCAAAAAGGAAGAAAAATGAGAAAGAAAATAAAATCTAAGCAAACAATAAAAGAAGTGAAAATGCTATGTTGTGATCTACACTCAGTTCCTACAGTCCTCTTTCTGGGTGGAGATGGCTCTCATCATCACAAGCTCACTGGAACTAGCCTGAATCATCAGAGCTAACTTCTTTCAGTGATATTTGATATCAGAGATTCTTAGACACTTTTGTGTTGGGGATTCTTTGGTTTGTTAAACCTATTGATCCTGTCTCAAAATAATGTTTATAAATATATGAAATAAAATACACATGACTACAAAGCAGTAAGAAACTGAAATGAAAATATTGTTAAGGCAGTTAAGCAATCCAGTGGATAGAACACTGGGTCTAAAGACAAGAAGATGCTAATTCAAATCCATCCTCACATTCTTGTTATGTGACTTTGCTTAAGATACTTAATTTGCATTTTCTTCACTTTTTCTCAACTATAAAATGCAGATTGTAATCACACTTACCTCCTAGGATTGTTAGGGATCAAATTAGATAATATTCATTAAGTTCTTAGCACAGTGGCTGGCACATAGTAGTTGCTATTTAAATGTTATCTATTACTAGTATTGCTGCTGGTGGTACTGCTATTAAAATGTACATTAAAAATTTCATAGATCACAGATTAGGAATCATTTTACTACATTAGGAAAGGCATAAAACACCTGGTCTCCAAAGGTCTTTACCCCTGTCACATGGCAATATAGTCTATCATGCATAGATTTCAAGGGAAAATATACACATACATTCAAACATACATACACACTTATGTAATTAATTATATATACATCTGTTTGTCATCTATCTATCTTCCAGGTGCTTCTTTTTGGGATGATATTGTACTAATTGTATCAAATCCGGGAATATTGTAGAACCTTCTTTTTTAAATTAATTTTATAATTATAAATTTTTTTGACAGTACATATGCATGAGTAATTTTTTTTTACAACATTATCCCTTGTATTCATTTTTCCAAATTTTCCCCTCCTTTCCTCTACTCCCTCCCCTAGATGACAGGCAATTCCATACATATTAAATGTGTTACAGTATAACCTAGATACAATATATGTGTGTAAATCCAATTTTCTTGTTGCACTTAAGAATTGGATTCTGAAGGTATAAGTAATCTGGCTAGAAAGACAGTGCAAACAGTTCACATTCAATTCCCAGTGTTCCTTCTCTGGGTGTAGCTATTTCTGTCCATCATTGATCAACTGGAAGTGAGTTGGGTCTTCTTTATGTTGAAGATATCCATTTCCATCAGAATATATCTTCATACAGTATTGTTGTTGAAGTGTATAGTGATCTTCTGGTTCTGCTCATTTCACTCAGCATCAGGTCATGTAAGTCTCTCCAAACCTCTCTGTATTCATCCTGCTGGTCATTTCTTA
Source organism: Sminthopsis crassicaudata (assembly GCF_048593235.1). NCBI lineage: Eukaryota > Metazoa > Chordata > Mammalia > Dasyuromorphia > Dasyuridae > Sminthopsis > Sminthopsis crassicaudata. The sequence goes on from NC_133619.1 coordinate 376,906,516, forward strand.
CAGAGCAATAATATTCCATAACATTAATATATCATAATTTACTCAAACATTCTCCAATTGATGTTCATCCACCCATTTTCCAGCTTCCAGCCACTACGAAAAAAGCTGCCACAAACATTTTGGCACATAAAGGTCCCCCTCCCCTCTCTAGTATTTCTTTGGGATATAAGCCCAGTAGTAGCACTGCTGGATCAAAGGGCATGCACAGTTTGATAACTTTTTGGGCATAGTTCCAAATTGCTCTCCAGAATGGCTGGATTCTTTCACAACTCCACCAACAATGCATTAGTGTCCCAGTTTTCCCACATCCCCTCCAACATTCATCATTATTTGTTCCTGTCATCTTAGCCAATCTGACAGGAGTGTAGTGGTATCTCAGAGTTGTCTTAATTTGCATTTCTCTGATAAGTAGTGATTTGGAACACTCTTTCATATGAGTGGATATAGTTTCAATTTCATCATCTGAAAATTGTCTGTTCATATCCTTTGACCATTTATCAATTGGAGAATGGTTTGATTTCTTATAAATTAGAGTCAGTTCTCTATATATTTTGGAAATGAGGCATTTATCAGAACCTTTAACTGTAAAAATATTTTCCCAATTTGTTACTTCCCTTCTAATCTTGTTTGCATTAGTTTTGTTTCTACAAAAGCTTTTTAATTTGATGTAATCAAAATCTTCTATTTTATGATCAATAATGATCTCTAATTCTCCTTTGGTCATACATTCCTTCTTCCTCCACAGGTCTGAGAGGTAGACTATGCTCTGTTCCTCTAATATATTTATGATCTCATTCTTTATGGCTAAATCATGGACCCATTTTGATCTTATCTTGGTATATGGTGTTAAGTATGGATCCATACCTAATTTCTGCCATACTAATTTCCAGTTTTCCTGACAGTTTTTTTTCAAATGATGGTATCTTTGGGTTTGTCAACCACTAGATTGCTATAGATATACCCTTTTTTGTCCTTTGTACCTAATCTATTCCACTGATCGACTGGTCTATTTCTTAGCCAATACGAAATGATTTTGGTGACTGCTGCTATAAAATACAGCTTTAGATCAGGTACAGCTTGACCACCTTCATCTGACTTTTTTTCATTAATTCCCTTGAAATTCTCCACCTTTTATTCTTCCATATGAATTTTGTTATTATTTTTTCTAGGTCATTAAAATAGTTTCTTGGGAGTCTGATTGGTATAGCACTAAATAAATAGATTAGTTTGGGGAGTAAGGTCATCTTTATTATATTCGCTTGGCCTATCCACGAGCACTGAATGTCTTTCTAATTATTTAAATCTGACTTTATTTTTGTGGCAAGTGTTTTGTAATTTTGCTCATATAATTCCTGACTTTTCTTTGGTAGATGGATTCCCAAATATTTTATACTCTCGACAGTTGTTTTGAATGGAATTTCTCTTTGTATCTCTTGCTGTTGCATTTTGTTGGTGATGTATAAAAATGCTGAGGATTTATGTGGATTTATTTTGTATCCAGCAACTTTGCTAAAGTTCTAAATTATTTCTAATAACTTTTTATTAGAATCTCTGGGGTTCTCTATACCATCATATCATCTGCAAAGAGTGACAGTTTGATTTCCTCATTACCTACTCTTATTCCTTTAATCTCTTTCTCAACTCTTATTGTCAAGGCTAGCATTTCTAATACAATATTGAATAGTAATGGTGATAGTGGGCAACCTTGTTTCACTCCTGATCTTACTGGGAAAGGTTCCAGTTTATCTCCATTACATATTATGCTTACTGATGGTCTTAAATATATGCTCCTGATTATTTTAAGGAATAGTCCATTTATTCCTATACTCTCAAGTGTTTTTAGTAGCAATGGATGTTGTATTTTATCAAATGCTTTTTCTGCATCTATTGAGATGATCATATGGTTCTTATTAATTTGATTATTAATATGGTCAATTATACTAATACTTTTCCTAATATTAATCTAGCCCTGCATTACTGGCATAAATCCTACTTGATCATAGTGTATTATCCTGGGGATGATTTTCTGAAGTCTTTTTGCTAATATCTTATTTAAGATTTTAGCATCAATATTCATTAATGAGATTGATCTATAGTTTTCTTTCTCAGTTTTCAACCTACATGGTTTAGGTATCAGTACCATGTCTGTGTCATAAAAAGTGTTTGGTAGTACTCCTTCATCCCCTATTTTTTCAAATAATTTATATAACATTGGGGCTAATTGTTCTTTAAGTGTTTGGTAGAATTCACATGTAAATACATCTGGTCCTGGGGATTTTTTTCCTAGGGAGTTGATTAATATCTTGTTCTTTTTCTTTTTCTGAAATGGGACTATTTAAGCAGTTTACCTCCTCCTCTGTTAATCTAAGAAGCCTATATTTTTGGAGGTAGTCATCCATTTCACTTATCAAATTTATTGGCATAAAGTTGGGCAAAGTAACTCATTATTTCTCTAATTTCCTCTTCATTGATGGAAAGATCCCCCTTTTCATTTTTAAGATTAACAATCTGATTTTCCTCTTTCCTATTTCTGATCAGATTTACCAAAGTTTTATCTATTTTATTGGCTTTTTCATAAAACCAACTTTTAGTTTTATTTATTAATTCAATAGTTTTTTACTTTCAATATTATTGATTTCTCCTTTTAATTTTAGTATTTCAAGTTTAGTTTTTTGTTGGGGTTTTTAATTTGGTCTTTTTCTAGCTTTTTAAGTTGCAGGCCCAATTCATTAATCTTCTCTTTCTCTATTTTGTTCAAATAAGCCTCTAAAGATATAAAATTTCCCCTTATTACCACTTTAGCTGCATCCCACAAATTTTGCTATGATGTCTCATCATTGTCATTATCTTGGGTGAAATTATTAATTGTTTCTATAATTTGCTGTTTTATCCAGTCATTCTTTAAGATGAGATTATTTAGTTTTCAATTACTTTTTGGTCTATTTACCCCTAACTTCTTGTTGAATGTAGTTTTTATTGCATCGTGATCTGAGAAGAAGGCATTTACTACTTCTGCATTCCTGTATTTAATTTTGAGATCTTTATGTCCCAATATATGATCAATTTTTGTATAGGTTCCATGAACTGCTGAGAAGAAAGTATACTATCACCATTCAGTTTTCTCCAAAGATCTATCATACCTAGTTTTTCTAATGTTCTATTTACCTCTTTAATTTCTTTCTTATGTGTTTTGTGGTTTGATTTATCTAATTCTGAGAGTGCAAGTTTGAGATCTCCCACTATTATAGTTTTGCTGTCTATTTCTTCTTGCAACTCTCTTAACTTCTCCTTTAGGAAGTTAGATGCTATACCACTTGGTGCATATATATTTAGTATTGATATGGCTTCATTGTCTATGTTACCTTTTAGCAGGATATAGTTTCCTTCCTTATCTCTTTTAATTAGATCAGTTTCTGCTTTTGCTTGATCTGAGATAAGGATGGCTACCCCTGCTTTTTTGGCTTTACCTGAAGCATAATAGATTGTGCTCCAACTTTTTACCTTTATTCTGTATGTATCTCTCTGCTTTAAGGGTATTTCCTGTAAACAACATATTGTAGGCTTCTGACTTTTGATCCATCCAGTCTGCTATCCATCTCTGTTTAATGGGAGAATTCATCCCATTCACATTTACAGTTAAAATTACTAATTCTGTATTTTCTGCCATCATATTATCCCCTGATTATGCTTTTTTCCCCTTGTCCCCCCTGAACCCCTTCCCCAGTATTTAATTTATGGACCCCACTTGTGATGCGCAGCCCTCCCTTTTTAGTATCTCTTCTCCCTCCTTTTAAGTCCCTTCCCTTTTCTTGTACCCTTCCCTTATTCCCCTTTTCATTTTCCCTTTTCCTCTCCCCCCTTATAATGAGGTGAGAGAGAATTCTCTGAAAAACAAATATGTCAATTATTTACTCTTTGAGCCTACTCTGATGAGAGTAAGATTCACACAATTTTTCTCTCCCTCTCTAAATTCCCTCAGATGTAGTAGATTTTCTATGCCTCTTCCTGGGATGTAGTTTCCCTCTTTTTATCTCTCCTTTCCCTTTTTCTGATATTATCCCCTTTTCTTTACTGTTTCCCTTTTTTGTTATATCAGTAAAATCAAATTATCCATATGGACTTTCTGTATATACACAACAGAGATACAGTTATCAAGAGTTCTTTTTACCTTTTTCTGCTTCTCTTAAATCTTGTGGATGTAGATCAAATTTTTTGTTTAAGTCTGGTTTCTTTCTTAGAAACAAATGGAATTCCTCTGTTTCATTAAATAACCATCTTCTTCTGTTGAAGAAAATGCCAAACTTAGCTGGGTAGTTTATTCTTGGTTGCAATCCTTGTTCTTTTGCCTTTCAGAATATCAGGTTCCAGGCCCTTCGATCCTTTAACGTGGAGGCAGCCAGATCTTGTGTGACCCTTATTGTGGCACCTTGATATTTGAGTTGTTTTTTCCTAGCTCCTTGCAATATTTTTTCCTTAGTTTGGTAGTTCTGCAGCTTAGCCATTATGTTCTGAGGAATTCTTTTTTTAGGGTCTTTTTCAGAAGGTGTTCGATGAATTATTTCAGTGGCTATTTTCCCTTCTGTTTCTTTTATCTCTGGAAAGTTCTCTTTGATGATTTCCTGTAAAATAGAATCTTGGCTCTTTTTTTTAATCATAATTTTCGGGAAGTCCAATGATCCTCAGATTATCTCTCCTAGATTTATTTTCCAGTTCTATACATTTTCCTAGTAAATATTTGACGTTATTCTCCAACTTTTCATTTTTTTTTTGTTTTTTGTTTTGTATGACTGATTCTTGGTTTCTCAATAAATCATTAATTTCTATTTGTTCAGTCCTGATTTTTAATGAGTTATTTTCTTCATTCACATTTTTTAATTCTTTTTTTATATGCCCAATTGAGTTTTTAAATGAATTATTTTGCTCTGTTAAATTTTTTTCCATTTCACTATTTTTTTATTTTTAATTTTTTTTTTAGTGAATTATATTTTCTTTTTCCAAATCACAAATCCTACTTTCTTGGGAATTTTTTATCTTTTCCAATTCAGAAATCCTACTTTCCTGTGATTTTTTAACCTTTTCTAATTCACAAATTTTGTTTCCCTGCACTCCTGTGAATTTTTTATTTATTCCAACTCAAATTTCAGGACATTGTTATTCTCTATCATAGCTTCTCTTTCCTTTCCCCATTTTTCTTCAAACTCTCTTAACTTTTTAATAGTCTCTTTTAGGAGAGAGTTATTTGATGGGGGGCAGATATCATTCCCCTTTAAGGTGTTATCTGGAGACTGTCTGCTGTTAGCCTCCTCAGGGTTGGATACCCACTCTTTCTCTGTATAGAAGGTGTCAATTATTTTCTTCAGCTTCTTACTCATTGTTAAAACTCTGTGGGGATCTGTGCTTTGGTAGGAAATTTAACAGCTTCCTCCCAGATCGGATGGATGCAGCGATCCTGTGACTGGGAAAAGAGAGAGCTCTGGGAGAGAGTTCCCCTCCCCCTTCCCCAGAAGTGCCTCAGAGGTGGTTAGCATACCTGCACTGAGAGGAGTGCCCAATGAGGAACCCCGCTGTGTGGCCTAGCGACTGCTCTGAGGCTAGGGCTGAGCAATAAATGCATCATAAACCCAAGCCAAAGCCTACTGTGGGGCTTGGATATTAGCAGCTGATGCTAAAAGCCCCTGCACTCAAACTGGAAGTGTCTGCCCAGAAACCACAGTCCTTGCTGTGGAGGTTCCACTATTCTGGGAGTTCTACTGCTGCTGGAATTTTGCTACTGCTAGAATTCTACTGCCTCAGGCTGAGCCCTGCATTACATGGATTAGAGGCTGCCCTGGGCTGTGTTTCCCCGCTGTTCAGGTTCTTAACTGCCCTGAGCAAAAGCCCTGGAAACCAGAAGGCAGCTACAAAGCCGTGCCAAGATTGGTGTTAGGTCACTTCCAGATTGGGGTGGTTCTACGATCTGGCTTTCTATTTTAAAGTAGCTTTGATTTCTCTTCTGATCTGCTGTTTTATAAGCAGAGTAGAGCTATCAGCCTATGCCATATTCCTATATCTCAGTGGCTTCTCTGATCCCAGAGTTCTTCCCAGACCGTTTGGCACAATGTGCTTGCACCCAGTCCAACCTGTCTGTGCTGATCTTTTTTTCCTCCCCTTGGAATCGACCTTTTCTGTTGAAATTCCAGATTATCTTCAGCTGGTAAGTTGTGCTTCTAATCCTTGTGGTTTTTATCATTCCAGCATTATTTTTGAGGTTGATTTAACTAGTTGGTATTGAGGGAAGAGGGGAGCTTACAAATTCGCATGTATCTTCTCCACCATCTTGGCTCCATCCCCACTGTAGAAACTTCTAAATGAAGTCCATGGATACTCAAAAGACTGGTCTAACAATCTACACAAGAAAAAAGTCAGGTAAAGAATATTTATTTTCCAGAATATGATATGCTCTGGCATGGGTATTCCATTGACTTAATTCATCAACATATGCGTGTCTTGTAGAAGCACTGCAGATGGCTAATGAGCTAGAACACAAACTGTATAAAAAGAAAAGAGATTTGTATTGGTTACAATTAGGAAATTCCACAGCAAAGTCAACCATCCTAAGCTACTTCCTGACATTAATCCCTTTCCTCCCAAATCCCCATAAGACCAACATTATTATAATGAATATATATAGCTACAAATTTTTGAAAAATCACATTTTGAAAAGCTAAAGTTCAGGAGTACCAAAAGATTATGAAGAAATGCGTGGTATTATTTAGTCATGTCCAACTCTCTATGACCCCATTGTAATTTTCTTAACAAAGATATTAGAATAGTTTACTATTACCTTCTCCAGATTATTTTATAGATGATGAACTGAGGCAAACAGGGTTAAGTGTCTTGCCCAAAGTCACACAGATAGTGTCTAAGGCCAGATTTGAGCTCAGGAACTTAAGCCTTCCTAACTTCAAGCTCAACATTCTATGCCCTGTGCCACCTAACTGCCTGAAATATGTATTAGGCATCCCTCAGTTGCAGCATGTTACCAATGATATCTTGAACTCTACTTATAAGTGGAAAAATTTTAGGATTTTATAGAGAGTAGAAAGGGACTACAAAGGGCATATAATCCTATCATCCATTTTATTTTATATAAGGAAATAATCTTTGTGAGGTAATGCTTTTCCCAAGGTCACTGAGATAGCAGACATCAGAAGCAGATTTTAAATGCCATTCCTTTGACATCAAAGTCAGTGACACACACAAAAACACACACACATACACACACACTTACACACACGTATATACATATACTATGTATATAATGTAATACATGCATACACATACATACATATACATTATATATGTGTGTATATATATAAGTATATATATATATGTATATAATTTTCTTCCAATTGCATGTTAAAATAATTTTTAACATTTTAAAAATGTTCCAAATTCTATCATTCTCTTCCTCTTTTTTTCACATTCCCTCTTCTTGAATGAAAGAAAGTGAAAAATATCATGCTTCAATCTGTATTCAAACAAGTTCTTTCTTTAGAGACAGATCATATGTTTCATCAGTATCCTTTGGGATTATCTTGGAGTATGGTATTGCTGAGAATAGCTAAGCCATTCACAATTCTTCTTCAAAAAGTATTCTTGTTACTTTGTACCACTGCTGGTTCTTTTTACTTCACTCAGCATCAGTTCATGTAAATGTTTCCAAGTTTTTTTCTGAAATCACCCTGCTTATTATTTCTTATAGCACAATAATATTCCATTATAGTCTAATTCTTAGCCACCACAAAAAGAGCTGCTATAAATTTTCTTTTGTATAAATAGGTCCTTTTCCCTTTTTTCAGATGTCTTTGATATATAGATCTAGCAGTGGTATTGCTGGATCAAAGTCTATGAACAATTTTATAACTCTTTGGGAATAATTCCAAAGATCATTTTGATACAATGTTTACAATGCATTAGTATCAAAGTTTTCCCACATTTTGTCCAATATCTATCATTTTTCTTTTTTTGTCATATCAACCAATCTGATATGTGTAAGGTGGTATCTTAGAGTGGTTTTAATTTACATTTTTCTAGTCAATAGTTATTTGGAGCATTTTTTTTCCCCATATGACTATAGATAGCTTTTATTTTTTTGCCTGAAAATTGCCTATTCATATCCTTTGATTATCAATTTGGAAATGACTTTTATTTTTTAAAATAAATTTGATTCAGTTTCCTACATATTTGAGAAATTAAGCCTTTATTAGATGCAGTGTTTGGGCTAGCTTTTTGGAGGTCCTTCGGAAGAGCCTTGGTCTCAGCAGGATAGACACTAGGAGAATGGACAAGAATAGAGTCCAAAATCAGTCTGTGTCTGTTATAGTCTGACCCAGTCTCCTCCAGCAGTCTGTCAGTCTGCCAGTCTCATCCACTCTCTTCCCCAGTTTGACTTTGTCCTTAGTTACAATTTTTAAAACAGTTTGCTGTTTCCTTGTAATTTTAGATGCATTTAAAAATCAGTGTTTTTTAATTTTAAAAATTGTAGCATCACAAAAAGTGGTCAACCATTTATAAAAAGAGAAAGGGATAACATATAAACTGTCTTCCATAAAGTCTTTAGAGAATGTTAACAAATCTTAGTGGTGGGCCTCCAATTTATTGAATGAAACCTCTTGGGGGTTTGTTGAAATTAATGAGTGGACATGACCAAGAAATGCAGAGGATGTAAAATTACCAATGCATTATTATTCATACTGTTGTCAGAGAGTACCTACCTAGATCACAGAGTCAGGAGGTAATGATATAAGTAGGTATGATTTTGCTCTAATTCATTTATATAAAACTTTCTCAGTTCTCTTTATATAAAACATAATATGTCTAGACCAATTAAGATGTTTGCTTGGTGATCATTATCAAGAACAAAACTTATGTATGTGGAGATCAACAAAGGTTTACTAATATCATCCTCTAAGTTACCAAGACTAACTGATTACAAACTGCAAGTCTGTGTGTGATATCATACAGTTAGATAAATAAGTAAATAAGCATTTATTAAGATCTTATACCCAGAACTGGGCTAGGTACTGCAGAATAAGCATAAAAACCATAAAAATCTTTTAGGGAGTTTAGAAATTAGTTGAAGGGATCATAATAATTTAAGGGTTTATATTTATGGCATTTATCAATCAGTCAACAAATATTTATTAAGTATCTATATACAAGGCATTTTGTTAGATACTGTAGATAAAAGCACAAAAATGAAACAGTCCTTATTCACAAGAGCTTATAATCTAATGAGAGATATAATAAGGACATGTGAAATGCTAATAAATGTATATGTTATGTATTATTATGTAAGTTATATAAAATGCATATATATATTTTGGCTAAGGCAATTGGGCTTAAGTGACTTGCCTAGGGTCTTATACTACTCAGATCCTCCTGACTTCAGGGCTGGTGCTCTATCCACTGTGCCACCTAGTTGCCCTATGGAATCATTTCTTTGTTGTCATGATTCTCTGAGAACAAAGGACAAACCACGATGAGAGTATATTTGTATATATAAGTATGTGTGTGTACATTTATGCTATGGATAAAATAATTAGAAAAGAGCACATTTTTTCATAATTAAGGAAAACAAATTTGCATAATGGTCATATCCAAAAAAGTGCGACTCATTCTGAATATTTATTCCTTCCTTTCTCTGTCATTGCTTTTCTGGAATCATGTTTAAATATTGCAATATTCAAAGTTTTTAGGTCTCTCAAAATTAGTTTGCTTTTTTTTATAATGAGGTTTGTTACTATATGAATCATTCTACTGGTTCTGCTCACTTCATTCTTCATTAATTAATATTCCCAGGTGCCCCATTAGTTTCTGATTTTTTGTCCCCTCAAAAACAGTGGCAATAACAATGCTTTTGGAAGCCCTCTTTGTAGTGGGTAGAAACAGAAAATGGAATGGATGCCCATCAATTGGGGAATGGCTGAATAAATTATGGTACGTGAATGTTATGGAATATTATTGTTCTGTAAGAAATGACCAACAGGATGATTTCAGAAAGTCCTGGAGATATGAACTGATGCTGAGTGAAAAAAGCAGGACCAGGAGATCATTATATACTTCAACAATGATGATCAATTCTGATAGATATGACTTTCTTCAATAATGAGATGAACCAAATCAGTTCCATTTGGTCAGTAATGAATAGAACCAGCTACACCCAGAGAAAGAACTCTGGGAAATGAGTGTGAACCACTACATAGTATTTCCAATCCCTCTGTTTTTGTCCACTTGCATTTTTGATTTCCTTCAAAGGTTAATGGTACACTATTTCAAAGTCCAATTCTTCTTATGCATCAAAGTAACTATATAGACATGTATACATATATTGTATTTAACATATACTTTAACATATTTAATATGTATTTAACATCTGGGGGAGGGAGTGGGGGGAAGGAGAGGAAAAATTGGACCAAAAGGTTTTACAAAATCTTGTAAATAAAAAAGCTATAATAAAAAATAAACCATAAAAAGCAGTGGCAATAAATATTTGTGTATATATTTGACCTTTTCTCCTTTCTTTGATCTCTTTGAGAGTTTAGACCTTGTAGTGGTATCACTAGTCAGAGACACAGAATTTAGTAACTTTGAGAACATAATTCAAATTACGTATGGAACAATCCACATTTTCACTGATAGTTCAAGAATGTGCCTTTTTTTTTTTTAGCCCTCCTCTAACATTTGTAAATTTTTTTGGTCAACTTTGTCAATCAGAGGTGCTTTAATTTACATTTTTACAATTATTAGTAATTTGAAGATCTGTTTTTTTTTTTGTTTTTTTTGTTTTTTTTAATTTGGATGATGACAACTTGGATATCTTTCTTTACAAACTGCCTGTTTAGGTCCTTTGACCTTTTATCAACTGGAAGAAAGAGCAGCACAAGTATTAAATTGCATGTTTGAGACAAAAAAAAATTTAGAAGATCTAAGTTAGAGACCAGCATAAGACTAGTGTTGGAGAAATAATGGAAGCTATGGTACTTCAATTGTTCTTTGAAAGAAGGGTAGAAATTAGATTAGCAGTGTAAAGAGAAAGGGAAAGAGGCTGAGCAAAATATTCAAAGGTAAGAATGAGCTTGCCATATGTAGGAGGCCCTAAAGTCTCTAATGTAGCTGGAGAAAAGGTCCTCTGTTGAAAAGCAGTGGAAAATCAGATAGGCAGTTGGGGGTGTGTGTAAATTATGAAGTTGAGGCATTTAGATCTATTCCAGTAAGGAATAGAGTCCCATTGTCAGTTACTGAGCAGGCAAAATGACAGGATGAAAATGGTGTTTTAAGAAGATTACACATAATATAGATAGAGGTGGAAAAAAGTCAGCAATATAGTAAAAAAAGGAGATATTATACAGCAATAATGTAGTAGAAAAGGATAAAGTATGGGGATCAATTGGTTACAGCTTGTTTTCTTATGTAAGCTTTCTCTTAAAGACTGAAAGCAGAATTTTTTTCTGTTTCATAGATAATTGGATATTATAGTTTAAATGATTAAAAAAGCTCATACTCTCAAACCATTTATGCCAGCAGCTAAATACAAACAATCTATTCCCCTACCCCCTCCCTCTGTAATTCTCATGTATTTTGCTAGGGAGCCCTAGATAACCTCATTGTTATGAAATAGCCTGTATTCTTTTCTATCTTGTAAAAGGGACCAGCATCAGATTGGCTGGTGTCCTTGTTAGGTGGTACAACAGAAGATGCAAGCTCTCTTGTTGTACATAGACCTCTGTGTATTGTATGGCTGTGTGCCCAATAGAAAAGAATTAGAATTGCCAAAATTTTGTATAATCACAAGTTCCAATCTACATAACACCTGGTCTTTACAAACCAAAGTCATTATGAATTTGATCCAAGCTGTCATTCAAGAGGCTTTATTATTTCTCCATTAGTCTGAATAGTTCCTCTAGATGAAGGGTCTTGATATACTTGCCACATGGTTTTCAAGACCTGCTTCTCTTTTCCATGGTTTTACTTAGTCTTAGAGATATGAGAACAACAGAGAAGCCAAGGTATTGTTTGTCTTTTCTTTTAGCAGAACTGAACCAGAGGACACACCATACCAAAGCTATTCTTGTTTCACCAAACTGATTTGGTGTTTGCTTCCCACTCCTGCTCACTTTAGAAAGTAACCTATAAGGTATGGCAAGGTCAAGGCCATTCCTTTCTGTTTAACGAACACCATATTGCAAACAACTTCAAATACTGCAAGCTGCACCTAAAATGAAAAGATGAAGCTTCCACGATTTCAAGCAAGTATCATAGAGAATGTTTTCTGATAATTAAAGCATACACTAGTCGGCAGAGCATCTTCTTTCTTTTTTCTAAAAGATAATGAGACATGAAAAGAAAATGATTAGATTGCATTCGATTACATTAATATACAAGGCTTAGATGCTTACTTTGGAGAGAAAAATATAGCTTATATTTAAAAATTAATCACTTCTAAAATATAGTTTTAAAAAGTGGCACCTGCAGAACTGCTATAAAATCTGATCCAAAACAATGTCATCCTGAATGAGTTGAATAAATGAATCAAAGTTTTTCATTGTCCCAATGCTTATAACCAAATATACAGCCTAGTTGTCTTTGTCTCAATGCCCAATACCCTCCTTTATTATGCTGTTGTAGATTGAACAGTTGAGTCCCCTAGTGGAAAACTTAAGCTTCAGTCTTTCAGTTTAATTTTCCTTTAACTTTAAAAAATGAAGCCTATTGCTCCAAAGAGCCTGCCAGGTTCCTCATTTATTTTTTGAGCATTAGTATATTTTGCTTATAGCATTTCCCCCTCTCTCCAGAAGCTTCTACGTGCACAGAAACAAACTTCCTCAATGGCAGTAAAGTAACATAATATCCTCTTCAAATGATTACTTCTTGCCCCTGTGATGGACCAAATTCCAAGACATTTTTTTAATCCCTACATTTTTCTATTCAATATTTAATACAAGGCATAAAGTAGATCTTTGAGTCTTCTAGAAGAAGTTGAATAGTCTTTTGTGTAAGAATGTCATAGATGAATTTTCTGTTGTAGTTGGGATGGTCTGATCATTAGGGTTCCTTCTAATTCAGATTCTGTAGTATATATGAGATTGGTTGATATTATAATTTTTGATCCACTTCTTACAATTGCCATGTTGCTCATTGCCATACTTCTCATACTGTGCCATCTTTATCTTACTTGTTCCCTCATGCTTTTGCTGAATTATTCTTTATTGGGAAAGTGTCAGTAACTTTTTGACTCCAACTACTTGGGGATTCTTGCCACATATATCCTTTTCTAGGTTCTGTAAGTTCTTCTTAAAAGAGATGACTTTAATTTTCCCTAAAATTTCATATCATTACATATTGCTCAACCTTCCTTGCCTATAGTCTTCTTAGTCTAATTTAGATTTTGAATACAGCAGTTTTATTATGAATCTAACATGCCTAATTCTGAGTATGAAGCAAATATTTATTGGTACAATCAATAGTTTTGAAGAAGTTGGAAACTAGAGTTGGGAAAGGAGGAAGATAATTCAAAATTCTGAATTCTAAATAGACATTCAACTGCTATTGTTTGAAACTGAATGATATCAAGAATCCAGTCTCTGAGGTGACTATCATTTATTTTAAAAATCCATTAAGTCACTAAAATATCTTCCATCAAATTGTAGCTGTCTAATGAGAAAAGGTCACTGCTAACAAAACAAACTGTTTAAATGGATAAAATCTTTACATTTTAATTTTTTCTTCTTGGAGATTGTTTAATTATCTGAGATCATGAGGATGTATTATATAGGATATTATGAGGATATTTTCATTACCACATACATTGTACTTTAAGAAGCATGGAATGAAAAAAGACCATAAGAGGAGAAACATTTTGGTAAATCAAATTCATTTTCTAGAAGATAAAATGTAGGTGATGGTGATGCATGGCAAGAGGGCTATTGAAAATGAAGAGTAGATGTTTTAAAAAAATAAATAATAAACTATATAAATAGAAAACTACAAAATAAAATTGCTAACTTAAATGGGGAATATACATACACACAGATATTTATATAATTTCACCACCCTTCTTTAAGTAGTAGGAAAGATATATAACTGCCAATATATGTATAAATGATACATTCAAAAGTTGCCCTTGACTGCCTTTACCAGTAAGGACTGCAAAATAAATATTACCATGATATGAATTTTCTTGTAGGAGAAGTAACCTAAAAATGCAGAACTGATTTTAGGTGGCTTGAATATGATGGCTAAGGAAAATGTTAACATTTTGAAGCTGCTGCTGCTGCTGCTACTGAAGTTACTTAAATGATGTGCATTGACTATTGATCTATTTATTGAGATTACAATAAAATATAATGGGCCTGATACTCATTCTACCGAGCTAAGGAGATAAGACTTTTACATCTTGAGAATAGATGATTTTTTGGGAAAAACTTATGGCATCTGGTGTTTTTACAAAATGTCCACAACTTCCTTTTAAAACTAAATCAATCATACTATAGGAAATGTTGGATGCTTCGATCAATTCTGAGGTGGCAATTCTTAGTTAAGATGTTGTTATAAAATAAGACTTCTTATACTCCTTTATATCTTCCAAACTGCTTGGGTGCTTCTAGCATTTTCACTTTTTTTCTTAGTCAATGACATCTTATGGCTCTCTACTACCCTCTTCTTTTCTATATCATTTTGTCATCTGTCTATTTATTTAATCTAATTTGTGACATAAAATGAAGCTTTAACTTTATTTTTATTATTTTGTCTCATCTTACACATTCAGGATATACTACCAGAATCTGAAAGAAACAGAATAGATACAATCCCTGCTGTTAAAGGGTTTACATATTTTAAGGGGACATGACAGGCAAAATACCCTTTAATTGGCAATTGGTATCTCATGCTTTTCCTTTTTTTTCTTTTCTTGAAATAACTTCTCTCCCTTCTCCCCCACAAACAGGACTAAGAAGTTTCCAAGATCAAAGGTGTCAAAAAACAAAACAAAACAAAACAAACAAACAAACAAAATACCCAGGAGGATTTGAAATAAGTGTTGGTCTTTTTTTGAAAGCTGTGAGTTTCTCTTCTCCTCCCCAGCTGGATGGATCTTCCAAGTCACAGTTCACCCGGGGCAGTCACTTTATCCCTGCCAGTCTCCTCTCTTGGTGCCCCACCTCCACTTGCCACTTGCACTTGCCACGCAGAAATACTGGGGTGAGAATGTCATCCTGTTATTCCCTCAGAGCCGCAGAATCTATAATCTCGAATTAAAAAAAAAAAAAAAAAAAAAAAAAAGGTTGAGGGGGGGAAAGGAAAGGAAAAAGAAACGCTTGTTCTCGACCGTACATCAGTTTTGACTATCATCCTCTTCACTCCCTTGTCTTAACCAGGAAATTTCCAGGCAGGGCAGGCAAGAGCAGATCGTGTACCCCTGATGCCGGATGAGCACCTGGATTGACTATGTCCTTGGTACCCATTCCCTTTCCCCCACCTTAGCTTGTTCTTTTAAAATTTCTTTTTTGAAGCCCCACACCTACCCCTTTGATTCTTTTAGGTCTTCCTTTTAATGCTAAAGCTCTCTCTAAGCTAAAGGGACTGCAGGGGGACGCGGGGCCATTCCAGCTAGTGGAGGCGGGTGGGGACTGTCTTAAATGGTGGTGGTCTCCCAAAGCGTCCCATTCTCCTCTCTTTCCAAAAGACTGGGGGTATCTGAAATTCAAATTGGTCCCATTAGAATTTCTCGGCACCTCCGTCCCCCGCCCCCTCTCATGGTCTTGGTCTTGGGAACCTCCGGAAGGGGCGATCAGTGTATGTATATGTATACGTGCGTGCGTGTGTGTGTGTGTGTGTGTGTGTGTGTGTGTGTGTGTGTGTGAAATTCCTCTTGTCCTCAAAGCAAAACCCCCGGCTTGCAGGTCCAAAGTTAGAAAAAGCACTTGGGAGGTGCAAGAAGGGAGACAAAAAAGGAGGGTATACTCAAGGAAGCTGGCTGGCTTCCCTGGGGAGGATTGGGAGGGAGAAGGAGAGAGGAGAGGAAGAGGAAAGGCGCAGGGCGCGCTCCGAGAAGGAGGGGCGCAGCAGCTGCTGGAGAAGGGATAGAGCAAGGTGTCTCCCCTTATCCCCTCGCCCCGCCAGTTCCCAGGGACGCACCAGGCAGCCAATGGCTTTGCAGAGGTGTACAGCAGATGGCGTCCGACTGCGCTGTTCCTTCCTCCCTCTCCTCCTCTTCTTCCTCCTCCTCCTCCTCCTCCAGTGCTGAGGAGCCCGAGTCGCCCGCGGGTTGTCAGACGCTGGAATGGGTGGTCTCCCATTACACATCACCATCTTTCCTCTGCTAAGGAAGCTTGGGGCTCCGCGGCTCCCACTCGCTGGGCGGGCTCAGGCCAACAGGGTGAGTAGCAGCTCTGAGCTAGGAAGCTTTGGATGGACCTGGGAAAGGATGAAAGCAGTCCAGGGATGCGGCCACTCAGAGACCAAGGAATAGAGACTTTTCCCCCCCTTCCTTCCTCTCGTGTATGTTTTTTTTTCCTTTTCTTTTGCCGACTTAAAAAAAAAAAAAAAGGAAGAAAGAAAGAAAGGAAGGAAGAAAAAGAAAAAGGGAAACGTAATACATTTCCGGCTAATAGCCCAGGTTAGGGTAACTTGGAAAGCTACTTCTGAGTCCCCTGGAAATAAGAGGGGCTCTGAACCGACTGAAAGCTAGTTCTTAGGTGGCAGGTGCATCATACTGGGAGCTTGGGACAATCAGACGATGAGACTTCATTCAAAGACTTTAGTGTCTGAGCATCCTGAGGAGTTAGCCTCTGGCAGTGCTATCTTCAGTGTTGCTTGCTTGGGCTCGATGTGCATAGTGGTGGGAAGATTCATTTTTATTTTCCTCTCCGATGTGGTTGGCAGTCAGTTACAGTTAAAGAAAGCTGCTCTCTCAGCCAGAACTATTAGAATAATAGCTGGTGTTTTTTGTCTGTTAAACAAGTAGATTGAGGTGTTCATCTTAGTGAAGGGGGGTGGGTGTCTCACAGAGTGTGTTGGTGAGGGCCCCTGAAGGATATCCAAACAAGCCAAGAAGTTTTGCAGTTGTCTCTGATGTATCATTTAAGTGTCACTAGACTGCAGCAACAGTTTACAAATTGTCTAAGTTTTTTTGAGGAAGGGAGTAATAAATAGAACGGGAATTGGACACAATTATAATATTTCATCATATTAAAAGAAAATTTGAACCACGGGAAATACAAATAGTGGGAGAATTCCTATTTACTTAATCCTAATGAATCTACTCTTCCCCCCCCCCCCAATACTCACAAAGTTTATAAAAGATTCAAAGAAATAAAAAAAGCACTTTGTTAGTGAACTCTTTGCTTTGTGCAGTTTTAAAAATTTTCAATGAGGGGAAAAAAAAAGAAAAGTCTTTCTTTTTGAATTTTAAATGATATGGTCTCATCTCTTAGAAGCAAAAAAAATAGAGTGAGGAATCTAATTTACAGAAATATATATCAAACAAAGAAGTTTCTTTGAACCAGTCTTAAGGTGATCTATTTAAAGGCTATAACTTTTTTTTTTTAAATATATGAGGGTTCAGTATTAGATACAGTTGTAAGAATAATGCATCTTTTGTGTAAGATAATTCTGTTGCCTGAATTTTAATTGTTAGGAAAAAGTGACCAGAAACTAATTTGCAGGTCCTTACTTTGAATAAGATATTAACCATAAGATCTGCAAGGTCAGTTTCCATTTCTGTCTTCTACACATGTAGTTACCCTGCATTAAATAGATATTCCAATAACAGCAACTAATTCAGATGCACAGTGAAACATTTTGTTTTTTTTTCCTTTTATTTTTGGGGACAGGGGAGCTTAGTTTTCATTTTCAGGCAATAGTAGCATGTCAGAATGATAAATTTAGCTCTGAAGCAGTGTCAAGAATGGGTAGTTCAGTTGGGTAAGTATAAGGCATCTAGTCCTCTGGGATATCCTCTTATGTTCTTTCTAGCGGATAATACATCTGGGTAAAACTCCCCTAAAGAAATCATGATCATTGCATCAAGTGAAAAAAAAAGTTTTACTCAGTAGTAAATTATATATTGGATACTCAAAGTGACATTTTCACATGTTATGGGAAAAGCTAGTATTGCTAATGGTGAATAGCTCTAAAAAGTTGTATCAAAAAGAGTTTCCAGACTGTTTGATATCATTAATAATGGTAATTTGATTATCAAAATTGAGATAAATGCAAATTTAGGTTGTATGATTTATTTTATGAATATGGTAGTGATTTTGAATACAAGACTTGCTGGCTTCCTTTTGTCAGTCAATAGTCCCCTGCGCTGCCTCCCCCAATGGCTAGTTTTTATTTATTTAAGGATTGTAAAGTAATGCTAGTACAAGCTTAAGTCAAACAGAATTAGAAAGATAAACTGGATATAAAAATACAGTGTAAAAAAGTATAACATATCTAGACCCCAACAGAAACAGTGTCTGTCTGTGTGATGTGTGTGTGTGTCTGTGTGTGTGAGTGTGTGTGTGTGTGTGTGTGTGTGTGTGTGTGTATACTGGGCTATACTATAGGTTATCATAGTTTGATTTTATAGAAAATTTAATAATCAGTAAACTTCTATTCAGGGTTTTATGAAGGTTAAGAAACATAATATACATATGTTTATATATGTGTGTGTGTTTATTTTAGGCATAGACATAGAATGATTTCTTTTTATATGGTTATTTTTATTACTTCTTTGAACCATTAATAGTACTTTTTCTTAATATCAAAATTTAAACTTGAATAACTGTTTTTCTAATATTCCTTAATTCTCAACCATTGGTTTTAAAAGAAGTTTTGAGACAAGGAAGAGTATGTTTAATGAAAATGTCTTTATTTTCCCCCAAATACCATCTCAACTCATGTAGAAAGAATTAACAGTTATAAAAATGGAATAGTATATTAAACTTATCTTTACCCGAGAACTTTAAAAAAATAGAGGAATATAAAAATGTTTAATTTGGAAATAAAAAATTAAAAAAAAAACAGCTGAAAGGGACTTTACAGATCATAGAATCTAGAGGCCTTAGATATCAGCTGGTCCACTGTCTTTACTATTTCCCTCACTACAGTTATTTTGTTTTATAGATCAAGAAATCAAGACTTAGGTCAAGTGATTGTTCAAAATCACCACAAAGGTACTTTAGTAGCAAATCATCCAGTTTAATCTTCTTGTTTTGTAAAATAAGAGTAACTGAGATTCAGAGATAATAAGTAACAATGATATCAACAACAATCTTTCATATTACACTAATGTTTGCAAAGTGCTTTAGAAATATCTCATTTTATCCTTATAAGGGGTTATTACATCTGAGGAAAGTGAGACAGAAGTCATGTGATTTGCTCAGGGTAAGAAGACAAGTAAGAACATGTGAGGCAGGGTTTGAACTCAATTATTCTTTACTATGAGTCCACTCATTTTTCATTGCACCACTTGACTGCTGTAAATCAAAGAAATGGGAAGGGGTACAACCAGGATTAAAAGTCTATTCTTCTGAGAACAATGTTTTTGTTTGTTTTTCTAGCAGGGGTGTGTGTGTGTGTGTGTGTGTGTGTGTGTGTGTGTGTGTGTGTGTGTGTGCACTCTTCTCCATTATACATACATCTATTTTTTTTAAATAAAAAGAACTGCATATAATTTTATTTCTAGTATCACGAATGTTAGTTATCTAGTATTTGGGATCATTTCTCAAGATTTTATTTTTGGAAATAGCTTATCTTCAAAGACTGTAACAAAACATACAGAAGTAAAAGAGGGAGGGAAGAAAGTTTCAAAGGTGAGTTGTTGAGGGAACCCTTGGAATAAAAAAAAAAAAAAATCATGACTGCAGATCAGCTTAATTATAATACAGTAAACTCAGGAGGAGTCCTGCAATTCTGACCACAAAACCTCACAGTTTGCCAAAGCTGTGATTCTGCTACTGTTTATAACTTATACAGATTAGACATTAAAGTAATAACATCTTTTCAAAGTTTGAATAGAATGATGAAGAATAGTTGATTCATCCTAGTGAGTTAACAGTCAAGATGACAAATGATACAATGTATTAAATACATTATCCAGATAAACATGTTAAATGATCCTAAGTAGTGACAACTGAAATACCTGGAGGAGAAAAGAACAGCTCTATTTAAAAGAATTTCCAGACATCTTGCACTAAAGACAGAAAGTAGAAAGCATTTGAATAACTATGTAATGTTACTGTACCATTAAGTATCATTGTGGCTATTAGGGAAGTCTTTTGAATTTCTGAACCTAAAATGTATATGAGCATTTTACATTTTAAAAAGAAAACTTCCTACTAGTTATACAACTATAAAAGAAGCCATTATATTTTTAATGCTAAGGGCAACTTCCTAAATATAACACAAGTCCCTAATTTGGAGCTCTTAAAAGGATTAGTATCCAAGTGATAATTAATATGTTACAGCTGTGTGAGTGGAGGAATTTAGAACTCAGTTCTATTGTAGACATTTGCTTTTGCAAGTTCAAGTGGAACTAGGGTTTTGACAGATGTGAGTCTCTGTACCACCTTTCCAAAGATGATAAACATTTTACTCACTTCTTTTTATTGCCCATTAATTGAAATAGTTTTGTTGGTGATTTTACTAGGAATTTTATTTGTGAGAAGTAGAATTGTTAGGTAATATAATTGTCTAATGGCATCTTGTAGTTCTTAATAAAGTAAGAAGCATTTAGAATTCTGGATGTTCCTTTTCAATTCCCAGCCCTGCTATATAATGTGAATAATGTGACTTAGGCAGGTAGAATCCAGGTGAGTACTTTCTGAATTTTTAGACGCATGTACTCCTTTGATGCTTTATTAAATTACAACATGCAATTTATTATATCACTTATAGTATTAATGCTTTTGGGTGAGAATAAGAAAGACAGTGAACATGAATTACCATGTCTTTTTGTAGAATTCTGCAGTCTGCCTGATATTTGTTAGATGTAAAGATTCAGAAAGCCTAAAGGGGGAAAAACACTATAACTAATTACAAGATTAAGGAGGGTATTCTCTAGCAATTGAGATGATTTTTTGCTTGTGCCATTGTATGGATGCTTTAATGATATTGCCTTACATCTTTATAATACTTTATACTTGACAAAGTGATTTATATTACCTCATATGTTGCTTATAGTTTTCTTCTCTTAGGACACATTCTATTTTATAGATGAACAAACTTAGATACAGAAAGATTCAGTGATGTGACCAAAAACACACAGGTAGGAAAAAAGAGAAGCTGGATTTTTGAACTCCAAGTCCAATGCTATTTCCAGTTTGCCATATTGACCAAATTATTTTAATCATTGCATTTTTACAGATTAAACATACAGGAGTTGACTATAGTTTTAGTGAAACTGGATTTGGATTTGACATCGCAGTACATGGACCATTCTTCAAAATATTGATGAGGGAAAGTGAGAAAGAAACAGTGAGGGTGGGAGAAGAAGGGAGGAAGAGAGAGAGGAGAGGAGGGAGATTGTTGTCATTTTAAACTTACATGAGTTAGGATATGAAGTTGATTAGTGTCCCCTAGTTGTGTTAGGTACCTCCTCATTATTTCTAAATGAATCACAAAGTTAAAAAAATCTCTAAACTTTATAGCAATTAAGCTTACTATGATGCAGGGTCCATTTGCCTCATTTTTAATTTTTAATTTACTTTTATTGGTTGACTGATTATTTTATTTGCATCATCAATACATTTATTTTATAAATCTTGCATTGCATTTATATAGTTATTTCTACTTATACTCATTTCTTTCTAGGCCCCTTGTTTATCTGTCCTGTTGACTTGTTTCATATTTTCCTATAAATCATCCACAGACCAACTCATCTGTCTTAATTCTAAACTTCTGGTATCTTAGTTCTACTAATATACAACTCAGGCTATATATGTCTTGTCTCTTTCTCCATGACAAATTCAGCTCCTTTTCTGGTTATACATGTATTGGATGTTGCCTTTTATACTATTTTTGTATCATGGAGGTTGTCATTAGTGACATTTAGTCTTCTTATATTTCATTATTTTTCTTTTGATTATTGCCATTTGGGTTATATGTTATTTTAATCATCTATGTACATGAGGCAAATTTTTACTGGGTAAAAATTGCTTCTCAATATGGATATTTTGGAAATAACTTGGTCAATATCAATAAAATCTTCATAGGATCTCAAGCTTATTCCATCCCAATATTTTCCCGAATTCCAAATTGACTATTTGTAGTACTCGTTCAAGAGAAAGATTTCTCTCTTTATGCTTTTTGTTCAGTCATTTTGATTTGCAACCTCATTTCGAGTTTTCTTGTCAAAGATATGGGAGTGGTTTTTCATTTCCTAATCTAGTTAATTTTATAGATGAAGAAACTAAGGCAAACAAAGTTTATAGTGGCTTGGCCAGAGTCATATAGCTAATAAGCATCTGAGTCTGTGGCTGACACTCTATTCATTGGACCACCTAACTGCCTTCTCTCATTATGACTTAGATAGCTATGTGTTTTTCTTCCACCTTGTTTTTGGGAAAGATGTGTATATCATTAAACCAATTGTACTTAACTAAAATACATTTGTTTAGCATTCATTTAGATAGCAATTTCATTTTAAAGAACATCCTTTTTATATTTTTTAAAATCTAAATTTTTAATCTTTTAAAACTTAGATAAAATAGATTTCAGCTTATTTCAAAATTACTTTTGTTGTTGACAGCAACCATTGGGATTTAAGTTTGTCTGAGGTAGTACATTTCAAAACTAGAAATAGCTTCCTGTTTAATCACTGGAAGGGATGACCTATTGAGGTATTTGTAGGAGGTGAGGATGAATGAGAGGAAATTATACAATGTCCTCCATTTGGAGGCCATTATTTTCTTCTATCAGAGTTGTATCTAGCTTTCTATAGATCTGAAATTTTTTTGGTGTTTGCATCTCCTGAAGATGCATCACCGTCTACTAATACACATTTGTAACTTCTGAGAATTATAGTCTTATTAATAAATCACATGATTTAATGGTCATATAGACAGTATGTGTCATAGGCAGGACTTGAACTCAGTCTTACTCTCTCAGAGGGTAGAATTTTGTCTGTTTTGCCATAATACCTTTTTCTACATATAGTGTTATAATCTCCATCTAAAAGAAATTTAAATTTTAACATATGAGAGAAATCTTAGAAAATGATTTCATTTTAATGTTCTTTTAAAGAATTTTATTATAGCTTTTTATTTACAAAACATATGCGTGACTAATTTTTCAACATTGACCTTTGCAAAGTCTTCTGTTCCAAATTTTCCTCTACTTCCCCCCACCCCTTCCCCTAGATATCAGGTAGTTTGATACATATTAAATATGTTAAACTATATGTTAAATCCAATATCTATACATATTTATAAAGGTATCTTGCTGCAAAAGAAAAATTGGGTCAAAAAGGAGAAAAAAATCTGAGAAAGAGAACAAAAATGCAAGCAAACAACAACAGAAAGAGTGAAATTGCTTTGTTGTGGTCTACACTCAGTTCCCACAGTCCTTGTTCTAGGTATAGATGGTTCTCTTCATCACTGAACAATTGGAACTAGTTTGAATCATCTCATTGCTGAAGAGAGCCAAATGACTTTCATTTTATGAATTTTTTTTCTAAAGCCTCTGAAGTGTTGTCACAATTGCTTGTCACATGAGTTATAACTGACTTCACTAATTAAGCCCAGTTTTGCTGTCCAACTTTATTTTTTCACTATTTTATAATGGTTATTTTCAGGCAAATCTATTTTCTTGCTGTTATTCCTATCTGTCATGCACTTCCCCACTTACATGCCTTTACTCATTCTTGGAATAAACTTGTCTTAATATTTTATCCAAATTTTACCTCTTAAGGCCCAGCTCATCTCATCTACTTTATCAAACCTTCCTTGACTAATTAAATAACTCACAGTGTTTTCTCTCCCTTATATGAATTCCTATAGAACTTATGGGCTATACCTATAATTAAGCAATTGATTATACAGTCTTATATTTTCCTCAAATTTTATCTTTGTGCAAGGACCATGTTTTGATACCCTTCTATAACTTTTCCAGGTCTCAGAACCCTGCGATCAATCAACATCAACAAGAACTTTTTGAATGCCTATTATGAACCAGACATCATAGTAGACCTTTAGATGCAAAAACAAAAATAAAACGCTACTTGCACTAGAGGTGACTGAAGAAGTGTGACTGTGTTTTAGAATTGACTTAAGTATGCTGGGTTTGAGCATAGGGAGGAGTGCATATTAATTCCCAAACTATTTCTTTTCACACCCGAGAATCCTGGCAAGAAAAAGAGAGTGAGGGAGAGAGAACAAGGGAGAGGGAGAAAGGAGAGAAGGGGAGGGAAGAATTGAGAAGGGACTCTAGATAGTAGCAACTATTTTAGAAATTTTTCAATCAATGCTTTAAGAACTATGGGTCTGTTCCCTGAACTCTGCTCAAGCCACTGTTTTTTAATATGTCTAGGGTCCTAAAGCTTGTCTCATTCTCCTTTAACTTTCCTTATCCTTATAATGATAGGAGTTTTACAATAAAATACATTTTAGGACTAGAAATATGTCTTATTGATAAATGAGTGGTTCCCCTTCTCCCTTCTTCATCACCTTATATCATTCAGATGCCTTCTGCTATTCTCCTTTTTCAATCCAGTCTCCCATGAAGAAATGACCCCACTCTTTGCCAAGACAAATCTTTCTCCCTGTACAAGAAACACATGGAGTTGTTGAGGACAGTATCATAAGTTTCAACCCAACTTAAAGTAATTAGCTTTATTTTTTCTTATGCTAACTGCATTGCAAAAGGCATGCCTTTGAATAACATCCTGAATAAGAGCAAATTACTGAATTTCAAAAGCTACAAAGCATGGTTGGGAAAATAAAATATTAAAAATGGATCAATAAAATGTTCCTATGAAAAGTAAATTAACCTTGCTTTAAGTAAAAATCATGCCCTAATGGAAATATTAATATATAAACAAATTAAATGTTTTTTTTTTAAATTAAACAATTAAACAAATTGACTTCTTGGTGTTAAATGGAAGATTTATGATATAATAATTGTGATGATAATAATTTATGGAGAACATTGAGGTTTAAAAAATCCTGCTCTCACTACATATGTATATGTATGTTTAACCTTTCTTGAACATACTTATAAAGATAAGAAGACCTAAGTCCAAATTTATAAAATATTTTGTAAAACTTAATGCATTATAGAAATAGAAATAATAATAATTATTGTTACTATTATTAAATCTAAATATATTCATTAATCATCCACAATCAAGGTAGAAACAATATCAAACAATTCACTATTGTAATTAAGATGTCAAAACATATTTATAAAGATCTTATTCTTAGAGGTCAATCACATATAAAATCTAAAAGCTGGAAAGTAGCTTGCCATTCATTCTGTCCAATAATCAATCAATAAACATTTAAGTGCCTACTATGGGCCAGATACTGTGTTAAACTCTAGAAATACAAAAGAGGCAAATACAATCTGCCCCCAAGATTAAAATCTAATGCTGGAGACAACATGTGAAAAACTAAAAACAAAGCAAGATATATATGCAGGACGAATAGAAAATAATGAACAGGAAGAAGGCATTAGAATTAAGAGGAGTTAAAAAAGCCTTCCAGTAGAAGACAGAATTTTATTTGGGACTTAAAGAAACCAGTAAGTAACATGGAAGAAGTATTGTGTTCTATATATGAGTGATAGTCAAGAGCAAAGAGAAATGGAATAATTTGTTTGTGGATAGCCAACTGCCCAGTGCCATTAAATGGAAAAATACTTGCTGGGGGGCAAAGTGTAAAAAGAATGGAAAGATATAAGGAGGTTAGGTTATGAAGGGCTTTGAATGCCAATCAGAACATTTCAAATTCATCTCAGAGATAATAGAGAGCCCTTGGAGTTTATTGAGTTGGGGGATTCACATAATTGTACCTGTGCTTTAGAAAATCACTTTAGTGGTTGAATGAAGGATGAATTAAGATGGGCAGAGATTTAAGAAATGTGGGCCTATCAACAGTAACTATTTAAAATACCACTCAGTGCTATGTCTTTTCACTTAAGGTATTGTACCAAATATAAGACAGATTGTTAAAATGACATCTCTTTGAAAAGAAAAAAAAAATCTATTCCCTATCTTGAAAAAAAATTACAAAAATATTTACCATTAGTGTTTTATTAATTACTTTCCTTTAAAAATTATTCACTCTAAAATGTCATTTTAGTGAGTATATGCTTCATTAGCTTTGGTTTATTGTTGATTTTATAAATTAAAAATATACCAGAGCATTCATTCAACAAGCACTTAATCATCAGTGAACCTAGAAATTTTCTAAGTTTAGCAAAGAAGCAAATCCTATGACTTGTCTTAATAGTAAAAACAACAATAGCAACAATAACAATAATGATAATGATAAAATATCAGTGAATTTATAGAGACTAATATCTTAAAGTCAAGTTCAGTGGGAACAATATATTTAAAACTATTAATATCAGCATAACATTAGTCATAATGTATACTTTTGAACATATAAAATGAACCAAAATAGATTTGAAAAAAATATTCCAACAGAAAACCAGAGAAGGATAACATTGACTCATTATTCACTCATAAGGCAGTTATAGAAAAAGTAATATTTTTAATGGAAATATAAAGAAAATTCATAGAAACCTTAGCATATTCTAAGAGGTAAAAACACCCAAAATATTTTTGGTTATGAGGAGACATCACTTTTTATACTAAAAGTTAATAAAAGGCACATTCAATTGGATTTTTAGATTGACCAAAAATATCTTCTTAATGGAGCTTATGAAGTATGTAAGATCTAAGAATATAATCAAAAGATCCAGTATGAGCAACATCCACATACACTCAGTCAACAATATGTTGATCAACAAAAGTAAAAAAATAACAAAAAAGCCCCTTCCAAAAACATTGAACAAATGGCTAAATCATACTGTTTCTAGAAATGATGGAATTCATGAGGTTAATTCAGTACTAGGTGCTCATCCACCAGAAATTATGGTAGGATAACTTTCAGTAGCTTCAATTTGGGATCTAATATAGATTATACAAGGAATGTTCTGTGGAACACATTACTGACTGAAGTAAACATTTAGTAATAACTTCATCCATATGTAGTAAGACATTACATGATAGATAGAATAAAATAAAACATTAGAAATATGCTATCTTTCATATATGGACTAACAGACATCATACTAAAATTAGAGATCTCAAAACAACTTTGAGAACTTACAAAAAATAAATTATACTGGAAGTGGACATATTCATAGGCCTAACTGTTATTCAAAATTGTCTAGGCACAACACTGATTCATTTAAAATTTCAGAACATTTTAAATAGATACAAATATGTCAAAACTTAGAAATGTCCAAACTTGATGGAATAGAAAAGCTTTCAAAATATAGAGATCTATTAGAAGAAATCTGTGGAAAGAAAAGGAGGTATATATGATTCTTATCACCTTTTTTGCTTGTTCATTTGTTTAAGTCATATCTGATTTTTGGAGTTTTCTTGACAGAATGTTTTCCCATTTCCTTCCTTAGTTCATTTTATAGAAAAGGAACTAAGGCAAATTGGGTCTTCCCCAGTTTCACACAGCTAGTCAGTATCTAAGGCCAGATTTGAAGTTGGGAAGACAAGTGTTCCTGATTCCAAACCTAGTAATCTATCTACTGCACCACTTGCCTGCCCTCACCCTCATTTCAATTAGTGTTAAATTGAGAATGATTACAGTAAGGTTACAGTAGAGGAGTTTAATCTTAATTTTTTATTCAACTACCAACTATTTTATTCAACTATCAACTATTTTATCCACCCTTTTAGTAGTCTTCAGAGCATTAATTAATTTATAGGATAAGCAATTTATTACTAGACTGTTTATACCTGAATTCCATTTGACAAGATGAGAAAAACAATTTTTCTAAAATAATAATAATAATATTATAACAAGCCAAGTCTATATAATGCTAATATGCTAAGATCTATACAATGCCAATGTGGTTTTAGAAAATAGTTTTCTCACAAGAGTTCTGAGAGGAAGCTCAAGGTATCATTATTTCTCTTTTAATCATGAAAAATGAGAAACTCAGTCACGGAGTAATTAGCCAATATCACAAACTGAATATCAGAACTAGAACTAAAACTCAAGATTTTCAGGTCTAAATTAGAAATTCTCTTCACTACAGAATGATTAATATTTTATTCTCTGTGTCTAATCTGAACCTGACATGCTACAAAAATGCTCCTTTCCTTTTATTCTATTAGCAAAAATACAGAGCAACTGGTCAGTACTCTTTTTATAAAACCTTCTACAAGACAAGTAGAAGCCATTATTAACTAAACCTAGCCTTTTCCCTACTTGACTAAATTATCCCTCTCTCTTTTTTAATCTCTGATATTTTTAGTTTTCATTTTCTATATGCCATATATATGTTGGCTAATATATACATATTAATAAAATATATTTATCTATGTACATATACATGTAAATATAGCTTATATCATATGCACATATATTTACAAACACACACATATATATTTTAAAATTTTGAACTATAAGCATTTTATTACTTTATAAGAAAAAAAATTTCAGACTGAAACTGAATTTGGTCAGTTTTTCTAATTTGAAGTTACTACATATTCCTCTGTACCAATTTGTTGTGTCCTTATTGTGATTACTTATTATGGCACTCTTCATCAAATTGTACCAATTTACAAGTAGGTTTGTAGAATTATTTGGCAGGTGGCATTCTCCTCAGTAAACTGAACTGAACTGAAGGGCATATCTTAAGTTAAATTTTCATCAGGAATCAAATGTCTCAGTTGTGGTATGCTTGAATTAAAAAAGCAGAATGTGACATGTATTTCATTGCTGAACTATAAAGAGAAAGAGTCTGTATTTCCTTTGTATTTGCAACTATTATTCAGCTGTACATAATACTCTGAAACATTTTAATAATGTTGAGTCTTTTTTCTAGTTGATATTGTATTAGTCGCTTGATTCAGATTTCAGTTGTTTATTAAAAAGAAGAATATTAAGAATATTGCTTCTGTCACAGGTGAAAAAGTTCTAAACGTCATAGAATGAATTTTCTTATGGAAATACAGGCTTAAAGGGTATATCATATAACCTTATATGCATGAATTTCATTTGGATTATGGAGTTATCTGAATTAAAAGATAATATTGATGGATATTTTATAGTACAGGTTTAGCACATTATTCTTCAGCACTCTCAGAGTCCCCAAATGTGGATATTAGTAACCAAACCAAATTCTACTGTATCACATGCTAAGATTTATGAGCAATAAATTCTTACTTAGATATTTAAATTTTTAAATATCTCTAATGTGCTAGGTTTTGAGGAGAATGTGAAAGAAATGATAAAAAATAAAAAAAAATGAAAAGCATTTAATTTATCATGAACTTTGTACTAATCAATATATTCCACCCTTAAAATAAAGATAATACTCTGTTTTTGGAGCTTGCATTCCATTTAGAGATAACAACACATAGAGAGGAGTAGTGGCTAGTAAAGGATGTTTTGGACTACGAAGTCATAGTAATAATAAGTGAATCAGATGAATGCATTCAACTTTATAAGCACTTATCAATCAGGGAAGCAAGGTCTCAGAAAGGGAAATGACATTACTTCTACAGGGTTTAGTCTGTGACCTCTGGGAACTTCAGTTGAATAAAGAGGAAAAATGCACATGAAAGAGTTACACTTGTGAAAGAATGAATTCTCTTCCAGAGGCTGATGAACCAAGAATGAAGCCAAATATCCTATTAAAGGATCATGGGAGTGGAGCAAATCTTATAGATACATAGATGTAACCTACAAATGACTATTATATCATCCCAGAAATAGTAGTGCCCAGTTCATATTTGTCTATATGAGAAATTTGTTTTAATAATGTATAAAGCTGCTTATTATGGTGACATGTATTAAGCAAAAATTCTACCAAGTTCATGGAATATACTGAATTTGAAATTTGGTGATGTAGGCTTGCTATAGTAAAAATGAAGTGAATAATGAACTGGTCAGATTATCAGTAAGGATTTCCTCCTTTTCATATTTTTTGCATGTAATAATCTTCCTCTCTTCTGAGGTCAAGTATGGCAAATAGAACTTTGATTCTATATAGCTCAAGGAAAATGTATTCATTCATGGATGTTTATTAAGTATCTGTTATATCCAAGACACTATAAAGATGAAAAAGTAATGATTTCTGTCTTCAAGGAGATTACACAAATTGACAATA
This sequence comes from Sminthopsis crassicaudata, assembly GCF_048593235.1. NCBI lineage: Eukaryota > Metazoa > Chordata > Mammalia > Dasyuromorphia > Dasyuridae > Sminthopsis > Sminthopsis crassicaudata. Next base: position 376,936,906 of record NC_133619.1, read on the forward strand.
ATAATAGATAACATTTATGTAGCAACTACTATGTGCTAGTTGCTTTACAAATATTATCTCATTTGTACCTTACTATTATTAATACCTATTTTACAGTTGGAGAAACTGGATCCCAAAGTCACAGCTAAGGGTCTGAGGATTTGAACTTAGGTTTTCCTGTTCCAGGCCTGCTGATCTATGCACTATGCTACCTTGCTATCGATTTAAGTGTAGATGATGGAAGCAGAAAGAAAGGAAGAATGATATAAGAGGGAGGAATTATGCTTGAAATTCACCTTCCTTTTTTCTACTTGATTTTATTAGATTATCTTTGATTTTATTTCACATGGGATAGTTATTTATATTCTATGTCAATATGCATATATTCTGAATGATTTTTTAAAAAAATATGAGCCAAATAAGGTCTAATCAAGCTTCCTTTTGTTTAAAAAATAGAAGAAAAATAGAATGTTTGACTTGAACTTAGGAGACTTGGGTTTGAATTCTGTCACATATACATATTTGCTATGTGATCATGTGTTCAGTCACACAACTTTTCAGAGACTCGGATTCCTTGTCAATAAACTGAGAATAACAATACTTTGGGATCCTTTAGCAAACTTTAAAGCAACTATATTTATGTCAATAATTTTTATAACTTTATATTTTATTGCTATATGTGAGGGCCATAACTAATTCTAAAATTCTGTCTGTTATATAGCTTATAGATTAATCTTAATATTGAGTGGCCATGGATTTTTGCCAGAGCATTAGAACAGCTCAGCCTGTGGTTTGAACATGCTGATTCTCTTGTTGGGAAATTTGGCAGCAATACTGGCAAGCCTGGAGGTTTGGTAAGAATTAAAAAGATAATGGCATCAAAAATAGCATGGTTGTCACCCAAGAAATGAAAGCATACAGAGATGCTCAAAATAGTACAAAATCTTCAGACTATGAAAAACTTAGATTCATAAATGATGGGAAAAGATAAATAGAAAGGTGGTAGCATTTCTATAATGAGACATACCTGAGAAAGGTCTATAGGAGAAAAATTGATGGAAAGAAAAAGACAAATGATCCCAGACCACAGAAAACAACCATGTGATAGAGATTGCAAATATGATTGGAAAGAATAAATCATTGTACCACCAAATAATGAATAATGGAGAGATTGGTGAATTGGAGAGTTAGGAAGAGATTAGGAAGAGAAGAAATATACTCTGCATGTGGATTTTCCCGAATTGTAATAAAGAGAAACCAGATTACTTGATTTCTCCACCACATTTTGATGTTATTTACATGAAAGTATCTGAAGGGCATACTTTAGCTATAATCATTGTTCTCAGTCTTAAATGTATGCAAAAATGGTATTTACAAATATCTCATCCCATTTTCAAAGAATACAAGAGTGATATGTATATGTAATATTATACATATTACAGAACCTGCGATTACCAGAAATTCTCCCATCCAATTACTAACCAGGCCTAATTCTGCTTAGCTTCCAAGATCAAATGAGATCAGACATGTTCAGGGTGGTGTGATCAGACATGCATATATACACATATATGTGATATTAAACAATATAGTTACTAATTATGATAGATACATATTAAACAATGGATAGATAATTGGATAGATGGATAGGTAGATAGATAGATGATATGCATACACATCTTTCCATGGCAATGAGAGGTAGAATAGAACATGGAGTAAAGTATAAAGAACTGATCTTGATTTCTAGGAAGACTTGGATTCAAGTCCTTCTGAGAACATATATTAGCTAGGGGACACTTAACCTTTCAGTGCTCGAGACAAATTTAAGATTATCAATTGCATAACAGATAGTATTCATTATTAGTTTCCTTGCCAGGAGTACCCTGAATTATTAAATCACAAATATGATCCCATTGTCATATATGATTTCTTGCTATATGGAATCAGAGATAGCTGATCTCTTCTCTCTTATGCAAAATGTAGAAACCTCTATAAATCTTTATTTTAATTATTCCATGTCCTATTTCTATATGTAGAAACTAGTAACTAATTCCAAATTTCTGTTTTAGAACAGGAGGTCTAGAGTCAAGAAGGCCTGAGTTCAAGTAGGGTTTCAGATACTTATAAGCTGTGCAACCCTGAACAAATCTCAACTTCTTTCTGCCTTGATTCTTCAACTGTAAAACGGGGGAAATGATGACACCTTCCTCCCAGGCTTCTTGTGAGGATGAAATGAGAAAATATTTGTAAAGCACTTAGCACACAGTTCCTAACACATAGTAAGAATTTAACAAATGAGTATTCCTTTTTCTTCTCTTTCATATCTCAGGCTAGAATAATACCCCAATTTAATAGTTGAGGTGTGAGCTTGGCAATTAGAGTGGCTTAGCAGATGGGTTTGAAAAATTGGTTCTTTTATTTGGTGATTGGGCAGGAAAACTGGCAAACAGGGAGCTTCGGTAAATATTTAAAAATATAATGACATAAAAAATATCAAGGTTGTCATTTTACTTTTGGAATGGAAGCTGAGAAAGAAGCTCAGAATAGTCCAAAATCATTTAGATTTTAAAGGACAAAGGATTCCCTTCCCCACCCACATGATTTCCTCTTTTCTCCTTGAATCTCTGAGCTCTTCAATTCATTTAGCTATTTTCTTATTTTCTTAAAAGTATTCCAAATTTATAAATAATTAAATGAAATGAGCAATCATAAAATAAAAAACAATAAAAATTTACAAAACCGTAAATTCTAAGATATTTAAAACACACATTAAAATATACATTAACTTTAAGGAAATAAAACAAGGATAACCTCTTGGCATCCCTGTCCCCCTTTGATCTCTTTTTCTTTTGTGTATTATTATTGAATTTGGTTGCTATTTTTTACTATGGTTGTTATTGTACATTTACATAGTCAAAAGAGTATGATGTGGTTTTGGGGTTCCTGGAGGTCAGGGAGTCAAATGAGTAGGTTTAGGGTTCAGGGAACCAAATGATGAGGTTTAGGGTTGTGTCCCCAAATGATGAGATTTGGTGCAGGGCAGGGAGTTGTGGAAAACCCTTTGGTTAGTGCAAAGGTTCTTCGTAAAGGAATTTTTAAGCCTAAAAAGCTGGATTGGTAAAAGAAGTTTATTATTGGCATTGGGAAGTCAGCCTTTGCTATGCATGCTTAGAAAGACTGAATTCCTTGGTGGTAAGGTCCTGACAGAGAAGCAAAGTTTCTAGCAGAGAAATCCTAACAGAGAAGTATAACGTCTTCTTAGGGAAATAGGTGAGAAAGAGATAAAGAGGGGGTAACATATCATTTCAGTGGGCAGAGGGTTTGCTATGCCAAGGAGAGAGAGAAAGACTTTCCTTGGCATAGCATGGCATGACCTGTAGGTCCTCTGCAAGGAGTAAGCCCCAAATTGTTTCTTTTTACAATTGAAGCCTAGGCTAGAAGTTGGAGGCAGTTTTTGATGGGGGCTGAATTCAGTTTGAGCTGGAATCAGAATAGAAAATCTTTGAGTGTCTCTGTGCTAATCTCCAATTTAGTGGGGTTGGAATCTTCAGCTCTGGCTAAGTAGAAGTGGTACTCAACTGGTCCCACCTACATAACAGAATGAAATCATTTTATCTTGATTCCTTGGGGCAGGTTTTTCACAAAGGCAGGGTTCAAAGAGAACCTCTCCTTCAAGGAGCTTCTCAAGTGCTTTACCTCATGGCTTATCCCCAAAGTCACAGAGAGAGAAAGAGAAAGAGTTTGCAGGCTCCCCTCATCAAATATAATACTGTTCCGATTCTATTTTACATGTAATATCACTTTAAATATCCTCCTTTTGATATTTCTTATATTTGGCATTATTTATGGTGCAATAGCATTCAATTTATGTACATATAATTTATTTAACAGTTCCCAATTATTAGACTTATAGGTTATTTTCATTTTTTCCTATTTGAATAAAGCTCTTATGAACATATATATCACTTTTTTCTTCATTTTAATATTTTTGATGTATAATCTTGAAAGTGGATTGAAGGGTATGTAGTTCTAGATATGTTACCATTTAGCTAAATCAGTTATAGAAGACTATTTCTTCATCCCTACCACTATCTAATTTTGTTGTTGGTAATAGTTTTTGTGGAGTCAGCCAGGTAATATAGTGGATAGAATGTCAGGTATGGATATGGAGTTAAGATCTGAGTTTGAATACAGCCTTAAATGCTTACTAGAATAATGATATTCCTTAGCTTAGTTTCCTCATCTATAAAATGGGAATAATAATAGCACCTACTTCATAAGGATATTGTGAAAATATAATTAAATAATTACATGAATCATTTTTCAAACCTTAAGCATTATAAAAATGTTAGCTATCATTAGCTGTTAATTTGCCTTTCTCTGGTTTCTATAGTTTGAATAGTTTTTCATATGGTTATAGACATGCATTTCTACTTTGTATGGCTTGATTTTGGCCTTTTACCAATTGTTAGTCATTCTTAATTTGTTTTATGGTAATTTGGATACATTGCTTATTTTCTTTAAAGTGTAAACTTGTGTGGGTGTGGGTTGTTTTTATTTTACATTTTTGCATTCGCAATACTTACCATAGAACTTTGTTTAAATAAGTGATTCATAAATATTTGCTGAATTGAAAGCTCAGTATATTTGATGACATTTAATAAATAAATCAATTTGGAAATAAATAAATAAATGTCTTTCAAGTCCAATCACTTAACAGGAACTGGAAGTATTTGCCAACTGGACCTTCCTGGCTGCTGAGCTGACTTAACTCTATGATTTTAGAGATTTGTTATCATCAATTTCTAATTATCTGCCCTCTTCCTCTGTTGTCACCTCTATCTCTGGTCCCCTCGCTTTTGTCTTCTACTCACTATCTGCACAAACTTCAGAGTAATTTTTAGGGTTTATTTAAAAGAGAAAAGGAAATATAAGCTTATAGAACACATATATTAGTGTAAGGTATTGGAAATGCTTATAAATCTCTATTCAGTTCCAGACTAAATAGCACCAAGCTTTTAAACTTAATCTTTATAGTTCTCCAGGTTTACCCTAATTTAATATCCTTTTTGTCCCAGGAGTCCAACACCAGAATATAGTTCATCACCCTTTATATCCCTATTGGGTACATACCAGAATCTAGTTCATCATTGTTTGTGTTCCAGAGAAATAGCATGTTTACTCCCAGAATACATCTTATCAGAGGTTATCCAACTGCACTTCTTTAAATTATGCTCATTGGACTAGTTTTGTAATCCATGATTAAATCTTAGCCAATTATCATTGTAAAAATGACATGATAGCTTATGATCTTCTACCTATATTACTCTATAATCACTATAACCATGATTCAAAGCTCCCAGAAATTGTAGACTCAGTTGGATAAGGTCAGATCCTAGAGAGTGACTCAAAAAGAATTCTTTTTTTTTCTTTGTCTTCTTATGCAACTTCTAAAAGTTGACTTCAAGAAATCTCCAAGTTTATTTTAGGCATAGTTCATGTTTAAATTTTCAAAGATGTAGGTAAAAGTATTTCCATATTTCTCACAGGAACTCACAGTAGTAACATGAAGATTAGCTATAGGATAGTTTTTATTTCAAAGATCAGAAAATGCAAAGGACTGACTAAATCCCATAAGCAAATATTGAAAACACTAGTCAATTAACTAGCCAATAAACTCCCATCACATGGAAGCCATATTCAATGACTGATGAACAAGCAAAAGCTCTTTCCATCAGACTTTCATTGTCCAAATAATTCACTGTAACATTGTATAGAAGATCATTGTGGGTGGGAGTTGGGTGGTAAGATTTCCTTAAATTATGGGTCCCTTTTTCTGTCCATCCATGTACATAGGTCATGTGGATGGGTGCGAAGAGATAGATTTTGCAAAAAGAATGCATTTTTCAGATTCCTCGCCACTCAACCAACCACCTTGGGGCAGCTTTAGTCTTTGGAAACCAGTTAGGAGATGTTCATAACTCTATTAACTAGGTGGTAATGCATTTGATAGAGAAACTTCATTTGATTGGGGGGGAGGTTATGCCCTTGATGAACTCCCCTTATATTAGCTACTTAATTTCCCCCTTCCCCTCTTGTTTAAAGAAAACAAAAAGCCTTGGATATAAAATGGAGATATAATGTTTTCGTCACCTAAGAAAGATCATGATCATTGAATTCAGTCTGTAGCTTAACCCTAAAGCTCACCAATTTCTTTATAATTCCCAAACCTTCTAGATACATCTTTATTTTAAAGCCTTCTGGCTAAAATCATGCCTTTCAACCCCTTTCAAATTTTAAAGGAAAAATACTAATCATTTATAGTTTATTGTAGCTAGTACATTCATTTTTATATTACACATGGTTACTTTAAATGTGTATTTTTATGTGTGTATATACTTCATAGTACACTGGTACTCTGAATAATCAATATAGGTATTCTGTTTATTGTCATTTATAGGACTTGGAATATAATTTTACTATTTTAAGTGATTATAGTAGTTTATAGTCCTCTTTTCACTTTTATGTGACACTTTTCTGGATAGAACTATAATTTATTCACTATCCGTCCTTCTTGGTAAGAAACACAACTCCCATTTATAGCATTGTTTCTAAGAGACAATAAGTTCCATTTTTTTTTGTTGCTCTACTCTATGATATAGTTTTCTGGAACATACTGCAGTGAAAATGAAGGTTCTTGTACTGTCCTCTGACATCTTTTACATGTTGTTTTCTAAAATATTGTTTTATATTTTTAAATAATGTGAGTATGTCTCACTTTCCCAAAGGAAACATTAGCTTCTACCTGCCAGATACTATCTACCTTCATAATATTTGACTCAGTGCTCTTATAAAAATAGGAAGTGCTTAATGAATATTGATTGAATGAATACAGACTACAAAATATTTAATATGTAGCCTATATTGTAAAATAAATTTGAATGTTGCCTCTATAATACAATAGGCACAAAAGAATTCTGTAATACTTCAGAAAAATAATTATTGTATAAAAATTTCTTAAAAATATGGTTATTGTATTGCCTGGAATCTGCTTTAATGGAAAATTTCTACAAATAGATATTGGTGAACACATATAGTCAATATACCACATAATCCAGTCAATGTATGCAAAAAGAGCTGTTAATAATGGAAATGGGACTAATATTGCATAATAATGGTCCTCTATTCATCTGGAAAAGCTTTGTAGAGATGAGATTTAAGTCATGTTTGAAAGGGAAGAAGACTGAATTTTTTGAAGAGAGGACATGTTCCACTTATGTAAAATCTTGGGGTCTGAAAAAAGAGAAGTGGAAAGGAAAGAATTTTGTGAATAACTTGATCAAATTTTCATAGTTATTAGGTCATTTCTTAGGTATTAGTTGGATTTTGGGGAATTGATGAAGACCAAAAAAGTGGCATGAGATTATAGTGTACACATTGTATTAATGTTATGAATGATAAATGGTGCAGAGGAATTGAAAAACAAAGCAGTTCCCTTGAAAATTACCATATATTCGCACTACTTTTTCTTTTGAATATTTGAAATGCTCTTTCATACCCCTGGTAAAATAAACTGATCTTCCACATTAGAAATGCCGCTATCCAACACTGTTTGTGAAAGTAAAGAACTGGAAACAAAGTAGGGGGCTGACTAAACAAATTATGGACGTGAATGAATTGTAATATTTCTGTGCTGTAAAAAAGTGACAAATATGATGAGTGTGGAGAATAGAATGTTCAAATTGAACTGATACAGAGGGAAGTAGAATCAAATATATACATAAGTATATATATTTGTATATGAATACATATATATGCATATATATTTACCAAAATCTAAATGGAAAGAAAAATGCCACAAAATTATTGAAAGTGTATTTTACAAAATTACAAAGAGAAGGGTGGCTTCAAAGATATGAGATTCTTCCCCTTTGCATAGGTGGGAAGTTCAAGACTGTGGACTATTACATTTATTTTCAGACTTGTAAATGAATTGTTAAATTTCGCTGTTTTTTCTTTCTTTTTTTTTGTCTTTAAAATATTATGTGTTATAAAAGGTGGTTCTCTGGAAGGGAGGAGGATACTGGGGAAATTTTTAGCAATGAAAAATATCAAAAACATCAATAAAATTGATGAATTTTAGAGAGAAATGTAGCTGTAATTAACAATTTTCAGGAGTCAAGTTTCATTAAATGTGTCTAGGTCAAACAGTATAAAATGTGTAGTCAATGCAACCATTTAAGATGAATTTTATACAGGATCTTTGGTTGTAGGAGACTGAGAATCCTGCAAGGCAGTCATCCAGGTGCAGGCAGGAGCACAGTGGGATTAAGTTATGAGGAAATCAGCTAGGTTGGGACTGTAGGAGTGTGGAGTGGGTTTAGAAACCATAGCTTCCTATTCTGATTAGTTATTTTTGTAGTTAGGGACTGAGTCTAGCTGTTTTTGTGGAGCTTAAGGGAATGTAAATGTTATTAGTACCTTCCACATTTTGTTACTTTGAGGATCAATCGTGGTCTCCCAGCAATTATTCTTTTCAGAACTATGAATTGTCCTTGGGGAATCTTGGCCATGTTTTACATCATAAGTCTAAGGTGAAAGGAAGGAAAATGAAAGCTCATCCTACTCCACCATGATGGCTACATTCTTTAATGAATATATTTTTTTCACAGTCTTTATGACAAGTGGAAACAGCAATCTAGCCAACTTTGGAAAGGCTAAATTGTAGACAGCTTCTTTGGGGAATGTTTTCCCTTAAGTTTACAAGTGTTCTTAACATTAAGGTTCATAAAATATTTAAAAACTGTTTTTTGATACTGTATTTCACAATAATCCTTTTCCTTTGTAACTTCATATAATTCATTTTATACTTTTTAAAACATTGTCCCTAAAAAAGTTCATAGTCTTCAGCAAAATGTCAAAGAAATTTATGACAAGAATCAAGAAATTGTACCTTTGGGCATTTGCCAAAAGGAGAGAATATTAAGTAACAGAGGATAATCTCTTCTCCCATTAGTATACCAGTTACACAAACTCCCTCCCACCCCCCAACACCAAGTTGCTGAATACATAGTGAGAAATGACATTATGGTTAGAATTTAAAACTTTAGGACCTTAATATATTTCATAAGCTAACAGAAGACAGATCCCCTTACTCTAATTATACACCTCAAAATATCTAGGAGAATTCATCCAATTTAACTGCACTGGAATTGGAAAATTAGACCATTATCTCAGACCAAACTGTTTCTACAATTTCCTGGGTATACAATTGATCTGCAAAAACTTAGGAACAATATTTTTGATAGATATTGCCATTAAAGATCTTTTAAAAAAACAACAGCCTACCCATTGAGTAATACCCAATTCTGTCTGACAGATTAAGCAATTATGTATGTTGTGTAATTTTTGCTAGAAAAATTACCCTCCTAGACCAATGTGCATAGCAACAATGAGATTATGTAATAATCAACTGTAGAGAGCCAGAACTCTGGGGAAGTATACTTGAAACAAGGTATTAACTCAGAGGAATTGATGATATAATGGTTATCTAGTTTATATATACTTAGTACTTAGCATGGTGATGTAAAAGTTTTCTAAATTCACACATAATCCTGGTGGCTCTCCAGCCTTCTGCATTCCTCTACTTAAATCAAGGCTCATCTGAAGGAACCCCAAGAAACCTAGGCCCCAAGCGAAGGAGACAAACTGTGAAGGAAATAATAAAGACTTTGGTCTTTATTCCTGACTATTCTTGTGGTGATTGTTCTGCTGAAAGCAAGGTCCCTTTGGAGGACCTCCAGAAAGCTAACCAGAATATTACAATCAATTGTGATGGACTTGACTCTTCAACAATGAGGTGATTGAAAGCAATTCCAATAGACATGTGATGGAAAGAGCCATCTGCATCCAGATAAAGGATTATGGAGGGTGAATGTGGATCACAGCATAGTATTTTCATCTTTTGTGGTTATTGTTTGGTTGTTTGTGTTTTTCTTTCTCATCCTCCCCCTTTGATCTGATTTTTGTTATTTAGCATGATAAATGTGGAAACATGCTGTACATGTTTTATCTATATTGGATTATTTGCTGTCTAGGGAAGGGGGAGGTGAGGAGGGAGGGAGAAAAATTGGAGCAAAAGGTTTTGCAAGGGTGAATGTTGAAAGCTACCTTTGCACATAGTTTGAAAAAAAAACCTATTATTATATAAAAAAGAAAATTACCCTCTTAAAAGTATCTCCTGAAAACGATGCCCAAAGGGCTATCAAACTGTGCATACCCTTTGATACAGCAGTATTTCTATTGGCCTTATATCCCAAGGAGATCTTAAAGGAGGGAAAGGGACACACATGTTTGTGATAGACCTTTTTGTAGTGGCAAGAAACTGGAAACTGAATGGATGCCCATCAGTTGGAAAATAGTTGAATAAGTTGTGGTATATAAATGTTATGGAATATTATTGTTTTATAAAAAATGATTGGCAAGATGATTTCAGAGAGATCTGGAAAAACTTACATGAACTCATGCTAAATGAAATGAGCAGAATCAGGAGATCATTGCACATAGCAACAAGAAGATTATATGAAGATCAATTCTGATAGAGATGGCTCTTTTCAACAATGAGATGATTCAGACAAGTTCCAATGATCTTGTGATGAAGAGAGCCATCTATATCCATAGAGAGAAGTGTGGGAACTGAGTATGAATCACAATAGAACATTTTCACTTTTTTTGTTATTGTTTGTTTGCATTTTATTTTCTTTCACATTTTTTCCTTTTTGATTTGATTTTTCTTGTGCAGCAAGATAATTACATAAATATGTATGCATATATTGGATTTAACATATATTTTTACCATGTTTAACATATATTGGATTACTTGCTATCTAGGAAAAGAAGTAGAGGGAAGGGAGGAAAATTGAAACACAAGGTTTTGCAAGAGTTAATATTGAAAAATTATCCATGCATATATTTTTAAAATTAAAAAAGCTTTAATAACAAAATAAATTATTGAAAAGGAAAAACAATCTCCTTATCAGGCTTCCATATGACCTGAAATTCAACTTGTAGAAGTGTATGTCAAATAAGCTTTAATTAGGCCAGCTACGTGGTACAGTGGATAGAATGCCAGGTCTGAAGTCAGTAAGACATCTTCCTCAGTTCAAATTTGGCTTCAGACATTTACTACTAACTTGTGACCCTGGGCAAGTCACTTAATTCTGTTTTCCTTAGTTGATCAGTTGCATTTGTAAAATGAGCTAGAAAAGAAAGTGGCAAACACTCTAGTCTCTGTGTGAAGAAAACCCCAAATAGGGTCATGAAGAATTGTATATGAGTGAAATGATTGAACAACAACAGAAACAAATCATATGCAAATATCTAGCAAAAGTCAACTGGTTGTTATCATTTGACATTATTATGTTGGTTTTTTCATTATTTGATCATTTAAGTTTTGTTTGATTATTTATAATTCCTTTTGGGATATTCTTGGCAAAGATACTGGCATGGTACCTTGGTAGGTTACTGGAGTAACATTTTGGGAAGGGTTGTTTTATTTGACATAGTCAGCTGAGAGAATGCAGGACATGTTATGTTTTTGGAACATTGTTTTGGCAATGTCTATGTATGTTTTTCACAGTGTCCTGAATAGAAGTTGGGTGCTGAATGAATGGTGAGAAAGATGCACAGGAGAACTGGGAGGTAGAGAACCAAAGACAAATTTTGCCTATTCTCCGAAATCATGTATTTACATTTTAACATTTCAAAGTCTTAACTCAGTATGGTATAAAAAAGTGGTAAAGGGCTTTGGTGGTATAATCAAAAGAGTATAAAGGGCTTTCCAGATGTGATGGGAAGAGTTGTAAAAGGGCTTTGAAACTAGAAAATGTAGTATAGATACAAGCTATTGTTATTGTAAGCTGCTATTATTTTTTTCTGGTGCCATAGCAAGTTGATAGAAATTTAGCTTTTTGGAACCTGGGGATGAGGTTTTTGGTGGCATTCAGTTTATACTATGCAGGCAGTGCTATATTCAATAGCTAGGGTGGCCTTGTTGCCTTTGTTAATAAGTAGTTATAATAAACATTCTGTGTGAGGCTCCATGGCATATTATGAGTGAATGACTGCTGTTATTTATGCCATTATTTTTAAGGCTAATTCTGTTTAATGAGTTCTCAGTAAGTTTTTGGAGAAAATAAAACCCAAAGATCTTTGACAATGGATTTTGATGGATAGTGTAAGAATCTATAGTTTCTTTCCAGTTGCACAAGACAGAGAATGACAAAAATTCAACTACCATAATTCAAACTGAGTGATTCTATCTCCCAATACTTTTAAATTGTTAGGCTGAGGAAGGGGCTGGAATGAATGAGGGAACAGAATCAGAGAGCAACTTCTTCCTTGGGATATTGCCACAGATTTTCTGTTTGTTCCCATGGTTGTGTCTCATTTTCAACAGATACAATGATTAATAGTATTGATGTTGCCTTATGGATCACCTTGTGAGAGCTCTCCTTCATCAACTTGGCAAGGGGATTGTACAGTAGTTTGTACCCTAATTAGGATTCTCATCTGGGGATAAACTGTTTAACATATTATTTGTAGTTATGTATAGTCTTCACAGATGTAGTTAGCCATAGGGGTATATAGTGCTTTACAATTAGACTTTTAGTTCTAAAAGTCATCATGCAAAACATTTTTTTAAAATGAAATCTGTAGCTGCAAGTCTCAAAAGCAATTCTATATTCCTCACCTTTATGCTGACTCATTTTCCTAGTGGTTTTATAGGCAATATTGTCATCTAGAAATTATATTTCTAGCTGAATATTAAAGAATTCTCTAGGGCAAAACAAAAGTAATCAAAATAGGGTTTTTACAAATAATGATTTTGAGTACAGTATCTCCCTCAGTCTGAGAAGATTCTTTCTACTTGGGTTGTCTTTTATTTGGCTTTATTCCCAGTATCTTTTAGAATTACCTCAACTACATGCAGAAATCATAGTCAGTTCCAAAAGTTTTTTGTATTGGGATTTAAAGAGCCCAAATTCCTGAAGAAATAATCTCTGTAGACAGAGTACTACATTGCTTTAAGGATTCTTTATAAAATTCATGTAAGGATTATGAGTAAATTACCAAGGAATTGAATTAATGATGATAAAATTGTTTATTAATTGGTTGCTTCAAGGAAGAGTGATTCTTGAAATCAGAAATGTAGTTACTTATGCTTTAGATTTCAGAAATCATATTGATAGCCTCTTGCTATCCTATAATGTTTAAATGGTTGATCTAAAGATATTCATTAAGAGAAACTTTCTGGTTTCATTCTAGGAAAAAAATCATAAAGCATTTATATGCATATGGCATGGATTGATACACTTACAAAAGATAGTATGGCATAGTGAAGAGAATTGGCCTTACAGTTGGAAGTCTAAGAGTTCATGTCTTTTCTCTGATACATTTTGGTTAGTTAACCTTAAGCAATTTGCCTAACCTGAGAGATTGTATCATCTTTTGTGCTCACACTATTTCAGAAACCTCAATATTTTCTGTTTTTCTATTTGGAGGGCTAAAGGGAAGACAAATGAACTCCTTTCCAAACTTCCATTTAAAGAGTACTCACAGAATAGTCAAATATTTATTTCCCCCAATTTCATTTAAACCATATCCCAATATCTGGGGCAACATCTTTCTTCCCTACATCATCTTTTCCTTCAGCTTTCTTTTGAGCATTATATTCCCTCATTAAATTGTAAGTTTCCTGAGGAAAGGCACTTTCTTTTTTCTTATTTGTATTCTCAATACTTGGTACATAGGAAACTTGAAGGAGTCTTTATTAACTGTCAGGAAATGAGAAAAATCACTAAGAATATAAATTACAGAGCAAATGCTGATGTGGATTGATAAAGGGAGTTTCCTTGCAAATAATTCTCCCACCAAAGAAATTATAGGTCTAATAAATAAACAAAATTGATGATATTATTTGCTTCTTGCACACCTAAAACAACAGAAGTGCAGATAGAGGAGTAAATAAATGTATAAGTTGAGGGTAGTAACAGGAACAGTATGGCTATAGAGAGACTAGAAAGAAATTTCTTTCTAAATATAGGTGGTAGGAGTGAAAACAGAAATATGATAGAGGTAACAGTAGAAACTGACAGGAAGTATGAATATATGTTTTGTAAGGACCATATTATAACTCGCTAGGATAGATAAAAGGGGAGAGGGTAGCATAGGGGATAAAGAGGAGTGAGTGATACACTGAGATCAAATCAAGAACCAGTATTGAGGGGAAGGTGTCCTCTCTGTTCACAGAAGGAAAAGAGCCTATAAGGGAATGAGTGTGGAAGAGAAGGAAAAATTGAAAAGTTTGTGAGGAAAAGGAAGAAAGACTTCATTTGGTAGTAGGAGGGCATTGACTGTTGAATGCTTCTAGTGGATCAAGAGAGATAATCAAAGAAGGATAATGAAGACCTTACTGGATGAAGCCTGGATGATTCGGTTCTTGAAAAATATACTTCTCTTGGGAGGGGGGAGTTTGGACCTCTGGGGCCAACTGGCACATAAAAGAGTGGGAAAACATGGGCAAGAGTGAAGTTTCTAGGCAAAAATAGAGAAAAAAGTCTCCCAGAGAGAGTATCAAAGATGAACTTCATAATCAGAGACTTAGTTGAGGAAGAATACTATCATGAGGCACTATTTTCTCTGACACCCACAACAATTCTGGAAGTTCTACAATGTTCTGAAAGTGAGATACAATGGAAAAAATCCATTATTAATCCTTATGAGGCACTGGCAGAAAATTCCTAGAGGGGAAAGTCCAAAATGAATACCTTGAAATATTTGATTGCATGAAGAACATAGAGGAAAGAGATCACAGAAGTATTAAAAAGGAGAAAAAGGAGTTGAATCTAGGTTCTCCTCTCACACTAAATCTTATTATCATCTTCTACAGTAGGCTGCAAGTTTACAAATGTTATCACATTGTCTCTTGGAAAATAAAATAGGGGGTCAAAACATAGACATATCCTTGGAGAATTGGGAGAAGAATTTCATTGGGGTAAATGAAAATTAGAGATGATTGCTACATTGTCAATCAGTAAATCAAATTCCTTATTTTATATAAGAGGAAAATTACCCAAAGAATTTATGTCATTTGACTAAGGTTACAAAACAAAAGGCATATGTTGATCACCTAGGTGGCTTTAGTCTTTTGGGTTTGGGTCCATGATTCTTTTCATACTCATGCAAGAAAAATGCGATAGTTTTAATATTATGGGTATTAATATAAAACATTAACTATTACAAAAAGAATTGGTCAAAGTGAAACACAGAGCAATAAATCAACTTTATACCATTTCTCAAGACCATATATTAATATATTTTTTATTTTATCTTTCTGATTTTAGAAAATTAAGCACAGGAAAAAATAGTCCTTTTTCCTTTATGTTATATCTATAAGTGTGTGGGTAAATGTTTAATAATTGACTCTCTGAAAAAAAAGTGACTCCCCCTAAATTAATCTACATCATTAATATTTTCTCTCTTTTAATTTTTTTTAAATTATGCTTTATTAATCATTTTTAGAGAGAAAAATCAGAACAAGAGGGGAAAACAATGGGAGAGAAAAAAACAGAAAAAAATAAGTGAACATATCATGTGTTGATTTATATTCAATCTTCGTCATTCTTTTTCTGGAGGCAGATGGCATTTTCTATCCAAAATTTATTGAGATTGCCTTGGATCACTGAATTATTGAGAAGAATCAAGTCTCTCATAGTTGATCATTGTACATTCTTGCTCTTACTGTGTACAGTGTATTCTTGCTTCTGCTTGTTTCACACAGCATCAGTTAGTTCATTTATCTCTCTTTTTTAAAATGTGTATAATCAAAATAATAAAGTAATGACTAATTTGTAGCATTTTATCCATTTTGGGAGTATAACTTCAATTTACAATTGGCTCTTTTTGGTGGGGTTGGGAGAGGTAATTGGAGTTATCTATCCCATGTCACACATTAAGGGTCTGAGGTCAGATTAGAAGTCAGGTTTTCCTCATGCCAGAGCTGGTGCACTATCAACTGCGTCACCTAGTTAATTGTGTTAACAAATTGACTCTTGCAAGACAGTTTAAATTTGTTTAATCATTAATCCTGGTTATATTTTGAAGTTGTCAACATTATGCCTGTTATCATAATATAGAACTAGTTTTTTAGAATTTTAAAAAATGGTTTTTTGATATTTTGGTTTGGGGTTAGCACTTTTTACACTGTGGCCTGGAACAATTAGCTGCAGATGATCTCAGCTGTTTAAAAATTTTTATTCCTAGAGATACTATTTGAAATGCTCATTTGAATTGCAGTGTCACATTATGAAATAACACAATCTGTTGCTTTTATAGTCACACAAATTAATTTTCAACTGAAGTATAAATGTCAGATGATGTATGTCTTATTCAGGTTAGAAAAATGTTTTTTCTCTTCTATGGCTTTTTTTTTTCTCAGAAGAAAACATGCTTAGAATAAACTGTGAGGGGCTATGAATTTAGAAGGAGAGCCATTCTCTTAAATTCAAATTAATTTTTCACACTAAAGCAGGATAAATACTCCTGGTGAAGTGTGTGTCTTAATTACAAACCTCAGGGATCTCAAGTTTTATGGCACTATTTTATCATTGAGACCCGTGCAGCATAATTTAAGTTAGCCAACTTGCCAACTGTATTGTGATAAATCATTATTTTGCATGAAGAGACAGTGAAAAAGATCAAATCCCTTTTTATATCACCTTGGCTGAATATTGTTGATCTTTTCAAGGGCCTTCCATTAAGGAGTTCCTCTATATTGTCCTAAAAGTTTCCTTGTCCAGATTATTTAGGCAATCAAGAATCAAAATTTGGTTCCTTGGATCATAATTGAAATTGGGCCTTCAGATTAACTTCATTAATATGCAGTTGATTAAGAGATGTATGTTAGTAAATGAAAGAGCCCCTGGATTTGCATACTGAGTACAAAATCAGAATCCTGAAGATTTGGGGAATTTTTTTTTTTTAAATTTAAAGGAACATTAGTCAGTTTGGGATGTTAAAATTCTGAGCATAGTTTTTCAATTCTCTGCTTATTTCTTTTATTCATTTTCAACTATTTCTTCTACTGTGTGTGTCCATGCACAAGTGAGTATGTGTTAAGGGAGTCAATCACAAACAACTTTTCAATGGTAATATAAATTAATAAGTTGATTATCAAAAAGTATTTCACATTCAAGCTTACATTTTATTGATTTTATAACTATCTAGGACTGCAGAGAGGAATTTTATACTTATGGGGCACATAAAATATTAGAGAAAGAAATAATTTCTTTTTTCCCTATTTCCACCGAATGCCACTGGTTACTTGTGCTGTCAGCCAGTATCAGACCAGCTATTAATGGTTTTAATTCAATTGCAGGATTTTGGATGTGTTCTCTTCTAGTCCACTGAATCATGCCCAAGGAAATCTCAGGCTTTAGTCTGAGGATGAAATGAGCTGCTATTCTGGAAGTGCTAGGGGAATGGAGCACAATGCAGTACCCTCAGATTATTGTTTATGTCTTTTTTCATAATTTCTAAGTAACTTGGTAGATGATTAAATGGGTGAGAACTTCTATTGCATGTCCATATGTTTTCAAATGGGCCAATGCTTCCTATCCTTCTTTTATCTTAAATTTTGGAGAAAATAATCACAAAATTACCTGGTTAGAGTATATACTATACAATTCTTCATCATAACTTTATCAACATGTATTATAATTATAAGAAGTTATCTTGGGACTTTTCCCCCTCTATAAGAAGGTAAAGAAAATACAAGAATTATAATCCTTTTGGTGTACTCTTTTCTTTTTCTTTCTTTCTTTCTTTTTTTTATATTTTCTTTTTCTTTTTTATTTTCAATTCAGGGAACAAAACAAGCATTTCCATAATACAGTACAATAAAACATGATTGAATCTGAAACTGGAAATCTACCATGTATAACTTGCTATTGCCTCCCAATACACAATAATGTTATTATATACATTTCTTTTTTTTTTCTCTTTGCTTTCTTCTTTCCCACTTCCTACCCCCTCTATTTTAAGATGGCTACTATTAGATACAACAGTCCTCTCTTATTGCATTGATACATAGCTCTACTCAAAATGATAAATTAAGGAAGATCTCAGGGAGTTATGTGTAAGATCATATTTGTCACTATGTTTGTGTTAGTAGGCAGAGTTTTAGAGGCAAATATTGGACTAAAATGATGCTATCCTTTTAGAACAGAAGCAACTCACACAGAAATGACAGCCCAGTATAGAGGACATAGTTTCTCTATTTCCCTTAGAAAAGATTACAAGAGCCCATCTGCCTTAACTAGCTGTGAATAATCATTTTTTTCCTTCTGCCACATTTCTGGGTGAGTAAAAAGGGGAAGAAAATGGATGGGGGTACACCTTGGTATCTTTACAGACCTGTGACTAACAATAATTATAAAAGAACTTGATAATGTTTTAAAATTCTTTATGTATATTAGGAATCTTAGAGATGATTTTACTCTGTTAAATCTGTATTTTTAGGTTCTTTCAGGTGTGTGGATATACATGCACAAAATCTTGAATATTGTATTTTCATTGAAAAATGAATCTTATTCTATTTATATTGTCATCATTTATTCACACGTAGCATGATTTTGTTTAATACTTGATAAGCCTCAAGTTGAATTAACTTTTAATATTAGCCAATAAGGAATACATATACTTCCAAATGACCTTGAAAAATAGTTTCAAAAATAGGCAAATGTTTACTACATTACTCTTCTGCTCAGAAATCTGACCTGACTTTTTTTCCTATTAGATAACTTCAAATTCACCAGCCTATTATTCTGGACTTTTTAATGGCCTATTTGTCTCACTCTTTAGAGGCAGCTAGGAGATACGAAAGATAATGCCCTTGGCCTGGGAATCAGGAAGACAAATTCACACAGTGCCTCAGACACTTATTATTGTGTGACTCTTGGAAACACTTAACCTCTGTCATCTTTGGTTTCCTTAACCATAAGATAAGGATAATTATAAGCAACTACCTTGCAGAGTTGTTGTGAGGATCATAGTAGACATTTAATAAAGACTTTGTTTCCTTCCTCTTCCATCTTTTTGTCCTCTACTCCCTAATGCAAATTCTCAAATAACTTTTTTATTCTCCTCTATGACCTGCTTATTCTTAGTTTCATGTGTTTGTCATATTCCCTCCTTTGCTTCTTAGGTAGCCTCTTCTATTGAGGAAGGAAGTATAGTGTAAGGAAAAGAACATTGAACCATGAAATAAAGAAGCCTTGTTCTAGATATACTGGTCAATCTTCGATGGGTTACTTAAGTCCCTTGAGTCCTTACATTGCTCCTTTGTAATATGCAATAATTTGGGTAGAGGATCTCTGTGGTCTCTCTCTCTTTTTTTTTTATTCATTTTTCCAAATTATCCCCTCCCTCCCTCCACTCCCTCCCCCTGATGACAGGTAATCCCATACATTTTACATGTGTTACAATATAACCTAAATACAATATATGTGTGTAAATACCATTTTCTTGTTGCACATTAATTATTAGCTTCCAAAGGTATAAGTAACCTGGGTAGATATACAGTAGTGCTAGCAATTTACATTCACTTCCCAGTGTTCCTTCTCTGGGTGCAGTTATTTCTGTCCATCATTGATCAACTGGAAGTGAGTTGGATCTTCTCTATGTTGAAGATTTCCACTTCCATCAGAATACATCCTCATACAGTATTGTTGTTGAAGTGTATAGTGATCTTCTGGTTCTGCTCATTTCACTCAGCAACAGTTGATGTAAGTCTCTCCAAGCCTCTCTGTATTCCTCCTGCTGGTAATTTCTTACAGAGCAATAATATTCCATAACCTTCATATACCTCTGTGGTCTCTTTAAGTTCTACATTTCTTTGATAAACCTAATTAATTCTTCAAGGTCTTGATCAAGACCTATTTCTTTCATGAAGACTTCTTAAGTATTCTACCTAACTTCTAAAGTTTCTTTTCTGAATTCTTACAATTTATATTTTAAACATCAATCAGTTTACAGATATTTATTAATTTCCTAATATGTGCCGAAGAATGTGCTAAACTCTGGAGTTATGGTTCTAAAGAATGAACAATCTTAATTCACAAGGAATTTCCATACTTTAGAGCAATAACAAGTACATACAACATGAATATAAAGTAATTAAAATATATACAAAGTAGTTTGGGAGGTAAAGCATCAGATATTGAATCAATTAGGGAAAGTTTAAGCTTCAAATAGAAGATGGTGTTTTAGCTGAATTTTAAGGAAGACAGTATTATAAAAGGCAATGATGAAGAAAAGAAATATATTGCACTCAAATGGAATGGCTGGTACAAAAACATAGTTGGATATGTAATATTAATCAATGAATCAGAAAGCATATATTAACTACATATTGTATATCAGGTACTAAACTAGGCACCTGGAATATTCAGACAAAATGGAATTGTCCCAGTTCTCAAGGAAGTAACATTCAAGCAGAGGAGATAGTATGTACATATATATCTAAGGAAATAAATGTGTAAAATTAATATGGGGTAATTTGGAAAGTGAGGATACTAGTAGTTGGGTGTTCAGGAAAGGTATAGAAGATAGTATTTCAGCAGTCTTTTTTTGTTATTTATTTGTTTATTTCAGAGGGAAGAGATGATGAAATAATGCTTGCCAAGCATGGGGGAAAACTATGCAAAGGAATGGAGGTAGAAGATGAATACGTAAATAAAGACTTGCAAGAAGGCTAATCTGGCTAGATTTCAAATTGCATGCAGTATAGGAAGTAATGTAAAACAAGTTTGGAAAAATAGGTAGAGGCCAAGTTTTTAAAGGCCTTTAAAAGCCAAACAAAATTTGTATTTGGTCCAAAAAGCAATGGGGTGCTACTGGAGTTCATTTAATGGAATAGTAGCATGAAAATCACTTTAGTAGCTATGCAGAGGATAAATTGGAGTGATACACCACATTATTTATCTTTGGATTGTTATGTAAGGTTAGAATTTAATCTCTGTGTTACACTGTTTATTATGTAGAATTTAAATAAAATGCCTAGTTTAAAGTATTCCCAGTTCTGGAAGAAATTTTAGATAACTCCTAAAGTTAAAAAGAAAATTTTGAAAAAAAGGAAGTAGAAGTTAGAATGAAAGGTTAAGGATATTTAGATTATTTAGTCAGAAGAGGAAGTTAATATGTGACTTAATTGAGTTCCAGCAGATTATGACTTCATTTTAATAAAAAGAATAACTAGAATATATTTTAATTTATGTATTAGGAATAATAATTAATGAATGGTCAAAGGGAATTGGGATTTGAAATAGAGTGTCAATTGTTGCTTTAGGTGCACAAACTACTTAATTTTTTTTTTATAGTGGAAGACGCTAATTAATATATTGTTAATGAAAAGTCATCTTTAACTGATAGGAAAGACTTTGTCTTGCTATGTGACAATATTATTTATTATATTTATTACTAGAAAAGGAAAAAAAACAAAATTGTTAAAAATGGGATGGCAGAGAGGAAGAGAGGAGAGGAGGGAGAGAAAAAAAGAAGGAAAGAGAGATACAGTGACAGAGAGAGAGCGAGAGAGACAAAGACAGAGACACAGTGAAAAACTGAGATTGATTAGCATAAGAACACTCTAAATGGAGTTAAAAGATCTGGGTTCAAATACTAGATTTATTACTTCATAGATCTGCGAAATGGACATATTAGTTTCTATAAGCACTGTATTTTTAACATTAAAGAAAAGATGCTAATATAGTGTTTAGATTTATTAACCTACTAACATCACCAATCAGGCAAAAGACAACATACATAGTTCTAGGAATATAGATGAAAACCATGTTTCTTGATTTCAAGAAATTTCTGATGAGATAATAGAAATAAGTATAAGGAAAATATTAACAAATGTTTCTATAGCATGCTTTAAAATTTGCAAAGAAATTCCTATACATTATCTCATTTGTATCTCACAACAACCCTGATAGTACAGATGATGGAGGTCCTATAAATGTTATTATCTTGATATTGAAGATGGGAAACTGAGCCTGAGAGAGACTAACTTGCTCATAGCTACAGAGTTAGTAAATGTGAAAAGCTGGATTTAAATTCTGGTCTTCCTGGCTCCCAGTCTAGAATAAAATTGATTTTAGCATCAAACTATTTTTCAAGCTACAGTACAATAAAAACAAAGAAGAGATGCAGAAACATAGGGAGAAATATGAGATGGAAGAGAAAAGATTCAGCTAGAGGGACTAAGTAAAGTCTTCAAGATAGGTTATGAGGATTAAGCGAAATAAGGCATTTGAAAGTTCTATTCAGAAGTAAATTCTTATTCTTATTTGGAGTTCTCTTCACTATTGATTTTGAAGGCAATATAGGGTCATATGTAATATTTTGCATATGAAAAATAGCTATTTCTCAATTTTACAAAACCTTGGGCTCATTAGTTTGGGGTTCAGGGAATTTGGTAACAAAGTATAGTGCAAGGAGGAGAAGGAAGAAATACATGAACAGAGTTGTGAAGGGGCCACTTAGATAAACTATTCACATGACTGAGAAATCCTACCAATAGAATCAAATGTGGTGATACAACATTGGAGACACCTGTTTTGGACATTATTTGCTTAAAGGCAAAAGCCTGGATTATATTATGTCCTTGAAGTCTTTTCTATCATTATTTTTCAAGCATCCAATGTATAGATAGAAGTCATCTAACCATTTCAGAGATTGAAGTTGTAAAATGTTAATATTAAAAAATAAAATAACTGAAAAACCAACATCTGATTTTAATAGTAACACAATACAATATTTCTCATGATCTTGAAACTAAGTTAATCACTATCATTTTAGAGCATTGCTTTTTGGAAAGAGCTAAGGGATTTAATAAAAAAAAGAATTAAAGACTTTATACTTCTACTTTTGGTGATATTGTAGATGCAAATACAGATCTAGTCTTACAAATTTAATTTTTTTAAAATTTCTTAGTCATTCAGATAAACCCCAGTAGCTTGTTTAATACTTTAATTGCATAATCGCCCCCTTTTCTATATTCTGTAACAAGTATGTCTGTATTCCTTTCATCTCCATTGAAATAAAATTTCTGAAATATTAATGCTTTAGTATAGTTTTTTTTGAAATTGTTTCTATCATAAAAACACAACAAACACATATATGCATATATACATATACACAGACATATATATGTAGATGTATACCTCAGAGTTAATTAGCCTTAATGTATTGAGATACTATCCAGGTTTGTAATTCTGTGGAAAATAGAAAACAATTATGTAAGCCCAGGATGCTTATAAGTAGAGGAGGGGAAGAAAGTAATCAGATGTAATAAGAAGGTCTAATTCATTTTCCTTTAGTAATTCATCCCTGTCATAAAAATGAAATGTTTCCTCAGCATCTGTCCTCTGTGCTTTTGGTAAATTCTAAGAGTATTTTTAAGTCTTTTGGAGTCAATATTTGTTTAATATTTTTCTTAAGTGTCAAAAGAGAATCTGCAGGCAATTTAGGCATGTCACAATAGAATGCTAGAATAAAATAAGTTCATGAATTCTTTTAAATGGAAAAGTTACTTCTCTACCCTTTCAATTAGCTGCTATCTTGATTTTTAAATGATAGATACCATGTGATATATCTCTACTAAAACATACAAATAAAAAAGACACAAAAATATAGCCCATAAAGAAACATCAATATAGTCCTGGATAGATTTAGACAATAACAGTTTTATCAAATTTACTGACCAAAAAATGACAGTATATTTTATTATTTTCAGGAGAGGGAATTAAAGAATCTGATTTTGGCCAAACAGAAGAGAAGAAATAATTAGAAAGTGGACTGACATTTTTTTTTTTACATGTATGTGGTAAGCCACATTTTGTTCCTTATAGAGACTTTTAGTAGCAGAAAAATTATACTCTTGTGAATCAACAACCTTCAAACACTAAAAGAGGTTATTGTAGAATAGTGAGAAATCTCATTCATGGAGAATAATTAAATCCTTATCTGTTTGGTGTAGGTGACTTAGGAGCTGTCCTTTTTGAAGATAGGGGAATGGATTAGATGATTCTCCAATGCTTTCTTCTTTTTCTCTTTAAAATTTGCTTTCTTTTATTTTTCTTCCTTCCTTCCTTCCCTTTTGCTTTCTTGCTTTCTTTCTCTTTCCTTTTCTCTTTCTTGATATGTAATACATAAATGCACATAAATAAAACATGTACATGTGAACACATTTCCCCGCTAAAGAAATAACATATATTCCATAAGCAAGCCCATCAGAATGAGTATGTTTAGAGTTGTCCCCTGCTCAGAGTATGATCTTAATAGTTTGAGCTCAACTTTTCAATAACAATTGTTGTGAAAGAGGGCTTAGTTAAAATGAGCTTGCTGATGTGTTACAGATAGATAGTCCCTTAAGTGCTCATAGTACTTGTTCCCAATCTTTCTGTGCTTGTTTAGGTAGAAAATAGTGCCATTCTATACCCATTTTAATCACTTATTGAGTGTGGCCAATTCCATTTTTCTTTTCCCTTTGGAAAATATTCAGGAATTTTCTTCTTGTGCTTCTTTTCCTGTCTGTCTTGCGTTCTGAGACCCCACAAAAATAGAGAAAATTTCAACTTGTTAGAACAAGTAACTATTTCACTGTACTAGGAAGGGACATGGCATGTAATTTTTGCATTTTCCCCTATTTTCCCATGCTCTTGGCACCATTCCTTCTATCCCTTTCCCTAGAAACCTCATACCTTAAGGATGTTTTCAAGTTGTCTGCAATGTCTGTTTTAGGCTTATCTTCCCTCAGAGTGCTCCACACTCCACAATTACTCCTTCTTTCTTCTCTCTTCTTCCAAATTAAAGCTCTTTCACCAGTTTGGCTGATCTCATCTCTTAGAAAGAAAGCAATCTGATTATCTGATTAAAGTAATTCACAGTAAAGTGAAATACCTCTTGTATGCCATCCCAACCCCTTACATTTCAGAAATGTGGGGTTAGCAATTTGGCACTTCACTAGAGAAAAGTTGCCAAATCTTCTTGTATATAGCTGATATGTCCGATTCTCACTTGGAGGCAGATTGGCTGTGCCTGACCCTCTGGCCTCTTGAAAACTTTTCTTTTATAACTTTTTTTATGTGCTATGCTTTGGCTTATTTATGGGAAGACAAAGTAGCAGGTCTACTTTAGATGCTTATTGGTTTTGTGTTGGAGAGTAGGAATAAGGATAGAGATATTTCTGTGGTACCAAGCTTTGTTGATGAAGTTAGATTTAGAAATCCCAACTGGCCAAATTTACATTTACCTTGATCTTTCCTTCAGTCTCATATCCTCCTTAAATGTTCTCCAAATAATGTGAAAAAAGTTTTCTTGGTCACTATTGAGCTTTAATCCCATGACACATTGTAGCAATCTAATTTCTGAATGGTAAAGGTATTCTACAACTATTTCAGAAAGATTGAAAAAGCAATTTATATTGAAGCCATACAGATTTTTAAAGCATTTCTTCTTGAACTAAAGGTGTTAGCCACATTTTCATTATTTTAGGTACAGTATACTTTTGAAAAAGAGCCAATATCTTGCAGGCAAAGGAAAAAAATCATTTAGGCAAGCCAACCATTCTCAGAAATATAGTTTAATGTCTTCATGTGTCTTTTATCAATAGAGTGACATTTAGTTAGCTGTGGACAATTTTTAAAAATTTAATTTTAATGTTATTTTTTCTCAATTACACATGAACAAAAATTTTTAATATTCGTTTTAAAAATTCTCAGTCCCAAATTCTTTCTCCCTCCCTTCTTTTTCCTTGAAAAGGCAAGCAATTTAATATAGATTACACATGTGCAGTTAGGTAAAACATTTCTATATTTGCTCCAATGCATAAGAAAACAGAGACCAAAAAAAGGAAAAGAATAATAAAATAAAAAATTGTGCTTCTATATGAATTTAGGTTTCATCAGTTCTTTGCCTGGAGATGGATAGCATTTTTCATAACAAATTCTTTAGAATTCCCTTGAATCATTGGATTGCTCAAAATAGTTAAGGCATTTACAACTGATCATTATATAATATTGCTGTTAGTATGTGCAATTCTCTGTTGGTTTTGCTTATATTATTTTGCATTATGTAATTCTTTCCAGGTTTTTTAAAAGCATCTTGCTGGGTCATTTCTTATAGCACAATCAGTATTCCTTTACCATCATATGCCACAACCCTGTTTAGTCATTTCCCCAATTGATGGATATCCCACAATTTCCAATTCTTTGCCAACACAAAAGGAGTTGTTATAAATAATTTTGTACATATAAGTTCATTTTAAAATATCTTTGGGATATAAATCTGGTAGTACTATTGTTGGGCAAAACATTAGGCACAATTTAAAATCCTTTGGGAATAGTTTAGAGCTGTTCTCCAGAATGATTAGATCAGTTTACAACTCCATCCACAATGCATTATTATTCCAATTTCCCCATATCTCCTCCAACATTTGTCACTTTTTTCTGTCATGTTAGCCAATCTGATAGATGGGAGGTGGTACCTCAGAATTGTTTTAATTTACATTTCTCTAGTTAATAGTGATTTAGAGCATGTTTTTCATATGCCTATAGATAGCTTTGATTTCTTCTTCTGAAAACAACCTGTTCATATCCTTTGATCATTTATTAGTTAGGAAATGACTTGTATCCTTATACATTTGACTTATGAGGCCTTCATCAAAGAAATTTTGTATAAAATTTTTCTCTAGTCTTGAATTCATTAGCTTTATTAGTGCATATTTTTTTACTTTTATGTATTTTAAAATTATACATTTATATATCCTCTATCTCTTGTCCAGTCAAAATTCTTTTCTATAAATCTGACAGATTAACTCTTCCATGTTTGTTAACTTATCATATTACCCTTCATGTCTAAATCATGCAATTCATTCTTCTATTTTGAGTGAATTCATCCCATTAACATTTGCAGTTATTATTACTACTATTACTATCTGTATATTTTCCTCCATCTTACTTTTCCTCTCTTTATCCTTCTCTCTCTCTTCTTTCATTCTATCCATTCACAAAGGTATTTTGCTTCTAATTGCTATATATGCCAAATGACCTCTCTTCTACTAATACCCTTCTTCTTTCTCTTCACCTTTCCTCTCCTGCTTCTTATAGTATGAAATAGATTTTTATACTCAATTAGATGTGTATGTTATTCCCTTTTTGACCCAATTCCACTGAGAGTAAGGTTCAAGTATTGCTTACCATATCCTTGCCCATATCTTTCCCTCTATTGTAAAAATTCCTCTGTGCCTGTTGTATGTGATATAATATACTCCATCTACCCTCTCCCTTATCCCTTCTACTAGTGCATTCCATTTTCTTACCCTTTAATTTAATCTATTTTTTGAATATCACTCCATCATAGTTAACTCCCACCTGTGCCCTCTTTGTATATTCTTTCTAACTGTCCTAATAAAAATAAAATCCTTAATTGATAAATGATAAAATCATGTTCCTATGTAGGTAGGAATATAGAATATAACTTATTGATTCCCATCTGATTTTTATTTCCTGTCTAAATTCTTAAACTTCTCTTGAGAATTATGTTTGAAACATAAATTTTCTATTCAGCCCTGGTCTTTTCATCAGGAATATAGAAACTACTCTATTTCATTAAATAATCAAATAGTATTTTTATTGTATTGGTTCAGTCTATTCATGAACAATTAGTACATCTCTCATTGTTTATATATGACTTATTTATAATTGTATTCATGTAGTTTCTGGGTGTATCATGGCAAGTAGATTCCCAAGTATTTTTTATTGTCTGCAATTATTTTAAATGGAATTTCTCTCTTAATCTCTTTCTTCTGGATTTGTTGGTACTATGTAGAAATGGTAATGACATATTTTATATTTTATTCTGCAGCTTTGCTGAAGATCTTAGGTACTTGAACTATTTTTAGTTGATTCTCTACATTTCTTCAAGTATATCATCAAAACACCTACTAAGAGCGATAGTTTTTTTTTCTTCATTTTTATTCTACTTTCTTCAATTTCTTTTTCTTCCTTTATTGCTATAGTTAGCATTTCTAAAATGGCATTGAATAATAGTGGTGATAATGAACACCCTGATTTCACCCCAATCTTACTGGAAAGACTTCTAGCTTATTCCTATTACAGATTATGCTTACTGATGGATTTAGTTAAATATTATTTATAATTTTAAGAAAAGCTCCATTTGTTCTTTTGATATTTAGTATTTTTTAAATTGAAATGAATATTGTATTTGTCAAAAAGCTTTTGCTGCTTCCATTGAGATTATCTTGTAATATTGTTGCTTTTGTTGTTGATATGGTAAATTATCCTGATAGTTTTCCTAATATTGAACCAGCCCTACATTCCTGGCATAAATACCACCAGTATATTATCTTGGTGATAAAGTGCTTTAATCTCCTTGATAGAAGTTTATTCAAAATATTTGCATCAATATTTATTAGGGAAATTGGTCTATAGTTTTCTTTAGCTCAGGAGAATTTTTAACAGCATTGGGAAAAAAATCTACAAAGGAATAGGCTGAAGACTTGACAG
This sequence comes from Sminthopsis crassicaudata, assembly GCF_048593235.1. Lineage (NCBI taxonomy): Eukaryota > Metazoa > Chordata > Mammalia > Dasyuromorphia > Dasyuridae > Sminthopsis > Sminthopsis crassicaudata. The sequence goes on from NC_133619.1 coordinate 376,965,531, forward strand.
AGAGTTATTTCAAGTTTATATAGGCTTAACTTGGATAGTCAGCATTTTCTTCCACTAGAGGCATATAAGGCAACAAAAACTAGAATGGGAGATAAACTCCATTTTTACAAGTTGTTCTCTGGGGATAAATCTAGGTGAATAACAGAGTTGCCCTTTCTCTTTCTCTTTTCTTCTTCCTTTTTAGTTTCCCTAATCATAGATTTAGAAACAGAAAGGGTAGTGGAGGTCATCAAGTCCAACCTCCTCATTTTATAACTGAGGAAATTGAGTCACAAAAAGATTTACTGGCTTGCTCAAGGTCATATAGTAGAAGATAGGATTTGAATTCAAGTCTTATTGACTTTAAGTTCAGTGTATTTTCTATCCCTTCCATCATAATGCTTTTTATATTGTGGAAGAGACATTTAGATGTAAGCCAGAAATCTCTCGATCTATAGTCATTCTACAACTAATCTATACAATTGGACAAAAAAGAGGAGATTTTAAATCTAAAGTGTCCTGTTTTCTTTTTCTTCACTGTTTCAATACTATTTAATTAGAGTTTCTTTATATAAAAGATGAGGTAAATCTCAATAATTTTGTATGCATGTCTTTAATTGAAAACAAAGAGTACAGCTATAATGTCTCTAGTTGTTGTACCTGCTAAGAATTTGCAGCTTGGCAATTAGTTGCTACCTAGAAAAATAGCAACCCCCCTTTTTTATTCCTGTATTTTATTAATAATCCTATAAACTTTTCCCAAAAAAGCAGAGAAAGGATTCTTTTTAATCTAGGCCATTATCTCTGGTCATAATAAGCAAGTCATTATTTAGTTTGGGAATCTACATGCTTAATGCTAGGCAATTTTGAGAGGGAGAGGAAAGAAAAAAGGGAGGGGAAAGTGAAGGAAGGGAAGGAAAGGGGAAGGGATTAAAAGGTAAAGATAAAATGGAAGCTGGCCATAGTGGGTTGAGATAGTATGACCTTTGAAGTAAGCCTCAGAAGGGAATGGAATGAAGCACTCCTTAATGGCTCTCCATAGCAATGTCTGTTGGTTACTTATGTAAAATTTGACTTAAGGTGAAAGAAAGGAACCAATCCTCTCTCTCAAAATGTCAATTTATAGTTTATATCTGCTAATTTTTTATAGGGGTTAAATTTTATCTTTAGATTCCTTCCCTTGCCTTTGCCTGTCACTTATTTTAAGTCAATTAAACACACTATTAAAATTTCCATGTCAATAAAGGATAATTTGACTCCCTTCCCCCAAAAATATTCCATCTCTCTCTCTCTCTCTCTCTCTCTCTCTCTTTTTTTTTTCTAAAGAATTCTGATGGAATATTAATTAGCAATTGACAGCTCTAAGAATGAGAAGCTTTGGGTACTAGACTCAGTACCAACACTCTTAGAGATTTTATGAAGATAAAATGGTTTGCATTAAGGAGCTCGCATCCTATCAGAAGAAACAACATGCAACCATATAAGTAAATACATACATACATACATACACATACACATTCACTAGATGAATATGAAATCTCATATGTGGAATGAAAGCTTTTTGTAGTTTCTCTTGTATTTTTAATTGTTTATTTAATTTTTCTTTTTGGTATTACATGGCAATTCTGATAATTAAACATTGTAAAAACAGTTTAAATTTCTCGTATGCCCAAACAAAATATTCCTCCAAAGTTCCCCATTCTATTCTAGAACGAATCCCTGTGTTTTCCTAAGATGATGATGATGATGATGTTGATGATAGCTAATGTTTGTATAGTGGCTGAGAATGTGCCAGACCTTATGCTAAATTCTTTACATTTTTTAATCTTGTTTAATTCTTACAGTTTACCTGGTAGGTTGGTGTTATTACTATCCACATTGTACTGAAGAGGGAAATGAGGCAAATAGAGATTAAGCAAATTGCCCAGGGTCACATAGTTAATAAATATCTGGGGCTGAATTTCAATTCAGATCTTCTTGATTTCAGACAACTTTTGCTCTTCTCTGTATCTGACCATCTATATCTGATATAACAGCAAAGTGTCTGAAAAAAAACAAAGCAAAATAAAACAAAAAAACTTTGACAATATTGTTGAGGGCAATGTGGAAAATTGTCTACTAGTCAAGTGGCTCCCCTTTAGCTGTAAGACAAAATACAAACTTCTATGTTTGTCAATTAAAATGCTTTATAATCTGGTTCAGACTACTTGCCCAGGTTTATTAAGTATAACTCTGCTTAATCTCTATTGCTACTAAACTCTTCTCTTTCTAGCTCTTTCTCTTAGAATACCCAAATTTCTCCAAAACTTGGCTTAAATGTCACCTCTTATATGAGATTTTTTATTTATTTATGAAGGCTGCTCGACCCTTCTTCTCCCAAACTTTGTGAGGTTTGGGTGTGTGTATGTGTATTTACTTATATGGTTGCATGTTGTTTCTTCTGATAGGATGCAAGTTCCTTAAGGTAGAGGCAATTTCATTTTTATTTATCTTTTCAACAGTACATGTTGGAACCTAGTGTTGAGTTACTAGAAGACTGCATAGTTAGGTAGGTTTAGAACTGGTTGATGGCAACACTTGAAGAATAATGATCAATAGCTGGATGGCAGCAGATGAAAACCTAGCAGGTGGGTGGTGACATTACAAAGGGTTCAGTACATATGTTTAATTATTTAAAATAACACTATACTAAGTATCTGGACCACAAATGAAAAAAAGATATAGTTCCTATCCTAAGAGGTTACATGGTACTTGTGACCATATATGAAGACTAATAAATTAGGGGTAATTTGAGGAGGGAACATTAATACCAATACTTGCAGAGGAGGGAATATGATATAATTTCCAATTATTTGTTTCCTGTATCCACAAATTATTGGGATTTCAAGACTCCTACAGTCTTTTGGCCTTGTTTTTAGTGCACCTGGAAAAAGTGAGCTTCACTAAATAACCACAGATTTTCACTTGAGACAGATACTTAATGCGGATTGTCAGAGTACTGAATATTGAGAAATGTTTAGCTTAGTAGTTAACATGCCAATTAACAAGTTGAAATGCCAGATGCATAGATCAGGAGAATAATTAGCTCAACACCATTGAAATTTATCAATAATGATTTCTAGATGTTAAAATATAAAATCCTTGATAATAATCTAAAAGTGTGAAAGACACAATTTTAAAAGAAAAGTTATATTTAAGATTCCAGAAAGATAATAATGGCTACAACGATGTAAACAGAAATCACCCACAGAAAATATTGCAACCAAATGCTATATAATGATAATAATACATATTGGATATAGAAATAACACATTGAGAAAATTCACCTCCTTTCCATCATTGCAGAGGAAGGGACTATGAGCATAGATTAGGGCATATATAGTCTTTTAAAGACTCTATAAAGATTTGACTAATAGTATCAAGGAAGAGTGTGATGAATATTTTCAAGATCTGCAGAGAAGGTACAAAGTATGAGGATTAAGAAAAAGTCATTCACTTTTACAATGATGAGGTCATTGACAGCTTTGGAGAGAGTATTTTCAGTTGAATGATGAAGTCAGAAGCCAGATTATACTGTATTAAGAAGAGAACAACAAGAAAGGACATAGAGAGCCATCCATTGTACTTGACCTTCTCAAGGAGTATAACTAGAAAATGGAATAAAGATACAGACAGCTAGTAGAAATAAACTAAGCAAGTTAAAGTTTTATTTGTTGATGGGAGAAGCCTGGGTATATTTGTACACAGTAGAAAAATAGTCAATAAAATGGAACAATTGAAGATTGGCAGTTAATGGAGTAGCGATGATAGAGAGGGTCAATCTATTGGAGGAGATGGCATGAAATAGGATCACACATATGTAGGCAAGTTTTTCTTAGCAAGTAGAAGGGCCAACTCTTTACATGAACAAGGGTAAAGGAAGAAATAGTAGCAGAAGGCATTGGTATGCCATAAGATGATGAGGAGGGAATAAGCAGAATATCTTTGGAATTGGCCTAATTTTTTTCACAGTAAAATATGAAACAAGATCCCCAGTTTAGAGGGTAGATAGAAAGGGAGCTGTGAGAGGCTTGAGGAGGGATGAAAAAAGTTTTGAAAAGCTGCTACAGTAAGTGGGATCATGAAAAGTTTAGAGAGATACAAAAGGATAGTCAAACCTTGTCCCAGTGAGGGTCCAGTAATATTAATTTGTAGTAGACTCATGAAATGCATAATTTCATGATATTCCCAGTTTTGTTCAGCAATATGTGAGTAATAGTGAAGACAACAGATAAGGGGACTAATTTAAGTTTGTTGATTGTCTAGGAACAGTCTTTGATAAGATCTTGGCGCAAGGGACTTGAGAGAACAGTGCAGAACTGAAATTGTTTGACAAGGGGTTTAAATGAGGAAGAACAGAGTGTCGCCCTTGCAGTATGATGGCCTGAGACAATAATGGAGGATAGAGGGATTGAAGATGACAGTAAGGAAGAGGAAAGGGTTTGGAATTTCAAGGCAAAAAGGGAAGCAGAATAATTGTGATCAGATAAAGGAATTTCATAGTTCTTGAATTTAAAAGAGGAATACTATTGGCTAGTAGTAAGATCAAGATTTTCACTATTTCTGTGTGTAGTTGAAGAGAAGTGGAAGAGTTTATTAAGGGAAATGAATAAGTTGGGGAATAGAGAATTTAATATGTTTAAGGGAATATCAATATGTATGTTGAAGTTTCCTAGCATTATGGCAAGATTTTTAGAGAAAGGAAGACTCAGTCATTTATTAAAATCATAGAGGAAGGAAGGAGAGTGTCTTGGAGATCAATAGAAAATGAATAAACCTCAAAAAAGGAGGGGTTACTGAATGATAGTTATTGAGGGAGATCCTGGAAATAGTAATGGGGAGTGAAGTGTATTCTAATTCCTCCACCAGTCCCATTGAATTAGGAGTTATTAGTGAATATGAAACTAGTGCTAGAAGGGGCCAGGGGACCTATGTTATCAGGTATCAGTGATGAAAAGAAGATGAAGGAAATAAGAAAAGAATTGTTTTAACTCGAAAATAACCATGTTACCTACGGAGTATTTATTTCAAAGAGAGCAAAGGAAAAGAAGAAAGATTTAGTGCAGGACAATGGGGGAGGGAGGGTTAGGTTGAGGGATATGGGAAGATGATTGTTCAGTAGGTGACAGAAAACACGTTTTGACTGATGGCAACTAGATGTTCAGAATTATTGAGAATTCAAATAGATGATGAAATGGGAGTATAAAAATCACTGAAGAATAAGTTCAGGCAACTTATCATTGCCCATGTTCAACTTTAGCTGTATAGCTGGAGAGCAGATATCCATCTAGGTAGGGGTAGAACAATTACTGTGGAGTTGTAGAAGGTTGCAGAGAGTGCCTGAAGCATGATTGAATGAGTGTTCATGAAGTCTAGGAAACTCCTCTCCTTCCATCCCAGATGCAGGTGAAGGTACAATAGACAAAGATTATGGAATTGTAGAAGGTTGGAAATCTTCATTTTCTATGGTTCTGAGCTTTAAAAATGTCAAATGTGTGCATATTTTAACTAGGACCAACTGATTCCCCTTAGAGATTTGGGGAATCAAGGAAGATTATACTATTGTGGCTGAATCTGAGACCATTAAATAGTCCTCAAATTAGTTCACTTTTTTCTGGGTAGTGTAATGTTTAAAAAATGGTTCACGAATTCATGCCACCAAGATCATATTAAGCCCATAAAATATGTTTTAGTTCTTTTGACATTCATGAATGCTACTATATCTCTCATCTAGCTATCTCTACATCTCTACTTTTCCCTGTATTACTAGAGAAAAAGGACAGTGATTTCAATGAAACCAAATGAATTGGAAAGGAAAGACATAATATTCAGTTTTATGTATCTTTTTCCTTAATCCTTTACACATTAGATTCAGAGTTATAAAGAGCCAATGACATTTTGAATCATTAAAAAAGTCTCATAGATGATGAGTGCAATGTATTGATAATTATGTGATTTTTACATACTTTGATCATTTACACATTAAAGAGTTAAACTGTTCTACCAAATTTAAAGGGAGTAAGAATGACCATGGTTTCTACTTCACTTCCAAAGCATTCTTCACAAAACTGAGATTGCTTTAAAGAGTATATGATTATAGTTGTAACATCCGAGTAGGTTAAAAGGCTAATTAATTTTTAATCTGATATCAATTAAGTGAACACAGCTTGAAAGTAATTTAATATTCTGGGAAAATAAAAAAAGCAGAAATTAGATTTAGATTAACATTTTATACTTCATTTTTTACAACAAATTCACAAAATGCATGGAATCTCAATATTAAATGATGATAAAATTAGGTCAGCAGATCATATATCTCTTATAATTATAATTAGGATGTGAATTTTTTTTAATTTTTAAAGCTTTTTATTTTCAAAACATGCAAGGATAATTTTTCAACATTGACCCTTGCATAGCCTTGTGTTTCAGATTTTCCCTACCTTCACTCTACCTCTTCCCCTAGAAGGCAAGCAATCCCATATATGCTATATATGTTAAAATATATGTTAAATCCAATATGTATGAACATATTCTCTTACAAGAAAAATCAAATAAAAAAGGAAAGAAAACACAATATAAACAAACAACAACAAAAAGAGTTAGAATGTTATGTTGTGATCCACATTCAGTTCCCACAGTCTTCTCTCTGGGTGTAGATGAGTTTCTTCCTTACAAGATCATTGGATAATCATCTCATTGTTGGAAAGAGTCATGCTCATCAGAATTGATCATCATATAATGTTGATGTTGCTTTGTACAATGATCTCCTGGGTCTGCTCATTTCACTTAGCATCATTTCATGTAGATCTCGCCAGACCTCTCTTAAATCATCCTCCTGATCATTTCATATGGAACAATAATATTACATAACATTCATATACCACAACTTATTCAGCCATTCTCTAACTGATGGGCCTCCATTCAGTTTCCAATTTCTTGCCATTATGAAAAAGGCTGTCACAAATATTTTTGTACATGTGGATCCCTTTCCTTCCTTTCAGATCTCTTTGGGATATAGGCTATTGAATCAAAGAGTATGTGTACAGTTTGATGAATTGTTGAGCATAATTCCAAATTGTTTTCCAGAATGGCTGGATTCGTTCACAGTTCCACCAACAATGTATTAGTGTAGGACAATAAATAATAGATGCAATTGCAAAAGATAAAATAGACAATTTTTATTACATGAAATTGAAAAACTTTTGCACAAACCAAACTAATGCAACTAGAACAAGAAGGGAAAAAAGTTGAGTGGGAGTTATTTTTCTCTGAAAATGATCAGATATCTAAGATATGTAGTCACAATAGAAATAGACCAAAACATTTCTGTAAAAGGATATGAACATACATTTCTCAAAAAACTTCACAAACTATTAACAACTGTATGAAACGATGTTCTAAGATAATTGCATCAATAGAAATATAACCAAAATAGTTACACAGTTAGAAAGTGGTAAGTGTCTGAGGCCAGATTTGAATTCAGGTCCTCCTGACTTTAGGGCTGGTGCTGTATTCACTGAGCTACCTAGTTGCTCCCCTTACTTAATATATAGCAAACTGTCAAAATTATAAAAAAGAGAATACTCACTTTTGGAAAATCAGTATACAAATATATTTTTGGTAATGTTGTACACTGATTCAACCATTTTGAAAATTGATTTGAATGTAATTTGAAGAGAATTATTGTAAAGAATTCAATTTGAAGAGAATTATTAAATAACTAAAGAAATCATTAAATTACTGAAGAAAATTACTGTAAAATCTATAACTTTTCACCTTTCCATGTCTGCATATATATCTTCAATAGGTCAGTAACCTCTTTTATGGCACTTTTTGTAATAGCAACAAATTATATGATCATTGATTAGGGAATTGCTAAAAAAAAATGTGATGCATGAATGCAGCAGAATCTTTTTGTCTTTCAAAAATGATAATTATGGTGGAGACAGAGAACTATGATATGCCATATTATCCGATGCTATGAGGAATAAACAAAATCAGGATAACTCATATAATTCCTAGAATAGTGCAAATGGAAACAATGACAACTATAACAGTAAAACAATGAAATTAACTTATGAAATTGTAATCAAGCTTTGTACCAAGGAAGTTAAACCAATTACTTATTAGCTATTCTGATTTTTGCTAAGAGAGAAGCAACATAAATCTCAAATCCTCCATCATTACTAAGTCATAGCTCTGTGCCAGGATCATAATTCTTATCTAAATTTCCTTTGTATTTCTTCCTTAGGTCCAGGTCAATTACAACACACTCCTATGATTAATATCAATTTTTTTCTTCTTTCATTGATCTTCACTCAAATATTCTCTATCCTCCCTACTTCTTGGATTTGTCTGTATATGATTTTACAAAAAGATCTAAATTGGTCATTGAGTTCCATATGGTTCTATATTTATTTCTATTGAGGCTTCTTTCCTTTCTTCCTCCCAAAAGCAATGAAAGATTTTATCATCATAACTTCATTACTGTTATTTCTACTCTTCTTAGCCCACTTTTGCTCTTTAGCATTTTAGACATTGGGATCTGAATCTTAAAAAATTCTTTGATATACATTCTCTCAAAGTCCAAGGCATTACTAGTAGCAGACTTTCCTTTTTTTCTGTCATAAGCTTTAATTTCCACTGGTCAATTAACTTCAACATTTCAAGCATTTCTATTTGAACAAACAGTTCTAATTCTTTGGTCAGAAGCAGATCCAGAATAATATTTCCCCTTTTACTTTCTTCCATTTTTGGAAAAATAAAATAATTATTCAGTTAAATCAAGAAACTATCTGATATTATACAGGCGTTCTCTCTATGTCCATAGGAAAGACCAGATATTTTAAGTCCCACATCACTATTATATGATATGTACTTGTCAAGTTTTGTGATCTGTTTCCCAAATTGTCAGCCATTTCCTTCTTTTCTTTTCTTTTTTCTTTTTATAGCTTTTTATTTACAAGATATATGCATACGTAATTTTTCAACATTTGCCCTTGCAAAACTTCCAACTTTTCCCCTTCTTGCTCCCACTCCCTCCCCCAGATAGCAGGCAGAAAAATACATGTTAAATATGTTAAAGTATATGTTAAACACAATATATATATACATATCCATAGTTATTTTGCTGCACAAGAAAAATCAGACTTAGAAATAAGGCAAAAATAACCTGAGAAGGAAATAAAAAATGCAAGTGGACAAAAACAGAAGGAATGGAAATGCTATGTTGCGGTTCACACTCATTTCCCATAGTTCTTTCCCTGAGTGTAGCTGGTTCTCTTCATTATTGAACAAATGGAATTGATTTGGTTCATCTCATTGTTGAAGAGAGCCATGTCCATCAGAATTGATCATCATATAGTATTGTTGTTGAAGTATATAATGATCTCCTGGTTCTGCTCATTTCACTCAGAATCAGCTCATGTAAGTCCCTCCAGGCCTTTCTGAAATCATCCTGCTGGTCATTTCTTACAGAACAATAATATTCCATAACATTCATACATGACAACTTATTTAGCCATTCTCCAATTAGTGGGAATCCATTCAATTTCCAGTTTCTAGCCACCACAAAAAGGGCTGCCACAAACATTTTTGCACATGCAGGTCCCTTTCCCTTCTTTAAGATTTCTTTGGAATACAAGTCCAGTAATAACACTGATAGATCAAAGGGTATGTACAGTTTGATAACTTTTTGAGCATAGTTCCAAATTGCTCTCCAGAATAGTTGGATGCATCCACAATTCCACCAACAATGTATCAGTGTCCCAGTTTTCCCACATCCCCTCCAATATTCAGCATTACCTTTTCTTGTCATCCTAGCCAATCTGACAGGTGTGTATCTTAATTTGTATTTCTCTGATTAATAATTATTTAGACATCTTTTCATATGGCTAGAAATAGTTTCCATTTCTTCACCCAAAAATTGTGTGTTCATATCCTTTGACCATTTATCCATTGGATAATGGCTTGATTTCTTATAAATTAGAGTCAGTTCTTTATATATTTTGGAGATGAGGCCTATATCAGATGTAACTGTTTTCCCAGTTTATTGCTTCCCTTCTAATCCTGTCTGTACTATATTTGTGTGTACAAAAATATTTTAATTTGATATAATCAAAATTTTCTATTTTGTGATCAATAATGAACTCTAGTTCTTCTTTGGTCATATATTCCTTCCTCCTCCATAGGTCTGAGAGGTAAACTATCCTATATTCTTCTAATTTATTTATAATCTCATTCTTTATGCCAATATCATGAACCCATTTGACCTTATCTTGGTGTACAGTGTTAAGTGTAGGTCAATGTCTAGTTTCTGCCATACTAATTTCCAATTTTCCCAGCAGTTTTTGTCAAACTTTGAATTCTTATCCCCAAAGCTGGTGTCTTTTGGTTTGTCAAATACTAGATTATTATAGTTATTGACTATTTTGTCTTGTGAACCTAACATATTCCACTGATCAAATAATCTATTTCTTAGCCAATACCAAATGGTTTTGGTGACAGCTGCTTTATAATACAATTTTTAATCAGGTACAGCTAGGCCACCTTCATTTGATTTTTTTTTTCATTAATTCCCTTGAAAGTCTTGACCTTTTGTTCTTCCAGGTGAATGTTGTTGTTATTTTTTTCTAGATCATTAAAATAATTTTTTGAGAGTCTGATTTGTATAGCACTAAATAAATAGATTAGTTTAGGTACTATTGTCATCTATATTATATTATATTATGTTATATTATATTATATTGTATTATATTTGCTCAACCTATCCAAGAGTACTTAAATTTTTCTAATGATCTGACTTTATTTTATGGAAAGTGTTTTATAGTTTTGCTAATATAGTTTCTGACTTTCCCTTGACAGCTAGATTCCCAAATATCTTTATATTATTGTTACTTTAAATGGAATTTCTCTTTGTATCTCTAGTTGTTGGATTTTGTTAGTGATATATAAGAATGCTGATGACTTATGTGGGTTTATTTTGTATCCTGAAACTTTTCTAAAAGTGTGGATGATTTCTAATAGCTTTTTAGTAGAATATCTGGGGTTCTCTAAGTATACCATCATGTCATCAGCAAAGAGTGATAATTTGGTTTCCTCATTACCTATTCTAATTCCTTTAATCTCTTTCTCAACTCTTATTGCCAAAACAAGCATTTCTAATACAATATTAAATAGTAATGGTAATAGTGGGCAACCTTGTTTCACTTTTGATCTTAATGGGAATAATTCCAGTTTATCCCCATTACATATGATGCTTACTGATGGTTTTAAATAGATGCTACTAACTATTTTAAGGAAAAGTCCATTTATTCCTATGTTCTCAAGTATTTGTAATAGGAATGGATGTTGGATTTTATCAAATGCTTTTTTCTGCATCATATGGTTTTTGTTAATTTGGTTATTGATATAGTCAATTATGCTAATTGTTTTCCTAATATTGAACCAGCCCTGTATTCCTGGTATAAATCCTACTTGGTCATGGTGTATTATCCTGGGAATAATTTTCTGTAATCTTTTTTTCTATTATTTTATGTAAGATTTTTGCATCAATATTCATTAGGGAGATTGGTCTGTAATTTTCTTTCTCTGCTTTCAACCTACCTTCTTTAGGTATCAGTACAATGTCTGTGTCATGAAAGGAATTTGGTAGGAGTCTTTCATTCCCTATTTTTTCAAATAGTTTTTATAACATTGGAATTAATTGTTCTTTAAATATTTGGTAGAATTCACATGTAAATGTATCTGGTCCTGGGGACATTTTCTTATTTTCAATAGTTGTTCCTTCCATTGATAATCATAAAAATTCCCATAATTATGTGGATGGATTTGCCAATGAATTCTACCAAACATTTGAGGAACAATTAATACCAACCCTATACAAATTATTTGAAAAAATAAACAGGAAGTGTCATTAAATTCATTTTTTCCCCAAAACAGAAATATTGTTTGGATACTTAAACCATGGAAAGAAAAAAACAAAAAAGAAAACCAATTTCCTTAACAAATTTCAGTGCAAAAATTTAGGTAAAATAATAGTAAGGAGATTGTATCAATAAGTTGCAAAAATTATAATCAGTTAATATTTATACCAGGAAGAGAGGACTGACTTCATATTAGGAAAACTATCAGCATAATAGGCTATATCACTAACAAAACCAACAGAAATCATATGATTATGTAAATAGATTAAGAAAAAGCTTTTGACAATATATATTACCCATATTTATTAAAAACTATAGAAAATAGGAATAAATGAGCCCTTTTTAAAAATGATAAATAGTATCTATCTGAAACCAAGATCAAATATTATCTATATAATGGGAATAAATTTAAATATTTCCCAGTAAGATTAGAGGTAAAGCAAAGGTGTCCATTAACATCACTATTATTAAATATTGTTCTAAAAATGCTACCTATAGCCAAAAAAAGAGGAAAAAAGTCAAAAGAATTAGGATACGCAATGAAGAAGAAGCAACATTATCACTCATAATATACTTAGACAACCTAAACAATCATCTAAACATATTTGAAAAAAAATGAAAACTTAAGCAGTGTTGCAGGATATAAAATAAATCCAAGTAAGTTCTCAGCATTTTTATATATTACCAACAAAACCCAGCAGCAAGTGTTAAAAAGAATAATTACATTAGAAAAAAAAAAAACAAACTAAAGACAAAATAAAATATTTGAGAGCCTACCTGCCAAGACAAATATGAATGCAAGTTACAAAATGCTGAGATATAAATAGTTGGAGAAATGTTAATTTCTCATGGATAGACTAAGCCTATATAATAAAATGACAATTGTACTAAAGTTAATTCACTTTTTTTCACTGCCATATCAATGAGCTGAGGAATTATTTTATAGAGCTTGAAAAGATAATAAAACTTGTCTGGAAGAAAAAACAAAATATCAAGGGAATTAATGAAAAAATGTGAAGGAAAGTGACCTAGAAATATCAAATTTCAAGCCATATTACAAAGTGGCAATCTTAAAAACAATCTGATATTGAAGAATAAATAGAGTGGTGCATCAGTGGGATAAATTAGATAGATTATATGTAGTAGCAAATTACCATCAAAATTTAGCATTCGATAAACTCAAATATACAAGTGATGGTGGTAGTAAGCATTTACCATTTGACAAATATTGCTAGGAAAAATGTAATGCAGTTTGATAGAAATTGGGCATAGAATAACATCTCATATTACATATTAAGATAAAATAAAAAAGGATAAATGATTTAAACATAAAGGGTGATTGCATAGTAAGGGCAGCATAACAAAAAATCATTTAGATCTATTGATAAGAGATGAATTTATGATCAAACAAGTGATAGACAGCATCATGGGAAATAAAATAGTTCTGATTACACAAAATTCAAAATCATTTGCACAATTAAAATGGTAGCCAAAGAAGAGCAACAGAAAAGTAAAAAAAAAAATAAGGCAAGTTTTTCTAATAAAGGCCTTATTTCTTAAGTATATAAGGAATGTGAGTCAATTTTATAGAAATTAGAGCCCTTCCCCAGTTGGTAAATGGTCAAAGGATACAAACACAGTTTTCAGAAGAAGAAATCAATTCTATGAAGTAGTTATATAACAATGCTCTAAATCACTACTGATAAAAACATTGGAAATTAAACAACTATGATGTACCACCTCAAATCTATGAGACTGATTAACATAATAGAAAAGAAAAAGACAGAAAGTGGAGTGAATGTGGAAAAATTGGGACACCAATATGCGCTGGGGAGAGTTGTGAACTATTCCATTCATTCTGGAGAACAATTTGGAGCTTTGCCCAGATACAAAATCCCTTTTACTCAGCAATACCACAACTGATTCTGGATCACAAAGAGATAAAAGAAAATGGAAAATGACCTACTTGTATAAAAATATTTATGGTGGCTCTTTTTTAATGCTGAATTGAAAATCGAGGGGAGGTCCATCTATTGCGGAATACCTGAACAAGTTGTGGTATATAGTTATGATGAAACACTATTGTGTTATAAGAACTGACAATTAGGATGCTATTAGAAAAACCTGGAAAGACTTCCATGAACTCATTCAAAGTGAAGTGAGCAAAACTAGCAGAACACTGTACACAGTAACAATACTATAAAGATGAGCAGCTATGAAAGATTTAGCTACTCTGATCAATATAATGATTGAAGACAAATCCAAAAGTCCCATGTTAAAAATTCCATTATCCACCTCCAGAAAGAGCAAGAGAGATGGACTCTGAGTGAAGACTGAATTGGTATACATATATATATATATATATATAATCATCCCACCATTGGCTCTTGTTACATAGAAATCTATACTGTACCAAGACTTTATCAATCTTATATGGTTATATGGAAATCTAAATTCTGTTCTCTGACCCAGTGTTCTTAATTAGCTCTTTTCTTTCTTCAATATACTTTTCTTTTTGAAGTCTTTGTCTTCGATTGAAAATATGAATGTATAAATTCTCCTGTATCCTTTGTCTTCAGTTTTTTGACAAGGATATCATAATCCCTCAAATTATTTTTAGGTTCTTATGCTGTCCAATATGATTAATAAAAAAACTATACTGGAGAAGTCTTAGAGACATCTTATTCATCTCCTGGATAGGGATTTAGATTTGGAGTTAGGAAGTTAGGAAAATCTGTGGTCAAATCTTACCTCAGATGCATACTAGGCACGAGATTCTGGTCAAGTCATGGTTCTCTTTTTGCATCCATGCAAAATGGGCATGCAATATCACTTATCTTCCTGGGTTATAGTGAAGATTGAATGAAGTAATTATCTCTCTTTCTCTGTCTTTCTCCTTGTATATAAATACTTTTTAAATCTTAAAGCACTTTATCAATTAATACTGGTTATTGTTTCTTCCTGTTGCTCTTGTTCCTTCTCCTCTACTTTCTTCTCTTCTTCATTTATCCTAAAGAATGTTTCATTCCCTGTTTTAAATATAGAATGGTTTTTATGACAAGTTGTAGCAGTTTTTTTGAGCCACTGACGCTGTCTTTCCTTAAAACTGATAGCCATTGCTTTGAAAATTCTTATCAGGAATGTAGAGCAGTTATTTTTTTCTGTAAAACTAGTTGACCCATATGGGTATTTACCCAGTGACAGCCTCTGCCCCAGCTAATTGAATTATTGGGTTCATCACAAACTGTCATTTCAACATCTCTCCAGGGGGATATTTTAAAAGTTTAGTGAATTTCTATCCTGGAAATTTTATTTGGTATGGCCTGAGGTATAGTTATTCAGAAATTTTAGGGATTGGGAAATTTACATAGTAAGCTAAAAACATGCTTAGAGACTATCTAATTCAACCCATTACATTTTTACTTTTATGGAAACTGGGACTTATCTAAGTGAAATATCTTGTCATCTTGCAATATTGGGTTGCTTCTCAAGCCATTGCTGTTATTCTTAGTAACAGGGATGCAGACTACATCAAGGCTGATAATGGTACAGAATAAGGGAAATCTATTTCATTCCAAATCTTTTTGGAAAGGTTTAATGTAGTCCTAGTCTCTGGAGCCAGGTTAATCTTCTAACTGGTACTTTCTATTTTGTTTCTGCTTTAGAAGAAAAATAGCTTGGAAAAAAGAAAAGACTCACAAAATAGACTGTAAAAAGCCTAGGAGAACATCTTAGATGTGGGAATGATGGCTTTGAAGAGAATCATAATACAATTGGCGAGACAGTGAAGTTGTGTCTGAGGGTTGTGATGTGATTGCACGTCTTTGAAAGTATGCGAAATGTGGTTGGTAATTTTAAGCACATACTGTGAACTAGAGGATAAGTACTAAAAAGAGACTTCAGAGAAGGGAATGATAGTATTTTAAACTAGAGAGTTATTTAATTTAAATTGCATAATATAAAAGTTGTATTTAAGCTGTGTACTATGAGAAATAATTTATGTATATTTAGTAAAAGTGTTGTATGGAAATGAATAACTTTTAACATAATACACATATATTTGTTTATATTTTCCAAGCTGTAAATAACGATTTAATTAGCAATTCCAGTATAATTTTTTACTGAAATAAATATTCTGCAACTATAGATTATATGAGAACACATTATTCTTTTCCATCAATGGGGCTAGGGCAAGAAGTAACACATTTAAATCGCAGTGAGTAAAACACATTAAATATAAGGAAAACATGAATGAAGTAAGCTCCTGATTATTATTATGAGAGATATATTCAAAGATGACATGAAAAGGACCATTTTAAAATTCTAGAATGATACAAACCTTTGAAATTTCTGCATCTTCAATTCCCAAATTGATTCTAAAATATATATTGTGGCAAAGGCAAATAGGAATAAATTGGAAGTAAAATAAAAATTTTGTGATATAAGTAGTTTAAACTCCTTAGACTTCACTAGCTAGAACATTTACCTAGATCTGCGAACAATGTACATCTAACAATGGTATTATACATTATGTGCTAAACAAACAAAAAATATCTGTTTACCTTTTATCATAATCTATTAATATATTGCATTAAGATATTTTTCATCAAGCTTTGCATCACATCTCACTAACCATTTTCTTTTCCTTTTAATATGTTTAATGACTTGTGAAGAAACATTAAATGTTCCTGTCTTGTATTTGATAACTGTCCTAGCACACAAAGAATGGGCAAAAACCAAGATGATTTTCCTATAATTAAATATTAAGAAACATCACATTAAATATTTAATTTATTTTTTTGAACTGCAACAGATTAGTTGAGAAATGTGAAACCTTACTCTTCACTTAGAGGGACATTGGCTATATAACAAAATAAATTATTTAAAATGTTATTATTATTTAGACCTCTATTATCATCCAGTAATGGGTATGATAGGACTATCTTTATCTGCAAGAATAGCACCACAATCCTACCACAGTGTGTTAATCTACAATGAGACAAAAGAATCAAAATCAAAATTATAACATGATATTTTAACATAATAAATGATGTCTATATCACATTAATATGTTTTATGATATAGTTTTGGTTATATCTCAGACCTGCTTATGTCTCCTAAAGAATAACTAACAGCATAGAGAAAAATAATATTATAAAGTATATAAAGCAGTTGTTTGTCCTTCCCCCAATATCAGCATGATAAAAGGATTCTACTGTCATTGGAAGATACACATTTTGCTTCCAAGTAATTTGGGCTGTGTAACAGAGAATGTTAAAGCTAGAAATAAAAAGAACATGATTTGTATTCTATGTAAGTTAATAAGGATCAATAAGAAACTTCTCCTCAAGTTTGGCTTTGGGGCATTTCAAGAATGTTTAAATATTTCTCAACTCAGTCAACTAGATGCTGAAGAGATAATAGTATAATAGTTCAGTGTATGTGTCTGTGTTTGCTCTTCCTGGCCTGGGCACAGATATAAATTATTTGAAACCTTTTGAAAGCTCCAGACTGCAGTTCAAAATAGGAGGATGAATCATGTGTACAGAGCTTTTTCCTACAGGGAGCATGTAACTCTTGAGTCATTTATAGTTGGCTATCTGTCCCTCTTCATGTTGTCACCTTTTGCTGTGTGGAATTCCTTGGTGAGTTCTTTTCTGGTTACTTTGAAAATTGACTGTCTTTCCTTTTGGACTTCCTATGGTAATTGAGACTGATGGAGGTGTGATTGGTTAGGAGTTAGGAGTTTGTATTCCTTGGGGCTGGGGGCTTAATGAAGAGTCTAAGGCAAGACTGAGTAATGTCCACAGAGTTATCTTGGAAAATTCATGAAGCCAGATCATTAAACAGCATTTTCTCTCCTACTGGAAAAGCGCAAGTATAGAACTGTGTTATAATTTTATTTCATTCCCTATGGGAAAAATCAATCAATTAATTAACAATTACTATATTTCATCAAATCTCTTCCCACTGCCTGACCTTCATCTGACTGCATGGATTCCTGCCAATATTGTTACCAAACAAACTAATTATCAGACAAGAGACTTTTTAGATATGGTTTATGCCAGAATTAGAAAAAATAGCACTTAAAGATATATTCTCATGTTCATGGAAGTGTGATGGATAAAAATGCCATATGCGCTCATTCATTCATGCATTCATTTGCTTAATAAAAATTAATTAAATTCTTATTTTAGATGGTGCTGGAGAAAATAAAAAACACTATATCCATTTCTCTTATGGATTTCAAAAACAAACAAACAACAATACACAGTAATACATGATATACACTAAAACAGAGTAAAACAAATTGCTGTTTGCTGTTCAACTGGAGCAAATCAATGAAGGCTTCATGGAGGAGATGATATTTTGTTGAATCGTAAAGGATTATCTGGCATTTAACAGGCAAAGAAGAGAAGAATGACCGTTCCAGCGTTAAGAAACAGTAAGAACAGAAGCACCAAGGTTTAACAGCATAGATGCGTTCAGTGGTTAGTTTCTGTACAGTTAAACTTTAGTGTACAAATATATTGACTGAGAATGGTACCAGGTTTAAATTTTATATTGCATAAATGATTTTGACCTTTATTCATATAATAGGAAGGCATGGAAGATTTTTGAACTAAGAAAGGATGGGACTAAATCAGATTCTAATAGTGAATAAATTGAAAGCAGAAAAACTATAGAGGTAGAAATATCTGTTGTTACCAGCCTATTACAATATTACTCAAATCAGCTCAGAAATCTCATTTCTTATCTGGCTGCTCTGTTTTTGTCCTTTTCTAATTGATTTTACAATTATTCCTTTCATTTAGATATTATCCATTCCCTTCATGCTTTTCAGCTTCCTTTTGTTTTTGTTTTTGTTTTTTGTCTGCTATCATTTAGATTATGAGTCCTTAGGATAGGGATTGGCGCTCTCTCTCTCTCTCTCTCTCTCTCTCTCTCTCTCTCTCTCTCTCTCTCTCTCTCTCTCTCTCTCTCTCTCTCTCTCTCTCTCTCTCCTCTCTCTCTCCTCTCTCTCTCTCTCTTTCTCTCTCTGTCTCTCTCTCTCTGCCCCTCTCTCTGTCTCTCTGTCTCTCTCTCTCTCTGTCTCTCTCTCTCTCTCTCTTTCTCTCTCTCTCTCTTTTTCTCTCTCTTTGTAGTGAAGAAAAATACTAGGATAGTAGGACTAGGGTAGTAGGAATGACAAAAGAGATATTAATAATGTTTATGAAATATCCTTGAGAACAGAGAACTGATTTTGTTTGTCAAGTTCTTACTTCGGGTACTTAATCAATTGCCGAATGAATTTATGAATTAAAGATAATCATATTAATGAAAAAATGAACTCAAATCAAAGAAGTACCTTGTTCAAAGGTCACAAAGGTATTCTAGTAAAAATAAAGTCAGAGTTAAAACCAGGTTCCTTATCTCTAAATCCAGTGCTTTTCCTTGATACAATGCTGAAAGAACCGAACTGATAAGACTAATGGTATTCTTTCATTTTTTATTTCTATTTATTAATTGTTATTATTTAGGGCAAAGGAGCATTCCTCCTGCAACTTTTTGTTAATTAAAAGCCTCTACTATTAATATTAACCTCACCTGACCAAAACCTGACTCCTAGAATAAATATGTTAATGAAAGACTGTTTGACTTGTCTCCAGTAAAAATCAAAGGAGAGCTTAAGCTACCCAAAGTGATTTAGTTATTTATAAATTTAGTCCTTGAGGAAGAACTTTCCTGATACTGGTTTTCTTGGTTATCTTGCTGACATGTAAATCTTCCCCTTCAACAGTCTATTGTGAACCATTTAAAAGCAGTTTAATCTGTAACTTGAATTAATTTGTTAGAGTCTATATAACTAGGTCTGTTTCCTTAGGGAATTTATGAAATTCTAATTTTGATTGACTAAATTTGTTCAAATTTATGACATTGAAGAAAACATGGGCTTATTAATTAGTGTTTTTCTGAAAATTTTGTGGCTTAAATGGAATGTATATAATTTCAATATGTAAAATAATTATTCTTGTATTATGTTGATGTAACTTTTTCTATCAGAGGTCTTTTCAGAATCTTAATCTTCATTCAGGTTTAATTTTTTGCCCAAGATCTGAACCTATGCTTAAGTATAATAGAATCTACATATTTGCCTTTATAATTTCTATTTTGTAAGTAGATCAATTTCGGCAGCAGTTACCTACCACATAATCTCAAAAAGATAATATTTCTTCTATAACAAAACAGATAGTAGGAATGACAGGACTTATGACAATAAGAAAGAAGAGGGAAGAATCAAAGTTTCAGCAAGGTTTCAAAACTTATAAGACTGGATGAATGATGGTGACACTAATGGAAATAAGACTGAAGTCAAGTGGGGTAAACTGGTTTAAAGAGAAAAGAATGTCAGTTTGTAAAGTAGTATATTTTTGTTTTTTAAATGTTATTGGAAGTTTCATATAGCCATAAATCAGTTGCAGTAAAAATAGTGTTTCAAGAAGTGACCAATCATCTGTTGCTAAGCATCATAGGGACAGGTACTTAAAATATCCTGGGATGTCTTTATCAGTGAATCTAACCTTGCACTGAATGCTGTCTCTGCTGCTGATTCATTACTGTACTTTTTAGAAAGAAATTTTCAGGAGAACTAGACAAAGAATACTGGCTGATGAAATACAGGTTATGAGTTCTTTATTGCTATTGCCAAATACATCTTGGCTATGAGGTTACTGAAGTTGGATATGATTTTCTTGTAGGTGATAACTTGCAAATAACTTGTTCACGGTCTTGGTTTTATGTAACTCATTTAATAGAATATTTTGGTGTTGGAGCATCACTCCATAGTTTTTGGTTACATTGTTTCATTTGGGAAAATGTGAGTCCTAACTAGCAGTTCATAGAAAAATAGATTTAAATTTAAAAAGAATCTCAGAAGACAATTCAACCTCTTCATTTTATAGATAAGGGAACTAAGGCCTAGAGTTATAAATCCAGGTTTTCTCATTCTAAGTTCAGTATTCTTAATCCTTTTGCATCATTTTGCCTTAATGTTGATCTCATTGTTACCCTCAATTATTTTGATTGAATGATGAGGCCATGAGATTTGGCCTCCATTTAAAGAGAAAGCTAACTCAGTCATTTCTCACTTGCTGCCCTAATTTTTTCTATAACTTCTTTGATTGACTCTGTCCCATGCTCCTGATTCAGATACTCTCCCTTTTCCCCTCCTCCTTTCTTTTTAAATGTCCTTTGTGTTTTGTCTTCTGCAATTAGTATGAGATCCATGAGGGTAGGGATTGTTTTATCTATTAATTTTTTTTCTTGTACCCTATAATATGCTTCTCTAAAATGTAATGTTCTCTTGTTGGGGTTTCCTTGGTGTCTCTGGAGGCAGCCTTCATTTCAGGTCAGTAATCACCCCAAATGCAGCCAGGGATTAAGGTTCAAATCCTTCATTGTCTCCTTCAAAGTCTTCACTTGGGGCACAGCTAGTTTTTCTGGAGGCCTTCCAGATCTTGGTTTCAGTGTTCTCCATAGAATAGCCTGCCACCACTTCTCTGTCTTCCTTAGTTCTGCCAGAATGCCTTCTCTGGCTTCTGAATCTCCTGGACTGAATCCTGGTTGAGGCTAATAGCTTATATATGCTCTCTTAAAGGGTGAATCTTGTAGAACTTAAGTAAGTCCTAAGTACATAATCATTGTTTCTATCAATTCCACTGACTTAGCACTTTGTTTCAAGTTCTAGCCCATAACAGTATCCCCAATACTTAGCAAAGTGCTGTGGCACTTAGATTTAGCCTATTGACTTATGTAAGTGATACTTATAGATTGTATTGTTTTATAATTTTTATGAATATATCATATGTATCTACTAAAATGTGAATTACATGAGGTTTAAAGAGGATCATGTCTTGCCTAAACTAAACTATTGGGCAGTTTCAAGGACAATTTTTGCACTTTTTACATACTTGGTAAATATTTTTAATTTAATTAAAGATGACACATTATCTTAAGATTTAGTAATAATCATTATTGTTCTAGAGTTTTCAGGCCAACAGTGAACATTTTGTGGCCTCAGAATCCTAATTATATCTAATCTTAGCTTTCTATCCTTGGCAAGTTGACCTATTATTTAACATTAGGCCAATAAGCAATAGTATGAAATCAATTAAAACTATCTCTGCCTTGCCTGATGGTGATTGATAACTAGGTCAACTAAAGACGTATAAAAAGAGGTAAATTGATTGCTTTCCTACTCTTTTATTCTTATGAACCCCACAATTGTTCTAGAGAGTTTATTAGTATTTTTATTTGGGAAAGAAGGGTCTTGTGAAGCATATATATCATACAGAAGGAATATAGAAGTTTTATAGGGTTGGATATGTGAGTCAATGTACATTTTAATAATTATCTTTAAAAAGACATTGAATTCTTGTTAGGAGGAAGATTAGAGTTAACAGCAATTTAAAAGAAAGAGAGGCTTTGTTTAATCAGGTTTTGAATCACTGATTTATTGTTATCCATAGTGAAAGTTACAATTATTAAGACTGTCTAGAGACTTTGAGATGGGTGTAGTGAAGAGAGAAAGAGAATGGCATTTACAGCATGTATTTGAATCCTGGCCCTTATTCTTAATATCCATGTGACTTCAGGTGAGTTAACTTACCTATCTAGGCCTTAGTTCCTACATTTATAAAAATTAAGTTATTGAACTAAATGATCGCTAAGGTCCCTTTTAGTTCCATGATCCTATTTAAATCTTTAATCTATCTCCTTATATTGTCGGATCAAATGAGGGGGGAAAAAGATTCTCCCCCTCTAATTTCTGTTCCCTGAGGTAAAAACCTTGTTCTAGATTCCCTTTTCTAAGGTTGCTAGAAACAAAGTTGGTTTCATGCTTTAGTTCACTATGCTTTAGTGGCTTTGCTTTCAGAAATCTCTTTAGATAGTTCCATTCATAAATTCTGAAGGCAATAAACTAAGAGGAGTATTAGGTAAAAACTTTTTTTTCAGCTTGCCTTCTGTTGTGATATTAACACCTGAGTTCATGGTCCATGAACACTTTTCCTGAAAAGCAGAGCAGCAAAGTTGAACCTTGAATTTTCAGAAGAATAGTCTTTCAAAGAAATTGTTCCTGCCAAAAAAGATGGGAAACAGACCCAAACCATTTGTTTCAAGCCTTTTCCCATCTGCTGAAAGAAGTGAAATCTCTTTTAAAATGTCTCTGTAGGACCATAAAAGTAGTTACTGAATATAACAGGAGAAAACCAGTGATACCTATGCCAGTTTCTAAGCTACCCCTGAGAGTTCATCTTTCTTCCTGTGCTGTAAAAGTCATCTAAATATACGTCTTGGCCAAGATGTAAAACTGTGGGCAGATAGTTTATTTGTTCTGCAGCTGGAAAACTGTTGGGTTTATTTGAGAATATCTTACTCAACTTTCCTATTCTTTACTGCTATATATTGGTTCACTTAATGAATAACTGCTACAACTTCTAAAGTGATACTTGAAGGTCCATGGGTATCACACTTTAATTCCTAAAGCTTTTAATATTGCTCATATTGAACTTTAGGTTTATATGTTATTTTTAGTAATCCATGCCAGTGTCATATCTTTGATGAAGTTTCTCAAAGACAGATATTTCTAAAAAGTATATAAAATAATGTAAAAAACATTTAGGGTTTTGAGAAATAAATAATGACACCAAATTGTAATAGTAAGATATCTTTCTCAAGAAGAATTCCCCACATCCTAATAGTAAACTTTTGACTCTGGTACACACTTCTGTGAAATTCTGATTTTTCTTTCTTTTCTAAATTCAAATAAAATAAAATGAATTGTGTTTCAGAGGTTTCATGTAACCATTTGAAATGGCTGGAGAGATCTTAGAATGGAAGATCTGTAATTGGAGAATAATTCTAAATCTTTTTGTTATGTATTCCTTTTGTACTGTGGCAAAATATATGGATACTCTCAATAAATTTTCTTAAACACATAAAATAAATATATAAGCTTACAATTATATCAATTAAATTGTAATATAATCCTCTATGCATGTATTTATGTATCTATTTATCTATTCATGTATTTATGTAATTGTCTATGCATCCATTTATGTATGTATCTATTTATCCATACATTTATCTATTTATCCATCTCTCTCTCTCTCTCTCCATATATATGTATATATATATATATATATATATATATATATACATATATATGTATGTATTTATAAATTTATCTACCTAGCTACTTATGTATCTACTTCTCTACCTACCATACCATATAAATTCTTAGACTCCAGGTTAAATTCTACTGATTCTAGAGATAAAATCATTTTATTAGTTAATGATTCTCATTAAATTTTTGATCTACAGATACATTAATTGGGGGATTGAACCCCATATTACCCTCACTCCACTTGTTCCTATATATCTTTACTGGAATTAATATTCAAATAGGAGTTAAAGAAGATTACCTCAAGGGCCCTTTGAGCTTCATATAAATAATCTTAGGATAATAGTATTGGTTTTGGGAAGTTTTTATGAAATAATGTGTTTTCTTATATAAGAATGCTACCATTTTATAAGAAAACAAAAGCATCCTATTTTTTACTAGAAAGTGCCCTCTGGGCCACTGATAGTTACCAGATCAGTTGAAATAGACTATCTTAATACTACAAAAAAGAGTATTTTCTTGTTTATTAGTCATTAATTTGCCTTGTTATACAGATCAAGATGGTCTATGTAATTTCATTCAACAAATACTTAGTAAACATCTGCTATGCTTGAGGCACTTTACTGGTGCTGCTGATACAGGGACACAACTGGGACAATCTCTGATACCATGATGTTTACATCTTCCTGGAATAGAAATTTGTTTTGTTTTCTAGGAACTTTTTCCTCTCAGTCATGGTCACTAACTTTTAATGTGACAGGGAAAAGAAATACAATTGATGGTGCAATGTTGACCTTGGATTTGATGAATAGTTACTCACCAAAACAAAATCTAAATTACTCACTAAAACATTTTCCTAAAGGAACATAAATTCTGAACATAGAGCCTCAAAGATTTTAGTGGGCGGTTCTGTACCTGTTCATATAATTTTGCCAGAAAAAATGAATAGTGACAGTTGGCAGCATGCCAAAAGTACATCATGTTATACTGTTTAAATAAATTGGATTAGAAGAGAAAAATAATAGCATTATGGAATAAATATAAAACACGGCCCATTTACCAGGTGTCCATTTCTGTTTAATTACCCATGCCCCTCTTGAAGCCTCTTTTTTGTGTGTCTTACTTTCTGATGACTTTTCAACTTATTTTCCTTTTGTGTTCACATTTGGGATAAAGAAAAATATTAGTCCAAGTGTTGTACAATCTTTAATAAAAAAAAAAGTTCTTAATTAAAGCAATTTAACCTGACTATAAACCTGCTGTGTCTTACTATAGACCTGCTGTGATTTTTCAGCCCTTTGGATTAGCCCCACAGTGTGAATATAGAGCTCTTGTTGGTTAGAAGGTTAATGATGGACACATCTCATTTCCTGAGAGACAGAAAAAAATAGAATGATTGCTCTTTAAGGCAACTTTAACTAAATGTGTGGCATTGATAAATGGCTTGATTATATCTAATTTAATACTGCTATCATGCTCTCTGAAGGTTTGCAACTCCTGATTTCATTTGAAGCTACACAAAAACTATAGCTATAGAATTAAGATTAATATTCATGTTAATTTCATGATTACGTTTGCTCTTAAACCTGTCAATAGTTTCTTAAAGTTTTGGTGGTGCCTTGAATCAAAATTGCTTAAAGTGATTTCTATAATTTGCAGAAATCTGGTGCTGAGTGCTAGCCACATCCTTCAAAAGATTCTGCTTATCATTTTATTTAATAGAAGATATATATTTAGGCTATTTCTTCCTTTCCTATCAAATTTTTCATTACTTTTAAAATTCACATTTGCTTATTCAAGTTCTCATCTACAAATCTGGCTCTACCTTTTCCTTGATCTTTGACCTGAAAATGCTCAAGATGTACTCCTTTGGGGGCTAACAGTTGAATAATGACTGAAGAGTTGAATAAATTGCTTTGTTCTTGGACAAAGATGTATAAATTTCCGTATAAGCCCAAAAAGAAGTTTTTAATGAATTGAAATGGAAAAGTTAAAACCCTAATATCTGTACACTTCTGGCACAAATTAGTCTGTGAACAAGCTTATTAGCAATTATATATATGTAATGTGGATAAGGATATTTCTTTGAGCCTTTTGATTTTCATTTCTAAAATGTTATAGGATAACATTCTTGTTCTTATATTATTTGGATAATTGTTCTAGTTTTTTGAAAGAAAAAAAGCATGCCTTCAGATAGTCTGTAATTGTACAGTTCTCTCCTTCCTATGGAGCTTCCCAAACATTTGCAATGTGCTCATCAGTCTTATTATCTATGGGTGTATCCTTGGAAAGCATTCTTCCAAAGTAAATAAACTTATCCATAGCATTCAAATTTTCTCTATTTTCTGTAACCAATGTTTCCACATATAAATGTTTTGATACTGGCTTAAAGGGGAACTGTGTTTTCTTGGTATTAATTGTTAGGGTCAAAATTAGCACAAGCAGCAAAGAATCCAATCATAGTTGGTTGCATCTCCATCTCAAAGACTGTCTTGAGTGTACACAAACTGGAAACATCTGGAAACAAAATATCATGCGCCAGTTCTCCTTCCATTTTAGTCTTGGCTTAATCTTTGCAAACTAAATGATTTAGAAACAGTGCAGTAGCTGACATTGATATCACTTTCATTTGCATTGAAAGCATCTGACAACAATGTTGAAAGCATGCTAAAAAGCATGGGAGCAAGCACACAGTCCTGCTTCACTTAATTGATGACTGTGAAAGGGCAAGAACAATGTCCAGTATCTAGAACCTGTATAAGCATGTCATGAAAGTGACATACCATAGTGATGAACTTCTCCAGGCAACCAAAATTTCCATGAATTTCTGTTATGGAATCAATCTGCTAATGGCTGCAGAGTGTTAACAGAGCCACCTGCTAATAGTTGCTGAGGATCTAATTCTAACCAGCAGAATAGATCCCTTCATGTGAAAGGATGATAACGCTACAAGGAGATTGAGAGGCAGTTGCATTCGCTGATCTTTCTCCTCTTCCCTCTTGCCTCCCATTTATTTCATTCCCAATTCACATCAGCAGTTCCTTCAAGTGTGTTCATGATTCACAGCTGTGGGGCTTTTGGAGAACTGATCTGCCTCTTAATGATACAGTCCCCTTTAACCCTTTACAGGCTTTTTGAGTTTCCCATTTAGGTGTGGTCCTTAATAAGTTCCAACAAAGACTCATGACTGATAGTATTAAAGGCCTTGATCAAATTGATGAACATTGTATATGGATCTCTTCTGCTCCTGCCATTTCTTCTGGAGTTGTTGAGCAACAAAAATCATATTAATCATTCCTTGACCCTTTCTGAAGCCACACTCACCCTCAGATAAATGATCATCTTCCAAATGAAGGACTGACCTATTAAGCAGGACTTTGCCAGCAATAACTGAGAGAGATCCAAACTGAAAGTCTATAATCCTGTTATGTTGACTCTATTCTTCTAAATGTTTTTTCAAATCCATTTTTAAAAATTAATTGATTGATTTTTAATATACATTGCTTTATGAATCATGCTAGGGGAGAAAAATCAGAGCAAAATGGAAAAATAATAGGAGAATAAAAACCCCCAGTATACTGGACAGTATACTGGCAACATGACAGTAAACTGAATCACTTCCATTTGAATTGTCTTAGAATGATTCTGAAGATCCAGCAAAATAAGTTACTGGACACTTTCTGGAGGAAAATTACAAGCATTCAAACTCTATTAAAAAAAAGAGCAACTCCAGTAGCCTAGTCATATTGTTCAAATGCCACCTGGATATATTTCTAGAAGACTATTTTATGGAGAACTCACAAAAGGTAAGTGATATCATGAAGTTCAGAAAAAGCAATACAAGGACAGGCTTAAGATCTCTCTGAAGAACTCTGAAATAAATTGTATGATATTAGTAAAGGACCATCCAGGTGCTTTGCCCTATGAGTGAAGCAAAATTGCAATAGTTCAAAAGAGACATGAGATACCACATATTTAGAAACATTTCCTCTCAAAACATTCATGTGAACTATTTCCGTTTGACTTGTGGTAGAGCTTGTATGGGTATGATAGTTACAGTCAGACACACTGTAGCTTAACTCCAAGATGATGATGTAATTTTGTTCCTTTCTGAGAGTGCGACCAAGCAAGCATACTGGAAGAATTACCTTCTTGACTTTCTCAAAGGATTCAGTTAGTATATAAATAAATATGTTTTCTGGGATATGTGTGGAATATCAACATGCTAGTCATTAGCTATATTCTTTCCCAGGTCTTCATCTGGGCCATGCCTACTAATGCTGGGTGTACCACAGGACTCTGTCCTCAGCCCTCTCATGTTCTCCTTTTACAATTGTTTTCCTTGGTAATTTCATCAAGTCCTATGGATTTAATTGCTATTTCTATCAATGCTTTTCAAATCTATTTTTAAAAATTAATTGATTGATTTTTTAACACACATTGCTTTATGAATCATGTTAGGGGAAAAAAATCAGAGCAAATGGAAAAATAATGGGAGAATAAAAAAAAAACAGAAAAAAAAGTCAACATAGCATGTGTTGATTTACATTCAGTCTCCTTAGTTCTTTTTCTGGATTAGATTCTCTGTCACAACAATAACATTCCATTACCTTCATATAACACAGCTTGTTCAGCCATTCCTTAATTGATGGGCATCTACTAATTTTCTAATTCTTTGCTATCACAATAAGATTGCTACAAATATTTTTGCACATGTGGCTCCTTTTCTCTTCTTTATGATTTCCTTGGGTACCAGTAAAGGCACCACTGGGTCAAAGGATATGCGCAGTTTGAAAGCTCTTTGGGTATAGTTCAAAATTGCTCTCCAGAATGGTTGGATTCTTTCCAAACCCTACCAACAATTTATTAGTGTCTCAGTTTTTCCACATCCC
Source organism: Sminthopsis crassicaudata (assembly GCF_048593235.1). Lineage (NCBI taxonomy): Eukaryota > Metazoa > Chordata > Mammalia > Dasyuromorphia > Dasyuridae > Sminthopsis > Sminthopsis crassicaudata. Next base: position 376,994,528 of record NC_133619.1, read on the forward strand.
CTCCAACATTTATCAATATTATTTTCCTGTCATTTTAGCCAATCTGAGAGGTATGAGGTGGTACCTCAGAATTGTTTTAATTTGCATTTCTCTCCGAATACAATTCTTCCTTTGCAACAACAACAACAACAAAATTCCGTTCTGCACATATATATATTGTACCCAGGATATACTATAAGATATTTAATATGTATGGGAATGCCTGCCATCTAGGGGAGGGGGTGGAGGGAAGGAGGGGAAAAAATTCGGAACAGAAGGGAGTACAAGGGATAATGTAAAAAAACGATTACCTATGCATATGTAGTGTCAAAGAAAATGTTATAATTATAAAAATTAATAAAAATTTGCATTTCTCTAATCAATAGTGATTTAGACTTTTTTCATACAACTATGGATGACTTTAATTTCTTTTGAGCATTTATCAATTGGGAAATGACTTGTATTCTTATAAATTTGACACAGTTCCTTATTTATTTTAGAAATGAGACCTTTATCAGAAATACTGGCTGTAATACTGGCTGTTGGTTTTGTTTGTGCAAAAAGTTTTTAATTTAATGTAATCAGAGTTGTCCATTTTACCTTTCATAATGTTCTGTAATTCTTGGTTAATAAATTCATCCCTTCTCCAAAGATCTGATAGATAAATTATCCCCTGTTCTTCTAATCTGTTTATTCAAATTCATTTTCCAACTACCTTCAGAATTCTTAACCTAATCTCTTGTAGACACCTTATACTCAACATGTTAAAAACTAAACTCATCCTCTTTCCTTACCCCCAAATCCTCTATGAATATTTCTAAATTTTCCTATTGTTTGCAATGTAGGAGCCATGCTTGGCATTTCACTCTCTTTTACCAGTCATATATAATTGGTTGCCAGGGCCCATTGGTTTTGTTTTTTGCAACATTTCTCAAACACATTTCTTGCTCTTCTCTGATATTGCTTTAACCATATGGAAGACCCTGATGTAACAACTATTCCAATGGTCCACTGTTTGTCCTTTCTATTGGAAATTTCTCCATACTCTAAACTATTCATCATTGCCAAAGTGATTTTCTAGAAGCACTGGTACAATCATATCAACACCCTGTACAATAAACTCCAGTGGTTTCCTGACACAGATCACATACAAAATTCTCCATTGAGTTTTTATGCTCTAGTTTCCCCTACCATTCTAGTCTTCTTACATTCCTCACCACCTTGTATACTATTAGATTAAGTGACCCTGGCAATTTTGCTTTTCCTTGAACAAAGTATTCTATCTTCTTCCTCTGAAAATTTTTACTTATAGCTCTCATGCTCTCCCTTCTCTTATCTATCAGACTTCCATTCAAGTCTCAGCTAAAATTCTATCTTCGATAGGAAGCTTTCTCTTCAAGTAATAATTATATGCAGCACTGATCTGTCAAGAATTATATAATTCATATAATTTAGAATTGTTTTTAAACATAGGACTCTGGCTTTCCAACAAGTTTATAAGCTTCTTCTTCTTCTTCTTTTTAAAAATATTTATAACTTTTTATTGACAGTACATATTCATGGGTAATTTTTTTACAACATTATCCCTTGCACTCACTTCTGTTCCAATTTTTCTCTTCCCTCCCTTCATCCCCTCCCCTAGATGGCAAGAAGTCTTATACATGTTAAATATGTTATAGTATATCCTAGATACAATATATGTGTGCAGATTGAACAGTTCTCTTGTTGTACAGGAAGAATTGGATTCAGAAGGTAAAAATAACCTGGGAAGAAAAACAAAAATGCAAACAGGTTACACTCATTTCCCAGTGTTCCTTCTCTGGGTGTAGATGATTCTGTCCATCATTGATCAATTGGAACTGAATTAGATCTTCTCTTTGTCAAAGATATCCATTTCCATCAGAATACATCCTCATACAGTATTGTTGTTGAAGTGTATAATGATCTCCTGGTTTTGCTCATTTCACTCAGCATCAGTTCATGTAAATCTCTCCAAGCCTCTCTGTATTCATCCTTCTGGTCATTTGTTACAGAACAATAATATTCCGTAACATTCATATACCACAATTTACCCAACCATTCTCCAATTGATGGGCATCCATTCATTTTCCAGTTTCTGTTTATAAGCTTCTTAATGAAGTAGCTAGTTATTCCTTATACTTCTGAATCTCATTTATTATCTAGTACAATATCTTGCAAAAGCATTGAATAAATGTTAATTGTATTCCATGAAAAGCAATAAAATGGCATGTTAACTTTGAAAATTATTTATGTCAATCATATAATAAGTAATTAAATAATAACTGATGAAAATCTTGTATTGGTACAGCCCTAAGCCTTTCCCATGTTAAAAAAATTTGATTTTAAATGCTTAGTAAAATGACAAAAAGCTCTAGTTGCTCCAAAGCTATAGCTAGTTAAAAGTTCTCCACCCTCAATAAGGCAGCCACCATGGTTAGAGCTGTGGACGTGGAATCAAGAAGATCTGATTTCAAAGGCAAGTCACTTAATCTCAGGTTTCTTATTTAAAAATGGGAGTATTGCTATTACAGCACTTAACCTGTGAGGATTATTGTGAGGATTGAATAAAAAGAGTAAGTGTAAAGTGTTTGGTAAACCTTAAAACACTATGAGAGCATCATCATCATCATCATCTTAAAATATAAAAATGTGTTTAAAAATAGAAATAAGAATTTGCATATCTGCCTCCCAAGACAGGATTAAATAAAAAAATGTTCCAATTTAGTTTATCTATAAGTGGTATATTTGTGTTTTCAGGTGGCAGCAATAAAAGGGACTCTCTCAAGAGAGCAATTGACCATCCACTTTAAGAGTGTAGGGGGCATGCATGCATTTAGGAAATATCACTAGAAAACCATAGATAATAGAAAACCAATTGATAAACATATGCATTGAAGTATTATTATTTATACACGAGTAATTTGGACAATTTTCTCTCTAAGGACTTACTATATTCTAAATGTAGACATATTTTGATGATTTTGATGATTCAGACAAGATCCCTTTTTTGTTTTACGTACTTGTCTTATGTATTAGTAATTGCTGATTTATTTTTAATATTACAATACAAAAACTGGAACAAAACCAGCGAAGTCAGATAGTCCTTGAAAAAAACAATAATAGGAGAAAAACTAATAAACACACACACACACACACACACACACACACACACATATATATATATATATGACTTTATCAAAGTTGTGGGATACAAAATAAATCCACATAAATCATCAGCATTTTTATATATTTCCAACATAGTCTAGCAGCAAGATTTATAAAGAGAAATACAATTTAAAATAATTGTATATAATATAAAGTATTTGGGAGTCTACCTGCCAAGACAAAGTTAGGAACTATATGAACATATATATATATATATATATATATATATAAATATATATATATAACATATATATATAAATATATATATATATAACATATATATATATATATATATATATATATATATATATATATATAAAACATTTCTCACACAAATAAAGTCAGATCTAACTAATTGGGGAAATTTCAATTGCTCATGGGTAGGCTGAGTTAATATAATAAAAATAACAATTCTACCTAAATTAATCTACTTTGTTCAGTGCTATACCAATCAAATTTCCAAGAAATTACTTTTTGGAGCTAGAAAAAAGTGATAACATTCATCTGGGAGAACAAAATTTTAAGAATTTCAAGGGAATTAATGGGGGAAAAAAAGTAAATGAAGGTGGCCTAGCTGTGACTGACCTAATACTATATTATAAAGCAGTGGTCATCAAAACCATTTAGTACTGGCTAGGAAATAAGGATACTTGATCAATGAAATAGGTTAGGTTCATAACACACAAGTGTTAATGACTATAATAATCTAGTGTTTGATAAACTCTAAGACCCCAGCTTCTGGGACAAGAACTCACTATTTGACAAAAATTGCTAGGAAAATTGGAAAATAGTATGTCAGAAACTAGACACTGACCAATACCTAACACCCTAAACAAGATAAAGGCCAAATGGTTTGTGATTTAGACATAAAGAGTGATCCTATAAGTAATTTACAAGAACAAGGATTAGTCTATTCTCAGATTTATGTCCAAAGAAGTAGTAGAAAATATTATTAAATATAAACTAGATTATTTTGATTATATTAAGTGAAAAAGATTTTGTACAAACAAAACCAGCACAGATAAGGTTACAAGAAAAGGCAAAAATTGGGAAAACATTTTCCATCCACAGGTTCTGTTAAAAACCTCATTTCTAGGGGGGCAGCTATGTGGCACAGTGGATAGAGCACCAGCCCTGAATTCAGGAGGATCCGCGTTCAAATCTAGTCTCAGAAACTTAACACTTCCTAGTTGTGTGACCCTGGGCAAGTCACTTAACCCCAGCCTCAGGGGGGGAAAAACTCATTTCTAAAATATATTAAGAATTTACTCAAACTTATAAGAATACAAGCTATACTCCAGTTAACAAATAGTCAAAACTAAGAAGAGACAATTTTCATATGAGGAAATTAAAACCATTTCTAATCATATGAAAAAATAGTCTGTCTCTATTGCACAGAGAAATGCAAATTTAGACAACTAAGGTACTAATATAGACCTCTCAGAGTAAGATGACAGGAAAGATAATGATGAATGAGTGGATGCCCATCAGTTGTGGAATGGCTGAAGAAGTTATGGTATAAGAATGTTATGGGCTATTATCATTCCATAAGAAATGATCATCAGGATGATTTCAGAGAGGGATGAAGAGACTTACTCGAACTGATGCTAAATGAAGTAAGAACTAAGAGAACATTGTACATAGAAACAACAAGATTATGTGATGATCAACTCTAATGGATATGACTTTTTTTTTTTTTTAACAATGAGGAGATTCATGCCAATTCCAATTGTGACAGAGATGCAGATAGCTCTCTGCATCAGAAAGAGGACTGTGGGGACTGAATGTGGATCACAATATAGTACTTTTTTCCTTTTTTGTTGTTGTTTGCTTATTTTTGTTTTCTTTCTCATTTTTTTCCCTTTTTGATCTGATTTTTCTTGAACAATATGGTAATTGTGGAAATATATGTAGAAAAATTGCTCATGTTTAACATGTATTATATTACTTGCTATGTAGGGGGTGGGAGAAGGGAGGCAGAAAAATTTGAAACAAAGTTTTGCAAGGGAGAATGTTGAAAAATTTGCATACATATATTTTGAAAATAAAAAGCTAATTCTATTTTTTAAATGTATTTTTAAAACACATAAATAGTATCAACTTTAAAAGTTGAGAGTGGATTTTGTCTTTGAAGAAAGGAAGACACGAAAATGTAAATGCTCTATTTTGGAAAGGAAATGTCAGAATGCATTGTAAGTGACAACTTTTTAATTCTTAATTAAGGCTAAGGAGAGTATATAGAGAAATATATATGTCCTGATCTTTCTTTACATGTTTATACAGAAAAGAACTTAACCAAGAACATGAAAGCATGGTAAGATACATGCATATGCTTTTGTATGTGTGGTTACTATATAAATGGAATGAGAATGTGTAGTTACTGGAAAGATCCATGAGTAAACAGTGTAGTACAAGTAGAAATGAAATTTTGCTAGAAAATGTTAAGATGAAGTCTATAATAATGTCCTATGTTGCTCTTGGCGGCATAATGAACAGTGGATACTAGTTTTTGCTGTCTGAATTTTTTCACTGATGACTGGCTAGAGAACTAGACAGAGAATTGAAGGCTGCATTTGTGCCTCCAGCCAATCTTATTTCTGGACACTATGGAAAAGAAGAAAAAAAAAGAAAATAAACTTAAAAGAGAGGAGATCATCAATAACAATATGCCAAATTGGCTAAATCTTTAGTAATACAGGGTAGAAAAGCAAATGAGAATATCATAGGTCAGACATAGTGGTGGGGATTTATAATCTCTGATACTGAGAATGCCAAAATGGGTGGATTGCTTAAATTTGGTAATTCTAAGCTACAAATGTATGGCCAATCCAATGTCCTTACTAAGTCTGATACTTAATGGGGTAAGGCCCTAGAAATAGAAGAGACAAGAAGGCTATTTAAGGAAGAGCAAACTGGCTCAGGTAAGAAACAAAGCAAATTAAAATTTTTATACTGATTAGTATGGGGATCAGGTTTACAAGTAGCCATTGAGCTACCAGATTGGGTAAATAGGGAGATCTCATCATACCCCTTCCCCATACATTCCCCTGCTCTAGTCATAGAAATTGCCATGTTTTGATAATTATATTTGTGACCTGACCTTATGCTACCTTATAGTAGCCTGATTTATAACAACATTGTGATGAACAAAAGAGATATTTATAAGAAATTTAGCACCATGCCTAGCAGGCACTTAGCAAGGTCTTCTTTCATTTACTTTTGATAAGACAACTGGTGTCACAGTGCATAGAGCACTAGATCTGAAATCAGCTTCAGAATTTACAAATTGTGTGCCTCAGTTCCTCATTTATAATATGGGCTCCCAAGGGCAAACCACTCTAGTATCTTTGGCAAAAAAATTCCAAATGATTTGCCAAGAAAACACTAAAAGTCTGACACGACTTAACAACTGCAAAAATAGCAACAATAAACAAATAGGACATGTATCTCAGAGGGTTGGGGTGAGATACTTATAAAAAGCATAGCGCCTGACATATAGCAGGCACTATATGAATGCTCATTTCCTGTCACCTCTTCTTTACCCTCTAGTGCTTTAAACAAAAATTTCTTCTTATATGGCTGAGAGGAGGAAGGAGAAAGAATCTGTGTCATAAAATGCCACTGGAAAGAGAATGGTCATTATGTTTTAAATCCTAATATGTTTTAGTTCCAAATCACTATTGATCAGAGAAATGCAAATTAAGACAACTTTGAGATATCATTACACACCTGTCAGATTGGCTAAGATGACAGGAACAAATAACGATGAGTGTTGGAGGGGATGTGGGAAAACTGGGACACTGATGCATTGTTGGTGGAGTTGTGAAAGAATCCAACCATTCTGGAGAGCAATCTGGAATTATGCCCAAAAAGTTATCAAAATGTGCATACCCTTTGACCCAGCTGTTCTACTACTGGGCTTATATCCCAAGGAAATACTAAAGAAGGGAAAGGGACCTGTATGTGCCAAAATGTTTGTGACAGCTCTTTTTGTTGTAGCTAGAAACTGGAAGTTGAATGGATGTCCATCAATTGGAGAATGGTTGGGTAAATTATGGTATATGAATGTTATGGAATATTATTGTTCTGTAAGAAATGACCAACAGGAGAAATACAGCGAGACTTGGAGAGACTTACATGAACTGATGCTGAGTGAAACGAGCAGAACTAGGGGATCATTATACACTTCAACAATGATACTATATGAGGATGTATTCTGATGGAAGTGAATATCTTCAACATAGAGAAGAGCTAATCCAATTCCAATTGATCAATGATGTACAGAATCAGCTACCTCCAGAAAAGGAACACTGTGAAATGAGTGTAAACTGTGAGCATTGTTTTTTTTTTTTGTTTGTTTCTTTGTTTTGTTTTGTTTTGTTTTTCTTACCAGATTATTTTTACCTTCCGAATAAAATTCTTCTTTTGCAACAACAACAACAGCAAAATTCGGTTCTGCACATATATATTGTACCTAGGATAAACTATAAGATATTTAATATGTATGGGAATGCCTGCCATCTAGGAGAGGGAGTGGAGGGAAGGAAGGGAAAAACTCGGAAGAGAAGGAAGTACAAGGGATAATGTTGCAAAAAAATTACCTATGCATATTTACTGTCAAAGAAAATGTTATAATTATAAAAATTAATAAAAAAATAAAAATTAAAAAAAAGAAATATGTTTTAGAAAAGAAAAGAGTTTTCCTCTGGGAAAAACCACTACTTAAAGACTCAGGGATTTGACTGCAGTAGGTGTAAAGTACTTAATTTATTAATGTAACATATGTTTATTAAAAGTTTATTATTTGTGCAAAGCACTAAACCAGATGCCAGCCAAAAGTGGTAGAGGAAATGCTTCTTAGCCACCCCCAAAAGCTGGCAATGTAATTACAAATCAATATTATAAACAAGGGAACATCTTGTATCCAATTTAGCATCTAGTGTATTTCTGGACACATATTTATAGTAAAACCTTACATTTATTTTTACTTAACTTAAAAAAAATATTTTCCTTGGAACAGTTTTGTGAGGTAGATAGTACAGGTAGTGTTCTCCATAGATGGGGAAGCTGAAATTCAGAGAAGCAAAAGACTTGCCTATTGCCATACAGTAGCTAGTAAGAAAATGGCAGATTGGATTGACTCTGAGGTCCTGAGATTCCAAGGCCAATGTTCTTTCCACTGGGCCACAGGGCTGCTCCTTTGATTAATGTGCTGCTGACATAGACTTTGGGGAAAAGGAGTATTAACCTGTAGGTGGTACCAGAACAAGGTGATTCTTCAAAGACAAAAGGCAGTTAGATAAAAACAACTGCAGTGAATGAAGGAAACATTTATAAGCATATCTGGAAATTCTTAATCTCCCCAAGTGGGTGTCATTAAGCATTGATGCTTTAAATACATCCAGCTGTTCAAGTGCACCTTGACCATTTTCTTCCTTATTCTAGTTCAGTTTTCACTATTCCCATCCCAGATAGTACCTGTCAAGGTTAAGTAAAAATATTGTATGCCTTTTGCAAACACCCAGGCAAAAACAGTTAAGCTCTTTTTTCACAGTAGTCTGTTAGCACCTTTATTTCCCTGTGAGATATTTCTCTCCTTTTAAATTCAAGAATATTTTCCCCTTTCATGTTTTTTAGAAGCTGTACACTTGTTTTGGCTTAATTTTATAGCTGTGATATTTCTCATGTTTAGAGGAGAAAGATAGGGGAGAAAAGGGGGGAAGTGTGTGGCAATAGCTTATCTGAAAAAAAATCTAGGGGTTTTTGTGCAGTACAGGCCCAATACTTCTCAACAGATTTAGATAAAATAGGATCCCAGTCAAGAATTAGGAGACACTAAAATAGTCCCATTGTTCCCTGTCCATGATGGATTACACCCAGCATTATTAAGTTCAGGTTCTGGAAATCACATTTTAGGGAGGATATTGATACACTGGAGATGATCCTGAGGAGAGCAGCTAGGACAGTGAAATATTTCATTATGCTGGTTAAAGATTGTTTGAAGAGTGTTTAGCATGAAGAAATGAAAGAAGGATATAGGATATGTGACTTCAAGTATTTGCTCCATGTGGCTTTAGAGGATAAGATTAGGATTAATGGGAAAAAGCTGTAAAAGTGAATATTCAGATTTGAAATTGGGAAAAAGAAAAACAACAAAACTTACTGTTTGGGAGAAGAAGACCTACCTAAATTGACTACTCAGAGATCACTCATAGAAAGCAGAATTATTTATTAGAATCTGGAGAAGTGGACCTCATCCTGGTCTGCGAACCAAATTTTACAGCAGGATAGGGCCAGAGCCTTGAAAATGCTTACAGCTTTTATACAGTTCAAAAAAAGAACCTCCAAAATCCTGCCCTCTATATGTTGTGATTGGTCACATAAGCCTACTGTACCCCTAGTTGGTCAATGGAATGTAGTAGACAAGATGATAAACAGCTTCTTCATGTAGGACAATGGGATGTTGTTCAGGCCTTATCTAAAATCACGTGACTCCGGAGAAGCTGAAACTGAGGCCTAATAAGCTTGATCTACTTTAGTTAACAATCTCTGATCAATATGTGCTGTAAGTTCTTCACCTTTTTCCCACACATTACTATTTCTCTTCCCCATCCCTCATTCCAAATACTATCCTACTATCCAGAATTCTTTTTGTTTTAATGAAGAAGTTATCCAAACTAGGAATTTTTTGTTTTGTTGAGTCTTTTTCACCTCCCAAGAGGTCTTAAAAACAAAGATTGGATGACCTTTTTCAGGTTGTAATGAGGATTTTTGTTCAAGTCAACAATCATTTGTTAAGTAATTACCATATCCCAAGAACTATGTTAAGTACTAGGAATATAACTATAAGCAAAAAGAAAGATAGCCCCTCCCCTCAAGAAATTTACATTCTTGGGGAGGGGAGAGAAACAATATATAAAAGAGTACTGAGAAGCAAGAAAAAGAGGAGGTACCTACTGAGTGGTGCTAAAGTGTATAGAGTCAGAAAAGGAATGAAGTGGGGCTGGGTAGGGCCCTTCCTCAAAATGGATGCTCTAGGATGAACTCACCAATGGAAGAGTCTCACCCATGGAGGAAGAAAGCTACAAGTCAGAGGGATATTCCAGGATGAGAAGAGCACAGAGATTGAAACTTCATTCAACCTCAGAGATTTTCTGTTACTTCTATTTATCCACATGGTTTAGCCTCTTTTCTACTTTTTACATTTTCATTTCCCACTTTAAAAAATCATTTTGAATTTAGCCAGTCTTGTTACACTTGAAATTGGTATTCCCTAAAGTTCATTTTCATTATCTTCTTCTTTCTCTCCTTCCTTTCCTTAGGGTCCAAAATGCTGTTATCATTGGTTGCTTGAAACCACATTTATAGCCTCAACTAATTCCTCCCTGTTTAGTAACTGAATTAAGAAGAACATCTGTCTTCATTGATTCCTTCATCTTCTGTATGAGAAAATTGTTCTTATATACTGCAGTTTGTGAATGTTTTTTTTAGTCAAATATTTGGGTACTCTAAATCCCTTTCAATATAGCCAAGACACTGATCTAAAATTGCTTAGGGAAGTTGACCAAAGACAGCCTCATTTACCATCTCATAGTTGGTAAATACTTAATGGCTCCCTACTGTCCTTAGTTTTTAACCCTTTTGCTTCAAGCAAGATTATTTTTGTCTTGTTGCTTTTTTTCTTCTTTTTTTACATTCCCCAAACCTTGGGGCATGTACATATTGCTTTCTTGATATACGGTGCATTTTTTTTCATGCTTGTATTTGTTCAAGGCTGATTTACTATGAAGCTGAAAATTCTCATTTTAGGATCACATAATCCATAAACCAAAAAGTTAGCTATGTTTCAGGATAATTCCATAGTGTTGACAAAGCACACTGTGTGGTGAAGCATCAGAATTTTGGCTATACCAAATATAATCAGTGTTTGACTTATTAAATATGTTACTTGCAAAATATTTTATTAGTATTGCAAACTCTAATACATGGCCTCCTGTCCTGTTTCTGATAGCTAAGGGTGGATGTGGAAAGTTTTAATATATTGAGTGTCTTCTCTTTTCTGATAGATGTTTCTGTAAAAAAATGGCCAAGGTGATGAGATCAGAATCAGCTATGTTTCTTATGCAGAACCAGTGCTGGAGATGCATGCTAACTCCCTTGCTATGCATCTCATTAACTTGCCATGCAGTGGGAGATCTGCATACTGACTTTGAAAATATTTCATTACTATATTTTTCTAAAGGCAGCTTGCATTTGCCAAAGCACTGACAAGATATGTGTCTCTATAACTCAGCTAGTTTTATATTATGATCAATATGAAAGATTGCTTCTGATTAACTGAGGAGTCTATGAAACTGTTAAGATATATTAGGCATGCAGTTTATTTTTTGATTGATTCAATTTGATAAAATTTAGAAAAGGAGGCAAATTGAAAGTTTTCTTTTTATTTTAAATGATGCTTCTACCTATCCATTCCTTCATTTTAAAAGATTAGACTAAAGCTAATTTATTGATTCATGTAACACCTTCACAAGGAGATTATAAGAATGGTTGTCTTCAATTCATAAAAGAAAAAAAAACACAACATAGCAAAAACAAATGAGTTTTCTGAAATTATGAAATCATAATTAGAAAAAGTTATTGCTGACTGAAAGTTTTTTGCTATTAATGATAAAATAACATCCTTTAATGAACTTCCTCATATGAAAATTGGTTCACAATTTGAAGCAATAATTTTTGCTAAAATTATTTTTAGGATTGGAAGCTTTGAAGAAGGAGAAAAGACCATGGCAGAGCTATAACTAGGCCAGCCAAAAGAATATTTTGTCCCAGGATATTAAATTTAAAGGGGACTAATAATACATAAAATCATTACATAGAAATTACAAAGCTTAGAACCTAGTTAGCAAAATATATTTTAATTCCTGATCTCAATTTAAATATCTTGAATCCCCTTAACATCACCAACTGTTCTCTCTCTCTCTCTTTCTCTCTTTTTGCTTCAGTCTCTGAAGAAGTGGTCCTCCTCCTTTTCCAGGCCAATATTTTCCTTTAAGTCCATTCCATTCCATCCCATTTCATTGGGATCTTGTGCCTTTACTTACTGTCCTCCAACTTTCCTCAACATTGTATGTCTCCAAGGGTTTTAGGATTCTTACAAGGTGCTAAGTCACTGGAATGGATATAATTATCTAATTTAGCATAGTACTTAATAATTCTCTAGTTCAGAATTCACACACCTTTCACACCTTTAAAAGAGCATACTTTTAAGGAGCTCCCACAAGCCCAGGGAGTACCCACAAGCCTACTCTCAGAGGCAGAGTCTGATTCTCACACTCTAACAGGGGTTCTCAAATTACAGCCTGCAGGCCAGATGTGGCCCACTGAGGATGTTTCTGTGGCCAGCCAGGTTATGGCAGATGGGCTGAGGGGTGGAGACAGAGTGTGAGGTTTTGTTTTCTCTATAGTCCGTCCCTCCAACAGGCTGAGGGACAGTAAACTAGCCCCCTATTTAAAAAGTTTGAGGATCACTGCTGGAGATTCAGAGTCAAGATTTCATTCCCATGTCTACCTTCATGCTGGCTGGAGGTTTTGGATTCAGAGAGTGCTAGAGACTGAAGCTGGAGACATTCTGATAAGAGCTCATCGGGGTATCAAGGAGAGAGGAAGGCCTCTACAGAAAGCTAGTAGAGCCCCAAGTAAAGGAGATAAGACTTGAAGGAGAAAATAAAGGATCTGGAGATAAGATTTGGAAAGAGACAGTAAAGGACTTTAACTCCTGACTGCATTTTGGGATTCTTGAACTAAACTGAAAGTAAGGCTGCTCCCAGAAGCTCCCCAAGAAAATCTCCTCCAAAAGAAGGATTACGATTTAGAGAAACAGAACACTACACAAGGATTCTTTCTTTGCTATCTAGAAACATAATCAGATTGCTTTTATTTTTTTATTTTTTTTTATTCGTTTTTCCAAATTATCCCCTCCCTCCCTCCACTCCCTCCCCCCGATGACAGGTAATCCCATACATTTTACATGTGTTACAATATAACCTAGATACAATATATGTGTGTAAATACCATTTTCTTGTTGCACATTAATTATTAGCTTCCGAAGGTATAAGTAACCTGGGTAGATAGACAGTAGTGCTAACAATTTACATTTGCTTCCCAGTGTTCCTTCTCTGGGTGTAGTTATTTCTGTCCATCATTGATCAACTGGAAGTGAGTTGGATCTTCTTTATGTTGAAGATTTCCACTTCCATCAGAATACATCCTCATACAGTATTGTTGTTGAAGTGTATAGTGATCTTCTGGTTCTGCTCATTTCACTCAGCAACAGTTGATGTAAGTCTCTCCAAGCCTCTCTGTATTCCTCCTGCTGGTCATTTCTTACAGAGCAATAATATTCCATAACCTTCATATACCATAATTTACCCAACCATTCTCCAACTGATGGACATCCATTCATCTTCCAGTTTCTAGCTACAACAAAAAGAGCTGCCACAAACATTTTGGCACATACAGGTCCCTTTCCACTCTTTAGTATTTCTTTGGGATATAATCCTAATAACAAGATTGCTTTTATTTTTAAAAAGTAATTATTTATTGTAATCCATATTGCTTTATGAATCATGGGGGAGAGAAAAATCAGAACAAAAGGGAAAAACCATGGGGGGGAGGAAAAAAACCAGAAAAAAGAAGTGAACATAGCTTGTGTTGATTTACATTCAATCTCCACTTCCATAGTTCTTTTTCTGGATGCAGATGACATTTTCTGTTCAAAGTTCATCAGTTCATGTAAATCTTTCCAGATCTTTCTAAAATCAGTTTGTTCATAATTTTTATAGAACAATAATATTCCATTACCTTCATATATCATAATTTATTCATCCATTCCCTAATTGGTAGACATCCATTCATTTTTCATTTCTTTATAACCACAAAAAGAGCTGCTACAAACATTTTTGTATATATTGGTCCTTCCCCTCTTTTATGATTTCCTTGAAATATAGACTTAGTAGTGCAGCTACTGGGTCAAAGTTTGATAACCCTTTGGGCATAGTTCCAGAATGGTTGGATCATTTCCCAACTTTTACAATAATGCATTAGTGTCCAAGTTTTCCAGAATTCCCTTCAACATTCATTATTATCTTTTCCTGTCATCTTAGTCAATTTGAAGGTGTGAGGTAGTACTTCAGAGTTATTTAAATTTGTATTTCTCTAATCAATAGTGATTTAAAGCATTTTTTTCATATGACTATAGATGGCTTTAATTTCATTATCTGAAAATTGTCTGTTTATATCCTTTGACAATTTATCAATTGGAAAAAGCCTTGAACTATTATAAATTTGAGTCAATTTTCTCTATGTTTTAGAAATGAGGCCTTTATCACAAACTCTGGGTGTAAAGAGTTTTCTCTAGCTTTGTACTTTTCCTCTTAATCTTGTTTCTATTTGTTTTGTTTGTGTAAAATATTTTTAATTTTATGTAATTAAAGTTGTCCATTTTGCCTTTCATTATGTTCTCTAATTCTTTTTTGGTCATAAATTTCTCCCTTCTCCAAAGATCTGATAGGTAAATTATTCCTTGCACTCCTAATTTATTTATCCTTTATGCCAAAATTATGTAGCATTTTGACCTTTGGTATGGGGTGTGAGATGTAGGTCTATGCCAAATTTCTGACATATTATTTTCCAGTTTTCCCAGCAATTTTTGTCAAATAATGGATTCTTATCTTAGAAACTGGAGTTTGTGGGGCTTATCAAATACTAGATTACAATAGGCCTTGAATATTGTGTCATGTATATCTAATCTATTCCACTGGTCTTCCACTCTATTTCTTAGTCAGTATCAAAGAGTTTTGATGAATCCTTTTTATAATATAGTTTTAGGTTTAGTACTTTTCCCCCATTAATCCTTTTAAGGTCCTTAAGACCTTTTGTTCTTCTAGATGAATTTTGTCATTATTTTTTATTTCTATAAAATAATTTCCAATTTGTAGTTTTAATTGGTTTCAACCCCACAGGATAGGATGCCATCCCACTCTAGATACCCTCTGAGATGCCCAAATTTCAGCTTTCTTTTATGGGTTTATTATTATAGTGTAAACCCCTTGAGAGCAGGAATAATTTTTCTCATTCTAATTTGTATTCCCAATTAGGTTAGTACAATGTCTGGCACATAGGTCTATAAAGTTATTAAATTGAATTGAATTGATGTTTCTTAGTCTGTTTTGCTGGATCACCTTCTATGTACCACTCTGTATCCATGGTTGTACCTCATTGGTCTGTTCTGAGGTCTCTTTGTATACTCTCAGCAATCGTTAGCTCTTGTGGATTCAATTATTATCTCTATAAATTAAGTTTCAGATTTCCATATCCAACCATTGTCTTTCTCTATATCTCTAGTCTTGTATCTCCCCTTGAACGTCTCATGAGCATCTTAGGCTCAGTATGTAAAAAAATGAACTTGTCTTTCCCCCAAAGGATTCAATGATATTCTTAAAGTGTAGGACATATCATGATGGTCACTTTCTCAAGAAGCTTCAATTCTTCCAGGATGAAATGCCATCTTCTCTTCTTGGCATCTATCAATCTTCAGAATTTGGTTCCTACCTTACTTTACAGATTGATTTCACATGACTCATGATAGAGTATACATTCCAATAAAACTGACTGTCTTACTATTTTCAATAATTGTATCTTGTAATTTTATGCCTTTTCTCAATTGTATTTTCATTTCTTGAGTGTTCTCCCTACTTACCTCTGCTTCTTGAGATACCTGTATCTCAGAACTCAGCTCAATTTTTACTTTCTATGAAAAATACACATCTCTTCTCTATCTATCATCCATCTGTCTATCTGTCTATCTGTCTCTACATCTGTATCCATTTGTCTATCTATAGATATAAAGCCCTTCTATCTCCTAATTACTTTATATTGACTATGTGTTTTGAGTTTTGTGTACATGTTGTCTGCCAGCTCCAAAAAAATATAAGTTCCTTGATAGCAGGGACTGTTTTCTTTTTTGTCTTTATATTCCCAATGTCTAATGTAGTGCCTGGCACACATAGTATATCCAATTAAATTGTGGGAGAAATCTTCACTGTATCTGTACTTTAAAAGATCTGGATTCAAATTCTGGTTCTGCATCTTATTAACTCTATAACATTAATGGATCCATTCACTTATTTAAGTTTCTATTTTCTCATCTATAAATAAAAGTGAGTCCCCTCTAGTTCTGAATCTCATGGTCTCAAATCAAGGACACCCACTCTTTTTTTTTTTTTTTTTTTTTTTTTTTTTTTTTTTTTTTGTGAATTGAATTCTCATTGAAGAACAGAATGAAGTGAACAAATTAAATTCCAGTAAATTGAAGACCAGATGGTTGTAACATATCTAAATTCATGTATGTAGCTTGCTTCCTGCCAGAATCAGAACTCTAACCTCATTGTTCTGGATCCTAGTTCAATGATGGTTTTCACATGACACTGTCTTATTTGGAAGGTGACGAGGAGTATATTGATAAAAGGAGCTATGCTATGAATGCTGAAGGGAACAAAAGTGGACGATAGCATAGCATTTTCACACTTTCTGTTGATGTTTGCTTGCATTTTGTTTTCCTTCTCAGTTTTCTTTTTCTTTCTAAATCTGATTATTTTTTTGCAGCAAGATAACTGTATAAATATATATATGTACATATATTGGATTTAATATATATTTTAACATATTTAACATGTATTGGACTACCTGCCATCTAGGGGAGGGGAGGAGGGAAAAATTTGGAACAGAATGTTTTGCAAGGGTTAATATTGAAAAATTATTCATGCATATGTTTTGTAAATAAAAAAGCTTTAATAAAAAAAGAAAAGAGAAAAAGAAAGGTAACTAGTATTTAGTTAGAGCAAGAAGGAAGCAAAGTGTGAAAATTCTGGTGGGAAGTATAGCATAATGTACAAAAACTGGTGGAGTGATAGGTGACATAATTTAATAAATATATTACTTTGAACTAGTTTTTGCAGCCAACACATTATCTCTATTTTTCTTTATGCCCGGCTACTTTTTATTTTATTTAATTTATACAATAAATATATTTGGAGAAAACTGTTTAATTCATTAAACATTTTTTTAATAATTTAAACTACAAATTGTGAATCATCAGGGTACCATAATAATTTACTGAATGAATGTACAAGTTTGTGTTCATTTGCTCTTCTCTCTATTGCCTTTTTGTAACATTCATTCCACTCAACTTGTTTTTCTAGATACCATATGTGATTCTCTATCTTCATCTATATAAAAGTGTGTGTGTGTGTGTGTGTGTGTGTGTGTGTGCATACCTGTATCTGACTACATAAACAAGGAGAAAGTATGACATATGGTGCCTGAAAAGACTGAGATTCAATCCAGCATTGTAATCAAGAGTGCAGATGTTTGGTATTTGACAAATTAAAATTTGTATGTTAAGCTGTTTTAGTGTATTGAGTTAAAAGATGGAAAATTAGCTGCATCATATAATGAAAATTTCTTTCTCATTGAAAAGAAATTAAAATGAGAACTTAACCAAGCAAACAAGTCAAGCTCCCAGTGGCTCCCTGCATATTTGTTTTTCAGTGACTCAGATTTCATTTTTATTTCCTCTTGGGGTTGTTTTACTTCTGCCTTCATGATCTGGTATCCTAAGATAATTTCCCTCTCTTCCCCCCCCCACTTTTTCAAAAGTAAGATTAACTCTATACTTCCCATGAAATGTTCAAAATATAAATGATTCATTAGATGTTATAAAGATTCCTTTCTCAGTGGTGTTTATTTTTCTTCAACTTCATTTTTAACTTCATCTTTTCTTCTTAGTACTAGATAACATTTTAGTAGCTATTAAAGTTTACAGAATAATTTGCACATACATATTTGATCTTCCCAATAACTCTTGAGTATGTATTATGGGTGTTATATCCCCATCACAAAGGAGGAAACTGAGGCTCAGAGAGTTTAAATGGTTCTTATAGCTTAAAAGCTAAAAAGCCATAGGAGAAGAGGGTATATTTTAGTAGAGAGGATTTAAAATTGGGAAATGGGAAAGTGTAGTTGTGAAATGTCATATGTACCTTCAGATGATCACTGAATTATAAGTCCTTTTTTACTTTGATTTACTGATTTACTTTGTGATGAGAGTTTTCATGAAATGGTAATCTATTAAATGTAAGATAAAAAATGAAATACATCAATAACATTTTTAAAAGATCAAAAATATCAAGGAGGATGGGCATAAAAAGGCAAAAAAATTTGATGGTTAGAAAGTCATTGCGTAATTTAGAACATTTTCAGGAGAAATGATTGACAGTTTAATTCTACCCAGATATTCCTAATTATTGTTGACTTTCCAAATCTAAATCCAATCATGCAAGGAAGCATAAACTATATGTAGTGAGAATATCTCTGTATTTTATTTCGTAAAAACTGGGTTCAAATCCCAGCTCTGCCATTTATTACCAATGTATTCTTGAACAGGACTCATCTTGAAGGTCTCATTTTCCTCCTCTGTAAAATAGAATATAATATTGTTGTGAAATTTGCCAGCGTGGATTCTGTAAGAGCCTAGAGAGAAATTAACTTACCATGAGATGTACAAGATTGGGCATCAAAAAGTGAATAACCAGACTGAAAGGTAAATAAACTTATTGCTACTTTAAGGAAGACTGCTTACTCTGGGAGCTGCTTCAGTTTCTAAGGATATAGCATGGGTTTTTTATAGTTTTTTAGATTCACTTGTAGCACATAGACAATTAGTGGCCATATGTGGAAATGGGAGTTATGTACAAGCTTTAGCAACACAAAATATGTTAATGGTCAAGTTTGTAGCTATGGACATGCCATTTCCTGTGCTTAGTCTTATATGAATTCCCTGTAGTGGAAGGAAATCACTAAAATGGTAAAAGCCTTTTAAAAAATTGAATCAAATTTGTTCATCACACTATTGCCATTAGGTAAGAGAAATTAAAAAGCAAATTCTTGTTTTAAAAGATGACTTTATCAGGTTAGCAGGTAGTTCTCCAAAAGTCATAATATATAGTTTTATCAACTTCTTTCACAGTATCAACCATTTGTATAGTGCTTTAATCTTTATAAGTGATTTTATTTGCTCTTATAGCCATGTGTGAGGTAGGTAGTTTTCTAAAGATAATATTATCCCCATTTCATAGATGAAGAGAGGGAGGTTACGTGACTTGCTTAAAATTATTTAGACTATGAATAAAAGAATTCTAAGATAATTTCCTGGATTCAAGTTTTCTGCTTCGTCCATGGATTTTACTCTGCAGAATAAGTGGGTCTGAACTATGTTGATATATGATTCTAAGTTCCATCTACTTTGAAACTTCCTTTTTTTTTTTTTTTTTTTTTTTTTTTTTTTTGAGGCTGGGGTTAAGTGACTTGCCCAGGGTCACACAGCTAGGAAGTGTTAAGTCTGAGACCAGATTTGAACTCGAGTCCTCCTGAATTCAGGGCTGGTGCTCTATCCACTGCGCCACATAGCTGCCCCAACTTCCCTAAGTGACTTTTATCATTGCTTAATCTTAATCTGAATTAGCTTACTGCTAAAAAAATAAAAAATAAATAAATTTAAAAAGGCCACCAGTATTCCTAAAGAAGGCTATCAGGAGATAGGTAATAGAATGTGGATGATGTAGAGATGGTCATTATTTTTAATTAATTTTTTTCTGCAATCTTTTTGATAAGACAGATGCTGGTTTTACTATTGTTCTTTTGTCATCTAACTGAAGAAGAGAAAGAGGCAATTATTCAGTTTCAGACTTTGAGGAATTCTTTCAGAATGAAGCTATGTGGAAGGATATACATTTTTTACTAGCAATATCATGTATGGACTTTGAAATCAAAGGATAATAGTGTGGAAAGCTTTGTTTCCTTTAAAAACATATCATTTGGGATTAGTTGTTTGGTACTGTTTTATGATACTTTCCTTTTATTTAGATTAAGAGAATAATTAGAGCCAGTTGTGGTCATATGAGTTATGGAGGTTCAAGTTTGGGTCAGATAGTTTAAAGGGACTGGTATAATGAACATTGTTAGAAATACCCTACTTTGCGATTTTAGTCTTGTGTATTCAGTCACATTTTAAAAACTGCTGATTTAATGCTTAGTTTATAGAAAAGGACTCAGTGTATATTGCACTCAGGCAAAGTGCAGAAGGCCAAGTGGAATAATTTAGATAGTCATTAAAAATCTTTTTCTTTCATGCACAAGGTCAACTCCCTTAACCTTTGGTCAAGTTATTGAAAGGGAGGGAATCTAGGTTAAGGCGAAAGCAAGGGTCTAATATTAGGCTATGAGAAATATCAAGATGAAATTTTAACCTGTAAAAATTATAGTTAATGTCAAAAGAAGGAAAAAAGTACCTCCATTTTAACTCCTTCCTCAAAGAAAGTAGAACTCAGACTCAACAGCTCTCTTGGTTGAACAATTTATGGTATATAATTGTAATGGAATATTATTGTGGTATGAGAAATAACAAATAAAATAATTTCAGAAAAACTTGGAAAAACCTATAAAACATATGCAGAGTTTAGTGAGTAGAATTAGGAGAGCATAGTATACAATAACAACAATATTGCAAAGATGATCAGATGTGAAAGCCTTAGCTATCCTGAGTAATTAATAATACACTGATCTGAAATAATTCTCAAGGAGTTATGATGAAAAATACTATCCACTTCCAGAGACAGAAATGATAAACTGAATGCAAATTGAAATATCCTTTTAACTTTATTTTTAGCCTTTTAAAATATAATTAATATGGAAATGTTTTACATTATTTCATATAAATAATTGACATTATATTACTTGATTTCTCATTTGGTTGGAAAGAGGTTGGAAGGAGGGAGAAAATTTGGAACTCAAAATAAAAAAAAAAATTCTTTTAAAGGGAATTAAAAAAAATTATACTTAAAAACACTGAAATTTTCCCTGTGGGTTTATACTTGGATCTTGAGAGGTATCTGTGGGTTTAACAATTCTTTAGAGGTCTAATTTTTGCTTTTTTTCTTTATACTGGATATGCTGATACTCAAGAAATTTGAGACTCTACACATTATGTGAAGTCCAGCTTAGTTGTTTTTCTTCTCTTTGGATTGTAGTAGAATATCAGGTTGGATATTCTATAGTTTGGGTTTTTCCCCTGAAAATTTCTCCTCAGATTTGAATTTTTTTTTTGGTTGTTGATGTTCAGTTATTTTCAGTCTTGTCTGATTCTTTGCCACCCTATTTGGGGTTTTCTTGACAAAGATATTGAATGGATTGTCATTTCTTTTTCCAGTTCATTTTACAGATGAGGAAAATGAAGTTTAAGTTAAGGGTTGCAGAACTAGTTAGTGTTTGAAAGCAGATTTGAACTCAGGAAGATGTGTGTTCCTGACTCCAGGCCCAGCACTCTATCCACACTACACCACCAAGATGCCCTTAAATGTGCCATATAAGTATGAACAAAATTACTTACTATCAGTCTAGAGCCATTAGAAATAAGATAGAAAACCCAAAATAAATAGGCTTTTGTTTCCTCTCTTTTCTATAGTTTACCTATTAATATCTCTAACCGTGCAAATACATTTGGAAAACTGATTGTTGTTAACAATGAGGAAACATTTGTGTTATCAAATGATGCAAAATTAATGAGTGAAAAATGTTAGGTTTTAAATTTGATAAATGTAAATGGAGATAACTAATTCCATAGGCACTAGGATTTCTTCTGCTAGACCCTAACATTATTTGATTCCTCATTGACCTCAATTTAAAGAGGCTTCAGGATCTCTTGTCCCACCAACACTATACTTTATAAGAATTCCACTACAATAGGAATGGACAAACTCCATACCAGAGTCAGATCCCATTTTTCAGCTAGCTGAGAATGGTTTTTATGTTTTTACATATAATAAAGCTTTGTTTAAAATGTAAAAAAAATTATCTGTCATACCTATAGAGAAGAAAACAGAGAATATTATGGCATGTAAAATGGATATTTTTATTAGATTATATTAAACAGTTTTTGCACAAGCAAAGCCAATGCAACCAAGATTAGAAGGAAAGCAGAAAGATGGGAAACAAATTTTAATTCCAGTGTTTTAGGCCACATCAAATTTATAAGAATATGACTAATTCTCCACTTGGGATCACAAAAGAACAGTACTGAACAACAAAATATCTTTCTTTGTAAATAAAGTTGTGTGTCATAGTCAACATGACTTAATAAGGAGAAGACAAATTAAAATCTTGCCCAGCTCTGTGACCTAACCTCTGTCTGCTTCATCTTCCTCATCTTCCAGGGTTGCAGGGAAGATCAAAGAAGGTAATATTTGTAAAACATTTTGAAAGCTATCATCATTATGCATTTATTTATAAAGAAAGATATTTTGTTGTTGTTGAGTAATATTCAATTTTTTGTGATTCCATTTTTTTTTGTGGGGCGAAGATACTAAAGTGGTTATTTTACAAATGAAGAACTGATTTGTGCAGTGCCACACAGCTCAAGTGTGTGAGGCTAGATTTGAACTCAGGAAGATGTCTTCCTGACAGTATTCTATCCAGTGAATAATAAGATATACATACAAAGCAGTTTGTGAATTTATTAAGCACTTACTCTGAACAAAGAATTGTGTATGTAATAGAGATGCAAATAAAAATGGAGAAGAGTATCCCTATTCTCAAGGAGTTTAAGTTCTAATTGAGAGAAGACAAAGGGAAATAATAATTATCTTTCCCCCACAAGATAGACTTATTTAGTGCTTGACTTTGATTTAGTTTGATAGAAGATATTTATTAAAATATGTCAAGATGTTCTTGGATCAAGATTGTCATCCATCACATTAGTTATCTTTTCCAATTTTGTATAGTCCACACACTTGATGAACATGCCATATTTTGCTTGATCCAAATCCATGATAAATTTTTTTGGACAGCCAAGGTCAAAGCATAGATTCTAAGGTATTCTGTGAATGGTCCTTTTCCTAATTAGCACAAAGTCATTTTGAATTCTTTTGAGATCTGATCATTCAACCAATTCCTGAATCTGTCTAACATATTCACATCTATCTTACCTGAAAGAGTAATGAAAGATTTTGTGAAATTCTTTATTGAAATCTAGGTGTGCTATTTTGTAGCATTCCCTCAATGTACTAATTTAGTAACATCATTTAAAAAGGAAATGAGGTTAGTCTGTCATGACCTATTTTTGAGTAAACCATGCTGACTGTTAATAACCATTTTTCCTAAATACTCATAACCTAGAGATTTAATCATGCATTCTAGAATTTTGCAAGACATAAATGAGACCACAGAGAGGAAGGCACTCAGAGAAATACCTTTCTTGGATTTGGGGGATTTGTTCTTAGTGCTGTCTTTCCCTAAAAACTTGTCATATAGTCTCCATTTTGTATATCTTTTAAAATATAATATTGATGTCATCTCCATAGAGTATAATCTCCTTTAGGCAAAGGTTGTTTCATTTTTGTCTCTGCATTCCCAATGCCTTAATGAATTCTTAGTGATTATTAAATCAATTAAAACTGTGTGTGTGTGAACTGTGATACTGATTTCTCACAGAAATAAAAGGCAGCATCTAGAGCAAACCTTCTTAACATGAGGTTTAAAAACCATTAAGGTGTCCATGGGCATATTTCAAGGAATCTTTGAACTTGAATGAGAAAGAATTACACCTTTATTTCAATATAACAAATTTCCTCTATAATCCTATGTATTTTAGTTTATGCATTTAAAACATTTTTGAGAAGGATCCATATGCTTTACAAGACTACCAAAAATTTTCTCACATAACAAAGATTACTTACCCCTGTGGTGACTATCATTGTTATATCTCCTTACAAGTCCTATTATGTTTCTGTTCAAATTCAATAATACTTTTTATTTTAAAAAATGTTAATATGAGCCTGATAACATATACCTGAACATCATCTTTCTTAAGAGGCAGAAAATTCAGGTTTTAAACATTAGTTGCTTGTTTGCAATAAAGATGGGTTACATAATATTTAAATTTATTTAAATAATTTGGAATAATTTCTAAGATCTAATCCCATTTTAACACTTGCTTATTTAGACTTTTGTTTGCAAATGTTTATTCTTAGAATTTTGTTTATCCTTTCCTCATTATATTTTGAATAAAATTCTAAAAATTAATAATTATTTCTTAAAAGTATATTATGCTTTCATCAAGTTTCATTCCTGTTCCAAGAAGAGAATATCCTACACATCTGAGATGATTAATTAAAAGCATGGAATCATTCTTGATATTTATAGAATTAAACAGGAATTTGAATTAATTTAAGACAGAAAACAATGATTGAGAATCAAAGTCTGTTTATCTTTGTTTTCCTAGTAGAAACTTTATTCATCACATCCAAATGATTTAGAAGACTTGTAACTATGCATTTTAATTTTCATTTTAGGGAATAGCAGAATGGTGTTATTAAAAAAATTAGTACACATGGGAAGAATATTCATCTGGTGTCTGTTTTCAAATACTTAATTACAGAATTTGAAGTTAATTTTGAGACAAAAATACTACTAGTCAAAATAGTGCTGTCATTTTGAAAAGGTTATTAATATATACATATATATACACACACACATATATATATATATATACACATATATATGTACATATGTATTTATATATGCAAAGATGTGGGGTATGGCTGCACAAATATCTTATAGAAATAACTTCAGACCAACAAACAACTACTGATCTGTAGTTTAGAAACTGTATAGTGGGATCTTGAGAGGATAATTGGAGGCTATCTTGCCAATTGGATCACACTCAACCTTTTCTAGACAGATGGAGCATCAGCCCCATTTTAAAAGAACTCCTGTGAAGTAGATTCTATTACCTCCTTCAGTATCACATTACAGAGTCTGAAAATCCCCATGGTCAGGATGTTTACCCCTTTATTCATAATGCCAAACCTATAATTTAAAATTCTGTCCTTATACTCTGTATCAATGATGATGGAAATTCAGCATATTTTCTCTGTCTCAGTGTCTGTTTGTCTTTCTCAATACTTGTTTTAATTGTTTTGAATTCCTCTATTTTTCCCCTCATCAATATTGCTTTCTTCTTTCTAATTGTCATCTTGGTCTTTACAGTAGTGTCAGAGTTAAGCTGTAGTGAATACTGGCTTTAAAATGTGGAGACCTGACTTCTAAACCTTCCCTAAAGCTTGCTAACTATGCAAGCTTGGTAAGGTCATTTGCTTCACTGTGTCTGTTTTCTCATATATAAAACAGGAATAATAATACCTGTACTACCCATCTTACCTGACTTATAAATGACTTTATAAACGGTGAAATGCTATATAAATCTCACTGTTATACTTACCTCATTCTCATCTTTTTTTTTTTTTTTTGACATTTTTCAGTTGGAAACAATCTTGCTATTTTGCTCTTTTACCTTTATATTCATTATTCCATGAACTATTTATGTAGATAAAACATGTTCTTTTATAGTTGAATAAAATATTAAGATAGAAAGTCACTTTCTATAGGCTCACAGAAAGTGTGACTCATAGACTAAATAGGGATGATTTGAATTCCCTCCTATTCCTAAATCTTTGGATCTCCTTGGCCAAGTCTGTGCTTTGAAAACTTTTGGCTCATGTATTTTAAATATTATTTATATTTGAAATGATAGTACCTATTGAAATGTTCTGAAGTTTATATGAATCAATATTGGGTCTGTACAATTTTTGGCAAAAAAAGATTGTGTTCCACTACAATTTGTTGGATAAGATACCAAGGATATTTAGAAATCTATAATATAGTGTATAATGCATAGCTGTTCTCCCAAATCCTCTTTGCATCAGTATGAGGGAAAAAAGACTTTAAAAAGGTGAGTGGTTTTTTTTACATCAATTCCTTTCAAATCAGAATAGTGACTTCAGATTTTGGGTGGTATTCTCCAAATATTTTATGATCCATTTTATAATGTTGAAGGTGTGCATTAACTAGGTATTAATTACTTTAAACATGTTCCTTGCATTCCATTTTGATTTCTACATGTCAGTAAGTCTCTTAAAGTATTCAAACATGGTATTCTCTTTTATATATTTATGTTAGATTTGTCTTGCCCCGAAGAGATCAAGGCATTTGTAGATATTGTCTCCATTGATTCAGGGCAATATCCAAATTCAAGAGAATAAAGATCCTTTCAGTTTCTATCTTTCCTTAATGTGTATTCAGAATTTTACACTTATTGATACCTACTGACTTTTTGATATTATTGGATAAAAAATCTATGAATTGAAGAATCTACATTCTATCTTTTTGGTGGATCCATATAATTTATTGTCATCCATAAACATAACAAGATTAACCAGATATTTTGTTTCCATTCCTGCAATTTCTAAGACATACTTAGTTCTCGTTAGGAGAGATGGATGGCAAGTGATCTAAAACCTAGGCTCAAAGATAATGATCTTAATCTGTCTCCCTGAAAAAAAAATCTTAAATGACTAGTTATTGACATTATTTTGTTAATACCACATTTTAAATAGAAAAAAATTTCTATGTGAATATTAAATGCTTTACTGTTATCATACTTTTTGGATGTATTTTTATATTTATAATATATGGATAAGCATGAGTCTAGAATAGTCACAGGCTTCAAAATAATAAAAAAAATTGTTATAATGCTTGTAGACAGTTTGTTTACTGATTACTGAACTGATAATATTACTTCTTATTGCCCTGGGACTTTCTGCCATACTGACTTTGCTCTTCAGTAATATTTTTTTTCTTCTAGCTGTTTATTGATTTGAGGTGGATGAAGTTGTGAATGTTTTCTTTTAATATTTTTATGTTATTTGGCCTATATTTGAAGAGTTTGTTGTTCTAATCTTTTGGAAATAGGTATGCAATGCCTTTTATTAATAAAATGACATCAGGCATATGCCTGAAAGCTAACTAATCAAGTACATGACTAGTAATTAATACACAACTATTAAGTGAATAATTGTTCTATTTTGTGGTTATCTCAGGGGATCTGGTTTCAATTCTGTAATCATCAGTTCAAATTTTGAAGTCCTCCAGTATTCCTATTTTTATACTTAGGCCTAGGGCTCTGCAAATTACTTTTTAGCCACTCACAAACTGTTTCTTGTGTGTCATTTTTCTTAATCCAATTTACCATTTTCTCAAATGATTAATGACTGGTTCAATATTGAATTATATAAAAATTCCTTAAAGTCTATCTTATGCTGTTGGTTAATTGATTCAGTTGAAATGTCTGAGATTTTTCTGATCATATTATTTGAGGTGCCAGTAGAGAAAAAAGAGGAAGAGTAGAGAGAGGAGGGAAATAAAAGCAATATTGTAGTGATTGAATAAATAAATAAATATTGAATAAATAACAATGTCAACAACAGTTTAACTGTGGAGAGAGGGAGAATGAAGATTTGAGGATCTTCCTAAGGTTACTAGAAAGATGGGTACCTGTGATTTGCTATTTCCTTCTCCAGTTATTATAAGGAACTGAGACAAATAAGATTAATTGACTTGTCCAAGCTCAGAAACTGTGTTTAAGGCTGGATTTGAATTTGAGAAGATAAATCTTCCTGATTCCAAGCACAATGTTCTATTCCCTGCACCACTCAGCTACCCTGAATGTACAATGGTATAACTGCTTTCCTTTGTTGTGCTATATATTTTATTTTATGCATTTAAAATATAATTCTGTGGAAACTGAATGCAAATCAACACATGCTATGTTTACTTCTTTTTGTTTGTTTTTCTCCCAAATTTTTTCCCTTTTGTTCTGATTTTTCTTTTTCAACCCTTTCATAAAACAATGAGTATTAAAAAATAAACTAAAAAAAAAAGATCAACAGAAAAAGGGAAGTGATTTTTCCAAAATCATACACTTAGTAAAGATTAGAGATTGGAATTGAATCTAGGTATTATGCTTCTTCAGCTGGGATTCTTTCCACAATATGCTTTGCTTTCAACATTTCTTGTCTGTTCAAACTCCTCCAAAACAATGTGAATCATATTTTTGTAATGAGACTGAGTGTTGGTCTTTGTGGAACATTTATAAGAAGTATATTTAAGTTTAAAAATATTTCTGAATTTCTCTTTCTCTTATATTTTATCCCTAGACCAGGCATGTGAACTTATTTGGAAAAAAAATTTAAATAAGAATTTCAATATAAATGATTTCCCTTATAATCTTAGTTATTTTATTTAAAAATATTCTCAGAAGAGGTTCACATATTTCTTTGTAGTTGTTTGAATTGTCGTATTCCCCTATTGGAATCTGATCTCTTTGAGATCAGAGGCACACTGTTAAGCTTTCTTTGTATCACCCCAATATTTAGCACAATACTTAGAACATAGTAGGTGCTTAATAAATTTTTATTGACTGTGAGCTACATGAAATGCAGAATTCCTGTTTTGAATGTATCCTTTACAGATAGAAAGTGTTAATTTCACCTTTAAAAATAATCCAAACAAAAGAAAACAAAGGACCAACTTATTGCATTAGAGATCCCAAATTCAAAAATTAACACTCAACTTCAAAGGTTTTATTTTAATTATTCAATTGATTTGTAGCATTTCCTACATGAATTTGTTATTAATTTGTCACTACTTTATGCTTTATCATGGGTTGGACCAGTCCTCTCAAAGTTTGTTGCACTAGAAAAATTCATACTGGGTTATTTTATAGATGTCAAACACCATAGAAGGAGCAAAGAGACCATAAGATATCAACATTGAACTACAGTTTGTATGCCTTGTAACTTGTTCAAAAATAATTGACACATTAATCTTACCAATATCAATCTGGTTCTATTATGAGGACTAAATATAGGTTAATTCTAATAAGTAGATATATGTTGGTTTAAAGATTGACATGAATTTGACATATTTTCTTAGCATGAAAACGATAATTAATAATAAAATGATAATAAATTACCAATTTTAAAGAAAGCATGAAAATATTTTCAAGGTTAAAATATCATTGAAATGAAGGAATTCTAATATTCTGTTAACAATTTGAAAAAACAGTGTCTCATGGTAGAATCCTGTACTACAATTAAAGAGATACCTACATTCAAGACCTCATTAGATATGTGAATACAGGCCACTCATTTAACTTCTTTGAGACTGAGTTTCTTTATCTACAAAATTGTTCCGATATTTTTTGTAATAGAATTCTACAGAATAATAATATGCTCAAAAAGGAAAATAGGAATTCTTGGAAAGAAGGGCTGAAGTTGTCAAGGAAAACTTTAGAGAGAAAGAAGTACTTGCCTGTTGATGGGCAAGAAACCAGAAGATAAAGATAGAGTAGAATTCTGTAGAGTAGAAAGATTTCTACTATACTTTAAGTTCTTGGGCATGGGACCCCCATCTTACTCATTATTAACTTTTAATACAATGTATAGCATAATGCTTTAGACATTAGTACATGCTCAGTGAATATGATTTGAATGAATATATGACACAGCCAAGCAAAAATAACAATGACTTCAGTATTTTCAGGTTTTGAAGGAGACTAGCACTAAATAAAGAATTCATTTTCCAGTACTAAATCTGGAGTCAAAA
The DNA here is from genome assembly GCF_048593235.1 of Sminthopsis crassicaudata. Taxonomy (NCBI): domain Eukaryota; kingdom Metazoa; phylum Chordata; class Mammalia; order Dasyuromorphia; family Dasyuridae; genus Sminthopsis; species Sminthopsis crassicaudata. Next base: position 377,024,309 of record NC_133619.1, read on the forward strand.
ATCATGTGTACAAGTGCTGCTTTTTCCTTTTAAATTGTATATGACTTTTGTTACTTGCCTTGGTCCACACAGTTTTCTCAACTTGGCAATAAAAGTCTGAACTGGATAAAGAGTTCTATATTTAACAATTAGATTACTTAGTGATCTGTGAACTTGGATGGAAAAATATGGCTTAATTTCAATATAATTGAATTGTACAAAATTCAATTACAATTGAATTTTTTTTATAATCCTGTGTATTTTATACATTTGTAAACATTATTGTAAGATAATGTCCAAAACCTTCATCATACTGCCAAAAGCATCTATGGCACACCAAAACAAAAGAGTCAAAAATCATTGGATTAGATGATCTTCAAGACTCCTTCCAAATAGAAGTCCCACAATCCACCAGATTTTAGTTCTATTCTATGATGGAGCAGGGAGACAATTTTCTCCTTTCATTTGGAAATACAAATTTCCCAGTGTGGGAGAAACAATCACTCAATATTTCCTAACAAGATTTTATGGACTGCCTTAGTTTTCAGCCAATATAGGCACTTAATCCAGAAGGCATAATTGAGCTTAGTGGGATTTAAAAAAAAAAAAAAAAAAAAAAACTATTGTTTAATATAAAATCTGCCACCCTTTGGAGTTTTAGGTCATAGAAAAAGAAAAACATGAAGGCAATGTTGTAATCACCAAAATGACATGGTATGTAAAACTGCCATGTGGGTTGATTTAATAAGACAGCAGATAAATATAAAAGAAAACCATTTTTTTCTGGTTTCAACTCACAGATGAGGCTTGTTTTTTTATATGAACTTGGGGTTTTCTTACATTTGCAGTATGTTGAAGTAAGGTGGGAAATTAATTTAACTTATACTTTAACATATTTAACATGTATTGGTCAACCTGCCATCTGGGGGAAAGGGTTGGGGGGAAAGGAGGGGAAAAGTTGGAACAAAAGGTTTTGCAATTGTCAATGCTGAAAATTACCTATGCATATATCTTGTAAATATAAAGCTGTAATAAAAAAAATACATCCCCAACAAAAACTGACAATGGAAGGGATGATAGAACATTTTTGAAATTCAAATGGGTCTTTCCCATTGATTTCTTTGAATTTGTGGCATTTTATGATTTTTTTCCATAAGGTAATTGGGTTAAGTGACTTGCCCAGGGTCACACAGCTAAGAAGTATTACGGGTCTGAGACTGCACCATCTAGCTGTCCTGCTTTATGAACATTTAAAAGAGCAATTTTTGTATATAGTAGGGTAGCTGAAATGTAGCTGAAATAGTTATTTTGTCAGATAAACCTTGAATTTAGTGTTTCTGATCATGGAATTGCTGTGGATATTGGATTATTTTTGGTTCACTCTGAAAGAAGGATAGATTCTTTAGAGACACATGCAATGTGTCAGTTAGCAACATTTTGCATACCTATTTTTAATTATTGTAGTTCATATTTATATAGTACTTTAATATTTGCAAAGTACATTTTCCACAACAACTCTTTGAAGTAAGTAATGCAAGTATTGATCACTTCTATTTTGTGAGTTACATTGCTAGAAAGTGTCAAACTGGGATTCAATCTGAGGTATGTTGACTTAAAGTCTGATGTTTTCTCTATTACCTTATGATATTTGTGCTAAGAAAATTGTTTGATAAAGGGTATAATAATAAAATTGAATAAAAAAGTGACCCCAGGCTGAGATGACTTTGCCATTTGTAGAAATGTTAAATCTCCCTGGCTCCTGTAGAGAAGTATTTAAAATCAAATACACATAAACAGATGGACACACCAACACTAATGTCATATGAATTCTCAGCACAGTGCCCGGCAGATAATAGTGGTTTAATAAATGTTTATTGATGGATGATCTTTCAGAGTCAAATATATCGCTGTAAACATGGTTTTTCATGTACTTGCTATGAAAGATTTCTTCTAAAAGTATTAACATTTGCCACCTGAAAATATGCTAGTTTGGAAATGTATTTGTTGGCACCTAGATGATATCACTGGGAAGTATTAAACTTGAATTTAGAGAGGCCTGAATTTAAATCTTACCCCATGGAGGGATATACAGAGCTGGTAATCATAATTGTGAATGTGAATGGGAAGAACTCTCCCATAAAATAGAAGCAAATAGCAGAATAGATTAAAAAACAGAATCCTACAATGTGCTGTACATTTGACACAGAGAGATACATACAGAGTATGAGTAAAAGGTGGGTAACGAATTTATTATGCTTCAGCTGAAGTGTAAAAAAAAAAAAGTGAGGGAAGTAATTTTCGTCTCAGATGAAGCAAAAATAAAAATAGATCTTATTAAAAGAGATAAAGAAGGAAAGTACATCTTGATAAAGGATACAGTAAATAATGAATGAAGTAGTAATAATACTAAATATATATATATATATATATATATATATATATATATATATATATATATATATATATATATATATATATATATATATATATATATATATATATATACCAAATGGTAGAGCAGCCAAATTCCTAGAGAAGATTGTAAGCCAATTACAGAAAGAAATAAACAGCAAAACTATACTAGTGGGGGACTTCAAGCTTGCCCTTTCAGAATCAGACAAATCTAACCACAGAATAAATAAGAAAGAAACTAAAGAGGTTAATGGAATTATAGAAAACCAAGATATAATAGACCTCTGGAGAAAATTGAATAGAGACAGAAAGTAATACACCTTTTTCTTGGCAGTACATGACACCTACACAAAAATTGATAATGTATTAGGGCATAAATACTTCACAATCAAATGCAAAAAGTTAGAAATAGTAAATGCTTCCTTTTCAGACCACTATGCATTAAAACTTATATTCAATTAAAAGGCAGGGAAAGATAAACCAGAAACCAATTGTAAATTAAATGGAATTTAAATTGGAGATTAAGCCTAAAAATGAGTGGTTCAAACAAAAAATCATAGAAACTATCCATAATTTCATCAAAAGAATAAATAATGATGAGACAACATATCAAAATGTGTGGGATACAGCCAAAGCAGTACTTAGGAGAAATTTTACAACTCTAAATAGCGATATAAATAAAATAGAGAAAGAGGAGATCAATGAATTGGGTATGCAACTAAAGAACCTAGAAAAAGAATAAATTAAAATCCCCAATTAAATACCAAATTAAATTCTAAAACTCAAAGGAGAGGCTAATAAAATTGAAACTAAAAAGACTTGAGCTAATACATAAAACTAAGGGGTGGTTTTATGAAAAAAATACCCAATAAAATAGATAAAGCTTTGGTTAACTGATTAGAAAAGTAAAGGGAAAAAAAAAACAAATCATCAAAAATTGTAATGTTCTGTTGTCTCCAGAAACTGCTGATCACTCTCTGGGAGGAGATCTGCTGTCTCAACTCAATCTCAGACTCAACCCTTCTTTCAGAGTGCCGTTCCGACTTTGTCCTAGAATATACTCCCTTCTCCAGGCCCAATGTTGTCTCTTTTATCCTCCCAGAGAAGGGGCATGTGAGAACTCACGGGCTTATGGGAAAATTACTTCAACCAATGAACTTACTCCTTTTAAAGGTTGTGTAAACTCCTTTTCATATGTAAACTCCTCCTCAGAAGTTCAAAGGGGTAAACTCCCCTTAAAGGCCAGAACCAAAAGGTGTGAACTAGAGAATTGTTAGGTACCGACTTAGCACTTAGTAAGAATCTAACAAAAAATGAAAAGGATGAAATTACCATCAATGAAAAACAAATTAAAGCAATAATTAGGAACTATTTTGCCCAGCTTTATGGCAGTAAATGTGACAATCTAACCAAATGGATGAATATTTACAAAATAACAGAACAAGAAAAGAGGAAATAAATTATTTAAATACTTTTATTTTAGGGAAAAAATGAACAAGCTATTGATGAACTCCCTATGAAAAACAATTTCCAGGACCAGATGAATTCTCAAGTGTATTCTACCAATTATTTAAAGAGCAAGTAATTCTAATACTATGTAAACTATTTGAAAATTAGGTAAAGAAGGAGTCCTGCAAAATTTTTATGACACAAATATAATGCTACTACTTAAACCAGGAATAGCCAAAACAGAGAAAGAAAATTATAGACCAATCTCCTTAATGGGTATTTTTGTAAACATTTTAAATAAAATATTAGCAAAAAAAGTTACAGCAATTTATCAGCAGAATTATACTATGATCAAGTGGATTTATACCAGGAATATAGGACTGATTCAATATCAGAAAAATTATTACCATCATTGACCATATCTATAACAAAAGAAACAGAAAGCATATAATAATCTCAATATATACAGAAAAAGCATTTGATAAAACCCAACACTCATTCATATCAATAACAAGAGGAGCATAGGGAAAAAAATGTCATTTTCCTTAAAATGTCGCATAACATTTACCTAATACCATCAACAAGTAATGGGGATAAACTAGAAGCATTCCCTATATTATAGGGCCTATAGCGTCAGGAGTGAAACAAGGATGCCCATTATCACCACTATTTATTATTCAATATTGTACTAGAAATGTTGGTTTAGCAATAAGAAAAGAAAAAGAAATTAGAATAGGCAATGAATAAATAAAACAACTCTTTGCAGGTGAAATGATGATGTATTTAGAGAATGCTGGAAAATCTACTTGAAATGATGATATATTTAGAGAATTCTGGAAAATCATCTAAAAATCTACTTGAAACAACAGCTTTAGCAGAGTTGCAGAATATAAAAGAAATCCACACAAATAATTAGCATTTCTATATATTATTTATAAAACCCATCAGCAAAAGAAAGAGAAATTTCATTTTAAAAATGGTAGATAATAGGATATATTGTAACAAATTTAACATGTATGGGATTGCCTGTCATATAGGGGAGGGAATAGAGGAAGGGAGGGGAAAATTTGGAAAAGAAGTGAATACAAGGGATAATGTTGTAAAAAAATTACCCATGTATATGTACTGTCAAAATTATAATTATAAAATTAATAAAAAAATGGTAGATAAAATAAAATCTTTGGGTATCTACCTATCAAGACAAATCCAAGAACTATGTGAACACTATTGTAAAATGCTTCTCAGATGAATAAAGTCAGATCTAATCAAGTGGAAAATTTTCAATTTCTCATGGGTAGGCCAAAAAAATATAATAAAAATGACAATTTTGTTTAAATTGATTTATCCATTCAGTGCCATACCAATCAAACTACCCAAAAATTATTTTATAGAACTAAAATAAATAATAATAAAATTCATCTGGAAGAACAAATGGTCAAGAATATCAAGGTAATTAATGAAAAGATACAAAGGATGGTGGATTAACAATACCAAACTAAAACTATATTATAAAGCAGCATTCATCAAGACCATTTGATACTGACTGAGAAATAAAGTGGTGGATCAGTGGAATAGGTTAGATATATATAATCAAGGCCTATGGCAATTTAATATTTGATAAACCCCCAAATCCAAGTTCTGGAATAAGAATTTATTATTTCATACAAATTGCTGGGAAAACTGGAAAATAATGCCAGAATCTTGGCATGAACCTACATCTCACTCTCCATACCAAAATAAGGTCAAAATGGGTACATGATTTGGGCATAAAGTATGATACTATAAACAAATTAAGAGAGCAAGGGATAATTTATGTATCAGATCTTTGGAGAAGGGAGAATTTATGACCAAAGTACTAGACAACGTCATGAAAGGCAAAGTGGACAACTTTGATTACATTAAATTAAAAAGATTTTGCGCAAAAAACCCAACAAAAACAATATAAAGAGGGAAGTACAAAGCTGGGAAAATCTTTACAATTAATGTTTCTGGTAAACATCCACTTTCTAAAATATAAAGAGAACCATGTCAAATTTATAGGAATACAAGTCATTCCCCAATTTATAAATGGTCAAAAGATATAAACAGATAATTTTCAGATGATGAAATTAAAGCCATCTACAGTTATAAAAAAATGCTCTAAATAACTATTGATTAGAGGAATGCAAATTAAAACATTTGTGAGTTACCTATCTCATACTTCCCAGTTTGGGTAAGATGACAGGAAAAAAAATAATGATAAATGTTGGAGGGGATGTGGGTAATCTTGGACACTAATGCACTATTGGCAGAGTTGGGGAGTGATCCAACCATTCTTGAGAGCAATCTGGAACTGTGACCAAAAGGTTAAAAAAGTGTGCATATCTTTTGTATGCAGTGCCACAATTGGGTCTGTATCCCAAGGAAATCATAAAGAAGGAAAAAGGACCCTCATGTACAAAAATTCTTGTAGCAGCTCTTTTTGTGGTAGTAAAGAATTGGAAAAGGAGAGGATGCTCATCAATGGAGGAATGGCTGTGGTACATGAAGATAATGGAATATTTTTGTTCTATAAAAATGATGAATAATCTGATTTTAGAAATGGCTGTAAAGATTTAAATTAACTGATACTGAGCAAGATAAACAGAAACAAGGATACATCATTGTACATAATAACAGCAAGAATGCGTGATGAAAGATTTGGTTTTTCACAGTGGTTGTGTGATCCAAAGTAATAGACTTGATAGAAAATGCCATCTGAATCCAGGAAAAGAACTATGGAAATTGAATGCAAATCAATATATGCTGTTTACTTCTATTTCCTATGTCTTTTTTTCTCTTCCATGATTTTTCCCTTTTGCTCTGATTTTTCTCTCCCAAAATGATTCATGAAACAAAGTTTATTACAAATAAATAAATGTTTAAAAATAATTCTTTCCCCAGAAATTTATAACATGGAATCCTGGTAAATCACATGTTCTTTTAATCTCACTTTACTTATTTGTTAAATAAAGGAAATAATAACACCTACTTTACAGAGTAGTTGTGAAGATAAAATGATACAATTTTAAAGATAATTTGCCAACATTAAAGTATATTTTAAAACTATTATTATCATTTATGATGTTACTTGCAGTTTATGTTTTTTTTTACTTCTACTTATTCAAATATGTGTATATAAGCATCCTCGTTAATATTGCAGTGATTTTTACTCCAAGTATGCCCAAGTTTTAAGCTCTGGTAGTGGCAGAAATAGAGAGAAAAATCTCTGAACATTTTCACTCAAATATGGCCTGCCAAACTGGCAGGCAACCTTATGTATTGGGCAGATGCTTTGAGTAGCTTTAGACATATCTTAGCTGTGTGACTAGTTAAGTCATTTTTCATATAAATGCTCCCAGGCAACTTTCTGAGAACATAAGTTGAGGAATGGATGCTGATATTCGCTGAAAGAGTGAGGCCCCTCACTGAGAACTTCTAACACTAATGAAATCACACTCTTAGCTACTCTTATGACTATTCTTATGGAAATAGAGTTAGAATGTTTTCATTCCATTAGAGTTAAATTTATGTGTTCCCTTTCTCTCTCTTCTCTCCCTCCCTCCCTTCCTCCCTTCCTCTCTCCATCTCTCTCTCTCTCTCTCTCTCTCTCTCTCTCTCTCTCCTCTCTCTCTCTCTCTCTCTCTCTCTCTCTCTCTTTCTCTGTCTCTTCTCTCTCTCTGTCTCTCTGTTTCTCTGTCCCTTTGTCTCTGTCTCTCTCATTGAAAAGATATCTTCATTTTTCCTCTTTATTTACTCACCTTTCAATTACATGAATTTCTGTTACATGATAAGCTCCTTGGAAGAAGGAATTGTTTGTGGCTTTCTGTGTGTTCTTATGACTTAGCACAGTGCCTGGCATATATTAGGCACTTAATAAATGACTTGACATGACAAAATTTATTCAGTTCCACTAAAATCATGCTCTTATTCTTCATCATGGTCTAGGGATACTCACAGAGGCCTAAAGTTTTCAGGGCAGCATGAGATATGGTTAGTTGTATTAAGATTTTGAGTATAGAGCTGGTAATAAAATCAATGTCTATCATCCTTAGAACCTAGCTAACTTCAGGGAGGATCTCATTTAGAATAATTATAAAATAAAAATTTTTTAAATCACAATAACTTTTGAACACTATTTGTTATAAAATTTCATAAAATAATATGTTTAGAGCCAGAATAGACATTTTCAATCATAACTTCATAACTCTATTTGAAGTTTTCTTGGTAAAGAGTAATTTGCCATTTCCTTCTGCAGCTAACTGTGTAGATGAGGAAACTGAAGCACATAGGGTTAAAATGACTTCCCAATATCATGGCTAGTTAATGTCTGAGGCTATATTTGAAATATATATATATATATATATATATATATATATATATATATATACATATATATATATATATATATATACACATATATATGTGTATATATGTATATGTACATTGGAGAGTTACAAAATAAAATGTTATGTGAGGTAGGAATGGGATATCTGTTGCTTTGATGGGAATTAAGGAATCCTTCATGGATGCCACTTGAATTTTTTAAATAGTGAATAGGAATTCAGCAGATAAAAAAGGATGAAAGACATTGCAGGCAACTATTAATGGCTCACAGACATTAAAATGTAGAGTGAATGGGTAAAGTAGAGAATGAAGAGCATGAAAAGTACTTCAATTTAACACAAAGTTACTATATATATATATATGTACAGGTACAAGGCACACTGAGGTTACAAAGGCAAAAACAAAATCACCTCTACTCTCAAAGAACGTATCTTGTATTTGGGGGTAATAACATGCATATAGTGAATTAAATATACAACATATTGGAAGCATTTTATGGAAAATAGAACTAGCAAATGGGAGAACTGTGCTATGCTTCCTGCAAGATGTAGTACTTTACTTCGTTTGAAGGAAGTCAAGGCTAAAAGTTGAGGCAGGCAGTTCAGGTAGGGGCAGAACCTGTATGATTGAATTTTGTTTACAGGGAAATGTAAAGTGTTTGGCTACAAACTGTGGTTCAGTCATTTTCAGTCATGTCCAACTCTTTGTAAATCCATTTGGGGTTTCTCTTTAAAGAAACTGAAGTAGTTAGCCATTTCCTTCTCCAGCTCATTTTATAGATGAGGAACTGAAGCAGACACAATTAAGTGTTAAGCCCAGGGTCACAATGTTTGACACTAGATTTAAATTCAGGATGATGAATGACTCTTTCTTATTATAAGATCAACACACTGTCCACTGTCCTACCTCACTGCCTAGCTGCAAAATAAAGTGTATGAAAAAGTCAATAGGTAAAAAAAGCTTTTTTAAAAGTTGTGTCCTTGGCACTATGCTTAGGGAGCTCATCATTTAATGGGAGAGAGTTATATAAGTAATTATGTACAAAAATGACATATAGAAAAGATAGAAGATAATCTTAAGAGAGATGGTATGTGCATTAATCAGAGAAAGGTAGATTGGAACAAGATTGTGAAAGGTTTTAAAAGCCAAATTGATGAGTTTTAATTTTTATCATACCTGTGCTTTATGAACACAAAATTTCAAGTTAGAGATGCCGGGGCAGGGAAAACATTTGGGAATCTAGATATTAAAGGGAAAGGCGATGGGGCAACAATGAACTAAAATTTTGACTGTATAAATGAAGAAAAGCATATATGGGAGACAGATTATGATGTTGAAATCAACTTCAATTGTTAGTTGACTAGATATAAGGGGTAAAGAAAAAGGAATAGTTGAAGATGCTGCTGAAGTTCCATGCCTGGATGAATAAAAGAATGATTGCATACTCAAAAGAAATTGGGGAAATTAAGTATTGCAGCTGATAGAACAGAGGGCTTAGAGTCAGGAGGATCTGAATTCAAATTTGACCTCAGACACTTACTAGCTGAGTACCCCTAGTCAGGACACGAGAGAGAGAGAGAGAGAGAGAGAGAGAGAGAGAGAGAGAGAGAGAGAGAGATGAGAGAGAGAGAGAGAGAGAGAGAGAGAGAGAGAGGAAAAGGAGAGAAGATATTGTTTTTCAGATGTTGTTTGACACACAAAAAGGCTTTTCATTGGAAATATCTGATAGACAGGCAGTTAGTAACGCAGTACTGGAGTTCAAAAGAGTCAGAGGCTAGATGCATCAGTCTGAGAGCTGTCTTAATAGAGATAATACTTGAACTTATGAAAGCTGGTGATATTACAGAGAAAGAGAGAATAGAAGGTCTAAAACAGCACCCTTGGCTATAACCCCAGACATGATTGATATGACAAAGGAGATGATCCTAAGAAGTAGACTTGCAAGAAGTAGATATGCAAGAAGAGCAAGGAGATATCAGGAAGGAGTGTCAAATGATGTTTAGGGGTCAAGAAGAATAAGAATTGAGAAAAGTTTATCTTATTTGAGAGATTATTGATAAATTGAAGAGATGTTTCATTTGAATCACAAGTTTAGAAACCAGATTTCAAGGAATATAGAATGATAACTTAATAGTAAGGTAAATGAACTCTTTACAAGGATGAGGGAAGTTCTGAGTATAAGCAACAAGCAATAAGGAAGTAGTCAGTAGAGATTAAAAGTTAAGGGTAGGACTACATAGCGCTTCCAATCCCTATATTTTTGTTCACCTGCATTTTTTTATTTCCTTCATAGGTTAAGCGTACATTATTTCAAAGTCCAATTCATCTTGTGCAACAAAATAACTGCATGAATATGTATACATATATTGTATTTAACATATACTTTAATATGTTAATATTAAATTTGTATTGATTAACCTGCCATCTGGGGGAGGGGGTGGGGGGAAGGAGGGGAAAAATTGGAACAAAGGGTTTTGCAATTGTCAATGTTGAAAAATCACCCATGCATATATCCTGTAAATAAAAAGCTATAATTGAAAAAAAGAAAAGAAAAAGCTTTAAATAAAGTTAAGGGTAAGGGATGGATGATTAAAGTGATGATAATTCACTGTAGGAGTTGAAAGGAAAGGGATCAAGATTTCAAATAGAAGGGTTGACTTTTGCAGGGAGGAACATGATCTCTTTTTCAGAAATTAGAACAAAAGAGAAAACAATAAAGGAGAACATTTAGGTGATCTGAAACATAGAGTTGTGGAAAAGAGGGAGCTTATGATATATGGTCTCACTTTTTTTTTCTAAAGAAGTCTTTGGCAAGATTCTTTGCCAAGAAGGAAGAAGGAAAACAATGCTATAATGACTCAAAGATAAAGTTTGAAATAGATACTATGGGAAATGAGATAGAGAGCCCTTCAAAGAAATATAAAAGGTTGTTGTGGACCAGAATGGGCCAAGTTGAGATAACATAAAATGTATTTTTTTAATATCCAGGCAGTATGATTGGTCAACTTCCTCCATTTAAGTTAAGTAGCATGAATATAGGATGTAATGATAAAAGCAATCCAAATTATAGTTCAAAAGAGATTGAGTATGGTACAACAAAGAAATGAGAGTTCATGATCATGTTTTCATTCTTCTAGGTGTGGACCTTCAGAATTATCTTCAGCTATTCCTTCACAGGTAGAAAGCAATGTCAAGGTAAACTGATTAACTATCAGATTATGATTTTTGAAGGATAGAAAGTAAGATCAGATAGGGCTCATGTCCTGGAAAAACAGGGAGAGTAGGGATGGCTCGAAATTCTAATGAAGATAAGGAAGCCCACAGAAGGTGAGAAATAGGAAGAAATAGAAGGATAGGAAGGTGTGGTGAAACAGAGGAACATGGATAGTGAAAGGAAAACATATGAATGAAGGTAACATCAAACGAATGTTCATCTCTGAATATGCCTGAAGTGGACTAAAGGAATAACTCAAGAGATAGTAGTTGTGTTGGAATATTTAATATCTAGTCACCATTCTAAGATATTTATCTTTTTTTTAAAAAAGGATAATTTTGTAATCTATGGTTTCTTTCAAGATTCAGCTCATTGTTATTGCTTGTCTTTCAGAGGACCATAATATCAGGAAGGTGATGCCATGATATGCAAAGAGATTGAAGTTAATTGAGGGAGGGCTGTGCAAGAAAAATCACCTGTCTCACTTTCCTCTCAGAGCCATCTGGGTCCAGTTGCAAGATATGGATCAAGATAATGGGAGATAGCCATCTTCAGCTCATGTACCATCTTATGCAGATGCATTTTCTGCTAGGTCCCTATTCAAAGTTTTCTTGTCTCCTAATATATGTGTCTTGTATATGTTTTTACAAGTAAATGCTGTTCCTTCCATTCATATGTAAGCTTTTTGAAGGCAGAGGCTGTTTTGTTTCTTTTTTTTTGTCTCTGTGAGGTTGGCACTTAGTCTGCACAATGCCTGAGGGCCCAGAATGACAACTTAATGAAAAATTGTTGCTTGTTTGCTTGATTAACTAAAAATTCTTGGCATGCTTAGTTTTCCAGCCCCTCAAAGTTAGAAGGTTTCTTTGTTTTAAGGATGCATCAAGAAAATCCTAGGGAAGAAAGTAATGAAACGTGTTCCAAATCAAATGCAGAGGTGAGATGTTCAAGTTCTCTTTGGTATTTATCTTTGTGTACTGCTTTCTTGGTTCTAATTCAGTTCTGTCCTTCATGGCCATTGTTAGTGGCATCAGTAGTGATTTGTACTTCGAAGAGGCAGCTTGCTAAGCTATTATCTATTCTGGTAGACCAGTGAAAATGGTGATCAGGTAGTTATCCAAGACACTGAGGCAGAAGATCTAATTTGATGTCTGAAAGCCACTCTCAAGCATCTCTTTGTGTGGATGTAGATCTGTGTGGGAGTGTGAGGGGCATATTGAAGAGTGTTGGAAAGGAGCCACTGCTAGGAAATGCAATCATTTTGCTCATTAAACAAATGAAAACAATTTCTACTACTGTAATTTGATAATGGAGTTTCTATATTGTGCACAAGAAATGGAAACAACTCTACAGTACCTGCTTGATTTTCTTACTTATGGAGGCTAATGCTGAATAATCAACATAAGAATCATTTATAGATGCTCTTATTTTTATTAAAGAAGCACTTTGTGATTTTCATTTCAACCTTACTTAGAAATGCATGTGTAATTCTCATGGCACTAGCACAATCATATTTATATAATGAAAATTTCCCCGCTAATATTTAATTTATTTTATTCATATGATATACAATTATCTAGGGAGAATATGACCAGAGATAGATCTCTTAAGATGTATATTACAGATGTCAAGAACTTGATCAATTTTGTGATATTCATATGTCCATAGTAACTTTAAGACTACATAAAATTTACTAGTAACTTTCTCAAGAAAACAACTATTAGTGAATAATAAATGTTAATAATAAAGAAAATAATAATTGAAAAGTAGAGAGTATTGGTTTTATTTCCTCCTGAGCCTCTACTAGTAAAAAGGTGATATTTAGAATTTATATAAAACTATAATTTTTGCCACATGAGAGACATTAGACAAGAGTTTCAAAATTAAGTCCACTTTCAGTGATTTATTATGAAGATGACTTTTATGACTGTGTAAAAAAGAAAGTAATGTTGTTTGGGAGTTTCAACAGAGACATGTGTTAGCCCATGAGAGCGTTTTTACTTGAAATAAACCTTTTGGGAAGTAAACTTACTGCCTATTTAGTAAATGCTCTGGAGGCAGGCAGTCAAGGTGCCACTATGCTAATATATTAGGGGGAGGTAGAATGGAAATGTTAGAGAGGGTCAGTGGCTTTTGGGAAAGGAGCTCCCTGTATGGGAATGAAGATTATTGAAGGTGTTGATTTTAGTTCTGCACAGGGCAGCTGCCTGAAAATCAAGTCCTCAAAGTCAGGAAAGTGTACCTCTGTGGAAGAGCCTGGGGACTTAAAAATCTGGCTGGAGCACAGAGGTGGACACTGAGAAATGGAGCCTTGACATATAGAGCAGGGTTTCAAATTTTTGTAATTACCCCTTTGGCTATTTAGGGAAGCCAGGGGAACCTTTTCAGAGTAATCTTTTTAAATGAAAAAATAAAATACACAAGCTTAAAAAGAGAGTCAATTATATTGAAATAAAATAAAAATTTTAAAAGTTCATGATTATTTTTATTTTTAAAAGTTTTATATCTCTGGTTAAGGGTAAGTTTTAATGTGATATATCTTTTTAGGAATTTGGAACTGTAATGCCAGAGAAACTGAGGCAAGATATAAATTAGATAATTTTTAATATTTTATTTAGATTTCTGAGAGGGAGAGATTTTCTGGGACCAAAGGATTCACTTTGGTCCCAGGGCTGATGTCTTAAAGCATTCAGCATCAGCGTCAGCATTAAATGTGAGATTTCCAATGGTTTATATATGGCTCTCTAGCAATCAGGGGAAACAAAAGCAATGGGAGGAGTCAGAACACTGAGAGAAATAATTTCCAAGAAGGACTATCAATCTGGTTCTGACAGGGTGTGGGATGAGGACCATAAATTCTGATAAACTGGGAGTAAAGAGGGTAATTACTAGAGACAGAAAGTCTGGAACTTAGAGATAGAGGATGACAATTAGGTATCTGAGATAGGACATCTGGAGTTTTATCTTTTGAATGCCAGAGTGGCCAGATCTCTACAACCCTAATTATCTCAGTCCTAATGGTCAAGAAGGGGGTTGCAACCAGGGAGATTGAGGCAGAACAATTCAAGGAACTAAGGAAAAAGAATTCAGGGAAATTGAGGCAGGACAATTTAGTGACACTAAGCCAGAACTATTTATGGAACCCGAGGCAGAACAATAAAAGAAAACTTCAGCACAACAGAACATGGGGGGATAATTCTTTTGTTTGACAGAGTTCAGAATATAGCTTCCTAATAGATGAAAAAACACTTTCTCTTTTAAATTTTTAATAGTAAATGCAAAAATAGTTTTTATCATTTACCTTTACAAAACTTTGTATTTCAAATTTTTCTCCTCTCTCACCTTCTCCCTTTCCCAAGACAGCAAACAATTCAATAGAGATTAAACATTGTAATTCTTCTAAACTTATTTCCATATTCATCATGCAATGCAAGAAATATCAGATCAAAGGGGGAAAGACATGAGAAAGAAAACAAAACAAGCAAACAAATAACAACAAATGTAAAAATATTATGCTTTCATCTATATTCAGTTTCCTAGTTCTCTCTCTGTGTATGCAGACACTTTCTGACGTCTATTGGAATTGCCTAAAATCCCATCATTGTTGAAAAGAGCCAAGTCCATCACAACTGATCATCACATAATCTTCTTGTTAGTAAGTATAATGTTCTCACTTCACTTAGTATCAGTTCATGTAAGTCTTTTCAGGATTTACTGAAATCAGCTTCCTCATCATTTTTATAGAACAATAATATCCCATTATAGAAAAAAAAAAAGAAAAAAATATTTTCTAAGGGGCTGCCATATTCACAAACTGGCTGAAAGATTGGACAGAGACAGAGTTCGGAATTTGAATCCTACCTCCAACACTATCTAGTTTGTATGACTGTAGGCAAATCATTTTACTCTCTTGACTCTTGGTTTTTCATGTCTACTAAACTAGAGATACTACCTCACAGGATTATTGTGCAGCTCAAGTGAAATAATAAATGTGAAGTACTTTCTAGCACTTAAAATAATATATAAATTACAATCTTTATTGCTGGTTATTCTATAAATGTGGATGCTTTTCAAAATTTTATTATATTATTTATATTTGAAAGCTCTTTTAATGTATGAGTACAGCTATCTTATCTTTCCCTTCACTCTTCCTTTTGCTTAGTTGTTTCAGTGATGTCAAACTCTTTTCTTCCTTTTCACATTTTCTGAAGTGTCCAATGTGCCATGGGGACAATAGCTGCTTCTTAGAGGTGGGGGTGGAGTTCTGAACAAGAGTCTGAACATGTTATAAATAAAAGTTGGAGAAGGAGCATCTTTTTGGACTTCACAATTTTGCAGAGGAAAAAATTCTCCCCATCATGTTCCTGTTCTTGTTTTCAGTGTCATAGTTCTTTTCCAAATTACTTTTAAAATGAAATTTCATTGCCAGTACTAAATCCTCTCTTGAACTTAGTTCAATTTACTTAGCACTTCAAGAGATAGTTCAATTATGAAGAAGTGCATATTTGAATGGTATCTGGAATTCCTGTTAAATAGTTTCTTGTGAATGTTCCATTTTAATACATTTTGTTTAGTCAGTAGGAGAGCTAGTGGATTCAGAAACTGGTTTTCAGACTATTTTGGGCCAGAAGTCTAGATAGGTTTCTTGTCAGGTTACTCTGTTTTGAACTGATTCATGGCCACTGTCCCCAAAAATATAGTCCCTCTTTATGAAAAATCATTTAAAGTAGAAGCATTAAATTAAAATTTAAATTGGGTATATTGATTTTAAATTGCTTACAATTTGGAAATGTGAAAGCATGAAGCAATGTACTAACAAGGACCAAAATAACATATCCAAAGTTTTAGTCTCCATGAAACCTGGCATGTCCACATGAGATTTTGGAACATAGTGAAAATGCTGTTTAACAAATTTGTACATTTCCAAAAAATTAAGATCATACTCAGTCTCTTATCTATTACATCATATTGCTCAGTGGATAGAAGAAAAGTTTTCACTTCTCCCCAACTTCTTATTTAACTTTAACCAAAAACATCATTGTGAACAAGTGTTTTAAGTAATTTTTTCCTGAGTACTTTCATGCTTGAGTGTTCTTATTTCTTTAATAAATAAAATATATCATATCATAAAGAAAAAAATTTAAGTATAGAAGAACTTTCATTGTGAACTCTATATTGTTTTCTCAAAAATAATTCAAAACTATTTTAAAAAACAAGGATCTGAGAGTACTGTAAAAAGTCCTTAAGATGTTACCTAGTCAGTTTTTCTAATTTCATATCAGACCTTTACATACACACTCTTATATAATTTAAATTAAGTATAACAACAACAAAATGTTCTGTATTTAAAGCATTCTTGCAAATGGGATTTTTTTATCCACATTGACTATTCAGGGATTGTTAGTTTATTTCTTCTCTTTCCTTAGAAGAAGATATCAACTGGTATCCCATCTTCTATATTGAAGAACCTAGTTCAATTTCTATTCTTCAGATGAAGTAGTTGTAGTTTCTTTAGCTATACTTCATACACCTTATTTTTCTATCCTTGTAATCACTGCTGGAATAGAATCAAGAAAGGTTTAAACAGTTATTTAAAATGATACAAAATATGAGATAAACTTTTCCCCACTTCACCTCTGAAAATATAATTAAATCATCATTTTTTAAAATAATGATTATTAGATTTCTAATTCAATTATTGCCTATTGATTTATTGGTATTTTTTCTATATTAGGATTTTTTGGAACTCTTTACTTCACATTGTAACTATTTCTTTGAAACATTTAAAATTGAAAAAAAAACAGTGATGCCTCTGAATTCCTTAGAATGACTTTAAAATATAATAATTTAAAAGAGGAGAGATGTCATTATTTCCTATTTTTCCATAGACCATTTTGTTAATGCTTAGCAGTACATAATGATAATAATAATAATGCTACCCATTATCATTATTATTATAGCATTCATTGCGATTTTTTGAAGTAAAAAAAAATTCCTTTCTACTATCTCATTCAGACCTCACAGTAATTTTGACTTAGTGTACAGTTAGATGATATAGTGAATAGAGTATGATCCTGAAGTTAGGAGGACCTGAGTTCAAATCTTGTTTTCAGACACTTAACACTTCTTAGTTCTGTGACCCTGGGAAAGTCACTTAACACTCTCCCCATTCCCCAGAATAATTTTGAGTTAGGAAGGTCAACCACTTATCATTCATTTTGTCAGAAAAGGATATTCTCTCTAGGCCATCCAGTTAGTAATTGGCAGCTTCAGAACTTAAACCCAATTTTTCTCATTTACTACAATGCTCTTCCTCTGAATACAAAGTTCCTTGGTTATTGTGTAGATTTCTGGATCGTCCTTGAGCTTTCAATGAAATATTTAGTCACTATTTAAAACATATGCCTTTTCTACGTTCCATATTACTTTGATAACGGTATAATATATGATTTCAAACTTTACTAACAACATATGGTATGTTTAGCTTAACTAAAATTTTGGTCCACTATAATTACAAAGCTCTGCAACATAAACTTATTTGCTCCCACTCCCCTCTTTTCTTCAAGAATATATTGAAATTTTATAATGCATAATCAGTCCAATATTATAGGTAAACAGGATCCTTTTCACCCATTATCTGAATTGCTCTCTCCCCCCCCCCAAAAAAAAAACTAGAAAAAACTAGGTTAACTTCCCATTATTTCTTTCTATGGTGTATCCTCATTGAATTATTTCCAGGTGGATGCAGCAGATGTTCATCAAGTCACCAGCAGCTTCCACTGTTAATTGAACTATAATAGGCATGATAGCAGGAAAGGACAAATGATAGAAAAGTCATATAATTTGAACTTTGTTTTTGTTAATTTTGCATACTTTGCACAGTATATACTAGAGTATTTATGTTGGAGATGAGTATGAAATATGTTGGCTAAAATTCAGTCTTTCTAACAGCCACTGAATTGCAAATTTATTACTCTGGCTCTAAATCTCTGATGTCCACTTAATTTTTTAACTGTTATCATTGCAGATTATTGGCATATTGTATAAACCCATAAAATGTTCAGATTTAATAAAACATGGAATACAAAAATAAGCTTAATTTACCTCTTTGTTAGTTGAACATGTTTTAATGTGATGATGGTACTTATTGGAAGATTACAACTGTCTATTAAATAATAAGGAAGATGATTGAGAAAAGAAGTTTCAATCAATAGAGGTTCCTTTTTTGTTGATCCTTGATGGAACTTAGATATATATAACATAATAGTTAACAATTAGCACCATAAAATTTTCACTGTATTTTACATTATCTCATTTACCTTCACACCAGCAAAAAAGATCAATAGGCATAAATTAAAGTGGATTTCAATATAAATACAGGCAAAATATATAATTAGATTCCAAAGTCAACTTTTCAAAAGCAAGATGGATTAATCATGATTAGATAACAGGCTGTATGAAAAAGCTCTGGAGGTTTTAGTGGACTTCAAACTCAAAATAATTCATCAAAGTGCAAGGATGTACATTATCATATTTGTTATTCAACATTGTACTAGAAAATGTTGGTGTTAGCAAAAATAAACAAAAAAGAAATTACAGCAATTAGAATAGGCAATGAACAAATAAAACTATCACTTTTTAAAGATGATATGATAATATACTTGGGGAATCCTAGAAAATCATCCAAAGACCTACTTGAAATAGTTAATAGTTTTAGCAAAGTTGTGGGATAAAAATAAACCCACACAAATCAACAATATTTCTACATATTATTGACAGCCCATCAGCAAAAATAGAAGGAGAAAGAGTTTAACTGTAGACAAAATAATATATTTGTGTGTCTATCTGCCAAGATAAACCCAGGAAAATATGAATATAATTACAAAACAATTCTCAAATAAATAAAGTCAGATCTAAACAATTGGAAAACTATTAATTGCTCATGGGTAGGCCAAGATAATATAATTAAAATACCTAAATTGGCCTTCTCTCTACAGTCATATAAAAAACATGCTCTAAATCACTATTGATTAGAAAAGTGCAAATTAAAACATCTCTGAGGTGCACTCACACTTCTCAGTTTGGCTAATATGACAGGAAAAGAAAATAATAAATATGTGGGAAAACTCAGACACTGATGAATTGTTGGTGAAGTTGGGAAATCAGTTAAACATTCTGAAGAACATTCTGGAACTATGCCCAAATGGCTTTCAAACTGTGCATATGCTTTGTCCTTGCAGTGCCACTACTTGGTTTGTATCCCAAGGGTTAGGAGGCCACATGCACAAAAATGTTTGTAATGGCTCTTTTTTGTGGTAGCAAAGAATTGGAAAATAAGTGGATGCCCATCCATTGGGGAATAGCCGAAAAAATTGTGGTATATGAAGATAATGGAATATTATTGTTCTATAAAAAGTATGAATCAGCTGAACATAGACAGATATGGAAAGATTTACATAAACTGATACTGAGTTAAACAAGCAGAACCAGGGCTACGTTGTACACATTAACAGCCATAATATGTGATGATCAACTATGAAAAACTTGGGTCTTCTCAGAGGTTTAGTGATCCAAAGTGATCCCAATAGACTTTGGACAGAAAATACCATCTGCATCCAGAAAAAGGATGAATGAGACTGAATATAAATCAACACATACTATGTTCACTTCTTTTTTCTGTTTTTTTTCTCCCATGGTTTTTCCCGTTTATTCTGATTTTTCTCTCCTAACATGATTCATAAAGCAATGGATATTAAAAATGAAGAAAAAAGAAAAAAAATCAGCAGAGTAATGTGACAGCCAAAAACTACATAAAATTTAATCTTGCAAGAGTTGCATTATGAGAGACATAGTTTCCAAGAGTAAGATTATAGTTCCTTTACACTCTGCTCTTATCTGACTTCATCTTGAATATTTTATTCAGTTTGGGGTAAACTGCAATTAAAGAAAGATCTAGGAAAGTTGGAGAGTGTCTGAGTCTCCAGAGAAAATCTACCACAATGATTAAGTTCCTTGATTCCTTACCACATTTATGATATGAAGGATGTTTAACCTAAAGAACAGAAGATGCAGGGGTCATGATAGTTGTGTTGATATATGTGTAGGGCTGATAAGAAATTAGGTTAATTTTTTACTTTAAAAAATCAGGAGCAATGAATAGAAGTTGCAAAGACACAAAATTTGGATTGCTGCCAAAAGCAACTGTCTAATAATGAGCAACTGTCCAAAACCAGAGTAGGCCGTTCTGAAAGTTGCATGTCTACTTCTCACCTTTGTTACAGTGGGAATTAATTTTAGGTATGAATGGTACTAGTTGGCCATTGAGGTCCTCTGCCAAATCTCAAACTGTGTAGTCCTGAGATTAGTAACAATTGTCTAACCATGTTTCACTCATGCTTTACCCATTCAATTTCATTTTATTGAAATTGATCCAATGTGATAGCCTATGAAGACCTATCAATGAGTACTGTAACTTCTGCTCTCAGAAATTTGTATTATCTGCAAATTTGATAAACCATCTGTGCTTTTATCCATCTAATTGATAAATATGCAAAAATTCACAGCATCAAGCACACATTTTTAGGATATTCCTTTGGTGCCTTCTTTCTAATTTAAAATTTTACTTTCTTTGGGCCCCCAAAACCAACAGTTTTGAATCTATATAACTATTATTATCCAGTGAACACTCTCTATCTTTTCACAAATATATAACAGGAAACTTTGCCTAATTTTTTGTCAAAATTCGCCTATCAAAAACAATACTTTTCCACGACTTAACTCGTCTTGTAAGGCTATCAAAAGGAAACACAATTTTTCTTGCATGCCCAGTTCTTTTTTATTTTTTAATAACTTTTTATGTATGGGTAATTTTTTTACAACATTATCCCTTGCACTAACTTCTGTTCCAACTTTTCCCTTCCTTCCTTCCACTTCCTCCCCTAGATGGCAGGCAGTCTTTCACATGTTAAATATGTTATAGTATATCCTAGATACAATGTATGTATGCAGAACCTAACAGTTCTCTTGTTGCATGCCCAGTTCTTGATAAAGCCATAGTATATCTTAATAATCACTGCCTGCATCCAGTTCATAGAAGAATTTTTAAAGATAACTAAAAATGGCTAAGCGATTATGTCTGCTAGGTGGAACAATATATAGAGTACTTAACTTCAATCAAGAAAACCTGAGTTAAATTTCTGCCTTACACACTTCTGCCTTACGCTGTGTCATTCTGGACAAGTATTTATTTTTGTTAGCATTTGTTTCCTCAATTGAAAATGAGGATAATTATAGCACCTACCTCTCAGATTTTTTGTAAGGATTAAATTAGATATCATATATAAATATTTTATATATCTTAGAGTATTTAATAAATACTACATATTATTATTATTTTTATTTCAGCATGCTGTATTGGAAAGAATGTTAAATCAGTCTGAGGGAACTTTATAATTTTAGGCAAGTGAATTCCATTGATTTTAGTTTTGTTATCTGTAAAATGGACATTTTAATTGTACTACCTTCATCAGGCCTTGACTCAGACATACAAAAGACTTGCCCCAAATCATACAATAATAGATGTCAGAGATGATTTAAATATAGATGTTCTAATTGAGAATCGGGTAACTCAATATGATAGAATGCTGATTCTTCTCATTGTTCTACATGATTCCCTAAGACTTTGTTCAGAAAATTTCTTCATCTGAATTTCTAGCAGTAAGTCCTAACTTAGAATTCCCCATGCAATTAAATCACAGTAAATGCTTAGGGGCGTGCATGTGTGCGTGCGCGCGCACACACGCACGCATGAACACATACACACACACACTACACACACACACACACCACACACCCTACCTGCATTTGTATGTGTACTATTCTTTCATCATCATCTCTCTCTCTCTCTCTCTCTCTCTCTCTCTCTCTCTCTCTCTCTCTCTCTCTCTCTCTCTCTCTCTCTCCCTCTTATCTACCTACCTACCTACCTACCTATCTACCTACCTACCTACCTACCTACCTACCTAACTTTTTGAGAAGGTATATATCAAGTGAGGATGCTTCTTCTAACATTAAAGGAAAAAAGCAGCTTGTATTGAACCACTGTGCCTGTTGGTCAACACATGTTCTTGACCCAACAACAAGTCCCAATTCACACTGTGGTTTATGCTAATGTTAATCAGAGTTGGTTTGCATTACTTTTTCAGTAATACAATGGTGTGCATTCAAGTCCTCATCTTTGTTTATCTCTGGAGGATGTGAATTAGCTATAAAGTCTGGTTTGGGAAGTTTTATAAACATCACCTAATACTTCCCTATAATATATGAGCCAGGAAAAATATATGTACATATTATATAATTCATTCTGATCAGTTTTAGTTAAAAATATTTTCTTTAGAAATTAACAAAAATAGATTGTGTATTCAATTTGAGTGGATTTTGGTAGACATTTGGTAGGATTTTGACAGCTAATTCTCTAATTGGCCAAGGATGGCTATGTATGTGAATACATAAAATAAAATTTTCAGGAAAAAATAAAAGAAAAAGGGGCTTGCCATGTAGTGGTTATATCCATGTGTCTTTTGAATTTCTAGAATTAAGAACATGCCAGAAAATAGGCAGGAAAATGTATTTTAGAGCAGTGTTTACTGAAAAAAAAAAAGTGGAGGTGGTAAGGATATATGAGAGGAATAGTGAGAGAATGATGATGAGGTGGGGAGAAGGTAAAATTGGCCTTCAACCTTTATGATGAAGTAAGTCTGTTTTCTGGGGATGATAATATGTTTTAAGTTAATTAGAATTTTTTTACCTAGTACTTGTTTTTTATCTTGTTCTGTTTCATGGGAAAAGCTGGTCTTTGCCAAAGTTAATCCTCCCACTTCCATTTCCTCCCAAGTTCTTTCTTTCTCCAGAACTTTCCTTTCATTGAACATAGATATATGTATGTCTTTCTATGCTTTCCTCCTGCCTATAAACATAGCTTGATTCTAATTTAAAGAGTGACAAAAAAGTATCCACAGGATTAATTTATTAAATTATTTTCCCTACCACACTATCTCTTATAAAAAACCAAACATACAACCAATTTTATTGGTATCTTTTGTTTCTGCATTAATATAATTTCCAGAGCAATTTATTTTTTATTATATTTTAATTATATTTTATTATGTTTTCCTCCTTATATTACTTTACTTTACTCTGCTTCAATTTATACAGGACTTCCATGTTTCTCTGTCTTCCTCACACGTTTAGTGTTTATTATACAGCAATAGTGTATCATTATGTATATATATCATACTTAATTTAGTCATTCTCCAATTGAAGGGCACCCATTTTATTTCTAGTTCTTATTTTTTTATTATACTAAATCCAAACTCCTTTAAAGGCATGCTGCAATCTATACTTTCTCTTTGCAATCACATCTCACATATTCCTTTGCTTGGAGCCTTGAAGTTAACTCAAATAGTTTGTTCCTTTCTTTAATGAATGAATGAAAATACAATTTACTACTACTATGTACCAGACATTATGCTAGGCACTAGGGATATAAAATGAAACAACCTTTACTTTCAAGATGCTTCCAATATATTGGGAGAGAAAACCAAAGATATGTGGTGGCTTGGAAACTGAGTTTGAAGCTGAAGATTATTAGGGAAGTCATAGGAACATCAGTTGTCACATCCTTCCCAGTAACAAAATAAATTAGTATTGATTTGGTTACTGTGTCCAAAGGAAGTGGTAGAAGTTATGTGTGAGGAGGATGGAAAGGTATGCATTGTACTGGTTCACTGCAGCAAAGGAAATGGTAAGATAACAGAGTAAGATCTGATTTCCTGAAAAGTTATGGTTAGAATATGAAGAATAATCTTGGGATCAGCTAGATATTATTTGTTAAGTCTTCAGTCATTCATCAATCAGAACAGCTCAGCCCTAGATGAGAAATGTAAAATAGTTTGTTATTCAAGGGTTTGGGAGTAGTTATTCCAGGAAGGGGAAAATGATACCCAACTAAACTTTGGTTTCTTAGTGGATGCTTCTGAGTCTTCATTTATGTGAATGTTCATTTGAAAACAAACTTTCTTTTGTCATTTTTTAGATATACTTTTACTTTGAAAGCTCAGATCTTGTTTCCTCCATTAACTCTTTTTTATTATAGCTTTTTATTTTCAAGATATATGCATAGGTAATTTTTCATCATTGACAATTGAAAAACCGTTTGTTGCCACTTTCCCCCTCCTTCCCCCCACCCCTTCCACCAGATGTCAAGTTGAACAATACAAGTTAAATATGTTAAAATATAAGTTAAATACAATATATGTATACTTGTCCAAACAGTTATACAACTATCCTATGTTCTTCTAATTTATTTATAATCTCATTCTTTATGCCTAGGTCATGAACCCATTTTCACCTAATCTTGGTATACTAATTTCCACTTTTCCCAGCAATTTTTGTCAAAGAGTGAGTTCTAATCTCAAAAGCTAGGGTCTTTGGGTTTGTCAAACAATAGATTATTAAAGTTATTGGCTGTTTTGTTCTTTGAACCTAACCTATTGCACTGATCAACTAGTCTATTTCTTAGCTAATACCAAATGGTTTTGGTAATCACTGCTTTATAATGTAATTTTAGATCTGGTAGAGCTAGGCCACCTTCATTTGATTTTTTTTTTCATTAATTCTCTTGAAATTCTTGACCTTTTGTTTTTCATATGAACTTTGTTGTTATTTTTTCTAGGTCATTAAAATCATTTTTTTGGGAGTCCGATTGGTATAGTACTAAATAAATAGATTGGTTTAAGTAGTATTGTCATCTTTATTATATTTGCTCACCAAATCCAAGAGTGTTTAATATTTTCCCAATTGGTTAGATTTGACTTTATTTGTGTGGCAAGTGTTTTGTAGTTTTGCTCATATAGTTTCTGATTTTCCCTTGGCAGATAGATTCCTAAATATTTTATACTAGCAATAGTTACTTTAAATAGAATTTCTCTTTGTAGCTCTAACTGGATTTTCTTAGTGATATATAAGGATGCTGATGATTTATGTGGATTTATTTTGAATCCTGCAACATTGCTAAATGTGTGGATTATTTTAATAGCTTTTTAGTAGAATCTCTGGGGTTCTCTAAGTATATCATGATATCATCAGCAATGAGTGATAGTTTAGTTTCCTCATTACTTATTCTAATTCTTTTAATTTCTTTCTCAACTCTTATTGCCTAAGCTAGCATTTCTAATACAATATTGAATAGTAATGGTGATAGTGGGCAACCTTGATTCACTCCTGATCTTACTGGAAATAGATGCTACTGATTATTTTAAGGAAATGTCCATTTAGTCCTATACTCTCAAGTGTTTTTAATATGAATGGATGTTGGATTTTATCAAATTCTTTTTCTTCATCTATTGAGATAATCATATTGTTTTTGTTAATTTGGTTATTAATATGACCAATTATACTGATAGTTTTCCTAATATTGAACCAACCCTGCAATCCTGGTATAAATCTTACTTGATCATGATGTATTATCCTGGAGATGATTTTCTGTAGTCTTTTAGCTAATATCTTATTTAAGATTTTAGCATCAATACTCAATTGGGAGATTGGTCTATAATTTTCTTTCTCTGTTTTCAACTTACCTGGTTTAGGTGTCAGCACCATGTCTGTGTCATAAAAGGAATTTGGTAGGACTTCTCCATTCCCTATTTTGTCAAATAGTTTATATAACATTGGAGCTAATTGTTCTTTAAATGTTTCGTAGAATAAACATGTAAATCCATCTGGTCCTGGGGATTTTTTCTTAGGGAGTTGATTAATAGCTTGTTCTATTTTTTTTTTTTTTCTGAAATGGTACTATTTAAGCATGAAATGGTATTGTTAATCTGGTAAGCCTATATTTTCCATTTCACTTAAGTTATCAAATTTATTGGCATAAAGTTGGGCAAAGTAACTACTTATTATTGCTCTAATTTCCTCTTCATTTGGTGAAAAGTTCCTCCTTTTAATTTTTAAGACTAACAATTTGATTTTCTCTTTCCTTTTTCTAATTGGATTTATCAAAGGTTTATCTATTTTATTGTTTTTTTCATAAAACCAACACTTAGTTTAATTTATTAATTTAATAGTTTTTTTTTTTTACCTTCAATATTATTAATTTCTCCTTTTAATTTTAGAATTTTAAGTTTAGTATTTGATTGGGCATTTTTAATTTGGTCTTTTTCTAGCCTTTAAAGTTGCATGCCCAATTCAGTGTTCTTCTCTTTCTCTATTTTATTGAAATAAGCCTCCAAAGATATAAAATCTCCCCTTATTACTGCTTTGGCTACATCTCACAAATTTTGGTATGCTGTCTCATCATTGTCATTTTCTTGAGTGAAATTATTAATTTTGTCTATAAATTGCTGTTTTACCCATTCATTATTTAAGATGGGATTATTTAGTTTCAAATTAGTGTTTGGTCTATTTACTCCAACTTTTTATTGAATGTAGTTTTTATTGCATTGTGATCTGAAAAGAAAGCATTTACTATTTCTGCCTTCTTACATTTAATTTTGAGGTCTTTATGTCTTAATATATAGTTATTTTTTGCATAGATTCCATGAACTGCTGAGAAGAAAGTATACTCCTTTCTATCACCATTCAGTTTTCTCCAAAGATCTATGTACGTAATTTTTCTAATATTTATTTACCTCTTTAATTTCTTTCTTATTTGTTGTGGTTTGATTTATCTAATTCTGAGAGTGCAAGGTTGAGATCTCCCACTATTACAGTTTTGGCTGTCTATTTCTTCTTTTAACTCTCTTAACTTCTCCTTTAAGAAGTTAGATGTATACCATTCAGTGCATTTATGTTTAGTATTGATATTGCTTCCTTGTCTATGCTGCCCTTTAGAAATGTATCGTTTCCTTCCTTATCTTTTTAAATTAGATTAAATTAGTATCCCCTTTCATTTCTATTTCCCTTTTTATGTTATATCAGTAAAATCAAATTATACATGTGGTCTTTATGTATATCCACAACAGAAGTACAGTTCTTAAGAGTTCCTTTTACCTTTTTCTGCTTCTCTTGAGTCCTATGGTTGGAGATCAAATTTTTTGTTTAGATTTGTTTTTTCTCCTTAGAAACAAATGTAATTCATCTCTTTCATTAAATGTCCATCTTCTTCCATGGAAGAAAATGTTCAACTTAGCTGGGTAGTTTATTCTTGGCAGTATTCCTAGTTCTTTTGCCTTTTAAAATATCAGAAATTAGGCCCTTCAAACTTTAATGTGGAAGCAGCCAGGTTTTGAGTGACTCTTATTGTGGCATTTGAATTGTTTTTTTCCTGGCTGCTTGTAATATTTTTTTCCCTTAGTCTGATAGTTCTGAAATTTGGCCACAATATCCCTTGGAGTTTTTATTTTAGAGTCTTTTTCAGACGGTGCTCAATGAATTCTTTTAATGACTATTTTACCTTCTGGTTCTATTATATCTGGGCAGTTCTTTTTGATGATTTCCTGTAAAATAGTATCGAGGCTCTTTTTTCATCATAATTTTTGGGAAGTCCAACAATCCTCATGTTATCTCTCCTAGATCTATTTTCCAGGTCTGTTGTTTTTCCAAGTAGATAGTTAATGTTTTTTTTTCCTAATTTTTCATTGTTTTGGTTTTTGCTTGACTAATTCTTGGTGTCTCAATTAATCATTCATTTCTATTTATTCAGTTCTGATATTTAATGACTTGTTTTCTTCAATAGCTTTTTTTACTTCTTTTTGTGTATGTCCAATTGAGTTTTTAAATTAGTTGTTTTGCTCTATGGAATTTTTTTTCCATTTCACTAATTTTTTTTAATGAGTTTTTTTCTTTTTCCAATTCACAAATCCTACTTTACTGGAAGTTCTTTACCTTTTACAATCCACAAATTCTGTTTCCCTGCACTTCCTGGGAGTTTTTTACCTTTTCTAATTAACTTTTCAGGAAGCTGTTATTCTCCCCATTTTTCCTTTCCTCATTTTTCTTCTAGCTCTCTTTTAAGATTTTTGACAGTCTCTTCTAGGAGAGCCTTTTGTGTTGGGTAGCAAAAATTGTCTAGAGACTGTCTGCTATTCATCTCCTTGGGGTTGAAAACCTGTTCTCTTTCTGTATAGAAGCTATTGATCATCCTTTTGATTTTTTAACTCATGTTTTAAAACCTGTAGGGTTTGCCTGCAGGGCCAGGAGGTTACCAACTTCCTCTGCAGAACAGGGATACGTGTATGGATGGCCTGCCAACTGGCTACAAAGAGTGGCCAGTTATGGGAGTGCTCTGGGAAAGAGTTCCCCACAGGAAGTGACTCAGGTCAGCATGGCTGAGCTGCAGAAGTACCCTGTGAAGAACCCTGCTGTGCAGATTAATGACTGCTCTGGGGCTAGAGGCTGAGAAGTGAATGTGTCACTATCCCAAGCCAAAGCCCTCTGTAGGACTGTGGGTATTTTCAGTTGCCCAATGAATAGTCACACAAGGCACCAGAAGTGGCTCTGTCCAGGGAAGCACAATTGGCTGGGGAAGTTCTATTGCCCTAGTCTGAGCCCCCCACTGTGCAGATTAGAGGCTGCTCCAGGTTGTGCCCTCATGTCATGCAGATTTGCAACTGCCCTGGCTGTGCTGTAGAATGCAGCTGAACAGTTGTGCTGGTCTGTGCTGAGTCACTTCTGGTGGGTACAGCCAGATCCTGTTAGGTATTGGCATCTTTAAAGTGTTCTTTATCTCTGGCTCTAATCTCTCTGCTGGTCCACTGCTTTGCAATCAAGGCAGAGCAGTCAGACTATGGTAGAATCATCTCCACAACTTTTCTAGGCACAGAGGCTACCCCTGCCCCTGGTCCACTCCAGACCACAGTCTCTCCTATTTCCCTGTGAGTGCTGATCTGCTCCGGCCCCTCTGGACAAATCTTTAATTTCTCTGGCTGTCCTCCATATTATCTTTAGCTGGCAAGTTGTTGTACCTCTAATCTTTGTGAATTTCACCAGTCAAGCACTATTTTTGAGGCTGAATTCAACAATTGGTCGTGAGGGCATGAGAAGAGCTTAGAAAGTCATGTGTGCTTTCTCTGCCATCTTGGCTTCCTCCTCCATTAACTCTTTCCAGAGTTCATTCTTGTAGCATGCTGTTGTCTCCAGAAGCTGCTGATCGCTCTCTGGAAGGAGATCTGCTGTGTCAACTCAAATGTCTCGGACAGATTCTTCTTCCTGTAGAGAACCATTGTCTCCACACAGTTGCCATTAACTCTTGTCCAGAGAAGTGACTTCCCTTCCTGCAGAGAGCTGCGTCAACCCTGGCCTAGAGCAGAGATTCCCTATCTCTGGAGTGCTGCCCTCTTTATCCTCCTAGAGAATGGGCGTGGGATAATGCAAGGGCTTCTGGGAAGAACCACTTCAACCAATGAACTTGCTCCTCCCAAGCACACAAGTTCTTCCCCAGGAATTTGAAGTCAAACTACCAGGAAAGGCCGGAACTAGAAAATTGTCAACTACCGACTTAGCACTTAGCAAAAACCTAATATCTCATTATCTCATTAACACTTAGTAAGAACCTAACATCTCCCCCTTTCTTTTGATTTAGAACATAGGGTGGTCATGACCTTGAAACATAAATCCATCAATATGGGAGGCATTACACAATTTCATAGATTACATAAACACATAGTAACATAGTAACATAATATATGCTAGAAGTATGTAACAAATAACATGATCAAATAATCATAAATTGAGAATTTATAAATGTCCATAAGTCCATTGTCCATTAGTTTCATCTTGTGTTAGGAAATCCAATGATTCCTGCTGGTTTTTAAAGTTCTTTAACAGTCTTCTTATTAGCCATGCTCTTTCAGTGTCAGATGTTTTTTAGATTTTCTCCTTTGTTTTGAGGTCTTTCTCTTTTTCTGTCTCTCTCCAATGGACAAGGTGAATACGACTCATTGGCACCCATCTGATTCTTTCTCCATCTGAAGAAATACAAGCAAACCCTTTCTCCCAGGCAGTTAACCTATCTAATTACCTTCTATTTACCACTTTTTAAATCTTTTCTCATCATCTGACAATTACATTGAAATTGTTCGCACTGGATACAGCCCTGTTGGTTTAAAAGGCCTGTATTCTCCCCAAGTGTAATCCATTTTTGTAATCTGATTGCCTTTTGGCTCACTTATCAGGTAATCCCTTTCTGCCATGTGATTGCTTTTCTGCTGGTTGATCAAATCAGAGTCCTGACCTTCTAAAGACTTGGGTATAACATCAGCTGCCATCATGCCCCAAGTATTCTTTGCCTGGGGCCCTGGACCTGGGCCCCTCATCCAATTTCCCTGAATTATTCTACACTCTGATGTCCAATGGAGTCCTCTGTTGCATTTTGGACATGCGGTTTTAGTTCTTCTTTCACCCTGTCTTCTCACTGTATCTCCATACCTACACTGAGCTCTTAGATGTCCAATTTTTCCACATTGAAAACATCGCCGAGTTTCTCTAGAAGTCCCTTGCCAGGAGGGACCCTGTCTTTCCACGTTCATCATAGTCCGGGTGTAAAAATCATTTGTTCCCACTGTAGCACAGCGTCTTATGATCTCCTCTAAAGGAGCATCTTTGTCTAATCCCCATATAATTCTTTTGCAAATCTCATTGGCATTTTCCGTAGCCAGATGTCTGGTCATTATTTCTGTAGCTGCATTTTCTCCAATAGTTCTTTTGACAGCAGTTTGCAACGTCCTGCAAAAGGTTTATTGGGACCTTGCTCTATTTTAGTGAAAGCCTCCCCCCGATCTTTCTGTCCAGGGAGGACACTCCAAGCTTTTATTGCAGCCTTAGCAATTTGCTCATATATTGTCATGGTATAATTAATCTGTTCTGAATTCTCTCCATACTGACCTTCACCAGCTAAGTGCTCAGAAGTGAATTTTGTGTTAACTCCTATTTCCAAATTGCATCTGACTTGGATTTTACATAATTCATGAAACTCCACAAGCCATAACAAATTTTCTCCAAGTTCCGGGCATGTCCTTGCTATGGATTTCCAATCATTCGGGGTTAGGACTTCATAAGACAAACCATCTAGTAACATTTTAACATAAGCTGATGTAGCCCCATAAAGGGTACAATCTTTTTTCAAATCTTTAATTTTATTTAAATCTAAAGGTGCATATTTTCTCCTTTTATGACCTACAGAATCAATCTCTTCAATCACAGGATATGCATGTATAAAATCACTTATATCCTGTCCTTCTCTCTTAGTTTTAACCAATGCTTTTTCTAATCTTGTCATAGGCTTAGGCTGCTTCACAGGCAATTCTGTTTGTGTTTCTGCCTCTTACCCTCTTCCTTCTTGCTCCACCCCTGAAGGGTTAATTGAGGGAGGAGATGGGAGGTGCTCCTGTTGCTCAGAATTGTACTTAACTTCATTGTTATCTGATTCATCCTTTTCACCTAGTTTAGTTGACACTTCCCCATTTTGCTCCTTCTTCTCTTCCTTTAGAATAGCATTTTTTAAAGCCATTTGGATTAAATTGTAGGTATGAATTGTATCTTTGGAAATTGAGTTTAGTCTGGAACCAAAGGGCAAAATATCATAAGGGCAATTGTAGTGTTCACTTAATTGCTTTCCTACTAGTTCCCATTCATCTGGATCCAATTCTTTTTCCAGAGAAAAACAAGGACATATGACCTTCACAGTTTTTAAAAGTTCAGTAATCTCCTCCAAAATTTTAATCAATCCTTGGCTTTTCATAACCTTGATAATGCTCTCCAAAAATTTTCCTTGAACAGAAGGCGTTTGTCCCATTTCACTATGAGAGATTGCTGGTTTAGCCCTTATCAAGTTAAGTTCCTTATTTATCTATTAGCATGCTCACTTAATCTTTAACAAAGTTTCCTTGTTACTCATGGTTCTGGGTCAGAGAGACTGAGATCTGGATCAGAGGCTTTTCCACTGGAATCAGGATTTTGACTGTCCCTGTTTGTGCGCTAATATGTAGCGTGCTGTTGTCTCCAGAAGCTGCCGATTGCTCTCTGGGAGGAGATCTGCTGTGTCAACTCAAATCTCTCAGACAGATTCTTCTTCCTGTAGAGAACCGTTGTCTCCAGACAGTTGCCATTAACTCTCGTCCAGAGAAGTGACTTCCCTTCTTGCAGAGAGCCAAGTCAAGCGGATTTATGATTTTATGATGGATTTATGTTTCAAGGTCACGACCACCTAAATCAAAAGAAAGGGGGAGATGTTAGGTTCTTACTAAGTGTTAATGAAATAATGAGATATTGGGTTTTTGCTAAGTGCTAAGTCGGTAGTTGACAATTTTCTAGTTCCGGCCTTTCCTGGTAGTTTGACTTGTAAATTCCTGGGGAAGAGCTTGTGTGCTTGGGAGGAACAAGTTCATTGGTTGAAGTGGTCCTTCCCAGAAGCCCTTGCATTATCCCATGCCCATTCTCTAGGAGGATAAAGAAGGCAGTACTCCAGAGATAGGGAATCTCTGCTCTAGGTCAGGCTTGACGCGGCTCTCTGCAGGAAGGGAAGTCACTTCTCTGGACAAGAGTTAATGGCAACTGTGTGGAGACAATGGTTCTCTACAGGAAGAAGAATCTGTCCGAGACATTTGAGTTGACACAGCAGATCTCCTCCCAGAGAGTGATCAGCAACTTCTGGAGACAGCAGCACGCTACACATTCTCAGTGAGTTCAATACTACAAACACAAGAAACTTTTACTATCTGTACAATTCATTTGGCATTTAGTGTTTGTTACTTTAAATTATCTTTTTCCATGGATAGTCTTTTCTCAGCAGGACTTTAAAATCCATAAAGTCAGAGATCTTGTTTTATGCCACTATTTCCTCTGTCTTATATTATGACCCTAATTAGAGAGAGAAGTTTATTGTTGTTTGTTATTCGCTCTCAAAGAGGACTATGATATCAGGAAGGTGATGGTGTGACTTGCAACTGAATTGTATTTAAGAAATGGCTGTGCAGTCATTAGCCTTACTTTCTCCTTTGGAGCCATCTAGATCCATTGGCAAGATGTTGATAGCCCTGATTTGGAATTGAACATCAAAGGAATTACAAGAATCACACTGAGCAGTATGTTGCAGAGTTACTGAACCCCATAGAGCTAATTATTTACAAAAAGGATAAACAAGATGGTAAGTCATAAACATCCATAAAATCAGGCACAAGTCAAATCTAGGCACCATGAAGTGCTTCTGACTCTTTTTTTTTTTAATTACTTCTTTAAGGGTGGTGGTACAAATTGATAAATCAATCAAATTATCTGCCTCATTAAAAGTAAATGATAAAACTGTCTAACTTAAGAAAGTGTATATGTTTCAATTAGTCTCTACCATAGATTTTAGTTCCAGTAAATCAATTAATCATAGATTCAGAGTAGACAAAAGTCCATAGAACTGGAGTGATGTTGTACCAGAATCACATTCTTGTCAGCTGAGGGAACTTGGTCATATCGTAAGAGTTATCTATAAATTAGCAAGCTTTTTGGGGATCAGTATTATTCCAGAGGTTAGAATGAATTCCTTGTTTTAGTAAAACACTTGAGGAAGAATACCTTGCAGGAAAAGAAGAGGTCTTAGTTTTTTTTTTTTTTTTTTTTTTCCTTAGCCTAGGTGTCCTTATGTCTCTCCATTCCATTTTGACCAGGTGAGGACCTTAGGAGCTTAAAGGAATTCAAAGGATTTTCAACTTCCCATGTTGTTATCATCAGCATCCTAGAGAATACTTGATGGCTATATTTATCTTGTGAAAAAGAACAGAATGGATATAGATTAATTGTTCCATAAGGAACCCTACAAAGAAGTTCTATGCCTACTAAAAAGAACTTCTTTATATTTTCACAAAGAGAAGAAAATGACTTGAAGCAACCAAGAATTGAGATTTACATTTTTGCCACATGTATTCCCTAAACTTCAACCCACCTTCTCCTGGATTCTGCATGTACTCATGGGAGAGTATATTTTTGAATTATGGAGTGATGTGATATAACAACTCTTCTTTATCATCTCAGTAATTAATCTTTGCTCAAAGCCACTTAAGACTGACCAACTACATTACTTTTTAATATCATAATTTAGGGGGGCTGGAGTAGAGATATTAGGTAAGGGATTTGTGAGCTATATAATATTACAAAAACTATCTGAACATCCATCAGGGCTACCTAAGAGTTCTGATGCAATGTGGTTGTTCATGTCTGGAAACTTAATTCATTTGGGCCAGTGAGAGTTAGGACATGTATTATATTCTCTCTTAGTCACATAATTATGGAATGGTTGACTGGTTTTTGGAAATCCTTTGTTTATATGAAAACTGTGATGCTATTTGGCCTGTAATCTCAAATGGGCAGGCAGATGGAGGAGCCAGAATGCTAGTGAAAGAAGGGATTCTAAGGGCTGCAGGATACCACAGAGGAAAGCTGGTGGAGATGATCAAAGGTGCTACTCTTTATTCGACTTTGGTTTCCATCATCAAAAATCGGGAGCAGCATATGCCAACATAAATCAGATTGAACTTGCCCCTCCGGCAAGAAGGAAATCGTTTACATTCATTCTAATATTCCTGTGATAAAAAGGATAAAAGGAAGCCATGACAAGCCTTGATTACTTACTCAGGGTTTAGAAACCCAAGGGTCTGTTTCCTGTCTTGCTCTAGGCATTTCCATTAAAAGTTGATGACAACTCTTGTGTTTAGATGAGCTCTGTGCTGCACAGAGGAAGAACAACACAAGTCCCTTCTTTATGACTTCAAGCAGAATGAGTATAAGAGGAAGTAATACACTTTTAAGGTAATAGATGAATTTTCTTTTTTAACAGATTATTTTTCTTCAAGGGAAAAACACACAAATTTTAGCTATCACATAGGATGAAGAAATGACCTGCTGATGTTGATTTCCTAAATCAACCAACAGGTTATTTACAATTTATTATTTACTAAATCTATACTATATGTCCAGAACTGTGCTAGTGTTTTGTGTTGGGTTAAAAAAAAAAAAAGGAAATATAACTGAAGATCTCTGCCTTCAAGGACTTATAATCTAACTGAGAAGAAAAAAACAAAAACAAAAACAAAAACAAAAACAAAACCTAAACAAATGAATACATGTGAAGCAATGTGGATTTGTTTATCTGCCTTCAGCTCTAATTGCCTCATTTCCTTTAGTAATAGCCTGAGTTGGTCTGAATAATATTGATTTCTAAGGCCATAAAAGCAAATCTCAAACAAACAAATAACAAAAGAAAAATAACCCAAAACCAAATGAGGTGTAAAAACTAAGTGTTATTGTCTGTGATTCAGTACAGTGGACATTTATTAAGTGAATAATATAGGTAAGGCATTATACACTCCGTGAGAATTCAGAGATGGAAGAGGTTAGCAGCTCATTATCCTCTCAAAGTAGCACTTTAATGGTTCCTTGAAGAATGGAGTAGGGCTAAATGAGTAAAGCAAAGAAGGGAGGATTGTGTATGATTGTGTGTATGTGTGTGTGTGTGTGTGTGTGTGTGTATGTGTGTGTGTGTGTGTGTGTGTGTGTGTGTGTGTATGTGTGATTGTTCATTCTGGAAGAGGACCAATGGCATCAGAAGGATGATGTCTTAATTTACAAGTGAATTGGTTTTAAGTAAGGCAGGGCTATGTAAATTTATCAGCCTCACTCTCTCCTCCAGAGTTATTGAGTACAGTAGCAAGATGTAGGTCATCACAACTGGAGATGACCCTAGAAGCAGTGGGCACACATTGGCCTTTTTAAAAGCTAAAATCTCTTCCAAATCTCTGTTTGAAATGACACCCATTTGGTGACTTAGTGATTTAAGACCATGAAAGAAATGAGGCAAAAGATGCCCTAGTTTGCCTACTCACAAAAAGAAAAAAAAAATCAATATTCTGACCAAAACAGAAACAATACTACTTATACTTATTCTGAGCCTTCAAAACCAAACATTGATGGAGTGATTGGCCAATCATTGAGGGATAGAATGATTTGTGTTTAAGGCATAGTCAAGTAATTCCATTTGAATTGTGCTTTGTCAAAGCTTGGTTTTCCAGAGTGCTGTTTCAAGGAATCATAAGTGAAATTCTGTGGGACAAAATAGTTAGTGTTACAGTTTTGGAGGGGAAAATGTTACATTAAATAAGTAGGTAAAAGGAAAAAAAATCTAGCCCCGAAACCCCAAGTTATCTTGTGAAGTCTTAGCTATCAAATCTCATATTCCTTTGGATAATGCACCCACATGTAAGGAAATAATTCCCCATATGATGGAGAGAGATAAAGAAGGAGGGAAGGAAGGAAAGAAGGAGGAAAAGAAAGAAAAAGGAAAAAAAACAAAGGAAGGAAGAAAGGAAGAAAAGAAAGAAGGAAGAAAGGAAGGGAGTGAGATGAAGAAGGAAACAAGGAAGAGGTAAAGAATAAATGGCCAAGGTTCTCCAAGATAGGAATGAGCAATGAGCATAATATGTGTGTGTTTAAAGACATCAGAGGGTATTTTTTCCTCTGAATTTGAAACCAGTAAACAAATAAATTATAATGAGTAAGAGTTCCTCTGGAAAGGAAGGCATCCGGGGGAATATAATATTCTACCTCCAATTATAGAGAAGAGATAGAGGGAGATGATACCAATCAAGACTTGAATTAATGACATCAGACATGAGAGGGAGTTTATCTTGGAAGGATATCTTGTTCCACAGAGTTGACATTGGAAAGATCAACAGGTGCATAAATGCAGAGAGAGTGTGAGTCAATGTCCAGTTTGAGAATTTTTTGGACTCATTTACAATAGATCTAAATTCAGAAACTCTCTTAGTCTCTAGGTCATTCTCTTGATTGGGTATTAAACACTTGGTTCTTTTAAATGATCATTGATCTACCTTTTTAGTATCCCTGAAATTATTTGAATGAAGTATTAATCAAGTGACAAGCACTATACTAGGTTTTAAAGTTGGAAAGGGAAAATATAGAGATAGATAATCCTTGTCCTCAAGTAGTAATCCATTTAAATGGAGGAGATAGTAAAAATGGTAGATGGTGTTTTAATTTGGAAAGTAGTGAGTAGAGATATAAAAGAGTTGACACACTCTTTCTAGTAGCACAGAAAGCATTGATAATGGTTTAAGAATAGCAAAGGAGACTTGACCACTGGGGAGAGGTGATAAGATATAACAAGATACAGTCATTCAAAGATGTAGTGCAAAAAGTACTAGAGAGAATATAAAGCATAGCTGGGACCTGCTACCCATCAATGTAATGCTGGAGAAACTGAGGCAAGATAGAGATTAGAGAGTTTTTTAATATTTTATTAATTGGAGAGTTTAATTGACTGGACAGGACTCTTGTCTCAAAATATCCAGTCCTGAATGGGGGAACTATAAACACTTTTATAGCTTTTCAGACAAAGGAAAGGAAAAAGCGCGGGAAAAATTAGAAGCCTTGGTTCTGTCAGGATGGGGGGGAAGCTGTAAATTTTTACTAAAAGCCAGAGTCAGAATGTTAGAATAACAGAAGTAAAGTCAGTGAAGTATCCGAGATAGTCTTAGCTTTTGGAATATTTTAGAGGGGCAGTATCATAAATTCTTGGGGGCAGAAGGAGCTAAGAGCCAGAAAGTCTGATCTGCTCCTCCTCTCCTATTGACAATTTATAACCTTAGAGCAAATGGTCCTCAGTCTTAATGAAAGGGGGGGGGTTACGACTTAAGGGACTGAGGGAGAACAGTTAAGGAAACTGAGATAGAACAATTCAGGGAAACTGAGGTAGAACAGCTCAAGGAGACTATGGCATAACATAATGGCCTATATAACATGCCCATTAACCAGGATAATATGAGCCCTAGTGTGGGATTTCCAGAGCTAAAGAGTTGTGTCTCTGAGCAAGATTATTTAGGTCTGTAGATCCAGAGTGTACATGCAGAAATCTGCGTTGCATTACTTACTATCTGGTGAGCATAGACACTGACCTCAATTAACCCATTTATAAAATGAGGGGCTTGAACGAGATGACTTCTAAGATTCCTTCTATCTGTTCATGTAATGTCCTTGGAGTCTAATTTAAGTTGGGAGTCAAAATTAACATTGATTCTTGACAAAATTCTGAAATGGATTAATAAATGGATTAACAGTGAGTGCTTAGAAAAGGAAGCAATGGTCACTAGGAATCATGATGGATTGAGGGCAATGTCTTTGTTAAGCTAACTTTGTCTCTCTTTTTAACATGGCTGCTAGTAGCTCCAAGGAATACAAAGATCGATCTTGATTGCAATGAAACATTTGACTAAACCTTTCATGATATTCTAAAAAGACAAGATAGACAAATATGGGTTAAATGATAATATAGTTAGATGGATTCGTAGCTGGCTGAACAACTTTGCTCAATGTGTGTTGATTAATGGATCAATGCCAATCTAGCAAGAAATCCCTGTTGGCACATTTCTGGGTTTTGCACATGACCCTTTTTGGTCAAGATGAAAAAAATAAAAACAAAAACAAAAAGGACAAGGACAAAGATAGAGACAGCAGCCTGATCAAATGTGTAGGTGACACAAAACTTGGGAAGGATAACAAGGATAACAATGAAGATTCAAAAAGAAGATTCACCCTAGAATGATAAAGTGAAACTAACAAATTGGAGCAAATTGAAATTTACTAGTAATGAATATCAAGTGCTACAGTGAGGTTAAAAAAAACAAACCCCACTAATGTAAAATTATAGACTGGGGGAGGCTTAACCTATTAGTAGTTCATGTTGAAAATAAGCATAGGGTTTGTGAACTCAATATGATACCCTCTCATCCCCATCTTCATTGAGTTATGATAACTAAAAAGTTAATTTAATTGTAAACTAAATTATTAATAAGATCCTATCCAAAATGAGAGAGGTGAAATTCCCAAATTACTTTGCTGTAGTCAGAAAACATCTACATAATTGTATTAAATTCTAGGCACTATATTTTAAGAGAATTATTGCCAAATTGGAGGACATCTAAAGGACAATGGACAGGACTTTGAGAAGTCTAAATTTTGTAACATATGAGGAATGGTTAAAGAACTGGGAGGCATTTAAAAAAAGGAAATGCATATATTTGCCTTCATATATTTGAAAGAAGAAGGATTAAATTTATTCTATATGGTTCCAAAAGATTGAACTAAAACCAATAGATAAAACCAAGAGCAAGAGTTGGGGAGGGGAGAGGGAGACAGAATTTTGGTTCTATATAAGGAACATTTTAGTAATTAGAGATTTCTAAGAATAGGTTGACTTATGACCGAAGGATCTTTTATATTCATCCTTTTCTCTCTTCTAATGGAGACACTACTCTACTTCAGGCCCTCCCAGGCACTCATTTAAATTTTTGTAATAGTTTCCTAATTAATCTCCCTGCTTCAAGATATTTCCTCCTAATCCAGCCTCAATCTAGTTGCCAAAATGATTTTTCTAATTTGTAGGTTTCATGTTATTCCCTATTCAGGAAACTACAGTGACTTTCTATTTCCTGCAGGATCAAACACAAACGCTTTTATCTGACATTTAAAGTCATTAATAAACTGATTCTAATCTATTTTTCTAGCCTTACTATCCATTATTCCCCTTTATTCACTGGTATCATCCAGCCAAATTAACCTTCATTATTTTCTTCATATACAACAGTCCATCTTTTATCTTCATGCTTTTTATAGGGTTTCTCCAAGCCTGGAATCATTAACCTCTCTCCTTTCCTCTCCCCTTTAGAATATCTATTTTCTTCAAAGCTTATTTCAAGCCTAATTTCCTTACATGGGGACCTTTTATAATCTCTTTAGCAGTTAATGTCCTCCCACTAATAATGAAGGTTCATATTTTTATATAAGAGGCAATATGGTACCTAATCTAGTGAGTAAGCTTTGGATTCAGTATTCCAATTTTGCCCTTGATACTTTGCTGGCTATGGGGCCTGGGTAAGTCATTTCTGGAGAATGAGCTGAATAGAGGAATAATTTTCTTATCTGATTTCTCCCTATTGAAATTAAATAAAAAATCCAGTACTCATTCCTGTATCTTGCATTTACTTATAAGTGTATATACTGTAACTCTCAATAGAAGTTAAGTTCCCTGAAGACCAAGTCTGTTTCTTTACTGTTTTTATATCCCCAATGTGTGGCAAAGTGTCTGATATGCACAATAAGTATTTAATAAATGCTTACTGACAATTTGAGTGGTTGTGAGGTAATGTATTTCTTGTTGCTGAAAGGATCTGAGCAGAGACTAGATAACCATACATATTGAATTTTGTAAAATACATTGTTCTATTAAAAGTTTAAATCTCTTTAAATCTCTGAGATCCCTGTTAATTACAATATTCATTAAATTTCTCTATCATGAACTGGAAGATGAATGGATGTCCATCAATTGGAGAATGATTGGGTAAATTATGGTATATGAAGGTTATGGAATAGTATTGTTCTGTAAGAAATGACCAGCAGGAGGAATACAGAGAGGCCTGGAGAGACTTAAATCAACTGATGCTGAGTGAAATGAATAGAACCAGAAGATTGCTGTACACTTCAATGTTGTATGAAGATGTATTCTGATGGAAGTGGATATCTTCAACATAAAGAAGATCCAACTCACTTCCAGTTGATCAATGATGGACAGAAACAACTATACCCAGAGAAGGAACACTGGGAAGTGAATGTAAACTGTTAGCACTACTGTCTATCTACCCAGGTTACTTATACCTTCGGAATCTAATACTTAATGTGCAACAAGAAAATGGTATTTACACACATATATTGTATCTGGGTTATATTGTAACATATGTAAAATGTATGGGATTGCCTGTCATCAAAGGGAAGGAGTAGAGGGAGGGAGGGGATAATTTGGAAAAATGAATACAAGGGATAATGTTATTAAAAATTATTCATGCATATATATTGTCAAAAATTTTTATAAATAAAATTAAAAAAATAAATTTCTCTATCATGGAAGTTGGATGTGATATATACATATATATATATATATATATATATATATATCTCCTTGTTCTTTTGCATGCAAAATAGTCTAAAATATCAAAAAGTTCATTATTGATTCTCACTGTATATATTTGTGTAACCAGACTACACTTTGAGAACTGCTAGATCCAAATAGGGTCCCAAAGAATTGGATATGACTTAAATGATTAAAATATCATAGATAAAGAAGACAGGAAGAGAGGGGTTGTGTTCTATTGTGTCTAAGAGAATATATGTATGTGTACATATATGTATATATACACATACATACATACATACACATACATTCTTTTTTTTTTATTGGGAAGGAGGCCAAGGTAGAGAATGTTTAGAATCTATTATGATTCATATACAGGAGCTTGGTTTAGAAATAAAATGAAGAATATTGGGAATATTTTGTTCTTTCCTGAGAAAAAAATATCAACCCAACATATGATAATCACAATTTAATGCTAGAGATCACTGATCATTAGAATAACAATCTTATCTTTTTTCAAATGTTGTGGTATATTTGTAGTTCTATCCTTATGCTTTGTCATCCAGACTTTTATGACCAGTGGCATGCATTTCCCTGATAACAGAATAAAGTAAAGCTTGATAGAACATATAAGAACACAATTCATAACCTTGACCTCATTAGCATCCTATTCCATGGCATCATATTCTATCAAAAAATCCATTTAGATTGATGAGCCTGGAGAAAAAAAATATACATACAGTTTCAGGCAATCACATGCATGATAAATAGATGTAAGAACCATTGTTGATGCTTTTTAGTGATGTACAATAAATGTTAAATGCTAATTTATACTTATTTTCATGAGGTCCTATTTTATTCTGATCAGTTGGAAAAATCTAAGGTATATGTACATACACATAATATTATATATAAATTCATACACAACATATGCATCTAAATATATATTATATTTAAAAGAAATACATTTTATACTGCTTTAAAGTGTCTTTTATATATTTATACACACATACACAAATTTAATATCTATATACATATATATTTTATTAGAACACAATCCTCATTTTGTCCTCTTTATCTGTGACATTTTTGAGTATTTTTGTTGTTCAGTCATTTCAGTCATGATTGGTTTTTTTTGGGCAAATATACTGCATGGTTTGTCATTTTACAGATGAGAAACTAAGGCAAATAGGATTAAGTGACTTGTCCAGGATCACAAAGTAAAATAAATATCTGAATCAGGATTTCAACTGAACAAGATAAGTCCTCCTGATTTCAGGTCTAGAGGTCCATACATTGTAACATTTAGATGCCCATATTTCTGAATATTAGTAAGATATAAAATCATGAAATATTTGAATTGGGAAGGTTCTTAGAATCCTTTAATCTAGCAGTTCTCAAAGTGTGATATGTAGAGTTATGGGGCTTTCTGAGAATTTTTCTGTGCATCTGAAGGGTAAATACTATTTTCATAATAATACCAAACCAATTAAAATATGAATCCTTTTTTGAGTAACATGGCTTTATGCAATTGGAACTTTTATATGCTTAAATCAGAACTGCATTTCAAAACAGATTGAATGCAAAAGCTGTTTTGAGAATCCGGCTGCCTTCTATTCAGTATAACAATGGAGACTTTTAGGAAAAATATGTAAAATAATAATCCCATTTTTCTCACTAAATTATTTTTGTTTTTGAAACAATATAAAAATTATATCATGTTAAATTAATGAACAAATATTGTTTTAAATTTATCTATTTTGTTTTCTTTTATGGAAAATATTTATAAAGTAAAGTTCTTTGGGTCTTCCATAATTTTAAAGTGTATAAGAATAATCTGATATAATTTTTTTTTTGGAGAACTGATGATTTAATCTTA
The DNA here is from genome assembly GCF_048593235.1 of Sminthopsis crassicaudata. Lineage (NCBI taxonomy): Eukaryota > Metazoa > Chordata > Mammalia > Dasyuromorphia > Dasyuridae > Sminthopsis > Sminthopsis crassicaudata. Next base: position 377,067,560 of record NC_133619.1, read on the forward strand.
TCTCCTTACTTTTTAGATAAGGAAACTTGAGTCTAAGAAAAACATAGTGAGTTGACCAAGTTATGAATCTGTGAAGGAATAAAGTCGGAATTAGGATCCAGCACTGACTTCTTGTTTAGTATTCTTTCTATTTCACTATGAAGTAGCTTACCTATAGCCAATGGAAAGAAAGAAAGCTTGTATCATGTAAAATGTATGTGGGCTTCTAAGTGAAAGGTAATAAATTTTAGGTTTTTCTGACAGTAATCATATTTTGAAATATTTGATTGGGTAGTATATTTTTCTTATTACATTAAAGGTATAGGATCTTAAATGAATTTTTTAACCATACACAGTGATGGTGATGAATCATTGTCAGATGCTTGGAGACATCAGATTTCCTTTATTTACTTGATTAATTTAAAAATTCTTTCTTAATTTTTCAGAATTTTTCCAAGTATCAGTTGATATTTTTTCCTAATCTGAACAAAGGCAACATCGAGTAGTAGACAGAGGGGTTGGGCTTCAGTCAGAAAAACCTGAATTCAAGCTCTGCCTTGGACCCTCTGCAAATCATCAAGATCCTCAGTGCTTTAGACAATTGCCTAAATTTACCTCCAGAGAGGATGCTGTCCTGCATAATAGAGGGAATTTCCTCAATTCTTAAGTTCCCAACACCAAAATAATATCTATACCTACGTAATTATAAATGTTACTTAGTGAAATCTATTTTATGTCACTCCCTCCCCCTACCACATTTATGAATTAGTTCTTCTTCAGTAGCTTGCTTATCCTTTAACAAAGTTTTATTGAACTTGTATTCATCTATAGAGTAAAAGTATTTTAGAAAATATTACTAATGAAGCATGTGACTAAACACATGAAGAGAATGCATAGGGTGTTTAATAGGCCATAAATGTAGTTAGTTGGGTTCACTTGTCAAGATATAAGTGGGATTTCTTATAGTCATTTGAGTTTGATATTACTTTTCAATGTTTCCTAGCCCACTGTTTAGTTTATGGAATTCTTTACCTGAAATTGTTGGGGGAGGTAACAACAACAACAAATCATCTCACCAAAACAGATGGAAAGACAATCATTGTTTTTGATGAGATACCAATTACATAAGGTAATTTTTCAAAGGTTACGCTTTTTGATATAAACAAAAAATCCAAATGTGTCATATTAAAAATATCAGTTCAACAAGACTAGTTAGAAGAACTTTGTGGATCCTGTCTCTAGTATTGGGTTAATATGATCCAGTTATTATTGCATGAATATGTAAATTTCTATCTGTCTATAGTGGTGCTGTCTTCTTTCAAGCCCTATTAAGCAGGAGGGAGAAATACATAGAAATTTTAAGGTGACCGAGCTTCTGATCTTGAAAGGAAATCATTGAGCAAAATTTATAATATTTGAAATTTCTCATTTAGTTAAGATTGATTTGTACATAGACTACTGGCAAATAAAGTGAAATTTTCTAGAGCTGATCTTTTATCTTATTTTACCTTCTGCCTGAGATTGGAAAGTTTAGAAATGTGATTTCAAGTACAGAAGAATTTCACAGAATATATTATATAGTAAATAGTTTTAATGAACTGTGTGTAACAGTAATATCATTTTACAGAAGAAATCTATCCTATTGCTGTTTAATTAAAATCTTTCTGCTGATGGAAAGTTCCCTCTCTGGTGTTTTCTTTAATGCATTCATAATGCATCTGTTTGGGCTCCCTTGCTAGAGATATCTTTCATTATAATCCACTTATCTAAGTTTATAATTAAACTTCTAAATGTAGAATTTCTAATGGTAAATTTCCATAGTACTCATTGAAATTTTTCTTTCTCAAAAAAGTGGTTAGTTTAAAAAAACCTGATTTAATAATTTGTTCAGTTTCATCAGTATTTGTTAAAAATATCTGATAGGCTTGCATAGATTAGCATTTGTGATTTTTTTTTCTTTTTGTAATTGCTTCTGTGAAACAGTGCTTAAGTACACATTATGAAAAATGAAAAACTCAGGAAAATAAACAAATAGAATATATTTCAGGATACCAGACTTTGGGCCTCCCAAGGTGTATTTAAACATAGAAGAAAAAACAATGAAAAATACCTTAAAGATGTTATTTTGCAACTTGTTATCTACTAGTCAATTATGTATTAACCAAATTTCTTGAGGCGTATTTGTGACATGAGGTATAATTAGTGAATCTTATTTATTTCATTCATTGATTGAGCTATTATTTTGTTATTTTGGAAATATCTAACAACATATTAGATTAGCTTCCTAAAAAAGCCAAAGTAATCTTTAGCTGATGCTTGTCCAAATGCTGAAAGACAGTGAATAAAGAGCAACAAATATTAAAAAAGAGAACTGTTAGAAAATAACACAAGTATATAAACATGCTATTACTTATATGGCAACCATAGATGCATTTTCAATAAGTTTCCTTGCAATAGTAGATGCATAATTAATCAAGAGAACTCAAGCCTATATTTATAGTTTAACGGGATAATTCTCCTGACATTAAATATTTAGAATCCTAAGATGCACAAAATATTAATGAGTAATTAAGTATTTTTAATTTCAAAGGTCAACAGTAATTGAAAAGTTGCTGTCATATTCTCACATTCTAGTTAGCTTAAAATTTTAATGTTTCATATGGTTTATGTTAACTCCATATAGTTTTCTTTAAATTAATAGTTAATAAAATTTCACAAAAGATGGTTTGTTAACTCCATGTAGTTTTCTCTAAATTAATAGTTAATAAAATTTCACAAATTATATTTTAACGTAATCAAGTTCTTCCCCCTGCCTGCAAATAGAACAATAGCTGCTGTTATAATGATAATAATAATGAGGAGAAAAAAAAAAAGAATAATAGCTAGTTTTAAGATTTGCAAGTCACCTTACAAATCACTTTATTTTCATAATACACATAAAGTTAGGGGCTATTCTTATTCCAATTTTACAGATGAAGGAACAAAGGCAAATAGGGGTGAAGTGACTTGTTCTGGTTCATACTAGTAATAAGTGTCTAAAGCTGAATTTGAAGTCCTATCTGTCCTCCTGGCTCCAGGTCCAGTACAGTATACACTGAGCCACTTATCTACCACCTGATAATAGAACAAAATATTATCTTCTATGAAAGTGAGAAATGGAGGGATCATAAGATAAGAGATTTAGAGTTGGATTAAGGTTAACATTCTTACTCTAAACAAGGAAACTGACTAAGACTTGCCCAAGATTCCACAGTTAGTAAATATCTGAAATGGACCCCAGGTATTTTTGAATTTAAGCACAGTGTGCTCTCAAGTACTACACTCTATTTTGATTTGAAGTGAAAGATTCTGCCACTCTTTATTCGCCACTTTCAATGGGAAATCATTACAAAATCTTCTTTGTAAGTAATTCTCATCACTTCAAAAAGCGGACGAATACCATTTCTTCCTATACTAATCCTAGTAGAGATATTTGAAGTAATATTTGAATTTTTGTGATTTAAATTTTGAATTCAATGATCATTAAAACATATTTATTGGCTACTTTCGAAGAATAAGGAACCAGTTTTACAATATAGAGTAAAAACCTTTCAAATCTGTTCTGTTCCTCTCTGTTTTTTAAATTGATTATTTTTTTTCTAATTTCATGTAAAATAATGTTTAATATTTTTTTGAATTTTGAATTCCACTATGTACATACCCTTTGATCCACAGTGTCTCTATCGCGTCTATATCACAAGGGGAGATCATAAAAAAGGGGAAAGGACCCACATGTGAAAAATATTTGTAGGAGATCTTTTTGTAGTGGTCAGGAACTAGAAACTGGGTAGATGCCCATCAGTTGGTGAATGGCTAAATAATTAATGGTATATGAATATGATGAAATATTATTGCTCTGTAAGAAACAATCAGCAGAATGATTTCAAAAAAGCCTGGAGAAACTTGAACTGATGCTAAGTGAAGTGAGTCAAGAACATTGTACACAGCAACAACAAGATTTTGTGAAGGTCAACTATGATGGACTTGGCTTTTTTCTTTTTCTTCTTCTTCTTTTTTTTTTTTTTTTTCCTGAGGCTGGGGTTAAGTGACTTGCTCAGGGTCACACAGCTAGGAAGTGATTTGAACTCGCATCCTCCTGAATTCAAGGCTGGTGCTGTATCCACTGCACCACCTAGCTGCCCCCGACTTGGCTTTTTTCAATAATGAAGCTATTTCAGCCAATTCCAACAGACTTGTGATGGAGATAGCTATCTGCATCCAGAAAGAGGACTATGGGGAATTGAATGTGAGTCACAGCATAATATTTTCGTCTTTTTATTATTGTTTGCTTGCTTTTTTCCCATTCATTTTCCCCTTTTTAATCTGATTTTTCTTGTGTGGCATGATTAATGTGGAAATATGTTTATAAGAATCACATGTTTAACCTATATTGGATTACTTGATATCTAGGAGAGGAGCATGGGGGATAGGAAGAGAGAAAAGTTTATAAAAGTGAATGTTGAAAGCTATCTTTGTATGTATTTTCAAGAAAAAAAGCAATTATTAATTTTTATTAAAGCTTTTTATGTTTCAAAACATATGTGTGGACAATTCTTCAACATGAGCCCTTGCAAACCCTGTGTTCCACTTTCCACTCCCTTCCCCCACACCCTCCCCTAGATGGAAAGTATTCAAATATATGTTAAACAATGGTATGAATATATGTTAAATCCAATATATGTGCATATATTTATGCAATTATTGTGCTGCATAAGAAAAAAGAGAACCAAAATGAAAGGCAAGCAAACAACAACAAAAGAGTGAAAATATTGTGTCTTGAACAACACTTAGATCCTACAATCCTCTCTTTGGGTGCAGATGGCTCTCTTCATCACTGAACAATTGGAACTGGTTTGAATCATTTCATTATTGAAGAGAGCCATATCCATAAGAATTGATCTTCTTGTTGCCTTGGATAAATTATTTTCTGGTTCTGCTCATTTCACAGTTCATATAAATCTGTCCAAGCCTCTCTGAAATCATTCTGTTGGTCATTTATTATAGAATAATAATATTCCATACCATTCTCTAATTGACAGGTATCTATTCATTTTCCAGTTTCTTGCCACTACAAAAAGGGCTGCCATGAACATTTTTGCATATATGGGTCCTTTTCCGTCCTTTAAGATCTGTTTGGAGTATAAGCCCAGTAGAAACACTGCCAGATCAAAGGATATGCACAGTTTGATAACTTTTTGAGGATAGTTCCAAATTGCTCTCCAGAATGATTGGATCTATTCCTAGTTCCACAAACAATGTATTAGGGTTCCAGTTTTCCTACATCCCCTCCAACATTCATCAATATTTTTCCTGTCCTCTTAGCCAATCTGAGAGGTATGAAGTGGTATCTGAAAGTTGTCTTAATTTGCATTTCTCTGATCAGTAGTGATTTAGAGCACTTTTTCATATGACCAGAAATAATTTCAATTACTTCATGTGAAAATTGTCTGTTCATAACCTTTGACCACTTATCAATTTGAGAATGGCTTGAATTATTATAAATTTGAGTCCAATCTCTATATATTTTAGAAATGAGGCCTTTATCAGAACCTTTGAATGTAAAAATGTTTTTCCAGTTTATTGCTTCCTTCCTAATCTTGTCTGTATTTGTTTTGTTGTACAAAACTTTTTTTAACTTAATATAATCAAAATTATTTGTTTTGTGATCAATAATGATCTCCAGTTCTTCTTGGATGGCAAGTATTCAAATATATGTTAAACTATGGTATAAATATATGTTAAATCCAATATATGTGCATATATTTATACAATTATTGTGCTGCATAAGAAAAAAGAGAAGCAAAATGAAATGCAAGCAAACAACAACAATTCATAAATTCCTTCCTCCTCCAGAGATCTGAGCAGGAAACTATCCTATGTTCTAATTTTTATAATATCATTATTTATGTCTAGATCATGAACACATTTCAAATTTAACTTGGTATATGGTGTTAGATGTGACTCAATGCCTAATTTCTGCCGTATTAGTTTCCAATTTTCCCAGTAGTTTTTGTCAAGTATGGAGTTCTTATCCCCAAAACTGGCATCTTTAGATTTGTCAAACATTAGATTGCTATAATTTATTGGGTATTTGTCCTGTGAACCTAATTCTTAGCCAGTACCAAATGGTTTTGTTGACCATTGCTTTATAATATAGTTTTAGATTTAGTATAGGGCACCTTCATTTGCATTTTTCATTAATTCCCTTGAAATTCTTGACCTTTTGCTTTGAATTTTGCTATTATTTTTTCTAGGTCAGTAAAATAGTTTCTTGGGAGTTTGATTGGTATAGCACTATATAAATAGATTAGTTTAGGTAGTATTGTCATTATTATTATATCTGCTCAACCTATCCAAGAGCACTTGACATTTTTCCAATAGTTTAGATCTGACTTTATTTGGTGACTTTTCCTTGGGAGATATATTTCCAAATATTTTAAACTACCAACAATTATTTTAAGTGGAATTTTTCTTTGTATCTCTTGCTGTTGTATTTTGTTGGTGATATATAAAAATGCTGATGATTTATGTGGATTTATTTTTTATCCTTCAACTTTGCTAAAGTTGTGGATTACTTCTAATAAATTTTTAGTTGATTCTCTGAGGTTCTCTAAGTATACCATCGTATCATCTGCAAAGACTGATAATTTGGTTTTCTTATTACCTACTCTAATTCTTTTAATTTCTTTCTCAACTCATTGCCAAAGCTAGTGTTTCTAATACAATATTGAATAGTAATGGTGATAGTGAGCAGCCTTGTTTCACTATTGATCTAATTGGGAATGGTTCCAGTTTATTCCCATTACATATGATGCTTCCTGATGGTTTTAAATAGATACTAATGACTATTTTAAGGAGAAGTCCATCAATTCCTATTATTCTTTAGTGTTTTTAATAAGAATGCATGCTGGATTTTATCAAATGCTTTTTTCTGCAAATCAAGATAATCATATAGTTTTTGTTAGGTTGGTTATTAATATAGTCAATTATGGTAGTAATTTTTCTAATATTGAACCAGCCCTGCATTCCTGGTATAAATCCTACTTGGGCATGGTGTATTTATCCTGGGGATGACTTTTGGTAATCTCTTTGCTAATATTTTATTTAAGATTTTTGCCTCAATATTCATTAGGGAAATTGGTCTATAATTTTCTTTTCTCTCTTCATCTTTGGTTTGAGTATCAGTACCATGTCTATGTCATAAAAGGAGTTTGGTAGGAATCCTTGTTCCCTTATTTTTTCATTTAGTTTATGGACTATTGGAATTAATTGTTCTTTTTTTTTTCAGTTTCTTCTTCTTCTTCTTTTTTTTTTTTTTGATATGTACATATTTATTCTTATTGTTAATCTTACACAAGTCTGTTAATAATAATTATATATGCATGAGTAATTTTTAAAAATAATATTATCCCTTGTATTCATTTTTCCAAATTATCCCCCCCTTCCTCCACACCCTCCCCCCGATGACAGGCAATCCCATACATTTTACATATGTTACAATATAACCCAGATACAATATATGTGTGTAAATACCATTTTCTTGTTGCACATTAAGTATTAGATTCCGAAGGTATAAGTAACCTGGGTAGATAGACAGTAGTGCTAACAATTTACATTCACTTCCCAGTGTTCCTTCTCTGGGTGTAGTTATTTCTGTCCATCTTTGATCAACTGGAAGTGAGTTGGATCTTCTTTATGTTGAAGATATCCACTTCCATCAGAATACATCTTCATACAACATTGAAGTGTACAGAGATCTTCTGGTTCTATTCATTTCACTCAGCATCAGTTGATGTAAGTCTCTCCAAGCCTCTCTGTATTCCTCCTGCTGGTCATTTCTTACAGAGCAATAATGGAATTAATTGTTCTTTGAATGTTTGGGAGAATTCACATGTAAATCCTGGATATTTTTTTCTTAGGGAGTTGATTAATAGCCTGTTTTATTTCTTTTTTTCTAAAATAGGACTATTTAAGTGATTTATTTTCTCTTCTGTTAATCTAGGCTATTTATATTTCTGTAGACATTCCTCCATTTCACTTAGGTTATCATGTTTATTGACTTAATAATTTCAGTAATTGATTTTATCTTTTTGAAGTGGTCTTTAAAGGTTGTGTAATATTGACTCAACAAATTATGGAAGACAATTTGAAAATTTTATATTTCAAATAACCCTCCCTTTTCCCAACCAAATGAAAGGATTAATTTCCTGAGCATACACCTTTACCAAAGTAAAACAGCTTTTAGCAGTAATAAATATCAAATAAAGAAATATTTCCCTATTTATTTTCCATAAATTATTATTTTTTATAATTTTGTCTTTGCCTTAGGGAATTAGCAAATTCAATTTTGGGGGGTGAGGAAGATGTGGTTATGTCATAGCAATTTGTTCAGTTGTAAACTTTGGAATATCTTTTGTTTTCTTTTTATCCAACATATTTGATTGAAAGTTTGTATTCCTTATAATGCAACTTTAAAATATTTTTGTTATAAAATAAGTTTTATGAGTTGATTCTTATTTGAATATATTTGTATTTGCTGAAGATTAAAAGACTACTAGAACATGTATATGAGGTATATAATTGAGTTATTTTTGCAAAAAATACAATAAACATTTATTAAGCTGCTAATAAACATTTATTAAGCTGCTACTATGTACTAAGCACTATTCTAAGTCCTATCATACAAAAAAAAAAAACAACAACAACAAAAAAAAACAAACAAAGAAAAGAAAGGTTGTCCTTGCCCTCAAGGAGCTAATAGTCTAGTGGGGGAAGACAAGACACAAACATAATCTGAAAAGAAGGAGATAGCTTCAGTTATTTTGCAGAGTGAGGGACATGATTATGATGAAGTAGTTATGTACCAACAGAGCAGCTGGTGCCAAATTGAGACAACTGAAAATTTGAGACCTCTATGAAGGAAGATTTTGAGAAGACGGATTTTTCTTCTCCTATATTCTACCTTCAATCAGAGAGATCAAAAGCAACTGAGGATACTGATTGTTAGTACCAAAGCTGAAGTAGTCTCCATAATGATGAATTTCCTGGTGATAAGCTGGTGAGAAGAAGAAAAAATGATGATGCTAATGATGATAATGATTATGTTGGTGGAAATGTCTAAATGTAAACAAGAAAATGACACCACAAGTGAAATATATTTTCTACTGTGAGATTAATGTGTACTTTTGGAGTCATCATCAATGACATCTCATTATATCATACCATGGCTCAGTGCCCGAGGGGCGCTATGATTTTCCTTGAGGCAGGTACTCTTTTCATTGGTGCTTATCTCAGAGCTTCCTTATCTCATCCTTTGAGACTCTTGTCTGTGACCTATCATGAGTTCTCTAAGATGTTAGAAAATGTCTGCCCACTATGATTCTTGGTATTTTAATGATTGTACTGACAAGGTAGCACTCTATCCATCTGTTATCAGTTAATCAATAAACATTTATTAAGTACCTACTAGGTAGCAGGCACTAGGCTAAGCATCCTTTTTATAAGTTGACCTGTTTTCTTTATCAGTCATGCATTTCACAGATACATATATAAGCATATATGTGCATACACACACACACACACACACACACATATATATATATATATATATATATATATATATATATATATATACATGAGTGTATATAAGTATCTATGCATATATACATATATTTGTATATAGACATGTGTACATACTTTTTTTGCCCTGGGGTCATTATTAGGAAGTGTTTAGACTATGTAGATTGCCTTCCATTTCTCTTTTGCCATTTAGGTCTTCTGAAATTTTAATTCTTAAGAGACTGCGGCATTTCTTGATTTATAGCTATATAACAGGATTAGAAGAGTATTGATTTATAACCAAATCAAATCAAAAGAATGGGCTTTTGTTTTTCAGAAAAGCTTGTTGAAAGTCCTATACTTCTCCCCACATGCAACATAGTCTGTTTTCTTCCTCTTTCTCATTTTTGGTTCATTTTTTTTTTTTTTTTTTTTTTTTTTTTTTTTTTTAGTGTGGATTTGCCACAGCTGCCCAACAAGCTATTTTATCTCCTACGTTTTCTATTCCAAATGGCAATGACAGTCAAGAATCAGACTAGATAAATGCACAAAAGTTTAACACCAAAAAGTTCATCATTGTATTTTTTAACATATGCAATGAATACCATCTACAAAGTATGGTATGGTGGAGATTTTTCACTGGAGGGAATACCCATGAAATAATTTTCCTATTTCCTACAAGAGGTCACACAGATACACAGGGACAACCTAGTACAGGGAGAGAAACAGTATTACTTGAGGACAATTTCCTGGGCAAAATATTTTATGCTGAGATGGATTACCATCTCAGGAATGTGTACCTAAGTAGGTTTTAAATCCTTCAAACTCCTCTTAAATTAGTGCATCATGCAAACTCAATGCAGCATTTGATCAAAAATATAGAGCTACTACATATAGTAAAATGATTACATTTATTGTGTCTCAAGTTCTGAAGTTTAATGGATTTAGGAATTAAGTTGCTTTCAGATTGTATCAAGAGGGAGTAAGCACAGTCTCATGAATAAAGTTTGAGGCCATCACTCAGAAGACCTTGGGGCTTATTTATAATTTGGAATCTTAGGCCAGTTATTTAACCTAGGTGTCACTGCTGTACTTTGAGGTTCTTCACTTATGAAATATAAATAATACTTGCACTCTGCTTTGCTTTGCAGCCTTGGTGTGAATCATTAATGGTTCCCTACTTCTAGAGTGCTTTTTGTATTTTAGAATAAAGATATAGACACTAAACTGAATCTTCTGTCTCTTAAAATATCTGGGACAACTATTAATTCATTTTAATGGTAGAGAAGATAACTTTTTTGTGGTAAAGGCTAACTCATTATCTGCTGCCTTCCCATCAAATCACAAACTTTCTTTTTTGAATTTTGCTATTACCATCCCAGTCACCCTGATGCACAATATCGGTGCTATCTTCTACTTCTCACTCCATCTATCAAATGCATTGCTATTTCTTGTTGCTTTTACTAAATATTTCTAATATGCACTCCCTTCTTTCAATTCACAAATCCATACAATCTTATATCAGGTATTCATAATCTCTGACCTTGACTATTGTAGTAGCTAGCAGATTCATTTTACGCTTCAAATTTTCCCTATTCCTATTCATTCTGTATGGGTCTCCAAAAGTGATATTCATAAAGCAACAGTCTGCCTATAGCATCCCCATCCTTACACAATAAACTTTTGTGACCCCCTATTACCTCCAGGATATAATATATAAAGACCTTAGTTTTGTATTTAAAGCTATTCATAACCTGTCCCCTTCTCACCTTTCTAATCTTCTTAGGTGCTTGAATCTCTACTATACACTTAGCAATCCATTTGCAGTCTTTGCATATGACATTCCAACTCCTGATCCTCATGTCTTTACACTCATACCCCCTATTCCTGGAATTCTCTGCTCTCCCTCCATCTCAGTTTCCCTGGCTTCTTTCATTTTCAACTTAAATCCCACATTTTTCAGAGACTTTTTATAACCCTTCTTTCCCCAGCCAACAAATGCCTTCTTCTCAAAGATTACTTTATATCTACATGTAGATATCTGGTATGTATGTGTGTGTGTGTATATATGTACATACACATACATATATATACATATACATACATATATATACATACATATATATACACACATAGTTCTTAACATGTTATATACATAGTCCTTAACATGTTATCTTCTCCATTAGAACCTAAGCTTCCTGAGAGCAGTAACTGTTTTTACTTTTCTTGCCATCGCCAGCATTTAGTACATTGAAGCATTTTAGCAGATGCTTTTAAAATTGTGAGTACACGTTAATGTCTCTTTTTTTAGAGAAATATTTCTCAGTGATATTTTTGGTCAAGTAATGTATGTTTTTATAGCAAAATTTGGGTTATTTTACTTGGGAAATATGCTTGTATAAGAGCAATTAGAAATACCTTCCTCATTTTGGAAATTATCTGTTCAAGTTAGAGATAGTTACTTTTCAATCGAAGAGGAATCATGGTATATCAGATAAAGCGCTGGTCTTGTCACACATAATGCAAGTCCTGAGTCAGAAATTTATTGGCTGTATTAGTCTGGGAAAGTCACTTAACATTTATTTCTTTGTCTCAGTTTCTTCTCCTGTAAAAATGAAGAAGTTGAACTTGATAGCTTATAAATTGGCAGTTCCAAATTTATGATTTTAAAATTAATATATTAGAGATTTCTGTGATATTAATTAAAGAAGTCTGGATATATGATGTATGTAGTAAGTGGAATAGGGTGCCAATAGGCTATTGTGATTTAGTCATTTTTTATGCACAATTACCATGGGATGGCACTACAGAGATATGCATGATTACATTTTCCCATCCATTTAATTGAGGCCATTTTTTCCAGACTGAAAGAGCTCTAGTGGTAGTATTTTTTTTTGGCATCCTTTAAATATTCAAGGGCCTTGATGCTAGGAATACAGTTAAGGAGAAATGAAAAGCATATAAAACATTTGGCATATTTTTCATAGTTCAAAAACCCTTTAAATGATGGTGAAAACAGAGACTAAAAGGGGAAAATGTAGCTTTGAGTCTTCTCTGTGTTCATCAGTTTACAGATAAGCTTGCTAATGCATTTTGCAAGCTAGATTTACAGTATCTAAGTTGATTTGAAAACTTGGCGGTCTTCATAATATAAATTATTCATTGCCACTGTGGATGGCACATGTTGTCTGTGTAATATTTTTTATTGTTAGCTCACTCAGTGTTCCCATTTGTGTTATGCAAACAGAGATGTGGTATTTCCAATTTTTCTTGTTTTCTGTCATTTTATTTATAGTAAACTCATTGAAAAACTTCTCAGATAATGAAGATGAGAATGACTATCAATCTTTTCAGAGAACCTGTTTAGTCAGTGTGAGCTTTTGGGGAAAAGGATAATGAGGAGGGAAATGGAGAGGGAATCAAGACACTAAAATATGCTGGAGTGGGAAGTTTCTTTGGAAATGTAGCTTAAGGTGGGTTCTTTCAAATCGGAAGATTTTTTTTCTCAGAATCAGGATCACACTTCTCATTGACACTGCGGATTAGTTTTCTATTAGATAGCACAAGTAAAATCAGTTAGGTGAAAGATGAGAGGTGACTAAGAAAGATGAAGGCCTAGCTTCTTGTATAGCTAGTGCTATGTAGAGCTAATTGTATGTAGAATGAGAATCAATCCTTAGGATTCTTGTAAACTATTTAACATTCCTAATTATTAAAATTAGTTTTTCTTGTAACAAAGTAATATTAAAAATTTTCACTAGCTCAAATGTCTCTTTTTATGTAGATATTGTCTCCAAGGTACAGATCACAGTATTCTTAGGCATTTTTCATCATCTGCCACTTTTATTGGAGTCCTCCAGGAAATCTTCCCATAGGGAAAATCTAGTTCTCTTAATATTTTAAACATTAGCTATTATCCATGATGCTTACTGAGTAAATAACCTCTCTTCTTTTTTTTAATCCTACATACATTTATGATACTTTTAATCCTACTTCTTGTGTACAGTTTGTCATTTTTAATGTGCTGCAGGGCTTCCCCCCTTCTTTTACCATAGTATATCCCTCCATTGCCTTCCATGTAACTTGCAAATTTGATTCTTTGGAGAATACATAAATTAATTTACAGAATGCAATCCATCCCCTTATTTTTTGTTCTATTTAATTCTAGCCTAGCTTGTCGTCACTCATTTTTGTTTGTCCAAAATATGAACAGTGATGGATTTGTTCAAAGGGTTTTCTATATAATTATAGATTAAATTGGATAATTGATGCTTTTCATCCACTTGAATTTTCTTGCTCTTGAATGAGTTTTAGAAGATTCTGTCATGTTCTAGGGTTAATGAAACCAGCCTCATGTCATCTTTATTTTTTTCTAGTGGACTTTTCCATATATTGGGGATTGACAACCTTATATATCTTCAGTCATCTTGTTGAAAGTGACATATGCCTTTAGGGAAAGCATAGATTTTAGGCATTTATTGATATTTTTAATGAGAGAGATATTGAATAAAATTACATTGGCTATTATTACAAAGAATCTTACATAATTTTAAAATAATAAGAGAGGTTCCATGATAGAGGAGAACCTTTAAGAATGAATTTTGTTCGACACTATCAATTTTCCCCCCTCATAATTTATAAGTAAAATGAAGTGAAGGATATTGTATTCTCTGCATCTTTCAGTCATTGGTATAATTAAAGAAGGTAGTCTGCCAAAGATTATTGTTAAAAAAAAGCCTGTCTATTTTCTACTTATATTTTTTCAATCATGTCCTTGATAAATGTATAGATTACTTTAATAAAAATTTATCGAAAAGAAACAAACATACAATTAGATAATATATTTCAAGAAACAAAAATGTCAGATAGCTAGAGACATATTTATTGCTCTCATTTAGTCAATGTTAAAATAACAAAAAAGTTAATTAAATTTAGAGATTTAGTGTTATGCCAATCATGATACTTTATAGAGTGAAGCAATATAAAAGCATTCATTTAAGAGTAAGATTTCTTAACTTAAAAATTTTCACCAGCCCCTTTGGCAATTTGGAGAAGCCTATGGCACCTCAATCCTCTAAAGGTACGTTTAATAAAATACAAAGGATCACAAAAGAACAATTTATATTGACATAGAATTACCGAAATATTAAAAGATCTAAGTTTATGAACAATGTGAAACCTCTTCACAGATCTCTAGAATATGATTTAGAAAATAAGCAAAAACCTTATAATTATAGAATCATAAGGAAAATGACAGAAAAATAAGTATGAAGGTATAATTGCATTTATAGACTTCAAAGATGCCATAATATCATAATCATAAAAACAATTTGTTATTGGTTAAAAATCAGATAAGTATATCTTCCCAAAATCAAAAAATTAAATTCAATGACAATGTTTAATAAGTCCCAAAATATAAATTAGTTTGAGAATAATACCTTATTTTCCCAAAACTTCTATGAAAAAAGGAAAGCTTTTGGTAGAAATTATGTTTAGTCTAGCATTTTATAGTAATATAATCCAATATATTAAAATTGATATGTGACCTGAATAGTCATGTTCACAACAATGCATATATAATATATATGTGTATATATATTATATTCACACACATATACACATGAATTATCAACTACCTTTTACAGTTATAGATGGTCAGTTCTTTTTTCAAAAATTTTATGAACATTTATTATCTCTAGCTTCCATTGTTTTTACTTGTCAGTAAAATAAAAACAAAACAGATAACAGAAAAAAATCATAAATTATAACAGCATGCATTAATAGTCCAGAAAAGCAATTCCCAGATTGACCATGCATAAATATTCATGTCTAATACTAGATTTAAAGTCAATCACTTTTCTAAATGAAAGTAGAAGTTGTGATTCATCTTTAGTCTTTAATTTGTTTAATTTTTATATTTTCCCAATTTAAAAGTCTTTTATACTTGTTTTTTTCCTCTAATATAATCCAATAAAATTTTATTAGGTGTGTATTTTGTACCAAGCACTGTGTTAATTACCAGGAATATAATTAACAAAAAGACAGTTCCTGCCCTCAAGAAGATTACAGTTTAATGGAGGGAAACAACATGTAAAAGGAAGCAAGAAAATGAGGAAAGGAGAGGATGAAGGACATCAGATGGTACCATCTCAAGGGCAATTTGTTTAGTGGAGTTAAAACCAGGCTGAGCAGCTGATGCAAAGGAAAGTGATCTGACCATCTAATATTAGCTTGCTAAAAAGGAAAGTATTGGGAGGAGTTTGCTACTCTACCCTCCAGCCCTGCAAACTGAGGGGGAAAAGAAGCTGCGGGAGATGATGTCAAGCAAGGTTGAAGTCTGCAGCATAGTAATGATATTAGAATGATTAGCTTCACCTAAGAGGAACAGCAGATTTAAAACCAGACAAAGCAGCTGGTATTAAGTGGAGATTTTGCTGTTGTTGTTTAGTTGTTTCCTAGTTCTACTTGCTTAACTAAAGAAAAGATCATAGGAGTTTGCTTTCAAATTTTTTTTATTTTCCTGTTTCTTTGATTTCTTTTAGGCTATAGGTTTATTGATATTATGGTTAAGTGAATGATTATACACATTTTAGTAATTTTTGATCATATTGACCAATTATTTTCAAAAACAATTAATTCACAATTTCACCAATGATGAATGATTGCAGCTATTTTCCTGTAATTCTGAGGTACAATTCTTAATCAAACAAGGGATAGAGGTGATTACAAAAAAAAGAAAACAAAATTTGGAATAAAAATTAAAAGTTTTTGTATTAACAAAATTGATGCATTTAGCAAGAGAAGGAAAGTAGCTTACTGAGAATAAAATATTTTCAACAAATAGCTCTAAGGGTTTGATATTTAAGATATTTATCTTACTAATTAAAATATATAAGACCAAGACCCATTCCCCAATGTGTAAGTGATTAAAGGATGTATGTATGTATGTATATACACACACATGCACACATTTACATATAGACATATTTATATATAAATGTGTGTATGTACTGAATGCTAGTGATAGGAAAACGATTTGGAAAATGAGCACATATACAAAGCTGTGGTATCCTTTGTATTATTATTGTTATAAATATTCCCAATCTTGACACCAAGTGGCTAAATGGCAGGCATAGTGGATAGCCCCAAGCCTGGACTCAAGAAGACCTAGGCCTTAGACATTTCCTATGTGACTCTGGAAAATTCACTTTACTCTATTTGACTCAGTTTCCTCATTTGTAAAATGAACTGGAGAAAGAAATGGCAAATTACTTCACTATCTTTGCCAAGAAAGTCCTAAATGGGGGTCACAAAATATGAGAACACAAATAACTAAACAATAAAAATGAATGGGAATTTATCTTCCTGCATTAACCTATATAAGGGAAATACAAAATTGTATCAGGTTGAGGTACAATCTCAAACGGCTCAAAAAGGCTCTCTATTGTCTTTAGAATCAAATCCAAATCTCTTCATTAAAACTCTCCATAATATTCCTCCATCCTCCTATTCTACCCTAAATACTCATCATTTCCTTCTTGTAATATGGGTGAATCTGCCTATTTGCTGTACTCCACAAATGACAATCTCTCTCTTCTTCCACCTTGACTGTTGGTTGCATTTTACTGGAATGTTGTGTTTTTTCATTTTTAATTTTTGGGTAACCAAATTATCTCAAAGACTTTTAAGATCTTTAAGAGGTCTTTCCTTATTCTCCCAGTTGTTAGTCCTTACCCTGAACACATTTATTTTGTGTGTAACCTGTATTTATTTATCTTTATTCAAGGTTAACTGGCCCCTAACCCTCATCATAAGTAAAATGTAAGCTCTTTTTTCTCTTCTATTAACCTCCCCCTTCCCTTTCCCCTTTCTTCTCCTACTTCCTTATAGGATCAGACAAGTTACTATATCAAAGTAAGTATGTCTGATATTCTCTCTTTGAGCCAAAACCAATGAGATTAAGATTCACACAATGCTCACCCCCTCCATTCTTTCTTTCAACTGTAATAAATCATTTCGGTGTCTTTATGTGATATAATTTACCCCATTTTACCCTCCTCTTTCCTCTTCTTCCAGTATAATCCCTAGTTCCTTTTTTATATCATCACAGTAAAGTCAAATTATACTTATAACCTGTAAGTATACCCCCAACAAAGATGCATTTTTCAAGAGTTAACTATATAATCTTATCATCTCATCTTTCCATATAGGAATGTAAACATTTCAACCTTTTTTCCTGTCTTTTTTTTTTTTTTACCTTTTTTATGTTTCACTTGAGTTCTGTATTTGAAGACCAAATATCTGTGGTCATTTTTTTTCAAAAATAAAACCCCCTTATTTCATTGAGTGCCCATCTTTTACCCTGGAAGATAATGCTTAATTTTGCTGGATAGTTGATTCTTGGCTGGAAGTCCAAGTTCCTTTGCCATCTGGAAAATCATATTCCAGGTCCTTCAATCCTTTAAAGTGGAATGTGCTAGATCCTGGGTAATCCTGATTGTAGCTTCTCAATATTTGAATTGTTTATTTCTAGCTGCTGGAAATATTTTTCCTTGATCTGATAATACTGGAATTTAGATAAAATATTTCTTGGGGTTTTCATTATGAAGTCTCTTTCAGGAATGGTTGGTACATTCTTTCAATGGCTATTTTGCTTTCTGCTTTTAGGACATCAGGGCAGGTTACTTTGATGATTTCTTGAAAGGTGGTGTTTAGGCTCTTTTTTAAATTATGTTTTTCAGGTAGTCCAATAATTCTTAGATTATCTCTACTGGATCTATTTTTCCAGGTCAGTTGTTTTTTCCAATGAGGTAGTTTACATTTTCTTATTTGTCTGTTTTTTTTTTTTTTCTTTTTTCTTTTTTTCTTTTTTGGGTTATGTTTGACTGATTCTTGATGTCTTGTTGAGTCATTCACTTCCATTTGTTCAATGCTAATTTTTGGTGAATATTTTCTTTATTTTTATTTTTTTTTACTCATTTTTATGAGTTGAGGTCTATTTTTAGGGCAAAGGGAAGATTGTTCCAAGTTTCCTGGACAGTGGCTTTATGCTGCCCTGAGGCTAGTGGTGCTGTAGGCTTCCTTCCTGTCCTAGGTAGGCATGGCCAAGTCCCACTTGTTATGCTAGTGTTCAAGGGCTCACTATTTACTTTATGTATTTGAGTTTGAGGTCTCAGAGCTAGTTGGCTGATCCACGGACTTCTGAACCAGGACAGAATAGCCAAGGCTGCTGTATTTTGGCTAAGATCTAAGAGTCCCTGGTGATGAGGCCTCTCTACTCTGGGCCTCCCTGCAGTGGTCCTACAGTAGGCTGAGTTCCTCTCACCCAAGACCCTTTGCCTTATTAAGAATATTTTTCCTGAAGTTCTTCCAAAATATCTTATGCTAGAAATTTGTTATATTCTGAATATTTGTGAGTTTTGTCTCCCCAAAATGCATTCACAAGATTGATCTAGTATTAATCTTAGTACAAAGCCAAGAAAAATTCAGAAAAATACCTGCCTATTCTTTGCCTCAGGATATAAACTCTTTAAGGTAAAAGATCAGTCTCAATTTAGTATTTGTATCCCAATACCTCATATGGTAAATGCTTAATAATTACCAATTGATTGATTCAAATAAGAAATTCATTATTAAAAAAAATCAAAATTTTCCTTCCTGGAACTTACAATGTAGTAGAAAAGACACTCTATATTAGCATGAAGACTAATTTCTCTGGTAAGTGATAGATTTTTCTGAACTCATATTATTGCTGTCTGTACTATTCATTTGGTCTTTGGTCCTCACTTGTGATCATTTGTGTAGTGTTGTTTAATTCTTTTGTAAATATAATTACTCTTAAAAAACTTAGTCAGGCAGTTAGATGGCACAGTGGATAGAGTACTAGCCTTGAAGTCAGGTGGACTTGAATTTAAAGGTGATTTCAGAACCTACACTTCCTAACTGAAATCCTTTGACTATGGGATGTAGTTTCTTGGACTTAAGCTTGCTCTCTAAGGTAGACAAGATAATGTAGTTTGTTGCCCAATGGAACACTAGACATATAGCCAAGAGATATGGTTTAAATACGATTTTAAATATTGACTGGTTGATCACAGTAATATAACTCTTCACAGCCTCAGTTTCCTAATTTCTTGACTATCTATTAGCTATATTGTGATAAAAAAAACATTTTCAAAATCTCAGATTATTATGGATATCTTTTTTTACATTGTGCTTTTTCTACAAAGTAGGCATTTAATAATTAATTGAAGTTTATGTGTCTATGTAAATATGTGTGCACATATGTATAATTATATATAGTCTCTTTTGAAAAATGTAATATTCTGAGAAGACACTTCAAATGAGATATTATAACAACCTTAATATGTGGCTGATTTAAGAAGAGCTAAAAAAAAGTCTTCCCACCAACTGTTCCCTGTTTTTCACACTATGTTGGTAACAACCAATATCCCCTCTCAGATTGATGCAAAGACAAGTTGCTTTCTCTATTCTCAGATGTGTTGTAGCACTGACTCACACCTTTCGTGGCTGCAAATATGGATGAGACAATGATTAAACATTTTAGTTTGAAAGT
The DNA here is from genome assembly GCF_048593235.1 of Sminthopsis crassicaudata. Lineage (NCBI taxonomy): Eukaryota > Metazoa > Chordata > Mammalia > Dasyuromorphia > Dasyuridae > Sminthopsis > Sminthopsis crassicaudata. The sequence goes on from NC_133619.1 coordinate 377,087,712, forward strand.
TCTCTCCATGTAGTCAGGGGTGAAAGATGAACTATATTACATCCATTTTAATACTAAAATCTATATTTTGAATTAAAAAAAAGGTAAACAGAGTGAGAAGGTTCTGATAAGTAATTAAGCATGGCAGGTGGAATATTTAAAAGCAATACTTGTTGATAATTGTCTTGTAGATTATGGAGAACTCTCAAACATTTGCTAAATGAATAACCATGTAAATCAGCTAATTTTTCTGAGCTTCCATTTCCTTCTGAGTCAAATAGAAATAATTCTATTGACAGGTTTGTTATAAGGATGGTACTCTGCTCTTTTTATAGAAATCTATAAATGTGAGCTATAATTCTATTAATATTTTAAAGATTATAAATGTGTAACTGAAATCTACCCCCTGCTGCTTCATTGAAGTGCTCAATCAGTACAAGGAAACTACAAGGTGTCAACTTGACTAAGCAGTAAAGGCTGCAATTACAGATCCAGTGATGGATTGTATTCTTTCTGAGGCCCAGCTTAATAAGGTGATGGAAACATTCATTACCAGGTTGTGTGAAGATGATGAATTTTTATTCATAGCTATTCTTGGAGGTCCTTTGCTAACTTATAAAAGAGTTATACTAGGAAAGGAGTATCTACATAAGTAAAATCACTGAGTCTATGTTCTATTAAAATAAGTTTCACCTAAATAATTGTCTGTGTTGAGGTGACCTGAACAAAAGAAACCTGTTACCTGTGAAAATAGTGTGACTGTGAAAAAAAGTATCCTTAGACAGCCTCTTAAAATTGATATAGTACGTGCAAACAATTTCTATTGCAATAAATTAAATTTCATTTGTTCCACCAAGTATCAAAACTTATCAATCACTTAAAATATAAATGTATATATATATATATATATATATATATATATATATCACAGTCAATCAGAAAGCATTCATTAAGTATCGAAAATGTGTCAGGCATTATGCTAAGTACTGGAGATAGGAAAAAAGGAAAACTATTCTCTGTTGGGGATTCATAGCCTAATGAGGATGACAATATACAATTTTATATACATATGCATATATAATTTAATTAAAATTAATAGTAAAATTTAGCAAATAAATAACTTTATATTATATATATAAACATCAATATATAAAATTAGAGATGATAAATAAATAGAAGGTACAAGTATGAAAGGGGAATTAGGAAATCTCACAGATGATGAAATTTTTAACTATTACTTGAAAGAAATCAGGGAAGCTAGGAAATAGAAATAGAAAGAAAGAGAATTCCTGGTATACTAAGGCCTATAGCATATAGACTGAAAATGTCCAGAATTTAGAGATGATGCAAGAAGTTATAAGGAGGTCAGTATCATTGAATTGTAATTTACATGGTAGAAAGTAAAATTTAAGAGTAGAAAGGCAAGTGGTGGGGTGTATTATAAAGGGCTTTTGCACGATAAATATGTTTTCTTTTATTTGATCCTGGATGTCATAGGAGGCCATAGAAGTTTCATTGTATGGGAGTGGAATGGTGACAAGTTAAGAGACTTGAGACCAAGGCAGAGAGATGAACTTGAAGTATATTATAGTAGCCTAGGCATGAAATGGTAAAGGCTTGCATGAGAGTGATGTCAGTTTAAGAGGAGAGAAGAAGGAACATAGATGTTATAGAAGGTAAAATCCATAGGCCTTGGAAATAGGTTAGATATGGGGAATAAAAGAGCAGAACGGAGGGACCATCTAGGCCATATAGGTGAGGAGGTGATTCTAGATGACTGGGGTGACGATGATGATAGGGAAGTTTGAAAAGGGGAGAGTTTTTAAAATGTGATTACACTAGTTTTGGATATGTTGAGTTTAAGATGTTTATAATGCATGCAGTTAGAGATAGGCAGTAGGAAATTCACATTCACATATATTCATACACAAAGGCAATATTACATGGGTAAAGAACTGGCTTCAGATCCAGTGAATTTTAGTATCACTTCTAACAAACACTGCCAGTGGGATTCTGGGCAAGATAGTAACTATCTCAGTACTTAAAGCAACTTATCCAGATGATAAATTACTGACAAAATGTCTATCTGCTTTCTTAGTAGAAGTTCCTTGCTGGGAGCTCCTTTCCCCAGTGAAATCCCAAACATAGTCTCTATTCCTATATATTTTTTTATTAACTTGCATGTAAGTGGAAAAATTATTTGAAAAAGTTATTTCTGAAGTTCTAGTACTTAACTTGCAAAGTGATGGGAGAAGTGTTCTCTAATTTACATATATATCTATATCTAACTATATATTTTTGATCATTACATATTTTTCTTTCTTTATTATAGGAATAGGGAAAACAAGAAGCCAAATAATTTGAAGAATGTTTCCAAGAGTCAATTTGGCTGTCATACACTGGATATGGAAGAGCATGAGAAAGCCCTATCTTTTATTTTTTCTCATACTGCTCCTAACAACTCATTTGGAAAGCAAAAAGGATAATCAGTTCATCTGGAAACCAGGTAGGAATGCTTCTACTATTCCTTTTTTTCACTTTTTTTTACTTTTATTCATAAGGAGAAAAAAATGCAACTTGCTGGTTTTAATTTGGAAATGGTATAATGTTTCCAAAGGGAAAAATAGACAGACCATTCTGAGCATCTTTTTGTAAAGTGTGATTTGGTTTTTAATTGAGTATAGTTTTTGTCCCATCACAAAAACACTCATTAATACTTCCCCACTTTCTATAGCCCACTCCAATCCAGAAATTATATCAGTTCTGGATTTTCATATTGCTGTCAGGTAAAGTTGTGATTTCCATAGATACATCTTCTTTATCAAGGCTTTCCCTATTTCTCTGCACAGAATCAACCATTTATTGCAAAACTGACATCTGAATTTAGCCGACAACTTCTTGCTAAAGATGCTTTGGACCAGTCATGCAGATTTCTTTTATGTGTACTCTAGTTGGATATTTATTATTAAATGCTTTCTACCAGGCATTTCATATAACACTGAAGAACTGTTCTTTCAACATTTCTTATTAGTTATCTATCAGAGTTGTGCTGTAAAATTAATAAATTTTAAGATGATTAGTGTCAACGTTTGTATAGTTTATATTTTGTACATATGAGTGAGAGTTTTTTTTTTATTTTGAATACGTGGAAAGATATTCAATCATTATGTTCCAGAGTAAAGTTTTATTAATTTGTTCATATGAAAATCAATTATTAGTACAATTGAGAAAACCCAAACAACTTATTATTTGAACTTCTTATACTTTCCTTTGTTCTAGATTTTCATTTGCTTAAAATATCTCAATCATCTCTGTTCATCCCTTTTCCAAATTACTTATTCACAATAGATAAATGGACACACTAAGAATGTGATATGTTGTTGAGCTTTGGTCTTTATGTCATAGCCCTCAAATTAACTAGACTATAAACTTATTTTGTCACTATGGAAATATTCATGAAAGTGATATTTGTAATATTCAAATGACTTTGCAAAAATAAAAGACTGAATTATGCTTTAAAGTATTTTAACTGCTAACCAAGCACCATTAAAGATACAATCTGGAGGAAACTTAATTGCATTTAAGCCCTTATAAATTAATTTAATTGTAGTCTGTGATATCTAATTAGTGATTTGCATATTTTCTCACAGTAGCTTCCATAGCTGTGCAAACAGTTCTAAAAGTAGAGTATTGCCTGACTGTGAATGCTGCTGGTTTGTTTAAATTATAACAGACCAAACATCTTATTAAATATAAAATTACAAACATGTGCAGGTCTGTGTAAAAATAACGTGACACTTTGTGGTTCTTTTTTTCCTTTGTTGAAATTGTCCATGGTGGTTGTGTAACTCAAAGGCTCTGTCAGTGAAGCCTAAGCTTTGATAGGTTTTCATTATTATGGAAAATGGATTCCAGAAAAAGGTTATTTGTGAGTTTTGGATGAGCTTAGATAAGTTAAGAAAAAGTTTATCTCCATGGGTTTGATTATAGGCTTGAGGTAACTTGATCATAGACATTGCTTCTTTGGTACAATAGATAGATAACAGGCATTCTAAAGTGTTAGGACACTAAAATTTCTGGGTTTAGGTGTTGTTAGAGCTATAATAATACTAGTCTGGGTAGAATGAAAGATCTGGTTTTCCAATAAGATGACTTGGCTTTGCATTGTGGTGCTCTTCATAGTTCTCTGACCTTAGTCAGTGGGCTTCATCTTCAAAACTTTTTTTTTTCCACTCAAAAAATGAGAAGACAGAAGCAGGTTATCTCTCTCAGATATCAAGTTGGTGATCCTATTGTTCCCTCCACAGAGAGCATTTGCAACTGCTGAAGCACAGATGATGATGATGATGATGATGATGATGACTCTTTAAAAGTACTAAATGGAATTCTATATGTGTATGTGTGTGACATATACACACATACACACACTTTCTTATTTGAGTCTTGCAGCAACCCCATGTTATATGTACCATAGGTTTAAATTATTAACCCAATTTTAGATGAAGAGTTGATGTTAGACAATGATAACAACAATAATGATATCTAGCATTAATACAGTGCCTGTGTGCCAGACACTCTGTTAAGCACCATATAAATATTATCTCATTTGATCCACCAACAACAACCTATGGGAGACAAGTGCTATTAATATCTCTATTTTGTAGGTAAGGTAACTGGGGCAGTATGAGTTTAAATAGCTTGCCCATGGTTATATAGCAAGTGAGTGTTTGATGCTGAATTTGAACTTAGGTCTTCTTTAATTTAGAGCAGGAACTTTATCCACTGTATCATGATTATACAATTAGTGTCAGAGCTAGAATTTGAATTCAGGCCTTCCAGAGTCCCAAATTCAACATCTATATTTATACAATATATTAAGGTATTTCAGAACCTCAAATTATTGGCATATACTTCTGCCAAAACTTATATGAAGAATTAAAATTAATTTGAAATCTGAAACAAAAATAGAAGATGTTAAATATGTTTGTGGAAATAACTTTGAGAAACAATGTGTCCAAATTCATAAAATTAAATAATAGGGGCAAAGAAGAAGACTCTAGCTTCATAGCTTCTAAAATACATTGGGATCTTTCCTTCCTTTTCTTTCCCTCTCTTAAGACCTACACTATCCTGCAGACAGAGCAGAGACTGATTACATCTTTTCTATCAGAAATGCTAATGAAAAGATGACTCTATAGCAGGGAGGATCAAGAGGGATGCAGGAAGAAATTTAGATTATAGACAAAAATATCAGTAACATTTTTTTAAAGAAAGAAGTTTTAATACACTATTTGGTACTTCCTAAAATCTTTATTTGATGAGCTTGTGTTTTAAGTTCCATTCATGAGACTGAGGAATATTTCTTAGGGCTTTATCCTAGTATAGCATATTTATACTGATATTGTACTTATAGCATCCTAACCATTATATATCAAAGAAATTTGACTAAAAAAGAACAAAAATTCAGAAAAAGACATATACTCTTGCAGAGAAATTTATAGTATACTCAGTTTTCATAATGTTCTACTATATGGAATATTTCCTATTGTCACATATTGTTTGAACATTTCTCTTATGCTGGCATACTAATGACAGTAGACGTCTGTTTTCATTTCTCCCAGTCAGCTGTAATATCATCAACTTTGCCTGAAATGTAGAAAGATGACTCCCGTATTTCAATTCCTGGTCACCACTCTCATTCTCGATCTTGACAGTGGACCTTGTAATAAGATATTTCTTATTCTAATTGCGCTTGTTTAATTTAAACCTGAAAATTCATTTAGTCCAATGAATATTATTATTGGCACTTTGGGAGTTTGTTATTATATCCAAGGACTCAAGGTCCTACTTAATCTAAAAGTTGAGTTGACTTCTTTGAAGAATTGATAAACTCTTATTTAGAAATCCTCTGAGTTCATATTGTTGGCAATCACTTAAAATATATGTTAATTTCCTTCTTTTCCCTTCAGTCTAGAGGTTAGATCTTAGCAAACCTTAGCTAACCTGGAAGCATTCCTATGGATGTCTTAATATCAGAAAAGCAATGAAGAGATGAGTAACAAATGAATGAAAGACCATTAAAGCAATCTTCACTGATGGGAAACTTGTGTTTAACCATAGGATAATATTGGGGGTCATTGATCTAGCAAGACTGTTGAATGCCTGTCAACCTTGTGATGAGATCCTGTGAGCTATATGCAGTGTCAGGCAATCTGTCATCTAGGCAGAGGAAACAGAACCAGGTCAGCAAAAGACCTGGATAAGAAATGATGTGGCTTCTTGTTTTGAATAAATATAACTAATAATTTCCAACTGCACAAGGGAGATAAACAGATGATATTCTCATAGGACTCTGGGAATCACAAATATCTTCAAATCCTTTTCAAGTATAACCATTACAGAAGACTATAAAACTTAAAAGTATTATGAAAATGTTAACAGTTATTCCTGTGTTAAGGGAAGGGTATTTTATTTCTACTCAAAAGTAAATTTGTCCAAATGACTTTTGACAGTAACTCTGTGGCACAGGATAACAAGAGCATTATTATACATATTTTCAGAGAGGCACCATGGCGTATTAGACATAGACTAGAATTCAAAGCCAGAAAGTCTTGGGTTGAATTTGTCTGTCTGATATATATTGACTGTGAGATGCAAGAAAATTCATTTAACCTCTCATTGCTAGAGCCTCATAGATGATAAATTACAGGGAGAGAACTAACTTGAATTAATAGGATCCCACTAGGGATCCCTATACTGAGAAAATAATAAGTCAAGTCCCTGTTCCTTTCCCTTTAGAGCAGAAAAGTGAGGTGACTTGTCTTAGTTTGTACAGCTTGGGTTGTACAGATTTGGTACTCACCTAAGTCTTCTGGCTCCATTATACCACACTCTCTCTCTACCACTTTATGAAGTTGTTCCCTTATCGAAAAATATCTTAAATTTTTGGGCCAAGAACAATCTGAGTTCACAATTTAAGTCAAGTACAAACTAGTTTCAGTGTTTTAGTGGAAATACATAGCCTTGGTGAGGAAGGAATATTAATTCATATGTTAGTATTTTTTAAAATATTTAAACCTCTAAATAGCAAATTCCTATTAGTTTATTAACTAATTTAGCAAATTTAGAAAACTTATCAGTGGACTTTGGAGAGTACTTTCACCTTCAGAAATTATGCAAAACAAAGGAAATTGTGGGAAATTTCTGTCAGATTTGTATAGAAGAAGCATAACCAGGTCAAGAAGAATAAGAGAGTTTAGCCCAAGTAGTAAGGAAGACTTTCTATTCTAACTTAATAGAGGGAAAGGAGAGAAAGGAACAATGAAGGTCCTCAAGCCTTTTTATTAAACTGTGGGATGTGTTGTGATATCTTTAGTTCATTTGTTTTTTTCTAAGGCTCAGTTTAAAAATATTTGAGTGTGGCTAAAGGATAGCATGTCATCTGAAATAGTATTTTTTGAGTATGTATGGGAAGTCAGTATCAGAGTAAAGGACTGAAGCCTTTCTTCTAGGCCTTCTCATACCTGGACCTATTGTACTCTCTAAATACCTGCTCTTGCACACACACATATACACACACACATACACACAGACACGCACAATTTAATTAATTTAAATTTTTTGAGTTCCAAATTTTCTCTATCCCTCTAGTCCATTCTCCACTCATTAATAAGGCAAACAATATATCAATTATACATGTGAAATTATGCAAAAACATAGTTCCATTTTAGTCATAACAATAGTAAGAAAAATAAAGTGAAAAAATTACATTTCCACTTGTACTCAGAGTTCAGTAGTTCTTTTTTCTGTAGGTGAAGGAAGTTTTTCACCATGAGTTCTTCTGAATAATCTTGGATCATTGTATTGAGCAGCAGAGCCAAGTCTTCAGTTGATTATAACTATAATATTGCAATTATATATTCTGGTTCTGTTCACTTACCTTTGCATGAGTTCATATAAGTCTTCCCAAACTTTTCTGAAACTATTCTTCTCATTTTTTAAATAGCACAATAATATTACATCACAATCATATACCATAACTTGTTCATCTGTTCCCTAATAGACACCCCCTCAATTTCCAGTTCTTTGAATCATAGCTTATCTTGGCTTAAAATACCAGTAATAATTTTTTACACAAAGGAAGCTTCAGGAATCAGAGTTAGGACCCAACAGGACAAAGGAGAAATCTAAGAATGCTGAACAATGGAAGTAGGCAGAGTTAAAGGAATGCTATGATAAAGTTCAAAGATTGGATTGAAGTATAACTGATGGGCATATAATTAACACTGAATAAGAGAATACCTAACATGCTCACATGTGCCTGAATGCATCTGGAGACACCTATACTTCCTGACACTTGCTTCATGTTAACTTTTTCAAATCCCTACAAAACCATGCAGCATTTAATAGATGTTTGTGGGAATGGATAAACTTTGGAATTTACATTTTGTATAAATCATTAGACACCAATAAGAGAAATAGTTGTATATCCATTGACAACAATTACTTTATATGTCTTTGGGGGAAAAACTAGTAAAATAGGAAAATGCATTTTGAAATTGCATAAAGCTATTTTTAAAATAATATAAGTCTTCAGCATATTCTAGTAGTGTATTACCACATACCACATATTCTGTTAGTACTAAAATGAACACAGTTCAGAATTTTTAAGAAGTGAGACTGAAAAAGATAGACTTATAATATTACATTATATTTCCATTTTGACCTCACATTTTCAGGCTGTACAAGCATTGGGCTGGTGTATGCTTTTCTAAAATAGAAGAGAGAAAAGTGGGTTGGAAGAGGATTTGCCCATTTTCATAAATGAGCCTTTAATTACACTGAATATTATCTAGGTGATGAAGATTTTTCTCTATAGGACAGACCTTTGAAAAGCTGCTTACACTGTAACTTGTAAATTCAATAAACCAAGTTCAGTCAATAAATAATGACTCAGGTGAAAAGAAAGATTTAAATTCTGAGGGTAAAGTAAGTTAAAATGAATCTTTTTTTTTGAGGGGATGGCATGGCATGAGAAGTTTCTCATCTTAACATCTTATTAAAGCTTGAATCATCTTTACTTCCTTCCTTTCCTCCCCTTTGCTCTGGAAGTCTTTTTTGAAATGTGCAGATAATTTAACATTTAGTAAATTAGGAGGGAGGAGGAATTCAGGAGTCTGCTTAATTGTTGTAAGTGTAATATAAATTCATAAAATGATTCACCTAGGTATTTAATTAAAAATAAATAGCTTTAATAAATAGCTAATATCTATGTATCTTGTGGGATAAAAACAACTGCTCTCTCTCTCTCTCTCTCTCTCTCTCTCTCACACACACACACACACACACACACACACACACACACACACACACACACATATATATATATATATATATATATATACACAACAAGTAACACTGAAGTGAATTGAAAAGTGTAAAGAGATCAAGTCCTTCATAACATGGTATTACTGGTCTGGCAGAAGATCTAGTTCTACTTCTTGCTGCCTGTATAAATTTAAGAAAGTCTTGTAATCTCTCTGAGCCTTATTCAGTTAATCTGAGACAGGTGTATGCTGGTATAACTTCTAATTAAACCTATTGTTAAAATTTCTATGTGAGCATTGTCATTTTAGGAATAGGTAATTGCTACACAAGACTTGATGTTTAGATTTACAAAAGTGTTAATGATAAAAGTGTTTATAAAGATATAAGCATATATATAATATGCACACACAAATGTTTATGAGTATATACATATATGCATATATGTGTATGCACATGCACATTTTTGTGTTTGGGTATATTTTTCTCCTCTTGAGTTCCCTGTTGTAATTTATTTGAATTTAATATGAGTGCAGTATGAGTCTCCAAGAAGGAAGTTCCAATTAGTCTGGAGGCTTAGGAGCTGTAGGATAACAACAACAATAATGACAACAACAACTGTTATTTATATATCATTTTAAGCTTTGTAGACTTCTTGACATCCATTAGTTATTTTGTGTCACAAAATACATGTAACACAGACTCTGGGACATCCCCAAACTCTATTATACTGGCAGATTGAGGCCCTAAAAGGTGGTTAGCAACTTTTTCCCTCAATGGACTAGAGAGAACCCCAAAGTTTTAGCTCATGAATTGCCATCCACCTATCCAAAAGTGTTTCTGCTATTGATTATAAGCTGCAATCAAAAGACAGCCAGATTTAATTAGTTTGACATAGTGGCAGAGAGGATGGTTTCAGTTTGGAGTCAGGAATACCTAAGTACAAATCCAGCCTCACACACTTGTATCATTTCACTTAATTTCTGTCTACCTCAGTTTCCTCATCTATAAAATGAGGATAATAATAGTGCCTAACTCTCAGGGTTGTTTTAAGATCAAAAAAGACAATATTGGTTAAGTACTTTGAAAAGCACAAAGCATTTTATAAATTGTTTAGTTTGTTGTTGGGTTTTTTCTTGGTAAAGATACTGGAGTTCTTGTTTGGTTCTGCACACATATATTGATTGTATCTAGGATATACTATAGCATAATTAACATGTATAAGACTGCTTGCCATCTAGGGGAGGGGGTGGAGGGAGGGAAGGGAAAAGTTAGAACAGAAGTAAGTGCAAGTGATAATGTTGTAAAAAATTAACCGGCATATGTTCTGTCAATAAAAAGTTACAATAAAAAAAAAAAAAAGAATTACAAAACAAAAATGATACTGGAATTCTTTGGCATTTACTTCTCAAGCTCATTTTACAGATAAGGAAACCAAAGGAAACAGGGTTAAGTATCTTGTCCAGGGTCACAGAGCAGGTAAATGGTTGGTTGTTGTACTCTATTCTCAAAGAGGCCCAAAATGACATCATTATGTTAGAATTCAGTTACAATGTGTCTGACTGTAGCTGATCAGACCAATTTTAGCTCAGAATGTTCTGGTACAGTATAATTAACAGCTATCAGCTGAATAAAAGTCTTTTCTCCTTTATGTGACATTCACATGATGTTTCCTTTAGGTATGTTGGAAATAGCTTTCTGCTGTTGTTTTTTTTTTTTTTTTTTTTTTTTATAATGTTCTGGAGCTCTCTTTGCTCAATTTGTCTAGGTTGCCTTAGGCTCCTATTGCAAATGCTTCCACCAGCCATTGCTATCCCAGAGATGCCTACAAAAGACTTATCTCCTCACCCACTGCCTCAGTGATTATCTATCAAGGGGTTAACTGGGACTTCTCTTTCCTTGACATTGAAAACAATTTCAAGTATCTGAGTTCCAAACTGGATTGTTCTTTTATAGCCACAGCATGACTAGTCTCTTTCATAAATCCACATATCTTTCCTATGTAGGGGAATTTCATATTATCTAACAATTTTGTTAGTCCTTTCAGACTGATTAAATACTTACCAGATATAGTTTAATGCCTTTGATTGATTGTTTTATTAGCAAGTTCTCCTGTTTGGTATAGTTACTTTAAATGGAATTAACTCTCATCAAAATGGGGGTGATAATACCTGTCCTGATATCCTATCCAGGGTTGCTGTAAAGATTGCATGCATGTACGAATATATGCATTATGCAGCACATGTGTATACACATGTGTTTATTGCATGTATGGTATAGATATATCTGTTCTCTCTGTCTATTTCTGTCTCTCTCTAAATATATACACATGTATGTGCGTATTAATTCATCCATACACACATGCACATATGACAGCTGGGTACCACAATGAATAAAGCATTGGACCTGGAATCATGTAGACCTGAATTCAAATTTGGCCTTAGATACTTACTAACTCTCTGAGCCTGAGCAATTCTTTAGTCACTCTTTGCCTTAATCTACTGGAAAATGATATGGCAAATACTCCAGTATCTTTGCCAAAAAAAGCCCATCGACAGCATCAATATGCTGTGGCTCATGGGATAATGAGGAGTAGGACATGGCTGAAATACCTACCACCACCACCAATATGTGTGTGTGTGTGTGTGTGTGTGAGTGTGTGTGTGTGTATACACACACACATATTTTATATGTACTTATGTATAAATAAAGAGGGCTTGAAATTTGTAAACATACATACACACGTGTGTTGTAGGTTGTAGAGATGTTTTTGCCTGTTCTCAGAGAGGACCATGACATCAGGAAGGTGATGATATAACATGCAAGTAAATTGGATTTAAGTGAGGGAGGGCTGTGCAAGGTCACTTGCCTCACTTTCTTCTCCAGAGCCCTCTGGGTTCAATGGGCAAATATAAATCAAGACAACTGGAGATGGCTCTGGATGAAATGGGAGACCTTGGACTTTATATTTATACACATTTGCATATATGTATTCATGTGCATGTGTGTGTGTGTATATATATGACATTCTTGCAATGGTTTGTATAACTGCAGAACCAATACATGTGTAAGCTCAAATTTTTAAATGCATGAAATCATGAAAAAGTATGTATTCAATAGAAGTCCCAAATTTATTTTGTCTTTTGTCATTCCCTGTTAATAAGCTATTATTGTATATTTGCCTTTCATCCAACAAGAATTTATGGAGGGCCATAATACTGAAAACTCTACTAGAATTCACAGGGAACAGTAGAGAAATTCAATACATTCAATTTGGGAAACTGTTATTAACAACTGTGTACAAATGTTTGTGATTATGCTGCTAAAAATCACTCAGAAAAAAACAAACAAAAAATTTTTGACTTTAGGAAGTCTGTAATCTAGTAGGGCTGTAATTCTATAGTTCTCCTGAATATTAATACCTCCTATTTGTGTTTATCTACAAGTTACTCTGTAAATATCTTTTTATACATGGTTTTTATATTTATTCTATAAGCTCTTTGACACCAGTTTATATATTTTGACTTTCTTTGTACTTCTAAGTTAGTACATAAATGCTTACTGACATGACTCCTTGATAAGATGTGAACATAAATATCTGTATTAAAAGTCTCACTAAATTGGTGGCTCCCAATATGGCCAAAGATCCATGAGTAGAACTGAATGAATGACATACATCCAGAAATGGATACATAAATAGAGAAATAGCTGCTGAATAAATATGATTCTTTATATGTTTGAATTTTTCCATAAGCATATACATACATGAAATAAAAGCATTACTTAATTTTCTTGGGGTTTTTTGTTTGGATATTTTGCATTTTCCCAACAATGGTTACTATACAATTGTAGGGTGAACTGGAGGGACCAGCATGAAAAAAATTGGGTCACTACAAAGGGGTCATTTTTGAAAAGTTAGAGAAGCATACTAGTCTAGAAATTCAAAGAGAACCTCCTTATTCATGGGTATGAACAAAAAAAATGAGCAGGAGGAACATTATCTAATTCAGAATTTTTTTATATAAATTATCTATCTCCTCAAGAAATGGCTCATTGAGAGTTAAAATTCCTTAGAACAATCAAGGACAGTATTTCACTCCCTAACTCTGGATTCTGTCATGCAAGAAAGAATTTATTTTAAAATGAATTCAAGAAAAAGAATAATTGAAAATATAAGTTCAATGCAGCAAAATAGAATTAGAAATTGATTAGAGACTTAAAAACAATATTATACAGTCATAACAGTCTTAATTTTTTAAAGTTTGACTTTAAAACATCTCAACCTTAGAAAATATTGATCCAACTTTAATGTAAACAAATAAAAATTGAAAGTTATGTCCTGTTTTTGTTGACTTTATTTTAGAAATATTAAAACAGAACATTTAAACAAATTTTAACCATTTAGCAAAAATTATGTGTGTAATAGATATTGGAGAATAGACCAGAAATGTATGCCATAAAAATAAACTTTTAATTTGTTTTGCCTCTCTGATGACAGTTACTTTTGATCAAGCTTTGTTTTGTCACCCAAAGTGATCATATGCATTAACTACCTTCTCCTTTCTTTCTCTCTTTGGGGTTACTATGGGAACAGAACCATGGGTCATACAGGAAATTTGTGAATGTAATTTTCCCTTTACATTTATGACTTTTTTATTTTAAAAAAGCAATTTATCATTGAACCATTACTTTCTTCACCTAATGTTAGATTTCATTCACAATGCACATTCCACATACACAAAGTAGCAAAATGAATGATTAAAAAAATAACAGATGGGAGTTTTGGGGGAGTAGTTTTTCCTTAGGGTTAATAATTTTTTAATTGAATGCAGCTGTTGAAGAAATTTCTGTTGTTATGTATGAGCACAACATTGAAAAGGGATAGTCATATTTTAATATGTTTCAGAAAACTGTATTTGGAGCTTAATTCCCTTACTACATTTTTAAATAACTCCACTACATTCAAACATAATTATGCTGAAAAATAATAAATTGTCTCATATTTAGTTTCTACATGGGGGGAATTCTTTATTTTGAGAGGATAACTCTCCCTCTCTTCACCATTTGGGACACAAATTATCATAAACTCCAATTCACACAAATTATTAAAAAAAACTCTGCTTTTATTCATTGGATAAGAGGTATCATAATAAATTTTTGTTTGCTGTGTGCATATATGTGTCCATGACATATATGTCTATGATACATATATACTATAGATGTATGTGTATATATATATATATATATATATATATATATATATATATATATGTATGCATATGTACACATATATGCAATTATATGTGCATGTATGGCTTTATCTATCTGTAGCAATATTTGTAACTATATAAATGCACAGTGGATAGAGCACTAGTCCAAAAAAAAAGAGTCAAAATCCAGTCTCATATTCTTATTAGCTTTGTGGCCTGAAGTTCAGTTTGCCTTAAGTTATCTCAATGGAAAAATGGAGATATTAACCATATCAACATCCCAGAGTTGTTTTGAGAATGAAATATAATAAAAATTTTAATGTGCACAGTTCTTGGAACATAGTATTCAATAAGTGTTTATTCCCGTTCCTCCTTGCAAAGTCATATGGTCATATACATTAATTTTAATTATGGAAGCAGTCATCTTTCTATTGGTATATCTCATGGCCATTCCTACAGCTGGTCATTATCTGAGATAGCTAAATGGTATAGTAGATAGAATGTTTGATTTGAAGTCAAGAATCTGCGTGAATTTAAATCTGGCTTCAGATACTTACTAGCTGGGTGATCTGGGCAATTCACTTAACCTCTATGCCTCAATTACAATTCCACAATTGTAAAAATAGGGATAGTAAATAGCACCCATTTTACAGGGTTATTATAAGAATAAAATGAGATATAACATTTATGAAGTGCTAGGCACTGCCTGGCACATAGTAACCAAGCTAGATAGATGGATGAATGGATGGATAGTTGGAAAGATAGAAGGATCAATAGATAGATAAATAGATATATACATATTTCTTTCATTAACTCCTAGATTACAGCAACTTCTGATATTGAACCTGAGAAATCTATTGTTTTCTATAATTTCAGTAAGAAAAATGAGCCAGTTTTTACAAATTTATAGGAACAATAGAACTATAGGACAAGAACCTTTCATCTATCAAGGATAATAATAGTGTCAACACAATTTTTAAATGTAATTGTTTATTTGGCAACAGTTTCTAGGCTGTTTGGGAAGCCCATTCTGCACCTGAGGATAACCTACCTTTTCCTTCAAAATTGAAGTGAAAAAAATATAACAATGAAATAAAGGGTCCTGAATGAATGTCTCCTTAGATGTTTCTTATAAGAAAAAAAAAGTGTCAGAGATGTTCTTTTAGGTTTTAAGAACCTGCTATTACTTATGAAAATGGAATTTTCCATAGAGTTTGATTTTGGACCTAATTTAGCTCTTTATACATTCCCCAACTGCTTCCAAGTTGTAATACTTTCTTGTGCAGATCTATAAACACAAGCAAAAAAAATAGTAATAATAACTCAAATGTGTATGCCACTTTACAAGTTGCAGTGTGTTTTCCTCACAAAAACTCTCTAAAAGACATAGTAGCCCATATGTCTATAGTGCTTAAGGTTTATAAACCACTTTTCTCATAACAGTCTTTTGAAATAAGCAGAACAAGGATTTTTATCTCTCTTTCACAGGTGGAAAAAGCGAGGTACAGAGAACTGAAGTAGCTTGAATAAGATTACAAAAAGCTAGGAAATTGATGAGTCATGATTCAGATATTTCAACTGTGAGTTCAGGGTTCTTGGCTTTCCTTTTTACAAATGGTGCAAATTACTGAAATAACATGAAAATGAGTATCCTGTTATAGTGACTATTCTCAAGATTGGTACAGGGCTCAAGAGACATGATTTATATATGTCAAGCAGTTTTCAAATCTTAAAAATGATCTCTAGATGTTAACTATCTTCATCATTGAAGCTCTTCCTTGATTTAAAGACAATGGTGACCAATTAGAACTATATAACCTTACTAAAAGCTTGCTGAATTGAAATACTAACTCTTTCAAGCCAAAAAGAGACTGAATATCTCTAGTTAAGCAATAGTTCTCTCAGAATGATCTGGATGTTTTGAGGTGCCACAAGATCAATACAGGTCAAGAGCATGTTGTGACAACCAAAAAAGTTAATTCATAGTTTCCATGACAAGTGAGGTTCTAGATCATAACTGAAATGTTTATTTAGTGATATCACAATTTATGAAGGACATTGTTAAATTGGGGAACATTTAGAGGAAGGCAGTCAGGATTGTCAATACTTGAAGTTGTTTTCTTTGAAGATAGGTTGAAGGAACTGGAAGTGTTCAGGGATAGCTGGTAGCATGGTGGGTAGAGCATTGGGCATACAGTCTGGAAAACTGAAGTTTAAAGACTACTTTAGACACTAGTTGTAGGACCCAGTGGAAATTATTCACCTGTTTAGCATAGTAATTGGATTGTATTAAGCATTCTAGAAATGCTTATCTTCTTCTCTTCCTAGTTTATTCTGTGGGGGCAGGAGTAGAAAAAGTGGTGCTGAAGGGGGAGAGTTGATGTTCAATCAACTAATCAATAAACATTTATTAAACACTTATTTTATGCTAGACTCTGTGCTAAGCACTTTCCTAAATATTATATTATTTGATACTAACAACATGATAGTTCTTTTGAAGTATTTAAATAACTGTTAAGCCTCTTGATGAGGGTGAAAGAAAATGTAAAAACTGACTTGAAACTTAACATAAAAACAAACAAAAAATAAGATCTTGTCAACTTGTCCCATTACTTCCTGGAAAATAGAGGAAGAAGAAATGGAAGCAGTATCAGATTTTATATTCTTGGACTCACAAATCATTTCAGATGGTTACTACAGCCATGAAATTAAAAGATGCTTCTTGGAAAGAAAGCTATGACAAATCTGGACAGGATATTTAAAAGTAAAGACATCACATTGGAGACAAAGGTCCACAGAGTTGAAACTGTGGTTTTTCCAGTAGCAATGTGTGGCTATGAGAGTTGGACTATAAGTGAAGTTGAGAGCCACAGAATCAATTCTTTCAAATTGTGGTGTTGGAGAAGACTTTTGAGAGTTCCTTGGACAATAAGGAGATCAAATCAGTCAATACTTAAATAAAGTAATTCAGGCTTTTCACTGGAAGGTCAAAATACTGAAGCTGAAGCTTAAATAATTTGGTAATATAACGAGAAGATAGAACTTATTGGAAAAGACCTTGATTTTTAGGAAAATTGAAGGCAAAAGGAAAAGGAGATGGTCAAGGATGAAATGAATACATAGTATCATTAAAGCAATGAACATGAACTTGGACAGACAAAGAGAGTGAAGGGCAGAAGAGCATGGTTGTTGTGGTCTATTGGATCACAAAGAGTTGAATGTGACAATGACTGAACAGCAACATATGGGAGAGAATTTGATTTTATGGTAGGCCCTAGAGGATAGTATTAGGAGTGATGTTTGAAAATTGAAGAGTCCAACAAATAATATTAAGAGAAAGTTTGAACAATTGGAGTTTTACAAAGGTATACCTGGATGCCTTTGAAATCAGAAGGTTCCCCTGATTGAAGATTTCTAAGATGACAGATGATAATTCACCCTACAGCATAGAACATACTAGTTCAGTTACGGGAAGGACTAAAAGGCTTATAAGCTCCCTTTCAATTGTTACATTTTATGAGAGAAACTTATATGTAAATGCACATTTGGATAATAATAGCTTAGTAAACAAATAATTTGAATAATTGTTGCTACTTCAACATGTAGAGAAATACTCTATTGTCAAGCTTCTTAGACTGTGCTTCAAACACATAACTGAATGTGGAGGTTGTGAAGTTATGATTTATTATTAGTAAATGTTTGATTTTTATACTTATTTCATAAACCTATATATCTGGGGTCACATAAAAATTTCTTAGGCAAAAAGGGGTCATGAGTAGAAAAAGTAAAAGAAGCCATGCTCTATGTTCTGTTATAAGATGGGGAAAAAAAAATTAGACTTTTTCCCAGACCAATCAATAAAGTAAATGCTCTTTAAAATTACTAATCATCCTTGCTAAAAATCTTAAGTTAAATATACAACTAATTAAGAGACATCAGAAGGGACTGGTTTTTATAATATAAAGCTGAGGTTGTAAAAGGGAGGATTAACCTGCAGCAGGGAGAAAGCACAGTGATTCTCTTTCTAGAGATTGCATCTCTTGTTATGTGGTTTTCCTCCCAAGGGAAGGCATTTCTGGCACAGATTTTTTTTTTGACATCCTGAAAAGACCCCTGAACTGCAATTTAGCAGATTATTTTATTATTTTAATTTACACCTCTGCTATTTTTTCCCAAAGAATTAGGACAAATTAAGACTTGAGATTTATTAAATAAAGAGCTTTTAACTCTTTATTTGTTATAACTTTATTTGTTAATTTATAACTTAACTTTGTTAAATAAAGATCTTTAACTACACCTAGAGCTCCTTTATCACTCTAAAATACTGTGAGGCAAAGACATTGTTTGGCGAAAAATAGCTAGTGTATATAAAACTTGACACTAATTAGAGGTGGATCCAGGAACATAATTTTTGAAACTTGTTGGAGTATCTCTTCATTTCTCCCCTGGCTGTGCTACTTTGAGAATTCTTTTGACTTTTCCACTCTGTCCCAGGAAGCTGAAATTGGGAAAAATTCATCATCCTGCAACATCTTCAGCCTTGGGACTATATCACTTTACCAGGCTCTTTCTGTATTACTAGAGAGTAGAGAAGGAACACTAAAACCTTCATTTAAAGATAAAGCTAAGCTCATTTCTTATCTTGCTGCACTACTTTGGGCTCTCTCTAGCCTTTCTACTCTGTCTCCATGGTAGGAATTTCTGAAGGAAACTCTTTTCCCCCTATTCCCCATCCTTTACAGGTTCTTTTTGCATGGAGTCTTCTCCCAATAGATTATAATGTCCTTGAGGACAAGGAGTGTCTTTCATTCTTTTATCACCTGTGCTAAGCACTGTGCACAGTAGTGCTTAAAGGATGTTTATTGATTAAGGATTGATTTTATCTCATGCTCTTTTGTGTACTTTCCCTTCATCTCCATTTCTTATAATCTTTATCTTCATTTTATGATCAGTTTAGATACTACTTCCTCTCTAAAGTCTTCCTTACCACTTCTGCTTCCCTTTCCCTTCCCTGGATCCCTACTTAGATATGTGGTTTGCGTATTATAGAAACAGATTTAAAGCTACTATAGAATTTAGAATTCAATCAATTCTCCTTATTTTACAAATTTACAAAATATTGGAGGGGTCTAAGGAATTACTCAGGCTCATACAGTGAGAACTAGAAAACCATTACTCAACAGTGTAGCACAGTGACTTTAAGATCTCATTAAATTTTTGCCCTACATAAGGGAATATTGAGCTTAATTTTTTTTTTGAAAAGCTTATCTTCACATCTTTCCTGGATGTTGGACAGGCTATGTTTTTTCATGCAGTTTCTGCTATTTCTACTTAGGGAAGTATTCTTTGATATATATTTAAACACAAACTGAGTTCAGTATGTGTGATTTAAGAAAACATTAAAATTATCAAGAAAGCCTAATTATTACAGCTCTTAATATATTGATTCTTTATTAGTGAATAAGTAGCCAATGGTTGTTGAAGTACAGTCTCCTTTGCATGACATGTCTTGTGCAGCTAGTCATGAAAAATCACTTTTCAAATTAGAACTTAATAAAAACTTTCCTTCTCTGAACACTAAGCTCTACTCCCTGTGCGATTAGTGGTTTCATTTCTTTCTCAGCAGTTGGGTAATGATTATGGCTCCAGATGCTGCGAGAGTGATAAAGAGATTGATTAATTTCACTTGAAAGGGCATATGTTCAAAGAGAATCCAATCGGAACACCATGAATGAGGATCTGACATCCTTGCTGCAGAGAGCCATACTCCTTACTTGATACCCAACTGATGCTGAAAAAGGCTTCCAAACCAATGTTATTTATCTAGTCAATACATAAAACATTTGGTCTAAGCAACACCCCATAGATATGTCTATCTTGTGTGTATCACTAATCCTGCTTTTGCAAATATGTCTGTGATTTGTCAAAAAAAAAAAAAAAAAAAAAAGGATATTTGCATTCTGCCATGATATGGTACTTTGCTGATCAGCAGATCTAAGGGTGCTATTTAAAAGCATAGATGCATATAGTACATATGAAATGAAAAAAAAAAAAAAGACACTCCACAAACAGTACCTTAAGATGTACTTTGAAAATTACAATATTACCTTAAGTGAAATCTTTTACTATAACTTCATTCAGATTAAGAACAAAATCTGGCATCGTGGCATTTTTTACCTCAGCTTTCTAAGCTTGCATTTTTCCCTTTCCAAGGGCATTATCCTTATTAAAAAAACAAAACAAAACAAAACAAAAAAACAAAAAAAATATTTTTCTCTACAATATTTCTGATTCCTTTTAACTTTAACTTTGTGTTTTATAACTTTAAAGTGATTTCTTTACTTGTTTCAAGTTTATTTAAAGTTTGCTTTTAAAGAACACCGACAGTATAACATAGTTGCTCTAAATATCATGAACAATTACTTGGCTTGTTTTTAGGTGGAGAAAAACAAAAGGAATTTTGGCTATTACCTTAGTGAGTATATATCTCTATTATTTAACAATACTAGTGTGGCATAGTTTTTTAAAAAGTACTGAAATGGGAACTTGATTCTATCATTGACCTTGGTATTAACTAACTGAGTTGCCTTGGGCTAGTCAGAATAATCTTTCTATTTCTGGTATAAAATGATGAATTTGAATTATTATTTACCACTCATATCTAATATTCTATAGTTCTGTAAAGTTGTTTTGCTTTCAAGATTATTTTTATATATAAACATATTAATAAATATATTTGGATTTCCCCTCCCTTCAAAATTAGAGATTTACTCATTGGTAATATGGACATATAAAAACACTTATTTCTATAGCACTTGATGGTTTACACACTACTAAAAATGAATTTATAGTGCAGGAATTATTCCCATTTTACAGATGAGGAAAGTGAGATGTAGATAAGGTAAATGATTTACACGTGATCACAGAACTCTGAAGGTTTGTGTGGCACCCAAATGTGGATTATTTTTTACACAAAGCACTTAACCTGTAAAGATTAGTATAAGAACACTTAAGAATCATTTATGATCATCTCTTTTCTCAAGGACATAGTGTATTCATATTCCTTGGACCTACATCTCATATAGATTTTAGTACATTAGAAAACAGTGTTTGAGAGTTATTATGGGGTTCTGCACATATTTCTGCACATAGTTAAGTTCCATTTTCCATGTCCTAAAACTGATCTATAAAGTATGAAACACAACAAAGTTGAATATTGCATCTCTCCCCTCCCCAGGTTATTGAGTAAAGTGTACCATGAATTGCAAAGAATCTGGTATACCTATCCAAAGATATTTTGGTATAAAATCTTTTGGGAAAGACAAGAATATCAATAATTCTAAAACTTTTTGAAAATTTCAAATTTAACTTGGCAGTTTTCAGTGTGTTTAAACAAATTTCAATTTAAGTGTTCTGAAGAAGACAGTGTGATCTCTAAAAGATGGAGAAAGGAAGAACTGGGAAAGGTCACATAAGAAGATTTTTGTGATCCTTTAATAATTTGACCATTTAGAATAAAATCTTTAAGATTATTGGAAAAGGGTGACTTTAGCTCTATTAATCTTTTTGATATTTTCGAGACATTTAAATTCAGGATGAACTTTGACAAGAAAAGGTCCCTAAGAATTCATTTTTATTATACTTAGGAAAAGAACTCAATGATATCTGCATATTGTTTATAAAATGAATTTGGTTAATAGATGATTTTTTTATGATCTTTATATATTAATCTGGACATTTTTTGTTCAAGTAATGTTCAATGGTGAATAAAAATATAAAAATTATTACTGCTTTTTTACCTTTCTTAATATCTTTGATTTGTTTGCTTTTGATTGATTTTGAAATAGATAAGCCAGTTTTCAGAGCATTTAAAATGATTTAATTAATACAGATCACAAAGCAGATTTTAAGGTCTATTGATACACTATGCAGAGTAAACTGGTGAACAGATGCAGGGAATATGCTGCAGACAGTTGATGCCTTTGTATTGGCCAGTAAGCTACACATTTCCCTATAGATCTTCAATTCAGAAGGTCAAAGGGTTGAATTTAATGGTGGTACTTAATCTGTGATCATCTGGGATGAGTACAGGAAAGACTCATAATGAATATATAGTGGTTGTTAGGAGTTTCTAACTAAGAAAATGGAGAAAAGGACAAGTTCATGACATACAGAATGTGTAGATGCATGCTACAAAATGAATTATAAGCATTTAAATCACGATGTTCAATATTGATCTCTTTGCTAACATCAGTAATCACTAAATATAAAAGTTTTACATAATGCATGATTAAAGATATGATATATATGTATGTACATATGTATATGTACATATATCTGTACACATGTGTGTATATAATATATATCATATGATATTTATAGGAACACAAATTATACATATCTGTCTAATTATATGCAGATATGTGTGTACATTTACATATGCATGAATGTGTATGTATACATACATTTTACATATATATGCATATATGAGGGAGAGAAAGCGAAAGAGTGAGAGTGAGATAGAGAGAGAAAGAGAGAGAGAGAGAGAAAGAAAGAGAGAGAGAGAGAGAGAGAGAGAGAGAGAGAGAGAGAGAATTTATGCACTCTAGTAATGATAATGGCAGTTCTAGGATCCCTAATTCTAGTTGTTCTGAAGTTAGGGTTAGCATATAATATATAGTCACTAATATTTTCATAGAATAATAATGTTAGAAGGGACTTTGGAAATTATTTCATCCTACTCTCATTTTATAGATGGGACAATTCTTTTTTAAAAGTTGAAATAATTTACCTAATGTCACATAGGTCAGTAAGAGCAAAGCCAAGATTAGAACCCATTTTTTCTTGATTCCTATTCTATGATGTTTATTTTTTTAAACCTGCCTTAAAAAGCTAATGCATGTTTGTATTCCAGAAGTTATAGACCAGTGATAGTAACAATAATCTCTTTTTTACCTTCCCAGTTGAAAAGATTTAACAATTTTTGTTCCCTACTGATCTATTTCTCAGCTTTGTTTTCTATCTGCCTTTATTTCAAATCTCTTTAGCCAGTTTTGTAGACCGTCAAAGGTGAACGAAAATCTACTCCCACTCCTCATTTAACAATATAGAGCTTACTATTTTGGGTTTCTTTTCCATTCCTGTGGTTCATTATAATTTTACTAAAATTTTAAGATTGATAATAGTATTTGACTTCATGCAAAGTATCATATTAATTCTACCTGACACTAAATGTTTGCTATAGTAAAGTGAATAATCAGTGTTAGTGCTTTAAAAAAATTGATGCTGATTTTGATTTTGCTAATTATAGTAAATTGAAGTAAAGTAGGTTTGGAGAACTTGGATAAAACAAAGAGAAATTTTTGTTGCAATTTGTGAATTCCTGATTATCTATGATAATGCAGGCAGATAGAGACTTGGCTGTTACACAATAGAAAACATACTGGTCTTGGAAATTATTAAAAAAAATTTCTGAAGAGTAGCCTTTCTAATTGGTTTTTATTTATATGAATATAAAAATGATTTTATTTCCAAAACTCATAGGATATAATGGCACATAGATGTAATGGTGGCATAACAGATAGTGGGGAGAGTAAATACAGAAATAAATTAAGCATTTTTTGGATAATCTATACATAAATGATTTGATATTGATTATATCGTTAGGATTTTCTTATCCTTATCAGTTATAAATGGAGAAAACAGGATGAAATAGACAAACTTATCCATATCAATAACAAGAATATCAGATCATTATATTTTTCTTTAGACTGAGAAATATAGGATTAGTTGGCTACTTTTCTTTTTTTTTTAATTTGCAATTTTTTTTCACAGTATATATGCATGAGTAATTTTTTTATAATATTACCCCTTGTATTCATTTTTCCAAATTATCCCCCCCTCCATTCCCTCCCCCCGATGACAGGCAATCCCATACATTTTACATGTGTTACAGTAAAACCTAGATACAATATATGTGTGTAAATACCATTTTCTTGTTGCACATTAAGTATTAGATTCCGAAGATATAAGTAACCTGGGTAGATAGACAGTAGTGCTAACAATTTACATTCACTTCCCAGTGTTCCATCTCTGGGTGTAGTTATTTCTGTCCATCATTGATCAACTGGAAGTGAGTTGGATCTTCTTTATGTTGAAGATATCCACTTCCATCATAATATATCTTCATACAGCATTAAAGTGTACAGCAATCTTCTGGTTCTATTCATTTCACTCAGCATCAGTTGATGTAAGTCTCTCCAAACCTCTCTGTATTCCTCCTGCTGGTCATTTCTTACAGAACAACAGTATTCCATAACCTTCATATACCATAATTTACCCAACCATTCTCCAATTGATGGGCATCCATTCAACTTCCAGTTTCTAGCTACAACAAAAAGAGCTGAGTTGGCTACTTTTCAATATTATAATAAAGTCATTTGAAAGGAATTGTTGTTTGCCATATAAGATTCTGTTAGGCAACATTATGAGGAGGACACTCAAACCAGTCATAACTTTGAGGTTCCTTCAAGTTGTTTTCCTACCAGTTCTTTATAGGATCAATTAACTCATATACAAAAAGAAGCCCAAATAGTATTATATTGAATAATCATAAATTTTGTCTCATGAGATAACTACCATATTCTCAAAAATTTGATGGCTAATCAAATCAGTTAATCAGAATACTTGGATACTTAGTTGTTTTCCATCTGATTGTTTCTTTTGTGAAAAAGTTGATAGGTTTTTAATAAACTTTTATTCACCTTCAGTGATCTGATTAAGACAAACTGCCCATTGTAATGAATAGATCTGAAATAATCCAGATTGCAAACCCCCAATATAAAAGTATGAATATTCAGTCTGATCTGTCTTTACTTACACCTTAAATTAATTATTTTTCTAATTGATATTATAGTTATTGGTACATCTCTCAAATACTGTATCAAGGCCTACTCATAGTACCTAGCAATACTTAGTACTTAATAAGTGATTATCAAATTGAAATGAATTGGAAACCACAAGTCTAAAATTTGTTGTAAATATGTTGAAAATTTTGAAAACTAATTCCCTTTTTTCTAGGAAGAAATGGCTTCCTTGGTCAAATGTCAAATATTGACAAATTGTTTTTTTTTTTTTTTTTTTTTTTTTTTTTTTTTTTTTTTTGTCTCTTGCCTTGAAAAAAGCAACTCTTCTTTTTACTTGCCTATGAAGATTTGAGTTTGGGAGGTTTACATTTTTCTTTCTCCAGCTGAAGAGCAAAATACTACTTATATTAAACAACAGGAAACCTATTCGGGTACAGTATTTTAGGTATTAGTGACATCACTGAGAGCAGTCAAAATTCAAAATTGAGCAGATATACTCAGTGTAGGCATATGTATCTGAAGGTTTTATATTTGTACAAAAATTTAGTTGCTTGATGTTATCAGTGTTTTGTGTTTTACTTTTCAACTGAATTTTATAGTGAAAACCTTGGGCAACTTTGATAAATTGCCTTAAAACGAAAAGAACAATAATTTATCACAGCTAGAGACAAGATCTTGCAGTCCAATCCTTTCATTTTACATATGAGGAAACTGAGAGCCAGAGACTAGATCCTATAAAGGATACATTTTTGATAGTTATAATGATTACCATAATAGCAGTTTCCAAAATGAATCAATGTGAGGCAAAGAGAGAGAGAGAGAAAGAGAAAGAGAGAGAGAGAGAGAGAGAGAGAGAGAGAGAGAGAGAGAGAGAGAGAGAGAGAGAGAGAGAGATGTTTACCCTATTATGATTATCTTTCACAATCTGAGTCCATTCTTTTTACTAAGGAAATGGCGGTGAGTTTGATCTGTCTTTTAGGTAAATTAAAATATGTGGATCTATTTTAGGTTGTATGTTTTACCTGGGATTAAAAATTTGTGCAAGACAGGATTTTATTTTCAGATACTGTTGGAAAAAAATGAGCACACATGGCATAAATGTGAAAAATTATGAGTTGTACAAACTTGTCTTTGTAAATATAATTCAATATATTAAATCAAATTCATTCCTCTAAATTTGAGGTTCAAGTTAGCATGTCTTCATAGGAAAACCCTTTCAATAGTCTGTAAGCCAATAAAAAGAGATGAACTTTTGATTTAGGAGTTCTCAAGATCTTAAAAATAATCAACTAAATTCAACAATTATTTAACTATCTATCATGCCTTTTGAATTCCTAGTCCCCTTATCATATAGATAGTTATGCTCAACCAAATCTCAACTTTTGATCACTCCCACCATTCTTTATATTCACAAAGATAGAAACAAAACAACATGCAATCATTCTGACTATATCACTAAAAATTTAATTACACAATTGTAAATAAATCTTTATTGTTGCAAGATAATTCTCCTATGCTTGCTTTATCAGTCATCTATCCCTCTCTCTATTCATTCTGATCCGTATCTTGTCACTGGCCTCAGATGCCTCCAGAAGAGAAAATGAGGTTCTTGACTTTGCACAGCACTCCCTCACATAAATCTAACTCACTTGCATGTTATGGTATCACCTCCCTGATGTTATGATCCTCTTGAAGAAGAAAGGGCAAACAAGTATCCCACTCTCCATAACAGCTCTTTCAAAAGTATACATCCTTCATTAAAATTTCCATGTTCAGATAGTTTCTATCCATCCCTTTTGTTCCAACAGATTGCCTCCTCTTTCATCTCTGCTCTTTCATTTATTTTCAAACTCTCCCTCTCAACTGACCCATTTCCTACCATTTACAAACATTTTTATGTTTCTTCTATCCTGAAAACAAAATGCAAATAAGGCTCTCTACTATACTACTTTCTTTCCTCTTAATCTCTTCTTAAATCCTTACAATGTGGCTACTAACTTTTATCATTCCACTGAAACTGTTCTCTCCAAAGTTACTACTGATCATATTTTCCCACATTCTCCTTGACCTCTTTGAAGACATTGACAAGGTGAATTACTCTTTCCTCCTTGATACTCTTTTCTCTAAAGAATGAATGGATGAATGAATAAAAAGTGTTGGGAATTTAAAGACATAATGAAATAACTATTTTTTCCCCTCAAGATTCTTTTTTTCCAGGGAGAGAGTAACAGTACATGTATACAATAAGTATGATAAGATCTTTTTTTTATTTCTCTCTCTTTTTTTTTCTCTCCTTTCTTTCTTTCTACCTTTCTTTCCCTCCCTCCTCTCTCTGTCTGTCTCTTACACACAAATATATATATATATATATATATATATATATATATATATATATATATATATATGTAATATACACATATACATCAACATATATAAATATTACACATGTACATATACGCATAGACATTTCCTATAGGAGAGAATACATTTAAGTTACAGACAATAGCTTGGATAATAGGATGGAGTTGGGAGATAGAATAGCATGTATGTGAAATGGTTAGTAAGTCAATTTGACTCAAATAGAAAACATACAAATTAGAATAATATAAAAATAAAACTGAAAAAATAAGTGACTTCCAAGTTATGTTGTTTTCATACAAACCCAACATTCCCTCCCTCCAAATTATATTACCTCTCAGAGACCATTAGAAAGTTTAAAATTACATTAAATTAACCTAGTGAGATCACCTTTGGTCCCCTTTTCTGAGCTTAATGGTTGATTGAAGGGATGGACAAATGTGGAAGTACAAATGTGATGTAGTCTTTCATGGAGGAACTTCTTATAAAGAAGATGAGAAGCTATATAAAATATCATTCTCTTGTACTCCAACTTCCTCAGAATTCAGATGTATTACCCATATTAGCAGTAATCTCACCATATTTTTCCCTTAAATATTTTTGTTGTTGATAATGTAGATGGTTATCAAAAAGACTTTAGAAACACAATTTAGTTATTAATTTTGTATAAACACAATTTGAGAGCATCACTCTAATAATTAATGACCCAAGAGATAAAAACGAATAAAAAGATTGCTGGTTTTCCTTTAATTCAAGTTCCCATTATGTATGGAGGAAAATCAAAAGACTATATATTTTTGTTGATTTTTGTTTAATAATTATAAATTACAGAAAACATAAACAGGATTATGGAATTTTTCTGAAATAGCTAGAGAATTTTTTGTTTTAGCAATTTTGACCATCAATGTAAATCTTTTAGTCTGATTTGGGACCAAGAAACACATTGGCCTTGTGACAAAAACGTGAGTTTGTTTTCCTCATCATGTCAGGCTGTTTGATGCTTACTGACATACCTTTCCTAGGGTGTATGACCCATGTTCATGCTGAAATTGCTTTTTAAAAGCAGTTCATTAATAATTCTTTGATCATCTTGTTGTTTAACAAAATTGATAAAATTACCTTGACTGTTTCTTTCTAATAAAAACCTTTCAGTGTACCACTGGAGATTTTATTGATAAACTCTCCCTTAAGCATACATCCAAATTAAATGTGAGAACCTGCAGCTAAAAGAAATTGCTTCTAGGCAATGATTCACAAGGATGAAAAATCAATACTAGTTTCATTAAGGAACAAAGGAAGTTTATACATGCTCTCTGCTTTCTTTATATCAAAAGGAAGGGAACCATTGTTGATTTTTTGATTATTTCCTCTTACATTAATATTTTTTCTACAGGAAAAAATATCATTTCCCCAAATCTATTTCATTTCTTATACAAAGCTATTCTTTCCATTAAAAAGCCCATCATTATTTTTAAGACATCTGTTCCTTATAATGAATGCATAACATGAATTAGCATGAATAAGCACCTCATGACTTTAAAATACTTTCTGTCATGTTTCTGACATGGAATAGGTTAAATTTAAAATTTCTGTTGCCACACACTGTAAAGGTCCAGTCGTCTCTAAGTTATCCTTCCAGACTGCTATCTCAACTCAATCTCTCAGCCAGACTAGTCTCTCATTCAGACTAACTCCTTGTCCTACTGCCCTCCTCTTTTATCCTAGCAGAGAATGGGCTAGTGAGAACTCAATAGGGTTTGTGAGTAATACTTCAACCAATGAACTTGCTCCTCTTAAAGGTGCAAACTCTTTTAAACATGTAAACTCTCCCCCAGAAGTCCACAGGTGCAAACTCCTTTCAAAGGCCTGAAACAAAGGTGTGAATTCTGAGCTAGAGAATTGTTTAGACAACCTGAGTTCTCACTTTGTAATCCTAACAACACACCTTTCAACAAAACTCTCTTCCTGTTTCCTTGGAATTTAATATCCTAAAAGTGATCATTTTACTTGGTAATTAAAATGATGTCTTTAAATATAAAATGAAATTATCTCCTAAACTTAATTTCTAAAGAATAATTTTATCTATTCTTTTGGTTTGAATAATAATAATGACTAACATCTATACAGTGTGTCAAGTTTTTTTCAGTGTGTTTTATGTATATTATTTCATTTGAATTCCCTAATAACCTTCTACGTAACTATTATTTGTATTTATTATTATTGTATGATGCTCCATCTTGGAGATGAGGAAACTAAGACTAACAGAATTTATTATGACTTGCCCAAAGTCACTAAGTTTTCAAGTTCTTGAATGAGAATTTGAACTAAGAAGAGTGGTATAAGAGTTTACAGGGAAAATAAACTTGGTTTTTAAATATCTTAGATACATTAGGAGTGCATTGGTAATAAAAAACTCTTGTGATGTACAAGGTTTCTGTGTAAAGAATTTTAAAGTTGCCTTAAATGTCTATACATCAGATTCCACATTCCAAGTATTTAAACATTAAAAATATTCCAGTATTTAAATACTAAGGAATCATTTTAGATTGAAGTATATAATCCATTTTTTTCTTTTTCCATCTTATTGTAAAATACATTTGTGGAATACATTTATTTTCCACAGACTAGGTAATCAAGACACACTCACTACATAGAAACAGGGATTTATCATAAAATTGCCATGAGCTCTGTAGTATCATTTGTAAATTTGGTGATAGAATGATGTTACCTTAGAAATAGCAGCAGGCAACTGTGTTGAATAATACTGAAGAATCATTCAGTGACTATATTATAAAATATTGTTATAGAGTCTCCTAAAAGTCCAAGTGGCCATTACATATCAAGGAACTATAAAAACAATTTTATGTACACAGTAGGTGTTCAATGCTTATTTTAAATGATGACATTGAAATTGGCTTGAATAAAATAGGAAATAGAAATCTGTATTCCCAGATTTGTTTCAAGTATATAAGTCTATCTATACCATGCAGAAAAGTTGAGGCAAAGGGCAATGATATATATCCCTGTCTCTTCAGACTTAAGTAAAACATGAGACAATAAGTGAGGAAAGTTATGGAATAAGTCTCACTGGTTCTTTATCCTATTACTGTTTTTGACCTAACCTTGTTAAAATAAAAGAATGAAAATATGGTGCTAGCAGCCAATCTATGATCATGCTGTATCTATCAGTGGAGAGTCATAAAAATGAACCAGAATTGAACATTTCAATATAACTTATTGCATGGCCTCAGTATGAACTTATATGTTTCCTACAAATGATTTTCAGAAAGCCAGATGAATGCATTTCTAGAATGGTACCTATTCATTTATGACAATTTTCCCTTTGAAATTACTTTCCATTTTATGTATTGGTATATATGCTCCTATAGTGGTCAGAAAAAGTTATACAAGGACATTCTCAAAGTTTCTTTTGAGAACTTTAAAACTGATTGCATGATATGGGACACAATGGTACAGAACCACCCAGCATGGTATATATACTCTCATTAGAGAAGATACTGTGTTCTATGAACAAAGCAGAATTGAAATTGCTCAAAAGAAACATGAGATATGAAAAGTCAGAGAATCCATGTAAAAACCTCATATGGACTATTTGTGTCTGACCTGTGATAGAGAATATCCAATTCATATTGGTCTGATACAATTGGATGCGTTGCACTTTGATTGTAACATTTTGACTCTAACAGAACAAAAGACAACAACCATTCAATGTTAATACTAAGTACCTACTATGTACCAAATATTTTCAGATGTCTGTTCCTTAATGTTTCCAGTCCTACATCCTCATCAATAAAATTTGAAAAGCTTATTGAATGGAAAAGTATTTTGCAAATGACAACTCATGATATAAATGAGAATTATGTCATCTCTCAGAGCCTGTTTCCCTTTTCTCTCAGCTGAGGGAGTTAAAATTTTACATCCCCTTCCAAATCTGAATCTTATAATTTTGTTATCCTATGAGTTTACTCAATGTAATTTCTGAAGAATCAAAGGAGAGGGGAAGCATTTTAAAAATTACTATGAAAAGTAAAAATTATAAAAAATAAGATAGTAAAATAACACCCTATAACAAGTTATTTCCTCTTATATAGGTATAGAGACAAATCTTACTTGTGATTTAGTATGGGGAAAAGGAGGTAGCATAATGTGTTTGTTTTTTTTAAATAAGCAATTGATCCTCAAATTCTAGAGCAAATGAAAGTGGACATTAATGCCATTTCTATATTTTACCTTCTCTCCCTCTCTTCTTGACTTCATTTTCCTTTCTCTTGGTTTCATTTTATTGCCATTTCTTATTTTATTAGTATTAGTATCTAAATTATTGGTTTCTTCACCCCCTAAACCCTGAGGCATTGCTGTTCATAGGTGGTATCTAGTTTGTAAAAATGACATATTTTGATGCTTTCTTATGGCAGTTGGTTTTACTATGATACTGTCTCTTGAATCACAAATCCAAATATTATGTAACTCACTCAGTCATTCAACTAACATTATTGAGCACCCAACTGTGTGCCTGGCAGAATACTCGGCGTTTTTACCCATAATAAGCATCTGTTCAGTGCTTAAGTGGTAGGTGCCTCCAGACTTTGTACTGCCTAATGGACTCTCCAACACCTCTCTGTTGTTGAACAGTGATTAGTATACAGATTGGGACAGATTTGGTTTCAGTTCAGTCTGTTCCCACAGATGAGGCCTTCATATGATCACATCAAATAAATTATTTAAGGTACAGCATCTATGTAACCTGAGCCATAAGCAGAGCTTGGCCCGCCTTCTGTTCTATCACCCTGGAGGACACTTTATTTTTGAAAGGAAATAGTCTATCTTTCTAGCTGACATCATTATAGTCATAAAAATTCAAATGTGCCCTGAGCAGTTTCCTTACTTTTGTGTAAAGTCTCAAGTACCATAACCCATCATTTAACATCTTCTAACTGAAACATAATAGTTTGGGATTAAGGGGGAGGGACAACATAGAATAACTCATTGTGCTTGCAGAGCAATTTTGTATATTAAAGAAGGAGCTGGTATTTGGAAACCTATACATCTTGATTCAATCTAAATATTCAAGATTTGTTATTCTGTATATGATTTTACCTCAGTTGTCATTTTAATCTTATGCTTTGAGAGCTGGAAATAGCATTTAAAACTACTCTTTTGGAGGTGAAAAAAATTAGACATGTACTGTTTGTTAGTTTCAGAATCACAATCCTAGTTAGTAGCAATACCAAATCTCAAACGCAGGTTTCCCTCTTCCTATCCCAGTGTTTTTTCCACTGTCATAGAGGCCTTCATAATCTTCTTTTAGTAAAGAAATAAGACCTGAACTCTCTCCTTTTTTTCTTTCTCTGCACTCAAGTTTTGCTGAATTGAAAATTGAAAAGGGAAAGAAACTAAAGACATCGACATTTTCTTCTCGTTGAATCACCTTGCCATATATAGTTATTATACTCCAACTATTCTTATCCTTTTCTGGTATAAAAAAAAAAAGATCTTGTCTCAGGGTTTGCAGTTTTCCCCCCACCTCTGCATGTAATGAAGACCTTGGGAAGAACCCTGGAAAGTGACAGCATCCCTGAAGCTAAAGGTCTGATAGTAATAGACCCTGTTCTAAAAGGGTTTATAACTCATGCTATTTGTAGAGAAGAATAACACAAAGTGCTAAGAGCTTTGTTATTTTCTTCTGTGGAAAAAATTTTCTGTATTGAGGTAGTTGTGACTAGATTGGTCCTTCCAGGGTCGAGGAAAGGGCGAGGTGGGGAAAAACTCATGCCCTCCCCACACACATACAGGAAAATAATTACATTAAAGAAGCTCTGGTATCTTCTTTTTTGACTATTCTTTGTCACTCTACCAAAGGACTGTACATATAATGAATTAAATGTGTAAAATTTTTAGCCTAGGATCCTCCCTTGGGTATAGATGGATAGATTTCAGTGAGTTTGTAAACTTGGATAGAAGTATACATATATATATATATGTGTGTGTGTGTGTGTGTGTGTGTGTGTGTGTGTTTATACATGTTTGTATGCAATATGCATATACACATTTTTATATTTATTTTATTAAAGCTTTTTATTTACAAAACATATGCATAGTTAATTTTTTGACCCTTGCATACATAGCCTTCTGTTCCCCTGCTTCCCACCACCTCCTCCCTTACATGGCAGGTAGTCCAATACATGTTAAATATGTTAAAATATATTAAATACAAGATATGTATACATATGTATATAGTTACCTTGTTGCACAAGAAAAATTGGATCAAGAAGGAAAAAAAACTGAGAAAGAAAACAAAATACAAGCAAACAACAACAGAAAAAGTGAGAATGCTATGTTGTGGTCCACACTCAGTTCTCAGGGTCCTTTTTCTAGGTATAGATAGCTCACTTTATCATTGAACAATTGGAATTGCATATACACATTTTGTTACTAATCTTTAATTTCCTTTGTAATTTTATGTATTTCATTATATGCATTTAAAAACTTTACTTTGTCAAAGGAATCACTAGAATGAGAAGTTTTCACCAGAATGGGAAGGGGCTTCATGATAGAAAAGAAATTGAAGACCATCCCATAATATTGAAAATATGGGATAATTATGGTGATCAGAATTCCTTTCAGTAACTTAATTCTTTTCAGATGGGAGTCTGTCTCAAGCTTTTTGTAAATGTCTCACTAAACTTCATGTATTTTATCTATTTGAACTATATATACTTTATTAAACTAAACTTAGAATTTTTAAAAACAAAACAAGCTTGAAAAGAACTTTGTTTTTAATCACTTAAAGTAGTGCTTATAAAGTCTGAGAGACAAACAATATCCCAAAGGAGAAAGTCTTAAAAGTGTCTTTTAGGCCACATTTATTAACTCATTGACAATATAATAGCCTCACTCATTTTTCCCTCTCCTTTCTTGGTGATCTCATCAGATCCCCTGGGTTTAATTATTATCTCTAGGTAGATGAATCCCAGATCTATATATCAAATTCTCCCCTG
Organism: Sminthopsis crassicaudata; assembly: GCF_048593235.1. Taxonomy (NCBI): domain Eukaryota; kingdom Metazoa; phylum Chordata; class Mammalia; order Dasyuromorphia; family Dasyuridae; genus Sminthopsis; species Sminthopsis crassicaudata. The sequence goes on from NC_133619.1 coordinate 377,122,467, forward strand.
AGGTCTAATTCCATATCACCAAGTCCATATTGTATGTTTTATACTCAATATCTTGATGATATCTCAACCTCAGCTTGCCCAAAATAGAACTAATAACCTTTTGCCCAAATCCATTTGCATTAGTTCTGCCTGAGCTACCACTTCCTTCCAATCATTTGGATTCTCAACATTGATATTATTTCTTTACCCTTACTCTTATCATATATATATATATATATATATATATATATATATATATATATATATATATATACACAAATCTTCACAATATCTGCCATACCTGTATAGTTTCCTCCACCATCCCATTTCAAGTTCTTAGCTGTTCTCACTTAGGTTCTTTTTGTTTGTTTGCTTGTTTTTGTCATAGTTTCCAAATTGGTCTCCCTCCCTGCTCCGTCCAAGCTATATTTCATACAGCTACTAAAGTGATGCTCATAAGAACACGTCAGTAATGCCTCTGTACCATATATTGTCGTGCCTCCCTTTCAATTCTAGGATCAAATATTAACACCTTTGATTTTTAAAGCCCTTGACAACCTAGATTCAGCATTCCTTTCTAATCTTATTATATATTACTTCCCTTCACACATTCTACATTTAAACAAAATTGGTCTTCATGCCACTCTATCTTCTGTCTGTGCATTCTCAATCAACCAAACAATATTCTTTTATTAAGCATTTAACATGTGTCAGACCATGCTAAGCACTTTGTAGACATTGTCCTTCATGCCTGTATTTTCTCCTCTGCTTCTTAGAGTTCCTTGCCTCCTTTAAAAATCAGTTCAAAATGAATTAATTACATTAAGCTTTCTTGATTTTCCCTCCCCATTGCCACTAGTGATTTCTTCCTACAAAAAACAAACACCCCCCCCAAAAAAAAACCAAACTCTTATATTAATTTTGTGTGCAAGCATGGGCACATATATGTGCATGCACATGCACACACACACACACACACACACACACACACACACACACTGTGTCAATACCCACAGAGATTAAATTTCAGTTAAATAAAATAAAAAAAGTAAATTAATGAGTGCATGGTTACAATTAGGACTTATTGTAGGGAAATTTGGAAAGAAGTCACAGTTTTGCTACACTGATTAATGTAATCCTAAATGTAAAATATAAAAAAAATATGGCTTTTTGCTATTTAAATCTTACTCTCTAGTCTTCCTTGAAAGACTGTAAGCCCCTTGAAGACAGACATTATTTTCATAATCTCCAGGGACTAGTGTAAAGCCTGATAGGAACTAGGTAAAAAGTAAATATTCATCTACTAATTCTCTTCCTGTAACCCTTGATATAATAGTAAAAGTTGTTTAAATGACCATAAAAAATAAATATGAAACTAGCTTCATTCAAAACAACATTCTATTTCATTTTTCTATGTACTAGATTTCTTTCTCCCCTCACTCCACTTTAGTGCAGGCATTATTAACTACTCATATAGAGTATTATAATAATCACTTTATAGGTTTTATTTATTTTAACCTGCTACATTTTTATTTCACACATTTCCCTCTTTATACAGTGTAAATCTAGCATGTTACTCCTTTGCCTAAAAACTTTAAATGGTTCCCTATTGCTTACTAAGTGCTATTTAACTTTTTCTACCCATCATTCAGGGCAGCTGGTAGTGAAATGGAAAGAGTAGGAGGCCTAAAGTCAAGGAAATTAATGTTTGTGAATTTAAATCTGGTCTTAGATACATACTGTCTGAGACCTGAGTGAGTCACTTAACTCTGTTTCAGTTTTCTCATTTGTAGAATGAACTAGAGAAGGAAATGTCAAATCACTTCAGTATCTTTGCCAAGAAAACCCCAAATGGAATCATGAAGAGTTGGACAAGACTGAAATGACAGTTAGTCATTCAGGACTCTCTTCAAAATAGCACTGAGTTCCTATTCCAGACTCACCTCATGTTTTTTCTGTTCTTTTTACTCTGGACAAATTCCCTGACTTAGAAATATAACTTGAATTCTCATACTTTTGTTCTTACTGTTGAATACACCTAGCTAGTGTTCCTTTCCATGACTACTCTATTGAATTTAAGAACCCAACTCAAGTATCAGAAAAGAAAGAAAAGATAAAATGAGAGAATGAAAAAGAAAAAGAATAATTTTTGAGGCAGTCATCATCTTGTTTGTAATAGTTATTTTTTCTGCCTCTATCAACTTTCAAAATTATTGACTAAATTAAAAATTCCACCTGACTCATTAGCACAGATTAAAATTTCAGTTAATTGAAATAATGAAAAGTAAATGAATGAGTGCATGATTGCTCTTATTGTAGGGAAATTTGGAAAGAAGTCACACTTTTAGTTCACTTATTAATCCAATTCTAATTCTCATTGTATAAAAATATATAGCTGCACACTGCTTAAATTTTTACTCCCCCAGAATAATTTGGTAAAATACAATCCTGGCCTACATTCATATTCCCCCAAATACAGCATTTTCTTTCTTTCCAGTTTGATTTTGTACAAGTGTTTTTTTGATGTCTGGGAAATTTACTTTTTTTCCTCATAGAATCCCGAGTTTCCTTTAGAGTTTAGCTTTGAATTATCTCTTTTAGAAAGTTTTATTCTGTTTCTTCTCAGTTTGCTAATACCTTCCCTTCCAGAAATTATTTTTTTCATTCTAGAGCTATTTTGCATCTTGTTAATACTGTTTTACCTAATAGAATATAAGATTCTTAAGAGTTGGGGGACTGTTTCTTTTTTTTTGTCTATATGCTTCCTACATTTAATAAATTTATAAGTAAAATTTAAGTATATTATTAATAATTATAATAATAGATAAAGTTTTGTATAATACATACTATGTGCCAGGCACTGTGGCCTTAGCACATACAATTATTATCTGATTTGGACCCCACATAATAACCTTGGGGAGGTTTAAGTATTGTTATTATCTTTATTTTTATATATGAGGGAAACTGTGGGCAAACAAGGTTAAATGACCTTTCTAGGAGTCATATAGCTAGTAAGAATATGAGGACAGGCTTTTAAACTCAAAATATTCCAGATTCCAGGTCCTAGCTTAGATTGAACTTAGATTGCCCTTGTAATATATTATATGTAATATAGATATACAATACAATTGCATCATACATAAAGAGCTTAATAAGAAAATTTATTAAATATTGCTTCTTATTGTATAAATCTATTATTTATACACACACACACACACACACACACACACACACAGAGCAAGGATATATGGCATAATCAGTTTCACCACCATCTTACTTCTCCTTAAGAGGCAAGCCTGAATTGATAATTCCAAAAAATCTTAGCCCCAATTGGAATTCAGTACTTTTGACATAGCAATATTTTGGATTTATACTATGGAAGCAAAGTCAGCTACAATCCTTGTCAGGCACACAAAACCAGTGACTTAGCAAAACTCAGGCACTTTTGAGACTATAACAATCATGACTAAAGTAGATAAGATTTAATATATTGAGTGGTATGATTCTTTGATGTCAGGGGTTATACTTAGAGATTTTTCAGTCAGGGTGGGTTCTTTCTAAAATGATTATCAAAATGGGAGATTAATAAAATTGGAAGCAAGAAGACTACTAAACAAACAAAACTAACAGTTTTATGAAAACAACAACAACAACAACAAAATAGACAAACTAAGGGTAAACTTTTTACAATGAAGAGGAAATTAGAGCAATGATTAAGAGCTATTTTGCCTAAGTATATGCCAATAAATAATAATATGAGTAAAACGGAATGAATACTTAAAAAATTAGATTTCCTTAGATTAACATAGGAGGGAAATAAATGACTTAAGTAGTCCCCATTTTAGAAAAAAAGAAATTTGAGCAAAACTATGAAATCAACTCTCAGAAAAAAATCTCCAGTGTCAGATGGATTTACAACTGGATTATACGAAAATATTTAAAGAAACAATTAATTTCCAATACTATACCAACTATGTGGAAAAAAATAGGGAAAAGGAGTCCTTACCAAAATTCCTCTTATGGACACAGATATACTGATACCATAAGTAGGGGCAAAAACAGAGAAAGAAAATTATAGACCAATTTCCCTAATGAATATTGATGGAAAAATGTTAAACAAAAATATTAGCAAAAGAGATTATAGCAAGGTACCCCCCAGCACAATATACCATGACCAAGTAGGATTTATATCAGGAATGCAGGACTGCTTCAATATTAGGAAAACTATTAGCATAGTTGACTATTTTTAATAATCAAACTAACAGAATTCATATGATTATCGCAATAAATATAGAAAAAGCATTTGACAAAATTCAGCACCCGTTCCTATTAAAAATACTACAGAGCATAGGAATAAATGGACTTTCCTTAAAACAATCAGTATCTATTTAAAAACATCAGCAAGCATCGCATGCAATGAGGATAAAGTAGAATCATTCTCGATAACATCAGGGTGAAAAAGATTGCCCCTATAACCATTATTATTCCTTACTATATTAGAAATGTTAGCTTTAGCAATAACAGAAGAAAAAATTAAATGAGTTCAAGTAAGTAATGAAGAAACACAATTATCACTCTTTGCAGATGATATAATGGCATACTTAGAAAACCCTAGAGAATCCAGCAGCAAAAGAAACAAAGAGAAATTCAATTTGAAATAATTATAGATAATATTTACAAGTCTACCATCCAAGGCAAAATCAGGAACTATATGAACACAATTACAAAACACTTTCCACACAAATAAAGTCAGATCTAAATAATTGAAAGAATATCAAGTGCTAATGGATAGGCCAACTAATATGATAAAAATAACAGTTCTACATAAATTAATCTATTTCTTCAGTGCCATACCAATCAGATTGCCAAGAAATTACCTTAAAGAAATAGAAAAAATAATAACAAAGTTCATCTGTAGGAAGAAGAGGACAAGAATTTCAAGGAAATTAATGCAAAACAATGAAAATGAAGATAGCTAGTTGTATCAAACCTAAAATTATATTACAAAACTGTGGTCATCATTTGGTTCTGGATAAAAAGTAGAATAGTTGATCAATGGACTAGGTTAGGTTCAGAAGACACAATAATCAATTGCTATAGTAATCTAGTGTTTGATAATTTACTATATTTGAAAATATTGCTGGGAAAATTGGAAAATAGTATGGCAGAAACTAGGTATTGACCAACACCTAATACCCTATACCTAAATAAGATCAAAATGGGTTCAGGATTTAGACATAAAGAGTAATATTTATTTTGTTTTATTTTTACAAAAAAATTTATGCATAGGTAATTTTTCAGCATTGACAATTGCAAAACCTTTTGTTCCAACTTTTCCCCTCCTTCCCCCTACCCCTTCCTCCAGATGGCAGGTTGACCAATACATGTTAAATATGTTAAAGTATAAGTTAAGTACAATATATGTATACATATCCAAACAGTTATTTTGCTGTTTAAAAAGAATTGGACTTTGAAACAGTGTACAATTAGACTATGAAAGAAAAAAATGCAGGTGGATAAAAATAGAGGGATTGGGAATACTATGTAGTAGTTCATAGTTAACTCCCAGAGTTCTTTCTCTGGGTGTAGCTGGTTCAATTCATTACTGCTCTATTGGAACTGATTTGGTTCATCTCATTGTTGAAGAGGGCCTCGTCCATCAGAATTGATCATTATATAGTATTGTTGTTGAAGTATATAATGATATCCTGGTCCTGCTCATTTCACTCTGCATCAGTTCATACAAGTCTCTCCAGGCCTTTCTGAAATGATCCTGTGGGTTATTTCTTACAAAACAGTAATATTCCATAATATTCATATACCACAATTTATTCAACCGTTCTCCAATTGATGGTCATCCACTCAGTTTCCAGTTTCTGGCCACTACAAAGAGGGCTGTCACAAACATTCTTGCACATACAAGTCCCTTTTCCTTCTTTAAAATCTCTTTGGGATATAAGCCCAGTAGTAACGCTGCTGGATCAAAGAGTATGCACAGTTTGATAACTCTTTGAACATAATTCCAAATTACTCTCCAGAATGGCTGGATATATTCACAATTCCATCACAATGTATCACTGTCCCAATTTTCCCACATCCCTTCCAACATTCTGCATTATTTTTACCTGTCATTCTAGCAAATCTGACAGGCATGTAGTGGTATCTCAGAGTTGTCTTAATTTGCAATTCCATAAAGAGTGATATTTTAAGGAAATTAGCAGAACAAAGGATAGTTTGCCTCTCAGATCTGTAGAGAAGGAAGAAATTTGTGGCCAAAGAAGTTAAGCACATTATGAACACAAATGGGTAAGTTTAATGACATTCAGTTAAAAAGTTTTGGGATAACAAAAATAATGCTGACAAGATTAGAAGGGAAGCAGAAAACTGGGGAAAAATTAATAATCAAGAGTTCTGATAAAGGTCTCTTTTATAAAATGTAATGAGAATTGACTCAAATTTATAATGATGTAAGCCATTCTCCAATTGATAAATGGTCAGAGAATATGAACAGACAACTTTCAGATGAAGAAATTAAAACCATTTCTAGTCATATGAAAAAATGTTCTAAATCTCTAATGAATAGAAAAATCAAATTGAAACAACTCTAAGGTACCTCTCAGATTGGCTAAGATCATAAGGAAAGATAATGACAAATGTTGTAGGGGATGTTTGAAAACTGGGATATGAATAACATTATTGGTGGGGCTGTGAACTGATCCAATTATTCTGCAGAGTGATATGGAACCATGCCCAAAGGGCTATCAAACTGTGCATACCCTTTGATATAGCAGTGTCTCTACTGGGCCTGTATCCCAAAAAGATCACAAAAAGAGAAAAAGACCTACATATGCAAAAATGTTCGTAGCAGCCCCTTTTGTGGTAGAAAGGAACAGGAAACTTAATGATTGCCCATCAGTTGGAAAATGGCTGAAAAAGTTAAGGTATATGAATGTAATGGAATGTTATTGTTCTATTAAAAAATTATCAATAGGATGATTTTAGAAAGGCATAGAGAGCCTTACATGAACTGATGCTAAATGAAGTTAGTAGAACCAAGAGAGCATTGTACACAGCAACAAGATTATGTGACAATACATTCTGATGAATGTGGCTCTTCTCAACACTAAGGTAATTCAGGCCAGTTCCAATGGACTTGTGATGGAGAGAGACATCTGCATGCAGAAAAAAGGACCATGGGGACTGAATGTGGATCACAACATTGTATTCTCACATTTTTGTTGTTTGATGTTTTTTGTTTTCTTTTTCATTTTCCTTTTTGATCTGATATTTTGTGCTGTTTGATAATTGTGGAAATATGTATAGAATAATTTTTTTCATGTTTAATATATATTGGATTACTTGCTGTCTACGAGAGGGATTGTGGAGAGGGGAAGAAAAAAACTTGGAACACTAGATTTTACAAAAGTGAATGTTGAAAATTCTGCATATATTTTGAAAATAAGCTAAAAATTAATTGATTATCAATCAATAAACTTTCATTAAATGTTTATTTACTATATAGCTGGAACTCTTCTACAAAGGAGGGAAGAAAGAATCTATGAAGGAGAAAACATATATGTATGGTGCATGTGTGTGTATGTAGATATATGTATATATGCATATGTATTGGGATGGTGGTATGTGTCTGTGGATGTGTGGCTGTGAGTATCTGGGTAGAGCATAAGTAATTAAAAGTATTTGGAAAGGCTTTGTTAGAAAGTGATGCTTTGGACTACATTTTCAAGAAAATGAAGGTGGCCTATGTAATACAGATAAGGGAGTAATATATAATGAAGTAGGAAAGATAGTTAGAACAAGGTTGCAAAGTGCTTTAAAAGGCCAAAAAAGGAATTTCCATTTTATCCTGGAGGTAATAGGGAGCCACTGAAGCTTATTGAGTAGAAGAATGACATATTTCCATCTGCATTTATAAAAATCACTTTTATAGCTGTGTGAAAGTGGGTTTGGAGTGGGAAGAGCTGTCATATAATATCATGTACCTCCTTATTTTATTCTTTATTTTTTCTGTCACCCAGATTACAAAGACATTCAGTGTCTTTATGCTGCCTCCTGATTGTTCAAGGTCTCTAGCACTCTATGCTCAGGACTAGTTTCTAATTCTCCTTTATTTGCTTCCCCCAAAAATCTATCTTTCCTGTGTTCCCTTCCAAGTCCCTATAGGCAAGAGACCAGCTCTAATGTAAAAAACAAATTCACATTTATACTTTGTTAATGGCTAATAATAGCTTAATGCCTAGAATGTGGGTTATTTGTATTTTAATACAATAATCTTGATTTTGTACTATATCTTCCATTCAAGGAATATGTATAATAAGGACTTAAAGGAGAAAATTTGGGACTTTTCCATAGATTGTCTCAAATTACACTGAAGATGGGAATACATCTGCCTTTTTATTTAATGATATTTCTGCATCCTACATTCTCCGGTTTGTATTCTATGCTACAGAGTTGTCAAATTCATGATTCATTTACCAGATTGAAATATAATTAACAAATATTCAATAAAATTATAATGCAACATTGATGATGTTAAGGTGGTTTTCTAAGTTAGTATGTGACAGGGATCCTTATGTGTAGTTCAGAGCCCCCTTTTCCAATTGAGTTTTATATCAGTGTCCTACTCTAACTGGGCATTTCTTCATTGTTCCCATCTTTCAAATAAGTTGTATATATTTGAATAAAGCAGAAACTCTCCTCTTATAGTAGAAACTGTATTGAAAAAAAAAAGAAGCTTAAATTTTGTACTCAACTTTGCAAACAACTAAAAGTAATGTCCCTTAAGAGTGTATGGCACACGTAAGTAAGCATTGTCTTGCTTTTCCAGATCTGTGGGTTTCTTAATGTTTTCTTTAATTATACAATTAATTAGCATGCTAATAGGAAAAAATCATTAGGTGTCAGAATTCATAAAGTCTTTGTGCTTTTGAAAATAATTATTAGTAGAGCTGAGTAGGCTTAATTACAGTCAATATAGCAATTTTGCTTAATTGTACTATTTTCCCATTTTGTAAGCCATTGAATGCCTCTTATCTTTCTGACGAGTTATCATTTGGCCCTCCTTGGCACTATTTTTCTTAGAAACTTTCCAGAGTATAAAAATTTATCTGAGAAGATCTGGCAGGAATTTTTTTTGTGTTTTTAGTGTCATTTTCGCATTTTAACTGATTGGATGTTGGGAATGAAGAAGTTTAAGATAACATTGGGTTTTAAACCTGGCTAAATTTCAGTCAGTTTCTGGAATGTACCCTGTTGTTCAAACTCAATAGATAAAAATACTCTCTTTACAACATCACTATGAGGAGTTATTATTCCTTCTTTTCTGCTATATTTTTATCCTTTTCATTTTCTCTGTGAATCTCTCCTTCACCCCAGACCGCCCCAATTTGTTCAAACTAGAGGAGACAAAGAACAACAGACAGAACAAGAGTAAAGAGAGAGGGAGAGGAGAAGGAGAAGAGGAGAAGGAGAGGGAGAGGGAGAGAGAGAGAGGGAGAAGGGGAGAGGGAGACATAGAGACTAAGAGATAGAGACAGAGACAGAGAGATACACAGAGACAGAAACAAGGAGGGAGGGAGAGAAAGACAGAGACAGAGACAGGAGGGAGGAAGACAGAGAGGGAGAGGGAGAGAAGGGGAGGGAGAGAGAGAAGGAGAAAGACCCAAGAATCAAAAAGACCAAATTTTAAGAATAAACTTGGATGTGTAGGTGTCCATCTGAATTTATTGAGGGACTCCCTTACCTGGTTTTACTTATACCAGTGAAATCATGGGATCAATACAAAAAAAAAAGATATAGTGTAACTATGTGGCATAATGGAAAGTGTATTGGATTGGTGTCATCTTTCTGAGTTTAAATCCAGCCTCAGACACTAGCTCTGTGATCTTGGTCATGTCACTTAACTCTGTTGACCTCAATTTCCTCATCTATGTAAAATGATTCGGAGCAGAGGCAAATCAGTCTGGTATCTTTGCTATATGTGGTCACAAGGAGTCAGATACAATTGAAACCATAGAAACAAATAGAGCTATAATACATTATGTTGTTATTTATGCTCTGTATTTTCTTTTTGTATTCTCTGCTAGGAGAAATTATAGTATAGAAGAAAGTATAAAGAAAATCTGAGTTCAAGGTTACTACTTCCCAGATATTTTCTTGAATTCACCTTTCCGGAGAAATAGGTTTTCTTTCAAACCAATCATTGAAAAGCAATGAGAAAGGAAGTATCCGTGGTCCCACCTGACAAAACCAGCTTTCTTGTTAAAGTTCCCCTAAACCAAAGATGGTATTTTTCCAGAAAGGACTAGGTCCTAAGTTTTTCTCATTTCCCTAGGTAATAAAAAAGTGAATTAATAATTCTCCTATTTTCTCTGAGCTTCTAACTTGGGAAAAAACAAGAAAAAATATCACATAAGCAGCAGTGGTAGGATATTCCTTGGTGAGATGGCCACTTGGGAAGAAGGATCTTCCAGTATTAGAAGTCTGTTAGAAATAGTGGAGAAATAGCATGAAGCATCAGGAATGGAACCTGGAGAGGAATATTTTCTGCAGTACTTATTTTCCATGCTTTACAAATCACAGCTCAATTATATCATCATACTGTTTTCATGTTGATTAGTCTTTTCATGCCATTTAAGTTAAAAGTTGAATGAAGTTTTTTTTTTTTTTCCACTTTTTTCATGGGGCCAAATAGAGTGCTTGAGAACATACAAGATCACAGGATTTGGAGATGGAACGAACTTTAAAGATAATCTTCCCTAAACTACTTATTTTTTAGATGATTATACTCAAGATCTGAGAGTTTAAACAACTTTACTGACAACACAAAGGAACTAGCAAAACTCTTACATATGTAACTAACCAGACATGTTGTGACCAGGATAAAGCATGGTGATACCATTCACTGTCCTATCTGGATATTCTGCCCTAAATAGAATTTGAGACCCTGTGTTTTGTTTTGTTTTGACAACCACATCCCAAAACTGACTCATTTGAATTTGTAGCATGCTAACATCCTCAAGTCTTTTCCTGAATAACAAAGAGTAAGTAACCTTGCTTTTACTAACCATCCTCTCAGAAACATTAATAAAACAAAACTTCATCAAATGGACAGCAATTGGCAATTTCATAACAAGTAGTGGGAAGAACCTTTTTTTCTTTTCTCTTCTTTTTTCATCTACCAAACTGACACCAATATTTACTATTTTTTCAGGGGGAAACTATAAAATCTTTCTACCTAAGGCATCTCCTTAGTTATCCTTTTACTTTAATAAAACACTGTGAATTTCCAGTTTCTAGCAACTACTAAAAATTCCATGCAAACAACATGACATTTCAAAGCTAAAACATCAGAACTAATGCATTTATAGAAAAGCAAGATGTACACTTCAGGACTATTGATCTATTTATGTAGAAAGCTGTAGAGCTGGGCTGCCACAGTGAGCAGGGATTTGGACAAGGAACACTTACTGATTTAGAGTGATAAGTGTTTTACAACTAAATTGAATAAAATAAATAAAACCATCTGTTTTTACAAACTTAAATGATTAATTTTTAACAAATCTTCAGAAGGAAGGCTATTTTTGGAATAACATTTATTTACAAGCGACAGTCTAACAGGCAATCCAGCATATTTCTTAGAAGGATTATAACTACATTTTCCAGTTATCCATCTGGGTGTTTTTCAATTCAGTGGTTTAATTAAAGCTCAATGGTATTATCAATCTGTTACATTTTTCATGTTGATAGTTATTACATTTACAGTACAGCAGGAGTACAAATTAAAGTGAAAAGAAGATAAATCTCATTTCCAAATTTCATATCTCTATCTCTAGTAAGTAATGTTGGGGTAATATTTTCTAGCTCATTCATGTTTATAGAACAATTTTCATGATTTTTTATGATTAAAATAAAAGAAAAAAGAGAAATGTGATTTTTCAATAGCTGCCTTTGCATTGCACAAGTGTTATATCCCCATCACTATTCTATCAGACTGTTCTACAGATTTGATTTACCTTTCCACAACACTAATAAAATGTTAGTGGATAAAACTGTGTTTTCAAAAGATGCGTGGTCTTCTTTTCTGCATATAACACATGAGCCTAGAAATATAAATATATATGTATGCATATATCTATATGTTCAACATAATAACAGGAAATTTCAAAAGTCATCTTTTACATCAGCTAGGTGGGTGAAGTGAATAAAGCACCAGGCTTGAATTCCAGTGGATCTGAGTTCAGATATGGTATCAGTTAACACTTCCTAGCTGTGTGACTCTGGGCTTAATTTCACTTAACTCCAATTGCCTCAGAGAAAAAAGGAATCTTTTATTATAATAAATAGAGAACTGGGTCTGGAGTCAAACATGAACAAGTCACTTTGCCATAGTCTTTTCAATTTAAAAATGAGAATAATAATAGTACCTGTTTCACATGGTGGCTCTGAATATCTAAAGAGATAATATTTATAAAATGCTTAACACAGATAATATTTCTCAATCACTTTACAAATTGCTTGGCATATAGTAGGAGTTTAATAGATATTAATTTTCTTTACTAGATATAGATCATTATTTTTCACATGCTTTAAATCTGAAATATTACTCTTAACTTTAGAATAAGCATGTTTTTTCTTAAATGTTATTATTGCATGACTTTTTTTATAAAAAGTATTGAACTATAAAAACACTAAAAATAAAATCTCATTGATACAATGTATAGAAACACATATTTTCAAAATGTTCAAAATGTTCAAAATAGGATGCCCTCTTCCCCCCCCAAAAAAAAGAAAAAGAAAAGAAAAGAAAAGAAAAGTTAACATCTATTTTAAATCAACAGGAAAAAATAAACCAAAGATTTTGATACCTAAAATACTATTAAGGAAAAACAAGGACTTTTGGGGGGAGAATACACTGTTTAACAGAAAAGGACGAAAAATGGAAGGCTGTTTGATCTTTAAGACACTTTTTCACAAGCCTCTCAAAGTGTTTTATTCAGTACTAAAATGCTGAAGTCTAATAAATATCTAATTTTAAAAAATGGGAATGAGTTGGTATGAAATTCCTTAAAAGGAAGGATTTCCATCCCAACCCACACCCATTTTTAAAAATTTCCTCTATTTAATTGCTCTGGAACCAAAAGAGTGAACGTCTCCAGAAGTCAAAGATGTTATTCTGATAGAGATATCCCACACCTTAGAAATGCATTGTTTGACTGGAATTTAAATCCTTAACTACTTTAACCCTTTTATGAGAGAAGATGCCATCCTTTAACTCACTTAAGAATCTTGAGTCACTCCTTACAGGTCAAAAGATAAATGTTGGGATGTAGAGATAGTAAAGACATATTCTGTTATTAGTGTTAGAAATCCCTTTGTTAAATTATTTCTTTGGGTGAGATAAAAAATATAGATTTAGTTATTTTAGAAAAGACATACTCATTTCCAGAGTATATAAAAGTATATATAAAATAATCGACAAATCAAATATTCCATTTCTTTTTTATAAAAGGTGTTTCTCCACAAAAACATAGTATGAGATATAAAAAAATAGAAAAAATGTATAATTCATGCAAATTAGTACACCTTTCTTTGAATGATGAAACATTTTATTTGGTGCCACATTACTCAGTGTTCCTCTTCAAGGATGATTGCAAAAATTGTGTGTGTGTATGTGTGTGTGTGTGTGTGTGTGTGTGTGTATGTGTCTGTGTGTGTGCATATGTGTGTGTGTGATCTAAGCTTGCATATTTGCCTAAGCAAGCTTTTGAAAGTATTTAGCTTCATCATATTATAATTACACAAACACTGCAATATTAGTTGTGAGATGGAATTAGTAGTAGAGCTTGTGGTAACATCCTAACCTTACAAATGAAGAATTTTCCACAATTAAGTTGAAAGCTCCATATTATATATGACAGCACAGTATCTTACTTTCATATATGAAGGCATTTATTAAACACTATCTATGTAGCTGGCATTATGCTATGTGGTGTGTGTGTGTGTGTGTGTGTGTGTGTGTGTGTGTGTGTGTGTGTGTAAGGTAAGATCCTTGAAATGGATTTTATGAGATAATAGATCATAAAATGTCCCAAACTGAAAGAGAACTAAATGGTCATTTACTACATTTTATTTTATTTTATAAATGAGAACACTGAGACCTAGAGGACATGAAATGACTTACCTAGAACAGGTTGGAGGCTGACAGAGCTAGAATTGGAGTACACAGATCTTCTTACTTCCTCCTATTCCCACTATACATCTTGTTCTTGATTTAATTTTGTGTCTTTTTTAAGAAAAAAATCTTCTAATTAAGATTTTAGATTTACACCATAGACAACATTGAGAGGAGCAATTTTTAATCTTTTGATTAATAAATATTGTTCCATAGGATAAGTATTGATGAGGAATTGCAGAGAATGAAGAATATAAAGTCTCACTCTCAAAGGAGTTTCATCTAAAAGGGAGAAACTTGACCTATTTAATGATGGGATCCAACATGATGAAGTATAACAAGTCACAAAGGTGAGGAGTCATACACAATGAATTCACAGACTCAAACCATCTCCAAGTCAATGGGCAAACTTTAATATGATACAAGTGGGCAAAGCATATAATGAACTCACAATTAACAAGGTGGAAGTTGGGGTCTTTTATGGAACAAGATCCTTAAAAAGTACTCTATCATTGCTAGTTGTGTGTATCAGTAAATCATCTGGTGATTGCAATCTGGTTATACAAGATAGCCTCTGGAGTTGAGCTGAGTTGAAATCTATAGATTAATCACCAGATTGTATAAGTAACTGGAGGGTGTCAGGACAGGATAGCTTTGTCTGTACATACTTTTATCAATACAAGATAATTCTAATGGATTTATTTGCTCTTTCACTGGAGCCAACTTAAATAATGGATTGTTACTAGTGACATTTTACTGGAATCCATTCACTCCATTATTTAATACATATCCTATTTACTCATTTCTTACTCTTTATCATTTTGTGTTCCTTCCCACTTTTCTTGTTCTCCCTTTTTTTTCTTTCACTTCCCAATTAGTGATGCCAGCCTCAAAAAATAGCAGCATGGATTCTGACAACTTTTATCTCTTTGAACATTACCCAACAAGGATGTTGATTATTTTTTAAGTGTGATTAAGGAATTCCAACAACAGAAATAGGAGAAGGAAGAGGGGCACTATCACTTCTCCATGACCACTTATAATGTAGTTTAGTGTGGGGTGTAGCCAATAGTTGTCTCATGATATGTTCACAAATAGGGAAAGGGAACTATGTTGACAAAATACATCTACTTTTTTTCCTAGTTTTTATATAAGGGGGCAACCTTCTGAGGGGTTTCTAAGTCCTAGAAACTTAGGGACAAGGGACTCCATTATATGGTCTTAATTTTAGAATATTTTCAGTATTTTTGAGATATAAAGTCCTTCCAGGATAAGATTCAATGTAATCTCTCCATTGATAAAATTGTAGAAACCCTGTTTACTAAAATTTCTTCAGTTTGGGGGAGGCAAAATGTATCTTTTTCATGATAATCTTTTTAGAACATAATTAGGCTGGTCTTCTCATGTAGTCTGTCACTAAGCCTATTCTGGAAACCTTTACAAGAGGTAGAACCCATCAGAGCTTAAACTCTGTGAGCAAAATCTTTGTGAATACAGGAAAATCACAAGGTTGTTATGAAACATTTGAATAGGACTTTTTAAATCCTCATGATACTGAATATTGTCCTTTACTAGAATATGCATTTTTTGTTTTTAGCTCTTTGATTTAGACATTAATTTTTCCTGGAATATTTTGATGACCTTATTTCAACATTGTTGGTTTTCTTTGTAATACTATAAATTTTTGATACATTTTAAAACATTCTGAAAAGGGGTTTTAGAAACTCACTAGACTTTCAAAGAGATATGTAACACCATGACATATAAAAAGATTAAGAATTTCTGATCTAAAAGGTTATTTGCTATTTTTCCTGCCTTTTGGGCTAGAGGAGGTACAATAGGAAGATCTGCTGTCTTTCTAGGGAAAATATCAGGGATGAAATGGAGAATGTCATAACATAATGAATTTATTGCTAGAAGCAACTTCAGGGGAAATCTAAAACAACCTCCCTTTTTGTAAATGCAGAACGGAGTCCCAAAGAGGTTAGATTACTTGTCATATACGTGGTCACACAGGTAATACATGGAAAAGTCAGGATCTGAACTGAATTACTGAAACCTTTGGCTTCAATCTCATTGCTCTTTCTGTTATTCTACAATGCATTTAATGTCTTCTTCAAGTTTGTGATAATTCACATGGAGAGAAATGATACTGCCAGAAGGAATCCAAAGTCATTACTAAAAACAATGTATAAGAGATGTTTATTTTTTATCAATGCTGCTGGTGCAAAGATTTTGAAAGAGGAAGACAAATTTGATAAGTAACCAGCTGGGTTAAGAAAGTGTCTGAGAAGAAGATTTGGATTCCTATTGTATAGCTCAAATATAAGGATAATGAGTTCTTGGCCAGGTATTGAGTATACTGAAAGTTATCTGGTAAAAATAAAACTGAGTGATGTCTTACATATCTAATCAATAGCACTTTTAAATGTAAAAGAGGAAAGTTAAGCAGAAATTAGATTTTGTTTATCTAACAAGTTAGATGATGATAATGATAGCAGGTAACAATTATATAGCACTTATTAATTTCCAGGAACTGCAATCTTAAAAAAATTATTAAAGCTTTTTTATTTTCAAAACATATGCATAGATAACTTTCAGCAATTACCCCTGAAAAACTCCATGCCTCAAATACTCTCCCTTCCTTCTTCCTATGCCCTCCCTCAGACAGCAAGTAATTCAAATATATTAAAATGTGCAATTCTTCTATAAATATTTCCATAATTATCATGCTGAACAAGAAAAATCAGGAAAAAAAGAAAAAGAAAACAAAATGTGAGCAAATGACAACAAAAAAGTGAAAATGCAATGTTGTGACCCATACTCAGTTCCCATAGTTCTCTCTCTGGGTGCAGATGGCTCTCTTCATAACAAAACCATTAGAAGTGGCCTGAATCATCTTGTGGTTGAAAAGGACCACCCATCAGAATTGATCATCGTATAATATTGCTGTTGTTCTCCTTCTTCACTTAGCATCAGTTCACGTATCTCTTTCTGGGCCATTCTGAAATCATCTTGCTTCTTATAGAACAATAATATTCCATAAACATTCATATTCAATAACTTATTCAACTATTCTCCAACTGATGAGCATCCATTCAGTTTCCAGTTTCTTTCCACTACAAAAAGGGCTGCCACATATATTTTTGCACATGTGAGTCCCTTTCCCTCATTTATGATATCTTTGGGATACAGGTCCTATAATGTGACACTGCTGAATTAAAGAATATGCACAGTTTGATAGTCCTTTGGGCATAGTCAGGAACTTCAATCTTTATCTCATTGAACCCTCACAATAACCCTGAGAGGTAGGCATTATTATTATGCACATTTCATGGATGAGGAAACATGTAGACAGAGGTTAAGTGACTTACTCAGAGTTCCATGACTAGTGTCTGAGGTCAAATTTGAACTCAGATTTTTCTAACTCTAGATTTAACATTCTATACTATGCCACCTATCTGTAAGTGATAATATAAACATAATAACAGTAGAAATTCAAAGACAGAAAATCGAAGGAGTAATCCAATATTAAAATGCATAGGCTTGCATATACAAATGCTCAAAATATGTGTTATAAAAAAGACAACAGACATCCTAATTCAACAAGTATAGTCATTATCTTAGGATCTATGAATGGAATATCAATAGGAAGTGGTATGATATATTGAAAAGTAATGAAATAGATACAATTGTTGGGGTATTGTCTAGGGAGTAGAGTATATTAAGAAAATGCACCCAAATTTAACCAAGCAATTAGAACATATAAGCACAGAATAAAGAATGTTGGGTGATGATCTGCAGAGAGTATTTGAAATTATATGTTACTAGAATATACTAGAGACCACCTGGAATAAAGAAGAAAATAGATGAGTAGCTCAGAAAATAAATCATAACATGGTCCAGATACACCTTTAAAATTGTACTGGGGCATTCAATTATTTGTTCAACTCTTCAATAGATAGTTTTTTCTGCCCAGAGCAGAAGATTTAATACATATTTAATTTCCTTT
Organism: Sminthopsis crassicaudata; assembly: GCF_048593235.1. Classification (NCBI taxonomy): domain Eukaryota; kingdom Metazoa; phylum Chordata; class Mammalia; order Dasyuromorphia; family Dasyuridae; genus Sminthopsis; species Sminthopsis crassicaudata. Next base: position 377,140,649 of record NC_133619.1, read on the forward strand.
AATAACAGTATCCTTCAAAATATAGGAGAATGGACATTGTTGACCAAAAGGAACTATCAATTGAAGAAGAAATTATAAAAATGTTAGAGGGCAAGAAGCTGTAGAGAGGAGCAAGGAGTTTTCCATCTCAGTATTCTTTAAAGAAAATTAGAGAAAGCTGACCATGATATTGTGATATGTAGTGAACATTTTGAGAGAGCAGATTTCAAGTTTTTGAGAGAAACAATTCATTGGAAACCTTGGGTCAAAGTTCTACAAAAGAAGTTTGTCCATTTGTGAAATACACAAGATAATAATACCAATTCAAATGAAATAAAAATTAATAACAATTCAAATGAAAGAAAAATGAAAGAAAAAAATGAAAGAAAAAGAACATTCTAAAAAGATTGGTGTTAATTCCAAGACATTCTAGTTAATCATGAGTATTGAATAGGACTTTGTCTTGGACCTTCTTCTCTTCAGCTATTATGCTTGATGATCCTATCAGCTCCCATGGATGAATTATCTATTTTCAGATCAATTTATCCATTAACCTCTCTCATAATCTCTAGTGTTACATCTTCAACTGCCTATCACAATCTACAACTCAAAGACTGATAAACAATTTTAACTCACCTAGTCCAAAACAATTCATTCATTTTCCAATCATTCTCTTTTTCCAGACTTCACTGTTATAGTCTAGGGTAGTACCATCTTCCTAGTTATTCAGCTTCATAACCTAGGTGTCATCCTTAACCCTTCCCTTCTTTCCTCTGACTCCCTACATCCAATCTGTTGCCCAAAACTATTAATTTTGACTTTGTAATTTCTCTCACATATCTTCTTATTCTCTACTGATACTGTCAGACCTCCTTCATATTACACATGGACTATTACAAAGACCTGTTGATTGGTCTCCCTGCCTCATGGCTTTCTTTTTTGCAATCTGTCCTGGTCTCAGCTGTCAAATTAATCTTTCTAAAATCGAAATCTGGCCATTTCACTTTCCCCTCCAACTCTCTTCAATAAACTCCAATGGATCCCTATCACCTTTAGGATCAAATAGAATTCCATCCAGCATTCAAAGATCTTTACAGCCTGGCCCCTTTCTATTTGTCCAATCTTCTATGACTTTGTGTCCTCTCCCACCAAGCATTCTTCAGTCCAATGACCCAAACTCCTTGCTTTTCTCTGATTGAGGTACTCTCAACCCCATGCATCCTTACTGACTGCTCCTCATGTTGGGAATTCTTTCTCTCCCCCTCATCCTATTTCTATCTCCTGACTTTTCTGAGGTTCTTTTAATTTGCACTAAAATCTCATAATCTACAGGAAACTGCCCTCCTCCCTGTTTTTTTAGTGCTAGTGCCCTCTCTCTGTTGATTATTTTTAATTTGACCTGCATATCTCTTGTTTGTATATAGTAGTTTTCATGTTGATTACCACTTTAGGCTATGAATTTCTTGAAAGAATAGTCTGTCTTTTGCCTTTTTTTGTACTCTTATAATTTAGCATAATAGCTGCACATAGTAGGTGCTTAAAATATATGTTGGCTATTCATTTCCCTGACCTTTTTGACCAACTTAGATTTTAAGGACATGTAAAGAACATAGAAGCTATGATAGGTAATGGGATGAATATAAAAAATGTGACATAGTCCATTAAGCATAATGTCAGGAGAATGAAAACTCGAAATGAGTTGAAGTTAGTGAAGGATGGTGAGGAGATTAAAAAAGAAATGTTTTTTTTAATTACCAGAGAAAAGAAGAATATCTGAGAAAGTATTACTGCTCAAGGTGACTAGAAGGATGGTAATGACTACTGAAGAGAAAACAAAACTACTTAACACTTTCTTATGTTTCATTGGCAAGGAGAATGATTCTTTACTCAAAAAGTCAGGGCAAAAAATGACAAGTAAGGAACTGAAATCTAGGGTAATTATGGGGTAAATAAAAAAAGGACTTAGATATCCTTGATCCATTCAAGTCATTACATAACTCTATGTCCCATAGTACTAAAAATGAAAAAAATAATAGTCAATGTTATTAGTGAAATATTGTCAGGGTTATTTGAACGTTGGTTAAGAATGGGAGAGATACTATAGGCTTGAAGGGCAAACATCTATTTTATTAAAAGTGTATCTGCAAGCCAATGAGTTTGACTTTGATTCCTAGCAAAATTCTAGAACATAAAAACAAAGAGATTATAAATGAACTCCATGAAAAGGAAGAAAGGATCATGACATATCATTATGGCTTTCTCAAGTTCACGTAATGCCAAACCAATTCCATTTTTTGGGGGGGCACATGTGTATGAAAGGGGGAGGATGAGAACAAGCATTTATTAAGTTCCTATTATGTGCTATGTGTTTTACAAATCTTGGCGCCCAACGTGGGGCAAGGATTTTTGCTTATCCTGACAAGGACTTATTCTGAGCCCTTCAGAGGAGCTAAACTGGATCTTCGCAATTTGGCACCTGAACAGGGACGCCAAATATTTAATGTTCTGTTGTCTCCAGAAACTGCCGATCACTTTCTGGGAGGAGATCTGCTGTCCCAACTCAATCTCTCAGCCAGATTCTTCTTCCTGTAGAGAGCTGCCAACTCTGACCTAGAGTAGACTCCTCCTCCTCCAGAGTGCTGCCCTCTTTTATCCTCCCAGAGAATGGGCGTGGGATAAGACAAGGGCTTGTGGGAAGATTACTTCTACCAATGAACTTGCTCCTTTTAAACATTAAGCTCCTCCCCAGAAGTTCAAAGGGGTAAAACCCCCTATAAAGGCCGGAACTAGAGAATTGTTAAGTACCAACTTAGCACTTAGTAAGAATCTAACAGGAGATCTCAACCTTGCACTCTCAGAACTAGATAAATCAAACCACAAAATAAATAAGAAAGAAGTTAAAGAGGTAAACAGAATACAAGAAAAGTTAGGTATGATAGATCTTTGGAGAAAACTGAATGGAGACAAAAAGGAGTACACTTTCTTTGTGGTAGTTCATGGAGCCTACACAAAAATCGACCATATATTATGGCATAAAGACCTCAAAATCAAATGAAGGAAGGCAGAACTAGTAATTATATTCTTTTTCAGATCATTATTCAACAAAAACTACATTCACTAAAAAATCAGGGGAAAATACATCAAAAAGTAATTGGAAACTAAATAATCTCATCCTAAAGAATGAATGGATTAAACAGGAAATCATAGACACAATTAATAATTTCATCCAAAAGAATGAAATAATGAGACAACATTTGTTGCATGCAGCCAAAGTTCTAATAAGGAGAAATTTTATTTCTCTAGAGGCTTGCTTGCATAAAATAGAGAAAGAGATCAATGAATTGGGCTTGTACCTAAAAAATCTAGAAAAAGAACAAATTAAAAACCTCCAATCAAATACTAAACTTGAAATTCTAAAAATAAAAGGATAGATTAATAAAATTGAAAGTAAAAAAAAAAACCTGTTGAATTAATAAATAAAACTAAGAGTTGGTTTTATGATAAAAACAACAAAATAGATAAACTTTTGGCAAATTTGATTAGAAAAAAGGAAAGAGGAAAATCAAATTGATAGTCTTAAAAATGAAAAGGGAGAACTTTTTTTACCAAAGAAGAGGAAATTACAGCAATAATTAAGAGTTACTTTGCCCAGCTTTATGCCAATAAATTTGATAATCGAAGTGAAATGGATGAATATCTACAAAAATATAAATTGCCCAAATTGACAGAGGAGGAAGTAAATTGCTTTAATAGTCCCATTTTACAAAAAGAAATAGAACAAGCTATTAATTAACTCCCTGAGAAAAAAATCCTCTGGTCCTGATGGATTTACATGTGAATTCTACTAAATATTTAAAGACCAATTAACCCAAATACTTTATAAACTTTTTGAAAAAATAGGGAATTGAGGAGTCCTACCAAATTCCTTTTATGACACAGGCGTGGCACTGATACCTAAACCAGGTAGGACAAAACCAAAGAAACAAAATTATAGACCAATCTCCTTAATGAATATTGATGCAAAAATCTCAAATAAAATATTATCAGAGAGATTATACAAAATTATTCCCAGGATAATATACCATGACAAAGTGGTATTTATACCAGGAATGCAAGGCTGGTTCAATATTAGGAAAACTATTAGCATAATTGAATATATCAATAAGCAAATTAACAAAAACCATATGATCATCTTAATAGATGCAGAAAAAGCATTTGATAAAATCCAACTTCCATCCCTATTAAAAAACTAGAGAGCATAGGAATAAATGGACTTTTCCTTAAAATAGTAGTATCTATTTAAAACCATCAGTAAGCATCATATGTAATGGGGATAAACTGGAACTATTCCCTATAAGATCAGGGATGAACCAAGATTGCCCACTATCACCATTACTATTCAATATTTTATTAGAAATGCTAGTTTTTGCAATAACAGAAGAAAATAAATTAAAGGATTTAGAGTAGGTAATGAGGAAACCAAATTATTACTCTTTGAAGATAATATTATGGTATCCTTAAAGAACTCCAGAGAATCTTTTAAAAAAAACTGTTAGAAATAATCCACAACTTTAGCTAAGTTGCATGATACAAAATAAATCCAGGTAAGTAAAAAGCATTTTTAGACATCACTAACAAAATCCAACAAGAAATACAAAAAGAAATTCCATTTAAAATAATTGTCGATAGTATAAAAGATTTGGGAATCTATCTGTCAAAGGAAAGTCAGGAAGTATATGATCAAAACAACAAAACACTTTCCACACAAATAAAGTAAAATCTAAAAAAATTGAAAAATATCAAGTGCTCTTAAATAGGTTGAGTGAATATAATAAAAATGACAATATTACCTAAACTAATTTATTTAGTACTATGCCAATAAAACTTCCAAGAAACTGTTTTACTGACCTAGAAAAAATAACAACAAAATTTATGTGGAACAAAAGAGGTAATTTCAAGGGAACTAATAAAAAAGAAAAAAAAAATGAAGGTGGCCCAGCTGTACCAGATCTAAAACTATATTATAAAGCAGCAGTCATCAAAACCATTTGTTATTGGCTAAGTAGTTGATCAGTGAAATAGGTTAGGTTCACAGGACAAAATAGTCAATAACTATAATAATCTAGTGTTTGACAAATCTAAAGACCCCAGCTTTTGGCATAAGAATTCATGATTTGACAAAATCTGCTGGGAAAATTGGAAAGCATTATGTCAGAAACTAGGAATTGACTCATACTTAACACCTTATACCAAGATAAGATCAGAATGGGTTCATGATCTAGACATAAAGAATGAGATTATAAATAAATTAGAATAACATAGAATGATTTACCTCTTAGACCTGTAGAGGAGAAAAGAATTTGTGACCAAAGAACTAGAGATCATTATTGATCACAAAATAAAAAATTTTGATTATATTAAGTTAAAAAGTTTTTGTACAAACAAAAGTAGTGCAGACAAGATTAGAAGGGATACAGTGAACTGGGAAAACATTTTTCCATTTAAAGATTCTGATAAAGGTATCATTTCCAAAATATATAGAGAATTGACTCAAATTTATAATAATTCAAGCCATTTTCCAATTGATAAATGGTCAAAGGATATGAACAAACAATTTTTAGATGAAGAAATGGCAACTATTTCTAGTCATATGAAAAGGTGCTCCAAATCATTATTGATTAGAGAAATGTAAATTAGGACAATTCTGACATACCACTACACACCTCGAAGATTGGTTGGAGGGGATGTGGGAAACTGGGACACTGATACATTGTTGGGGGAATTGTGAATGAATCCAACAATTCTAGAGAGCAATTTGGAACTATCTCAAAAATTTATCAAACTGTGCATACCCTTTGATCCAATAGTATTCCTATTGGGCTTATATCCCAAAGAGATCTTAAAGAAGGGAAAATAACTCTTTCATTTACAAGAATGTTTGTGGCAATCCTTTTTGAAATTGGGCATTACATGGATGCCCATCAATTGGAGAATGGCTGAATAAATTGTGGTATATGAATGTTATGGGATATTATTGTTCTGTAAGAAACGACCAGCACAATGATTTCAGAGAGTCCTGGAGAGACTTACATGAACTGATGCTAAGTGAAATGAACAGAACCAGGAGATCCTTATATATGACAACAAGAAGATTGTATGAAGATCAACTCTGATGGATGTGGCTCTCTTCAACAATGAGATGATTCAAACCAATTCCAATTGTTCAGTAATGAAGAGAATTGGCTACACTCAGAGAGAGAACTATGGGAAATAAAAGTGGACCACAACATAACATTTCCACTCCTTCTGTTTTGTTTATTTGCATTTTTATTTTCCCTCTCAGGTTTTTTCTTTCTGTCTAGATCCAATTTTTTCTTGTGCAGCAAGATAACTATATAAATATGTATACATAAATTGTATTTAAGATATATGTTTGCATATTTTATATGTATTGGACTACCTTACATTTAGAGGATGGGGTGAGGGGAAGGAGGGGGAAAGTTGGAACAGAAAGCTTTGCAAGGGTCAGTGTTGAAAAATCACCCATGCATATGTTTTGTGAATAAAAAGCTGTAATAAAAAAGAAAAAAATGATAACAATAAAATAACAATGATATGATATTAAAATAAATAAATAAAATTGTTGATGTTCACATGAAGAGATATAGGTCTGTGTGATAGACTTGCTTCTATTCATCTTTATCCTTGACTTTGATAAGAATGTCATTAATATTACAAGAATCAAGTTCATAGATTATATAAATCCTGGAAATAACTGTGCATTGGATTCAAAACTAAGGATCAAAAATATTCTCATCATACTAGAACAGGGGCAGTGTAGGACAATAAACTTTTAAGAGAGTAAATATAAATGTAAAAATGAGTAAATGTAACATCCAACTCCTTGTTATCAAACTCTACTTACAGGGTATATAATGTGAGTGAATAATCCAACTAGTATTTATGAAGCTTGTATGCATGTGTACCTCCATGTGTATGTTTATGTGTATACATGTGCATACTCATACCTGTCCATTCTCCTGAAGCTTAAGTAGTTCCCTTTGCTTCTAGAATAAAAGTCCAATTCCTTTCTTTGGAATTTAATATAGACTTATATTTCCAGGCTGATTATATGTCATGTTTTCCCACCTCAAATATCTTTTACACTTGACAAATTCAGCCAAATTGGACTATTTCATGCTCCTCAAGTATGACATTCTATATATTTCTGTGTCTTTGCATATGCTATCCTGAATATGTAGAATTATCATTCTCCTTGCATTTACCTCTTAGTATCCTTCATATCTCTCATGTCATCTTCTTCAAGAGGTCTTTTTTGATTCCTTCAATTATTAGTGTTTCTTCCTCATCATATTGCATTTCATGCCTTTATTAATTTGTAAACATAATGTGTTCCCCCAGTAGAATATAAGTTCAGGGAAGGGCAGGTATTATCTTATTTTTCTGTTATAACTGACTTTTTTTTAAGTTCTTTGAATGCTGACATGATTTTTAAAAAGTACTGCTTTACTTATAGTAATTATGAATTTCTGAATAAAATTAAAATAAGTGTAATACATTACTACACCACTAAACTTGAAATGACTACTCATTTTGTACCTGATTACTATTAAAATAAACTTGTGCATTTGGAGGCTGGTAAAAGAAACATTTCATAAAAATATAATAAAAAACAACAAACTTTCATTAAGCACCAATTATATATGAGACAATGTCTTAATTTGAAAATATAAAGATATAAAATTTTTTAAAAAGTGCTTGACTTTAAGGAGCTTACAGTCTACTAATAGGGAGCTAAGACACATGCAGGCTAAATAATATTTCAGTACAAAATCAGGCCATCTAAAGTAGACAGATAACACTTAATGGATATTGTGTTTAGTGATAAGGAAATCAAAGAAAGTATATTGGGAATGATTCTAATAATTTAGAGGATTCAAGTTCAGTAGAGTGTAAAATCCTGGAAGGAAAGATAGGCAAAGGGAGATTTGGGTGAGGGCAGCATGAGACTGGTGATAGAGTTTAGAGTAGATAAAAGCAATAATGTGATGAGGAGTGCAAGATTGCAGATATAACACAGAGAGTCTTTAATGTCAGACTAAAGAATTTATAGTGTCTTTGCTAGGTAATAGGGAATCTGAAGAATTTAGAGCAGAGGAATGATAGGATTGATTCAATTTCTTATGAATATTGTCTTGGCGTTGATATAAAGAATATTTTGCATAAGGGAGAAAATAAAGAATCAGAAGTTAGCAGCCATCTAATCTGGGTTGGTTGGTTGACTATTGTCCTTTGTTCTGGAAGAGGACCAAAGTGACATTGCTACTTTGGGTCATTACAGAGTGTCTGCCTGTAGCTGATCAGAACAATGTGAGCTCACAAGGCTTTGTCACAAGTTTGATACAAATAGTCCATATGAATATGGAACGAAAATATAGCTAAATTTGCATATTTCATTTTTTTTTTTAGCTACTTCAATTCTGCTTTGCTCATGGATCAAATGATATGGGCACACTATGCTAAGTAGTCCTGCTGCATTGTATACCATGCCTCAAAATCCATTTCAGAGTTCTTCAGAGAAAGCTTGAGGTTGTCCTTTATTGCTTTTTCTGACCTCTGTGTGAGTGGTTGCCTTGTGTGAATTTTCTACAAACTAGTCTTCTGGGTTAGCCATCTACCTGAAATTCCCATTAAGTGAATTTAAGGGGCAATGTCCCTTATCCTAAAGCAGCTCATTCTACTTGTGGGTAAGTCCAATTATGAAGTTTTTCCTCACATCAAACTGTTTGTCTTCAACTTTTCCTTTTGACTTCTAGTTTTGCTTACCCCAGGCCAATCAGAATAAGCCTAATACCTCTTTCAAATGATAATTTTTGATATACTTGAAAATACCTTGACTCCTCATTCATCTTTCTGGTTTAAACACCTCTTCTCCTGATGGGGTGATAGCCCCTTTAAGATTCCTTGTCTGATCTACAACTTCCTTGGGACTGACCTTTGATTTACAAGATCTGGTCAAAACCCCCTTTTGTGCTCCATGGGGAGAGATCCCTATCTGAGGCCAGTTTGGGCTGTACCCATCCCCCACTGGATCTGAGCTGGCTTGGGTTTTCAGCCCCCATTCTAATAATCTGCTCAGATAGCCCAATCCCCATCTCATGAGTTCTAGCAATGGAGGAATCAAGCTGGGATCTACTCATATGCCCCTCAAGGAGATAAAAGAGCCAAGCTGAAATCATCTCTTGGTGAAGAGTTGAAAGATGCCAGCATCACAGACTCTCCGTCCTGCCACTTATGGTGTATTTCTTCCTCTATTTAATGCCTTTTACTAACCAGACTTTAACCTTTCTTCCAAACCCTGCAATAAACCTCTTTTTATCAATCTAGGTTTTCGGGCTTGTAAATTCATTTACAGGGGACTGTTGCCACCACTAGACCTCATTTAACTTTGTATCCTTGCGCCGAATCCTAAGGGGTTGCAGGGGAGTTCCTTTTGACTCCCTGTACCCTAATCCTGCCACTAGACCTCAATTAATCCTAATTTTAATGAGGTATAGACCTCATCATTAGGTATTTACCTCATCAATCCTTTAAATAACCTTTGTAGAATATTATCTCAATACTTTTAATGAATTGACTTCTCTCAATACTTTTCATAAATAAATCTTTAGATGTAATTGTTTAATACCTTTTTTTTAACCTTACTCTACTATCAATTAATCCAATTTATCTATGTATTCTAAAGGACAATATTTGAGATATTTTATAAGATGTCTTATTGTAATCTAAAAATATAGTATCTATAGATTTCTCCTGTCAAAATAGGAGATAAGGTTAGCCTAGCAAGACATATATTTTTTTCTTCCTGAAGACACATTGGATGTTAGTGATTGTCATTTCCCTTTCTACTTGTTCAAAAATCATTATTTTTATATTTCTTTCTAGAATTTTTGCCAGGAATTAAGGCAAGTCTACTGACCTATAGTGTGAAGGGTCTACCCCTTTCTGTTTTTTTGACAATCAAGTTGACATTTACGTATTTCCAGTTTTATGTCACCTTTTTCATCCTTCACAATTTTTCAAAGAGCACTAAGAGTGCCTTAGAAATCACATCTGCTATTTTTTTTTTCATTACTCTGGGATGTAGTTAGGTAGGTGACTTGACTTCACTGAGGATAAGGTAGTACACTTCTATCATTTCATTTATACTTGCTGTCAGCCTTTGGTTAAGCACTTCTATTCTTTTTATATGTTGTTTTACCTTTGTGTGTGTGTGTGTGTGTGTGTGTGTGTGTGTGTGTGTGTATGTGTGTGTGCAAGTGCATAAAATCACATTATCTTTACCTTCAAAATATTTCTAATCTATTTGAAAGAATACTACAAAGAGAAGTAAATAATGTATATGTCTGTGGGAGCATATATATTTGCTTTTTATATACTTTACTTACATATACTTAATAGACTTGTATTCTTTGCATATATATATGTATTTATATATGTATACACACATATATAATTTACTTCTTCTTGTTTTATTATTTCTCTCAAATAGAAATGGAAGTTTTTTGAAGGCAAAGATTATAAGATATTTTTTCTTTGTATCTCTAGCACCTAGACATAGTAAGTAGCAGCTAAATAAATCATTGTTTAAAGAATGAATAAGTAGAACTTGCCTACTAGCAGTTCTTCAAGTGTGGAATTTCATTTCTTGTCTCCATGTTTTTGCACAGGTCACTCCCATGCCTGTAATGAATTTTCTCTGTACCACAACCTCTTAGAGTCCCAAATTTCTTTCAAGGCTCATCTCATATGCAATTTATCAGAAGTATGTGTTTTAAAACATTTATCTCACAAAAATAATATTGTAGTCAGTGAAACACAAAATGACAAATAAAACCATAATTTGGCATAATAATATTGTACTTTTGTAATATTTAAAAATATTTCAATATTAGCAAATAAATGAAATAAAAGCAATACAATATTTTTAGCCCAACCTAAAATAGTGCTTAAAGAAAAAAAATAGACAAAGGAAGGTAAGAAAATAAATTCTAAAAGAGGTAGTGGGCATTTTCAAGAACTTTAAAGGTTGATAGAAATACTTTTTAATTTTAATATTGTTTTTAAATTTGTAACTTTTCAATATGCAATATACATTTAGAAACTATACATTTTGTATTCTGTCATATACAAAGAGCTTACAGTTCATTATATTGGTGAATCACTTTATCTTGTTGTCACTTTATGCATGCTTAGGGTCATTTTAAAAATTTCATTAAATTATACAAAAGAAGAAAAAAATGTGTGCATGTGAGTGTGGATTTCAGAAATGGATTGTTTAAGATTGAAATGAGTTGCTAGTTATAATCCCCAAGAAATAAAGGAGTTGGTAAGGAAGAGATCAGAGAATTCCCAATGCTGAATTGCAGTCTGAATTAAAGTTAGGGAGAGGTGAAGTGCAGGCTATTATTCCTGCATATTGTGTTTCCATACAGAAAAACTTTACATTGAAAGTTATATGCCTTCAAGTTAGTCTACACCCCCTACTTGGTCCATTACCCAAATTGTGGATTATCCTTTAAATTTCCATTTTCTCCTCCCTGATTAAGGCTCAGCCTTTTGACTACTTCACTGTTCATTAGCATTTTCGTGGGTAGCTAGACAGGAAAACAAAAGAGAAACTGAAATCTGCAAGTTTTACTAGTTGGTAGCATCTTTAAGCTTGGTTGGTAAGGGTGTTCAAGTGAGGTGTTTGTATTATTGATGGATTTCAATTATATATGTTTTCTCTGGCTCCATTATCACAGAAATTGAATGTTGGCTAGAGCTTATTTTCATATTCTGTTTCTAAACCATATGAGACTAATTGATACATAATTAATAGTTTCTACTTTTCAGGTAAATTCTCTATTCTCAAGGACTTTGACTCATCTAATATGTGAGATAAATAAGAGGAAAAAAAAATGAAAGCACAATGCCAAAACCTTGCTAATATTGACTGCAACTAGGACTCCTCAGTTTCAGGTATTTTTATTCTCCATGTCACCCCCTTAGAAATGCATCAGTTTAGGAACTCAGATAATTTGCAAGGCAGCCTTTCTCTCTATGCTATTTTCACACTCAAAAAAAGCATTAGCTTAATTAAATTAGGTACTATCAAATTCTTAAATTAGCATACAAAGTTTGGAAAAATCAATACCTTATTAGTTTCAAAACCTTTTATCTGAAACTCCCCTTGAATTCATTTTAGAAACTTTTGTAGTAAATGACATAACAATTGATTTAAAGCTTTCAAAAAATTGGTGATCAATAATTGTTTTCTAGTCACAGAGAAATTCATTAACTTCTATACTTATTTCATTGCCACATATTCTTATTGAACTCTGTTCTAATCACCACATTATTCTTGGCTGGAAACACATTAGCTATAAAAATTCATGAAATGAGAAACATAACATTATAAAGACTTTGTTTAGGTATAGTAGTTAATGGATTGTGCAGAAAAGTGGAACAGTCTCTCATTTCCAGTAAAGATAAATTTATGCCTTCCATTGTTTTACACTTAAACATGGGTAACTTTACTGCTTTATCATTGCATAAACAAATTATTTCCAATGAATTTGAGAATGTAGAAAATATTTGCTTGGTAAGATGTAACAAGTAGTATCTTTTCTGGATTGAAGACATGCAAGTTATGTGTCTATGGGTGGGGGGATAGGAGTACAATAAATTTGGTTTTGAAAGAAACTTGATAAGAATCCCAGCAATGAATGTGATATAGCCATAAAAATGGTGAGTTAAGTGTAAGTTTAATTCATATTAATATTTTATGTAGGTATATTAGTATTTGATTTCTATTAGAATTTTAAAACTTTACTTGTTTAATTTTATTTCAATTTTTAAATGTTAATAATTTTTTTAATCCCTATCAGATTGTCATCTAAAAAATTAACATCATTTGTAGTTTGTCTATGCTTTCGAACATTTTCTCAGTTTCTTAGCAATAAGAGGGATACCCAAAAATATGTTGGTCTAATTATTATTTAACACTCATATATATGTAATGCTTTTCTAAAGAGTTTGATTTCTCTTATTTTTAATAAAGTGGAACAAGTATATAATGCCATAAAATTTGTTTATTTTATTTCAAAAGAATGCCAGTTTTACTCAGGAAGTATATGTGGCAATTATGGTCCTAAGAACAGTTTCACTTAGTTTTCACAGATCTATTTTAATATCTTGAATTTTAAGAACTCAAAACTTTGAAAAAGATTCCATCCACACAATATGAATATTCTCTCTTGCTTCATTCACTTTAACTCTTTTATGGTTTGTCTTTGCATAGAATTATTTCATGCTAAAAGATTAAAATATCTAAAATTTTTTGTGGAGTGTCAACTACTTGAATCAACAATGTGAAATGGTGGTTAAAAAGTTAATATGCATTTGGACTTCAAGAAGAGGAAGTTCAGTTCCTAGTAATGGAGTCATGAGATTCTTGCTGTTTTGTGTTTTGGTTATTCTTGAGTATTGTTCAGTTTTAAATTCTATAATTTTGAAAGAGCATTGTTAAACTTTAAGGTTTTCATGGAAGGTGAATCTGAATGATGAAAAGTCTGAAATTTATGTTTTGTTTTGGAGGATTACAGTAACTGGAAGAACTATAGATGATTATGCTAGAGTAGGGAAGAATTTGAGGGGAGAAGGGAATCATATAATGGTCTTCCAGTACTTTAAAGATTGTCATTTCAAAGAAGCTTTTGCCTTGTTATTTTGGGCACCAGAGGAATGATCTTGGAGCAATAAGTGGAAGCTTAAAAATGGAAATATGGCCTTGACACAAATCCAAACAACAAGAAAAACAATTATTAGAACTATTCAGAAGTACAAGGGGTTTCCTAAAGTAGTGGTTTTCCTTCTTATTAGAGTATTGAAGACTGAGGCTAACTGACCACTTGTGAAATCTACCCTCCCCCCAAAAAATGTGTTAGGTGTGTGGCTGCTGACATAGTTTCCAACTCTGAAATTTTGTGATTCTATTTATTGACCCCTATTGAGGATAAGTCAGAACTAGGCAGATCCAATATTTTATTATTGATTGCTCTGTGATTATCTAAATCATTCTTGTCACCTTGTGTTCATTTATAGAAGAAAATGAAATTTGTTTCTGTAACTTACTTTTCATACAGCCATACTGATTATATAACCTAGCCAGATTTGTATTAGCTTAGAGGTTATTCAATCAATTTGTGTTATCAATTGATATGCTTACTCCTCCCACCCACAAAAATTCACAGAGGGAACATTTAAGATGATCTTAGGAGCTAATTAGAATTTTAGGATTTGGAGACTGGGAAAACTTTCTAAGCATAGGTAATAGTATTATCAAAAGCACAGATGTGGGAAATTGAATGTTGTACTTTGGGGAATAGAGAATAGTTCAGTTTGAAAGCAGCATAAGGTTTGTATAGGAGAACAGTATAAGAAAAAGAAAAAAAATTGACAGGGCAGGTTTTGGAGGCCTTTGCAATATAAGATAATGAGGTTAGGCTATAGAAGTTTTAACTACTCCCTTACCCTTCCTCCTCCATCCTATTTCATCCATTTCTAAAAATGATATATGCATTCCAGCCATCATTTTCAAATGTTTTGTCCCCTTTCCACCAGAACCTTGGACTCTGCCCCATGATACATCCAAAGTTCTGATCGGTGATCTTTTACCTTATCTTGCCTGAAACCAAGCCCTTCTCACTTCCTAGCCATTTCCAAAGCATGCCAATACTTGGTATCAACCCTTTAACTCCCTTCTTAGCTTTCCTTCATATATTCTCTTTCCACATTAAAATTTGAGCTCTCTGAGGTCAGGAATTATCTAGACTTCTTGTGGTTTTATCTTTAGCAGTTCAATGTCTGGACATATTAAGTCAAAACTTTGCTTTATCATTTATTTTTTTCTGAGGATTTTTAGGTGGTTTCATTTAGTGTTGATATGGTAGGATTGTTTCCAGTCTTGAAGACCAATTAGAAGATTATTATAATAATCTGGAAAAAGAGTGAATTGAAGGACTGATTGCAAGTATGGAAGTAATGGAAGCAGAGAGATATAAGATCATAAGATATTAGAATTTTGAGCTTCAAGGTACTTTAGATAACTCTGAAGGGTCACATATGGATGACTATAGAAATGGTGGTGCCATAATAGAAAAATGAAAGTCAGAAAGAGGAGCAGGATTGAGAAAAAAAAATTTGTTTCATTGTTGACATGTATCTTCATTGATATTCAGAAAGAGATGTTCCTTAGAAAACTGATGGTAAAAGGCTGTAGGATAGCATAGAGAGAAAAAATAAAAACAACAAAAAAAGGTCAGGGTTAAAGATTTAAATACACTCATGTGCATGAATGAAATTTCCAAAGGGGAGGGGAAAAAAGACAGTTAAGGGGAGAGCACATACTATTTAGAGATATCACACTGTGAACTGTTATTGGTAACCCTAACTTTCAAATAATTGATTTTAGTTCCCTTTCTTTCTTTCTATTTTTTTTTTTTTTTTTTTTTTTTTTTACAAAACAGATGCATGGGTAATTTTTTTCAACATTAATCCTTGCAAAGCCTTCTGTTCCAAATTATCTTCTCCTCCCCACTTCCATCCCTAGATGATAGGTAGTCCAATATATGTTTAATATGTTGAAGAATATGTTGAATCTAATATATATATATGCATATATATGTATATATATATATACATACATATTTATAAAGTTATCTTGCTGCACAAGAAAAATCAGATCTAGAAAGAAAGAAAAAAATTGAGAGAGAAAACAAAAATGCAAGCAAACAATAAAAGAAAGAGTAGAAATGCTATGTTGTGGTATACCCTTATTATCCATAGTTCTTTCTCTGGGTGTAGCTGATTCTCTTCATTACTGAACAAGTGGAACTGGTTTGAATAATCTCATTGTTAAAGAGAGCCACATTCATCAGAATTTATCATCTTAAAGTTTTGTTGTTGCCATGTGTAAGGATGTTTTAGTTCTGCTTATTTCACTTAGCATCAGTTCATGTATCTCCAAGCCTCTCTGAAGTCATTGTGCTGGTCATTTCTTACAGAACAATAATATTCCATAACATTCATATACCATAATTTATTCAGCCATTCTCCAATTGATGGGCATTCATTCGGTTTCCAGTCTTTTGCCTCTACAAAAGGGCTGCCACAAACATTTTTGCACATGGGAGAGTCTCTTTCCCTTCTTTAAGATCTCTTTGGGATATAAGCCCAGTAGAAGCACTCTGGGTCAAAGGGTTTATTCAGTTTGATAACTTTTTGAGCATAGTTCCTAAATGCTCTCCAGAATGGTTGGATCCATTCACAGTTCCACCAGCAATATATCTGTGTCCCAGCTTTCCCACATCCTCTCCAACATTCATCATTATCTTTTCATGTCATCTTAGCCAATCTGAGAGGTATGTAGTGGTATCTCAGAGTTGTCTTAATTTACATTTCTCTGATCAAAAATGATTTGGAACACCTTTTCATATGACTATAAATAGTTTAAAATTTTCAGATCCTTTATGAAAATAAGTTTTGATGGGCATAGGGAAAACATTGTAAAGATAACCAGATTTAGATGCTAAAGGTGCCTTACAGACTATTTAGTCATGAGGGCTTGGGGTACCTCAGGAAGGTGCCAGGGGAAAAATAAAGAATACAAAAGGGATGGCTGGTGATAGTGAAGACAGAAATGACCTTCTTTGAAATTATGCCTAGGAACAGCCATGAAAAGGAAAAGTCTGGTATTTTTTTTTCTTTTTAAATCACTAAAGCCTTAACTTCTTAAAAGCATATTCCTTCTGCCTGTTGATTATAGATACTCATGTGTTTGGCTTTTATTTAGACGCTTCTGGGATATAAGTAATGTACTTTTACTTTATTTCTGAATCAAAGAAAATGTAATATTCTTTCCTTTTCTTGGCTCATATTAGACTTTGTATTGAAATACAATTTTTTCTTTGTACTAAATCATATCACTGAGAAAGTTGTGTTTAATACTCTGATATAGTATATGGATGGAGCTTTTGAAATAAGTAACATAAAGATGAGAATTGATAAATTTCCTATTGTGTCTATGTCTACAATTTGATACTTTTATAAATGAACTGATTCTGACTGCATGTGTTACATTGAAGGTTATTAAAATAAAATCTTATTTTCACAGAGACCTTTAATTACTAAAACATTGATGAAACATATAGAAATTTTCTTTAATGTATGAGAAGGTGGTTTAAATGAAATTAATTTAGGCAAAAAGATGCAAGTGGCAGAAATAAGTTTACACAATATAAGGGAATATTGTAAGAGTAGAATCTAAAGGCAAGAGGAATACTTGTATGCAGCAATGGATATTTATTGAATGTATACCATCTTTCCAATCCACCTCCTTGCAAGAAGAAGTGATATACTTAAAGTATTCCAAATGTCCTTGTCTCTTTATTTTCATATTGCTAAATGGTCTTAACTTTCTAAATTTCCAATTTCCAGTAATAGCAGCATCATTTCCAGAGGCCTGAAATCAATATATTCTCCTTTTTTACCAACCAAGTTTAATCAGTAATCCAATTCCATTGACACCACCCTCAAAATTTCTTAAATCTATTTATCCTTGCTATCATCTTAATTAGTATTAGCAGTTTACATTTTGTGTTGTGCTATTCAGTTGACAAAGCCCTTTACTCACAAAAGCCTTGCAAAGTACATGGTACAAATGTTACTGTTCACATTTTCTATGATGAAAGGTCACTCAGAGAAATGAAATACTTTGCCTTGAATTACATAATTTTTAACTATTACAGCCAGGACAAATGTCCCTTCTACTTCATAGATACTGCAGATGTTTGAAGTTTTCAATCTCACTAATTCATTACCTCTCTAAAAGTCATCTAAATGTTCTCACTTCTACTGCTGTCAATCCATTCTCAATATCACTGTTGAAGTAATCTTCATAAAATATCTGTTTGAATCCTTCTACTTGTCCCCTCATCACTTATAGGAGTCTAGCATTCTTAACCCTATAATTCAAGATTTTCTCTCATCAGCAACCTAGTTTTCTGATCTTTTCTCCCACTATTCTCAGTTCAAACAACCTAACTGACCACTTTTTTTTCTATTTATATAGTATATTCTTAATTCTCTGTCTTTACTGTTATTAGTCCCCATAAATTGAGCACTGTTTTCTCTTTAGCTTGTCTATCCAAAGTTTATCCATGAGAGTTTACCTTATGTCCCACTTCCCCTTGAGGTTTTCCATAACTATTCAAATTCATACTGTCTGACTGGTCTGAAGACCTACAATATTTTTATTTCCTATGATAGTAATTTTGACAAAACCTTATTTTAACCTTTATTTTAAAGTATTATGTCCTCAACTGCATTGTAAACATGTTGGCTCTGTTTTCTGACTATTGATTGTATCTTTAATGTTGGCTGGCCATTTTGATGAATATTCTCTATAACTCATAAGATAGAACAAAGTGGTAAAAATGGTCACTTATATAACTCACCACTATCATCTAGAATTTCCTGTCTAATGATCATGGCTTAGAGCTCTCTTTTGTATATACATAAAACATCCTTTTAAAATTCAACATTCATTTAATATATCTCTGCTATGCACCAGGCACCTTGTTAAGCATTGAAATGTGATACACTACTCCAATGCCTTTGCCAAAACAGCAACAACAAGGGTACCAGTAACAAAATGTGGATTGTGAGGTCCATGGAGTCATAAAGAGTTGAACATGACTAAATGACTGAACAAAAAATACAATAGATAGGACAGCATTACAGACATAGGGAATAACATGAGGAAAGGTATGGAGATAGGAAAAGTTAAGATATATTCCTGATAATGAGTAGTTAAGTTTAACTGAACTTTGTATGTGTAAAGGAAATAATGTATAAATAGGTGATACAATGAGTAGAGCTTTAGGCTGGTAATCAGGAAGATCAGATTTAGATTAGCTGAGTGAGCCTAGGAAAGTCACTTGTGTTTGTCTCAGTTTCCACAAATGTGAAATGAAGAGATCTACTTTGTAGAGTTGTTATGAAAATCAAATATAATGATATTTGCGCTTAGCACAGTGTTTGGCACAAAGTAGGCATCTAAAAATCTGTCAAGATGTAGATTGGAGCTAGATTGTGGAATGCTTCAAAGGAATTCCAAATAGTCTGAACAGCCTTCAGCCAGTGGTGAGGAATTCTGGAAAGCTATTGAATTATAGAATACTGTAATATAATCTGTACATTTTGATGTCTAGTATATGGCAGCAAAGCATTGGAGACAATCTGAGGATATAAGAATTAGGCATTCCAAACTCCATATAGTTCTTGCTATGAACAGTGGGAAAGATAGAAGACACTGGGATAAAGTAGAAGAAATTCATGTCAGATGGTTTTGCTCTAAATAAAGGAAGAAATATAGTCATCAACAGCTAGTGTAGAAGATAGAAGGGGAGTTTAGAGCTTAAAGTACATAGTGGATTATAGGAAATCCTTCCTTGTCACCTGGAAAGTCTAGTAAACTAAATTGTATCAATATGAAATAAGATGATATATTGATACAGATTGGATTTTCAGTCAAAGGGAAAAGTAGAGTCTGAATACTATAGAGAGGGAAGCTTGCTTTTGATTTATGAAGAAATTTTAGAATGAATTGTTAAAGGAGAATATGCATTTAGAAAAGGAAGCAGTGATAACAGAGCCAACATGGCTTCATCAAGAATAGGTCACATCAGAAAAATCTCTTTTCTTTTTTTGACAGGATAAATAGACTGTTAGAGCAGAGTGATGTTGTATACATACATATTTATTTAGATTTCAGGGAA
The DNA here is from genome assembly GCF_048593235.1 of Sminthopsis crassicaudata. NCBI lineage: Eukaryota > Metazoa > Chordata > Mammalia > Dasyuromorphia > Dasyuridae > Sminthopsis > Sminthopsis crassicaudata. Next base: position 377,160,532 of record NC_133619.1, read on the forward strand.
GCATTTGCCAAAGTATATCATGCTGTTATTATGGAGAAGATTAAGAGATGTAAGATAAATGATATTGCCATTATATGCATTCAGAACAGATAGAATGGCTGAATGCAAAGAGTAGTTATTAATGTCCCAGGGATCTGAATTAAATCTTGTGCTATTTACTATTTTAAAAAATCATTATCCAAGTAAAGGAATAGATGGTATGATAGCAAGTTTTTAGATGACACAAAACTTCAAGATATAACTAACACACTGGATGACATTAAGAATCTAAAAAAGATTTTGGCAGGTTAGAAGGTTGGACTGAATCAAATAAGAAGACATTTAATAAGATAAATGTAAAGTCTTACACTGGTTCAAAAAATAGACTTTACAAGTACAAAATGATGAATCTGTTATTAGAAAGCAGTTTGTCAGAAAAAAAAAGAATTGATCATTTAAATACACTACAAGTTCAATAAATGTCAACATTATGATAACAAAGTATAGGAAAAACAATGTGAATTTAAGTTTCATTGTCATAGTGTCAAGATAGAGATAACAATACAGTGTTAGGTTTGGTGTCAGAAGAGCTGGATTCAGATGTCATAAATTATCCCTTCCATATCATCGGGATTAAGGGTGTGGTGTCCTGTGATCTGGAAAACCCCACAAATATTTTTCATTCTCTCTTTGTATCAGAAAATAGGTCCATTTTCTTTTCTTTTTCTTTTATGGATTTTTATAGTGCCTTATTGTAGAATTTGGGTTAAGGTTTTGGTCAAAGGCTCTTTGTCATTTAGTGTCTTTTGCAAAACTCCTCCAAATTGCCATTTAATTTTTTATGTTGACCCACAATATACCAAAATTTCAATGGGAAAAGTTGGGATGTGGAAGGAATAAATGTATGACATCTGTGCAATATTTTGAAAATTATAAAGGTACTATCTAAATAGTTGGTAGCATAGTGGAGAGAACAAAGGATAGGGCATCATGAAGATGTGAGTTCAATTCCTGCCTTACACATGTACTTTGCCCAATGGTAAGTTATTTCATGATGCTTAGCCTCAGTTTCCTTATTTGTAAAATGGAGATAATAATATCACTTATCTCACATCTTATTTTGAGGGTCTTTGAAAATCTTAAAATACTATTTTAATAATAATTTTTGCCTAGCTATTATCAGGACTGCTGTTAATTATATCAATTTGATATTAGAAAAACCACTTCTCTGTCTCTCGATTTCCATAAAATAAGGACTTTGGCCTAAGTGACTTAATCCTTTTTGATTTTAGGTTTGTGATCCCATCCTAGCCAGACTGCAGATGGAATATTGTGTCTAATTCTAGGCACCATATTTTAGGAGGAACAAAAGCTTAAAAACTGAGGAACATCTAGCACAATCTAGGATGGTAACAGTCCTTGATATTTTCCAGTATAAAGATTAGATAAGAATATTTAGCTTGAAGGAGAAAAAAATTTAGACATTATAATGATATTTCATGTATTTGAAAGATAATCATGTAATTAATTGACTTTAGACAATAGAACCAGGAATTAATGAGCAAATAAGCAAAAATAGGCTTGATTAAAAAACAATCCTAATAAGTAGAACTGTTCAAAAGAAGCTAGTTCAAAGATATTCTAATCACACAAATTTGTAATTATTGAATCTTGATTTCAGAATTATATGTAAGCTATACTTTCAATTATTTTGGAGCTTTTCTAGGTGTAATGGGCTGCCTTGACAAGCACTGAAGGCCTTCAAATAAAGGAATGTTGTTGAAGAACTTCTTGTTGGTGTACAGGTTAGAATCTATGATCTTTTATTCCATGATTTTTTTCTGTGTACCTGGCAAGGAGCTCTTTATGATACTTCACAAAGTTCTCTAACCTTTTTTTTTAAATTATTATTCCATATTTCCTCTAGGGATAAATGGAAGATATAAGATGGTAGTTGTGGTGAAACTTTTGTTGAATAGTAGATGTTGAAAACAGAACTAGTTATCAGGTGAAAAATTTAGTGGGTTTTTTAGTAGATTGTTTCTTCTTCTCATATCCAGCCTAGTAATGCCTAGTTAATAATAATAATCACTAATATTTTATGTTATTTTTTCTCCTACCTTCTTTCTTTACCCCCTACCTAACATAATTATATTTATAATTCTTTTTTCTTTAAATCAAATTGTTTTCAAAAGTTATCATTCCCTTTTGACACATAGAATTAAGATTAAGTTCAATCAACATCTGAGTCCTCAATTTGATGACTTTGCTCTTATATGAAATCTCCTTTAGGACAAAACAAAACAAAACAAAATAAAGCAAGTTTAAGATTAAGAAGGCAGGGTATGGAATAAAGATTATTTATGAATTCATTTTGTAGATCATCTAAACTTGCTTTTTTTTTTTTTCTTGCCTCTAGCCATTTTACTGATCAGAAACACTTCCACAAAAGGCAGACAATGAAATGGAACAAATAAAACTAGTCAATGAAATTTGTTTTCAGATTTTGATTTCAGAATTATACACAAAATATTCTATCAAATAGAATTATTTAGCTGCATTTCTGCATAACTTGCAACCTATTTTTTATAAACTTTTTGATAGTTTCACAGGCAAAAACAATCTAATAATTGTAGCATTTCGAGAATAGAAGAAGGGAAAATAGGCATTGAAAGAATTCATCGAGGAGAATGGCAGCCAAGATGGCGGCATGGAGGCAGACAGCTGCTTGAGCTCTGCATTTTCTCTCAGAACTTACTTCATGACAAGCCTCAGAGTTAATGCTTGACCAAGAAAGAAACCCACAAATAATCACCAAGAGAAGACTTCCTTGAAATTCTCCAGAAAAGGTCTGTGTTTGCTCAGGGGAGGGTCAATCAGACTGGGTGCAGACTGAGGGCAGGCAAGCCAGAGCGAGACAGGCAGCTCACACAGTTCAGACCTGAGGGGGAGGGGTACCATCTCTGCCATTTCTGTTAAAAGGCTTTTACCTCAGTGTGGATGCTCCGTCTTGGCAGCAAGCCAGGAGCAGCGGAGAGAGTGTAAACACTGGAGGTGAAGAATAAAAGCCAGGAAAGCTAGCATCTCTCGGAACTGGCCACCCTCAACCCCCACCCTGGACTGACTCAGCTCCTTCTCAGAGCCTCAGAGGGCAGATGCAGTGCAGCCATCACTGTCCTGTTAGTGGCTTGCTGCTGCCCTCCCCCCCAGTCTGTAGAGGAAGCCCATTAATGCCATCCAGCCCCATCCCCCCAAAAACAGACCAATTGTTTCTCTTGTCAATTTGTCAGGAATTAAATGAGCAAAATTACTAAACACTTGCCACAAAAATAAAGTCAGATTTAAATAATTGGAAAGACATTCAGTGCTCTTGGATAGGCCGAGCAAATATAATAAAGATGACAATACTCCCTAAACTAATCTATTTATTTAGTGCTATACCAATCAGACTCCCAAGAAACTATTTTAATGACCTAGAAAAAATAACAACAGAATTCATATGGAACAACAAAAGGTCGAGAATTTCAAGGGAAGTAAAAAAAAATAAATGAAGATGGTTTAGCTGTATCTGATCTAGAACTATATTATAAAGCAATAGTCACCAAAACCATTTGGTATTGGCTAAGAAATAGACTAGTTGATCAGTGGAATAGGTTAGGTTCACAGGGCAAGATAGTGAATAAAAATAGCAATCTAGTGTTTGACAAACCCAAAGATCCCAATGTTTGGGATAAGAATTCTTTCTCCAATTGATAAATGGTCAAAGGATATGAACAGACAATTTTCAGATGATGAAATTGAAACTATTTACACTCATATGAAAGAGTGTTCCAAATCACTATTGATCAGAGAAATGCAAATTAAGACAACTCTGAGATATCATTACACACCTGTCAGATTGGCTAAGATGACAGGAACAAATAATCATGAATGTTGGAGGGGCTGTGGGAAAACTGGGACACATGCATTGTTGGTGGAGTTGTGAAAGAATCCAACCATTCTGGAGAGCAATCTGGAATTATGCCCAAAAAGTTATCAAAATGTGCATACCCTTTGACCCAACAGTGCTACTCCTGGGCTTATATCCCAAGGAAATACTAAAGAAGGGAAAGGGACCTGTATGTGCCAAAATGTTTGTGGCAGCCCTTTTCATAGTGGCTAGAAACTGGAAAATGAATGGATGTCCATCAATTGGAGAATGGCTGGGTAAATTATGGTATATGAATGTTATGGAATATTATTGTTCTGTAAGAAATGAGTAATACCGAGAGGCTTGGAGAGACTTACATCAACTGATGCTAAGTGAAACGAGCAGAACCAGAAGATCATTATACACTTCAACAATGATACTGTATGAGGATGTATTCTGATGGAAGTGGCTATCTTCAACATAGAGAAGAGCTAATCCAATTCCAATTGATCAATGATGGACAGAATCAGCTACATCCAGAAAAGGAACACTGGGAAATGAGTATAAACTGTGACCACTGTTTTGTTTTGTTTTTCTTCCCAGATTATTTTTAGCTTCCTAATACAATCCTTCCTTTGAAACAACAACAACAACAACAAAATTCAGTTCTGCACATATATATTGTACTTAGGATAAGATATTTAATATGTATGGGAATGCCTGCCATCTAGGGGAGGGGGTGGAGAGAAGGAGGAGAAAAATTTGGAACAGCAAGGAGTACAAGGGATAATGTTGTAAAAAAAAAAATTACCTATGAATATGTACTGTCAAAGAAAATGTTATAATTGTAAAAATTAATAATTTTTTAAATTAAAAAATAAAATAAAATAATTGTAGCATTTCTCATTACATGTAAATTTTCATGTTTAAGTAAAACTACATTCTGAAATTAAATAAATGTACCAGTCTGAAAATCAGAAAAAATGGATTCTAATATCAATTTTACTACTAAAAAGTGATGTGACTTTGGAGAAATCCTCTAGGTTTGAATTTCTTTTATTAGAAGATATAGGAGACATTTCATTTAAAAATTCTTTTCATTCTCTGAAACACTTATGCATCATATGAGAGTGGATTTCTCTGCTTTAACGAATATGCTCTAATAGAAATTTCAATAAATTCAATGAATGGGTACCAAATTTGTGTTTTTTACCTAATGTAGTTTCCAATTTTGTATACTAAGATTTTTCAGTAGTTAATAAAATGATCTTTTATCACTTACACTAATTTTCTTAAAGGTGACAAGCATATCTTCTTTTCCACTGATCCAGTAACCTATAGTGTCCCCTACAGCAGAAGTATCAAATAGCATTATGGCCTTCAACATTTTCTGATGATGAATAAGATTAAAATGTAATTGGGAAATATTTATTTATTTTCCAGTTTTTTTTTTAATTGAGTAATTTTATTTATTATTGCTTTATGAATTATGTTAGGAAAGAAAGAGCAAAAGGGAAATATCATAGGAGAGATAAAAAATGAGAAAAAAAACTTGCATATTTTTATTTACATTCATCTCCTTAGTTCTTTTTAAGAATCAAGCCATTCATAATTGATCATCGCATATTCTTGCTGTTATTTTGCCCAAGGTATTCCTGGTTCTGCTGGTTTTACTTAGCATCAGTTTATGCAGATCCTTCCAGGCCTTTCTATACTCAGGTTGGTAAGCATTTTTTTTAGTGAACAGTAATATTCCATTACTTTCATATATTACAATTTGTTCAGTCATTCCCCAATTGATGAGCATTTACTCCTTTTCCAGTTCTTCACTACCATAAAAAGAGCTGCCACTAATATTTTTGTATATGTGAGTCCTTTTCCCTCCTTTGATTTCCCTTATGATACAGCCCCAGTAATGGCACTTCTGGGTCAAAGGATATATAAAGTTTTATATTCCTTTAGGCATAGTTCCAGATTGCTCCCCAGAATGGTTACATCACTTCCCAACTGAACTAACAATGTATTAATGGCCCAGTTTTCCCACCTTCTTTCCAACATTTATCATGACTTTTTCTGTCACCTTAGCCAATCTGAGAGATTTGAGGTGATACCTCAGAATAGTTTTAATTTGCATTTCTTTAATCAATAGTGATTTGGAACAGTTTTTATATAATGATAAATGATTTTATTTCTTCATCTGAAAATTGTCTGTTCATATCCTTTTTGTGAAGGTGCCATGTACTACAGAGGAAAAAAATTTATTCTTTTATGTCCCTATTCAATTTTCTCCAGATGTCTATCATATCTATATTTTCTTGGATCCTATTAACCTCCCTCATTCCTTTCTTGTTTATTTTGTGGTCAGATTTGTTTGATTCTCAAAGGGGAAGGTGGACATCTTTCACTAGAATAATTTTACTGTCTATTTCTTCCTGTAACTAGCTTAAAATTTTCTTTACGAATTTGCCAGCTCTACCACTTGATGCATATACATGGAGTATTGTTACTATTTCATTATTTACAGTAATCTTTATCTAGATTACTTTCCCTCCTTATCTCTTTTAGTAAGATTTATTTTTATTTTGCTTTATCTGAGATCAGAACTGCTATCCATACTTTTTTTTTTTTTTTTTTTTTTTTTTTAACTTTTGCTGAGGCATAATGAATTCTATTCCAGCCTTTTACCTTTACTCTGTATGTGTCTCTTTGGGTCAATGTGTGTTTTTTAAACAACATATTGTAGGATTCTGTTTTTTAATCCATTCTGCTATTTGCTTCTTTTGTTGGAGAATTCATCCTATTCACATTCACAGTTCTTATTACCCGCTTTTATTTTCCTCCATCCTATTTTTTTCCCCTGTATATACTTTTATTCCCTCTTTCCACCCTATTCTTCTTCTTTTTTTTTTTAATTATAGCTTTTTATTTACAAGATATATACATGGGTAATTTTTCAGCATTGACAGTTGCAAAACTTTTTGTTCCAACTTTTCCCCTCCTTCCACCCCCACCTTTTTCCCCAGATGGCAGGTTGAACAATACATGTTAAATATATTAAAGTATAAGTTAAATGCGATATATTTATACATGTCCAAACAGTTATTTTGTTGTAAAAAAAAAAAAAAAAAAGAATCAGACTTTGAAATAGTGTACAATTAGCCTGTGAAGGAAATCAAAAATGCAAGCAGACAAAAATAGAGGGATTGGGAATTCTATGTAATGGTTCATAATCATCTCCCAGAGTTCTTTTGCTAGATGTAGTTGGTTCAATTCATTACTTCTCTATTGGAACTGATTTGGTTCATCTCATTGTTGAAGAGGACCTCGTCCATCAGAATTGATCATTATATAGTATTGTTGTTGAAGTATATAATGATCTCCTGGTGCTGCTCATTTCACTCAACATCAATACATGTAAGTCACTCCAGGCCTTTCTGAAATCATCCTGCTGGTCATTTCTTACAGAACAATAATATTCCATAATATTCATATACCACAATTTATTCAGCCATTCTACAATTGATGGGCATCCACTCAGTTTCCAATTTCTGGCCACTACAAAAAGGGCTGCCACAACATTTCCCTCTTTTTATTTTCTTAGTCTCCTTGGGGTTGAAAACCTGTTCTCTTTCTGTATAGAAGCTTCAATCTTGCTTTTGATTTTTTTACTCATTTTTTTAAAGCCTTTAGGTGCGGCCTTCAGGGCAAAGAGGTTACCAGCTTCCTCTACAGAGCAGGGATAGGTATATGAACATCTATTGTCCTGTCCTGCCAATGGGCTGCAAAGAGTGGTGGGGTGCGGGAGTGCTCTGGGAAAAGTACCTTACTGGAAGTGACTCAGGTCTGGATATCACAGCTGAGCTGTGGAACTGCCCAGAAAAAAAAAAACCCTGCTGTGCAGATTAGCAATTGCCCTGGGACTGGAGGCTGAGCAGCAAAAGTGTCACTGCAACAGGCTAAAGCCTACTGTGGGTATTAGCAGTTGCCCTAACCCACACAGCATCTCAAATGTCTCTTGCCCAAGGGAGCATAGTTGTGCTGCAGAAGTTCTATTGCCCCAAGCTGAGCCCCCCACTGTGCAGATTAGAGGCTACCCCAGGCTGCACCCCCCTGCCATGCAGATTTGTAACTGCCCCACTAGAGCCCCATGCTGCAGAATGCCACTGCACAAATGTGTTATGGTCTGTGCTGAGCCACTTCTGGTTTTGGGTAGGTATAGCCAAATCTTCTTAGGTTCTGGTGTTTTTTAAAGTACCCTCTAACTTTGGCTTTAATTTCTCTGGTTGTCTACTGCTTTGCAACCAAACCAGAGCAGTCAGCCTATGGCAGAGTTGTCTCTGTAAATTTTCTAACCACTGAGGCCACCCCTGCCCCCATTTGCTCTGTTTCCTAGCCTGTCCTATTTCCCTGCTTGTGCTGGTTTGCTCTCACCACTCAGGACAAACCTTTTCTGGTGAGCTTCCAGATTATCTTAGGCTGGTAAGTTGTTGCATTTCAAATCTTTGTGAATTTTACCAGTTAAGAGCTATTTTTGAGGCTGAATTTAATAATTAGTAGTGAGGGTATGAGAGAGGTTCAGAAAATCGTGTGCCTTCTCTGCCATCTTGGCTTTGCTCGCCACTGTATTCTCAATAGTGTGTTTGTTTACCCACTCCACTCACTATCTTATTTATCACTCTTCACCCTTTCTCTCTCTCTTTTTTAATTATAGCTCTTTATTGACAGAACATATACATAGGTGATTTTTACAACATTGTCCCTTGCACTCACTTCTGTTCCAACTTTTCCCTTCCTTCCCTCCATCTTTTCCCCTAGATAGCAGGTAGTCTCTTTAACATAACATGTTAAACATGTTAAAGTATATTTTAGATACAATATATGTGTGCAGATCCGTACAGTTCTCTTGTTGCACAATAAAAATTGAATTCAGAAGGTAAAAATAACCTGGGAAGAAAAACAAAAATGCAAGCATTCCATAATTATTTCCCAGTGTTCCTTCTCTGGGTGTAGCTGATTCTGTCCATCATTGATCAATTGGAAGTAAATTGAATCTTCTCTTTATTGAATATATTCACTTCTATCAGAATACATCCTTATATTGTATTGTTGTTGAAGTATATAATGATCTCCTGGTTCTGCTCATTTCCCTTAGTGTCAGTTCATGTAAGTTTCTCCAAGCCTCTCTGCATTCATCCTGCTGGTCATTTCTTACAGAACATTAATATTCCCTAACATTCATATATCACAATTTACCTAACCATTCTCCAATTGATGGGCATCCATTCAATTTCCAGTTTTTAGCCACTACAAAAAAGGCTGCCACAAACATTTTGGCAGATACAGGTCCCTTTCCCTTCTTTAATATCTCTTTGGGAAATAAGCCCAGTATTAACACTGCTGGATCAAAGGGTATGCACAGTTTGATAACTTTGAGCATAGTTCCAAATTGCTTTCCAGAATTGCACGATCCATTCACAACTCCACTAACAATGCATCGATATCCCAATTTTCCTGCAACCCCTCCAACATTTGTCACTATCTTTTCCTGTCATCTTAGCCAATCTGACAGGTATGTAGCAGTATTTCAGAGTTGTTTTAATTTGCATTTCTCTGATAATAGTGATTTGGAACACTCTTTCATATGAGTAGAAATACTTTTAATTTCTTCATCTGAAAATTGTCTGTTCATATCCTTTGACCGTTTATCAATTGGAGAATTGCCTAATTTCTTATAAAATAGAGTCAATTCTCTATATATTTTGGAAATGAGGCCTTTATCAGAACCTTTAATTTTAAAAATATTTTCCCAGTTTGTTACTTCTCTTCTAATCTTGTTTGCATTAGTTTTATTTGTACAAAAGTTTTTAAATTTGATATAATAAAAATTTTCTATTTTTTGATCAATAATGATGTCTAGTTCTTCTTTGGTCACAAATTTCTTCCTCCTCCACAAGTCTGAGAGGTAAACTATGCAATATAATCTCATTCTTTATGACTAAATTATGAACCCATTTTGATTTTATCTTGGGATGTGGTGTTAAATGTGGGTCCATGCCTAGTTTCTGCCACATTAATTTTCAGTTTTCCCAGCAGTTTTTGTCAAATAGTGAATTCTTATCCCAAAAGTTGTGATCTTTGGGTTTTCCAACACTAGATTGCTATAGTTATTGAATATTTTGTCCTGTGAATCTAACCTATTCCACTGATCAACTAGTCTTTTTCTTAGCCAATACCAAATGGTTTTGGTGACTGCTGCTTTATAGATAAGGTACAGCTAGGCTTCCTTGATTTATTATTTTTTTTCATTAATTCCCTTGAAAGTCTTGACCTTTTGTTCTTCCATATGAATTTTGTTGTTATTTTTTCTAGGTCATTAAAATCGTTTCTTGGGAGTCTGCTTGGTATACCATTAAATAAATAGATTGGTTTAGGTAGTATTGTCATCTTTATTATATTTGTTTGGCCTATCCAAGAGCACTTAATATTTTTCCAATTGTTTAAGTCTGACTTTATTTGTATGGAAAGTGTTTTGCAGTTTTGCTCATATAATTCTTAACTTTCCTTTGGCAGATAGATTCCCAAATATTTTATGCTATCAACAGTTATTTTGAATGGAATTTCTCTTTGTATCTCTTGCTGTTGGATTTTGTTGGTGATGTATAAAAATGCTGAAATTTATGTGGATTTATTTTGTATCTTGCAATTTTGCTAAATTTGTGGATTATTTATAATAGCTTTTTAGTAGAATCTCTGGGATTCTCTAAGTATACCATCATATCATCTGCAAAGAGTAATAATTTGGTTTCCTCATTACCTATTCTAATTCCTTCAATCTTTTTCTCAACTCTTATTGCTAAAGCTAGCATTTCTAATACAATATTGAATAGTAATGGTGATAATGGGCAGTCTTGTTTCATTCCTGATCTAATTAGGAATGGTTCCAGTTTATCCCCATTGCATATGATGCTTACTGATGGTTTTAAATAGATGCTCCTGACTTTTTTAAGGAAAAGTCCATTTATTCCTATATTCTCAAGTGTGGACTCTGCTAGATCCTAAGTAATCCTTATTGTGGCCCCTCTATATTTGAATTGTTTTTTTCTAGCTGCTTGTAGCATTTTTTTTCCTTGGTCTGTTAGTTCTGGAATTTAGCCACAATATTTCCTGGAGTTTTGATTTTGGGGTCTCTTTCAGTTGGTGATTAGTGAATTCTTTCAATGTCTATTTTACCCTCTGTTTATATAACATCTGGGCAGTTCTCTTTAATGATTTCCTGGAAAATAGTGTCTAGGCTTTTTTTTTTTTTTTTTTCATCATAATTTTCAGGAAGTCAAATAATTCTCAGTTTATCTCTCCTAGATCTATTTTCCAGGTCTGTTATTTTCCCTACTTGGGGAACATTTAACATTTTTTCCCATTGTTTCATATTTTTGGTTTTGCTTGACTGATTCTTGGTGTCTCCTAGAGTCATTCATTTCCATTTATTCAGTTCTGATTTTTAATGAATTATTTTTTTCATTTACTTTTTTTATTTCTTTTTGTAATTGTCCAATTGAGTTGTTTTGTTTTATGGAATTTTTTTTTTCATTTTACCAATTTTATTTTTAGAGAGCTAATTTTCCAATTCAGTAATTCTGTTTTTTTTTTTTTGTTTGTTTGTTTGTTTGTTTGTTTTGTGTTTTTGAATTGTTTGCCTTTTCTGATTCCCTAATTCTGTTTTTCAGGCATTTGATTTCTTTATCCACTCTATCTTTAAATGAGTGCGATGACTTATCCAGACCCTCTTGCCAAGCTTCCTTTTCCATTCCCCATTTTTCTTCTAGCTCTCTTGTAAGAACCTTTTTAATTTCTTCTATGAGAGTCCCCTTTGGGGATTCTTTTCAATACAATCTGTTTTTAGTGTCCTTAGGGTTTGAAGTCTGCTCTCTATCCCTATAGAAGCTATCTATAGTTAGAGAGTGCTTTATTTATTTATTTATTTGTTTGTTTGTTTGTTTATTTATTTATTTATTATTTTTTGCATATTTTGACAAAAAAAAAATCAAAGAAAACAAACAAGCAAAACAAAACAAAACAAAACAATTGTGGTCTGCTTTTTGGGTAGTATGGTGTTACCATTTTTCCTGTACAGACTACAGGAGGTAGCAATGAAGTAGCAGTGGAATACCAATGGCTATGCTGCATCTGCATAGCTGTTGCCCTCTGAGACTCTGAGAGTATGCTGAGTCACTCTGGGTAATGGGGTGGGTGTGGTCAGGTCCAGAGAGACCCCAAGTTTTTCGGGATTGAAGTCTTTACCCCCTGTGTTTGTAGCTTCTCTGCTGATTTATTGGCTTGCTGCCAGGGCAAAGAAGTTCACACTGGGTTAAGTTCAGCCTGCAAGTTTTCTGAGGCCTGTGACTAAACACTGTCCCCTCCAGTCTGCTCAGTGTAAGCTGTCTTCTGTGCTCTCACTGCCTATCTGCAATCTGTTCCTAGTCTAACCATCCCTGCCTGCCAACAAAAACAGGCCCTTTCTGGCAAATTTAGAGGATGTCTTTTGTTGGTAATGTATTCATGTTTTTTTTCTTTTTAGTCAAGCACTAATTCTGAGGCCATATCATGAAAAAAAAGTATTCTGAGGGCAAAAAAATTTTTATTAGATAAATATGTGTGTCCTCTCCATCATCTTGGTCCCTCACCCTTTCTCTTAGTGGTGTTTTTTAACCCACCCAAGCTATTACCTTATCTCCTATCACTCCTCCCTCTTTCTTAGTAGTGTTTTTTCCTCAACCCACCCACTATATTATCTCCTATCAATTTCTCCCTTCTCTTAGTAGTGTTTTTTAACCCACTCCACCCATTACCTTATCTTTTATCAACACTCTCAACCTTGTTTTACCTTTTCTCCTAGTGTTTCTGCCTTCCCATCTATCCTGTCCCTCCCTTTTCTTTTCCTCTTTCTCCTCCTACTTCTTTGTAGGATTAGATAAATTTCTATACCCAAGTGAATGATTAAATTATTCACTCTTAAAGCCAAAACTGATGAGGTCAAGCTTCAAACAATTTTCATTCCCCTCCTTTCTTTCTTTCTGTTATAATAGGTATTTTGTACCTCTTCATGTGAATTAATTGTCCCATTATAGCTCCCCTTTCCTCTTTTTCCAGTACTGATCTTTTCTCACCCCTCAATGTCTTTTTCTTTGCTGTTATCACATCAGGGACCATTCACAACCATCCCCTCAGTCTATGTGATGCACCCTCCTCTCTCCATCCCCCACCCCCACCCCCTGCTCTGTCTGCTCCAGTTAACAGATACAGGTATTTAGAGTTACAGATATTATTTTCCTATCTAGGCAGTTTATCCTTTAGGGATATGCATGTATATATATACATTTACTATATATGTATTTTTTCTCCTGTTTACCTTTTCATAATTCTCTTGCATCCTATGTTGGCATATTAAATTGTCTGTTTAGTTCTGATTTTTTTTTCAATAGAAATGGCTGAAAGTCTATTATTTCATTGAAGCTTGATCTCCACTGAGAGATAATGCTGAGTCTTGTTGGGTGATTAATTCTTGGTTGTAATCCTATGTCCTTTGAATTCCGGAATATGCTATTCCAGGCCCTCAGATCTTTTATTGTAGAAGCTTCCAGAAACTTGATAATCCTGACAGTTGCTCCTTGATCTTTTAATTGTTTTTGTCTGATAGCTTGCAGTATTTTTATCTTGAGATTATAGTTTTGGAGTTTTGGAACAATGTTTCTTAGGGTCTTCTTTGTGGAATCCCTTTCCAGAAGTGATCAATGGATTCTTTTAATGAGTATTTCCCCCTCTATTTCTAGAATATTGGGGCAGTTTTCCTTAATGATTTCTGGTAGAATGTTTTCCAGGCACACACACACACACACACACTCTCTCTCTCTCTCTCTCTCTCTCTCTCTCTCTCTCTCTCTCTCTCTCTCTCTTTCTCTCTCTCTCTCTCTCTCTCTCTCTCTCTCTCTCTCTCTCTCTCTTATTCTCTCTCTCTCTCTCTCTCTTATTCTCTCTCTCTCTCTTTTATTCTCTCTCTCTCTCATTCTCTCTCTCTCTCTCATTCTCTCTCTCTCATTCTCTCTCTCTCTCTCTCTCTCTCTCTCTCTCTCTCTCTCTCTCTCTCTCTCCCTCTTTCTCTCTCTCTCTTTCAGGTAGGCCAATAAATTTTAAATTTTCTCTTCTGGATCTGTTTTCCAGGTTGGCTGTTTTTCCAATAAGGTATTTCAAATTTTCTTCCATTTTTTTCATTCTTTTTACTTTGTTTGACTGATTCTTGCTGTCTCACCAAGTCATTAGCTTCCATTTTTCCTGTTCTAATTTTTAATATGTGATTTTCTTCAGTTACATTTTGTATCTCTTTTTCCATTTGATTTATTCTACTGTTTAAATATTTGGGCTTCCTTCATACAATTTTTTTACTTCCTTTTCCAAACTTTTGACTCCCTCATGCATACATCTCATTTCTTTTCTCATTTTTTTCCCTACTTTTCTTATCTGTCTTTGGGAATCTTTTATGAGCATTTCCAAGATTTTTTTTTTTTGCCTTGAGACAAATTTATCTCACTATTTGTGGTTTCTTCTTTGGACATTTTGCCCTTCTCTGAGTTAGTGTTTTTGGTCTGCCCTGTTACCATTGTAGCTTTCTATTGTCAAGATACTTTTCTGTTTCTTGCTAATTTTCTTTCCTTTTCTTTTGGTATTTCTTCCTTTTTTACTTTTAAGGTGGGCTACTCCTGGGGTAATGGGGGTACAGTCCCAAGCTTCCTGTGCAGCTCTGACCTTTGGCTTTGAGCACAGGGACCCCTTGTGTTTGGAAGAATTAGCTTGCCTACTCTTTCCAGGAAACATTGTGGTTTCCTAGAGTTTGCCTCAGAGCTAGTACTGGAAACTGCTACCCCCCCCTCCCACCCCCAATTTTTTCCTCTACTGAGCCAGGACTGAGGATGCTAGTTGCTGTTTTGCTGTGATTAAGATCCTCTCATTGGCTTTTCCAGAGTCTGTCGGACCTGGGCTGAACACCCTTTTCATCCCAGTGAGACTGACTGATCTTTCTTGAAATTTTTTCAGTCTATCTTGAGCTGGAAAGTGGTTTCATTACTTCAGACTCTTTTCAAAGTGGAGAGGGAGATTGCACTGGAAAAAGACAAATATGAATGTAAAATGAGGGAAATTATATCTCATGAAGAGGCAACGAAGATGTAGTATAATTGAGGGAACGAAAGGAGGGGGATGAACATTATGTGAGTCTTAGTTTTATCATACTTTCCTCAAAGAGAGAATATTATTCATATTTGGTTTTACAGAGAAACTTGTCTCACCTTATAGGAACATGGGGGAGTAAAGGGAAAAGGAAAGAGGGAGGCTAATAGAAGGGAAAAGAGAAGTAGTACAGGAAAGGTATAAAAAAGGGAGAGGGGCTGTAAAGGGGGAAGAATGTTTGAAGGAGGTAATGATCAGGAGCAAAATACTGGGGAGAAGGGCATGGGGGAAAGGAAAGAAAAATGTATAATGGGGTAAATAAGATGGTATGAAATACAGAATTAGTCATTTTAACTGTGAATGTGAATGGGATGAACTCTCCCATAAAATGAAAGTGGATAGCAGACTGGATTACAAGAAACAGATTTAAAGCAGAGTGAGCAATACAGGGTAAAGGTAAAAGGCTGGAGCAGAATCTATTATGCTTCAGCTGAAGTAAAAAAACAACAAAAAACAAAAACAACAACAAAAAAAAAAAAAAAAAAAAAAACAGGGATAATGGTCCTGATCTCAGATCAAATAAAAGCAAAAATAGATCTAATTAAGAGATAAGGAAAGAAACTATCTGTTGCTAACAGGTACTATAGATAATGAAATAATATCAATAATAAATATTTATGCACCAAGTGGCATAATATCCTAATTCCTAAGTTAGAGAGCTGCAAGAAGAATTAGACTGAAAAACTCTAATAGTGGGAGATCTCAATCTTGCTCTCTCACAACTAGATAAATTGAACCACCAATAAATAAGAAAGAAGTTAAGAAAGTAAATAGAATTTTAGAAAATTAGGTATGATAGATCTTTGGAGAAAATTGAATGGAGACAGAAAGGAGTACACTTTTTTCCTTGGTGGTTCATGGAATTTATAGAAAAATTGACCATATATTAGGCCATAAAACCCTCAAAATCAAATGCAGAAAGAAATAGTAAATGCGTTTTTCAGATTACTATGCAATAAAAGTCCAGGGGAAAACAGACCAACAATTAATTGGAAAATAAATAATCTAGTCCTAAGAATGAATGGGTGAAACAACAAATCATAGACACAATCAATAATTTCATCCAAGAACGTGACAGTAATGAGACAACATACCAAAATTTATGGGATGCATCCAAAGCAGTTATTAGGGGAAATTTTATATCTCTAGTCACTTATTTGCATAAGATAGACAAAGAGAATATCAGTGAACTGGGACTGCAACTAAAAAAGCTAGGAAAAAAAAGAAATTAAAAACCTCCAATTAAACACCAAATTTGAAATTCTCAAAATAAAATTGGGAGATTAATAAAATTGAAAGTAAGAAAACTATTGAATTAATAAATAAAACTAAGAGTTGGTTTTATGAAACCATTTTTTATGAAAAAAATCAACAAAATAGACAACCTTTAGTTAATCTGATAATAAAAAGTAAAGAAGACTCATTCTAGGAGAAGATACTCAGTACAGACTGAGTAGAGTAGAAAAATTGCTCTTTATATTCATTCTGGCTCATCAAAACCTGAACAATGAGCAACTAAGACTTGTACTGGGACTCATTAAACACTGATTAGTTGACCAAATAATCTAGCAATTATTCTAGAGGTTTGATATTTCAGCTAATTTTTAACATACAGTTTTCAGACTGCTTGCATACAAAAGTTCTTTTTTGTTCTGAATAGCTTTACAATGAAAGACTTTTGAAAGTCTAGGATATTAAAAACCTTTTCTTCTTCTCCCTTCTTTTTTCTTGGTATCTAATCCCCTTACCTACAAGACACTGAGAATTATTGGGCTACTGCTACAGAGAGAAGAGTAGTCTACAATACATATACTAGAGATAAAGTGGGCAAGTTTGGGTTAAGAACCACTGTACTTAAGCACCATATTGGTAGAGAGAATGTGGAAGACTTTTTAAGGGGGGATAGAATAAGCAAAAGCAACTTTTTGTTACTTCAATTTTGTTATAGTTGGATCTCACCTCTAAAAGGAATTGAATAATAGAAGTTAAGGATAAGCAAGAAAGCTATTGTGAAGGTAAGAAACTGAGACCAAACTCTTAGAAACTGTCAAGATATTGTTTTTCAGTATCTTGCCAGTATCAGTTCTGTTTTCCAGAACTTAAGACCCAACAAGCAGTCTGTAACCAAAGTTTGGCATAACAATAACTCTTTACACTCAGCCTCTCTACCACAAGTTAATGCTGTCATTTATAAGATTTATAATATGTGTAATAATTTAATTTTGTTGAAGCTTCCCTATTTTCTAGGGATTCTGACCAGAGAGCTGGGTCTACACTGCAGCATAAAGTAATCAATAATATCTCCTGACATTCTGAATAATCTAAATGAATTAAACCAGGTGCTATACTTCTGTTTCTACCACTCTAACTCTGGTTCTGTACCATGCTGAATTATTATAAGGCTCAATGACCCTTAAGACTTGAGATAATCACAAAGCTCAGTGATTCTAATAACTTAGAGACTATTCCCGTAGGATTCAAGAATGCTTGCATTGTCCCCCAAAATGCCAAAATTTGCCAATACAAACTATTTAAGGCCTAAGAATGTGTTGGATACTGCCTTTTTGTGGTTTTAATGCTTAAAAACTCTAGCCCTGACTTGTCACAATCTTTCCTTTTCAGAAGGACTTTTGTTTGCAAGTATTTTATTTACTTTGCAATTAAACTTTGGTTTGAAATTAAACTGCAGCCTGCTTTATTCAGCTTTGGTCATCTATAGTTTAAAGGATGACAAAATTATGTCTAAAAATACTGTTTACTTTGTTTTCATTTGATTTTCCTTAACAAGGTTAAGATTAGAAGTATAGTGTCTTCTTGGCCAATCATCTGACTTTTTTTTCCTCTAGTTTAATTTTTTTCCTAGTCTTTGAAATGTCTAAATCTGAAGTATTCTAAAATTGTCCCTATTATAAGAGAAAGCATTATAATTCTTACAGGGTTACTCTCTTTCACAGTGTTTACTTCACAAACCAGGCACAGCGGGGGGGGTATACTATCTCAATTCCTGTTAATTTTAGTAGAGCCATAAAGTAATACATTAGTGGCAATCCTTTAAATTTAAACATTTTTATGTAGTGGAGTCTCTAAAAATGTTTATCTCAACTGTTCAGTTGTTTACACGATTCTACCACTTCACTGTTATTTACTTTCAAACAGGGAACTATATTGCAACTTAAAAAAGAGGGAAAGAAAGAGAATTATTGCTTACTTCCTATTTCTTGATTTATTTATCTTAGTAAAAAAGGGGAAAGGGTTGTGGAGAAAACATCTAAATGATTTTTACATAGAATTGTTTCTGATAATAACTTTTGCTACCAATGACTTGCTGCGGCAAATATTTTCTTTGGAAGAGAAAGATATGTCATTTTTTCCAAAGCAATGCTTATAATTCACCAGCTGCTTCTTCACACATGGGTAATTACCACACAGTGTTCTAAACCCTTATGGACATATCCCACATTTATATAATCAACAAGTAATTATTAAGTACCTACTACATGGCCAGTGTTTTGATATGTGTAGTGGGAAATAGTTTCAGTCTTATTATCTGGTGAGAAGAGCTGATACTTCATATCATATATGGAATAATTTTAGAACGTTAATAATAACAGATATTTATATAGCACTATAAGATTTTGCAAAACACTTTATAGACACTTCCATTTGATCTTTACTATCACTCTCTTAGGTAAGATACTTTTATTATTTCCAAACACTTTTACTGGCAAGCCTGGAATGCTCTCTCTTTTCATTTCTATTTCCTGGCTTCTCTGAATTCTTTCAAGTCTTAGTTAAAATCCCATTTTTAATAGGAAGATTTCCCTTAATCTCCCTCAATGCTAATGTTTTTTTCTCTTTTGATTATTTTAAATTTATCCTCTATTCATGTTGCTTATACATAGTTTTTTTGTTATTATCTCCCCATTAGACAGTGAAACTATATCTTTTGAAAATCCCTTTTTGTATGTCTGGTGCTTTCTACCTTCCCCTTCTAAATTTCTTGAAAATCTTATCTACATGCAATATTTCCAATTATTTAAGACTTTCCTAGTCCTAAATCCTTGTCATTCTTTCTTCAGTTCCTAACATTGTTCTATAATGTCTTTTTAAAAAGTCATTACTGATCTCTTTATTTCTGATTCCAAAGGTGCTTTTTGTAGCCTTAAGTCTTATCAATCATTTTATAATTTTTATCTGTAAAGACCACTGGACATACTCTTTTCTCTTGACTTTTGGAAAACTAAATTATCCTTGTTCTTCCACTTTTCTAAACATTCCTTTTTTCCTCTTCTTCCTGATTTTATGTTGCTGTTGTCCAAGATTCCACCTTTGTCATCCTTCCTGGAAATATCTCTCATTCACAAGCTTTCAACTTCTCTATACCCTCATTACTATCTTTATTCACAGGACTTCTGAATCTGTGGTTAATCATGAACCTTCTCTCAGTCTCCTGAACTATATTTCTAGGACCTCTCTGTCCTGTAGTCATCCAAGCCAAATTTAGTGTCTTTCCCTCACACCTTATTGTTTCCTTGTTTCTGACAGTAGAATTATATTGTCAAACTATCAGTATTATCTATAACTTTTTTTTCTCATTAATATTTTCAATTATTTATATAATTTTCTTGATCCTAAAATTCTTGACCCTAAATTCTTGATCATTTGGTCACAGTGTTTTCTGAATCTATCCTCTCTCTAGTCCTACTGCTTCCACCTTACTGTAGGCATTTATTACTATCTACTTGGGTTGTTGAATAATCTCATCTAATCTTTCATTCTTCAAATCCTTCTGTACAGTGTGCAAAACATTCCTTATTCCCAGATCTGATCTAATCTTTCATGAACTCTAGCACCAAATCCTTCCTTACCTGCTTGCTGGATATCTCCCAGGTGTCCCATAGATAGCTCAAATTTAAGTTTATCCACAATAAAAACTGTCATCTTTCCCACCCGTGTTAGGAAGGGTGCTTGTTTGATAAAGGCATGGCTAGTTTCTTTTCAAAGAGCTTGTTCTCAAGATTTGGTTAAACCTAGGTCATGAATCATTATTTTGGCCTCCTTGCCACTTGATACACAAAAAAAATCCAATTTCTAGAGAGCTGGAGCTTGAAGATTTATTTCTACTACTCTCTAGATTTCCTTTCTGATTCAACATAGCCTTTGTCACTATGAATGCAGACAAAAGAGAGTAGTGTTTTATCTGAATTAATAATAAAAAAAAATTTCCTTTTAAATTTTATTACCCACAAAGTTGTTTTCATTATGTTCTATGGTTCATTAGTATTTCATTATATTCAAGTTCTGAACCAGAGTCACTGGATTGACATGGATTAAACCTGGCCCAGAATGCCTCCTCTGTTACTTTTCTCAAATCTCTTCTTTTTGTTGAGAACATCCATATCCACCTAACTATCCAATCTAATCTAGTAAACATTTGTAAGTCATCTGTCATAATTTAAGAGGTATTTTTGATATTCTTTCTATTAATCATTGATTTCCAAGGAGCTTTCAAGTCAAATTGGTTTTACTCTAAAACATTGCTTATGTTTTCTCTTCTTTCCCCTCACATGTTATTACAGGTCCTCATCCCCTCTTCTCTGAATTGCTATAAACGTGTCTTCAATGATTACCTTCCCCCCAGTGTCTCTGTATTTTAAGACTATTCTCCACAGAGCTGTCAATCAACTTTTTTCTAAGCCCCAAGTCTGGTCTTTCCTTCAGGAGCTTCCTATTTCTTGGTAAAAATGGTATTTAAAACTCCATTTTCTTGTTCGGAGCTTACTTTACCTATTTATTTTGTGCAACAACCTTTGCAAATATAGGCTTTTTGGAAAAGAGGCTATTTGGTTTTTGTTTTTGTGTTGCTTAAAACACGTCTTATACATAGTAGAGTAAAAATAAATGTTATTCTCAATATTCTCAAGTAGTATCACTCATCTGTTCATAATACTTCAAAGACCATTGATTATTTAATAAATTAATTAATTTAATAATTAATAATATCTAATAAACTCTAAAACCCTTAGCCATTGGTACTCTTAGCCATTCATAATCTGCCATCACTTCTCCCTTGCCGGCTTTATTTTACTGTAATCCTTTTCTTTTGATACAGGAAATTTACCTCTATTCTTGTAGATTGTCATCTTCATTGCAAATTATTAGGGTAAGTTACTTAGGATATGCACTTAGAGCCTTGATCAACTTTAAAAGAACCAGTATATTGGAAATTTCCAATATCATGAACTGAGAGCTAAGAAAGCACATGAAAGTTACCCATGTTTTTTAGAGCAAAAAGAAGAATAATAACTATTAGGAACTTTGGGGTGGGGAGATGGCAGGGCAGAGGTATAGGAATAGTTGAAGCAGCTGTTTGTTTGTTACCAGAAGAATATATTATTCATATATCAGATTGAGAAAAAAAGCCAGGACCTAGGAAGTTCCTTACATTTATAATAATCTTGGTTTTTTATTTGAACATTTCATATTTTGAGTGGTGTAGCTCCTTAAGAAATTCCTCAATTAGATTTGGAACTTAGAAATTTGATGCTTTTTTGTGTATTATACTAGAGTGGAGAAAAATAGATAGGCACTCATTGTCTTATTTTTCCATGTATAGTGGAGTAGGTCCAGAACATAGCTTAACCTCATCAGTTCATAAAGGGGAATCATCTTTTGACGATATAAGAATCCAGGATCTGCTAACAAAGCTATTGCCTAGGAAATATCTGTTTGAGATTTTCTCATTTTATCATTTAAAAAAAGAAATAAAATAGTACCAAGGAAAGAGAACTTTCTTGCCAAATGGCTTAATATCAAACTTATTTTTACATAAATGCTTATTTGAGAAAAGTGAGAGGAAATACACAGAAATACAAAAAAACATCTCCAACCACTCCCCCCCCACTTCCAGGTATCCCTCATCTCATCAATTCAAGCAGCTCCAGGAAATCACTTATCTTTTATGCAATTCAAAGAGAGAGAGTATGATTTTAATACATGGAGAACTAGTCTTAAAGCCAGGAAGATCTGGTTTCTGGTCCCACCCCTGAAATTTACTAGTTCTTTCACCCTGGACAAATCATTTAATCTCTAGGTGTATATCCTAGGTAGCTCTAGGTAGCTCTTTAATGCTCTAAGTTGCAAAGAAGATGATAGTCTCCATGAAGAAAGATGTCTTTTGTTAATTATATCATACTATTGTTCCTATCTCTAGACTATCAAAACAATATTAGTGACCTTGCAAACTTTTCAGTTTAAACTAGTCCTAAAATCTGAGGGCTAGAATTGCTTAAGTCCAATGGTGAACTGCTCCAAAAAAAGTATGTAAACTCTTAGCTGCTATCATTGTTTCTTATTCTGTCTCTCACCAGTTCTTTCCTCCTCTGAATACATATACTAAAGAACCATTCAAGCACATTTTGGGGGGTTTATTTTAATTTTCATTGTACTCTATATAATGTCATTTAGGTAAAAATTCATTTATGTGAAAATTATATGCAACAGAAAATTTAGATTCAATCATGTAAATATTATTCTAATACAATGACCTCCTTAAAATATGAGGATTCCTTGGGGAAAAAATGGGGATATTTAGCCTAGAGAAGATAAGATTTCAGGGATATTTGTCCTCAAGTATTTAACATGTTGTCTTGGTTATACCTGCTTTGCTTCATCCAATGAGCAAAACTATGGTGAGAGAATTGTAGAAAATTGCATTTTTGTTTAAAATGAGGAACTTCTCCCACTCCTCCCCAATTAAAGAATTAAAGATATACAAAAGAAAAAAGGTCCACTTAGGGGTCTAGTGAGTTCTCCATGTTCATTGTAGGCATTCAAGCTGTGACTGAATAATTGTTTTTCCGGTGTGTTATTGAGGAAATTCTTATTCAGTTAAAGATGGAACTAGATGATTCCTTATAAATCTGAGTATCTTTTGTTCCATCTTTTGAATTGTAGAGGAAAAATTACTGGTTTAGTGTTCTGTGATTTGGATCTGTTTGCAAAAACAATTTTATTTAACATTCCCATAATCATTTCCAAATTGTACCTAGCTGAAAGATGTTCAAAATCATACACCTCTCCAACACTCCCAACCAAGTCTTCAGAAATGATTTCCTGAGCCAAGATGATTTAATATAAATAACATCTATAAGAATTTTGAACAAGGGGACACATCACAATATGTTAAAATACAGTTTGGGATTGACATTCAAGAATAGTCACTACCCAGATTCTTTTTTTAAAATTCACTTCCCATTGGGGCAGTTAGGTGGTGTAATGGATTGAGTACCAGCCCTGAAGTCAGAAGGACAGGACTTCAAATCTGGACTGAGATGCTTAATACTTCCTAGTGTGTGACAATGGGCAAGCCACTTGACTCAAATTACCTCAGAAAAAGAAAATCACTTCCATTAAAGACTGAAAAGAGTTCCTATCTGTTATCAGTATCTTAAGTTGAGATGTTTAAAAGGTCATCAGTCACTTCAAGTGAGTAGGAGACAACAATTTAATCTAGGCTAGAGTTAAATTTGATTATTAACTTCAATCCATTTCCCTGGGAAAGGCTCTTTAAATTTTGTTCTACCTACTTTCCCCAAAGGTAATCTGAAAAGTGCTTTAGGCTAGAGTAACATTATTTCTTACTATTTCTAGAGAAACCGAAGTCAAGATTTTAAATATATTTTCACAACATAAATTATTTTGTATTGATTGAATTAAATATATATGTAAAGAAAGTAAGGTATAAAGTCACTCAATTTGGAACCTGGAGTTCTGAATTTTTGCGCAACCCACTACTTGCTACTTGTGTTATTTTATTCAATTAATCTTTATTATTCTCACTTTCCTAATTGAGAAAAGGAGCTGGGCTTTGGGGAGGGCAAGGAAGAAAAAATTGAGGAAGGAAATAGAAAGATTGAACCATAAGACATAAAGTCTCAGTTCTAGCCTGAAAAGACTGTTTATAAACTTCCCAATATTCAAGCTCTTCCCCTAATTCTCTAATGAATATCTTCCCAATATTCAAGCTCCCCTTTAATTCTCTAGTGAATCAAGTCAAAACCAAACAGTTGGAAATAAGAAAGTTTCATATAAGCTTTTTTACTGTAATAGCATGGTATCAAGCAATAGTAATTTTTGTTACTTTGTTTTGTAAAGTGCTTTGGAATACTTATATGGTTTTGTTTACATTTTAGAAATGTTTTGCTGTTGTTTTAAGAGGTATACTTGATCCTATTCTTTACAGAAAGATGTCAGTTAACTATAATTGGAGAGAAAGGATTGAATAGCAAGACATTGTCAAAGAAAGTTAAAGCTTGAGCATAGTACTCACATAGTAAATTTTTGTTGAATGAATTGCATGAATTATAGGGACAGCTAAATAGTGCAATAGATATAGCAGTAGCCTTAGATTGAGGAGACCTGAGTTCAAATGCAGCCTCAGACACTTCTTGGCTATGTGACTTAATCCTGAATGTGCCCAAAAATACAAAAGAAAGAAAACAATTGGTAAATATGGTTGTTTAAATGTTCCATGTCATGTTTGAAATATTATGAAGAACTGATGAAGTGTTGTAGTCCTGGAGGACAAGAAGAGGAAGAGAAAGAAAAGAAAAGACGTTTATTTGAGTCTTTGATAAATTCTAGAAGTTATTAAAGAATACAGTTTAGAAGCATTTTTAAATGAAAGTGGTAATTAGTAAGAAGCAGCATAGTTTGAATAAAAGTAAAAATTAAAAAAAAGTCATGCCAGACTAATTTCTATTTTAATTTTAAGGGATGAAGTTATTAAACAGGTAGATCAGCATGTTGCTGTACATATCTGTGTTTTTGAAGAGCATTTCACAATATTCCCTGTGACTTCCTTGTTTATCATAGATTTCTTCTTTGAATGCATAGTCTGGTAGAGTTTATATGGTTTGAATGAGCACACTCCATAGAGGGAAGTCTTTAGAAGAGTGCCCCAAAGAGCTCTATTTCCCCCCTGTTGTTTAACATATTTGTCTTCTTTAAAGAGAATAGCAGTTTGTTTGTTAGAGTAAAAAACAACGATGGGAATTTCTGTGTTTCTCCCTTTGGATTTGTTAAAATGACACTCTGGATTACATAAATGGGTTGTGAATGGACATTGAATGGAATTGATAATGTTAAAATCCCCAAACAGGAAAACATGGTATGGTTGCTTTTGAAGTAGATACAAAATTATTAAAATTAAGGTAAGAAATGAGGAAAATTTTCTTCTGTAGAGTGTATCATATTCATGTAAAAGACTGGAGATAACTACAAGACTACAAGTTATATTTTCAAAAGAGTTAGAAGAACTCATATAGCAAGAACAAGCATAGTAAACAAGTAAATTCAGTGGATATCCAGAAGGCAGAAGGGTAGTAGGGAAAGTACTCTAGTAGTAGGCATCAGTAGCATTGTGAGGCAGTTACAAAATGACTGCTTTGGAAGTGGTAGAAAGTGAAAGCTTCATAAAAAGCATAGTTTTCCAGTTTGGATTACAGTTCTAGAAGTGTGAGTAGTCTGAGTTAACCTGAATACTTTCTCCCGTATGCATTCCATCTCTTGCTGGTGGCATGGGGATCTTAGAATTCCTTTGGGTATATGGTATAAGGAGAAGATTTCTTTGTTATTTGCCTTGCTGTTCTGCTTAATTTCCTTCTTGGGTGAATTTGCCCACCCGTTTAGAGCCAAAAAAAGAAAAAAAAAACATCTGCCTGGCATCTGGTTTTAGAACCATGCAGATTATGCTGAAATTTTAGTTTGGCAAATCTGAAGGGAGCAAGTTGGTTCTGCTAACCTATGTCCTGTTATTCTTGCAGCTAAATTGCTGTTTACCCAAAATTTGAATGTAGGCATTGATGACATGCTTATAAATTTTTCAGATGATACCTAGCTGGAAAGAATAGCTAATATACTAGATAATAGTGAGGATATTGAAAAAGAAAAAAAAAGAAAAAAAAAGATCTTGATAAGCTAGAGTAATTGACCAACTATCCAAATCTAATAAGAGGGTCAAATAAAAAGTGCTATACTTGGCTAAAAAAATCAACTTACTAAATATATAATGAAAGAAGTGTATGATAGAGATCTGAGGGTTTTAGAAGATTCCAAGTTCAATATATGTCAGTGGCATGACATGGCAACCAAAAATTAATAATATTTTTAGGTTGTATTAAGTGAAGAATAGTTTCCCTTCATTTGGAATATTCTTGCTGCGGTCTTATTTTTATCAAATTTTATTATTTTATTTTATTATTCTTGCTATAATCTTATTTTTATCAAACAACATCTAGATATTGTGTGGAATTTAGAGCTTCCCATTCTAAGCAAACATTTATAAAATGGAATACAATCAGAATAACTTGTTCAAGACAATGAAAGGACTAATGACCATGTCATCATACAAGCACAGATTGAATTATGGAACAGCTAGATGGCACAGTGGATAGAATACTAGTCCTGAAGTCAGGAGGACCTGAGTTCAAATCTGGTCTCAAATACTTAACACTTTCAAGCTGGGTGACCCTGGGTAAGTCACTTAACCCCAATTACCTCAATTAAAAAAATAATAAAGAATAGGTTGAATTTATTATAAGGGGTTCAGTATAAAGAAAATAATGAATTGGAAAGAGGTGAAGACATGATAGTTATCTAAAATATTTGAAAGACTATTCTGTGGATGAGAGATTAGATTATTTGCTTAGTTCCATTAGACAGAACTAGGAACAATGCCTCAAAATTGCAGAGAAAAAGATTTAGCTTTAATGTAAGAAAAAAAAATCTTGAAAATTAGACATATCTAAAATTGGTATGGGTTTTCTTGGGTGGGAGGAGATATTAGACTTTGTGTCAACAAGTCTTTCAGTTAAAGGCTGAATAACTAGCTATATGTGAAGAACCTTGAAGAAAGGGCCTCCTGGATGGCTACAGGGTGAATTTGATGGTCTCAGAGATTCTTTTTAACTTTGAGAGTTTGTTACCCTTTACTTCTGAGGAGTGATGGTGCTAGGCAATTACTACTCAATAGAAGGGGGAAAATTTTTTGTAAGAATTCAGCTATAGTGTAGCTCAGCTTTTTGGTTTCATTTATAATTCAAATAATCCAACATTTAGACATTTGATGATAAAAGTAACTGTTACATGGCCAGCAACTGAAAATTATTACTTATTTTGTTTGAGTCATTGAAACAATATCAATAATAGTTCTAAGAATCATTTTATAGCAAAAAGGAATATTTTTTTATCTAAACAGTTTGTAAAGTATTTGTAGTAATTAATATAACTCAGTAGATTGTAAAATCCATAAGGATAGGGATCATGCCTTATTTATTCTGTATATTTCCCTAGTGCCTAGTTAACTCAGTGCCCTGAACAAAGTAATTAATAAATATTTGTTGGCTCTCATTTTCCTCTATTTGAATACCAGGAATTTATAGTGTTCTTATTTAGCACATAAATGAATTTTATAAGGGAGATGCTGATCAGCTGTGTTCAGTTCCCCCAAAGAAAAAAAAATAATTTTCAATGAGAGAACTGATCTCGAGAAGAGCTTTCTTTTGTTTAGCCTTAAAATGGCTAAAAACCAAATATAATCTCAATATGGCTAGACACTAAATATACCATAAGAGCAAATTGCTGAATCTCCTTTCCTAAAAATGTCTGAAGTGGTTTATTGATATCCTTTTTGAAGGCAATGGACTAACTAAATGGACTTTAATGGGGTATTCTATACTAAAAAATATTTGCTACTTCAAAATAATAATAACTTATTCTTAATCTAAGGCTTACAAAACATCTTGCAAGTGTTAAGTCATTGATCATGATAACAACCTTGAGAAGTCAGTAGTGTTTTAAGAATCCTGGTCCAATTTCACCACCTTCATAATTATTCAGTGGTAGTATAATCTGAATGAGTTGAAGCATCTCAAATTGACAATGAAACATAATGTAGTTTTATGTTCAGAATGCTAGTGGAAAATATTTGACACTGTTCTGAACCAGTAACACTCTGAGGTCCATGATGAAAGCTTTCAACTCATTTTACCTTTGATGTTAGGGAGGTTGTACAATTGAATTGTTCAGGGAGAACTTTATAATACATTAAAATTGTGAATCAGCTACCCACTTTGTGGATTCTGAAATTTTCATTTCTTTTTGCAACAATAAAACATTCATGAACCTTTGAGAATTATATGACAGTTTCAAATATACTTCCAAAGCAATTCTTTTTCTTTTCTTGTACTTCAGATAAATTACAAATGACCCCTTTCTAAAAAAGCTTTGTTTTTCATGAAAATAAAATGTTTAACATTGGGTATTATGGGTAGAGATATGCAGAACATTTTGGTTATAGGTATAAGTCTAAAAAGCAAAAAAAAAAAAAAAATCAAACAAAAAATAAATGAGCATGTCTCTGGTTTTTAACTTTGTGTTAAAATACAGAAAATGGAAATACCTCTTGTCAAATGTTTAAAATTTAGCTTTTGAATAATATCATAGAAAAGGTGACCTCTATTTGCCTTCTGCTCAAAGTCCTTCCATGACTATGCTACTCAATCTTATTTTAGATTTCCAAGAGTAAATGAAAGAACTATTTTAAATAATATATCTTCTCAACCTTAAGGAAGCCTCTGCACAGAATATCATAATATTTACTACTGAAGACATATAGATATCAAATGGAAAAGTAATAAGAAAAGTACAACCAATACTTGCTCCCAAGTGCACTTGTGGTACTTGTCTTTAGTTATTTTTGTAAACAATTAAATCTATTTTAAACAATTAAAGGGGGATCAATTAAATCTAAATAGTTTATCTTTGAGGCAATTGGGGTTAAGTGACTTCCCCAGGTTCACATAGTTAGGAAATATTAAGTATCTGAGGTCGGATTTGAACTCAAGCCCTCCTGACTTCAGGGCTGGTGCTCAATTCACTGTGCCATCTAGCTGTCCTGAAATCTAAATTTTTTAATTGTACAGAATTAGAACCATACCTAGGACATTATATTATATATGATCAAAATGAATAATCACAAATGGCCTCTCCAGAATGAATGTAGTATCAACTAAATGATATTTTCAGTATAAATTAATTTTATCACCAATTTTTAATTTCTGAAGAACATGGGAATATGTAATCTATAAAAGTGTATTTATTCCAAAAATGCCATCAATTTCTTGAATTTAAATATCTCTTTTCTTAGAGAAACTTAGTAGATATTACCTTCTTTCTTTTTTCCAAGACTATGCAAGGTAGTTAGAAGTGTTTAGTCTTTCTTTCTACTAGATATTCCAACTGTAAATCAAAGAAGAATAGTAAAGGATAGTAAAGTTTAAGACCAAATCCTTTGTATTCTATTTCCATTGTCCTTTTCATATCAGTCCTCTTCTCTGTTTTTATCGCCCCAACTCTAATTCAGTATCTCATGACATTTTGCTTGGATTATTTTAAAAGTCTAATTGATCCTATTTTCAATCGATACTTTATGCAAAAGCCAAAGTAATCTTCCTAATGTACAAATTTGATTTTTTCCCCAAATTTATTAACTCTGGCAAACTGGACAACTGTTTTCCTTTCTCATTCACTAAATTTTGCATTGCCTTAATGGGAGTTCAGCCCCTATTCATCTTTTATGGAATCCTGGTCTTTCATAAAGTCAGCTCAAGTTTTTCTCACATCTTTCAGGGATCCTTCTGAAAGTTTTTTCTCTCTCCTCAAATTTTTCCCAGCAAATTTTAATTCTATCCTTTACCCCCTACTCCATTCTATTATAAATTGTACATAACTGTGTAGATATCAAATTCCCCTCTTAAAAACTTCCCAATAGAATTGTAAGTTCATTTGAGTGAGAGAGAGAGAGAGAGAGAGAGAGAGAGAGAGAGAGAGAGAGAAAGACTATAAAATTTTTGATGTTTGTATTCCTAGTCATTATTAGCTGAATTGAAGATCAAAGATAAGATAAAGGGAATCTCTGAAACCTGACATGAATCCCCCTGAATCATAATGTTTTCTAGTGGAATGGCATATAAGTTGTCTCTAAGGAAAAGGTAGACAAAGAAGAATAAAGGGAGAGATCATTACAAACATATTTTATATTAGGTGCTAGATATATACAGATAAAAATTAGAGTGCTTATTTTCAGGTGGCTTACATTCTATTGGAGGGGAAGAGTGGGATGTAATAGAATATTAGAATAGAATATATTTGAAAGGACCTGAGACAACCTTTTCATTTTGCAGATAAAAAAGTGAAGTACATAATAGTTATTAACTTTTGTGAAATTACAAAACTAATAAGTGATAGTGTCCAAACTCTATTCTTCCATCTCCAAATCCAGTACTTTAATATTTATCAATTCTCCTTTCAATTTACAACTCATTTTACTCTTATTACCGATCAATATATTAGTTGATACAGCAGGTTACAGTATGTGAGGGGAAAAACCAAAAAGTCAAGGAAAATGTGGTGGTGGACTGAGGGAGAATCTCTGAAATACTGAATTGGGTCCCAGTTGGGCTAACATCACAGTATGAACACAATCATTTATTAATTAGTTTTGAATGTGTTCTGACTTGGTAGTCAGATGAATAGAATATAGTGGGTCACCTTGATAGAGTGAATTATACTTGGGAACTTCAAGAGATTCTGGCTAAGCCAGATGTTAACTGAATGAAAACTAAGGCTGTAACATTAAATTGTAACTTAATTTAGGAAATCACCTAGCTAATTCAGCCTCACTCCAGGAAAGAATTGGGTTAGATGTTACTAATTTAATCTGTTCTGTTTAGATTGTTCCTGTGTGTTAATAATAGCTTCCCCATTCCTACAAAATAAGTTTAAGGTGAAATTGACAAGTTCCTTCAGGACATTTAACCAATGGAAACAACTACCAGAGTTAGTTGGCATTGTAATATCTCTACTGATTCAAATATCACATTGTAGTTCTCCCCAAAAAAGTAAGTTTAGATTTGATTTGGTGTTTGAGAATTTTTTGGAGCAACCAAAATTTTGAAATTGTAATAGAAATCTCTTGTAATATTAGCCTAGAAAGATTTAAATCTAAATTTAGGAAAAAGGGGCTAAGTGGTTTTTGATAGTAGGAAAGGAAGAAATGCATAATATATTTTTATTTTTTTGCTGCTTGTAAAAGGTTTGATGACTTTATTCTGAAATTCTCAGGAAGCATCAATTTAATAAATCAGGCATAGAGTAAAGAAGCACTTCATACAAAAGAAAAAATCCTTAAATATGTACAAGAACCCAGTCACATGCATCCTTTCCATCCTAAGAGAAACAGTAAGACATGTAAAGGTTAATTTTAAATATTGTGGCTGTAAAATAAATTATTGAACTTAATTAGACATACAATTCGAAATAATCAGAAGTACAAATGAGAATTGATTTCAAGAGTGATACAGGTGACCTTGGAAAACATGGTGTATATTGAAAATTACAGGACCAAGACCACTTGCTGGTTTTCACTTGGAAAAATCCCAAACTTCCTAGAAAAGAGTTTCAGAACCTTTCTGTGTCATGTACTACTTTGCTTATGGACCTATTCTCAGAATATATATATTTTAAATGTTTTTGTTTTTTAATTAAAGAAAGTACTAGGTTTCAGTTAGAAATTAATGAAAATAAAGATGTAATTTTTTTTCTTTTTTTTCAAGTTCAGTGATGTCTTGATGTCAATCAACAGAAACTTTGCCCATGGATATCAGGTTTCTTAGGCATAGAGCATAAATGGGCCTGGGTTGAGTGGCCCAATAATTTTGGGAGATGAATTTAACTTGCAATATTAGGTTCAATCCAAAGTTGTGTTTTCAAGGTAGTTTCTTTTTCTTCCTGATGATTGCTTTTCCCTTGTCACATAAAGTTGAGAAGCTTAAGAAACTGGAAGTGTTGCAAAGGTTTGATGCCCAGAGGAAAAAAAAAAAATCAGTCAATTAAATACTATCTGGGGATCATTGTCATGGTCTAAATTTAGTTGCTCTATTGATACTACATCCTTTTAGCTCATTTGCTAAAGAATATATTGATCTCTCTGATAGTTTTCTGCTTTTTCATCTACCTGTGCATCATTTATCAGAGTATCCAGAGGTATTTTAAATCTGTTGCAGTTTTACTGGGAAGGAAAAGAGGTCCTGATGAGTGCCCTTATATGTTCATCTTATATAGCTACTTTAATAGTTTTTCCCTGTTGGAGAAGGCTGAATTTCTGGAAAGAGGTTAAAAATGTTGTTTTACACCTGAATTGAATGACTTCACATTCTTCAAATTACTTCTTTTACCCAACTAATAAATGGGTAGAGATGTAAAGGGCTGAAAAGTGAGTTGCAACTGAGGTCCAAGCACTTAAGGCTAATTACCAATTGGACAATACTCTATTAACATATGCTTGGAGAATGGCCCTGACTAGCTATTCTGTGCTAGCTGGATCTGTAGGTGTATGCAATGAATGAAAAGAGGGATCAGAGGGTGGAATAAGAGAAGCAGGAGTGATTTCTTGGCAGTAGAGAGAGAGAAAGAAGGTGAGGGGATTCCTGTGCCCATTCCTCTCATTTTGGACCAAGAATAAAGATCAAGGACTTTTGCTGATCCTGATTCTGGCTGATTCTAAAGTATCCAGGGTACTAACATGGTCACTACATAGAGATAGTCTTTGTGGCATTTCTTGACTTGGGGAACTTTTCTAAGTATCATATATGTTCATTTTCATGTTGTCTCACTCTCTCTCTCTGTCCCTTTCCCCTGATAGTAAAATGCCTTTAATTTTGTTTATTTCCTATTTTCATCAAAGTTAACAGATTGTTTAAATATATCACGCTGGAATAATTGAAACAATACATGATGTCATCTTATTTATTTCTTTTAATACAGTAATTAAATCTTAAACTTTATTCCCATAAATCACATCTACCCTATGATCTCCTGCACATACCTTAGTATCGACTTCCCAGTCCAGGCTCCAGGTGGAAAGAGGAAGGAGAAAAAGGAAAAGAGAGAGAGGTGCTCCTTGTCTTGAGCTTAAATAGAGTCAATGAGGTCACAGACACAAGCCAATCAAATCTACAAGTCTACATCCCAAACTTAACTGAGACTTCAGAGGGAGATCTAGGTTCCTGCCATGGGTGGAGGTCCCACCCATGAAGGAAGTCCCTAAGTACTCAACTCTTAAGCACACCCAGGGATAAAGACCATTGGTCCACTTATATCTCAATTGAGCTTGCCTGACTTTGGACCCTTACACCATCCCTAAGTTTTTATTCACAATAAACACTTCCCAGTGAGTTGATTAAATGTCTAACTAACTGTTTCTTGCAGATTTTGTATACATAATGAAACCAAGTCCGTTAGTTTCCTTATTCACCTCTCCAATGGGTGATTTTGAACTGCAATTAATTTATGTCTTCTGTTTCATTTATACCAGAAATTCTTAAACATTTTTGCATATTTAGGACTTCTTTGTTGTTCACCAGGACCCTGGTGAAGCATATGCTCCCACTTTCAGAATAATTTTAAATGCATAAAATAGATTGGATTTCAAAGAAAACCAATTAAATATAAAATTATCAAGATTATACAAATGTATATATAAATATGCACACATGCACATTTATACAAATACATCCTTAATCCATTATTTTAATGACTATTTTTAGGATTGTTTGGTTCTTAACCCTCTCCCTGGCTTTGTCACTTTTTTTTTCCTTTTTTAATAAAACCTTTTTATTTTTCAAAACATATGCATGGCCAATTCTTTTACATTAGCCTTGCAAAATCTTGTGTTCCAGTCCCTGCCCCCCCCCCTTCTCTCACATCCTCCTCTAGATGGCAAGTAGTCCAATGTATGTTAACTATGGTAGAAATATATGTTAAATTCAATAAATGCATACATATTTATACAACTATTGTGCTGCACAAGAAAAATCAAATTAGCAAAAATAAAGAAGCAACAAAATAAAATGCAAGCAAACAATAACAGAGAGAGTGAGAATACAATATTGTGGTCCACACTCAATTTCCATCATCCTCTTTATGGATTTAGATGGCTCTCCTCATCACTGAGCAAGTGGAAATAATTTGAAGAGACCCACATTCATCAGAATTAATAGTTGTATAGTCTTTTTGCTGTGTCAAAAAAACAAACAAACAAACAAACAAAAAAAACACCTCCTGGTTCTGCATTATCAGTAAACATTAGTTCATGTAAGTCTTTCCAAGCCATGCTGAAATCATCCTGTTGGGCATTTCTTATAGAACAATATTTCATAACTTTCCTATATCATTATTTATTCATCCATTCTCCAATTGTTGGGCATCCATTCAGTTTTCAGTTTCTTGCCACTACAAAAAGGACTGCCACAAACATTTTTGCACATATGAGTCCCTTTCCATCCTTTAAGACCTTTTTGGGATATAAGCCCAAATAAGATATTTGCTAGATCAAAGGTTATGTACAGTTTGAAAATTTTTTAAGCATAGTTCCAACTTGCTCTCCAGAATGGTTGGATCTGTTCATAGTTCTACCAACAATGTATTAGTGTCCCAGTTTTGCCAAAATCCTCCAACATTCATCATTAAATTTTCCTGTCATTTTAGTCAATCTGACAGGTGTGTAGTGGTATTTAAGAGTTAATTTGTACTTTTCTTATCAATAGTGGTTTGGAGCATCTTTTCATATGATTAGAAATAGTTTCAATTTTTTCATCTTTAAATTGTCTGTTCATATCCTTTGACCATTTATCAATTGCAGAATGGTTTGAATTCTTATAAATTTGAGTCAATTCTCTATATATTTTAGAAATGAGGTCTTTATCAGAACCTTTGAATGTAAAAATGTTTCCCAGGTTATTGTATCCCTTCTAATCTTGTCTGCGTTGGTTTTCTTTGTACAAAACCTTTTTGACTTAATATAATCAAAATTATCTATTTTATGATCAATAACAATAAAAAATAGTTCTTCTTTGGTCACAAATTCCTTCCTCCTCCATAGATCTGAGAAGCAAACATTGGCTATTTGACCTATTCCACTGATCAACAACTCTATTTCTTAGCGAGTACCATGACTGTTGCTTTATTATATGCTTTTAGATCTGCTACATCTAGGCTATCTTTAATAATTCCTTTGAAATTTATGACCTCTTGTTCTTCCAGAGGAGTTTTCTTGTTATTTTTTAGGTTAGTAAAATGGGTTCTTGGGAGTTTGATTGGAATAGCACTAATAAATAGATTAGTTTAGGTAGTATTGTCATTTTTATTGTATTCGTCCAACCCATCCAGGAACACTTGATATTTTTCCAGTTTTTTCCAGCTTTATTTGTGTGGAAAGTGTTTTGCAATTTTGCTCATATACTTCCTGACTTTCCCATGGTAGATAAATTCCCAAATCTTTTACACTATCATCAGTTATTTTAAATGAAATTTCTGCTTGTATCTCTTCCTGTTGGAATTTGTTAGTTAGGTATAAAAATACTGATGATTTATATGGATTGATTTTGTATCCTGCAACTTAGCTAAAGTTGTGGATTATTTCTAAGAGCCTTTTAGTAGCTTCTCTCGGGTTCTTTAAGTATAGCATCAGATTATCTGCAAAGAATAATAATTTCACTTCCTCATTACCTATGCCTATTACCTATTAATATCTTTTTCTTCTCTTATTGCAAAAGCTAGCATTTCTAATACAGTATTGAATAGAAATGATGATAATGGGCAACCTTGTTTCCACCCCTGATCTTATTGGGAATGGTTCCAGTTTATCCCCATTACATATGATGCTTATTGGTAATTTTAAATAGAAGCTACTGACTATTCTATTTTTTAAAATTAATTTTTATAATTATAATTTTTGACAGTACATGTGCATGAGTAATTTTTTTTTTACAACATTATCCCTTGTATTCAATTTTCCAAATTTTCCCTCCTTCCCGCTACTCCCTCCCCTAGATGATAGGCAATACCATACATATTAAATGTGTTACAGTATAACCTAGATACAATATATGTGTGTAAATCCGATTTTCTTGTTGCACAGTAA
Organism: Sminthopsis crassicaudata; assembly: GCF_048593235.1. Taxonomy (NCBI): domain Eukaryota; kingdom Metazoa; phylum Chordata; class Mammalia; order Dasyuromorphia; family Dasyuridae; genus Sminthopsis; species Sminthopsis crassicaudata. The sequence goes on from NC_133619.1 coordinate 377,196,741, forward strand.
GAAGTGGATTCCGAAAGTATAAGTAACCTGGGTAGAAAGACAGTAGTGCAAACAGTTTACATTCAATTTCCAGTGTTCCTTCTCTGAGTGTAGTTGTTTCTGTCCATTATTGATCAATTGGAAGTGAATTGGATCTTCTTTATGTTGAAGATATCCACTTCACTCTGAATATGTCTTCATACAGTATTGTTGTTGAAGTGTATAGTGATCTTCTGGTTCTGTTCATTTCACTCAGCATCAGTTCATGCAAGTCTCTCCAAACCTCTCTGTATTCATCCTGCTGTTTATTTCTTATAGAGCAATAATATTCCACAATGTTCATATATCATAATTTATCCAACCATGCTCCAATTGATGGACATCCATTCATTTTCCAGTTTCTAGCCACTCCAAAAAGAGCTGCCACAAACATTTTGGCACATACAGGTCTCTTTTCCTTCTTTAGTATTTCTTTGGGATATAGGACCAGTAGTAGCACTGCTAGATCAAAAGATATGCACAGTTTGATAACTTTTGGGGCATGGTTCCAAATTGCTCTCCAGAATGGTTTGATTCTTTTGCAACTCCACCAACAACGAATCAGTGTCCCGGTTTTCCCACATCCCCTCCAACATTCATCATTATCTTTTCCTGTAATCTTAGCCAATCTGACAGATATGTAGTGGTATCTCAGAGTTGTCTTAATTTGCATTTCTCTGATCAGTAGTGATTTGGAACACTCTTTCATATGAGTGGATATAGTTTCAATTTCATCATCTGAAAATTGTCTGTTCATATCCTTTAAACATTTATCAATTGGAGAATGGTTTGATTTCTTATAAATTAAAGTCAGTTCTCTATATATTTTGGAAATGAGGCCTTTATCAGAACCTTTAATTGTAAAAATATTTTCCCAATTTTTTACTTCCCTTCTAATCTTGTTTGCATTAGTTTTGTTTGTACAAAAGCTTTTTAGTTTGATGTAATCAAAATCTTCTATTTTGTGATCAATAAAGATCTCTAGTTCTCCTTTGGTCATAAATTTCTTCCTCCTCCACAGGTCTGAGAGGTAGACTATCCTCTGTTCCTCTAGTCTATTTATGATCTCATGCTTTATGCCTAAATCATGGACCCAATTTGTTCTTATCTTGGTATATGGTGTTAAGTGTGAGTCCATATCTAATTTCTGCCATCCTAATTTCCAGTTTTCCCAACAGTTTTTTTTTTTTTTAATAATGAATTCTTATCCCAAATGTTGATATCTTTGGGTTTGTCAAACACTAGATTGCTATAGTTGTACTCTATTTTGTCCTGTGTACCTAATTTGTTCCACTGATCGACTAGTCTATTTCTTAACCAATACCAAATGGTTTTTGTGACTGCTGCTTTATAATATAGCTTTAGATCAGGTACACCTTCATCTGACTTTTTTTTTCATTAATTCCCTTGAAATTCTTGACCTCTTATTCTTACATATGAATTTTGTTGTTATTTTTTCTAGGTCCTACTGACTAGTCTAAAGAAAAGCCCATTTATTCCTATACTCTGCAGTTTTTAAAATAGGAATGGAAGTTGGATTTTATCAAGTGCCTTTTCTGCATCTATTGAGATAATCATATGGTTTTTCTAAACCCAGTTATTGATATAGTCAATTATTCTAGTAGTTTTTCTAATATTGAATCAGCTCTGTATTCCTGGCATAAATCCTGGCATGATCCTGGTCATGCTGTATTATACTGGGGATGACTTTTTGTAATCTCTTTGCTTATATTTTTATTTAAGATTTTTATATCAATATTCATTGGGGAGATTGGGCTATACTTTTATTTGTCTGTTTTTATCCTACCTGGTTTAAATATCAGTACCCTGTCCCTGTCATAAAAGGAATATGTTAGGAATCCTTCTTTCCTTAATTTTTCAAATAGTTTATATAGTATTAGAGTTAATTGTTCTTTAAATGTTAAGTAGAATTCACATGTAAATATATCTGGTCCTGGGGATTTTTTCTTAGGAAGTTTATTAATAGATTTTTCTATTTCTTTTTTATAAAATGGAACTATTTAAGAAATTTATTTCCTCTTCTGTTAATCTGCTCAATCTATATTTTTGTAAGTATTTCTCCATTTCACTTAGGTTATCAAATTTATTGGCATAAAGTTGGGCAAATTATCTCCTATTATTGCTCTAATTTTCTCTTCATTGGTGGAAAATTCTCCCTTTTCATTTTTGAGAGTAACAATTTGGTTTTCCTCTTTCCTTTTTCTAATCAAATTAACTAAAGGTTTATCTATTTTGTTGGTTTTTCATAAAACCAACTCTTAGTTTTATTTATTAATTCAATAGTTTTTTATTTCAATTTTATTAATCTTTTTTATTTTTAAAATGTCAAGTTTGGTATTTGATTGGGGGTAGTTTTTCTAGCTTTTTTTAGATGCAAGGACAATTCACTCATTTTCTCTTTCTCTATTTTATGCAAGTGAACATTTAGAAATATAAAATTTCCCCTTGTTCTTCCTTTGGCTGCAGCCTACAAATTTTGGTATGATGTATCAGTACTGTCATTTTCTTGGATAATATTATTAATTGTGTCTATGATTTGCTGTTTCACTCATTCATCCTTTAGGACAAGATTATTTAGTTTCCAATACTTTTTGGTCTATTTCACCCTGGCCTTTTATTAAATATAATTTTATTGCATCATGATCTGAAAAAAATGTATTTACGATTTCTGCCTTTCTGCATTGATTTTGAGGTCTTTATGTCCTACTATATGGTCTATTTTTGTATAGGTTCCACGAACTGCCAAAAAGAAGGTATACTCCTTTCTGTCTCCATTCAATTTTCTCCAAAGACCTATCATACCTAACTTTTCTAGTATTCTATTTACCTCTTTAACTAATTTCTTATTTATTTTGTGGTTTAATTTATCCAGTTCAGAGAGAATAAAGTTGAGATCTCCCACTATTATAGTTTTGCTTCTTGTAGCTCTCTTAACTTTGACTTTAGGAATTTCCATTCTATTCCACTCAGTGCATTTATATTTCATATTGATAATATTTCATCATCTATTTAGCAAGATATAGTTTCCTTCCTTATATCTTTTTAGATCAATTTTTGCTTTTGCTTGATCTGATATCAGGATGGTTACCCCTGATTTTTCTTCTTTTTTTACTTCACCTGATGCATAATATATTGTTCTTCAGCCTTTTACTTTTACTCTGTATGTATCATGCTACTTAAAATATATTTCTTGAAAAGAACATATTTTGGCTTTTAATCCAGTCTGCTATCCACTTGTTTTTTATAGGAGAGTTCATCCCATTCACATTTATGATTAAGACTACTAATTCAGTATCTCCTTCCATCTTATTAATCCCAAATTATACTTTTCCCTTTCCTTTCCCCCTTTCCCTTCTCCTTAGTATTTTATTTATGAGCACCACTTGCCTCAAGCAGTCTTCCCCCTTTAGAGTCTCTCTCCCTTTCTCATACCTTTGCCCTACTATTTCTGTTTCCCCTTCTATTTAGCCTACCCCTTACATTCTCCCCTTTCCCTTCCCACTTTTATATAAGCTGAGAGAAGTTTCTCTGTGAAATCAAATGTCTAATATTTTCTCTTTGAGCCAAATCTGATGAGAGTAAGATTCACAAAATGTTCATCTCCTTCCCTTCTTTCCTTCAAATGTAATAGTTTTCCTTTGCCTCTTTGTGATATATAATTTCCCTCTTTTTATCTCCACTTTCCCCTTTTTCCAGTACAATCCTCTTTCCACCTCTAGTTTCTTTTTTATAATATGACAGTAAAATTAAATTATACATGCACTCTCTATGTATATCCATAACAGTAATACAGTTCTCAAGAGTTTTTTTTTTTTTTTAACCTTTTTATGTTTCTCTTGAGTTCTCTATTGAAGGTTAAATTTTTTTTCTAGCTCTGGTCTTTTCATCAGAAATAAATGGAATTCACCTGTTCCATTGAATGTCCATCTTCTTCCCTGGAAGAAAACGCTCAGTTTAGTGCATAGTTTATTTTTGGCTGTGTTCCCAGTTCCTTTGCCTTTATCAATATCAGATACAGGCCCTTTGATCCTTTAAGGTGGAAGCTGCTAGGTTCTGGCTACTGGATATTTGATTTTTTTTTCCTGGATGCTTATAATATTTTTTTTTCTTGGTCAGATAGTTTTGAAATTTAGCCACTATATTCCTTGGAGTTTTGATTTTGGGGTCTCTTTCAGGAGGTGTTTGGTGAATTCTTTCAATGGCTATTTTACCTTCTAATTCTATGACATCTGAGCTGTTCTCATTGATCAATTTCTTGAAAAATAGTGTCTAGGCTCTTTTTTTCATGATGATTTTCAGGAAGTTCAGTAATCATTAGATTATCTCACCTAGATTTATTTTTCAGTTCAGTTGTTTTCCCAAGTAACTATCTTATATTTTTTTTCTATTTTTCATATTTTTGTTTTAGCTTGACTGATTCTTGATGTCTCATTGAGTCATTCATTTTCATTTGTTCATTTCTAATTTTTAGTGAATTATTTTCTTCATTTATTTTTTTTTTAGTTCTTTTTGTATTTGTTCAATTGAATTTTAAATGAGTTGTGTTCTATGCATTTTTTTTTTCATTTCACAAATTTGGTTTTTTAAGAAGTTATTTTCTTTTTCCATTTTGTGAACTATATATTTTAAGGAGTTATGTGCTTTTTCCATTTCACTAAATCTATTTTGTAGTGCATTTTTTAAGATAATTTCTGTTTTCTTTTCCACACCCATTTGTAATATTCTCATTTTCTTTTCCCATTTTTCTCCTAGCTCTCTTTTAAGATCTTTTATAATTTCATCTAGGAGAGCCTTGTGTGATGGGGACCAATTTATATCACCCTTTGGGGCTTCATCTGGAAGTGTTCTTCTTTTAGGTTCCTCTGGGTTTGAATTTTGTTCTTTTCTTTCACCATAAAAACTATCTATGGTCAGAGTTCTTTTTACTTTTTTACTCATTTTTAAAAATGATATCTGATTTTAGGGTAAAAGAGGTTTTCCAGGCTGCACTGAGTCCATGCTGATGCACTCCCAGGTCTGGGTGAGCATGGCCAAGCACTCCTAGCTCTGGGTGAGCATGGCCAGGTCCCGTGATATTCTGGTGTTTCATGGTTCACTATTTACCATTTGTATTTGTGTTGGATGTTTTATAATTTCACTGCTGATCTACTGACTTGCAACCAGGGTAGAGTAGCCAATATTGCTATAGATTTCTCCCCATAGATTCTCCACCATACAGAGCCCACACCACCCCACAGCTGCACTGCCTTCACTTGGAGTCTGTGCTCAGCCTGCTTGTGCTTGGCTTGCCTCCTTCTGTGCCCAATTGAAACAGAACTTTTCTGGTCATCTTCAAATTTTTCTTCTGCTGGTAATTTGTTATACTCCCAATATTTGTGGGTCTGCCAGTCAAGAATTAATTCAGAAGCTGGATTTGGTAATTAGTGTGAGGGACATGGGAGAATAGCAAAAAGAAACATGTGTCCTCTCTGCCATCTTGGCTCTGCCCCCGGTTTTGTCTTTTTTTAAAGTGCTATGTAAATGCTACTCCATCATTGTCATTGTAGAAGTAGAAAGGGGCTGACAAGAAAGGAATGGGCTTTTAACCTTTTCAGAAGTTGTCATGATTAAAAAAAAAAAATCATTATTTATGCTACAACTTTATGATGAAAAACCACTCCTTGGATTAGGTAGGTTGATCCTGAGACAAGAGACAATGTATTTTTAAGATCGTATGTAACACCTCTCTGGCAGTAGAGTCAAACCCAAAAACTTTCTTGCTTTGTGATCCTAGGCAAATTACTTAAATCAGCTTCAGTTTTCTCATCTAAAAAAATAAAAGTAAAATAATATTACTTACTTTTAGTAGTTTGTAGGAATCAAATCAGATAACATATGTAAAATGTTTTGCAAATTGTAAAGTGTTGTATAAATGTTACATTGTAACTTTATACTTTGATGTTTTGACCAATAATTTGAAATCACAAACCAATAGGAGCTGTTGTTTGTCTTTCCTTTTCACAGAGGACCAATTATATTAGAAGTGTGATTGACTTGAAAGTGAATTGGATTTAAATGAGGCAGAACTGAGCAAAGTCTTTAGCCTCATTCTTTCTTCCAGGGTCATCTGAGTCCAGTGGCAAGATTTACATTAAGATGAATAGAGATGACCCTACATTTAGTGGAAGCTCTTGGCCTCTTTAAGATAAGTTTTTTCCTAGATTTCAGTTTGTCTGAGACAACACCCATTCAGTAATTTAAGGCTAGGGAAGAAATGAAGCAAAAGATAGTCCAGTTTGCAAGAAAGAGGAGAAGATCCTTGTGGTTTCTGGTCAGAATAGAAACAATTGCTATTTACACTTATTTTGAGCCATCAAAACTCAAACAATGATCAAGTAATGCTTGAACTGATATCTATTGTTGGCCAGTCAGAAAAAGTGATTTGAGTTTAAGTCACGATCCAGTGGCTCCATTTGAACCCCAATGGATTTATTAAATACTGATTTTTTAAGTGCTGTATTTCCAAAAAATCATAAATAAAACTATACCAGTTTTTTTAAATAATAGAATAAATAAATAGGAAAGAGAAAAGCAATCTAGCCCACAAATTCTAAGATATTTTGTGAAGTTTCAGCAATGAAAATTAATGATCATTTTAGGCATAACATCCACAATTAAAGGTATAATTTCCCATGTGGATGGAGAGAGAAAAGGGAGAGAGACTGGGAGGGAAGGGAAAAAAAAGGAAGAAGGAAGGAAGGAAGAAAGGAAGGAAAGAAGGAAGGGAGGGAGGGAGGAAGAAGGAAGAGAGGAAGGAAAGGAGGGAGGGAGAGCATTGCTCAACCAACTAGAAGTGAAAAATTGGCTCTACTGTAGGAAACTTGTTAGTCCTCACAGATTGTTGTTTGTCCTTCATTTTGACAGAGGACCAATGACATCAGGAGGGTGATATCTTGACATGCAAGTTAGTTGAATTTAAGTGAAGTAGACCTGCACAATGGAAATGACCTCATTTTCTACTCTAAGATCATCTGAATCTAGTGTCAAGGCATAGTTCAGTATGAATGGAGATGACCCATAGTGGGAGATAATTTCCATTTGTGATTAGTATTGCTGGAAAAAATATAGAATATCTTAAAGTTTTGTTTAGATAAATTGATTTACATATCTTTATTTTGTTAATTTTTTAATTGTAGGAGAAGTTTTTGCTTATCTTTAGAACCAAGACCAAAATTAACAAATATGTTGTACTGCTATGCCATCTGTAGCACACTGCTGTAATTACCCATCTGCTTCAAATTGCTATTTTGTTAGTACATTCATGTATTTGGTGTTTTGCATAATTAAATTCATTAAAGTAATACCCATGAGAATTCATATTTTAGTCATTATTTTTGAACTGTGACATCTAAGTTTATGGTGCTTCAATCAAAACAGATCTTAATATCTTTGAAAGACTGGTTTCAGTTTTAGAAAGAAATTTTTGTTGGAATAACCTTAGCAGCATGTCATCATAATTCCATAGGATTTTATTACTTTATTGAACACTGAACTAAATGGAACAATAATGTAGATTATGTTATTTTTTTAAAAATATGTTGAATATTTATATATTGAATTTATATGGATTTGTAAAACTAATGAAAAGTTTAATATTGTTATTGGTGCAACATAAGAAACAATTATTATTTGATATTTTCCTTTGACAATGATTTAATAAAATAGTTGTCTAAAGAAAGAATAAATCTACTTTAACAGTATATTTGGGCATCACATTTAAAACTGAAATAGAAAGAAGGAATGCATTTTAAAAAAATTAGTCTGCTAGGCTATAGATATAATTTATTGGTAAGGGGTTGTAAACACTAAAATGCATTCCTGTGGGAGATTTAAATTTTTTTCTTCCCTGAAGAGTATAAAGATAAATGGATACTATTGCCTTTCTGGGATGACTTTAGACTAGTTCTGCCTAGAGCTAGAGAAATGGACAGGAAGATGTCTAAAATTTTCTACAGGCACACATACACAAAAAAGTGTGTGTATATACATATATGTATCCATACATATAATCACTTAAAAGGTTCAATGTAAAGATTAAATTAAATTCAATTCTTTTTTGTCATCTTATTTATGTCAATTTTTATTTAGTTTTCTTCTTTAGGCTCTATTAATGAATAAGTGGTACTAGGTCTGATACCATAAGTAGAAAGCTCCCCCCTAACCCAAAACAATGTTAAGTTGATGAATATATCTTCAGAGAGTTCAAATACAAGTTTATTGCAGCACTAAATATATACAAAATAAAGGATTATTCAGATGAAAAAGAGAAAAGATATCTGCAGCACAATTTTATTTTTTTTTTGCACTTAACATAAAAAATACAACAGAACAAGATGTTCTCAAGTTTTTCAAGTTTTTAAGATTTAGGTCTTGAGAACAATAGCAAATAATGAAGGACATTCAGTTCTTACCCACCTAGAGTAAAATGGTGGGATGATGAAAAGGAGCAAACTGTTGAATAAGACAAAAAGAATATAAGATATTGATCTTGAGCCTGTTGGCAAATGGTTACATAATCCTGAGGGCCTTTTCCCCTTGTCATATCAGTTCTGTAGCTTAATAATTGAAATTATTGATTTTAAAATGCTTTTTTCTCTCTGTTCAGATTTTCTCCTCATATTTAACTCCAGGAGCTGCCTATCTCAGTCATAAATGTATCATTTTCTATCAGTCATGAAAGTAAACAGCCACTTTTTTTTAAAAATAGAACAGAACTATTGAGTAGTCCCATATTCCAGGATTTGTAATTTAAAAAAAAATAAATTAGAATAAAGATGAGAAAAAATTTCCATTCAATTATCTTCAATTACCTATTTTCATATTTATTGGAAATCATGAGGTACATAATTCTATGAAATGGAAAAATTATAGAATATTAAATTTGCAAAAAAAATTGAGCACACATTACATGTAAGTCTAAATATATCAAAGCCAGAAATAAGTACAAGGTACAATCTGTTTTCCTAAGAAGTTTATATTTTAGTTGGAATGACAAAGCATAAACTATTTCATAATTTAAAATGTAAAAACAAAGAAAAAATAAAGAAATATATGAGTGAATCATTAAATAAATATTAAATGAGTACTATAGAGAACACACATGATCTTGAGAATTCATATTATATCAGAAAAGATAGATATCTCTTTATAAGAAAGTTATGTGTTTCTATAAATAATTGAGAAAAAACATGTTCTTAAGTAAAGGGAATATGACTTTTTTTTTTTTTCCTTCTAAATAAAGTAAAAATTAAGGGATACTTTCATTAGAAATATATAATTTGAAAGAAGAAAGAAAAATTGTGCAATGAATAGGAACAACATAGAAGAAAAATCAAATAGGTAAGGAAAAAATAAATTTGGGGTCTCTGGAAAGTGTTGAGAAAATTAGCTTCATGTATTCCCTTTATTGAGCTAAAGGAAAGAGAACCTAAAAAATTAGCTGAAGCATAGATTACCCTATCTAAAGTATTTGCATTCTGAGATAAGGTAGTAAGTATATCAAGATAAGATCTATTTGTTTGTTTATTTATTTATTTGCTGAGGCAATTGGGATTAAGAGCTTGCCCTGGGTCAGACAGCTAGGAAGTATCAAATGTCTGTGGCTTTTGATTTGATTTGAACTCAACTCTTCCTGACTTAAGGCAGGCATTCTATCTACTGCACCATCTAACTGCCTAAGATATGAATTATTATGAAGAAATAACAGAATTTGCAGCTGCTAAACTGAAGGAGAGAGATAATCAAGAAATCTAAATGGGTCCATGGATTTTGACTTGTGCTAACCAGTTAATAATAATTATAAAATTATTAATAATGAACATTTATATCATGCCTTAAGTTTCAAAAAGCATTTTGAAAATATGATCCAATTTTATCTTCACAATAAACCTAGGAGGTAACTTCTATTATTATACCTATTTTACAAATCAGGATACAGAGGCATATAGAGGTCAAGTGATTTACCCAACTATCAAACAACTATTGCCTATTAAGGCAGGATTTAAACTTGTAACTCCTGATCTAATGCTCTATTCACTGTTTAACTAGCTGCTTATATGCATGTGATTTCTTTTAATTATGATTTGAAACATTTTGAACTTTAAAATTGCTTTCCTTCATAAGAACTTAGTCCAAAGCTAAGGACATAAGTAGTAGTTAATTGAATTGACTTCAACTGGAAATTACTTAAAATCATAAACCATAGAAGTGGAAAAGATTTTAGTGATTACTATATGTTTGAATTAACTTAATTTTGATCTTATTTTGAAGATGAGAAAATTAAGAGCTAATAATAGTTGTTCAGCTACAGGAAATTGGATTAGAGCTCTAGGGTGCTGATTCTCACTCCAATGTTCTTTTTCTTTTCTTTTTTTTTTCTACACATGATTTACTTCCTCTTAAAAAGAATTATATTTTTATTATTATTGGTATTAATTTATTTTTTAAAGTTCTTTCTGGTTAATAAAAATGGGCAGACATGTGGACTGTTGGATCAGCTAGTATTAGCTAATAATAATAATAATAATAATAATAATAATAATAATAATTACAATACCAGGAATAGTAGATTATCCAGAGTGAATGAGAAAACTGAGAGAGAGCAGCAGAGAATCAGGAAATAGATATGACTTGAAAAGGTCAAAATCTGTGAAGACAGCAGATGGACAGAACTCTAGGAGGGAAACAGCAGACAGTGAGCATATGAACTCTGGAGTATGAAAGGGCATTCACTGTAGGACAATCAGCAGATGGAGACTAGACAGGAATATGGGGTGAAAAGCAATGTCATTTGACATTAATTACCTATGATGAAGATATTTTGAAAAAACATGTGCAGGGAAAATGCCTCATTTCATAGGACATTTACTATAATGCTGCACAGCTTTGAGAGATCCTTCAATACTCAATACACTTTTTCCACTAAATTGATGATGATAAAAATATTTGCATTTAGTATTTCTCTCTTAATGTATCACCTGCCACAAAGATACAGATTAGGATATGCCACAGTGCTCAGCAAATCGAGTTTCTTCTGAGGATTGAGTATTTCTACAAATTAAAGTTACAATAAAAAGTCAAATATTCAGAAATGAAATAAGGCATAGCACAATAGTGGTAAGTTTACAACACCAATCAGCAGGTAAATGTGAAGGATAAGATTTGGCAAAGATAACTGAAGTGTCAAAATCATCTCCAGTAGCATTGTTAGATGTTGAACAATGGAAAATAAAGATGAATATTAGTTAAATACTAAGATATAGAAAAAATGTATGAAAGCTGCTAGAATTACAATGACATTTGTCTAATACTTTTAGACAAGAGAAAAAAGGGAGATCTCAATGTAATAGAAGACTAAGTTGAACTGTCTGGTATCTAAACTATTGCTATCTTTAAAAAGAATTATAGCTCTGGAACAAAGTAAAGGTTTGCAGAAAGAAATGTCAAAAGGACAATTTATTTTCATTGTAGTCTGGTTTTTGATCACCTTTAAGAATATTGGAAGTTATTTCCAATGACCCTGGGCTGGGAAGCAAGGAGAGTTCTTGTAATTCTCCCTTCTGTATTTGCTCTCAAATCTTTCTCAAGAATATGAATCACTGGTTTAATGCTGGACATATTTCTCCCTAAGGTAAGTTGGGAGGAATAAATAAACCTGTTTTATGTCAATTATAATATAAACTCTTCATCTGTTTCTAATTTGTAGAAATGTAGTTTTCTTTCTGCCCTCATCCCATTATTTTTTTTCTTCCCTCTATTCCTATTCTCTAACTTACTTCCTTATTGCTACCCCAAGGCCAAATTAAATCTGTCATTTCTACTTTTTTAGAAAGGCCCATAAACTTCTAGTATCAAAGTACAACAGTTTGATTTTCTTAACATTCAGAAGCTCATATGGACATGAGACAGCATCTCTTTATTTGGCTTTCCTATTTTCCATTAGTCATTTTACCATAATGGAAATAGCAGCATCCCCTTCAGCAGTTGCATTAGCCAGAGACATAGAGATGCAAACAAATTAAAATTTTATCCTCATTGTTTCTCTTGTCCCAAACACCAATATATAATTTTATACTAGACTTGGGAAAAAAAATCATTTAGTTGATTGATATAGCAATAAAAAGACATTTAAGATCAACCAAGATAAAAAAGCTTGACTAAACAGTCTTTGCTTTACAATAATCCTTTTCTCCCCAACATACAAACCCTTTCTAAATGAGCCAAGTATAGTACATAAATTTTGCTCTCTAAGAAAACTTAAGAGCAGATTGAAGATTATAGTTTTTCTGAGGACATCAGTCTGAAAGTAGGTTGTTTGGCAGTTCTGCAGAAAATTCATAGGAAGCAATTTGGATAAAATCAAAAGAAATTAGGAGATATATATTTCCCAAAGAGATGTTTCTTTTACATATTGTCCAGATATCCTGCTGGGAAATTTCCCTACCAATTTCTGGTTTAAACTGTATCATCTCTCAGATATTAAAAAAAAAAAAAAGGTAAAAAAAAAAATTAGAGAATTGGAATACCTGTGATAAGGGGGAAGACATATATCTTTAGATATTATTCCTCTAAGCATGTTACAAGTCTGTACCCAAATTCTGATGAGTTTTGTTTCAAGTGTCCATTTTTATTTTTTAGTTCCAGAGTTTTAAGTCAATGGTTTTGAATACTGAACACATTTCGTAGAAACAATAAGCCATAGTCATTGTAGTTGTAGAAGTAAAAAGTCCCCAGATGCTTTGGCTCAAAGGTAAATGTTAGTAAGTGAGAGACAGAACTGCCTATCAAAGGAAAGAAAAACATACAAGATGCAGATAAAAAGAAGTTTGTATTTTTTTTTTTTTTTTTTGTTGTTGTTGTTTGTTTGTTTTTTGTTTTTTTTTGGAAATAGTGAGTGAGGACAGAGAACTTTGACTGCTAGGCCAGGTTCTGAGGCTTCCTATATTAAGGTTATTTCTTACAGGAGGCAACAGTTATTTCCCAACAAGTGGCAGGAGAGAGGGACTGGCCAGAAGGGAACTAAGCTGTCAAGAGCAGAACAATTAAAGGAATACCATATCAATTGAGTTTCTGGACCAAGTGGAATACTTCCTTGATCATGCAGAGTTTTTCATCAAAGCAAAACAAGTAGAGCAAGAAACCAAGGGAAAAATCAGAAGGATGAAGATTGAAAGGGAAACCTTTGTAATTCTAACAACTTTCATTCATTTTTTCCTGCAAGAACTTTCATATTGATCTTCAAATTTTGTTGCTTCCTACTAGACTTATTTCTGAGTTTCAAGTCATAGATGCATTTATGTTCAAAGTTCTTACTAGCTGGCTTGGTTATTAGTTGGTACTCAGGGCCAATATTCCTCTAATGAGCAAAATTCATAGAACTGCAGTCTCAAACCTCCTAGTTGTCTCTAGAAAGCACAATAAAATCCAGCAATTTTTTCTTGATTTCTTTCTTTCTTTCTTTCTTTCTGTGTTTCTTTCTTTCTGCTTTTTATCTGTGTTTCTTTCTTCTTCCTCCTCCTTCCTTTCCTCTTTACTCTTTTTTTCTTCCAACTTTTTCCTTTCCTTCCTTCTTTCCTTCTTTCCTTCCTTCCTTCCTTCATTCCTTCCTTCTTTCCTTCTTTCCTTCCTTCTTTCCTTCTTTCCTTCCTTCTTTCTCTTTGTAATTCTAGCAACTTTCATACATTTTTTTCCTGCAAGAACTTTCATATTGATCTTCAAATTTTGTTGCTTCCTACTAGACTTATTTCTGAGTTTCAAGTCATAGATGCATTTATGTTCAAAGTTCTTACTAGCTGGCTTGGTTATTAGTTGGTACTCAGGGCCAATATTACTCTAATGAGCAAAATTCATAGAATTGCAGTCTCAAACCTCCTAGTTGTCTCTAGAAAGCACAATAAAATCCAGCAATTTTTTCTTGATTTCTTTCTTTCTTTCTTTCTGTGTTTCTTTCTTTCTGCTTTTTATCTGTCTTTCTTCTTCCTCCTCCTTCCTTTCCTCTTTACTCTTTTTTTCTTCCTTCCTTTCTTCCTTTCTTCCTTCCTTCCTTCTTTCCTTCCTTCCTTCCTTCCTTCCTTCCTTCCTTCCTTCCTTCCTTCCTTCCTTCCTTCCTTCCTTCCTTCCTTCCTTCTTTCCTTCCTTCTTTCCTTCCTTCCTTCCTTCCTTCCTTTCTTCCTTTCTTCCTTCCTTCCTTCTTTCCTTCCTTCCTTCCTTCCTTCCTTCCTTCCTTCCTTCCTTCCTTCCTTCTTTCCTTCCTTCTTTCCTTCCTTCTTTCCTTCCTTCTTTCCTTCCTTCCCTCCTTCCTTCCTTCCTTCCTTCCTTCCTTCCTTCCTTCCTTCCTTCCTTCCCTCCTTCCTTCCTTCCTTCCTTCCTTCCTTCCTTCCTTCCTTCCTTCCTTCCTTCCTTCCTTCCTTCCTTCCTTCCTTCCTTCCTTCCTTTTTCTCTTCCTTCTTTTCTTTTTTTCCTTTTAAAATTCATGGCAAATAGCTTTGTGGTCTCATGATAACCTTTTCCCTCGCTGTTTCTGGAAACTGGATTTTGCTGATTAATGGACATCAATAAATTTGGAGTCTCTAAACTAGGTAAAAGTTTTCTCCTATTGGTCTCAAGCACAAAATGACTTCTTGGAAATGCTCATAAAAAAACTTTAAAGCTAAATAAAAGAAGTAGAAGAAAAAAATGAGAAAAGAAATGAGAGCTATAAAAGAGTCAACAGCTTGGAAAAAGAAGGCAATTCCTTAAAAAATACAATTGGTCAAAAAAAAATCACTAAAGAAAATGGCACTTTCCATACATTAAAAACTAGATTGGGGGGGCGGAGCCAAGATGGCAGAGAAGAAACACACGACTCTGTGAACGTCCTCACTCTCTCACAACCAATTAGATAAATTAAGCCTCAAAATAAGCCCAGGACTGATAGATACCACAAGGACTGGAAGCACAACTTACCAGCTGAAGAGAATCTGGAGTTTCAACAGAAAAGGTCAGTCCCCAGGGGAGGAAAAAGAGAGGCCAGCACAGATGGCTGGGTGCTAGCATACTCTGCCGATCGCGCTGGGAAGGGCTCTGGGATCAGAGAAGCCACTGAGATAAAGGAATCTGACACAGGCTGTTAGCTATTCTCTGCTTATAATATAGCAGTTCAGAAGAGAAAGCTAAAATACTTTAAAAACTCAGATTAGATTTTCCCCGGATCCTGGAGGTGACTCAGCAGATCTCGGCACCAGGCGGTGTGGCCTCAGCTACCACCTGAGAATAGTTAAGAGATTGACAAGTGGGTGGATACGGCCCAAGGCAACACACACTGCCTAGTTTAGCTGGAGGGAATAGAACTCAGCTCCAGGAAGTCCCAGAGAAGCAGAACCTTTGAACTAGGGACTGCGGTTTCTGGCAGACACTTCCAGTTTGAGCACAGGGGCTTTTCACGTCACCTGCTGCAGACATCCACGCCCCACCGGGATGCATAGGCTAGGCTTTCTGCTGCCTTTACTGTTCAGTCTCAAACCTCAGGGAAGCCGCTAAAACACAGCGCCCTCGGGGCACAGCAGCGCTAATCACCTCTTGAGGCACTTCCAGGGAGGGGGTGGAGAACTCTCTCCCAGAGCTCTATCTTAGCTCAGGCACAGGAGCCTCTGCATCCATCTGGTCTGGGAGGAAGCTGGTAAAGAAGTAAATAAATAATTTCCTACCCAAGAGACAGACCCCAAAAGATTGTTTAAATATGAGCAAAAAAGCCAAAAAAAAACATAGATTCCTACTACACAGAGAAAGAGCGGGTATCCAACCCCGAGGAAGTTAACAGCAGAGAGACAGCAGATAACAACCTAAAGGGGAACGATTCCTGCCCCCCCATCACATAACTCTCTCCTAGAAGAAACTCTTAAAAAATTAAGGGAGTTTGAAGAAAAATGGGGAAAGGAAAGGGAAGCTATGATAGAGAATAACAACGTCCTGAAATTGGAGTTGGAAAAAATAAAGAATTCACAGGAGATGCAGGGAAACAAAATTTATGAATTAGAAAAGGTTAAAAAAACACAGGAAAGTAGGATTTCTGAATTGGAAAAGATAAAAAAAGTCTCAAGAAAATAGAATTTCTGAATTGGAAAAAGAAAATAATTCTCAAAAAAAAATTAGGGAAATGGAAAAAAAATTCAATAGAGCAAAATAATTCATTTAAAAACGAAATTGGGCATTTACAAAAAGAACTAAAAAACTGTGAAAGAAGAAAATAACTCCTTAAAAGTCAGGATGGAACAAATAGAAATGAATGATTCACAGAGAACCCAAGAATCAGTCAAACAAAACAAAAAAAATGAGAAGCTGGAGAACAACGTCAAATACTTACTGGGAAAATCTATAGACCTGGAAAATAGATCTAGGAGAGATAATCTGAGGATCATTAGACTTCCCGAAAACTATGACCAAAAAAAGAGCCTAGATTCTATTTTACAGGAAATTATCAAAGAGAACTCTCCAGAGATAATAGAAACAGAAGGGAAAGTAGATGTGGAAAGAATTCATCGAACTCCTTCTGAAATAGACCCTAAAAAAAGAACACCACGGAATATAGTGGCTAAGCTGCAGAATTACCACACAAAGGAGAAAATCCTGCAAGCAGCTAGAAAAAAACAATTTAAATACCAAGGTGCCACAATAAGGGTCACCCAAGATCTGGCTGCCTCCACATTAAAAGATAGAAGGGCCTGGAACCTGATATTCCGTAAGGCAAAAGATCAAGAATGAACTACCCAGCTAAGTTTAGCATCTTTTTCCATGGAAGAAGATGGTCATTCAATGAAACAGAGGAATTCTATATGTTTCTAAGAAAAAAACCAGACTTAAACAAAAAATTTGATCTACATCCACAAGACTGAAGAGAAACAGAAAAAGGTACACAGAACCCTTGAGAGCTGTAACTCTATTGTGGGTATATAAAAAGTACTCAAGGATAATTTGATTTTACTGATATAAAAGAAAAAAAGGGGGGTGTAGTAAAGGGAAGGAGGTCGTTTCAGAAAAAGGGGAAGGAATGATAAAAACAGAGAAACTACATCCCAGGAAGAGGCATAGAAAATACACCATATCTGAGGGAACTTAGTGAGGGGGAGAATCATTGTGTGAATCTTACTCTCATCAGGAGAGGCTCAAAGAGTAAATAATTAACATATTTGTTTTTCAGAGAATTTTCTCTCACCTCATTAAAAGGGAGGAGAGGAAAAGGGAAAAGAAAAAGGAGAATAAGTGAAGGGACTTGGAGGAAGGGGGGAGGGATACTAAAAAAAAAGAGAGGGAGGGTTGCGGGTCACAAGGGGGGTCTGTAAATTAAATATCGGTGAGGGGGATCAGGGGGGTCAAAGGAAAAAAGCATAATCTGGGGATAATATGATGGCAGGAAATACAGAATTAGCAATTTTAACTGTAAATGTAAATGGGATGAACGATCCCATCAAACGGAGACAGATAGCAGATTGGATCAAAAAGCAGAACCCTACAATATGTTGTCTACAGGAAACACACTTAAAGCAGGGAGATACATACAGAGTAAAGGTAAAAGGTTGGAACAGAGCCTATTATGCTTCAGGTAAAGCCAAAAAAGCAGGGGTAGCTATCCTTATCTCAGATCAAGCAAAAGCAGAAGTAGATCTCCTTAAAAAAGATAAGGAAGGAAACTATATCCTGCTGAAAGGTAGCATAAATAATGAAGCCATATCAATACTAAACATATATGCACCAAGTGGTATAGCATCTAACTTTCTAAAGGAAAAGTTAACAGAATTGCAAGAAGAAATAGACAGTAAAACTATAATAGTGGGAGATCTCAACCTTGCACTCTCAGATTTAGACAAATTAAACCACAAAACAAACAAGAAAGAAATTAAAAAAGTAAATAGAACATTAGAAAAACTAGGTATGATAGACCTTTGGAGAAAACTGAATGGCAGTAGAAAGGAATATACTTTCTTCACAGCAGTTCATGGATCCTATACAAAAATAGACCATATATTAGGACATAAAGATCTCAAAATTAAATGTAGGAAGGCAGAAATAATAAATGCCTTCTTCTCAGATCACAATGCAATAAAAGCTACATTCAGTAAAAAGTTAGGGGTAAATAGACCAAAAAGTAATTGGAAACTGAATAATCTCATCTTAAAGAATGACTGGGTGAAAGAGCAAATTATAGAAACAATTAATAATTTCACCCAAGATAATGACAAGATGAGACATCATACCAAAATCTGTGGGATGCAGCTAAAGCAGTAATAAGGGGAAATTTTATATCTTTAGAGGCTTATTTGAAGAAAATAGAGAAAGAGAAGATTAACGAATTGGGCTTACAACTTAAAAGGCTAGAAAAAGACCAAATTGTAAACCCCCAACCAAAAATTAAACTTGAAATACAAAAATTAAAAGGAGAAATCAATAATATTGAAAGTAAAAAAAACTATTGAATTAATAAATAAAACCAAGAGTTGGTTTTATGAAAAAGCCAATAAAATAGATAAACCTTTGGTAAATTTGATCAAAAAAAAGAAAGAGGAAAATCAAATTGATAGTCTTACAAATGAAAAGGGGGATCTTTCCACCAATGAAGAGGAAATTAGAGAAATAATAAGGAGTTACTTTGCCCAACTTTATGCCAATAAATTTGATAACTTAAGTGAAATGGATGACTTCCTCCAAAAATATAGATTAACAGAGGAGGAGATAAATTGCTTAAATAGTCCCATTTCAGAAAAAGAAATAGAACAAGCTATTAATCAACTCCCCAGGAAAAAATCCCCAGGGCCAGATGGATTCACATGTGAATTCTACCAAACATTTAAAGAACAATTAGCCCCAATGTTATATAAATTATTTGAAAAAATAGGGGATGAAGGAGTCCTTCCAAACTCCTTTTATGACACAGACATGGTACTGATACCTAAACCAGGTAGAGCGAAAACTGAGAAAGAAAATTATAGACCAATCTCCTTAATGAATATTGATGCTAAAATCTTAAATAAGATATTAGCAAAAAGACTTCAGAAAATCATCTCCAGGATAATACACTATGATCAAGTAGGATTTATTCCAGGAATGCAGGGCTGGTTTAATATTAGGAAAACTATTAATATAATTGACCATATTAATAATCAAATTAATAAGAACCATATGATCATCTCAATAGATGCAGAAAAAGCATTTGACAAAATCCAACATCCATTCCTACTAAAAACTCTTGAGAGTATAGGAATAAATGGACTATTCCTTAGAATAATCAGAAGCATATATTTAAGACCTTCAGTAAGCATAATATGCAATAGAAATAAACTGCAACCTTTCCCAGTAAGATCAGGAGTGAAACAAGGTTGCCCACTATCACCATTACTATTCAATATAGTACTAGAAATGCAATAAGAGCCGAGAAAGAGATTCAAGGAATTAGAGTAGGAAATGAGGAAATTAAACTATCACTTTTTGCAGATGACATGATGGTATACTTAGAGAACCCCAAAGACTCTGCTAAAAAGCTACTAGAAATAATTCAAAATTTCAGCAAAGTGGCAGGATACAAAATAAATCCACATAAATCCTCGGCATTTTTATATATCACTAACAAAATGCAACAGCAAGAGATACAAAGAGAAATTCCATTCCAAACAAATGTTGAGAGTATAAAGTATTTGGGAATCCATCTACCAAAGAAAAGTCAGGAATTATATGAGAAAAATTACAAAACACTTGCCACAAAAATAAAATCAGATTTAAATAATTGGAAACACATTCAGTGCTCTTGGATAGGCCGAGCGAATATAATAAAGATGACAATACTCCCCAAACTAATCTATTTATTTAGTGTTATACCAATCAGACTCCCAAGAAACTATTTCAATGACCTAGAAAAAATAACAACAAAATTCATATGGAAGAATAAAAGGTCGAGAATCGCAAGGGAACTAATGAAAAAAAACTCAGAGGAAGGTGGTCTAAGTGTACCTGATCTAAAGCTATATTATATAGCAGCAGTCACCAAAACCATTTGGTATTGGCTAAGAAATAGACCGGTAGATCAGTGGAACAGATTAGATACAAAGGATAAAAAAGGGTACATCTATAGCAATCTAATCTTTGACAAACCCAAAGATACCAACATTAGGGATAAAAATTCATTATTCAGAAAAAACTGTTGGGAAAACTGGAAATTAGTATGGCAGAAATTAGATATGGATCCACACTTAACACCATATACCAAGATAAGATCAAAATGGGTCCATGATTTAGGCATAAAGAGGGAGATAATAAATAGATTAGAGGAACAGAGGATAATCTACCTCTCAGACTTGTGGAGGAGGAAGGAATTTATGACCAGAGGAGAACTAGAGATCATTATTGATCACAAAATAGAAGATTTTGATTACATCAAACTAAAAAGTTTCTGTACAAACAATACTAATGCAAACAAGATTAGAAGGGAAGTAACAAATTGGGAAAATATTTTTAAAAACAAAGGTTCTGACAAAGGTCTCATTTCCAAAATATATAGAGAACTGACCCTAATTTATATGAAACCGAACCATTCTCCAATTGATAAATGGTCAAAGGATATGAACAGACAATTCTCAGAGGAAGAAATTGAAACTATATCCACTCACATGAAAGAGTGTTCCAAATCACTATTGATCAGAGAAATGCAAATTAAGACAACTCAGATACCACTACACACCTGTCAGATTGGCTAAGATGACAGGAACAAATAATGATGAATGTTGGAGGGGATGTGGGGAAACTGGGACACTAATACATTGCTGGGGGAGTTGCGAAAGAATCCAGCCATTCTGGAGAGCAATCTGGAATTATGCCCAAAAAGTTATCAAACTGTGCATACCCTTTGACCCAGCCGCGCTACTACTGGGCTTATATCCCAAAGAAATACTAAAGAGTGGAAAGAGACATATATGTGCCAAAATGTTTGTGGCAGCTCTTTTTGTTGTAGCTAGAAACTGGAAGATGAATGGATGTCCATCAGTTGGAGAATGGTTGGGTAAATTGTGGTATATGAAGGTTATGGAATATTATTGCTCTGTAAGAAATGACCAGCAGGAGGAATACAGAGAGGCCTGGAGAGACTTAAATCAACTGATGCTGAGTGAAATGAGCAGAACCAGAACATCACTGTACACTTCAACAACAATACTGTATGAGGATGTATTCTGATGGAAGTGGAAATCTTCAACATAAAGAAAAACCAACTCACTTCCAGTTGATCAATGATGGACAGAGGTAGCTACACCCAGAGAAGAAACACTGGGAAGTGAATGTAAATTGTTAGCACTAATATCTGTCTGCCCAGGTTGCATGTATCTTCGGAATCTAATGTTTATTGTGCAACAAGAAAATGATATTCACACACATGTATTGTATCTAGACTATATTGTAACACATGTAAAATGTATGGGATTGCCTGTCATCGGGGGGAGGGAGTAGAGGGAGGTGAGGATAATTTGGAAAAATGAATACAAGGGATAATATTATAAAAAATATATATATAATAAAAAATTATTAAGTAAAAAAAAAAAAAAAAAAACTAGATTGGGGCAAATAGAAACTAATGACTAGAGATATCAAGAATCAGTCAAAAATACCAAAAAAAAAAAAAAAAAAAAAAACTGGAAGAAAGTATAAAATACCTAATTGGAAAAATGATCAACCTGCTAAATAGATCCAAAAGAGACAATTTAAAAATTCTTGGTCTACCTAAATTCTATGACCAAAAAAAGAGCCTGGATATCATTCTTCAAGAGATAATCAAGGAAAACTGTCCCCATATTCTAGGAACAGAGAGGGAAAGAATCCATCATTACCTTTAGAAAGACATCCCACAAGGAAAAACCTCAAAGAATATTATTGTAAAACTCGCAAAGAATAATCTCAAGGAAAATACTGCAAGCTGCCAGATGAAAACAATCCAAAGATCAAGAAGCAAGAGTCAGAATTAGCCAAGATCTGGCAGCTTCTGCAATAAAGGATGAGAGGGCCTGGAATACCATATTATGAAAGGCAAAGGACTTGGATTACCACCAAGAATTAACTATCCAGAGATACTGAGCATCATCTTTCAGAGGAGGCATTAGGTCTTCAATAAAATAAATGACTTTCAATCTTTTCCACAAACAAACAAACAAACAAACAAAAAAAAAAAAAAAAAAAAAAAAAATATATATATATATATATATATATATATATATATATATATATATATACATATATATATATGTATGTATATATGTATATGTATGTATATATGTATATGTATATATGTTACTGGGGCGATGTGGTTGTGAATGGACTTTGATGTGTTGATATCAAAGAAAAAGTCATTAAGGGAGTTAAAAGGGACTGTACTGGAGTAAGAGGCAAGGGAGATATGATAGGGTCAAATTAGATCACATGAAGAGGCACAAAAGGCCTATAATAATTGATGGAAAGAAGGGAGTAGAATGAGTATTGTATGAAGCTTGATCTCATCAATTTTGGCTCAAAGAGACTAACTTAATCACTCAGGTTGGTATATTAATTTTTCTAACTATATAAATAATTAGGACAACAAAAAGAAAATAAAAGGAAATGGTGAATAGAAGGGAAGGCAGAAACATTATGGAAAAAAGGTAAGAGAAGGGAGTGTTGAAAAACATAAGATAATGGGTGAGGTGGATTAAAAAACAAAACACTACTAAGAGTAGGGAGGAGGGGTGACAGAAGATAAGGTAATAGGTAGGGTGGGTAAAAAACAAACCAAGCACTATTAAAGACAAGGTAGAAAGAGAGAACAAAAGTTTATACAGGAGAGAAAATAGGATGAAGGGAAATACATAACTGTTGATGTGAATGGGATAAACTTTCCCATAAAACAGAAGCAAATAGAGTGGATTAAAAACAGAGTGCTATAATATGTTTACATGAAACACGTATGACACAGAGAGTCACATACAGAGTAAAGGTAAAAGGCTGGAAAATAATTTATAATTTATTATGCCTCTTCTAAAGGAAAAAAAAAAAAGCAGAGGGAAATAATTCTTAACTCAGTTAAAGCAAAAGAAAAAATAGATCTAATTAAAAGAGATAATGAAGGAAAAGTACCACTTGATAAAAAGAGTACCATATACAATTAAGCAGTAATGATATGAAATGTATATGCACCAAGTGTTAGAGTATAGAAATTCCTAAAGCCAATCACAGGAAGTAATGCACAGCAAACTATTTTAGTGGGGGACCTCAAACTTCCCTTGTCAGAATGAGACAAAACTAACCACAAAATAAATAAGAAAAAACTTAGGGAGGCTACTAGGATAGACCTCTGAAGAAAACTGAATAGAGACACAAAGAAATGCAACATTTTTCTTGATAGTACTTGGCTCCTATACAAAAATTAACCACATTTAAGGCATAAAAACTTCACAATCAAATTCAGAAAGGCAGAAATAGTAAATGTTTCCTTTTCAAATCACAATGTAATAAAATTATTTCAAGAGGAAAAGAAAGATAAATAAAAATAAATTGGAAATTAAATACTCTAATTCTAAGTAATGAGTGGATAAAACAACAAATCACAGAAACAATCCATGATTCCATCTAAGAGACAGACAATAATGACACAATATACTAAAACCAGACAAAGCAGTTCTTAGGAGAACCTTAATAGCTCTAAATACCTACATGAATGAAATAAAGAAGTGATCAATAAATTGTTCATGCAACTAAAAAAGCTTTTAGAAAAAGAACCAAATTAGGAACTCAAAGAAGAGATTAATAAAATTGAAACTAAGAAAAGTATTGAATTAATTAATAAGTTGATTTTATGGAAAAGCTAACAAAATATGTGAACCTTTGGTTAATTTTAATAGAAAAAGGAAAGAAAAAAAAATCACCAGCATCAAAAATGAAAAGGTTGAGTTTACCACCAATGGAAAAGAAATTAAAACAATAATTAGGAACCATTTTACCCAACTATATGACAGCAAATCTGATAATCTAACTAAAATGAATGAATATTGAAAAAAATACAAATTGTTCAAATTAACAGAAGAGCAAATACATTACTTAAATAATATCATATTAGGAAAACAAATGAACAAGTCATTAATGACTTCTCTAAGAAAAATCTCCAGGACCAGATGTATTCACAAGTTAATTCTCCCAAACATTTAAAGAACAATTAAATATAATACCACATAAAATATTTAGAAAAAATAAATGAAGGAGGACTGCCAAATTACTTCCATGGCATACATATGGCATTGCTACCAAAACCAGGAAGAGCCAAAACACAGAAAAAATATTTAGACAAATCTCCCTAATGAAAATTGATGCAAACATTTTAAATAAAATGTTAGTAAAGAGGACACAATAACTTATCATCAGTATAATACACTATGATCAAATGGGATTTATGAGAGGAATGCAGGGCTTATTCAATATCAGGAAAACTATTACCATAATCGACCATATCAATAACAAACATATAAAAAATCACATGATAATCTCGATAGATGCAGAAAAAAGCTTTTGACAAAATACAATACCCATTGCTTTGAATATAGGGATAACGGAAGTTTTCCTTAAAATAATAAGCATTATCTATCTAAAACCAAGAACAAGCATTATTTATAATGGAGAGAAGCTCTATGAATTCCCAATAAGATCAAGGATGCCCATGATCACCACTGTTAATTAACATTATGCTAGAAAAGTTGGCTTTAGCAATAGGAAAGAAAGAGAAATTAAAGGAATTAGAATAGGCAATAAAGAAATAAAAATATCACTCTTTGCAGATGAAATGATGATATACTTAGATAATCCTAGAAAATATTCTTGACCTTTCGTTTTTCATATGAACTTGTTGTTATTTTTTCTAGGCCATTAAAATAGTTTTTTGGGTATCTGATTGGTATAGCACTAAATAAATAGATTAATTTAGATAGTATTGTCATTTTTATTATATTTGCTTGCCCAATCCAAGAGCATTTAATATTTTTCCAATTGGTTAGATCTGACTTTATTCATGTGGAAAGTGTTTTGTAATTTTGGTCATATAGTTTCTGATTTTCCCTTTGCAGATAGATTCCTAAATATTTTATACTATCAGTAGTTACTTTAAATGGAATTTCTCTTTGTAGCTCTAACTGTTGGATTTTGTTAGTGATATATAAGAATGCTGATGACTTATGTGGGTTTATTTTGTATCCTGCAACTTTGCTAAAGGTGTAGATTATTTCTAATAGCTTTTTAGTAGAATCTCTAGCATTCTCTAAGTATACCATCATGTCATCTGCAAAGAGTGATAGTATGGTTTCCTCATTACTTACTCTAATTCCTTTAATTTCTTTCTCAACTCTTATTGCCACAGCTAGCATTTCTAATACAATATTGAATAGTAATGATGATAGTAGGCAACCTTGTTTCATTCCTGATCTTATTGGGAATGGTTGCAGTTTATTTCCATTACATATGATGCTTACTGATGGTTTTAAATAGATGCTACTGATTATTATAAGGAAAAGTCCATTTATTCCCATACTCTCAAGTGTTTTTAATAGGAATGAATGTTGGATTTCATCAAATGCTTTTTCTGCATCTATTGAGATGATCATATGGTTTTAGTTAATTTGGTTATTAATATGGTCAATTATACTAATAGTTTTCCTAATATTAAGCCAGCTCTGCATCCTACTTAATCATGGTATATTATGCTGGGGATGATTTTTTGTAGTCTTTTTGCTAATATCTTATTTAAGATTTTAGCATCAATATTCATTAAGGAGATTGATCTATAGTTTTCTTTCTCAATTTTCAACCTATTTGGTTTAGGTATCAGTAACATGTCTTTGTCATAAAAGGAATTTGGTAGGACTCCTTCATTCCCTGTTTTTTCAAATAGTTTATATAACATTAATTGTTCTTTAAATGTTTGGTAGAATTCATATGTAAATCCATCTGGTCCTGGAGATTTTTTCTTAGGCAGTTGATTAATACTTTGTTCTATTTCTCTTTCTGAAATGGGACTATTTAAGCAATTTACTTCTTCTTCTGTTAATCTGAAAAGGCTATATTTTTGGAGGTAGTTATCCATTTCATTTAGGTTATCAAATTTATTGGCATAAAGTTGGGTAAATTAACTCATTATTTCTCTAATTTCCTCTTCATTGGTGGACAATTTCTTCATTTCATTGTTAAGACTAACAATTTAATTTTCCTTCCTTTTTCTGATCAGATTTACCAAAGGTTTATCTATTTTACTGTTCTTTTTTTCATAAAACCAACTCAGTTTTATTTATTAATTCAATAGTTTGTTTTTTTTTTTTTTTTTACTTTCAATATTATTAATTTCTCCTTTTAATTTTAGAATTTCAAGTTTAGTATTTGATTGGGGGTTTTTAATTCTGTCTTTTTCTAGCTTTTTAAATTGCAAGCCCAATTCATTGATCTTCTCTTTCTCTATTTTTTTCAAGTAAGCCTCTAAAGATATAAAATTTTCCTTTATTACCGCTTTGGCTGCATCCCATAAATTTTGGTATGATGTCACATTGTTGTCATTATCTTGAGTGAAATTATTGTGTCTATAATTTGCTGTTTCACCCAGTTATCTTTAAGATGACATTATTAGTTTCCAATTACTTTTGGTCCATTTACCCCTAACTTTTTGTTGAATGTAGTTTTTATTGCATCGTTATCTAAAAAGAAAGCATTTACTATTTCTGCCTTTCTGAATTAAATTTTGAGATCTTAATTTCTTAATATATGATCAATTTTTGTATAGGTTCCATGAACTGCTGAGAAGAAAGTATACTCCTTTCTATCACCATTCACTTTTCTCCAAAGACCTATCATACATAATTTTGCTATATATAGATATAGTTTTCTTCCTTATCTCTTTTAATTAGATCAATTTTCACTTTTGCTTAATCTGAGATAAGGAAAGCTACCCCTGCTTTTTTTACTTCACCTGAAGTATAATAGATTCTGCTCCAACCTTTTACCTTTACTCTGTATGTATCTCCCTGCTTTAAATGTGTTTCCTGTAAGCAACATATTGTAGGGTTCTGACTTTTGATCTAGTCTGCTATCTGCCTCCACTTAATGGGAGAATTCATCCCATTCACATTTACAGTTAAAATTACTAATTCTGTGTTTCCTGCCATCATATTATCCCCAGATCATGGTTTTTTTCCTTGCCTCCTTGAACCCCTTTCCCAGTATTAAACTTATGGGCCCCACTTGCGGCACATAGCCCTCCCTCTTTAGTATCCCCCCTCCTCCCTTTAAATCCCTTCCCCTTTCTTATACCTTTCCCTTATTACTCTTTTCCTTTTCCCTTTTCCTCTCCCACTTTTTTATGAGGTGAGAGAGAATTCTCTGTAAAATAAATATATCAATTATTTTGTCTTTGAGCCAACTCTGGTGAGAGTAAGATTCACACAAGGTTCCTACCCTTCTCTAAATTCCCTCAGACATGATAGGTTTTCTTTGCCTATTCATAGGATGTAGTTTCCCTCTTTTTATCTCTCCTTTTCCCTTTTTTTGACAGTATCCCCTTTCCATTTCTACTTCCCTTTTTATGTTATATCAGTAAAATCAAATTATATGTGTGGTCTTTATGTATATCCACAACAGAAACATAGTTCTCAAAATTTCCTTTTACCTTTTTCTGCTTCTCGTGAGTCCTATGGTTGGAGCTCAAATTTTTTGTTTAGATATGTTTTTTTCCTTAGAAACAAATGAAATTCATCTGTTTCATTAAATGTCCATCTTCCTCCATGGAAGAAAATGCTCAGCTTAGCTGGGTAGTTTATTTTTGGCTGTATTCGAAGGTCTTTTACCATTTGGAATATCAGTTTCCAGGCCTTTCGATCCTTTAAGGTGGATGCAGCCAGATCTTGAGTGACACTTATTGTGGCACCTTGGTCCTTGAATTGTTTTTTTCCTGGCTGCTTGGAATATTTTTTCCTTAGTCTGATAGTTCTGAAATTTGGCCACAATATTTTGCGGAGTTTTTTTTTTTTTTTTAGGGTCTTTTTCAGAAAGTGTTTGATGAATTCTTTCTTTTTTTGTGTATATTTTTATTTTTTTATTTTTATTTTTATTTTATTTTATAATTATAACTTTTTTTTTTGACAGTACATATGCATGGGTAATTTTTTACAACATTATCCCTTGCACTTACTTCTCTTCAGATTTTTTCCCTTCCTCCCCCAAGCCCCTCCCCCAGATGGCAGGCAGTCTTATACACATTAAATATATTACAATATATTCTAGATACAATATATGTGTGTAGAACCGAATTTCTTGTTGCACAGGAAGAATTGGATTCAGAAGGTAAAAATAACAGTTTAAACTCATTTCCCAGTGTTCCTTTTCTGGATGTAATTGATTCTGTCCATCATTAATCAATTGGAATTGGATTAGCTCTTCTCTATGTTGAAGATAACCACTTCCATCAGAATACATCCTCATACAGTATCATTGTTGAAGTGTATAATGATCTTCTGGTTCTGCTCGTTTCACTTAGCATCAGTTGATGTAAGTCTCTCCAAGCCTCTCTGTATTCCTCCTGTTGGTCATTTCTTAAAAAACAATAATATTCCATAACATTCATATACCATAATTTACCCAACCATTCTCCAATTGATGGACATCCATTCAACTTCCAGCTTCTAGCCACTATGAAAAGGGCTGCCACAAACATTTTGGCACATATAGGTCCCTTTCCCTTCTTTAGTATTTCCTTGGGATATAAGCCCAGTAGTAGTATGGCAGTATGGCTGGGTCAAAGGGTATGCACATTTTGATAACTTTTTGGGCATAATTCCAGATTGCTATCCAGAATGGTTGGATTCTTTCACAACTCCATCAACAATGCATCAGTGTCCCAGTATTCCCACAGCCCCTTCAACATTCATTGTTATTTGTTCCTGTCATTTTAGCCAATCTGACAGGTATGTAATGATATCTCAGAGTTGTCTTAATTTGCATTTCTCTGATCAATAGTGATTTGGAACACTCTTTCATATGAGCGGAAATCGTTTTAATTTCATCATCTGAAAATTTTCTGTTCATATCCTTTGACCATTTATCAATTGGAGAATGGCTTGATTTCATATAAATTAAAGTCAATTCTCTGTATATTTTGGAGATGAGGCCTTTATCACAACCTTTAACTGTAAAAATGTTTTCCCAATTTGTTACTTCCCTTCTAATCTTGTTTGCATTAGTTTTGTTTGTGCAGAAACTTTTTAATTTGGTGTAATCAAAATTTAATATTTTGTGATCAATAATGGTCTCTAGTTCTCCCTTGGACATAAACTCCTTCCTCCTCCACAAGTCTGAGAGTTAAACCATCCCATGTTCCTCCAATTTATTTATGATTTCATTCTTTATGCCTAAATCTTGGACCCATTTTGATCTAATCTTAGTATGTGGTGTTAAATGTGGGTCCATGCCTAGTTTCTGCCATCCTAATTTCCAGTTTTCCCAGCAGTTTTCATCAAATAATGAATCCTTATCCCAAAATTTGGGATCTTTCGGTTTGTCAAACACTAGATTGCTATTTTTATTCACTATCTTGCCCTGTGAACCTAACCTATGCCACTGATCAACTAGTCTATTTCTTAGCCAATACCAAATGGTTTTGGTGATGGTTGCTTTATAATACAGTTCTAGATCAGGTACAGCTAGACCACCTTCACTTAATTTTTTTTTTCATTACTTCCCTTGAAATTCTCGACCTTTTGTTGTTCCATATGAATTCTGTTGTTATTTTTTCTAGGTTATTAAAATAGTTTCTTGGAAGTCTGATTGGTATAGCACTAAATAAATAGATTAGTTTGGGGAGTATTGTCATCTTAATTATATTCGCTCGGCCTATCCAAGAGCACTGAATGTCTTTCCAATTTTTTAAATCTGACTTTATTTTTGTGGCAAGTGTTTTGTAATTTTGCTCATATAATTCCTGACTCTCCTTTGGTAGGTATATTCCCAAATATTTTATACTCTCGACCGTTATTTTGAATGGAATTTCTCTTTGTATCTCTTGCTGTTGGATTGTGTTGGTAATTTATAAAAATGCTGAGGATTTATGTGGATTTATTTTGTATCCTGCAACTTTGCTAAAATTCTGAATTATTTCTAAGAGCTTTTTAGCAGAGTCTTTGGGGTTCTCTAAGTATACCATCATGTCATCTGCAAAAAGTGATAGTTTGATTTCCTCATTTCCTACTCTAATTCCTTGAATGTCTTTCTCGGCTCTGATTGCTGAGGATAGCGTTTCTAGTACTATATTGAATAGTAATGGTGATAGTAGGCAACCTTGTTTCACTCCTGATCTTACAGGGAAAGGTTCTAGTTTATTGCCATTACAAATGATGTTTACTGACGGTTTTAAATATATGCTCCTTATTATTTTAAGGAATAGTCCATTTATTCCTATACTCTCAAGCGTTTTTAGTAGGAATGGATGTTGGATTTTGTCAAATGCTTTTTCTGCATCTATTGAGATGATCATATGGTTTTTATTAATTTGATTATTAATATGGTCAATTATACTAATAATTTTCCTAATATTAAACCAGCCCTGCATTCCTGGTATAAATCCCACTTGGTCATAGTGTATTATCCGGGGGATGATTTTCTGAAGTCTTTTTGCTAATATCTTATTTAAGATTTTAGCATCAATATTCATTAAGGAAATTGGTCTATAAATTTCTTTCTCAGTTTTCAATCTACCTGGTTTAGGTATCAGTACCATGTCTGTGTCATAAAAGGAATTTGGTAGGACTCCTTCAATTCCTATTTTTTCAAATAGTTTACATAGCATTGGAGTTAGTTGTTCTTTAAATGTTTGGTAGAATTCACATGTAAATCCATCTGGTCCTGGGGACTTTTTCTTAGGAAGTTGGTTAATAGCTTGTTCTATTTCTTTTTCTGAGATGGGACTATTTAGACTACTTACTTCTTCCTCTGTTAATCTGGGCAAGCTATATTCTTGAAGGTATTCTTCCATTTCATTTAAGTTATCGAATTTATCGGCATAAAGTTGAGCAAAGTAGCTCATAACTATTGTTCTAATTTCCTCTTCATTAGTGGTGAGTTCTTGCTTTTCATTTTCAAGACTAACAATTTGCTTTTTCTCTTTCCTTTTTTAAATCAGGTTTACTAAGGGTTTGTCTATTTTGTTGGTTTTTTCATAGAACCAACTCTTAGTTTTATTAATTAATTCAATAGTTTTTTTTACTTTCAATTTTATTAATCTCACCTTTTATTTTTTGAATTTCAAGTTTTGTGTTTGTCTGGGGGTTTTTAATTTGTTCCTTTTCTAGCAATTTTAGTTGTAAGCCCAATTCGTTGGCCCTCTCTTTCTCTATTTTATGCAAGTAGGCCTGTAAAGATATAAAACTTCCCCTTATTACTGCTTTGGCTGTATCCCACACATTTTGGTATGATGTCTCATTATTGTCATTTTCTTGGGTGAAGTTATTAATTATGTCTATGATTTGCTGTTTTACCCAATCATTCTTTAGTATAAGATTATTTAGTTTCCAATTATTTTTTGGTCTATTTTCCCCTGGCTTTTTATTAAATGTAATTTTGATTGCATTATGGTCTGAAAAGGATGCATTTACTATTTCTGCCTTACTGCATTTGATTTTGAGGTTTTTATGCCCTAGTATATGATCAATTTTTGTATAGGTTCCATGAACTGCTGAGAAGAAAGTATACTCCTTTCTGTCTCCACTTAGCTTTCGCCAAAGATCTATCATATTAAACTTTTCTAGTATTCTATTTACCTCTTTGACTTCTTATTTATTTTGTGGTTTGATTTATCTAATTCTGAGAGTGCAAGGTTGAGATCTCCCACTATTATAGTTTTGCTATCTATTTCCTCTTGCAGCTCTCTTAATTTCTCTTTTAAGAATTTAGATGCTGCACCACTTGGTGCATATATGTTTAATATTGATACTTCTTCATTATTGATGCTGCCCTTTAGCAGGATATAATGCCCTTCCTTATCTCTTTTAATTAGATCAATTTTTGTTTTTGCTTGATCTGAGATGAGGATGGCTACTCCTGCTTTTTTGGTTTTACCTGAAGCATAATAGATTCTGCTCCACCCTTTTACTTTTAGTGTGAATGTCTCACCCTGTTTCAGGTGTGTTTCCTGTAAACAACATATAGTAGGATTCTGACTTTTAATCCAGTCTGCTAACTGCTTCCTCTTTATGAGGCAGTTTTCCCCATTCACATTTATAGTTAGAAGGAGTTATTCTATATTGCTTGCCATCCTATTAACCCCTGCTTATGCTTTTACCCTTTCTTTCCCTCTTACCCCCCTACCCAGTATTAAACTTGTGAACACCACTTGCTTTTCACAGCCCTCCCTTTTTATAATCCCTCCCCCACTTTAAAGTTCCTCCCCTTATTTTACCCCTTTTCCTCGAAATTTCTGTATTCCCTTCCCCTTAGCTTACTCTTTCCCTTTCACTTTTCAATGAAGTGGAAGAAGTTTCACCATAAATGGAATATGTCTATTGATACACACTATGTTCATCTCCCTCCTTTCTTTCTCTCAGATATAATAGGTTACCTTTGCCTCTTCATGAGATGTAGTACCACCACTTTACACTTTTTTATGATATAATTTCCTTTCCACCTCTAGTTTCTCAGGCAAATTGTATATATATTCTTTACATATTTTTTTTTTTTGGCAGAAGTATAGTTCTCAAGATTTCTTTTTACCTTTTTAGAAATCTCTTGTGTTCTGTATTTGAAGATCAAACCTTTTATATAGGTCTGGTTTTTTCATCAAAAATAGATGGAATTCATTTATTTCATTAAATGTCCATCTTCTTCCCTGGAAAACGATGCTCATTCTTGCTGGGTAAGTTATTCTTGGCTGCATACCAAGTTCCTTAGCCTTTCGGAATATCATGTTCCAGGCCTTTCGTTCTTTTAATGTGGATGGTGCTAGATCCTGGGTTATCCTTATTGTGGATCCTCCATATCTGAATTGCTTTTTTCTAGCAGCTTCCAATATCTTTTCCTTTGTCTGATGGTTCTTGAACTTGGCCACTATATTTCTTGGCGTTTTGATTTTAGGGTCCCTTTCAGTAGGT
This sequence comes from Sminthopsis crassicaudata, assembly GCF_048593235.1. Lineage (NCBI taxonomy): Eukaryota > Metazoa > Chordata > Mammalia > Dasyuromorphia > Dasyuridae > Sminthopsis > Sminthopsis crassicaudata. The sequence goes on from NC_133619.1 coordinate 377,229,959, forward strand.
GATTGATGAATTTTTTCAATGTCTATTTTACCCTCTATTTCCAGAACGTCTGGGCAGTTCTCTTTGATAATTTCCTCGAAAATGGTGTTCAAGCTCTTGTTTTCCTCCCATTTTTCAGGGAGTAATTTCCGGTTTTGGGTGGGTACAGCCAGATCCTGTTAGGTTCTGGATTTTTAGAATACCCTTTATCATTGTTGGTCCATTGCTTTACAATCAAGGCAAAGTAGTCAGCCTATGGTAGAGTTGTTTCCATTACTTTTCTAGCTACAGAGACTACACAGGTCCCTGGTCTGCTCAGGATTCCAATATTTCTTATCTCTCTGGCTGTGCCAGTCTGTTCCTGTCCCTCAGGATAAACCTGCTCTGGCAGCCCTCCAGATTATTTTTTGCTGGTAAGTTGTTGTGCCTTTAATCTTTGTGAATTTCACAGTCAAGCTCTATTTTTGAGGCTGAATTCAGAGATTGGTCCTGAGGTATGAGAGGAGCTGAGAACGTCACATGTGCCTTCTCTGCTATCTTGGCCAGAACCCTATGTTGGCCTTTTCAAAAAAGATGATATTTTAAATATTATAAGGATAAGAGTAAACCAATCTGGAACATAATCAAAAGCCTCAAATGTATTTGTGAGTATCCCTATGCATTATGTTGCATAGTGAAACAATCTCAAACAAGTGAAATGTAATATTTTTTGACACTTGAGACTTTATACTTAAAAGTATTCATTAACCTAGACTGGACAAGATATACAAGGGCACAGACCTGACCATCATTTTAATGGATATCCAAATATTGGGATGCTGTATGTATAGATAAAAATAGACATTTTCTTTCTTCCTTCCTTCCTTCCTTCTTTCCTTCCTTTCTTTCTTTTCTCCTTCTTTCTTTCCTTCCTTTCTCTTCTTCCTTTTTTCCTTCCTTATTTCTCTTCTTTCTTCTTCTTCTTCTTGTTCTTGTTCTTGTTCTTCTTCTTCTTCTTCTTGTTGTTCTTCTTGTTCTTGTTCTTCTTCTTCTTGTTGTTCTTCTTTTTCTTCTTCTTCTTCTCCTCTTTCTCTCTCTCTCCATTTTTCTTCTCTCCTTTTTCCAGTTTTTCTAATGCTTTATTTATAAATTATTTTCTATGCTAAGTTTCAAAATTTCTAGAAATTAGCTTATTTTTCCTATTTGAGATTGAGTACTGATAATAATGATATAGAATTACATTGGTTCTACTTTTAGGTTTCTATGATCTTTTACTTATCGATCATTTCCCACATCTGTGATGATATTAATATTTTTCTCCTTACTTCACAGGGTAGCTATAAGAATAAAGTTGGATGAGTCTTTCAAAAATGTGTTATGTGTTATTCTCTAAAAAATGTGTTATGCAAATGTACAGATTCAGTTATCTGGACCCTCCTTTCTGGATCATTGATTTATCTTGCATTGTCACAGCTTCCAAGTTTCTGCCCATATATTTACATATATTACAACATGATTACATTCTGTGTAACACCTTTATACAAACTGGCTTAGTGGGACTTCTCTAGCTCATTTTCTATGGGAATTTCAGTTTGAAATTCATTGAATTGTGTATAAAGAAGTTGAAATAGTACTACTAAAATTGGTATGTAAATTGAAATATTATACTGTATATAATTATATGGGAGATAGTGTTAGGCTATTTACATTTTCCCCATATTTTTATTGGGCTTGTTCTCTATTCAATATGGTGATGAGTCTGACTTGCCCAGTATTCACATTATCATTTTGGATGTATCTGGTTTCTTGAGCCACTTCTTCCCTAGTTCAAACAAAAGCTGGATAAACAGTGATCATGAGTTGCTCTAAAAAATTCTGACATTTTTCCCTCTTTAAGATTCTATGATTATATAGTGAGATATCCCTAAAATACATGACAGAATTCTAATCACTTTTAGTAAACTGCATCCTCTTGAAACCCTTTCCCACTTAATGCTGGAATACTCATTATGTACCAAGACAATTCATTCCTTTTGCAGATATTTCTCTTTCATTTTGGGTAGATATTTGCTTATTCAACCAAAATCTGCTGTATTGTTTCTAATTATGCTTTTTGGAGTAAAACAAAAATTAATCCCTTACCCACATCACAGCCTGTAAAGTATTATTCAAAACTGTTCATATGTTTCTCTGTTCTGATGCCCTATACCCTCCCCTCAAATTTTTTTTCCCTAAAGACTGGTCAGGTTTCTCCAGCAAGTTCTCATCTACTTGATCTCTAATACCCAGATAGTTCTGGTTACCTGCCCTTAGGTAATTTTTTTTCAGTTTATTAAGTCCTTTCTAATGAATTTTGCTTAGACTGAATATAATATTCTAGATGTAGTCTCATCAGGGAAAAATACAAAGAGAATGCCATTTCCCTTAGCTTACAAATAGTTTGTGATACAATAGATAGAATACTTGTTTGGAGTCAGAAAGATTTCAGTTCAAATTTGGCATAGGACACTTACAAGCTGTATATGGGTACGTTATTTGACATCTATCTTGCTTCAGTTTCTTCATACATATGATAGGATTATAAATGCCTGCCTCCCAATATTATTTTGAAGTTTACATAAAAGATAAATGCTTTGCAATTTTTGAAGTGCTATATCAATTCTTTTTATCATTTTTATTAATTCTAAAAACTATTATCAGGAGCAAATCACAACTCATCTGTAACTCAAAAAAATAAGTGTTGAGGACTTTCCAGAGTTTGTAGAGATTAAATGATTTGTAGATGATAAATGAAAGATGAGGGATCTGAAATTAGGTCTTCCCTGACTCCAATGTACAACACTCTCTCCATATTTCTCTGTTCTTGATGCTATCCTTGTATTAGGACAACCAAGGATCATGCTAGTTTTTTTGGTTGGCAAATAAATAACATTGTTAGCTCATATTGTGTTGACAGATAGCCAAAACTTTCAGGGTGTTTTTTTGGGGTGTGTGTGTGTGTGTGTGTGTGTGTGTGTGTGTGTGTGTTGTATTATCTAAACATACTTCTCCTATCCTGTACTTGCATTGTTAATAATTTAATCCACATGCTTTTAATACTTTGTATTCATTCTCATTCAATTGAACCCTTCCTTGTCATCTGGCTAAAATTTACTAGCATTTTTCTGTCAAAATTGGCACATGATATTTATACTTATTATTCATAGCTTTTACTTAGCTATGAATAGGTTCATACTAGATATACTTTGTGTTTTTGTATACACACACACATACACACAAATATGTGTGTGTATAAATAAATTTGTACATATATAAGTTGGTCTCAGTCTTGGCAATTACAAGCATTAAGTATATTATGATAACTTCAGGAGCTAATGTGTACCTTGTTGATAGTTCTCAATCATAGGGATAGCTCAGGAATGGTTTCCTGCTTATGTGATTTATGTCTGAAATTTATTGACTTTCTATGGCTAAGACCCTAAAATAGTCTTATGAACGAAAAAAATGGTCAAAAAATGCTTCTAAATTATTTTTGACATTTTTCTAAGTGCAAATGATAGATAACCATAGAAAGAAGGGTCTTAGGATGAGCGTCATAATGTAGTAGAGAGAATGTTGAAACTAAAATGAGAGAATATGGCTTTGAATCTTGGTACCACTGTTGATACATTTTGTGGCTTTACTTAAATCATTTCTCATAATCTGAGCCTTAAGGGTCCTCATCTATAAAATGAAGAGTTTAAAGTAGATGATCTCTGAGGTCTCTTCAGAGTTCCAAATCCTTTTAAGTGTGAAATTAGACTGAACAGAACTCAGAAATCAGCACATTACCTTTGCCACAATTTTATCTCACAGAACCCAGGAATCTCAGAATCTGAAGACATCTTGGAATTCAGTTTTAAGAACCTACAGAAAAATACAGAAACCCCTTTAAAACAAAAATAAAAACCAGTGTCATCTACTTTTATGCAAGTAACTTTTAATAGAAGCATGACCTGGTATATCTGTGCTTTATAAAAACACAATTTTTACTCTGATAAATCCCTTACAGGCAAATATATTGCTTGATGATACAGTCCTTTTCTAGTTGAATGCTAGACCAGTTGATATTTAAGCTCTCTTCCATCTCTAAATACTGTAATTTGCTATATATTTTAAAAAAACTTTTACTTAAAATTAAAATTAGAAGTCACATGTAGAAAATTTGACTACTGCTTTTTATTTTTTAAAAAAAGAAAAACTATCATACAAACTTTCTCCAGTTGGAGTATTTTTAAGGCAATGGTTTCTGATGAAACTTTAGTTTTCTTCTGCTACTGAATTGTAAAGAATTATTTGAGAGGTCTCATGCTTCAATCTGCTATTCTTGGCTTTTACATGACTGTTTTAGATACTGTTTACACAATCTTTCAAGAACACACTTAAGCTAGAATTGATTTTGTCCCAGTGTCCAGAATTTGTTTAGAATTTATGTAAAAGAATTGAGGGCTAGGAATCATTTACATGTACTTGTATATGGATATCCTATCTCTAAAGCATTTACTAAAAATAAACTTATTTTCATATCAAAGAAACATTCTTATCTACCAGCTAATCAGTACCCCTAGACTTAGGGGAGAAGGGCCTGTCAAGGATTGATGATCTTTCACAACCCCAGTGCTTTATTTGTTCACTTGAGTTTCTCTAAGTTTATTGCTCAGGGGTTTCCTGTCTCCTCAATAGGAGAATTAGACTCTGTGTATTCTATTCCTCTTCCCTCTGTTAGACTCTAGAGGAACAATTCAATTTTTACTTGTACTCCATGGTGTTCTCCCCAGAGAGGGGGAGGGAAAAGGGGAGACAAGAAGACACTCAAAGTCTAAACATGTATTAAATATTGAACAGGAAAAGTTATTTCTAAAGAGAAAAAGAACAATAAACAACCATATAGTGATTATAATCAATTAAGAAACTAATATGTTTAGCCTCCTTGAGAACTTTGTTACAGGGCTATTTTTTACCTAATTTACATTTTACCTCTGCAGACTATACTCCAACTTAAAACTAAATGAGCTCTTTTTCTTTCCAATGCTTTCTATCTTGTGGGAGATCTTTCCCTTTTAACCAGTCTTCAATTTGTGGGTCAGAAATGAGGGTCTATTCAAAACTGCATATGTACCTAAGGATTGTGGAGTAATAAAATCTCTTACCTTTTGCTCTTTATTTGTCCTTTGCAAAAAAACCCAAAAACATCCTGCCTGATTGACAGGACCTTAATGGAAGACAGCCTTACTCTTTACCTGGATGAAAAGACAACCTGGTTTCTTCATCTTTCTTTTATAATTATAACCTTGGGGGAGGATTCTGTGAAGAGCTCTCCAGATTTCCCCCAGATATGGAACAAGTTTGCTTTTCCAGGCAAACATAGAGTGGTGAACAATCCAGAAGACTTGGGGCATAATTAGAGTTCTCTTGGAACAACCTCAGAAGATCCAAAGAAAGACCCTAGGCTGGGGATTAACCCATGTGAAGTACAAACACCTCCAGGCTAGCTCTGTACAAACCCCAGGGTGGGGAGCCCCTGGGGCTATCTGGGTTTGATTGGAGCCTCACCTGGAACCACAGAAACCGTCACACCCTGGACTGTGTAAGGAGTTGGGGGGGGAGGGGAGTCTGAGTACAGAAAGACAGAGGGAATCTCAGCTGATTAGGAACTACAGGCCCAGCTGTACTGCTGAGATTGGATCTTGGGTGAAGGAATCAGCACCAGTGAGTGCAGAGGCCCTAGGGCAGAGAATCAAACTTTATCTGGTCCACATTTGAAATTTCTCAACACTATCTTAACTGAAAAAATAAAAAGAAAAGATTTAATGCCCTAAAATTCATTATTTTGTCAATGTGACATTGAGTTACCATATATATATTCATATAAACAGTAAGAGGCAATGAAAAAGCAAACAAACAAACAAACAAACAAACAAACAAAAACTATTGTGTCCAGTCTAGCTCTCTGGAGGATCTTGGGACCAGCCCAAGTCCTTGATGAAGAGTGATGAGGCAGGAACCCAAGTGGATGGTCAAACATGGAATCCATTTATTCCAAATTCTTTCAGTTGTATGTACCCTAATACCCTTATATAACCAAAGCAACACTATTCATGCATTACCACTTCATGGGACCACATAAACAACTTGCTTTTGTATGTAGTTTGCCACCTGGTATCACTCTGCTTCAATCACAATACAGGTTGTCACTGCCCCCTGACTTCTCAGGAAGGTTGAGAGCCCTTAGAGGAGACGGGGAGCCAAACCAGACATTGTCAGCAGGTTCTCTTTTGCCTGAAGTGTCTTATACCTTACCCAGAATTTGCCCACTCTCTGTGGCCCTCTACAAAAACCTTTTCCTTTTACTATTATGTTGTAACATTCTATAATGACTCTTCTTTGAGGACTTAGTTGTAGCTTTTATTTATATTTTCCTTGATCTTTTGTGACAGGAATCTAAGTGAATCTCAAGTCTGTTTTAAAGTAATATTACAATTAAGTGAAAAAGGTGCTTGGGAAGGACTTATTTGTTTTTAAGTTATCTTTTTTGAGAATATTTAGTACATAATTTGCTGTACAGATTGGCTCTCCATCCCACTTTACTTATTTGAATGTGCTAATGAATGAATTGTATTATTTTGTTTTTGTCTAAGATTTTTTTGTGAGTATATTTAGTACATAATTTGCTGTATAGGTTGTCCTTCCATCCCCCTTCAAAGTGGTTGCCTTTCAAGGAATACTTCAATTTAAGAGAATAGTAAGAAAAATAATAAAGAAGATGCATTCATTTCATTTATCCTCAACTACTACTTACTGTACCTCTAAGTTGTAAATTCTCAATATGAGGGAGGCTACAGAGGATAAAAGAAAATTGACAAATTTAAACAGCTATATTATTCTACTGAAATTTTTGTTAGTGAAAATATTTTTCTGTATGTTGAATAATTTTTTTTTTCAAATGAATATTTATTTGTTTGATTTCTTACCTATCTATGCATGGTAAAATTGTATAATTTATTTCCGTTCATGTTGAGTAGGGGATATGGGAAGATTTGCTGTAAGACATGGAATACAGGGAAAGGGAAAAATATTGAAAGAACCAGTTTTATGTTCTGGAAACCAAGAGTCATCTGTTGTTGGGATTACTAGGTGAGAACTTGGGTTGTCTGGATAGTGACAAGGTGAGAATTCAGGTTGGACAATTACAAGGTGAGAACTCAGGTTGACTTGATGGAAGGAGCAGGCTCATTGGCTGAGGTGGTTCTTCCCAGAAGCCCTTGCATTATCCCATGCCCATTCTCTGGGAGAATAAAAGAGAGGACTCCCAGAGATAGAAAGGGTCTCTGCATTACATCAGGCCTGACGGGGCTCTCTGCAGGAAGGGAAGTCACTTCTCTGGACAAGAGTTAACAGCAACTGCCTGGAGACAACGGTTCGTTACAGGAAGAAGAATCTGTCGGAGAGATTTGAGTAGAAGACACAGCAGATCTCTTCCCAGAGAGTGATCTGGCAGCTTCTGGAGACGACAGCTCGCTACAATTGGCGTCCACACATGGGGCAAGGACATTTGCTTATCCTGACAAGAGGAGCTAGACCAGACCTTCGCAATTTGGCGCCCGAACAGGGACAGACACGGTCCTGATTCCAGTGGAAAAGCCTCCCATCCAGATCTCAGTCTCTCTGACCCAGAACCGTGAGTAACGAGGAAACTTTGTTAAAGATTAAGTGAGTGTGCTAATAGATAAATAAGGAACTTAACTTGTTAAGGGCTAAACCAGGAATCTCTTATAGCTGAAATGGGGCAGATGTTAGCTATATTCAATCCCTGGACCTCAGCCGACTCAACCCCAGCCCCAGAAACAACCTCAGCTCCACCCCCATTCAGGAGTGGTACTATAGAGAGTATAATCAAGATAATTGAGGAGCAGAGTTTACTTGTAACCTGGGTACAGATTGCTAAACTCTTGGCTGCATTAAGACGCATATACCCTTGGTTCTTAGAGGAAGAAAAGATAAATGTAGATAAATGGAAGCTAATGGGATATGAAATGAAAGAATTTCAAGCAAAAAATGGGCCTCGTTCAATTTCTGCAGAAGTATTTTATATCTACAACATAGTTCAATTAGTCTTAAACTATCAAGCAAGTTGTAGGAGAAGGAAAAGTTTTAAAAATGAACAGAGGAGGAAGTGTGAGAAAAAAAGGAAAGATCAAGATCTTGCCCTAGAGCAAGAAGATTTAAATGAGGAATTATGGTATGATTCTCTTGAAGAAGCTTCACCTCTGCCTAGAGAACAGATTATTGACAGGCCCACATCAACCCCACCTTCAGAGGTGGAGGAAGAAGGAAGGGAAGAGGCAGAAACACAAACAGAATTGCCTGTGAAGCAGCCTAAGCCTATGACAAGATTAGAAAAAGCATTGGTTAAAGCTAAGAGAGAAGGACAGGATATAAGTGATTTTATACATGCATATCCTGTGATTGAAAATACTGACTCTGTAGGTAAAAAAAGGAGAAGATATGCACCTTTAGATTTGAATAAAATTAAGGATTTGAAAAAAGGTTGTACCCTTTATGGGGCTACATCAGCTTATGTCAAAATGTTACTAGATGGTTTGTCTTATGAAGTCCTAACCCCGAATGATTGGAAATCCATAGCAAGGACATGTCTGGAACCTGGAGAAAATTTATTATGGCTTGCGGAATTTCATGAATTATGTAAAATTCAAGTCAGATGCAATTTGGAAATAGGAGTTAACACACAATTCACTTTTGAGCACTTAGCTGGTGAAGGTCAGTATGGAGAGAATTCGGAAGAGATTAATTATACCATGACAATATATGAACAAATTGCTAAGGCTGCAATAAAAGCTTGGGGTGTCCTCCCTGGACAGAAAGATCACGGAGAGGCTTTCACTAAAATACAGCAAGGTCCCAATGAACCTTTTGCAGATTTTGTGGGATGTTTGCAAACTGCTGTCAAAAGAACTATTGGAGAAAATTCAGCTACAGAAATAATGACCAGACATCTGGCTAAGGAAAATGCCAATGAGATTTGCAAAAGAATTATATGGGGATTAGACAAAGATGCTCCTTTAGAGGAGATCATAAGACGCTGTGCTACAGTGGGAACAAATGCTTTTTACACCCGGACAATGATGAATGTGGAAAGGCAGGGTCCCTCCTGTCAAGGGACTTCTAGAGAAACTCGGCGATGTTTTCAATGTGGAAAAATTGGGCATCTAAGAGCTCAGTGTAGGTATGGAGATACAGTGAGAAGACAGGGTGAAAGAAGACCTAAAACCCCATGTCCAAAATGCAACAGAGGACTCCATTGGGCATCAGAGTGTAGAATAATTCAGGGAAATGGGATGAGGGGCCCAGGTCCAGGGCCCCAGGCAAAAAAGACTTGGGGCATGATGGCAGCTGATGTTACACCCAAATAACCTTTAGAAGGCCAGGACTCTGATTTAATCAATCAGCAGAGAAGCAATCACATGACAGAAAGGGATTACCTGATAAGTCAGTCAAAAGGCAATCAGATTGCAAAAATGGATTACACTTGGGGAGAATACAGGCCTTTTAAACCAACAGGGCTGTGTCCAGTGCAAACAACTCCAATATAATCGCCAGGTGATGTGGAGAGATCCAGAAAGTGGTGAATGGAAGGGACCAGATAGGTTAACTGCCTGGGGGAGAGGGTTTGCTTGTATTTCTTCAGCAGGAGAAGGAATCAGATGGGTGCCAACGAGTCATATTCGCCTTGTCCATCAGAGAGAGACAGAAAAAGAGAAAGACCTCAAAATAAAGGAGAAGATCTAAGAAACATCTGACACTGAAAGAGCATGGATAATAAGAAGACTGTTAAAGAACTTTAAAACCAGCAGGAATCATTGGACTTCCTCACACAAGATGAGACTAATGGACAATGGACTTATGGACATTTATAAATTTTCAATTTATGATTATGTTATATACTTCTAGCATGTGTTACATTACTATGTTACTATGTGCTTATGTAATTTATGTAATTATCTGTAATACTTCCCATATTGATGGATTTATGTTTCAAGGTCATTTATGTAATTATCTGTAATACTTCCCATATTGATGGATTTATGTTTCAAGGTCATGACTGTCCTATGTTCTAAATCAAAAGAAAGGGGGAGATGTTGGGATTACTAGGTGAGAACTCGGGTTGTCTGGATAGTGACAAGGTGAGAATTCAGGTTGGACAATTACAAGGTGAGAACTCAGGTTGACTTGATGGAAGGAGCAGGCTCATTGGCTGAGGTGGTTCTTCCCAGAAGCCCTTGCATTATCCCATGCCCATTCTCTGGGAGAATAAAAGAGAGGACTCCCAGAGATAGAAAGGGTCTCTGCATTACATCAGGCCTGACGGGGCTCTCTGCAGGAAGGGAAGTCACTTCTCTGGACAAGAGTTAACAGCAACTGCCTGGAGACAACGGTTCGTTACAGGAAGAAGAATCTGTCGGAGAGATTTGAGTAGAAGACACAGCAGATCTCTTCCCAGAGAGTGATCCGGCAGCTTCTGGAGATGACAGCTCGCTACAATCTGTCTCTGACCCCATACTGTTTTTCAATACAACATTGCAATCTAGGGAGTGAGAAACAAGTATTTGTCATGTTTATTGTCCTTCATATACAGGGCCTTGATGGTAGGGATTCTCTCCAATTGATGAATTAAATATTGCAGACATCCTTTTTATTTCTTTTTGAGACCTGGAAAGTAGAAACATATCCATTTGTTGCTTTCTACTGAGAGTACTAGTATCTGCTGAGATGAAAAGTCTTCTGCTCCTTCTGCAAAGAGCACTAATTAGACCTGGCTCAGTAAAAGTGACTCATGTTCCGAGTTTTAGAGTAAATGAAGCATGACTTCTCAAGTGTTTCTTCTTTTAGAATCATAATTCATAGATATCTTTTCACTACTTTGTTCAGTTCAATTCTACTTTGTTTTCTATACTTCCCTTTGGGTATTTAATTAGGAAGACAATAGCTCACATAGAATTTTGGAAGATGTATTTTAGAGACTACTAGACCCTTTATATCTACACATACACACACACGCATGCACACATGCACACACGCATGCAGAGGATTTAAAAGTATTAGTCTCTACTAAATATGACATGTAATTAACTATCAAAATTAGTTATGGATAATGAAGTCAATTTGGAAGAGGGTCATTGTTTTAGATGATAGAAAGTCCTTCTTTCTCTTCTCTTATAAGTCCTTACTGACTTTTATTACAATGTAATTGTAGCTGAACAAAATGCTTTGGAATAAGATGTTTTTATTGAAGTTTCAAGTGCAGTAAATGTTAAGCAAATTTATTTAAAGCTTTCCTTTGTGCAAATCTAAAATATTCTGGACCAAAATTTACCTCTTCCATGATTTCTTTCTTTAGTCCAATTTCTGATGAAGATTTAGTCTTTTACTTCACCATTTACTCTTGATCCCACTCTCTCATATCTTTTCAGCCTTTCCCCCCTCAATTCTTCACTTTTCATCCCATCTCTTTCTAATCTTCAGTGTCTCCTTATCAACTGATTCCTTCATAGATGACTAGATAGTTGTCCAAATTTCCCTTCCACTCCTTAAAAAGTTCTCCCTGGATTCCTCTGTCCCTTCAAATTATCATAATATAGTTTTATGTTTTGTTTTTAGCCAACTTTTGGTAAAATCCTTCTATACTCAGAGCCTTCTCAATTTCTCTCCAGAGAGGACAACTTATCTCCCATCTTTATGACTTTCCAATGGCTGTTCTGCATGCCATGAATGTACATATACTCACCTCATTTTGCCTCATGGGATTTCTAGTTTCTTTGAAGACTGATTTCACATCATCTTTTCTGTAAAGTTTTTCCTGGATTTCTCAACTACTAGTGACCAATATTTTGATTTTTACTTTTTATATATTATGTATCAATTTTTATACAGCCCGGCTATCTCCCCTACTAAAATATATACTATTTGACAGAAAGGACTGTTTCGATTTTGTATGCTTAGGAATTAAGCTTAAGTATCTGGTGAATACATATGTGAATTTTTTGGTTGTTAATTAGTTATGAGAAATTATGAGTTTTATGTCAAATTAGTTTTATCACTGTTCATGGACAAGTCAAGGTTATAGGTTTATGCTATTCCCTTGTCTACCTGAAAGGTCCTTTTCCTATCAGTCTGCTTATTCAAATCTCAATCATCTTTCTAGGGGCAGCTTAAGTACCAAGTGCTTCTGAAAGCCTTATAAAGCCTCCACTCCCTATTTACTAGCTCTTTCCTTGCTGCCTCAAAACTGTCCTGTCACCTTTCCCATTCTTAAAATAACTTTGCTAAATCATACCATTTCTTCAAAATATGATCCTATAACTTTTTTATTAGTCAAATTACTTATACAAGCCTTCTGCAACTAAAGTCTCTTCAACTTCTCTCAATAGAAGTAATTTTATCTCCCATCTGCCTTTGCATTGAATATACACTCTCCTCATCTTTGCCTCTTTGAGTCCTGGGCTTCCTTCAAGACTCATTGAGATCACCTTCTCCATGAAATCTTTTCTGATTTCCCTCTTCTTCTAATGCCTTCTAAAAAAAGAAGTTTCTTCCTTCTTTTTCTATAAACTTATATAGCATGTATCTATAGTATTTTTAAACTTCTGTAGCATTTAAATGGCATAGCTAAATTTAATAATTAACATATTATCTTCTACAGTTTTTTCTATTTCACATTTGTAATTCTTGTCTCAGTGAAATTGTAAATTCTTTGAATCAAGGCCAAGTCATGTACTGCCTTTGCTTATATGCTCCATATTACTGAGTCTAAGAAGTATTTGTTAAATTGAATTGAAACCATGCTCATTATATATGAGCAATATCATATATTACATATATGAACAGCCTAGCTGTGTTTGTTTGTTTTTCAAATTTGGTGAACTCTTCATAATTAAATGAATAAAATAAAAAATCTCTGTAGATCTAGAAGCTGAAATTTGATAAACTTGAATCCAATGACTGAACAAAAGAGCCAAAGTTCAGCTGTAAGATGTATACAGAAGAGAACCAGTTTAATTTAGTTATTTAGCTGTTTAACTAAGTGTAAAGATTGTTTTGATTTCTTGTTTTTAAACATCACATTTTTATTATAAACTTAACTGAACTCATATTATCATACCAGAAATATTGAATTGCATCATGACAGCAACCAGAGAAATACTCAATTTTAAGTTAAATCATAGTCTGTTTTCTTTCATGAATTTTATTTTTGGCATCTGTTTTATCACCACGCTGCTAGGGATCTATGATGAAAGAAAAAAAAAAGCAACAACCTCTGCATAGTATTTAATAAATGAAAACATATTGTTTATATAATATATTTAAACTGTTGTACCTTCCCCTGTAGTATGTGACTAAAGGCCAGTGGGGATGAAATTTTTACCCAATAGGAGAGTTGAATGATAGCTTGCATTTTTTCCAGTTTCCTTCTTCAAGATACATCCATTCAAGTGAATTTATGCTTATTTCTGATTGTCTAATGCACCAACTCTCAGAAATTGATAAAAAGCAGATGCAACTTCCAATTTAATTATGTGAGTAAAATTTCTCAAATGTATGAGTTTAGGTGTATATGTTCATACATACATTCATACATACACACACATACACACACATATTTTGATTTCATTGTCAAGAAAAATTCTGTTTTTGCCACTTCATAAATTATAGTACAGATACCTATAACTAATGATATTACCTGCCAGCATCTCTAGAGGTTTGAGTTATCTTATAAGATAGTGATGGCAAGCTTCCAGAAAATTGGCACGCAGAGAAATAGTATCATTATTATATTCTGAAACTTGCCAAGGAAAAGATTTTACTGACAAATCACTGCTAATCTTTCAGAATTTATAGAACCTATGATTCTACTATATCAACTGTTCTGTGTTTTTGGATTTTCAATGTTTATAATTTAACTAGTGGATCAATTATACATAGTGGGATATGCACTGTCTTGAGAAGTCATTGGACCTTTTTTTTATATTATTTATTGGTATCAAATTTTAATATGTAATGTAGTTGTGGCAGAAGAGCCATCTTTACTATTAGACTAAGGAACGATATTTTTGTGAGTTTAGATTATTAACTGTCATATTATATTCCTACATTGCTTATGAAAATATATGGTAGTATACTTGATTCATTTTTATTTTATATTCATTGTTATAGGTTAATTGGCTCTATATTTTATAAGTTTGCATCACCATTACCAATAAAGATTTGTTTGTATTGTTCTTTTGGGATTCTGATTACATTAAGAAATGATTAGTCTTAATTAACTTCTGAAGTCTATGCTAATTACAATCAAATACAACTTTGCATAAAAATTTAAAGTTAATTGGGATGTAAATGCATTTGTTATCATTCTTGATCATTAATTAGAAAATTATCAAGTATACCTTTGCAAGTGTTCATTTTGATTTCTTTAAATTAAACCAGATCAAAAAGGCACTGAATATTTTAAAGCCTGCTAGTTAATTAGTAACCAGGGTGTGGTTTGACCAGATTTCCCCATACTATTTTTCCTCTTAATTGAACTATCCTCTGTTCACCATTTGCCCTCTAGATAATAATTCTGTGTTTACATCACAGGATAAAAATTAGTTGCTGAAGGTTGTGGGTGCATTTGTCATATAATGTGGCTTCATTTAACTTTCATGTACTGCAGTCCTGAGTCCTTTTCAAGGTGTAAAGTTCCCTGATCCTTTTTAATGTTGTAATTTCATTTGATCTCTCCTGGGTGAGATGATAATGATACTGCCACCTATACATTCCTGGGTGGTGTGACAATTGATGAGTCCTCTCCCCCTTTCCCCAGCACCTTCCTTTTTCATTTTACAATATATCTTCCCAGATATTGAAGTAATCCAGCTTCTGGGACAGGATGAATAGTCTGTACATAACCCCTCTCCCCAACTAATCACCTGTTTTCATTCTGAATTGCTTTACCTACCTACCATACCCATACCCTTGCTACTGAGGGTCAGCTCCTACTGGCTATTCCCAGGGTACCATTTTGGATCTTGATTTTCTAGTTCTGAGTAGTAGTAAAAATGTTTTTGGCAGAAACTGCCAATAACACTCACTGCTTCCATACAAGCTACCTTAACCTCCCTTCTTTCCCTGCCACCTTCACTGATATTGAATTTGGAATAGACATGATATGCTGTATACACCAGAGAAAGACTTTGCTGGCAGTGATGTTACTGTACCATTAGGTTTAATGCTTCTTTCCCACCTACTAAAAAGATCAAGCTTTGTAACTACTTAACTATCCTTTCTTTCATCTACTTAGTTTTTCAGTCATCTATTTTCCACTTCTTTTCTTCTCACTATACATACATATATGTACATGTATGTATATGTGTGTGAGTTTATATATGTAATCAAATGGATATATACATATGCAGTGATTCTTTCACATCCACCTAAGATGGGGTTAGGGATGGGGAGGAGGATGGGGAGGAGGATGGATTTGGTTAAGACAGACAAGGGACAGGACCTAAGATTTCACTGGCATAGGGAAATAGAGTGAAGAAATACTTTCTAACCAATCCAGATTAGCATTTTAGAATAATAATAATAGCTGATAATAATAAGTGTTAACATTTATGTAGTTAACATTTTCTATATCCCAGGCTTGTGCTAAATTATTATCTCCTTACAGTAACCTGGGGAGGATCAGTGCTATTATTATCTCTATTCTACAGATTAAGGAATGGAAGCAAACAGAGGTTAAGTGATTTGACAGGAGTCACACAATTTGTAAGTACCTGAAGTTATATTTGATTTCAGATTTTCCTATTTCCAGGCCCAGAGTTCTCTCCATTGTATGTATTCTAGCTGTAATTTATGCCTTAGAAATTGCCTACATATGGCATTGAGAGATTAAGCGACTTTTCCAGGATCTCACAACATATCTACATCAGAGATGATATAAAACCCATCTTTGATGGAACATGAACATAAACCTTTTTTATTATTATTATTATTTCTAGGCTGACTGTGTATCCATTGTGCTGCTCTATATCTAACTTATCAACTCAGAAATTCATATTACTTTTCTTTAATATGATCCAGTTGAATTTCCTATTCCTTTTCTTTGTTCAAACTTATTTTTAAACTTTCTCCGAAAAAATCCCTTGCTCAAAATATCGTTTCATCATGTCACTGACTTATACTCCCTGTAGCTTTCTTCCATTGGATGTCATATCCAATCCAATTTACTTGGCATTCAAGACCTTCCAGCTGCCTGCCCCCTACTTGTGAAAGCTCTTACCAGCCTTATTTCTTGTTACTCCCTAAAGACATGCAACCATAGTCAAGCAAATCTGCAATTTGTCTTTCACAAGTGATTTTATCATTTCCACTTGTGTATATGATATGCCCCTTTTCATGAATGCCCTTTCCTCCTCCTCAACCTGTCACCAGCAGTTTTTCCTTTGGCAAATCTTTCCTGATTCCCACTCCTACACCTTCATTTCTTCCTTACTCTTTTGTTCTGACTCAGAATCATAATTTTTTTTTAAATAAATGGGACCTTTGATATCATCTGGTCCAACCCCCATAAAATTGATACCAATACTATAGATGACCTGCCCAAAGCCACACAGTTAGTTACAGAGTCAATACTAGTACCCAAGTATACTAGTATTGATTCTGTAACTAAAGCTTCTTAACCATAGGTATTGAATATGGAGGGTCATGGAAAATTCTGCAACTTTAACTGTATCAAATTATCAAATTTATTTGGTTATCAAATAGTCTGCCAAGATTTAATTTTTTGTGGGTAAAAATAAACAAACATCCATCTCATTAGTATACAAACTTGCTTTCATCTCTAAATAAGTGGTAAAATTATGTGTATAACAACAAATTGTTTTAAAATAAATTTCTTCATGATTTATTATCTGTAAATGATTTATATATATATGCATATCTATATTTCTATATGTATATGTATATCTATACACCCTGGGTTGCATAAAAATTTCTCAGGTGAAAAGTTGTTGCAAGTGGAAAAAGTTTAAAATGCTCTCCTCTAGTTCACTCCTTATTTTTTTGTGGGTAAAAATAAACAAACATCCATCTCATTAGTATACAAACTTCCTTTCATCTCTAAATAAGTGGTAAAATTATGTGTATAACAACAAATTGTTTTAAAATAAATTCCTTCATGATTTATTATCTGTAAATGATTTATATTATATATATATGCATATCTATATTTCTATATGTATATGTATATCTATATACCCTGGGTTGCATAAAAATTTCTCAGGTGAAAAGGTGTTGCAAGTGAAAAAAGTTTAAAATGCTCTTCTCTAGTTCACTCCTTATTTTTCAGATGAGAACATTTAGGTACAGATATTAAGCAGTTTATCATAGTTTGTGTAGGAACAGCCAAGATCAGAATTCAGGTTCCATTGATTTTTCTACATCAATCTCAATGCTAGAAGTTATTTCAGTGATGCAATAAGTTTCTTAACTTCCTGGTCCCATTTAATTGGGAAGGGTTTTTTAAAGTCATCAAGTAATTGTCAAATATGTAATGATTCCCTGACTTAGAGTTAATAGGTGCTGATTATCATTTGACCAAAGTTAATTGTGAAATGTAAAAGGGAGAGAAATTGTTGTTCAGTCATCTGTAGCCATTTGGGGTTTTCTTGGCAAAGATACAAATGGTTTGCTATTTTCTTCTCCAGCTCATTTTACAGATGGGGAAACTGAGAAAAAGAGAAATAAGTGACTTACTTATAGGTCACATAGCTAGTAAAATGTCTGAGGCTGATTTTTAACTCTGGTCCTCCTAACTCTAGGCTGGAACTCTATCCATTGTGCCACCTAGCTGCCTGTAGAGAGGGAAATAGGAGGCAGAAATGTTCACAAATGTGCAATTTCATTATATAAGGAAGTGGTCTTATAGATCATCTAGCCTTATTCTCCCATTTTATATATGAGAAAATCCAGGCTTAATGAGATTAACTAGTTGCCCCAAAATACACAAGTAGGAATAGCTGGGCCAGAATTTGAACCTATATTTTTGGAATACCTATCTGGAGTTTTTCTTAACATACTATGCTCTGATGCATTCGAAAGCATTATCCAAGGATAATCAGAAAAGAGAAGAGGGCTGGACATTGGACTGGTAGTGGCCAGGGTCAGATGGAATTAATCAGAGAAGACTTTGGGGAATTGATGAACTTTAAATATATTTTTTAAAGACAGGAATGTCCCAACCCCTGTATTGAGAAGAGGGGAAGGACATCTTCTTCAGAGAGAAAGTTATAAATAATAACTTGAAGGTGAGAAAGGAAGCAGCTGATAATGATAAGTAGATTTGCCTGTCCATGACATATTGGGGCAGGGATGGGGATATAAAAGGAGTAAGGTCACTGGGGACTTAATAGTGAAAGAACTTAAAGTCAATTATAGGCATTTTAGATTTGATATAAAAAATGAAATGGAAGTCCTGGCTGCTACTGATAAATGGCCTGACAGAGTTGAAATACTGCTATTTTTATAGTATTTTCTATGCACTGATGTCTTTATAAGCAATTTATACAGTTCAAACAAAATCAACTTTGTCCACACAATATGGATTCTGTGCTTTGTTTTTGGACTTCTCAGTTTTAGAAGATGATCTTAGTAAGAACATAAACAGAAACTCTTTATAATACACATTAATTGGAAAACTGCTTTTAAGTAATGCCTAAGGAATGTGTGGCTCTCTTTCCATGGACTATTCTTTCAGGAAGGCAGTTGATTGTTATAGAAAAAAAATTGGATTGGGATTTTTAAAACCTGGGCTTATTACACAGCTTCCCCCCCTTACTAATTATGCAACTTTAGGAAATTCACTTAACCTTTCTGATCCTTTCTTTCTTCAACTGTGAAATGGGGATTATAATCCTTGTTATTTAGCTCCTGAGGTTACCTTGACAGTCAAAATGAAATAATGTATGTGAAGTGCTTTGTATCCTAGAAAATAGCAGGTAGATCCTGCTGACGACATCATCATCATTACCATCATCGTCATCATCATCACCTTGTTGTCATCTCCATCATTATGGTCATGCTCAATGGTGGAACAATTACCACCATTGGCATATATATCTGTGTAGATCATTTTCTAACTACTGGTTCAGTGCTCCCTCAATAGTGCCTCAATGTCTCAGAGAATTTTATAAATAGAAAATTACCTTCAGCACTGAAATTGCATTTTATAGCAAAATGACTAATGAATCATGGTTATTTTCCCAAAACATTAAATTATTCAGTATAAAAAGGATGAAACCATGAAAAAAATATCCAACATTAGACAATTTGAATTGTTCCAAAAACTAGATATCCTCAGAAAAAAGAGAAATATCTAGTTAAATTTGTCAGTTTTCAGACATACGTTTGCTATTGTCTAGAAACAATGAATTGTTTTTCAGTAACCTAATACTGTCTGCACATTGACTTTATTATCACTGACTCCTAATTCTTTCACTCTTTTATCTCATCTACTGAGATAATCCTTCCAATATCTAAAATTGCAACTTGCTCATACCTTCTTATCTTCTGCAATTCTTATCAGTGTTCTTCCATGAATCTGTCAGAGATGATTTTCCAAAATTATCAAAAGCTTTATTTTGATGATAATGATGATTTTTATTGTAGTCTTTCATATTAAAGCTTTTGATAATTTATGAATACTATTTAACCTGTGGTTTTGCTGCTTCACTAGGATGCTTCCTTTTCTGCTCATATATGACACTGGCAGTGTCATTAATGCCATTTTCTTGCACAGAATACATCATTGTAATAATGCAGAAGGAAGAAACTTCTTACAGTTCAACCAAGTTGGCAAGGCCAAGGGATGGCAGAATATGTCTGAAAAGTTGCCTAAATACCTACATACAAAATTGCTAATTATCTGGAAATGGATGAATTCATTGTCCAGGTAGAGTTAATTGTTGCTATTATTTTATTATCATTTTATGTTAGCACCATTTTTTATTTTTTAGGTGACAAAATCATGTTTTATGTGATGTGTTGGAATTTTTATATGTTTTCTTTTATAAATTTATTTTATAAAGTATGTATTAAGGATCTTTGATTTTTTGGTATGGAAAATCCCTACCAAATTCAAAACCAAACCAAACCAATCATAAATTAGAAAGTAAGCCTTAGGGAATTTCCTGAGGTTCACAGAAAGGTTATATGACTTCTCCATTGTCAGTAAACTATTAAGTGTCAGAAGTAGGATATGTACTCAGTTCTTTAAGAAATGAAGTCCAATATTCCAACCCTTGGGTCAGTTTCACTTCAAAGCATGCAAAAATATATTAAATAATAATTTTATAATTAAGAGGGGTCTTCAAATTATGTAATTACATAGCAAAAATGTAAAGTACTACATAGCACAAGCAGAAAGTCAATATTCTTAGCCTATTCAAAATGTGATTTTAGTGTGCAGTTTTTATAATTTCCCTCTTGAGCCAACAAATGTTTAGGAAGAAGTCAACCAGAGACTTGAGAGATACTGAAGCCTGCCAAAATAATTTGGTTGTTTTTTTGTTTGAATTCCCTAAGGAAAAGAAATATAAGGGATGCTACAGGAAATATCATCTGCTGCTTTCTTTCCCCAGGGAAACCACTCTGTGAAACTACCTCTCCTTTACTTTGTTTGATTGACACCTCATGACTTGTCACATCAGTCCAGCTGTTCGATGTTATAATCCTTCAAGATTCCACTCCATCTGTTGGCAGTTCTGTAGTGAGAAATTGAGTTATCTTAACAAAAGTCATCATAAACTTATGGTGTAGAATCCTTCTTGTCATAATCATTTCTGACATTGCCACATTTTGACCATTTAAACTTAGCCATCCATTTAGATTTCTTATTTAAAAAAAATAATCTGCCCAAATCTAGGTTTCCCTTTTTATTTCTTTTAAAACTTCCTAAGAAAAGCTAAAGTGACACATTATGTTTCTTGAAGTTCTACTTTTTGAAGTTTTAACCTCTATCCTGGGCATTGAATTGAATCAAATTTAATAAGCATTTATCCTGTAGTGATTATAATAATTAAAGTCTTTTGATTAAGTTACCTAATTTGATCCTTAGAACAATTCTGTGAGATAAATTATACCTGTTTTCTACATAAGAAAACTTGAGAGTGGTTAAGTCATTTGTCCAGCAATTATTAAGTTTCTGAGGAGAAAATTGAATTCAGGTCTTCTGGAATCCAAAGGCAGCATTTTATCCATTATTTCAGCCTGTCAAATATATATTATATATAGTCATATATATTTGTATATGTAAAATATAAAGTTTACTTAAATTATTGCATCAATTCAGTGATAGCTTGACCTACTAAGAGAGATTTCCTAAATTAATTAAAAGTCTTAATGGTATGTTTATGCAAGGCACTTTATTATTTTTTAGTGCCTGCAAAGGAAGAGCTAGGATTAAAAAGTACTGTGAAGTGGAAGTCCTGCCTCTTAAGTGAGTAGACAAAGGTGATTTGTAAGTAATATATTGTTTATGTGGAAATTTGGCTGCTAAATTGCTTGTTTCTTTCCTCCTCTTCACATTTCCAAAAGAAAAAAATCAATCCATTCCTTTTTCTTTGTATTGAGTTATTTAACCAATTGTTATTTCATTAAATAGGAAAACCCTTAACCTGGCCTTTCAAAAATTATAATTAAAATAGATAATATTCATATGGCTATTTAATATAAAGCAAAAGTTTACAAGTGTTTAGGGAGATAGTTGATACCACACATCCATCAATAAGCTAGCCTCTTTAATTGAGTTAAAAAGTTATAGTCTGATTAGCTAACCAAACAAACTAAGACTTTGTGGTTGGAGATAGGTAAGTTGTTGTTCAATATAGCTGTGGAGAATGTTTTTGGTGGAAAGTGAAATTTTCTTCTGCATCTTCCACTCCTCTTTCCCTTCCCTACTCTGCATTTGTCTTGTCACTAAAGAGAATGAACTAGCTCAGGAAACCAAGTATCTAGCAGGGAGCAGAGAAACATATCCAGGCAAAGTCCTAATACTTACAGAAAAAAGCAACCATACCAAGGAGCAGAGACAGACATATTGAGGACAAGCACAGGCACAGTATAGCCATATGAGGAATTTTCTTGCAAACTTGGTTTCTGAATACCAAAACCCAGTTTAAGGAAACATGGAGCCCACAAAAAGATAACAAAAATAAGTCAGAAATTTTGAGGGGAAATATCTAATCAATGAGAGGTTGGCCAAAGTAGTGGGACACAAGGCAGTCCATTAAGGTCTAGATGGATGGAGTTGGACTCCCCTATTGATTGTGTACCCTCTTCCCAATCAGTGAATTTCTGGTGAAATTTTTTTCCTGAGGCAATTGAGGTGAAGTGAGTTTGGTGCATTTTTTTTTTTTTTTTTTTTTTTTTTTTTGGTTTCTTTTCTGAGTCTAGCAGGACCAACCAATGGGAACAGGCAGGGAGAAACCCAGACTTGGTCACAGGTACTAATACATGCTAGTAGGATGAGGAAGATTCCTGGAGAATTGGAAGTTAATTGATATTCAAGTTCCCTACTGTAATGCCAGAGAAACTGAGGCAAGATAGAGATTAGAGAGTTTTAATATTTTATTTATTAGAGAGTTTAATTGATTGACTAGATAGAACTCTTGTCTCAAAGTATCCAGTGGTGTATGTGAGAATTCCAGGTTTTTTATAGGACTCTAGAAACAAAGGCAGGAAGAAAAGACCAGGAAGTTTCAGGACCATAAATTTGGTTCTAGCAGGATGGGGGGGAAAACTAGGAAGTCAGGATGTCTGAATAAACAGAAGTAAAAATGTCAATTAGGTATCCAAGATAATCTTATCTTTTGGAATGTTTAGAAAGGGTAATGCAGCCCTAATGGACAGGAAAAAAGGCAGGGGTTACGTGCTGACTTAGGACAACAGGACAATGGAGATATAATGCAGGGAAACTAATGTAGGGAAACTGAGATAGAACAGTTCAAGGAGACTGTCTCATAACATTCCATCCTCTTTCTCCTGAATCTTCAAATCATTAAATCACCTTTCCCAGATACCCAGAAGGTCTTAGCACCATCATTTTGACCGATTCCACTTGGAAGCAGATGAGGTGAACAACATTAGAGAAGATGGAAGAACCTACAGCAAGGAGAAAGAGAAGCAAGGGTCCTACAAGGGATATAATTAGGATGATTAGCCACAGGGGGGAATTAAACAGAGACTGGTACCAGTTCCTTCCCTGCCCTTGCTCCAGTCATCTAGACTCAAGATTCTTATGAACCAGGGCCAGACTTTCCCTGATTAGTCCAGAGTTATTAGCATAAAAACAGCATTCCTCTTTTAGAGCAGCACACAGGCCTCCCTGTTGCAGAAATAGTAGGCGAGTCCCCTATGGTTTTGGAGTACCATCTCAGCCAGGGAGTCAACCTGGCCTTCCAGTTTCGAGATGGATGACTCGATCCGAGTCAGGTCTGTGGTCATTTGTGCACTTAATTCAGCATAACCAAAACTGCCCTTCAGGAGGGCTGCTAAGGGTGGTAGTGCTTTTCAAAGCTCAGGCTATGAGGGGAAATAACAGCAGAGCATGTTTTTGTCTAATACTTTCCAAGGGGGAAAATGGGACCAGAAGTGGGTCTATCCATCCCCTCCTAGAAGAACAGACAGGCTGGGAAACACCACTACCAAGACACAGAAGGAATACCCTCTTAAGGAGGGTATCAGAGCAGGTGCACTTAGTCAATCCATATCAATAGGCAAACCATGAACCTTCAGGGGCCTGGTACCAAACTTCAACATCTGTTGAAGATATTGAAATATTAATCAAAGAACTGGGGTTACATGACTAGAGGAGAGGGTCAGAAAAACTCATGGAAGCAGTCACCAGGCAGGTTCCTATACCTTGGAGATTCCCAAGGGTGATCTAAGGCTGTTCCCAGGAACAGATAGACTGAGAAGTGAGTCTGTCAGGGTAATCCCAATGAAATAAGGAGGTCCAGAGTTAAAACAGAGCCAACAATCATGGCCTAGCTAGGAATTTGTGGAGTTCAAGTAGGAGTGCACTATTGGCAACAAATCAAGCATGGAGTGGGGCCCAAAGGATTCAGGGGGGCTGTCAACCAGAACTAACAGATCAGAAAGGATAGGGGGACTACAGATCAGGTCAAGGTCCTGTGATGGCAAGGATGGTGGTGGTAGAATAGGATCAGCCAGGGTTGGTGTTCTAGGAGGGACCAGTAAAGCAGTCAGAGCTTCCACAGGCTTGGAGGGGGGTGGATCTTTACACTGAACCAGGAGGTAGTGGCTGAATTGAAAGCTGCTACCTGCCTGGGACCAAAGGGTGAACCTTTAGGACTTTTCCCACTTCTGGTGGGATGGTTGCTAGATTGTTAGGATGATGTTAGGGAGCTCCAGTGTGGTTTGGGTCTGCTATTCAAAGGTTTGGGTGGTCAGCCTAAAGGAGTTGTCTCCTGGGAGTGAGCATCACCCAGCATCAGGACACAGTAGAACTGGAGGGTCTATAGGGGCCCTAAAGTAGAAGCAGGGAGCCAGGGTGGGTTCTATTGTCACAGAGGGTTCTAAACCTGAGTAGTAGGCAGAAAAAGAGGGACCTTCCTCAAGATCCCTAAAGGTCATTGTCCATGTGGGCTTTGGAACATGTGGGTTTCTTAAAGCTTTGGAAAACAGAGGGAGGAGGAGGAAGACTCCTTGGTTCCCCAATGAGCTCTTGTCAGAATGTCTCCAGCCAGCACAGAAGTCAAAGTGGGAATGACTCTGCCTCTGCCTCTAAGAATGTGGGATTGTGGGTTATATCCTCCCAGGAATCCAATAATTCCTGAAAGCTTTGAAGTCCTATAATAATCTCATCAACAATTTTTTATCTCAAGGAATCCAATGATCTCTGCTGGTTTTCAAGTCCTTCAATAGTCTTTATCATTAGCCATGCTCTTTCAGTGACAGATGTTTCTTAGATCTTCTCCTTTGCTCTGAGGTTTTTCTTTTTCCTGTCTCTCTCCAGGTGCTTGTTGCCACCAATCTGTTTCCTTCTCTATATGAAGAAATACAAGCAAACCCTCTCTCCCAGGCAGTTAACCTATCTAATTTCCTTCTATTTACTACTTTCTAAATCTCTTCTCATCATTTGGCAATTACATTGGAGCTGTTTGCACTGAACACTGCTCTGTTGATTTAAAAAACCTGTATTCTACCCAATTGCAATCCATTTCTGCTGTCTGATTGCTTTTCTGTTGGCTGATCAGGTCAGAGTCCTGACTTTCTAAAGGCTCTTTGGATGTAACCTCAGGTGCCATCATGTCCCACTTATCTTTTGATTGAGGTCTTGGAGCTGGGCTCCACCTCTCATTTATCTGGGTCAATTTACATTCTGAGGCCCAATGGAAGCCCTTGTGGCATTTTGGAATGGGGTTTTAGGTCTTCTTTCAGCCTGTCTTCTCACTCTATCTCCATATCTACACTGAGCTCTTGGATGTCCAACTTTTCCACATTGAAATCAACAACAAGTTTCTCTAGAAGTCTCTTGCCAAGAGGAACCCTGTCTTTCCATGTTCATCATTATCTGGGTATAATAAGCATTTGTGCCCACTTTGGCACAGTGTCTTATGATCTCTTCTAAAGGAGCACCTTTGTGTAGTCCCCATATAATTCTTTTGCAAACCTCATTGGCATTTTCCATAGCCAGATGTCTGATTATTATTTCTATAGCTGCCTTCTTTCCAATAGTTCTTGTGACAGCAGTTTGCAGACATTCCACAAAATCCACAACAGGTTCATTGGGATCTTGCTCTATTTTTGTGAAAGCTTCCCCTTGATCTTTCTGTCTGGAGAGGGAACCCCAGTGTGGAGAGAATTCAGAACAGATTTATTATCCCATACACTGTTATGGGATAATAAATCTGTTCTGAATTCTCTCCACACTGACCTTCACCTGCTAGTTGGTCAAAAGTGAATTGTGTGTTAACTCCTGTTTTCCTGTTGCCTCTGACTTGAATCCTACATAATTCATGATACTCTGAAAGCCACAACAAGTTTTGTCAAGGTTCCAAACATGTCCTTGCTATGGATTTCCAATCATTCGGGGTTAGGATTTCATAAGACAAATTATCTAGTAACATTTTAACATAAGATTATGTAGCCTCATAAAGAGTGCAACCTTTTTTCAAATCCTTAATTTTATCCAAATCAAAAGGAGTGTGTCTTCTCCTTTTTTGACCTGAAGAGTCAAGCTCTTCAATAACAGGGTATGCATCTATAAAATCATTTACATCCTGTCCTTCTCTCTTAGCCTTAACCAATGTTTTTTCTAATCTTGTCATAGGTTACTTCACAGGAGATTCTGTTTGTGTCACTGTCTCTTCCCCTCTTATTTCTTCCTCCAACCCTGAAGCTTTAATTGAGGGAGGAGATGGGAAATGCTTCTATTGCTCACAATTGTACTTAACTCCATTGTGATCTGATTCATCCTTTTCATCAAATTTAGTTGGATGCTCCCCCTCCTGTTCTTTCTTCCTTTTCTTTAGTCTAACACTTTTTAAAAGACACTTGGATTCAATTGTACATATGAAGTGTATCTTTGGAAATTGTTTGGTTTGGAATTGTAGTGTTATCCTAGTTGCTCTCTTACTAATTTCTACTCATCTAGACCCAATTCTTTTTCCTTGGAGAGCCAAGGAGATGTGTACTCTACAGTTTTTAAAAGTTCAGTGATCTCCTCCAAAATTATAAACAATCCTTGGCTTTTCATAACCTTGACAATGCTCTCTAAATATTTTCCTTAAACAGAAACAGAAGACTGTTTTCTAAAAAGTTGCCCATTTTGCTGAAATTCTACGTTAGCTCTTTAACAAAATTTCCTTGTTACTCACCCTTATTTCTGGGTCAGAGAGACTTTTCCACTGAAATCTGGATCGGAGGCTTTTCCACTGGAATCAGGATCCTGTCTGTCCCACATTTGGGCACCAAAATGTGATGTTCTATTTCTCTAAATCATAATTTTTCTCTTGGGGTAGGTTTCTTGGGAAGCTTCTGGAGGCAGCATTGGATTTAGGTCCAGTTCAATAATCCCAAATCCAGCCAGGAGTTAAAGTCCGGATTCCTTATTGTGTCCTTCAAAGTCCTGAACCTTTTCCTGGGGTCTGGATAGCTTTAATAGAGGTCTCTCTCCTTGGTTCCCCAATGAGCTCTTATCAGAATGTCTCCAGCCAGCACAGAAGTCAAAGTGTGAATGACTCTGATTCTGCCTCCAAGAGTGTGGGATTATGGGTTATATCCTTCCAGAGAATGGGTTTGTGGGTACTCCCTGGGTTTGTGGGAGCTCCTTAAAAGTATGCTCTCTTAAAGGTGTGAAAGGTATGAACTCTGAACTAGAGAATTGTTAAATACTATGCTATATTAGATAATTATATCCATTCCAGTGACTTAGAACCTTATAAGAATCCTTATAAGAAGCAGGGTCCATGGTTTCATTTAAAAACTGCTTCAGGCTGAGAAATGGTCAGAGGCTTTCATTCCATGCAGGGAGTGGGTGTGTACTACCACATAGCATTAACTAATTAACGATAAGCCCAAGAAATTTTAATTTCAATAACAGATTCCATTAATCAAAGTTTCAGATAAATCCTAAACAGATATTTACCATGACCTTATATTGAGAACAATAAGAAATTTGTCCTAGTAAGTTCACAACTTAGAACAATTATCATATCCAAGTAAATGTTTTATAAGTGAACAAATCAGTTTGCTTTCAAAATACCCAATACATAAATATCCCAAATTGCATATTTTCCATAACAGAAACATTTTCAAAATGACAAAAAAAAAAACAACAAAAAAAAAAAACAAAAAAAAACTATTATGTTCAGAGGCCTTTTAAAGAATCTCAGGATGACCCAATACAATTAATTTAAACTTATACAGAATGTCCAAATACCACATTAAAAAATTCAAGAAGTTCTTAAAAATCATGATTAAACTTTTAGAAATAATCCTACCAAAGTATGGATCACATTTATGACCATATTCCTTAACCAAGGAAACCTTTATGTATCAAGAAACAAATATTCAGTCAATTAACTAAGCCTTTGCAGAAAGTGACTGTAACACACTTAGTGATGGGGGGAGATAGGAGAGGATTCCATGTGGCCACTCCTAAACCTCTGGACAAAAGATTCCCTCAGGTTCCCCATTCAATTTCCTACATGGGAATCCTTCTCAAGATTTAGGTGATCAGTTTATTTACTTTTTTCCAATATCAAGTTTCTTTCCAAGTCTGCCACACTTCCCAACTTTCTTTCTCCCTACATGTATTAAACAATCTCCAACAATTTTCCTAACTAGATGCTCAATTTCTAAAGTAGCAGAAAGTAGTGGGTGGTGGTGGTGGTGTGAATTTAATCTTTACCTTTGAAGACAAAGGATCCTCTAATGTTTCTCTCTTCCATCCATTTCTTCTTCCTACTCCCCAAAATCTTTCTCTTATTTCCTAAAATCATGCAAATCTTTAATTGTTCCTACAAATGAATCCCTCATGAATCACCTGCATTCTTCTTTCCTTTCCCCTTCAAAACCTATAAGATTCATATTATGTAGTGAATAGCTAAAAACTTCACAAAGCCCACACATGTCCAAAAGAGCTGGATTTAAAGTATAACTTATGTTAACAACAACAACAAAAAAAAAAATCAAATCAAACTTTTTTACAAAAGTGTTGTTTTTTTTTTTTTTTTTCCCTGCCTGAGTGTTGTCTGACAGCAATTAGCATCTCTCTCTTATCTGTCCAGACAGCTTTTATGGCCCAGCCCAGGCTAAGTTTGAATTTTATTGCTCTTTCCCTTCCTCTCTAACTAAAGCAAGCTGCTTTTTTCCCATTCCTAAAATAGACAATTTTTTCTTTTTCTTCTTTAATAATAAGGATTTCAATATTCAAATAAATTCCAAGACTTTATACTCAGAATAAACAAATCTAGTGGGAAAGGTCAATAGCAAAATTATTTCCTACTAATTTCAGAATCACCCCAAAGTTCCTAATCAAATGTTTTTCTCCTGCCTGAATGTCAATCACATAAGGTTTTATTGCCCTTTATTATAGCAGGCTCTGAAAACTACTTCAATCCAGTTTTTTCTTTACTTACAAATTAGTACATCAGGCTAAAAAGTTTAAAATCAAAAGTAAATTGTCAAATGACCAATTCCCAAATTTCTTAATCATTGTTCTTAAAACTTAATAGACCTCTTAAATTAACAAAATAGACAAATCACACAGAATATAGAACACACACATCACATGGAACACAGAACACAAATCGCACAGACTGCAGTTACAACATTAAACAAACATTTAACACATAGACTAGGAGCTTCAGCTTCAGATTCTTCCTTCCCAAATTCAAACAGAGATTCTTAGATCCAGTTTGGTGCATTTCTCTGCCTTTACAGAGAAATGACCAGAACCAAGATTTTGCCTGGAGGCAATCAGAATCAGAACTAGACCCAGATCATGACAGAATACTCAACCAGATTTATACTCTGGAATACCTAGAGTTGTGCCACTGTCACAGAGAACCAAATGTGTCTTAAAAGACACTCAGAGGATATCTTCCAGCATCCCAGAATGATATTGTCCTCAGAATTTGAGGACTGTCCACATTTTATTATACTGAGAATACAAATGCTAGCATAAACAGAAAAGATCAGATCAGATGTCCTAAAACAGACATGTAAACTTATTCTCCTA
The DNA here is from genome assembly GCF_048593235.1 of Sminthopsis crassicaudata. Taxonomy (NCBI): domain Eukaryota; kingdom Metazoa; phylum Chordata; class Mammalia; order Dasyuromorphia; family Dasyuridae; genus Sminthopsis; species Sminthopsis crassicaudata. The sequence goes on from NC_133619.1 coordinate 377,259,780, forward strand.
TGGCCGAAATGATCAATGTCCACCATAGGCATGGCTGTGGCTGGAGAATTGCTTTTTTTTTTTTTTTTTTTTTCCTGAGGCTCTGGAGAAATCCAGAGAACTAACCTTTCCCAAGGGAAAAACAAACAAACAAACAAACAAACAAAAAAAACAGATCCTCAACCACCTCAGGCCTAAAGTGGAAAGCCAGAGGTCTCTAATCTCTAATCCAGTTCTCAGTTTCTATTATCTTGGTGGAACCTCCAAATGTAATGCTGAGGCAAGATAGAAATTAGAGAGTTTTAATATTTTATTTATTGGAGAGTTTAATTGACTGACTGACTCTTGTCTCAAAGTATCTAGTGGCAAATGTTAGAATCCCAGGTTTTTTTATAGGACTCTAGAAACAAAGGCAGGAAGAAAAGAGCAGAAAGTTGCAGGACCATAAATTTGGTTCTAGCAGGATGGGGGGGAAACTAGGAAGCCAGAGTCAGGATGTTTGAATAAACAGAAATAAAGATGTCAATTTGTATCCAAGATAGTCTTATTTTTTGGAATGTTTAGAGGGGGTAATGCAGGAAAAAAGGCGGGGGTTACATGCTGACTCAGGACAATAGGACAATGGTGATATAATACAGGGAAACTAATGCAGGGAAACTGATGTAGAAGAGTTCAAGGAGACTGTGTGGGTTTTGAACTTCTGAAAAGATGACTTGGGTTCCCTGTCAGGGCTTTTTGAGCTTCTCCACTGGAGTTATTATAAGAAGTAATGCTTTAAAAAAATGACCCTTGGTGGGAGAGAGACATATTCATTCAGTACTTATAGGAATAACATATCTCAGCATACCAAAGAGCTACATCTGATAACAGAATTTCATGAGGTTTTTCTGAAGAAGAAAAAAGACTAATAGGTCATGAGTAACTCCCTTCCCATATGTGTCTTTTATATGTACTACTACATTCTCCTTGTACTATAAGTTCTGTTTTGTTTGAGTTTCAGTATATTTGTAACTTTTCATCAAATGTGGGATAAGTGAATAAATCTGAGTGCTATAAGTTTTAGGGAAACCTAATCTCTCCAGAAAAGTAACCTCAGAGGACAAAGAAAGCTCTGGGACTGAGTAAATGAAAACCCTCAAATGTATTTTATTCTCCTCCTTACCAGCAATAGGACAACAAACTTGACTGATTTTATTTTGAAAAAGATCTCTGCCAACTTGAAGATTTAATGACAATGCAGGTTATTTGGGTAAAATTAACCAACTTCACCATGTGAGTAAAGTTGACTTTAGCAACTCCTCTGATCCCAAGCTTGCACATTTTTTCCATTTCCATTCTGCAGGGCAATGCCAATGCCACTGATTGTTGGCTTTGTACACTAATGGAGGCTCAAAACCCATAAAAACACAAGCTGCTCACTAAAAAATAGAAGCTACTATCAGAGAGCAGTTTTGCTTAGTATGTAATAAATTCACTTTTTTTCAGTCAGATTACTGAGCTCAAAAGAATGGAAATCAATCAGTGAGGACCCTTTCTTTGTACATTTTTTGGGGAAATATGCTCCAAATATTTTGGGGAGAATATTTTAAATTGTCATACTTACTTAATATCTTTTATAAATTACTTTTCTAAAAGCTAATTGAGTTTACTGGCTATTTTTCAATAGGAAATACAATTTGGCACATACATGAGCTTCAATATTGGGAACCCCAGCCATTTGAGGCTACTTCTAGAATCCTTAGGTTAATAGTCAACTACAGTCCAGAAATCTTAAAATATTTGAACACTGAAAGATTGAAGAATTAACTCAGAGTGGGTACTACATATATGGTAAGTCATTTGATCTTTAAAACAACCATGAAAGGAAAAGTTATATCATCTCCATTTTGCAGATGAGAAAACTGAGGCTGAACGACTTCTTTTGAATGATCTAGCCTTTAAGTGTCTGAAGCAAAAACTTCTCCCTTCTGTCCATTAGTGAAGAGTCAAACTTTTGACTAGCTTTTTAGCCATTGGAACACCTAGCTGCACTGTTAATTCTAAACCTAATTATGTCTAATGAACTCTTATGAAATAATATTGTGTAATTGGACAGTACTTGCAATTTACAAGTTATTTCCCATAAAAATAATACTTCCAATCTTTATTAGGAGGAACATTTTTATATTTTCTGTAGGTACTTTAGTGCTACCATCTATGGAGTTTTTGGGTACATTTTGTTACATTGATTTTGATTTCTGGAATGAAGAGCTAATATTGACTTCCATTGTCTCAAATTACATTGTTGTCTCTAAAAATAAGACAGAAAAATATTTTAAACTTTTCTGGGGATTTTTAAGAAAATATATTCACAGAAAGAAGAGCAAAAATATAGTTTCTCTGGTGGTGTTCCCGAAACCAAAAAAAGAAACTTTTTTTTTCATAATACCAAGTGATCACTAAAGATTTTAGAGTAAGATCATGGATGTATAAGAATAACTTTTCAAAATTTTGCAACTCTCTCATTGGATAGGATTAATGGCAGAGATTGGAGTGCAGACAGATGTTCATTTAATAGGAATAAGCTGTAGTTCAACAAAAAAGATGTTTATTGTTCATATTATAATATGTCTGTATTATAAAGGAAAACAAAACAAAAAATAAGACAGGAATGAATTAAACTATCTGTGGATAAGGTAGGTGTTGTTACTTTCAAAGGGAAATTCTGTGGGTAGTTTGAATTACATCTGAGGAAATGAAGAGGAGTTCTATTGTATACTAAATAATTATCACAGGAATGTTTAAATTAAACTGTGAAATATTTCAGCAGATAAAAGTCTTCTGTGGATTTGAATTGCATTACCATCTAGCAGAGACAGATGACTATCTAATGGAAAAATGAAGGAAAAGAATCTATGAGATAGATTCAAGGTACACAGTTTCAGACTTACAAAACTTTTTCCACATTATGAATAAACAATTCATGAGGAAAGCTCCAGCTAATGGAGGATGGTTAGTGAAATCTCCATGTGGTGGAGACAAATGAGATTTGCGGCCCACTTCAATGATTCACACCTTGAGTTTTGAACTTTGGGATAGCTTTAGCTATGCCAAGGCATAAGAGAGAGTAATAAGAATTGCAAAAAAAGAAATTTATACAACTTCAGTGATTCAGAAGAAAACAGAAAAGTATAATATGAAATGACTTGATATTTGTATCCATATCATTTACTTTCATCAATGAGAGAAGTGAGCAAGCCACTCTTGTGACAAGAATCTAGTTAAAAGTATTCTGAATTTGGATGAGTTATGGCCAGTAGAGCATTATGCATATGGGTCCAACCCCTTATTCCAATTCCTCTTTCTAAGTTTATATAACTTGTTTCACCACTGAAGTATTCAACAGCAGCTAAGGCTTGTTTACCCTACATTGAAGCATCCAGTTCATTTTACCTACCTTAGCATCAAACCTCATAGCTATAAATATTAATCTACCATCTTTGCTGCTTAGACCAAGATGTTTTTCCAGATCGGAGTTATTTAAACATGCATCTTCATATCTCCTCTGGACCAAAGAAAGGAATCTGGAATGGCAATGAGGAAGGGATAAACAATTATGTCTACTAAATTACCTATTCTATATAAACTTAGGTAAATTTAGTGAAGGATTTATAGTATATGTTCCTTGGAATCTCCAAATGCAACTTTTAGGCTATTTGTGTTAATCCTCTTTAGCTAAGCAGAATTGCTCTCTTTATAGCATCCTTGACAAAGAATCATCCAGCTTCTCCTTTAATATTTTCAAGGAAAAGAAACCTTGACATTTCTGAAAAAGAGTCCATTACACTTTTGGATTGCTGTCATTATTTTGTTTTATTATAGCTTTTTATTTACAAGATATATGCATGGGTAATTTTTCAGCATTGAAAATTGCAAAACCTTTTTTTCCAACTTTTCCCCTCTTTCCCCCCACCCCTTCCCCCAGATGGCAGGTAGACCAATACATGTAAAATATGTTAAAGTATAAGTTAAATACAATATATGTATACATGTCCATACAGTTATTTTTCTGTACAAAAAGAATCAAGATTTGATATATTGTGCAATTAACTTGTGAAGGAAGTCAGAAATGCAGGCGGACAAAAATAGAGGGATTGTAGTGGTTCATAGTCATCTCCCAGAGTTCTTTCACTGGGTATAGCTGATTCAATTCATTATTGATTTGGTTCATCTCACTGTTGAAGAGGGCCACGTCCATCAGAATTGATCATCATATAGTAGTGTTGTTGAAGTATATAATGATCTCCTGGTCCTGCTCATTTCACTCAGCATCAGTTCATGTTAGTCTCTCCAGGCCTTTCTGAAATAATCCTGCTGGTCATTTCTTACAGAACAATAATATTCCATAATATTCATATACCGCAATTTATTCAGCCATTCTCCAATAGATGGGCATCCACTCAGTTTCCAGTTTCTGGCCACACCAAAGAGGGCTGCCACAAACATTCTTGAACATACAGGTCCCTTTCCCATCTTTATAATCTCTTTGGGATATAAGCTCAGAAGTAACACTGGATTGCTGTCATTATTAAGAAATTTTTCTTTACTTTGAATTAAAGTCTTCTTACTTAAGGACAGCTAAATGAATCAGTGGATGAAGTTCTGAGCCTAGGGTCAGAAAGACCTGATTGAGTTCATATCTAGCTTCAAGATTACTAGATGTGTGACCTTTGGCAATTCGATTAATTACTGTTTGCCTTAATTCACTGAAGAAGGAAATGGCAAATCACTACAGCTTCCTTGCTGAGAAAATTCTTTGGAAAACATGGTAGATGGGGTCACAAAAAGTTAGATACAATTAAATTGACTGATCAACAACTTCTGGTCTGTAACTTATTTCCATTGGCCCTGGATTAAATATTGAAAAATCTAATGCCTTTTCCTAATGACAGCTCTTTGAATAGTTGAAAATTAACAATGTTATCTGCCTCAAGTAATCTCCCCCAAGGCTAAACATATCCAGTTCCTTGAACTGATTCTGATATGGTATGTTCAGGTATTCTTTTGCTGTTTTAGCTATCTTTGTCTTTTGTGCCTCAGTTTCTTTTTGGCCATCATTAAACTGGAGGCCAGACTTTCAAGGTATGGTTTGTCCAGAATAACAAAAATAGCACAACTTTCCATTCAAAACTGACTGTGTTTTATATAACAAATGGTATGTGGCTTAGAACAACTAAAGCTGAGATACAGGATTGTTTTATTCTGTTATGCTATTTACTGAAGAAGTTATATTGGTAATAAAATAGGAGCAATTTTGCAACCAGAATATTGAATCAGAATCTTGCAAGGTGATTAAAATAAGTTTATCATGCTTTATATCTAGGCCATTAATGAATTTACTTTTATCATCATCATGAACCAATATTGCAAGAAAAGCACCTACTTATAGTAAGGCACATTTCATCATCTATGACTCAAGATCACTAAAATAACTTTATATTATTTAGTATTATTAGCTTTTTTCTTTATTCAAAACTTTGCTTTCTTTTAATTTTCTCTTTATTTATATTATACAGAAATTTTTATATTTCCTCCTTTATCTGTTTATTTTACCTGTGTTATCTTTTCTCTTCATTTCTTCAGATTGTCATGATATTTCATTACTACATTTGCATACCTCAGTTAATTCAACCATCACTTAATCTGTAGGAAAATAATTTGATTTTAGTTTTTGGTGGTAGTTATTGTTTTTGATGTTGTTGTTTTGCATATGTGTGTCTGTATATGTGTGTGCATGTGCATAAATATGGGACTTTTCTTTTACAATATATAATTTTAGAATTATAGCTAAGGATATGAAATTAATTTTCTTCAGTATTCTAGATTGATTTCTAGAATGACCAAACCAATTCATAATTTTACCAATAGTTTTTTAGTTTAATAGTTTATTTTTACAATACTCCATCTATCCCCCATAATTTACTTCTAATGTTACATATCATCTTACCTATTATGCTGAATATGAATTATAAGTCATTTTACTTGTCATTTCTCTTTTTATTGAACGTTGATGGTATTCATGCATGTGATTGTTGACAGTTTGAGTCTCCATCTGAAAACTTTATGTCCTTTGATCATCTATAGTATCTATGGAGGAATGGTTCTTGTTCTTAGGTTCTTATTTTTTAGATGTCATATTTTTTTAAAAGAGATACTTAATATAAGTTTTTCTTCCTCAATTCATAGTTTCTCCCCTTATCTGATTGTATTGTTGTTGCTATTCATGAAATTTTTAAAAATGTATTTGTTATTGTCTATTTTTTATAATTCTGTATATCTCTTGTTTAGTTCTTTCCTTCTAGATAAAATGTACTTACTTTTATTGTCCTCCAATTGTTTTTTTTTTTTTTAATTGTGCAGTCTTTTACATTTAAATTATATCCATTTGGAACAATCATGGAAAATAGGAGAGGTAAGATGGGACTGAAGAAGGATAATGTTGCTTGAAGAATGAAAACTAAGTTCAAGGCTAGTGGCTTTACTTCAATGTCTAACAAACAATCTAAAATGCATAATTAAAGAGGTAGCTAGTAAACATAATTGAAAAATGATGAGCACAAAAAGTCAAAATGGCTTTATCAAGAAAAAAATCATGCCATACAAATATTGTTTCTATTTTAAGTCAGTATACTGTTAGCTCAAAAAAGGTAATGTAGACATTACCTAGAGTTTTAAAATGTGTTTAATAAAGTCTCCTTTGCTATTCTTATAAAAAAAATGGAGAGATATCAGCTAAAAATGATATCATTACTTGAATTCACAACTCTGAATGATTAGATCCCAACAATAATTTTTATGGCTGATTGTTATATTAGAGGAGAGTTTCCATAGAAGTGTCTTAGGAGTCTTAATTTGTCTTTGTAATATTTTAACATTTTTTTTAGTATCTTAAATTCAAACATAGCCTAATATTCAAATTTGTGACACAAATTTGTGATACAAATCAGGATTCAAAAAGATATTGATGGGGAAATTTGGGCTAAATCAGATAAGATGAAATTTAAATTTAAAATAAATGTAGTTTAATCATTCAAAAAAATCTGACTCATAGGCACATGACAGAGAATGAAAAGCTAGATAGCAGTTTGTCTGATAAACAGATCTGGGAATTTAAATGGACTATAAGCTTCATGAATCAAGAGTGTGATATGGTAGCCAAGGAAATAAATGCTCTATTAGACTGCAATAAGGAAGATGTTCAGGAATAAATATTGTGCCACAGTACTCTCTTATTGTCCTGACTCAAGTTTCCTTAATTGTTCTGTCTCAGTTTCCTTATATTGTCCTGCCTCAGTTTCTAATTGTTCTGCTCAACTACCCTCCCTCCTAATCATGATGATCGAGATAAGGAGAAAGACCTTCTATCTTAGACATCATCAGAATGTTGGGTACCTCTACCTATTCCAACTTCTCAGAGTGTTGGGTGTCCCATTCTGTAATCCCAATTATCAGATATCCCCCATGCCTCCCCTCACCCTGTCAGAACTGGATTGGTAGTCATGTGTTCCCACTCTTAGCACTCTGACTCTTTGACTCTGCTCCTGCCTTGGTCTATCCCCTGTATCTGAGCCACGTGTATATATATATATCATAAAGAACTCACATTATTTGCTGGAATCTTGGAGATGATAGTTTCATTTAGCCCTGAGACCAAACCATGGATCCATTTGGATCCTTAGTTTCTGAGACATTACATAAGAAAGTGATAGTCGGGCCATACTTTATGCTAATTAAACTGCATCTATGGTATTGTTTTCAATTCTGGATCCTTTATTTAAGAAAACACATACATGAACTAAAATATGTCAGGAAAAAAGGACAGAGTAGTTCAGTGTCTTTTATTCATGGCATATGGAAATCAACTGAAGGCCATTACTATAGTTAATTTGTAGATGAGAAAATTCAGCAGTATCATTATATATATCTTTAGGCATTATATATAAAAAAAGGAATAAACTTTTAGTCTAAGTGTGATAGGGGTACACAACTAGAGCAATGGGTCCAAGTTGCAAAGAAGAACAAAAAAAAAAGTAGGTTTAGGAACAAATGGAATGCCTTAAGAGTAAGTGGTGTTGTTTAATCATTTTTCAGTTGCATCTGACTCTTCATGACCTTGTTTGGGATTTTCTTGCCAAAGATATTGGATAGTTTGACTTTTCCTTCTTCAGTTTATCTTTTATAGATAAGGAAACTGAGATATTTAGAGTTAAGTGACTTGCTCAGGAGCACATAGCTAGTAAATATCTGAGATCAGATTTGGATTCAGGATGATGAGTTTTCCTGACTCCAGGATTGCTATTCAACCTATTGTACTCCTTATCTGCTTTAGAAGTTAATAAGTTCCCTTCAATTAGAAACTTTCAAGAAGATTCCAAATAACTCCTTATTGAGTGGATTTAAAAAATGGTTCTCTTTCAGGTTTTCAGTGTTGCCTAAAATGATTCATGTTCCCATTAATAATAGTGACATCATTCAGTGAGTCAGTCAGCATTTATTAAGTACCTTTTATGTTCAAGATACCATGTTAAGCACTGGAAGTAAAAAGAAAAAGGCAAAAATAATCCCTTTCTCAAGGAGCTCACATTCTAAAATGCCATCAATTTACCCATTTTATGTAGAAGCTAAGTGACATAATGGATAGATCACTGGACATGGAGTCAGGAAGGGAAGCGTTCAACTTCTGCCTCAGATAATGACTAGCTGTGTGATTGTGGGCAAGCCATTTAGTTCTCTTTCTCCCTCAGTTTCATCTACCTCAACCTACTTGACAGTGTTATTGTGAAGTTAAAATGAGAACAAGTATTATTTAATAAATGTTTGCTACCATTATTGATAATGATGAAGAAAATAATTTGGAGGAATTTAATTCATAAGCACAAGATTGGGTGACAAGGATAAAGAACAGCTTGAAAAGCATGTTGGCACTTGGTGGGGCTTCAACAATGTGACATTTTAGTGATGGAAACTAATGATGTTTATTGGGGGTTGATTAAGAAAGACATAGCTTCTACTACATTGTAAGGAAGCCAAAGTCCTATTGGATTCTTTCCAGTTAGGTTACATATGGATTCCTCCAGTTCTGGCGACCACAGTTTAGAAAGGACTTTGGTAAGTTGCAGAACATACAGAGGAAGGATTAAAGGATAATGTCATAAGGGTATTTTTTTTATTAAGCATTTTTTTATTAATTTTGATAATTATAACATTTTCTTTGGCAGTACATATGCATAGGTAATTTTTTTTCCCCAACATTATCCCTTGTACTCCCTTCTGTTCCGAGTTTTTCCCCTCCTTCCTTCCACCCTCTCCCCTGGATGGCGGGCATTCCCATACATATTAAATATCTTATAGTATATCTTAAGTACAATATATATGTGCAGAATCGAATTTTGTTATTGTTGTTGTTGCAAAGGAAGGATTGTATTCACAAGGTAAAAATAATCTGGGAAGAGAAACAAAACAAAAACAAAAAGACAATGCTCACAGTTTACACTCATTTCCCAGTGTTCCTTTTCTGGATGTAGCTGATTCTGTCCATCATTGATCAATTGGAATTCGATTAGCTTTTCTCTATGTTGAAGATATCTACTTCCATCAGAATACATCCTCATACAGTATCATTGTGGAAGTGTATAATGATCCTCTAGTTCTGCTTGTTTCACTCAGCATCAGTTGATGTATGTCTCTCCAAACCTCTCTGTATTCCTCCTATTGGTCATTTCTTACAGAACAATAATATTCCATAACATTCATATACCATAATTTACCCATCCATTCTCCAATTGTGGACATCCATTCATTTTCCAGCTTCTAGCCACTATGAAAAGGGCTGCCACAAACATTTTGGCACTTACAGGTCCCTTTTCCTTCTTTAGTATTTCCTTGGGATATAAGCCTAGTAGTAGTATGGCTGGCTGGGTCAAAGGGTATGCACATTTTGATAACTTTTTGGGCATAATTCCAGATTGCTCTCCAGAATGGTTGGATTCTTTCACAACTCCACCAACAATGCATCAGTGTCCCAGTTTTCCCACAGCCCCTACAACATTCATTGTTATTTGTTCCTGTCATCTTAGCCAATCTGACAGGTGTGTAATGATATCTCAGAGTTGTCCCTAAGGGTATTTTTTGAAGGAACTGGACATATTTAGATAGGAGAGGGAAAAAAAGACTTAAGGAGTCATAATACCATCTAGCACTTATATAATATGTGAGTATTTTTAAAGTGCTTTAATATATTATCTCATTTGTCCTCACAATAACCCTATAAGGAAAGTGCTATTCTTATCTACATTTTACTGATGAGGAAACTAGAGTGGGCAGAGATTAAGTGAGTGGTCTTGATTCACAAAGTTACTAAGTATCTAATGTAAGATTTGAAATTAGATCTCCCTGATTTCCAGTTCAATACTTTCTTCTTTGAACCACCCAGATGCCTTTAGGCAGCTCTTTGTAGTTGTCATGTCATAATAACTGTCTTGTAGGAATTGAAGGGCTGTCATGGAAATGAGATTAAACATGCTCTCTTTTCTATCAGGGGAAAGATCTAAGAAAAATTAGTAGCAATTTTGAGAAGAAAATTTTATTTTGTTGTAAAGACCTTCTTAACAATTAGAGTTCCTCAAAAATGGAATTGGCTGGAATACTATTATAAGGTAAGAAATGATGAGGTTGATTTTAGGGGGAAAAATCATGGAGAACCTTGCATAAAATAATGAAGAGTGAAAAGAGATCATTGCATACAGTAATAATAAAACAGAATTACTGTTAAAAAAATGGTTGTGAACAAATACAAATATCATAATTATTCATATCAACTACAAAAAAATCTTTGAAGGGAAATGCTAACCACCCCAAGAAAAAGAACTAATAGAAGGGTACATAGTATTTTACATGGATATGTAAAGGTATGTATGGATAGTCACCCATACATATGTGTGTATGTATGTGTGTGTGTGTGAGTGGGTGTATATGAGTATGATTATGTGTGAAATAGCGGCCTTCTCTAGGAAAAGATTAGAAATAAGAGAAGGGAGGAAGTTTAGAACTTTAAATATAGTATTATATTAAATAAATAAAGCTAAAATAAATAAATCAATAGAAATAAATAACAAAAGATATAACTATAATCAAATTTTTAAAAATTTAATTGCTACATTAAAAAATGAAGGGTTTCCCCTCAAAGATTTTTAAAGCCCAATGATCACTTGTTAAGTTTTTGATAAAAGGATAATTTTTTGAATATAATTTAGACTGGATTGCCACTGAAGTCTGTTCTTACTCTGAAATTCTTTGTCTGTATTACTAACATCTCTGAAAATCTGTAAAAGTCAAAAGCACTTCAAATAGAGTAGTTTCAGCCATTTAGAAGAAAGTGAAAACTATATGCTGATGCTGATGATTTTGTGCTACTGTATTTCTATTTAGGGGTTAATAGATGACACAAGAAAGTGCTATCCCTGGAGTCAGGAAGACCCAAGTTCGAAACCAGTCTGGGATACAGACTAATTATATGATTCTGAGCAAGTCACTTAACCCCTTTTCCTCAGTTTACTCATCTGTAAAAAGACCTGGAGGGAAAAAAAGAGAGAGAGAAAATCATTCCAATATATCTGCCAAGAAAACACTAAATAGAATCAAAAAACTTGGACATAAGTAAACACCATTCATATTTAGTTATTGTAATTCCAGTCTTTGTTTTAAAAAATGATGCTTAGAATGTGATTATCATATGGACTTTTATCTCTGACCAGAAATAACATGTAAAAATAAGTTCTAAATTAGCTTAAAGATTGCCATTTGGATATGTATCAATTTTTGCTACTGTATTCAGATGCAAATTCAGCCTGAAGCCTTGGCTGAAAAAAATCTGACTCCACTGAATGTTGTCTGCTCATAACTATTCTCCCAATAATTCATAGTTTTGTTATGACTGGAAAATCACTATACTTGAAAACAATTTTTAAGAATTGGTACTCCATATGGAACTATATCAAAGGGCTAATAAACTGTACATGCCCTTTGACCCATCAGTGTCTATAGCCAGCTTGTATTCTAAAGAGATCATAAAAAGGGAAAAGACCCATGTATGCAAAAATGCTTATAGCATCTCTATTTGTAGTGGCAAGGTACTGAAAACTGAATAGATGCTTATCAATTGAAGAGTGGCTGAATAAATTATGCTATACGAATGTTATAGGATATTATTGTTCTATAAGAAATGACCAGCAGAATGATTTCAGAGAGGCTTGGAGAAACTTACATAGAACTGATGCTGAGTAAAGGGAGTAGAACCAGGACATCATTGGACACAACAACAGCAAAATTATATGATGATCAATTCTGACAGACATGGCTCTTTTTAATAGTGAGGTGATTGAGGACAGTTTCAATTATCTTGTGATAGAGAACGCCATCTGCTCCCAGAGAGGGAACTGAGTGTAAATCTGAACATAGTATTTTCACTTTTTAGTTTTAGTTTGCTTGCATTTTGTTTCCTAATTATTATTATTATTATTTTTTGCTTTTTGATCTGCTTTTTATTGTTGCAGCATGATAATTGTGGAAATATGTATAGAAGAATTGTACATATTTAATATATGGATTACTTGCCATCTAGAAGAGAGGATGAAGGGAAAGGGAGGAAGAAAAAAATAGGTACACAAGGTTTTTCAAGGGTGAATGTTGAAAATTATCTATGCATATGTTTTTAAAATAAAAGCTTTAATAAAAAAAATAAAAATAATTGGTTCTCCTAGTTAGCCTGCAACAATTGAAGTCTATCTCCTTACTTTACTTTTCTATTTTCCACATAAAGAATATATGATTTATGCTAATATGCACAATATTATCATGTTTAAAAATATTCATTGTATAACATACTTCCAAAAATATTTTTTTCGACCACAGATATACTTTTTCTATTTTTCTTATACATTTATCTCTAGATAAAGTCATGAACTAGATAGTTTCTTTTTTTTTTTAATTTTATATATTTTTACAACTTAATTCCTTCTCTTCCTCTCTTTTCTCCCTTCCCCAAATATGTTTTCTACTATATGTACCAAAATACTAGTTTTCTGACTATGGAGTACTGAGTCCCATCTACCTCATTTCAGTTACTTACCAACTTAACTTCAAGTTAAACCTCATACATTAGATCTGTAAAAGGCACAATGATCATATTTTATAGTCTAAAATTTTATCATTCTGATCTAAATTCTATGAAGGTTGGCAAAATTTTAGTTATTAAATATTTTAAATTTATTATTATTGCTTCTCACTGCTCTGGGCAAGTCTCCATAATTATAAATCATGAAATAATAATGATAATAATAATAAGTAGCAGCAGCATTTTTATAACATCTATTTTGAGCCAGACTCTACTCTACTGTACAACTATTATTTCATTTGATCCTCACACACAAATCCTGTGAGAGAGATGTTATTATTCACATTTTGCAAATGAAGAAACAGAGACAAACAGATTAAATTACTCTCCCAGGATCATACAGCTAGGAAATATCTGAGAGTAGATTTGAACTCAGGTGTGACTGACAACAGGCCCAGCATTTTATACCCTGTTCTCACATTCAGAAGTTCCTTAAACTAATGAAATCATAGGTGCAATCTCTAATCTCTATCCTTTGGCAGTAGAATTGCTTTGGTCAGATTCTTGATATATTTTCACCTACTTTATGTATAGTTAATAGAGCATTAGTAATCCTTATATATTCAACATATAGAACATCCATTATTATACTTAATAAGTATTTATGGAATGCCAGCTGAAAGCCAAGTACTGTTTTAATTATGGGAGATACCAACAAAACATTATCTGGGTTTTCAAGATTATTTCTATTTTCTTATTAGTGTTAGCATTCTTCAGGTTAATTTTGTGTCTAGTACAAATATATCATAAAAGACAGAGAAAACTCTCTGGGAAAACTTAATGGTGGTTCCTTTAACATTCCCTATGGGGTCTCTTTAGAATAGCAAAAAAAAAAAAAAAGTATTCTTGTAATTTTCTACAAAAAAAAAAGATGGATATAGAATACCATCTTAGAAAGTTTGCTTTAAATTCAGTTTTATGATCATCTTAAGAGTTAAGAACAGATCTAAACTGAATTTAAATGTCACTTAAAGTGGAATTCCAATGCAGGAATATATATATATTTGAATTTACAAATAAAAACATCCTTGAATTCATAGGATTGAGACTTCCAAGGTATCTTAAGAGATTATCTAGTAAAATCCTACATTTCTTTCATGAGATAACTTAAGCCAAGGAGGGGATACCATAATGAGCAGAGCACAGTATATATATTTCCATTTTATAGTACACAAGACTTTGGTTTTCATCTTAAATTTTATTATTGTTATATTGATATTTTATTATATGTTTAGGTCTCACATATAATAGAGGAGATGATGAGTATTTGGCAAAGAACATAGCCTCCAGCAGGTTATAGTGATGCATTTTCTGATGTGGTATCTGGTAATGCATCATGAGGGAAAGAAGACTAGCAACAAGAACAATAATGATGAAAGCATCAAAAATTGGCAGTTGTATAGTGCTTTAAAAGTTTCAAAGTTTTTTTTTTTAAATCAGTATTATGTTATTTGATCCTTACAAACTGGGAAATAGGTGCTATTATTATCCCATTTTAAAGATGAGGAAACTGAGGTAGGCAGAAGTTAAGTGATTTTTGCTCAGAGTCATACAGTAAATGTCTAAAACCAGATTTTAACTCAGGTCTTATCTTCAGGTTCAGCATTCAGTCTACTAAGATACCAAACTACCAATGTAAAAAGATAAATAATAATGTAAAGTAGCATCTCTTGGTGAAACTAAAAACCCAGGTTTTTGATTTATCTTAGCTGTTAAAGATATTACTCAATGAATTTGCCTCAGATCAAGTCAAGCTAATTCCTCAGATCCACCTGTTCAGGGAAGCATGAGCATGATTTTATCTGTATTATCAAGTTATCACTTTTCTAGCAACAAATTCCCATGCATTTGATACATATGCCACAATGTTGTGTTAATTTGTAACAAATGAACTACAAAATTAGAAACAAAAACAAAACAAACAAACAAAAAAAAAAAAACCCAAAAAACAAAACAGTAACCCTTCTTATTAGGATATCGGTATTCCTATTCCTTTACAGTAGGCAAAACCATTTAGGAAACAAAATTACAGGAATAGAATGGGAAATATATCTGACCTAAGAATCAACATCAGTTTTTTTGTATCTGACCCTTTTCTTAGTGGCGGCATTTATTCAGGGGACAGAAGTAAAAAGTGAATAAATTGTCTAGCATACATTTAAAACAGAATATGTGTGTATATGTATTACATCAAGCTCAGTCAACTTGATGAATTGCCCTCTTGAATTTAGTTATATTTCTTCCTAAAGAGCTAATATTGGTCACTTAGAATCAAGACATATTTCCTCTATCCCTGCAGAGGGAAGATGACAGTTTTATTACTGTTGCTAACTATATTATACATGCTTTACTAATATTGTGTAATGTTATATTACATAATATTAACTGTCTTTTATGTGGTATTCCTTCAACTGGCCTTGTGGATTTAGTAGCATAAATATTATTATTTTCTTTTTATAAATGAGGAAGCAATTTCAGGGAGTTTAAGTTGGCAGAGCATAATTACAGAGATATCAGATGGTGTAATGAGTACTAGAAACTCCATCTTAAGGATGTAGATGCCATATTCTTCTCATATTACCACATTAATTGTCTTTGACTTTAAATTTTTTTTGATTCTTAGATGACTACTACCTTTCTGTTTTAATGTTATCTCCCACAGCTGAGTAAATTCTAACTTTTATCAGTGACTTGTACAAAGGCCCAACTTAGATGATATGTTTATCAAATTTGATGATTACAACTATCTGGGAAGTGTGCTAAAAGATTCAAAGTTACTGAAATAATGATTAAAACACAATTTTATCTTGACCCTATATCCAGTGTCTTGATAACTTTTGAGTATCTTGTTTTATAAAGGACATTGACTAGTAAGAATGTGTTTAGAGCAAGGGTTTTGTGGGTCATGGCCCAGAGGCAATCTGGCAAAATTTATGGATGAAAAATGAATGCAATTTTTAAATGCATAAACCAAGAATCATAGGATTGTAAATAAAGTCACTATATTGCAATAGTTTTCAAAATATTAAAAAAATTCATAAACCTCAAGTTAAGAGATCTGGATAAAGGAAGGAGACCATGGTTGCTCATCTCATGGAAATTTGAAATTCTGTCACTGTTGAAAGAACTGAAGATATTTTACCTGTAACAAATGACCAATTCTCTATTGTAGGCTGTATAGATTAAAATATTGGACACAATACATTCATTTTCTAGTATTTGTTGTAAAATGATGATCACTTTTATAACATTTATCACTTTCTCTCTATTCACATTAGGTCTAGTCTAGGTCACTACCCTCTTATCTGCCCCACTGCAGTAGCCTCTTAACTAACCACTTTATATTCCTTCCAGTTTCTCCTCTCTCCAATCCACCCTCCACATATCTGCTTTATTTAAGCATAGCATACTTTATTTAAAGCATGTGTCAGACCTTGCCATTCTCTGGTTTTAGAAACTGGAATGGTTCCCTAATGTTTCTAGGAATAAATAACATCTCCAGTTTCCCTAGTTCCCTTCATTATAAAGCATTTTAAGCCTTTCACAGTCTGATTGTAATCTCCCTTTATAGACATTTTCACTTTAATTTTCCTCCTGCTTCTTGCATCTTAATCCTACTTTCCCTGTAACCTTAGGCAAGTCATTTAATCTGTTTAGGCCTCGGTTTCCTTATATGTAAAATGAGAGCCTTCCAAATACTCTTTTTAGCTTTGCCTGTAATAATGATTATATGTTTACATAAAATAAGGATTTATTGACTTATTTTATTTTTGTATATTCCTGTGGTTTCTTCTCCATAAAATGTAAGCAAGCAATAGCTTCACTTTTATCTGGGTGTCTCTTGGACCTAAAATGGTGCTTTCTATATTCAATAATAAATCCTTAGTGAATGCTTATTGAATTGAATACAATTAAAATATTTAAATGTTGCTTGCTCAGGAAATGGAGACTTCTTTCCTGGGACAACCTCTTCTTCTTCACTTGAGGGATGAATTTTACATAACTTTCAGATTAAATAACTACCCAGATTTTGTTAAAGCAAGTTGAAGGCATCAGGCTATACAATGGTTAAGACTAAAAATAGAAGCCTTTTCATTTGGCAAAAACCAACTTGTGCTAGGTACTTTCTTTTCTTTCAAAACTAGGTTTGATAAGTGTCTATAGTTGTTTTCAAGTAAATTTAAATGACCAATTACTATGTTCCCTTGAAAAAAATCTGGCAAAAATAATATATTTCTATTATTCAGACTTACTTATAATTTTGATACAATAACTAGAGATGAAAAATGAGCACATCTTTTAAAAACATATTTGCAAATATTATATTTGCTGTGTTAGTGACATAAAACAAAGATGTAGCAAAAAGATTATCCTATGCTGACATTTCATTAAAAGTTCCCAGAAGATTTATCCATGGCTATTAAGCAGGAAGCAGTAGAAAAACAAGATTATCCTTTCAATAAAAGAAAGCCAAAAGTTGTTCTGGTATTTAGAAATACATATGGAATTAGAATTTCAAGTGAATCAATGAAGGTAACTTGGAATTGTAGTTAGTATCTCTAAAGAAGCTTTTTTGAGCATATTTGTTTTAAATATATTACTAGGGATATTATTATTCAGTATAGGATATTGCAGAGCCATTTAATCTTACTTTTTGGAAAGCTGATAGTCATTTGTATCAAGTACTTGCACATCATGGATATATGGAAGTACATTTTATATATTCAGAGTCATGTTGCTATAGTATGCAGTAGTATATCACTGAAGAAAAGTTGAAGCAATTTAAGGTCAAGTTATTTCTTTGAAATTTGATACTTTTTTCAGTGATTTATAGATTTATTTTATAGAAAATATATAAGCTATATGTCCCCCTAAAACATTTTATAGTATTCCAACAATAAATTATTATAACTATATATTGCAAAGAGCAGGACAGAAGGAAAGAGTGCTAAATTTGGAGCTAAAAGATTTGAGTTTGAATTCCTGCTCTGATATTTACTCTTATTACTGATTTGCTACTTACTCATACTACTTAGTGCTATTACTCTAGTCTTACCTTGGATATGTAACATAATCACTTTGGGCCTCAGTTTCCTAATCTACAAAATAAGAGTGAAAGAGATAATTTAGAAGCAGCAAATTAATTCTGTGACTAGAATACTGGGTTTAGAGTCATGAGGACATGAGCTCAAATTTGTCTTAGATATTTACTAGCTATGTGACTCTGGCTAACTCACTTAATCTCCATCTATTTCCCCAAATACAAAATCTCGATCATATCAAATAAGTCATGGTATGTGAGTGTAATGGAATATTATTCTATAAGAAATGATGAGAAGACTGATTTCAGAAAAGCCTGGAAAGACTTACATGAACTGATACTGAGTGAAGTGAGTAGAACCAAGAGAACATTGTACATACTAATAAGATTATGTGATATTAAATTGTGATAGACTTGGCTCTTTTCAGCAATGTGGCAATTCAAGGCAATTCCAATAGACTTGGGATGGAGTGTTCCATCCACATGTAGAGAGAGAATTATGGAGACTGAATGTGGATTAAGTATAATATTTGCACCCTTTTTATTGTTGTTTGTCTTTTTATCCTTTCTCATGGTTTTTTACCTTTTTGGTCTAATTTTTCTTGTACAACATGACAAATATGGAAATGTTTTAAAGAATTGCACATATTTAGCCTGTATCAGATTGCTTGCTGCCTTGGATTGAGGGGAATTAAGGAAGGGAGGAAGAAAAATTTGGAACACAAAGTTTTATAAAAAATGAATGTTGGAAACTATCTTTACATGTATTTTGAAAAAATAAAAATACTATTAAAAATAAAATGGAGATCATAATGACACCTAATATCAAAGGTTATTGTGGTAATCAAAAGAGGGAATATTTGTAAAAGTTTAAGTACATAGTAGGCACAATACATTATTGTTTCCTCCTCTCCCTCTAATATCTCTTATGACTTTGTCTGTAATGTTGCATGTACTGTACATGAAATACTCATGAAATCACATTAAATCATATCAATATAATTGTCTTTCTCAGGATATAGGGATATCTATTCAGGATACCTGAAATTTTATCCTGACTTTATTCCTTGCCATGTTGGTGACATTTCTGAGCCTTAATTTCTTCATCTATTTCCTGCCACTGAGGTCTAGTTACTTGAAATAATGAACTAAAGGAATAACTGAAGATGTTTGTAGGCTAAGTGTAAAGAACTTTTATATATAGAGAAAATTCATTAACTCTTACTTAGATGTTTTTATATAGAAAATAGCAAGGAGACATCAAATTCATTAAAAAAGTATTTCTTAAAGACACAAATATGATATCTTTTGTTCCTCATTAAGTGCCTTTCAGATTCAAAGATGTTACTTTTTCGCATGTTTGGGCTTATTGTGAAATAACAAATATATTACCTACATATTGGAAAACATTTCTTACAACAAAAGTAAATTCACAGTAAAATAAGGAAAAAATCTCTATGATGTTGGAAGGATTGCATCTGGATTCATAGCACTTCCCTTTTGGGGTCTCTAGCTGTGACTTCTTTTTTTTTTTAATTTTTTTTATTATATATATATATTTTATGTAATATTATCCCTTGTATTCATTTTTCCAAATTACTCCCCCTCCCTCTATTCCCTCCCCCCGATGACAGGCAATCCCATACATTTTACATGTGTTACAATATAGTCTAGGTACAATACATGTGTGTGAATATCATTTTCTTGTTGCACAATAAACATTAGAATCCGAAGGTACATGCAACCTGGGCAGACAGATATTAGTGCTAACAATTTACATTCACTTCCCAGTGTTTCTTCTCTGGGTGTAGCTACCTCTGTCCATCATTGATCAACTGGAAGTGAGTTGGATCTTCTTTATGTTGAAGATTTCCACTTCCATCAGAATACATCCTCATACAGTATTGTTGTTGAAGTGTACAGTGATCTTCTGGTTCTGCTCATTTCACTCAGCATCAGTTGATTTAAGTCTCTCCAGGCCTCTCTGTATTCCTCCTGCTGGTCATTTCTTACAGAGCAATAATATTCCATAACCTTCATATACCACAATTTACCCAACCATTCTCCAACTGATGGACATCCATTCATCTTCCAGTTTCTAGCTACAACAAAAAGAGCTGCCACAAACATTTTGGCACATATATGTCTCTTTCCGCTCTTTAGTATTTCTTTGGGATATAATCCCAGTAGTAGCACTGCTGGGTCAAAGGGTATGCACAGTTTGATAACTTTTTGGGCATAATTCCAGATTGCTCTCCAGAATGGCTGGATTCTTTCGCAACTCCACCAGCAATGTATTAGTGTCCCAATTTCCCCACATCCCCTCCAACATTTATCATTATTTGTTCCTGTCATCTTAGCCAATCTGACAGGGGTGTAGTGGTATCTCAGAGTGGTCTTAATTTGCATTTCTCTGATCAGTAGTGATTTGGAACACTCTTTCATGTGAGTGGATATAGTTTCAATTTCTTCCTCTGAGAATTGTCTGTTCATATCCTTTGACCATTTATCAATTGGAGAACGGTTCGGTTTCTTATAAATTATGGTCAGTTCTCTATATATTTTGGAAATGAGACCTTTGTCAGAACCTTTGTTTTTAAAAATATTTTCCCAATTTGTTACTTCCCTTCTAATCTTGTTTGCATTAGTATTATTTGTACAGAAACTTTTTAGTTTGATGTAATCAAAATCTTCTATTTTGTGATCAATAATGATCTTTAGTTCTCCTCTGGTCATAAATTCCTTCCTCCTCCACAAGTCTGAGAGGTAGATTATCCTCTGTTCCTCTAATCTATTTATTATCTCCCTCTTTATGCCTAAATCATGGATCCATTTTGATCTTATCTTGGTATATGGTGTTAAGTGTGGATCCATATCTAATTTCTGCCATACTAATTTCCAGTTTTCCCAACAGTTTTTTCCGAATAATGAATTTTTATCCCTAATGTTGGAATCTTTGGGTTTCTCAAAGATTAGATTGCTATAGATGTACCCTTTTTTATCCTTTGTATCTAATCTGTTCCACTGATCTACAGGTCTATTTCTTAGCCAATACCAAATGGTTTTGGTGACTGCTGCTATATAATATAGCTTTAGATCAGGTACACTTAGACCACCTTCCTCTGAGTTTTTTTTCATTAGTTCCCTTGCGATTCTCGACCTTTTATTCTTCCATATGAATTTTGTTGTTATTTTTTCTAGGTCATTGAAATAGTTTCTTGGAAGTCTGATTGGTATAGCACTAAATAAATAGATTAGTTTGGGGAGTATTGTCATCTTTATTATATTCGCTCGGCCTATCCAAGAGCACTGAATGTCTTTCCAATTATTTAAATCTGATTTTATTTTTGTGGCAAGTGTTTTGTAATTTTTCTCATATAATTCCTGACTTTTCTTTGGTAGATGGATTCCCAAATATTTTATACTCTCAACATTTGTTTGGAATGGAATTTCTCTTTGTATCTCTTGCTGTTGCATTTTGTTAGTGATATATAAAAATGCCGAGGATTTATGTGGATTTATTTTGTATCCTGCTACTTTGCTGAAATTTTGAATTATTTCTAGTAGCTTTTTAGCAGAGTCTTTGGGGTTCTCTAAGTATACCATCATGTCATCTGCAAAAAGTGAAAGTTTAATTTCTTCATTTCCTACTCTAATTCCTTGAATCTCTTTCTCGGCTCTTATTGCCGAGGCTAGCGTTTCTAGTACTATATTGAATAGTAATGGTGATAGTGGGCAACCTTGTTTCACTCCTGATCTTACTGGGAAAGGTTGCAGTTTATTTCTATTGCATATTATGCTTACTGAAGGTCTTAAATATATGCTCCTGATTATTCTAAGGAATAGTCCATTTATTCCTATACTCTCAAGAGTTTTTAGTAGGAATGGATGTTGGATTTTGTCAAATGCTTTTTCTGCATCTATTGAGATGATCATATGGTTCTTATTAATTTGATTATTAATATGGTCAATTATAGTAATAGTTTTCCTAATATTAAACCAGCCCTGCATTCCTGGAATAAATCCTACTTGATCATAGTGTATTATCCTGGAGATGATTTTCTGAAGTCTTTTTGCTAATATCTTATTTAAGATTTTAGCATCAATATTCATTAAGGAGATTGGTCTATAATTTTCTTTCTCAGTTTTCGATCTACCTGGTTTAGGTATCAGTACCATGTCTGTGTCATAAAAGGAGTTTGGTAGGACTCCTTCATCCCCTATTTTTTCAAATAATTTATATAACATTGGGGCTAATTGTTCTTTAAATGTTTGGTAGAATTCACATGTGAATCCATCTGGCCCTGGGGATTTTTTCCTGGGGAGTTGATTAATAGCTTGTTCTATTTCTTTTTCTGAAATGGGACTATTTAAGCAATTTATCTCCTCCTCTGTTAATCTAGGGAGCCTATATTTTTGGAGGAAGTCATCCATTTCACTTAAGTTTTCAAATTTATTGGCATAAAGTTGGGCAAAGTAACTCCTTATTATTTCTCTAATTTCCTCTTCATTGGTGGAAAGATCCCCCTTTTCATTTGTAAGACTATCAATTTGATTTTCCTCTTTCTTTTTTCTGATCAGATTTACCAAAGGTTTATCTATTTTATTGACTTTTTCATAAAACCAACTCTTGGTTTTATTTCTTAATTCAATAGTTTTTTTACTTTCAATTTTATTGATTTCTCCTTTTAATTTTTGTATTTCAAGTTTAATTTTTGGTTGGGGGTTTATAATTTGGTCTTTTTCTAGCCTTTTAAGTTGCAAGCCCAATTCGTTAATCTTCTCTTTCTCTATTTTCTTCAAATAAGCCTCTAAAGATATAAAATTTCCCCTTATTACTGCTTTAGCTGCATCCCAAAGATTTTGATATGATGTCTCATCATTGTCATTATCTTGGGTGAAATTGTTAATTGTTTCTATAATTTGCTCTTTCACCCAGTCATTCTTTAAGATGAGATTATTCAGTTTCCAATTACTTTTTGGTCTATTTACCCCTAACTTTTTACTGAATGTAGCTTTTATTGCATTGTGATCTGAGAAGAAGGCATTTATTATTTCTGCCTTCCTACATTTAATTTTGAGATCTTTATGTCCTAATATATGGTCAATTTTTGTATAGGATCCATGAACTGCTGAGAAGAAAGTATATTCCTTTCTATTGCCATTCAGTTTTCTCCAAAGGTCTATCATACCTAGTTTTTCTAATATTCTATTTACTTTTTTAATTTCTTTCTTGTTTGTTTTGTGGTTTGATTTGTCTAAATCTGAGAGTGCAAGGTTGAGATCTCCCACTATTATAGTTTTACTGTCTATTTCTTCTTGCAGTTCTCTTAACTTTTCCTTTAGAAAGTTAGATGCTATACCACTTGGTGCATATATGTTTAGTATCGATATGGCTTCATTATTTATGCTACCTTTCAGCAGGATATAGTTTCCTTCCTTATCTTTTTTAACGAGACCTACTTCTGCTTTTGCTTGATCTGAGATAAGGATAGCTACCCCTGCTTTTTTGGCTTTACCTGAAGCAAAGTAGGCTCTGTTCCAACCTTTTACCTTTATTCTGTATGTATCTCCCTGCTTTAAGTGTGTTTCCTGTAGGCAACATATTGTAGGGTTCTGCTTTTTGATCCAATCTGCTATCTGTCTCCGTTTGATGGGATCGTTCATCCCATTTACATTTACAGTTAAAATTACTAATTCTCTATTTCCTGCCATCGTATTATCCCCAGATTATGCTTTTTTCCCTTGACCCCCCTGATCCCCCTCCCCGATATTTAATTTACAGACCCCCCTTGTGACGCGCAACCCTCCCTCTTTTTTTTTTTTTTTTTAGGATCCCTCCCCCCTCCCTCTAAGTCCCTTCACTTATTCTCCTTTTCCTTTTCCCTTTTCCTCTCCCCCCTTTTAATGAGGTGAGAGAAAATTCTCTGAAAAACAAATATGTTAATTATTTACTCTTTGAGCCTCTCCTGATGAGAGTAAGATTCACACAATGATTCTCCCCCTCACTAAGTTCCATCAGATATGGTGTATTTTCTATGCCTCTTCCTGGGATGTAGTTTCCCTCTTTTTATCACTCCTTCCCCTTTTTCTGAAATGGCCTCCTTCCCTTTACTACACCCCCCTTTTTTTCTTTTATATCAGTAAAATCAAATTATCCTTGAGTGTTTTTTATATACCCACAACAGAGTTACAGTTCTCAAGGGTTCTGTGTACCTTTTTCTGTTTCTCTTCAGTCTTGTGGATGTAGATCAAATTTTTTGTTTAAGTCTGGTTTTTTTCTTAGAAACATATAGAATTCCTCTGTTTCATTGAATGACCATCTTCTTCCATGGAAAAAGATGCTAAACTTAGCTGGGTAGTTCATTCTTGGTTGCAGTCCTTGATCTTTTGCCTTACGGAATATCAGGTTCCAGGCCCTTCTATCTTTTAATGTGGAGGCAGCCAGATCTTGGGTGACCCTTATTGTGGCACCTTGGTATTTAAATTGTTTTTTTCTAGTTGCTTGCAGGATTTTCTCCTTTGTGTGGTAATTCTGCAGCTTAGCCACTATATTCCGTGGTGTTCTTTTTTTAGGGTCTATTTCAGAAGGAGTTCGATGAATTCTTTCCACATCTACTTTCCCCTCTGTTTCTATTATCTCTGGACAGTTCTCTTTGATAATTTCCTGTAAAATAGAATCTAGGCTCTTTTTTTGGTCATAGTTTTGTGGAAGTCCAATGATCCGCAGATTATCTCTCCTAGATCTATTTTCCAGCTCTATAGATTTTCCCAGTAAGTATTTGACGTTGTTCTCCAGCTTCTCATTTTTTTTTTTGTTTTGTTTGACTGATTCTTGGGTTCTCTGTGAATCATTCATTTCTATTTGTTCCATCCTGACTTTTAAGGAGTTATTTTCTTCTTTCACAGTTTTTAGTTCTTTTTGTAAATGCCCAATTTCGTTTTTAAATGAATTATTTTGCTCTATTGAATTTTTTTCCATTTCCCTAATTTTTTTTTTGAGAATTATTTTCTTTTTCCAATTCAGAAATTCTATTTTCTTAAGACTTTTTTATCTTTTCCAATTCAGAAATCCTACTTTCCTGTGTTTTTTTAACCTTTTCTAATTCATAAATTTTGTTTCCCTGCATCTCCTGTGAATTCTTTATTTTTTCCAACTCCAATTTCAGGACGTTGTTATTCTCTATCATAGCTTCCCTTTCCTTTCCCCATTTTTCTTCAATCTCCCTCAATTTTTTAAGAGTTTCTTCTAGGAGAGAGTTATGTGATGGGGGGGGGGCAGGGATCGTTCCCCTTTGGGTTGTTATCTGCTGACTCTCTGCTGTTAACTTCCTCGGGGTTGGATACCCGCTCTTTCTCTGTATAGAAGGAATCTATAGTTTTTCTAGCTTTTTTGCTCATATTTAAAAAAATCTTTTTGGGGTCTGTCCCTGGGGTAGGAAATTATTTATTTACTTCTTTACCAGCTTCCTCCCAGACCAGATGGATGCAGCGGCTCCTGCGCCTGAGCTAAGATAGAGTTCTGGGAGAGAGTTCCCCACCCCCTCCCTGGGAGTGCCTCAGAGGTGATTAGCACTGCTGTGCTTTGAGGGCGTTGAATAGTAAAGACAGCACAAAGCCCAGCCTATGTGTCCGGGTGGGGAGTGGATGTCTGCAGCAGGTGATGTGAAGAGCCCCTGTGCTCAAACTGGAAGTGTCTGCCAGAAACCGCAGTCCCTAGTTCAAAGGTTCTGCTTCTCTGGGACTTCCTGGAGCTGAGTTCCACTCCCTCCAGCTAAGCTAGGCAGTGTGTGTTGCCTTGGGCCGTATCCACCCACTTGTCAATCTCTTAACTACTCTCAGGAGGTAGCTGAGGCCACACCCCCTGGTGCAGAGATCTGCTGAGTCACCTACAGGGTCCGGGGAAAATCTAATCTGAGTTTTAAAATATTTTGGCTTTCTCTTCTGGACTGCTAAATAATTAGCAGAGAAGAGCTAACAGTCTGTGCCAGATTCCTTTACCTCAGTGGCTTCTCTGATCCCAGAGCCCTTCCCAGCGCAATGGGCGCAGTGTGCCACTACCCCACCGTCTGTGCTGGTCTCTCTTATTCCTCCCCCGGGGAACTGACCTTTCCTGTTGAAACTCCAGATTCTCTTCAGCTGGTAAGTCGTGCTTCCAGTCCTTATGGTATCTATCAGTCCTGAGCTAATTCTGAGACTTAATTTATCTAATTGGTTGTGAGGGAGTGAGGACGTTCACAGAGACGTGTGTTTCTTCTCCGCCATCTTGGCTCCGCCCCTCTAGCTGTGACTTCTTGCACAATTCACTTTAATTCTATCTCCCATCTCAGGAAAAGTAGTATACCTCCAATGATCAACATTCAAAACCAGGTATGCATCATAAAAGAAAACAATGACTTGTCTTTACCAGATTGCTGTATTTTTGAGGTATTTTTAATAGGTCTCCTGGAGGCAGCCTATGGCATGAACCAATTATTCTTTTGAGATGTCATTTTCCATTTGCTGATACTCTTCACCTTGTCTTTATAGAATATCCTTTTTAAGGTGATTTCTGTCAGGTGAAGTGACAGGTGGTGGTGATGGTGGTGGTGGTGGTGGGGCTGGACATAGATAGTCAATCAAGGGAAAAGGTAAAGTGGTGGTGGTGGTGGTGGTGGAGCTGAACATAGATAGTCAATCAAGAGAAAAGGTAGAGATCTAAATAAAATTCATCCACTGGTTATATTGTGCATTTGAATATTAAGAGTATTATAGTAATAGCCCATTCTTGATCGGTCAAAACATAAACCTATAGTTTTAGCTTCCCAATGCAAGGGAGAGATTGGCAAAATATGAATACATGATTTATGAATAAACGTTATGAGAGAGATGAATAAGGTGGGATCAAGGGATTAGGTGGAAATTTATCTTTGGCAAAAAGAACTAATGAATCCTTTGAAACTAGAGAGGAAAAAGAGAATATATGTAAAATCATAGATAAGTTTAGAGCATGGAAGAGGAAGGTAACTAAGCAACCTTCTGTTGAATATTCTCTATCTTGCAGAATGGACATTGGTCTTAAAGTCAGAAGAATCTAAATTTGAATTATGGCTCTATCACTTAATAGTTTGGATCCTGGGGAAAGTCACTATGTCTCCGAGACCAACTTTCCTCTTTTTGAAATTTTTTAATAATTATATTCTGATTATGGCTAATGGTTTTATGAAAGAAATGTTTTTCAAATCCCCAAAAATCTGGTAAATGTGCTGTTATTGTCATATTTTAAGTAGGAAGTGAACTCTTCTAATTAATAAATATAATATAGTAAATGAATCAGCTAAGAAATATTAAAGGGATGGACTTGAAGTTGGAGACTTGAAGAGAAAAGAGAAGTCATAGAATAAATAAAATAGAAAATGGGATACAGAAGCAACCAGAAGTTGTAATATATCAGTATTATAAAGTAAGGCATATATATTTTAGTGGTTCTGATCTCATGATTTCTTCCAACTGTATTTGGCTATTTCAAAATAATACTAAAAAAGGGATTTAGTGTGAGATGACATAGAGTTGGGAGTTAACAGGGTGAGAAAAGAAGAAATGCACTTAAAGGTAAGGGAGAGTGTATCTTTGAAATAGAATGTCATTGTATCCCGGTGAGGATGGTGGATAATAAGTCCAGAAAAACATTAAGGGACTGAAAGATTAAGGAGATTTTAAAGATTAAACATCACAGTGTGGGAGAAGAGCAGGTTTGGAACAAAGGTTAGAGAGAGAAATTTTAGAGTTCATGATTTTAGAGGTAGAGCAGTACAGAATAATGCTTAAACATGAGATATGAGAGCACCATGGGATTAGTGAAATAAAGTGACCACATAGTATAGTGAATAGAGCACTGGTCTTAGAGACAGGAAAACCTGTGGTGTAATAATAGCTTCTGGAGTATGATTTTGGCTATTTAGTCATGTGCTGAATTTTGCAACTTGTAGAGTAGTATTGCACAATTTCTACCATTTATATCTAGGATCCTTTGGGTTTTCAGTCAGCAATGTCCTGGTCCTGTATGTTTTCTTAAAACTCATTGTTTGTATGGATAGATACACATTTCAACTATTTCTTCTAGGCTTTTTTTTTTTTTTTTTAAATCACTATTATTAGTTGAACTCATGTGAGGATAGTCAGGGTAGATGTTTGATTATACTTTTGTTGATGTTTAAGATATGTCATAGACTGTCCAGACATAAATCAATAACATTTACATTTCATAAGTCCAATGGTGTTCACTTACAGTCAAACAAAAATCTGTGGACTTCAGAGATTTTCATGTTTGTTCCCTTACTTTGTCTCTGAGATGTTGGCTCTCAAATACAATAGTACCCTTTGTTATCACTGAGTTATACAGAACTACTACTTGTCCTTCAAGTGGAAAAATATTCCCCTTTTATGCTATGGTGGCAATAAAGAGCAAGTTAGACAAACCTTGGAGAATTTGATACTTTTCAACTGCAAGTGATAGGTAAGGGCAAAGCAATGGATCTTTTCCTTTCTCCAACTAACTCTTGAGATATCAGATAATTCACCTTTCCTCCAGTCAGCTTTTTTAGAAAATAGAATTGCTTTCTTCCAGTCACATCAGCTCCCAAAAAGCATCTGCAAAGCTTTTGTTGTCCTCAGTTGGGCTGAAGAAACAGCTGTTCCTTTCTAGTCTGAATATTTTTTGGCTTCTTTTTTCTCTGTCATTTTCTGAATCCATAGCTGATTGACCCTTGTTTCAAAGAAAGATCTTTGTGTAAAAAGAAATGCAAATTTATTTTAGGGTGAGAAAACAAAAATTCACATTTCCTCCAGATACAACATCAATATATCATTTATAATTGTCATAATCTAATAGACCAGAAATTCCTAATTTTCAGGGTTTTCCAGTTTTTCATCACAGAGAAATAGTAATAAATTAGCACCTGGGAAACAAGCAACAATAATTACTTCCCTTAAACTCTACTTGCTGCTTTCTTTCAGGACCTCAAAACATACTGACTCTCTGCCCAGTTTCCAAGAGGTTGCTTTCACTAATAGAAATGCCACTTTCCAAGTCCAAGTACTAAAGAATATCCATATTATCCATGCTAATGTCTTTCTTACTTTTACAGTCACCATTATATGGTGGAACAAAATATTTTCAGGAGATGAGGTACTGAAATCTCTAATTTTTTCTCATATACCTGAATGTCTTGTGAGACCAGAGTATCAGAGCTCTACTTGATTTCTTATGCTATGCATCAGATTGGTCACTATGGTAGATTTAACCTGAAACAGACAATTATCTCTTTGATTATTAGGAAGAGTCACATTATACTGGTTATAGCTTTTACCCTCTCAGTGATGCAGAGCCTAACTTGCTGGAATTTCAAAGTTCCTCCAAGTCTTTTAAAGCTATTATTAGAAATGCATAGCATTATATCACTTTTCCTTCCTTCATATCCTTCCTTCACCCACCATCGATACTGGGCTTTGAGAAAGAGAGTTGTTCTTATTGGTAATACTATGTAGATATTGACATAACCTGAGAATGATAATTGAGGAAGGGATATAGGGGAGGGCTAATTCAATTACAAAGTGAATAATAAAGGTAAGAGAGTGTTTGGTAAATGTTAACAAAGAGGCTCAGGAATGAGTTCCATACCATGGATTTTACCTGTGCATAGAATGTCATATTGAATAAGCATGTGCTTTTTTGTTTTTGTTCTGCAACTTTTGCTCATAATTTCTCCCCTCATGCCAGGGAAAAGTTTCCTTGCTTATGCAATCCAATCCTTGAATAATTATATTTCAAGTTTTACCTCCTCCATAAAACCTGCTCCTCCTCTTCCAACTGGCATTGATCTCAGCCTTTTTTGAACTTGTAGTTAATACCACAGATTTTAGTACTTAACTGTTTTCTAATTGTTGATTATGTCTCCTGTTTTCCATTTAGATAATGTAGATTGAGAGTTTCTTTAGGCCAACATAGAATTCAGTGAAAACTTATTGGTTGCTTGCTTGAAGGGTAAACTGGGAAGGAAGCCTGAGCATACCTGAGATTAGTCTATGACTGTCAGTCTGTGAGACAAATAGAAAAGCTATGAATCATACCAGAGAATGGAAGGAAATTATCCTTACACTTACATATGAAAATGAGCATACATAAGTTTCCATGTTCTGTTGTTAAATTTCTTTGATTCCACTCTACTACTGTCTCTGTCTTTCTGTCTTTCTCTGTGTCTTTCTGTTTCTGTCTCTTTCTCTGTGTGTGTGTGTGTGTGTGTGTGTGTGTGTGTGTGTGTGTCTGTCTGTCTTTCTGTCTCTTTCTATGTCTCTCTGTCTCTCTCTGTGTTTCATATTAAGAGAATTAGCATGTATTAAGCACTTTTGTTTATATGGACATCTAGATGTTTATAAGGACATCTACAGTGGATCCATACTTGGTCCTGAAGTCAAAAACTCATCTTCCTGAGTTCAAATCTGGTTTTAGGTATTTACTAGAGTATTACTTTGAGCAAGTCACATAACCCCAGTTGCTCATCTGTAAAAATGAGCTAAGAAAAGGAAAAAGTAAACCATTCCAGTTTTTTTTCAAGAAAACTCAAAATGGAATAACAGAGTCAGACATCACTAAATAGCAACAATGCCAATTGATTATTTGCCTCCTATGTACCAGGCACTCTGCTAAGCTGCTAGAAACACAAAAATGAAAATAGTCCTTGCTATTGAGGAGCTCACACTCTAATGGAAAGATGATATGCAAACAACTCTATACAAGCAAAGAAATAATTATAGAGGTATGACATTAGCTTTAAAAGGCTTATTAAATAAGATAAGATTTAACTTGAGACTTAAAGGAAGCAAGGGGATTTGGGAGGCAAATACAAGAATGGAAAGCATGCCAGGCATGGGAGATAGACAGTTAAAATGCAGGGAGTAAAGATGTGGAATGTTATGATGAGGAACAAAAAAGAGGCCAGTGTCACTGATGGAAGGGAATAAAGTGTGAAAAACTAGTAAAATAGGAAGAGGTCAGATTATGAAGGGCTTTAAAAGGCAAATAAAGACTTTTATATTTGAACCTAGGGATAATAGGGACCTACTAGAAGTTGATGAATGAGGTTAGGAGTGATGTGCATAGTCAGACTTGGGCTTTAGGAGGTTCATTTTAATGATTGAGTGAAAGTTGATATGGATGATGGACTGGATTGGGAAGACACTTGAATAAGGAGATCAATCAAAGGCATATTTCAATAGTCCAGGTTTAAGGTTGATGAGGAAACCCCAAAACTCTTAACACCTCCTTGGACTCTGCCTGAGGGAAGGGACTCCACCCCAAGCACAAACAGTTTTATCCTTAATTGGCTCAATCCCAAAACCCATTGAATTCTATTCAAATTCTAACCTTGGCTGAAACTCAAGCCCTAAGCCAATATGGGACTCCACCCATGAGCCCCTTCAGATTGTCCAAAGCTCCCTATTTTTAAAAAGAGCCAAACTGGATTCCACTCTTTGCAGAGGTCCCAAACATGGCATCCTTATGCCTTCCATGTTAAAGGATTTATGTCCACTGGAACTCTGGTTCTGGTGCCCTTTATCCCTACCCTCAACTTTACTAACTAAACTTTACTTCTAAACCCCATAATAAACCTGTTTTATCAATCTAGGTTTTCAGGTCTGTAAATTCCTTTACAGAGGACTCTTGTGCCGCTACTAGACCTCATTTAACTCTGTATCTTTGTGCCAAATCCAAAGGGGTTGCTTCCCATCAACTTTTAAAAGCTGGCAATCTGGACAAGCAGGCCACAACCTTTCCAGATCTTTTACATGGCTCTTAAAGGAGCCGAAACTTTCAGCCCTCTCAGAGAGCAAACTTGTCCCAAACATTTTAAAATGGAACTCGGTTTCCCTGATTTGGTCATCCTGAATTAGAACAGTGCCTTCCGTCATAGCCTTTTACAAGCTGCCTACTAAAACAGGAAATTTCAAACTGCTAGACTTTTTTCCCTAGCCTCAGGGCAGTTACTGAAACTTTTTTAAATTGCTCATGGAGAGATAAAAAGCCTAGATATCTCCTGAAACCCCAGGCTATGTCTCTCTCTTGCTTTCTCACTTTCCTACCTAATCTTATAGATGGGAACTTTTTCACTCCTAATTTTCTCAATCCTAAAACCTTTTGCTCTTAGCACACTCTCCTATTTTTTTCTGGATGGCATTCTATGCCCCCTGCCAAAAATTAAAGGTTTCTTTTCTAAGCTCCAACCCTGGGCAAGTTGCAGTTCAAGAAAGACCCTTGCAATGATGGCTGGGGAATAAAATTCCAAATCAAGGCAAATTAAATTAATTGTTAAGAGAGTGAAGAAGGCTTCTTTTCTCTTATTCCCTGACTGCAGCAGAAAATGAGTTGGAAAAGATGGAATCTATTTTCAAAACTCCTTAACTTCAATTTGGTGAACACCTTTAGGAAAGAAGTCTGTCTTTCCTATTGTCCTTTTCCAAACTCTCTCTAGACTTGTTCTCTGTTCTATACTTGGTCCCTGACAAAATGCAGAGACAAACATTGAGCTTGAGAAAAATAGCTCAATCTCAATACCTGAACTTTGAATAGGATTCCAATCTCTCTCTCTACCCACCCACCCCCCAACTTTTTTTCAGGGGTCACGTATCTTCAATTAGGATCTGACTTTTCTAAAAGCTTCAATGCCCAACCACTAAAGGTTGAGTGGGGTAGAGATTTTTTGTCTTCAAAGGTGAAGATTAAACTCACCCACTGTTAGCCTGAAGTGAAGGTTAGCTGCCTTCCCTTCCCCCCTGCTTCTTGGGAAATGGAGTGGGAAGAAGGGGACCACCTGGAATTCCCCCACACCCACTAGTGGGTTCCAGTCTCCAGTTGCAGAGGCTTGGCTTTGGTAAAAGACTTCAAGAGATAGGCCTGCCTTTAAGTTAATTGATTTATTTTTAAGACTTATTAAAACTGGGATTTATTAAAACTATTTAACTATTGCTGAATGTTTGAGGGATTTTAGGAAATTTATGTATATGAATTTTGATTCACTCTTTGAATTCATCTGATAATTTATTTTCTGTTAAAAAAAAAAAAAAACAAAAGAGGAAGGAAACTGAAACTGATCGGGAAAATGGGAAACTGATGTATTTTTCTTAGGCACTTCTGCCCTACCCCCTATATCATTAGTTCAGATGGAATTGGAATTTATCTTACTCTTTGCTTAAAATTTACTGGACTTTGCTGGGGCTGTTTTAACTTTGAAATCCCTTATTTAGTTTTTGGGGTTCTTCTTTAGAAGCAATCAGAAATCAGATACCTGTCCTAAGACTAGCCTTCTCTCTGATCTGTTTCTCCACTCCTGTTACCCCAGTTCCTTAATTACTATTTCAGCATTTTGACATCAGGAGTCTAATAGTTTGGGGTTGCCTGTCTTGGTTTAATTGCATAATTTGCTCAGAAATCTGTCTCCTACTAGCAGCTCCTGTTCCAGAGAGAGAGGGGACAGGTGGAGCTACTCCAGGCCCCACTTTTTCTCTCTTTTGGAGCCCCTGATAGATATGGAGTGCCCCTCTTAGGTCAGCAGGACTGCCTTGAGCATTGCTACTCAGCAGAGGTTGAGTTTAATGCACAAATGACCACAGACTTCAGACTGTCCATCTCTGGCTGAGATGCACCCAAACTGCAGAGGATCTGAACAGGGAGGTCTGTGTGTCCCTTCTAAATGAGGAATGCTGTTTGATGCTAATAATTCTGGGGTTATCAGGGAGAAACTGGTCCTTGACACAAGTCCTTGCATTTTTATAGTTTTAATCTGGTTTATTTGGCTTATTGTCCTGACTCAGTTTCCCTAATTATCCTGACTCAGTCCTGTCTCAGTTTCCCTGCTTCTCAGTTCTGCAAAACCTCCCCAGCCTCCTTATCAGAATACTTGATAAGTATAAAAGAACTTATGTTTAGAATATCAGAATGCCTCTCCCATCCCAAGCTATCAGAATGTCAGATACCATCTTATCAAGATGCCTTTCCCATGTCTGAGGTGCCTCCCTCGATTATGTCCTCTCTCTCTGGAAACTCACTCCAGCCCTCAGTAGTCTGACTGCTACTGCCTCAGTCTATTTCAGTTTCCCTCTTCTTCAATTATTTTAAGGTATAGAAAGGTATCCAAAATTAGTCTTTTTGAATGAATCTTAGTTCCCCTCTCTTATTATACATGCATATAGTCTTTTCATGTAGAAACAATTGACTTTGACATCTGAAGGAGACCTTGTATTATAATGTGAATGATAACATTACATAGATACATAGAAGAGGATATGGTTACAGATAAAAGATATCCAAAGAATATGTCTCATTGTGATCTATTTCCTCCCATTGTGACTTTCTTTTGTGTTCATGAATTTCCCAACAATGATTAATTCTACAGGCATTGTTTATTTCATCAAAGAAGGGTCAAATATAGGTGAAGTGTATATTTTCTCCTGTCTGGTTTTCCTTGAGATCCCCTTGAGAAGTGTTTAGGAGCTTCTGTTTCAGGTTACATTAAGAAATGAATATGCTTTCTATTCTAAGGTGAGAAAAGAAAAGCTACTTAAAGAATAGAGTTAAATAAATTTTGTATCCATTATTTAGATTGAAGTAAATGCACATTTTCACTTTTTTTGCCTTCTGACAGTACAGATGGTTCATAAACAAAGAGAAATGTCACGTTCATCCTGGCTGTAGAAGTGTCAGTTACCATTCTGTCTACCACTGCCATCACCTACTGCTGGCGATTTCTTGACAAGAATTGATGACTCTGTCTGAGGACTTAGGGCCTTAGGCTTTTTTTCCCCTTATCTTTATTTTGAGGTTCTATGCCCTTCATGCTGAGGGATGGAATTGAGACACTATGAAAAGATCATAGCAAAGAGGAAATGTACTTCACAAAATATTCTTCTTTTTTTCTCTTGCCCTACCTGGGCTTTCTTTATTTCCCCCACTTTGAAGGCAAGTTTAAAGTGTGCTGTCACACTTGTGTTAGTACTGGAATGATACTTCATTCCAAGCATGTGTCAGTGATTACCCAATCTTTATCCATAAAATTTGAGTGTTCTATAGAGACATACCTCAGCATTTCATGTGATTTGTTTAATTGAAGGGAAGGGAGTATAATCATTGTAGTCTTAAAAACTGGCAATTGTGACCCATCACTGATGCACATCACATATTTCTTTTAGGCAGCTCCATAGTCAGCTAACATAATGTTACTGTCAAGCTCAGAAACACCTTTTGTTAAAAGTTCATTTTCTTGATGTCTTTAAAAAAAGGTATGTGTTGGGAGGAGGGAAAGATTGCCTTTCAATTGCAGCCTGTTTTCACAGATTGCTTTCACTACACTAACAATCACATTTCCAATGATGATCAGCAGCCATTATCACAAGTCAACCTCAAATATATCACCTGATATATATATATATATATATATATATATATATATATATATATATGTGTGTGTGTGTGTGTGTGTGTGTGTGTGTGTGTGTGTGTGTGTGTGTGTGTATAAGCAAAGTTATTGTCTTTGGCAATTTAGAAATTAAAGGAGAAGACAAGGCAGATAGAATAAAGACCAATATATGGAAAATTTATTGCATTATCTTCTTTGGCCCCATGCCACTTGGAAGGGTGTTATACTTGTAGTTTGTGTTATAAGGCAGCAAAGTGATAGGAAAGAAGAGGTAATGGGGAATTCTGTTCTCTCCCTGGATGCTTTGTACCTTCTCTATGGTTCAATTACCTAATAAACAATTCAGGATCTTTGTTGAAGTACAAAACTTAGCATATGGTAATGATTGCAAACCAAGCTTCTGTTTTAAGGACTTTATTTAGTAACATTGCTTTAACTAGATGAAATGCATTTCTCCTCTAACAAATGTCAGAAAAGAAAGTCAAGAAAACATTAAGCTGGTTTTCAATGTGCTGTACAATATGGCACCTCTCTACATTTCCAGCCTTGTCTCCTATTATTCCTCCTGCATCCTCTACTTGCCTGTGACTGGTTTTCTTATTCTTTCTTTGGCAGGTCTTGTTTCTCTATCTCTGAGCCTTTACTCATGCTATTCCCTTTGTGTGGAATATTCTTCTTCCCACCTATCTTGATCTTTAACTATGAAATGCCACTCTAAATTCTGGCTTTTGTGAATACCTAGAAAATCCCTAGTAAAAGTAATCTCAGCGTCTTCTGAATCTGTTTATATTATTTATGAGGAACTTACCTGACATTTCTTGTACAGAAATCACATCTATCTGCATGTTTTGTATGAAAAATTTCCCATGTCCAGAATACACTCCTTCTTTATTTCTAACTTCAAGGCTCAGTTCAGGAAAACTGAATATTGATGATGGAGGCTTCACTTCTTTCATGAAATCTTCCTTGGTCCACTCACCTATATAATTTTATCTTCCTCGCCAACTCTTCTGAACTATCCCAGTCCTTAGTTCCATCTTCAACTCTTACCTAATATTATCTGTATCATGGTCTATCTCTCCAGTGAAATAGAAGCCTCGTGAAGACAGGCTGTTTCTTTTTGTCTTTACAGTTGTCTTTACAGTTTACTGTACCTAATACAGTACCTATCACAAATGCTTACTGAATGTATTTTAAAGTTTATCTCAGAAATTGAAAGCTCATATAGGGCAAAGTATACATATTACATATATCTGTATTTTAGTCTATCATCCAGGATTCTGTCTTGCATTTTGGAGTCACTTGGAAAAATATGTCTTTAGTAAATAACAAAATTAAGAGACTGTTTTAAAGGCTTCCTTTGTATGGAGAACTGGTTTCTATGCATAAGTAGAGCATATATGTAGGTTAGCCTTGTCATCAGTAACATATCAATGAATCATCATGTAGTAATGCCTACTATGTACCAATACTGATTGATTACATTGAGCTATTTACACTTATATTTGGTTTTCCTTGGTGATCATAGACATTGTTAGCCAGAGCAAGAAAAGTGTAGTATATGTTCATACTTGACTCTGCCCTTTGGTTAAATGTGACACAAAAAAATTAAATCCATATCTCATGCTTTATTGAGATCAGGTTTTCTCATTAGCATGTTAGATGATGAGGATCAATCAGTGAAGAGCAAATTATCCCAGTAAATCTGTGACCATTGACTCCTCATTCTAGCAGCCAGCACTCTTTATTAAAGCTTTTTATTTTCAAAACATATACATGATATTTTTCAACATAGCTCTTGCAAAGTCTTATGTTCCAATTTTCTCCCCTTCCACCCAACCCTTCCCCTAAATGGCAAGTAATATAATATATGTTAAGCATGATAAATATATATACTTGTATAATTATCTTGCTGCACAAGAAAAATCAAATAAAAAAAAATGAGAAAGAAAATAAAAGCAAGTAAGCAACAAAAAGAGTGAAAATTCTGCGTTGTGATTCACACTTAGAACCCACAGTCCTCTCTCTGGGGATAGATGACTCTTTTCATCACAAGAGGATTGGAACTGTCCTGGATCATCTCATTGTTGAAAAGAGCCATATCCATCAGAATTGATCATCGAATAATCTTGTTGTTGCTGTGTATAATTATCTTCTAGTTCTACTCATTTCAATTAGCTTCAATTCATGTAAATCTGAAGTCACCTTGCTGATTGTTTCTTACAGAAAAATAGTGTTCTATAACATTCATATACCATAACTTATTCAGCCATTCTCCAATTTATGGTCATCCACTCAGTTTCCAGTTTCTTGCCACTACATAAAGGGCTGCCACAAACATTTTTTTTTTTTTCATATATAAGTCCCTTTCTCTCCTTTAAGATCTCTTTGAGATATAAGCCTAGTAGAACCACTGCTGGATCAAAGGGAATGTACATAGTCCCAAATTGCTCTCAAGAATGGTTCGATCAGTTCACAACTCCACCAACAATATATTAGCAGTCCATTTTTCCCACTTCCCCTCCAACATTGTTCACTATAGTTTCCTGTCATTTTAGCCAATCTTAGAGGTGTATAGTAGTACTTCAGAGTTGACTTAATTTGCATTTCTCTGATCAATAATGATTTAGAGCACTTTTTCATATGACTAGAAATGTTTAATTTTTTATCTGAAAATTATCTGTTCATATCCTTTGACCATTTATCAATTAAAGAATGGCTTAAATTCTTATAAATTTGAGTCAGTTCTCTATGTATTTTAGAAATGTGGCCTTTATCAGAACCTCTGAATGTAAACATGTTTTCCTAGTTTATTGCTTACCTTCTAATTTTAGTTTTGTTTGTACAAAATTTTTTTAACTTAATATAATCAAAATTATCTATTTTTTTGTTCAATAATAAATTCCAATTCTTTGGTCACAAATTCTTTCCTTCAACATAAATGAGAGGTAAACTATCCTTTCTTCTTCTATTTTGTTTATACTGTCATTCTTTATGTTTAAATCACAAACTCATTTCAACCTAATCTTGGTATATGCTGTTAAGTGTGGGTCAATGCATAGTTTAGCAATTTGGCATTCGTGGCAAGGCACCAAACAGAACTTTGCTTCAAGTGTATTCTCTTAGCCTCTTACTTTCTGGAAAAAAAATATCTAGGAGCTAGAAAGTTTTATGTCTCAACAAAACTGCAGAACATTTGTTTTAGGCAGTAAATGGTCTTGGGTTCTAAACCTACAATTTGGTTATGAAGTCAATATCCATCTATTTTTTATTTATTTTGGGATGGTGGCTCACAGGTTACAGGTTAGAAGCCTAAAACTTATACCGTAAGCTCCTTGAGATCAGGGTCTGTTTCCCTCTTTCTTTGTATTTCTAGCATTTATTACAATGCTTGGATGCTTAATAAATTCTTGTTGACTGATTAAAGCAGAATAAATCTATCTGAAGGGCAGTGTGAAGATAAAAAACTTGGTGAGGGAAAACAATGAAAATGTGAAAAAGACACACAGAGCTGCCTGTAGAAGCTCTAAACTGGAAGGTTTGTTTCACTGATACCGCCCTTTCCCCCACCCTTTTCTTTTCTTTTCTTTTTTAAATTTTATTTATAAATTTTTTGACAGTATATAGGCATGAGTAATTTTTTTTTATAACATTATCCCTTGTATTCATTTTTCCAAATTATCCCCTCCCTCCCTCTACTCCCTCCCATAGATGACAGGCAATCCCATACATTTTACATGTGTTACAATATAACCCAGATACAATATATGTGTGTAAATACCATTTTCTTGTTGCACATTAAATATTAGATTCCAAAGGTGTAAGTAACCTGGGTAGATAGACAATAGTGCTAACAATTTACATTCATTTCCCAGTGTTCCTTCTCTGGGTGTAGTTGTTTCTGTCCATCATTGATCAACTGGAAGTGAGTTGGATCTTCTTTATGTTGAAGATATCCACTTCCATCAGAATACATCTTCATACAACATTGAAGTGTACAGCGATCTTCTGGTTCTATTCATTTCACTCAGCATCAGTTGATGTAAGTCTCTCCAAGCCTCTCTGTATTCGTCCTGCTGGTCATTTCTTACTGAGCAATAATATTCCATAACCTTCCTATACCATAATTTACCCAACCATTCTCCAATTGATGGACATCCATTCATCTTCCAGTTTGTAACCACTACAAAAAGGGCTACCATAAACATTTTGGCACATACAGGTCCCGTTCCCCTCCTCAGTATTTCTTTGGGATATAAGCCCAATAGCAGCAATGCTGGATCAAAGGGTATGCACAGTTTGATAAATTTTTGGGCATAGTTCCAAATTGCTCTCCAGAATGGTTGGATTTTTTCACAACTGCACCAACAATGTATTAGTGTCCCAGTTTTCCCACATCCCCTCCATCATTCATCATATTTGTTCCTGTCATCTTAGCCAATCTGACAGGTGTGTAGTGGTATCTCAGAGTTATCTTAATTTTCATTTTCTGATCAGTAGTGAGTTGGAACACTCTTTCATATGAGTGGATATAATTTCAATTTCATCATCCGAGAATTGTCTGTTCATATCCTTATCAATTGGAGAATGGTTTGATTTCTTATAAATTAGGGTCAGTTCTCTATATATTTTGGAAATGGGACCTTTATCAGAACCTTTGTTATTAAAAATATTTTCCCAATTTGTTACTTCCCTTCTAATCTTGTTTGCATTAGTATTGTTTGTACAGAAACTTTTTAGTTTGATGTAATCAAAATCTTCTATTTTGTGTTCAATAATGATCTCTAGTTCTCCTCTGGTCATAAATTCCTTCCTCCTCCACAGGTCTGAGAAGTAGACTATTCTCTGTTCCTCTAATCTATTTATGATCTCATTCTTTATGCCTAAATCATGGACCCGTTTTGATCTTATCTTGGTATATGGTGTTAAGTGTGGATCCATATCTAATTTCTGCCATACTAATTTCCAGTTTTCATAACAGTTTTTTTCAAATAATGAATTTTTATCCCTAATGTTGGTATCTTTGGGTTTGTCAAAGACTAGATTGCTATAGATGTACCCTTTTTTGTCCTTTGTACCTAATCTGTTCCACTGATTGACTGGTCTATTTCTTAGCCAATACCAAATGGTTTTGGTGACTGCTGCTATATAATATAGCTTTAGATCAGGTACACCTAGACTACTTTCATCTGACTTTTTTTTTTTTTTTTCATTAGTTCCCTTGCAATTCTCAACCTTTTATTCTTCCATATCAATTGTGTTGTTATTTTTTCTAGGTCATTAAAATAGTTCCTTGGGAGTCTGATTGGTATAGTACTAAATAAATAGATTAATTTGGGGAGTATTGTCATCTTTATTATATTTGCTCGGCCTATCCAAGAGCACTGAATGTCTTTCCAATTATTTAAATCTGACTTTATTTTTGTTGCAAGTGTTTTGTAATTTTGCTCATATAATTCCTGACTATTCTTTGGTAGATGGATTCCCAAATATTTTATACTCTCAACATATGTTTGGAATTGAATTTCTCTTTGTATCTCTTGCTGTTGCATTTTGTTGGTGATATATAAAAATGCTGATGATTTATGTGTATTAATTTTGTACCCTGCAACTTTGCTAAAATTATGAATTATTTCTAATAGCTTTTTAGTAGAGTCTTTGGGGTTCTCTAAGTATACCATCATGTCATCTGCAAAGAGTGATAGTTTGATTTCCTCATTTCCTACTCTTAATTCCTTGAATCAATTTCTCTGCTCTTATTGCCGAGGCTAGCATTTCTAGTACTATATTGAATAGTTATGGTGATAGTGGGCAACCTTGTTTCACTCCTGATCTTACTGGGAAAGGTTCCAGTTTATTTCTATTGCATATTATGCTCACTGACGGTCTTAAATATATGCTTCTGATTATTCTAAGGAATAGTCCATTTATTCCTATACTCTCAAGCGTTTTTAGTAGGAATGGATGTTGGATTTTATCAAATGCTTTTTCTATTGAGATGATCATATGGTTCTTATTAATTTGATTATTAATATGGTCATTTATACTAATAATTTTCCTTATATTAAACCAGCCCTGCATTCCTGGTATAAATCCTACTTGATCATAGTGTATTATCCTCCCCCACTCTTTTCAATACAATAACAATAACAATAGAAGCCAATTTATTTATATTTTTCTGTTCTTAATTTAAATTTACTTAGGTTCTTATTGCTGTATTCTGCAGAAGCTGTTAACTTCTCAGAATGGTAGTTGAGCTTAGCAAAGCACACATTGTATAGCTTTTATTTGCTTGTAAGATTTTTTTTATTAATCTTACATTTCTTGTGTTTTAAGAACTCTCTAAAGTACAGTAGCTCTAAAGTACAGCTAAGTAATTCTTTTCCAGAAACCAACAGGTTTCTTAAGTGTCTGCTATGTGACAGACACTCTCGTAGGCTCTGAGGATACAAAATAATCCAAATAAAGATTCTTATTGAAAAATGAGTTTGCAAAATATCAAACTAAGTATCAACTTGATTATCTTTATTAGACATTATTCATTGCATAAATTTTGGTCCTGATATTCACACCATCCCAGATAGGGTTATAGTCTCAGAGAATCATAAATCTAATTGGAGGGGATCTAGGAAGCTATTTGGTTCAATCCAGTTATTTTAAAAACTAGGAAACTAAAGCCAAATGAGCTCAAGATCACAGTAAGCAACAGAGATGAGATCTGGACCCCATTTTGTGACTCCAGAGCAAGTTTACTTTTCAGGGTACTCATCTTTCTCTAGAACTATAATTTGCATCTATGTAATCCTTGCATAGTCAAGTACATACATATTTGATTTTGAAACATCATCAACACTAATAAACTGATTGATGAAAGAAGATTTGTTTAACACCCTTTTTTTTTTTTTTTTGAGACACAATCTTTGCTATTAAGAATGGCCTGGAAGGCAATTAAAAACTAATGGGATTCAGAAAACCTTCATAGGGAAAGTGATGCTTGAGCTGAACTTTGAAACAATGAGGGCTTTTAACAGTCAGAATGAAGAAAGAGTATATGCCAATCTTGTGTTGGTGATGTAATCTGTGATGGGGAAAAACCAATGCAAAGGC
Source organism: Sminthopsis crassicaudata (assembly GCF_048593235.1). NCBI lineage: Eukaryota > Metazoa > Chordata > Mammalia > Dasyuromorphia > Dasyuridae > Sminthopsis > Sminthopsis crassicaudata. The sequence continues at coordinate 377,302,564 of NC_133619.1, forward strand.
CCAGAGAAAGTACAGTGTTAAGGAGCACTGAACAGAAAAGGTCCAGTTCGACTGGGCCATAGAATACGTGAAAGCGAAAAATGTAAAATAAAGCTGGAGAAGAAGGTTGGAGCAAAGTTGTGGAGGGATTTAAATGCTAAATAGAGGTTTGTATTTGCTCTTGAGGTTATAAAGAAGTCCTAGAGATTATTGAGTAGTGAAGTCATGTGTTCAAGACGATTACAATAGTCCAGGTAAGAAGTGACAAACACCTTGAGTTGAGGTGGTTATGTAAGTGGAGAGAAGAAGATGGACAGATTTCTTTTGGAGATAAATTTCTGAAGAGCCATGAACAAAAGAAATCATTTTTTCCTGACCAGAGAATGTTTTTTGACTTCCTTTATTATTCTCTATGAAACCAAGAAGTTCAGGCCTTTATAGAATAAGTTCTTAAATGTTAATACTGCCTTTGTTTTGCAATGTGTGCTCATGTATGTTGGTGTGTTTTTTTAAAGTTAAAATCATTGGGCCTCTATAAAGGAAAGACTTTGTGTATATATATGTGTATACATATATATATATATATATATATATATATATATGTATATGTATATATATATATGTATACACATATATATGTATATATACATATATATGTGTATACATATATTTGCAACAGGCCTTGACCTGGTGGGAGGAAAGGTGGAAAATCACAGTTTTTGCTTCTTTTTTTTTTTTCCATTGAAAAGAAATATACATTTATCTGGCTGAAATACTTTCTGCTTCTAACAAGTTGTATCCATGGATTTTTTTTTTCCTCACACATGCTCCCAATTGTATGACAAGTCAATGTAGACAGCAGAGTTTATATAAACTGCACATCTTATGGAAAGGTTTTATAAAAAAGGGTACATAGAGGACATTAAAATAATTTTGAGTTAAGAAGGACATAAGACAAACATAGTGAATTGGAAAAATCATTCTGGTTATATCATGGATAAGAAGGATAATCCTCAATATTATTTATCTCAAAAGAAAAACTTCATTGAGCCTTCAATATGAAGAACAGATGAAGTTTTTCTATGATGTTTTAGCATGAGAGAAGAATATGATACACACTCTTGATTCAACTGCATTTTGGATGAAAACTGGATATACAAAGTGAACCCTCAAGTTGGAATTTATGGGGCTACAGGTATGAAGGGGCTATATGTAAAAATGACATTCAATTAAAACATACAACACCATGTCATAGTTTTGAAGTTTGGAAAGTGGAAAGTGATTGACATGTCTGACATTTTCTCTAGGAGATTTTTAAACATCTTATTAAAACCTCCTAATTTGAAATCATTACCTTCAAAAGGTTTTAAAAACCAATTAATAAAGTTTAATGCTATGGTGTCAGAGGAGTAGATTGTACCAACTCCAGATTGCTTTGTAACTTATACCACATTAGAATCATGAAATTTTATAATTGTAAGATATTATAGAACCACACATAAATTTAGACCTGGAAAGAATTTTTAAGGTCCTGCACTCTAACACCCTTGATTTTACATTTGAGGAAATTCAAATGGGCCAATTTGCTCAAGGCCACACTACTAATTAGTGACTGACATAGGACTAGGTAGGAAGAAAACACTCTTTGGGTACATACCCAATAAGTGCCAGACACTATATTAAGGACTTTACAAATATTATCCCATTTAATCCACGTAATAACTTTTGGACATAGGTGCCATTATTAGTTCAATTTTATAGTTAAGGAAATTTAAGCAGACATAAGTAATTAATCAGAAACTCATTAAATATCTGACCTCCTATTTGAAGTTATGTCTTCTTCATCCCAGAACCACTGCTCTATTCAATATGCCATCCAATTTATTCCAAAGCACCTCTTCTTCCCTCTTTGTTCAGTATTGATTAAACTAAAATACTTTTCTCTCCCAACATTTAACTTGAAAATTAGTGAAAAATTCATCCTTGATCACTGGGTTTGCTTTATTGCATCCAGATTATTTTGAGTTTTACATCTTAGGCTTCACGTTGATCAGTTACTTACTTGGCAATTTAGCACCTGGGCTGTTTTTAGGAGACATTATATTTGGAAGAGGTTACTTCTTTGTAATCATAGAGTATGATTAACAGTGAGTGAAAGACCATTTTCAAGTGCAGTCTAAGGTTCTACCAATAGAAAATGTTAGTTGGGATGGAAAGGCTAGAAGATAATTCAACTGAAAAAAAATGAGATTTATTTTTCAAGATAGCACTAAAAATAAATGTAGAAGATATGCTTCCTGAGGGATTTTTCTTAGCTAAATTAGTATATAGGCAATTTAGGGATTAGGCATTTGTCTCATCTTCATTGCCTTTCTTGTAGCCCTATCTTATTTTAGGGAATGAACTAAATATATATTGTTTAAAGAAAATAAAAGAAAAGTATCTTTTCCGAATATGTACCTGTAACTTCTCTTAAATATGCCTCCTATGCACTTTTTCTCCATACATACCTCATGTACTTGAATACAAATTATACTATTGGATGCTTCCCATGGGAATTGACAAGCATCCCCTACTCCATTTGCTTTTCTATTTTAAATCTACTACTAAAAAGTCAGTCATTTGGGGGATAATTTGAGCCTGGAGCACCAATTCTCTCTGTTATCATTATTAATCCCTTTTCTTGAACCATGTCTGTTTAAATGCCTACCCAGTCACATTTGATGTGATTTCCACACTGCTTGGCATAATATTTCCTTGACTTATTTTTCCAAATACATGGAAAGATAGTTTCCAACATTCAGCTTTGCAAAACCTGTGTTCCAAAATTTTCTCCCTCTCTCTAGGACAGCAAGAAATCCCACATGAGTTAAACATGTGCAATTCTTTTAAACATATTTCCATATTCATTGTGCTATGCAAGAAAAATAAGATCAAAAGAGAAAAAACATACAAAAAATCAAGCAAGCAAACAAAACAACAAAATGTGAAAATACTATCCTTCAATCACTATTTAATCTATATAATTCTCTTTCTGGATGAGGATGGCACTTTCCATCACAAGCTTGACATATTTTTTAAGTTATTTATTTATTATACATTTTTTTATTTAAAAAATTAAATTTAAACATTTTTAATAGTTTTTATTTACCAGATATATGCATGAGTAATTTTGCAACATTGACAATTGCCAAATCTTTTGTTCTAATTTTTCCCCTCCTTCCTCCCCACCACCCAGATGGCAGGTTGACCAATGCATGCTAAACATGTTAAAGTATAAATTAAATACAATATATATATGTACATGTCCAAATGTTGTTTTGCTGTACAAAAAGAATAGGACTTTGAAATAGTATACAATTAGCCTGTGAAGGAAATCCAAAATGCAGGCGGACAAAAATAGAGGGATTGAGAATTCTATGTAATGGTTCATAGTTATCTCCCAGAGTTCTTTTGCTGGGTGTAGCTGGTTCAGTTCATTACTGCTCTATTGGAACTGATTTGGTTCATCTCATTGTCGAAAATGGCCACATACATCAGAATTGATCATCATATAATATTGTTGTTGAAGTATACAATGATGTCCTGGTCCTACTAATTTCACTCAGCATCAGTTCATGTAAGTCTCTCCAGATATTTCTGAAATAATCCTGCTGGTCATTTCTTACAGAACAATAATATTCCATAATATTCATATACCACAATTTATTCAGTCATTCTCCAATTGATGGGCATCCACTCAGTTTCCAGTTTCTGGCCACTACAAAGATGGCTACCACAAACATTCTTGCACATACAGGTCCCTTTCCCTTCTTTAAGATCTCTTTGGGACATAAGCCCAGTAGGAACACTGCTAGGTCAAAGGTTATGCACAGTTTGATAACTTTTTGAGCCTAGTTCCAAATACATCTCCAGAATGGCTGGAAGCATTCACAGTTCCACCAACAATGTATCAATGTCCCTGTTTTCCCACATCCCCTCCAACATTGCACATTATCTTTCCCTATCATTCTAGCCAATCTAACTGGTGTGTAGTGGTATCTTAGAGTTGTCTTAATTTGCATTTCTCTGATTAATAATGACTTGGAGCATCTTTTCATATGACTAGAAATAGTTTCAATTTCTTCATCTGAGAATTGTCTATTCATAACCTTTGACCATTTATCAATTGAAGAATAGCTTGATTTCTTATAAATTAGAGTCAATTATTTATATATTTTGGAAATGAGACCTTTATCGAAACCTTTGACTGTAAAAATGTTTTCCCAGTTTACTGTTTTACTTCTAATCTTATCTGCATTAATTTTGTTTGTACAAAACCTTTTCAATTTGATATAATCAAAGTTTTCTACTTTGTGATCAATAATGATCTCTAGTTCTTCTTTGGATATAAATTCATTCCTCTTCCACAGGTCTGAGAGGTAAACTATCCTATGTTCCTCTAATTTATTTATAATCTCATTCTTTCTGCCTAGGTCATGAACATATATTGACCTGATTTTGGTGTACGTGTTAAGTGTGGGTCAATACCTAGTTTCTGCCATACTAATTTCCAATTTTCCCAGCAATTTTTGTCAAACATTGAGTACTTATCCCAAAAGCTGGGGTCTTTGGGTTTGTCAAACACTATATTATTAAAGTTATTGATTATTTTTGTCCTTTGGACCTAACCTATTCCACTGATCAACTAGTCTATTTCTTAGCCAATATCAAATAGCTTTGGTAACCACTGCTTTATAATATAATTTTAGATCTGGTACAGCTAGGCCACCTTCATTTGATTTTTTTTTCCATTAATTCCCTTGAAATTCTTGACCTTTTGTTTTTCCATATAAACTTTGTTGTTATTTTTTCTAGGTAATTAAAATAGTTTTTTGGGAGTCTGATTGGTATAGCGCTAAATAAATAAATTAGTTTAGGTAGTATTGTCATCTTTATTATACTTGCTCGCCCTATCCAAGAGCATTTAAGATTTTTCCAATTGCTTGGATCAGACAATTTGTGTGGAAAGTCTTTTGTAGTTTTGATCATATAGTTTCTGATTTTCCCTTGGCAGATAGATTCCTAAATATTTTATACTATCAGCAATTATTTTAAATGGAATTTCTTGACATGTTTTTGATGGGACACATCACAGTATGGTAGAAAGTGTTGGCTTTGAAGTTAAGACACCCATGTTAAAAATCCTGCCTCTGTAACTATATGACCTATAAAGTATATGACCTTGGACAAGATATTTAATCTATTGGCATCACCTTCCTCATGTAAAAATGAAGAGGCTGAACTGATATCCAATCCAGTTTTAAATCTAGAAACCTATGATTCTACATAATCCTGACTTTATGTATATGTACATAGCCTTTTCTTTCATAAATCCAGCTAGTTCCATATTTTTCTAGATTCGCCAACTAATAATTTCTTATGCTATAGTAATATTCCAGCCTTATACTATCTAGTTATTCTAAATAATCTAAAACTATATTAATTTGTATGACTTATACTATAGTTTTCCTATTTTTCATTTTTTGATTAAATGTATTTTAGTTTTAACTTTTTCTAATTCATGATTACTATCCCTGTTTTTTTCCCCCATAATAAATTCTAGTCCTGCTCTTTATTTTATATATGTGTTTTTCCTCTCAGTTCTACATTTCCTATAAGCAGCATAGTTCAATCCAAATTTTTAATCTACTACCTTCTTATATTTATTGGCTGAATTCATTCAATTTACATTTTAAACTGTAATTATTTGTTTATTATTCTTTTCTATTTTCCTCACTACCTTTCTCACCCAATTCCTATTTCTCTTTACTCTTCTGCTTTGATTCTTCCCCACATCCTGTTTCTATCCCTCTTGACTTTTCTTCTTTACTTCTACCTCCTATTTTGCCCTCCTATTATTTACATACTCTCCAAAAATCCCTCCCTTATTCCTCCTAACCTATTGCTCTCATGTTTCTATCTGAATTTAGAAGATGTTTATAGCCTTCTAAATATATTTGCTACTCCCTCTTTATCCCATTCCCATAAATCTACACCCCTTCTATACATTCCCTTATTTTATTCCCTCATCTAATTTCTTTATAAATTTAGAAGACCTTTATTCCCTTCTAGTAGTACCTGTTGTTCTCTCTTTAACCCAGATCTGATATAAGTAGAGTTCCCTCCAAAACCCCCTGCCTTATCTTCCTTCTTCCTTGTACTTCATTTGCATAGGATAATTAGTCTTTTTTATCTTTTCCTACTTGGTTTTGCTTTTTAAAATCACATCATACTCAGCTTTACCCCCCCCCCCACTTTTCTTTTGAAATATCCAATTCCTAATGAAAATCTTAGACATAGAATTTATAGTTCTGTATATAAAAAGTATATAATTTGTCCTCATATCCTTTGTAATTAGTCTTTGATGTTCACTTTTTATTTCTCTTGCATCTGGTATATTTTATAACACTTCAGCATAGTCTTCTTTAATTATTTCTTGTATTATTGTAGCAAGATTTTTTTTTATCATAGTTTTCAGGTAGTCCCAATATTCCTATGTTTTGTCTTCTTAATCTGTTCTCCAGATGAATTGCTTTTCTTATGAGATGATTCACATTCTCTTCTATTTTTTTTTGTGTTGTTCTTTATATTTTGTTCTCTTATTTCTTGGTCTAATTACTTTGCTAATTTTCCCTTGTCCAATTATAAATTTCAAATTTCTTAAGATTCTGTATCTCCTTTTCCAGTTGGTTGACTTTCTTTCCATAATCTTCTTATTTTTCTTGGATTCTTCTTATTTGCTTTAATTTTCCCCAGTCTCTCTCAGTTGATTTTTAATTTTTTTTATTCTTCCATGAATTTCTTTTGGGCAGATGGCCATTTGACATTACTCTTTGGGTAGCAGACACTTTTTTTTACTTCAGTATCCTTCCCTGAAGATGTAGTAACTGCCTATAGTTGTATTCTTTCTCCTTTACTTGTTCATTTTAGTTTTGTCTTATTTATAGTAGTTTGTAATTATAATCATCTCTACTCCTGGGATGTGGGGGATGGTGACTCTGGCCTTAAGTCCTTCTTTTATTCAGCTTTGTCCTGGGCCCAACCTCCACATTCCTTTCTCTCCCTAAGTCACAGCTAAGGTCAATTGCAACACTATACTGGAAATGCTCTTGTTCCATGAGAATTTCCAGTAGCTATAACCATCAGTTCTTTTGGCAAACTGGGAACTGAAACCAAAAACTCTTCTCTTGTAAGTGGCCCAAATCAGCAGCATTTGTGCCAAGCTGCTTTTCTACTCACTAGGTATATGATGATTCCTTATCACCCAGGACCACATGTGGCTTATAGTTCTTTATCAGCAGTGGTTCCCTCAGTGTTACCCTCTTAGACACCCAACTCTCCACATTGTCCAAAAGGGGAAAATTCCTGTGCTTTTGGGTGATGCTAGTATCTAACCCAGCTAACCATAGGACTCACAATGACTTATTTAGTTTCAATGGAGTTAGCCTAGAGATGTTTAACTCTTCATTGGATCAAACTTCCAAACTGAGATTTTTCTTTAGATCTTTTTATGGTTGTCTTAGGAAAATTATTGTTTTGTCCTAGATCATTTTTTTTATTATTTTTTTGCCATTCTGTGTTTACCTTGAGGGTCTATTTTGTCTTAATTATTGGAGGACGTTCTCTGGAAGAAAATCTTTTTTTTTTTTTTTTAATTAATAATTTTTTATTATATATATATTTTTTATAATATTATCCCTTGTATTCATTTTTCCAAATTATCCCCCCCTCCTTCTATTCCCTCCCCCCGATGACAGGCAATCCCATACATTTTACATGTGTTACCATATAGTCTAGATACAGTACATGTGTGTGAATATCATTTTCTTGTTGCACAATAAACTTTAGATTCCGAAGGTACATGTAACTTGGGCAGACAGATATTAGTGCTAACAATTTACATTCACTTCCCAGTGTTTCTTCTCTGGGTGTAGCTACCTCTGTCCATCATTGATCAACAGGAAGTGAGTTTGTTTTGCTTTATGTTGAAGATTTCCACTTCCATCAGAATACATCCTCATACAGTATTGTTGTTGAAGTGTACAGCGATCTTCTGGTTCTGCTCATTTCACTCAGCATCAGTTGATTTAAGTCTCTCCAGGCCTCTCTGTATTCCTCCTGCTGGGCATTTCTTACAGAGCAATAATATTCCATAACCTTCATATACCATAATTTACCCAACCATTCTCCAACTGATGGACATCCATTCATCTTCCAGTTTCTAGCTACTACAAAAAGAGCTGCCACAAACATTTTGGCACATATATGTCTCTTTCCGCTCTTTAGTATTTCTTTGGGATATAAGCCCAGTAGTAGTGCTGCTGGGTCAAAGGGTATGCACAGTTTGATAACTTTTTGGGCATAATTCCAGATTGCTCTCCAGAATGGCTGGATTCTTTCGCAACTCCACCAGCAATGTATTAGTGTCCCAGTTTCCCCACATCCCCTCCAACATTCATCATAATTTGTTCCTGTCATCTTAGCCAATCTGACAGGTGTGTAGTGGTATCTCAGAATTGTCTTAATTTGCATTTCTCTGATCAATAGTGATTTGGAACACTCTTTCATGTGAGTGGATAAAGTTTCAATTTCTTCCTCTGAGAATTGTCTGTTCATATCATTTGACCATTTATCAATTGGAGAATGGTTCGGTTTCTTATAAATTAGGGTCAGTTCTCTATATATTTTGGAAATGAGACCTTTGTCAGAACCTTTGTTATTAAAAATATTTTCCCAATTTGTTACTTCCCTTCTAATCTTGTTTGCATTAGTATTATTTGTACAGAAACTTTTTAGTTTGATGTAATCAAAATCTTCTATTTAGTGATCAATAATGATCTCTAGTTCTCCTCTGGTCATAAATTCCTTCCTCCTCCACAAGTCTGAGAGGTAGATTATCCTCTGTTCCTCTAATCTATTTATTATCTCCCTCTTTATCCCTAAATCATGGACCCATTTTGATCTTATATTGGTATATGGTATTAAGTGTGGATCCATATCTAATTTCTGCCATACTAATTTCTAGTTTTCCCAACAGTTTTTTCCGAATAATGAATTTTTATCCCTAATGTTGGTATCTTTGGGTTTGTCAAAGATTAGGTTGCTATATATGTACCCTTTTTTGTCCTTTGTATCTAATCTGTTCCACAGATACCGTTCTATTTCTTAGCCAGTACCAAATGGTTTTGGTGACTGCTGCTATATAATATAGCTTTAGATCAGGTACACCTAGACTACCTTCATCTGACTTTTTTTTTTTTTTTTCATTAGTTCCCTTACAATTCTCGACCTTTTATTCTTCCATATCAATTGTGTTGTTATTTTTTCTAGGTCATTAAAATAGTTCCTTGAGAGTCTGATTGGTATAGTGCTAAATAAATAGATTAATTTGGGGAGTATTGTCATCTTTATTATATTCGCTCGGCCTATCCAAGAGCACTGAATGTCTTTCCAATTATTTAAATCTGATTTTATTTTTGTGGCAAGTGTTTTGTAATTTTTCTCATATAATTCCTGACTTTTCTTTGGTAGATGGATTCCCAAATATTTTATACTCTCAACATATGTTTGGAATGGAATTTCTCTTTGTATCTCTTGCTGTTGCATTTTGTTAGTGATACATAAAAATGCTGAGGATTTATGTGGATTTATTTTGTATCCTGCCACTTTGCTGAAATTTTGAATTATTTCTAGTAGCTTTTTAGCAGAGTCTTTGGGGTTCTCTAAGTATACCATCATGTCATCTGCAAAAAGTGATAGTTTGATTTCCTCATGTCCTACTCTAATTCCTTGAATCTCTTTCTCGGTTCTTATTGCCGAGGCTAGCATTTCTAGTACTATATTGAATAGTAATGGTGATAGTGGGCAACCTTGTTTCACTCCTGATCTTACTGGGAAAGGTTGCAGTTTATTTCTATTGCATATTATGCTTACTGAAGGTCTTAAATATATGCTCCTGATTATTCTAAGGAATAGTCCATTTATTCCTATACTCTCAAGAGTTTTTAGTAGGAATGGATGTTGGATTTTGTCAAATGCTTTCTCTGCATCTATTGAGATGATCATATGGTTCTTATTAATTTGATTATTAATATGGTCAATTATATTAATAGTTTTGCTAATATTAAACCAGCCCTGCATTCCTGGAATAAATCCTACTTGATCATAGTGTATTATCCTGGAGATGATTTTCTGAAGTCTTTTTGCTAATATCTTATTTAAGATTTTAGCATCAATATTCATTAAGGAAATTGGTCTATAATTTTCTTTCTCAGTTTTCGCTCTACCTTGTTTAGGTATCAGTACCATGTCTGTGTCATAAAAGGAGTTTGGTAGGACTTCTTCATCCCCTATTTTTTCCAATAATTTATATAACATTGGGGCTAATTGTTCTTTAAATGTTTGGTAGAATTCACATGTGAATCTATCTGGTCCTGGGGATTTTTTCCTGGGGAGTTGATTAATAGCTTGTTCTACTTCTTTTTCTGAAATGGGACTATTTAAGCAATTTATTTCCTCCTCTGTTAATCTCGGGAGCCTATATTTTTGGAGGAAGTCATCCATTTCACTTAAGTTATCAAATTTATTGGCATAAAGTTGGGCAAAGTAACTCCTTATTATTTCTCTAATTTCCTCTTCATTGGTGGAAAGACCCCCCTTTTCATTTGTAAGACTAACAATTTGATTTTCCTATTTCTTTTTTCTGATCAGATTTACCAAAGGTTTATCTATTTTATTGACTTTTTCATAAAACCAACTCTTGGTTTTATTTATTAATTCAATAGTTTTTTTTACTTTCAATATTATTGATTTCTCCTTTTAATTTTTGTATTTCAAGTTTAGTATTTGGTTGGGGGTTTTTAATTTGGTCTTTTTCTAGCCTTTTAAGTTGTAAGCCCAATTCGTTAATCTTCTCTTTCTCTATTTTCTTCAAATAAGCCTCTAAAGATATAAAATTTCCCCTTATTACTGCTTTAGCTGCATCCCAAAGATTTTGGTATGATGTCTCATCATTGTCATTATCTTGGGTGAAATTGTTAATTGTTTCTATAATTTGCTCTTTCACCCAGTCATTCTTTAAGATGAGATTATTCAGTTTCCAATTACTTTTTGGTCTATTTACCCCTAACTTTTTACTGAATGTAGCTTTTATTGCATTGTGATCTGAGAAGAAGGCATTTATTATTTCTGCCTTCCTACATTTAATTTTGAGATCTTTATGTCCTAATATATGGTCAATTTTTGTATAGGATCCATGAACTGCTGAGAAGAAAGTATATTCCTTTCTATTGCCATTCAGTTTTCTCCAAAGGTCTATCATACCTAGTTTTTCTAATGTTCTATTTACTTTTTTAATTTCTTTCTTGTTTGTTTTGTGGTTTGATTTGTCTAAATCTGAGAGTGCAAGGTTGAGATCTCCCACTATTATAGTTTTACTGTCTATTTCTTCTTGCAGTTCTCTTAACTTTTCCTTTAGAAAGTTAGATGCTATACCACTTGGTGCATATATGTTTAGTATCGATATGGCTTCATTATTTATGCTACCTTTCAGCAGGATATAGTTTCCTTCCTTATCTTTTTTTAACGAGATCTACTTCTGCTTTTGCTTGATCTGAGATAAGGATAGCTACCCCTGCTTTTTTGGCTTTACCTGAAGCAAAGTAGGCTCTGTTCCAACCTTTTACCTTTACTCTGTATGTATCTCCTTGCTTTAAGTGTATTTCCTGTAGACAACATATTGTAGGGTTCTGCTTTTTGATCCAATCTGCTATCCGTCTCCGTTTGATGGGATCATTCATCCCATTTACATTTACAGTTAAAATTACTAATTCTGTATTTCCTGCCATCATATTATCCCCAGATTATGCTTTTTCCCTTGACCCCCCTGATCCCCCTCCCCAATATTTAATTTACAGACCCCCCTTGTGATGCGCAACCCTCCCTTTTTTTTTTTTTTTTTTAGGATCCTTCCCCCCTCCCTCCAAGTTCCTTCACTTATTCTCCTTTTCCTTTTCCCTTTTCCTCTCCCCCCTTTTAATGAGGTGAGAGAAAATTCTCTGAAAAACAAATATGTTAATTATTTACTCTTTGAGCCTCTCCTGATGAGAATAAGATTCACACAATGATTCTCCCCCTCACTAAGTTCCATCAGATATGGTGTATTTTCTATGCCTCTTCCTGGGATGTAGTTTCCCTCTTTTTATCATTCCTTCCCCTTTTTCTGAAACGGCCTCCTTCCCTTTACTACACCCCCCTTTTTTTCTTTTATATCAGTAAAATCAAATTATCCTTGAGTACTTTTTATATACCCACAACAGAGTTACAGTTCTCAAGGCTTCTGTGTACCTTTTTCTGTTTCTCTTCAGTCTTGTGGATGTAGATCAAATTTTTTGTTTAAGTCTGGTTTTTTTCTTAGAAACATATAGAATTCCTCTGTTTCATTGAATGACCATCTTCTTCCATGGAAAAAGATGCTAAACTTAGCTGGGTAGTTCATTCTTGGTTGCAGTCCTTGATCTTTTGCCTTACGGAATATCAGGTTCCAGGCCCTTCTATCTTTTAATGTGGAGGCAGCCAGATCTTGAGTGACCCTTATTGTGGCACCTTGATATTTATATTGTTTTTTTCTAGCTGCTTGCAGGATTTTCTCCTTTGTGTGGTAATTCTGCAGCTTAGCCACTATATTCCGTGGTGTTCTTTTTTTAGGGTCTATTTCAGAAGGAGTTCGATGAATTCTTTCCACATCTACTTTCCCTTCTGTTTCTATTATCTCTGGACAGTTCTCTTTGATAATTTCCTGTAAAATAGAATCTAGGCTCTTTTTTTGGTCATAGTTTTCTGGAAGTCCAATGATCCGCAGATTATCTCTCCTAGATCTATTTTCCAGGTCTATAGATTTTCCCAGTAAATATTTGACGTTGTTCTCCAGCTCCTCATTTTTTTTTTTTGTTTTGTTTGACTGATTCTTGGGTTCTCTGTGAATCATTCATTTCTATTTGTTCCATCCTGACTTTTAAGGAGTTATTTTCTTCTTTCACAGTTTTTAGTTCTTTTTGTAAATGCCCAATTTAGTTTTTAAATGAATTATTTTGTTCTATTGAATTTTTTTCCATTTCCCTAAATTTTTTTTGAGAATTATTTTCTTTTTCCAATTCAGAAATTCTATTTTCTTGAGACTTTTTCATCTTTTCCAATTCAGAAATCCTACTTTCCTGTGATTTTTTAACCTTTTCTAATTCATAAATTTTGTTTCCCTGCATCTCCTGTGAATTCTTTATTTTTTCCAACTCCAATTTCAGGATGTTGTTATTCTCTATCATAGCTTCCCTTTCCTTTCCCCATTTTTCTTCAAACTCCCTTAATTTTTTAATAGTGTCTTCTAGGAGAGAGTTATGTGATGGGGGGCAGGAATCGTTCCCCTTTAGGTTGTTATCTGCTGTCTCTCTGCTGTTAACTTCCTCGGGGTTGGATACTCGCTCTTTCTCTCTGTAGAAGGAATCTATGGTTTTTCTGGGCTTCTTACTCATACTTGAAAAATCTTTTGGGGTCTGTCCCTGGGGTAGGAAATTATTTATTTATTTCTTTACCAGCTTCCTCCCAGACAGGATGGATGCAGCGGTTCTTGGGCCTGAGCTAAGATAGAGCTATGGGAGAGAGTTCCCCACCCCCTCCCTGGAGGTGCCTCAGAGGTGAATAGCGCTGCTGTGCCTCGAGGGCGCTGAACAGTAAAGGCAGCATAAAGCCCAGCTTATGTGTCCTGGTGGGGCGTGGATGTCTGCAGCAGGTGACGTGAAAAGCCCCTGTGCTCAAACTAGAAGTGTCTGCCAAAAATTGCGGTCCCTAGTTCAAAGGTTCCGCTTCTCTGGGACTTCCTGGAGCTGAGTTCCACTCCCTCCAGCTAAGCTAGGCAGTGTGTATTGCCTTGGGCCGTATCCACCCACTTGTCAATCTCTTAACTATTCTCAGGTGGGAGCTGAGGTTACATCCCCTGGTGCTGAGATCTGCTGAGTCACCCCCAGGATCCGGGGAAAATCTAATCTATCTGAATTTTTAAAGTGTTTAGATTTCCCTTCTGAACTGCTAAATAATTAGCAGAGATGACCTAATAGCCTGTGCCAGATTCCTTTATCTCAGTGGCTTCTCTGATCCCAGAGCCCTTCCCAGCGCGATCGGCAGAGTATGCTACACCCAGCCGTCTGTGCTGGCCTCTCTTCTTCCTCCCCTGGGAACTGACCTTTTCTGTTGAAACTCCAGATTCTCTTCAGCTGGTAAGTCGTGCTTCCAGTCCTTGTGGTATCTATCAGTCCTGGGCTTATTCTGAGGCTTAATTTATCTAATTGGTTCTGAGGGAGTGAGGACGTTCACAGAGTCGTGTGTTTCTTCTCCGCCATCTTGGCTCCGCCCCCCGGAAGAAAATCTTAAGGAAGAAAGTGAGAACTTAAAATTAAGGGAAAATGTAAAGTTATGAGATCAAAAAATAACAAATTAAAATGTAAAGAATGAAAATGTAGAAGAGAATATGAAATATATAAGAAAAATAACTGATTTGGAAAACAGATGAAGAAGAGATAACTCAAGAATAATCAGACTACCTGAAAGTCATGATAAAAAAAAAAAAAAGAATCTTGATACCCTGAAGTGTTATAACCAAAGGGGAAAATAGACATAGGAAAAAAAATAATACATTGATCACCACCAAGAAATTCTAGAAGAAAAACATACAGGAACATCATAGACAAATTCTAAAAGCCCCCAGGTTAAGGAGAAAATATTGCAAGCAACAAGGAAAAACAATTCAAATATGACAGAGTCACAATTAGAATTACATAATACCTAGCAGTGGCTACACAAAAGCACCATTGGACTTGGAACACTAAATATCAAAGCATTGTAGTTATGGTTGTTAATATCATGCCCCCCTAAGTTAAGCATAATTCTGATGAAAAACAAAAGCTATTCAATGAATTGCCAAACTTTCAGAATTTTGTTGCAAAATTATTTGAACTTTATAAAACTTTTGGCATGCAAGATCCAAGAGAAATAAAAAGTAAATATCAAAGACAAATTATAAGGGACCTAATAAGGACAAATTAATTACTTTTCATATGTGAAACTATAAACTATATGTTTAAGATTGTCTTAAGGAATTAGATATTTTAAAAGAAAGATTGGGAAGTCAAATTTAGTATATGATTTGAAAAAGCAAAATCATGTAGGAAAAGATAAAAAAGAATATCTCAAACAAATGAGGTGTCAGAGGAAGAACTGATACAGAGGAATTAAATGGGAGAGATGGGATGGAAGTTATGGAACTCATATCTCATTGGGAATTTATTAAAGAGAGAATAATGCCTATATATCTAGAAGGATATAAAAGCTTCTAAATTTAAAAATAATTAAGATAAAGGGATAAGCAGCTGGGAGAGGATAAGGCAAGGGATTTTAGAGGGAGCCCTACTCATATCAGATATGGTTAAAAAGAGAACAACATATGTATTTAGAAAGGAATAAAAGTCTTCTAAATTCATAAATAAATAAGATGAGGAAATAAGATAAGGGGCACAAAAAAGTATGTAAAATAACAGAAATGTGATGAATAGAGAAAAGTATGTATACACACATACACTCACACACACACGTATATATATCTGGAAAGCCAAAAAGGTTTTCTAAATTCAGATAGAAACAAAAGTGCAAGGGAATAGGTTAGGGGAGGTGATAAAGAAAAGATCCTGGAGGCAGTGGTTAAATAATAGGACAGCAAGGTTGCATATAGAAGTAGACTAGAGGAGGCATCAGGAAACAAGGTAGAATCAAAGCAGAAGAGTGAGAAGAGCTAACAAACAATAAGTTGAGAAGGATAGTGAGGGAAAATAGGATGGAGAAAAATAAACAAGTAATTATAATTTAGAATGTGAATTGGATGACTTCCCTCATAAAATGGAAATAGGTAGTAGATTAAAAATTTAGACACAACGATATGTTGCTTAAAGATAATGTTATAAATATGCAAAATGCATGCAAAGATAAATAAAGATCAGGAGTAGAATTACTATGTAAAAAAAACAGAGAGAATAATCATGATCTCAAAGCTGAAACTAAAATAGATTTAATCAAAAGAAAAAAACAGTGAAATTATACTATTTGTCAGCCATATTAATCAATACTATTTTAGACTATTTAAAGTAATTAGGCAGTTGAAATATTGCTGTGGTATAGGAAATGATGATCTAGTCAATGATTAAGAATACAAAATAAGAAGACTTGGACTAATAAAGGAAGATGCTATCCACCTTCAAAGAAACAAAGATCAAGTGAAAATAGGCATAGCATGGACTTACTTATATGTCTATGAATATGTACATGTATATATGTGATTGTAGATATCTACATGTATTATAGAAGTGACTATGTATATCTGTACATATCTGTGTATGTCTACTTATATTACCTACACTTGATTGTAGCCTTCTTGAGGAACAGGAAAAATTAAAGTAAAAAGTACACAGAAGAGAAGATAATCTACAAGGAAGCAAAAAAATAAAAATAAAAAAAAGATGGATTGTACTGAACACAATGGATAATATCTATTATTTAGGCTTTCTTGAAATTGACATTTATTACTTTATATTTTGAATCTTCTGCTATGTGCATGGCAATTTTTAAAATTTTGTATTTAGATTTAAAAAAATTAAAAATGCTATTTGAAAAAGAATGTCTAGTTTTTATATTGTTTATAAGCAGGTGCAGAAGATAAGATCAGATATATTAGAAGAGAAAAAGGAAGATCCCTAGGAATGTCTCAGGTCATACCATATAGACAATAACCTAATGAAAATCCTGTTTCTAAATTCCTAACTTGTAAGGCACTTATCCTACTGTGAAATACAGGGCATAAATCTATATGCAGAAATACAAGATACAATCAGAGACATACTGAATTAGCCTTTTCAGTGAACTTTCAAGACCTTCTTTGAAACCTTCAGATAAGTTTTGTACCAAAAAGAAATGAAACTTTTTTTCCTGAGAAGTACAAGATAATATGGGAAAGAAAGCCAATAAATGAAGGCAGGAGGAAGAGAAGGACAACAAACAATCATAACCAAATTCAAGTGTACACTCAAGAATAAATGAGTGCATTTAGTGTATGGAGTAGAGGCTGATAAAGATAGTTAGGAAGACATGACTGAAGCAGAGATATTACCTCAAGAGAGGGCTGGCCATTGCCCAAGTAGTACCAGAGTGACAATGGGGAGGTAAAAGGGTTCCTCTCTGCTGTATTTCTATTTAATGTGAAACTAATAGAGACAAAAAAGAGAAAGAAATTAACGGGGCTAAGTGAAACCCTTCTGAAGTAGTTAAATTGTAAGCTTAGGTTAGTACTTCAAATTAGAATGCCAGTGTTACATTCCACTTTTTATATTTAGAAGCACATGGTATAGACTTTTTCTTATGGGGTAGGGGGGGTTTGGAAGAATAATTCAATGTAAGCATTCAATTTTGATTCTCCAAATTTGTTGGGAGTTCTGTGCAGAGCATTATCCTTCATGATATATTTCTTACCCTCTAAGAATTGGAACCAGCAGAGTCTGACATTTTTGTGTTTTAGTCCTGCTTCTGGATATCCTCTGTTGCTCATTCCCTGAGTCTGGGTCCATTCTGCCAGACTACATGAAAATTTTACATGGGTAACTAGCAAAAAATAGCTAGGGTTTAGTAGTGCTGCATGAGATCTTTTGCCTCCATTTCTTATTGCTACTGCCACAAGGAGAGATCATAGGTCAAAGAGAAATTATGTAGTGTTTTATTCCCTAAAAATATCTCTACTGAAAACTACAAAAGTTGGACAAGAATAAGAAAAAAGGGGAACAAGAACTATGGAATAACTGGGGCTTCAAATTTAGGATCTCAAAACCTCTACCAGCAGAGCAGGAAGGATTGATCACCTCCTTGCTATTGGTAAGCTATCCAAAAAAGAGAGTGATCTTTTGTAGAACCTAATATTTATATAAAGTATCTTGTATGTAATGGGAGAGAGAGAGAAAGAGAGAGAGAGAGAGAGAGAAAGAGAGAGAAATTTTAATTCATTCTGAGAATAATTCTGTTTTAACCAAAGTCAAACAAACAAATGAACAAAATATTTAACTGTATGCTAATTTATGCTAAGAAATGTGGATGCAAATTACCAACATACTTTTGTAAGATTTCAAAATTATTATTAATTCAAGATAAAAATGACTTAGCTGTTTGACATTCTAAAAAGAGATGATAGTTATAACTAGCTGATTGAAAATGAGTATTCTGAAATTTAATTACTATATATCATACATGAATTATTATTTTTAGGTCAAAAAAATCAAATAAATAAATGTGACACAAATGGCAATATGCATGGTTAGTATGCTAAAAGGTCTTTGAAAAGACAGGCACACTAATAAATTGTGAGTGTAACTTGGCAGTTATATGTAACTATGCATTTGTCTAACCTTTTTGGAAAATTTAGAATTATTTGAGAAAAGTCATTAAGGTTTTGATGCCCTTTGGCCTGGAGATATGTTCCAATAGTATATACTCCAAGGAAGTCAAAGAAAAAAGGAAAGTCTCTTTTTGTGCCAAATAGCCAAAAAGTTAATACTTTTTTTTTTTTTGGTAGGAGGAAAAAAAATCCTGAAAACAAAGTGAGTGTCAATATATGGGGGAATGACTGAGAAAAATGTATTATGTGAGCATAACAAAAAACAGTATTCCATAAGATGTGATGACCATAAATATTTCTAAAAAACAGAATAGAAACAAAGCATGAGTAGATTAATATGAGCTTTCCCAATCTTTCTTAATTCTGATGTCTTCCCTTTGTTAATTATTTCTTACTTATCTTACTTTGTACATATTTGTTTGCATATTATTTCATCCATTAGATTGTAAGGTTTTTGAAGACAGAGACTGTATTTTGCTTTTTTAAAGATCTTACAGAACATGATCAGAAATTCCTATCCCCCTGAATGTTCTATTGATGTATATGTCAGACAGGGTCACAAGGTGGATTAGTTTTCAGTGGTTTTCTTTTTTGTGACAAGTAATAAGTAACTGAATATAGTCACTGAAGGGAGAGAGTCTAGTTGTGTAATGAAAAACAAAACAAAAAAATCAAAAGTATTTTTTAAAAACCTAAATACAAAATTATCATCATTTGTTTATGTTTGATGCTCATGTTTGATGCTCAAAGGTTAGAGAGTTTTTCTTTATAGATACTATATAATAGTTTAATGTGTTTTAGATAATATTATTATTTTATCTAAATGGTATTGATTTTCATCAGCTTGTGTGGAAGAGAAACAAGGAACCTTTTCTGCCTTTTGTGATTGTAGAGAGAATACTATTGAGTTTTGCACAGTCAGAAAGAAAATACGATGAAGAATTCTGGCATTATTATAAGAGTTGTCCTATTGAAAACAAAGTCTGTCTTAAATGAACCATTCATTAGAAAGGTGGCTATCATTTTTTTTTCCTTTTGATGATCATGAAGGATGTATTTTCTCTTTATTAGCTCCTTGGGGGTAAACAAGGGAGAATGTAGCTTACATTAGTGCTTAGTGCTGAAATTTTCTTACTCATCCATACCAAGAGGTTAATAAATCAACTGGCCTTCATAAACAAACTGTTCATTATGTATTGCTGCAGAATATCTGATTTGGTGTAATGTTTCTGGGATGACATGGGGAGTCGATAACATTATGTCCTAAAATGAAAAGAAATGATTACTCTGCTATAATTAACTTAGCTTCACCTCCATTATGTACCCAATAAAATGGATACTGTCATATTCTCAAATTAAAAACTAAAAATGCACCACCTTTGGAAATTTTTTTTAAATCTGAAAATGCACAACACATACAAAGACCTTTCATAGGTTTGTCAATTAATATATTGTGTCAAATTATTTGTCTGGATCACAATTTTAACCTTTGTTACCCTGTCCTTTCATGTCACCCTTTAAACTTTGTTGTATGTTTTGTTGATGGTAGTGTTGTTATTGCTTTTTGATAAAGGTACAATAGCTACAAGCCATTAATTTTTCAATGTTCTGATGTGTTTTTTTAATAATAATTTTTGTTTTAAAAATAAATGCAAAGATAAATTTCAAAAATTTCCCTTGCAAAACATTGTGTTCCAAGTTTTTCTCCCTCCCTTTCCTATAGTCTTAGACAGCAAATATCCAATATATATTAAATATGAACAATTCATCTGTACTTATTTCCACATTTACCTTGCTGCAAAAAAAATCAGATTCTGATGTGTTTTTATTGGTATTTTTAATGTTATTGAAAACAAAATGGATTTCACTTTGCTGATCCAGGGACGTATGTTCTTTGTTATGTTATATTGAACCTTCTTTCTGCTTGTATCAAATTTTGAGGTATTGCCCATATGGTTTGGGCTTGCTGTCACATAGAATTAGAAAGCTGCATTTGCTTAAATGATTGAGCTGTGAATGTGGAGTTAAATAATTGGCTGAAGTGCTTTTCTTTTTAATGCTATAATTAATAATGAATAATAATAATAATAATAATAATAATAATGCTAGAAAAGATATTAATCTTATCATTGGAGTAAGATCCAATCCAACCCAACAAGCAATTCATTAAATGGTCAATATAGGCAAAGAACTGTGCTAGATTCTGGTATGGGAAGACACAATGCAAAACAAATTCTTTCTTCAAGGATGTGTCATTCTTTTTTTAACATTTTTAATAGTATTCTATTTTTCCAAATATATATTAACATAGGTTTTGAGATTCATTTTGGAAGATGTCTTCTAAAATTTTCTCCTCTTCTCCCTTACAACTCTGCTCCCCAAGGTAGTAAGCAATTTGATATAGATTAAATATGTGTAATATTTTCACCATAATTTTAAAATTAGTTTTTTATTTTTCAAAATATATGTAAAATTCATCCTTGCAAAACCATGTATTTCAATTTTTCTTTCTCTCTCTCTCCTCCTCCTTCACTAGACAGCAAGTAATCTAACATAGGTTAAACATGAGCAATTTTTCTAAACATATTTCCACATTTTGTGCCGCACAAGAAAAATCATATCAAAAGGGGAAAATCAGAATAAAAAAACAAACAAACAAACAACCAAAAATGTGAAAATATTACGCTGTGGTTCATATTCCATAGTCCACTCTTTGGCTGCAGATAATTCTTTACATCGCAAGTCTGTTGGAATTGTCATGAATCACCTTATTGTTGAAAAGAGCCAAAATCATCACAATTGATCATCACATAATTTTGTTGCTGCTGTTCTCAAGGTTCTCTTGGTTCTTACTTAGTAATCACCTAGTATCAGTTCCAGGCTTTTTCTGAAATCAGACTGTTATCATTTTTACAGAATAGTATTCTAATACATTCATATACCATAACTTATTCAGCTATTTCCTAATTGATGTGCATTTACTCAGTTTCTCATTCCTTGCCATTACAAAAAAGGTTGCTGCAAACTAAATATGCACAATTAAAATAAATCTTTAAATATTTGCCATGTTATGCAAGAAAGATCAGACCAAAAGGTGAAAAAATGAGAAAAACCAGGAAAACAAACAAACAAGAAAAAAAAGAGGTGAAAATATTATGCTTTGATGCAAATTCAGTTTTTTCTCTGGATGCAGACAGCATTTTCCAATGTATATGTCATTCTACCGGGTCACAAAATAGTATATACCTTCAAATTCCCTCTTCCAAATAGGATCTCACCTGGACTGTATGTTAGAAATTAGTATTTGAGAAGAGGAGGAATATCAATATTGATGAAGCTACAGAAAATTAATTTACATACTAAATACTTTAAAACATTATCTAATTATTTGAAAGGTATAAAATGAAATATATAGGATTTTAAAATAAAACAATTCTAATGAAATACCATTATAAGTTTTTTTTTTAAAGTTCATATGCCCCAGAATATTTTTTGCTCAGTTGCAAAAAGCAAATATTTTACATATATTTAAAATAATTTGCAGAACATTTATAAAAAAATAATAGCAGGATATACACTTGGAGTAGGTTCCTCTATATCTCAGTTCTTTTGAATAAAATGTGTTTAACAGCAACAACAGTAGTAAACATCATTTGAATGCCCCCATGTTAAAACGCATAAGCTTTGGGCTTCCAAAATATGGATACCTGGTGAGAGAAATCAAAACCATGTAAGGAAAAATATGAAGAATATGACCTATTTGTTACCAAAGCCTGAATATAATATGTTTACTATATATATATATATATATATATATATATATATATATATATATATATATATATATATATATATATATATATATATATATATATATATATCCATACTTTTATTTATTTGTTCAATCACTTCTTATTGTATCCATTTCTTTGTGATCCCATGAAAGGTTTTCTTGACAAAGATGCTGTAGTGGTCTGCTCTTTCCTTTTCCAGCTCATTTTATAGATGAGGAAACTGAGGTAAACAGGGTTAAGTGACTTGTTAATGGTTTCATGATTACTATTTGGGGTCAGATTTGAACTTGGGTCATACTGACTGCGCCTGACATTCTGTCCACTTTAGCCACTCTAACCATCTTAGCTGCCCTTCATTTATTTAGAAAGTAAGTTATTTGAAATGAAGAACCATTCTGCATTTTTCTTTGCATCTCTAGCACTAATTGTTCTTCCCAGCACATAATGAGTATTCAATGTATTATTTTTCATTTATTCAATTATGAAAGCAGTTATTTTGTCAACTTACATGATGGTTCATAAAACTTTAAATATAAAATGACAAATATCCATTATATCAAAACATAAATGAGCATGTCTATTTAATTCTCTGAACTACTTAAACTATTAAGCTAGTGACTAGTCCCAAGACCATTTCTATTGATCAATCAATCAGGAAGTTTTATTATGTTATGATTCCATGTTATATACTGTACAAAGTGCAATGAATATAAAGTAAAAAGTAAAGCAAACAAAAAAAAATAACAGTCCTTACTTTCAAAGGACCAGTGTTATTGGAATAAGGGAGACAATATGCATAAAATAGATATGAAATACATAGAATCCTATAGAAAAGGTCATTTGAAAGGGGAAGCTACTAATTGCTAGCAGAACCTCTTTAAAAAGATGGTGTGGAATTGAGGCTTAAAGGAACTGAGAGATTCAAAGAGGTGAAGTTGCATTTCATTCACAATGTACAAACAATATAAAGGGCAGGACATAAAGAGTCCTGCTCAGGAACAGCAACCAGACCAGTTTGGCTGACCCATAAGGAACATAGAGAAAAGCAGCATATTAGAAGATTGTTATGGCAGGAAGAAGGCAGAATGTAAAGAGCTTCAAATGACAAAAGGAGAGTTTGTATTTTAGCCCATAATGTGTTTAGAATCTTCAGTTTAGAAAATCAATTTGACAACTGAGGGAAGGATATATTGGAATAAAGAAAAGGAAACTTGTTAGAAGTTTACTGCAATAGCCTAGATAAGAGGAAAACTAGAGTGATGGGTGACTATGAATGAGAAAGAGGGGATATATACAAGCAAAATTGTGACTATAGAAACAATAAGAATTAGCAACTTAACAGATATAAGAAATGAATGTGAGTAAGGAATAGAGAATGACATCAAGGTTTTGAATTATCTGAGCTCCACAGAATATGGAAATTATATATGAATGAAAAAAATTATTAAGCATTTACTACATGCAAGCATTGGGAATATAAATCAAAGTTGAAATAGTTTCTATGATTGAGGAAATTATATTCGAAGAATGAGAGACAGCACATATGGATAAAGATTGCCAGGGAAGGGGTGCTTCCTTTTGGAAAGACAAAGGGAAGATAAATGGAATCAGAGGGCAATAGATTGGATTAATTTTAATAGTAGCAATAACAGTATTGATTTGATTATGATTTCTAGTGAGATGGAGGAAGATAGGGCAGAAGTACCATGGCTGGATAGATGGAATGAAGATGCCTAGGCTGCAAGTGAAATCATGACTAAGAATGACTATTTTATAAGTCATTTACTAGTCCAGAAAAAGTAAGCCCATGTAATTGAAAGAATTAAGTTTTCTGGGACCTATTCCCTCTTTTTTAAATTATAGCTTTTTATTGACAGAACATATGCATGGGTAATTTTTACAACATTGTCCCTTGCACTCACTTCTATTTCAACTTTTTCCTTCCATTCCTTGACCCCTTCCCCTAGAGGGCAGGCAATCTTATAATCATGTTAAAGTATATCCTAGATACAATATGTGTGTGTAGATCTGTACAGTTCTCTTGTTGCACAAGAAAAATTGCATTCAGAAAGTAAAAATAACCTGGGAAGAAAAACAAAAATGCAATTATTCCACATTCATTTCCCAGTGTACCTTCTCTGGGGTAGCTGATTCTGTCTATCATTGATCAATTGGAACTAAATTAGATCTTCTCTTTGTCAAACATATCCATTTCCATCAGAATACATTCTTGTACAGTACTGTTGTTGAAGTGTAAAATGATCTGGTTCTCTCAACATCAATTCATATATGTCTTTCCAAACCTCTCTGTATTCATCCTGTTGGTCATTTCTTACAGAACATTAATATTCCGTAACAGTCACATAATACAATTTACCCAATAATTCTCCAATTGATGGGCATCCATTAATTTTCAGTTTCTAGCCATTGCACAAAGAGCTGCCACAATCATTTTGGCACATACAGGACCCCTTCATTTCTTTAATATTACTTTGGGATATAAGTCCAGTAGTATGCACAGTTTGGTAACTTTTTGAGTACAATTCCAAATTGCTCTCCAGAATGGCTGGATCTGTTCACAACTGCACCAACAATGCATCAATGTCCCAGTTTTCCCACATCCCCTCCAACATTCATCACTATCTTTTCTTGTCATCTTAGCCAATCTGACAGGTATGTAGTGGTAATTTGCATTTCTCTGATCAATAGTGATTTGGAACACCCTTTCATATGAGTAGAAATAGCTTCAATTTCATCATCTGAAAATTGTCTGTTCATATCCTTTGACCATTTATCAATTGGAGAATGGCTTGATTTCTTATAAATTAGTCAATTCTCTATATACTTTGGAGATGAGGCCTTTATCAGAACCTTTAACTGTAAAAATGTTTTCCCAGTTTATTGCTTCCCTTCTAATCTTGTTTGTATTAGTTTTGTTTGTGCAGAAGCTTCTATTTTGTGATTAATAATGATCTCCAATTCTTCTTTGGTTACAAATTCCTTCCTCCTCCACAAGTCTGAGAGGTAACTATCCTATGTTCCTCTAATTTATTTATAATCTCTTTCTTTATACCTAAATCATGAATCCATTTTGATTTTATCTTGGTGTATGGTGTTAAGTGTGGGTCCATGCCTAGTTTCTGCCATATTAATTACCAGTTTTCCCAGCAGTTTTTGTCAAATAGTGAATTCTTATTTCAAAAGTTTGGATCTTTGGGTTTGTCAAACACTAGATTACTATAGTTATAGATTATTTTGTCCTGTGAAACTAACCTATTCCACTGATCAAATAATCTATTTCTTAGCCAATACCAAATGGTTTTGGTGACCGCTGCTTTATAATATAGTTTTAGATCAGGTACAGCTAGGCCACCTTCATTTGATTTTATTTTTTTTATTTATTCCCTTAAAATTCTTGATCTTTTGTTTTTTCATATGAATTTTGTTGTTACTTTTTCTAGATCATTAAAATAGTTTCTTGGGAGTCTGATTGGTATAGCACTAAATAAATAGATTACTTCAGGTAGTATTTTCATCTTTATTATATTCGCTCAGCCTATCCAAGAGCTCTTAATATTTTTCCAATTGTTTAAGTCTTACTTTATTTGTGTGGAAAGTATTTTGCAGTTTTGCTCATATAATTCCTGATTTTTCTTTGCCAGATAGATTCCCAAATATTTTATGCTATTGACAATTATTTTGAATGAAATTTCTCTTGGTATCTCTTGCTGTTTTTATTTTGTTAGTGATGTATAAAAACATTGAGGATTTATGTGGATATATTTTGTATCCTGCAACTTTGCTAAAGTTGTGAATTATTTATAATAGCTTTTTAGTAGAATCTGTGGGGTTCTCTAAGTATACCATGATATCATCTGCAAAGAATGATAATTTGGTTTCCTTATTACCTATTCTAATTCCTTTAATCCCTTTCTCAACTCTTATTGCTGGAGCTAGCATTTCTAATACAATATTGAATAGTAATGATGATAGTGGGCAACCTTGTTTCATTCCTGATATTACTGGGAATAGTTCCAGTTTACTGGAACCCCAGTTTGGGGGAATAGTCCCCATTACATATGATTCCTACTGATGGTTTTAAATAGATGCTCCTGAGTATTTTAAGGAAAAGTCCATTTATTCCTATACTCTCAAGTGTTTTTATTAGGAATGGATGTTGGATTTTATCAAATGCTTTTTCTGCATCTATTGAGATGATCATATGGCTTTTGCTTATTTGGTTATTGATATAGTCAGTTATGCAATAGTTTTCCTAATATTGAACCAGCCCTGCATAAATCCTACTTGGTCAAGGTGTATTATCCTGGAATGATTTTCTGTAATATTTTTAATATTTTATTTAAGATTTTAACATCAATATTCATTAGGGAGATTGGTCTATACTTGTCTTTCTATGTTTTCAACCTATGTGGTTTAAGTATCAGTATCATGTCTGTGTTATAAAAGGAATTTGGTAGTTTATATAGTATTAGAGTTAATTGTTCTTTAAATGTTTGGTAGAGGAGAGAATGTGGGAAAACAGGGACCCTGATACATTGTTGGTGGAATTGGGAATACATCCAGCCACTCTGGAGAGCAATTTGGAACTATTCTAAAAAAGTTATCAAACTGTGCCTACCCTTTGACCCAGCAGTGTTACTACTGGGCTTATATCCCAAAGAGATCTTAAAGAAGGGAAAGGGACCTATATGTGCAAGAATGTTTGTGGCAGCCCTTTGGGTAGTGGCCAGAAATTGGAAATTCCGTGGATGCCCATCAATTGGAGAATGGCAGAATAAATTGTGGTATATTAATATTATGGAATATTATTGTTCTGTAAGAAATGACCAACAGGATGGTTTCAGAAAGGCCTGGAGAGACTGATGCTGATACTGAGTGAAATGAGTAGGACCAGGATATTGTTGTATACTTCAACAATGATGATGAATTCTGATGGATGTGGTCATTTTCAACAATGCGATGAAGCAAATCAGTTCCAATAGAGCAGTAATGAACTGAACCAGCTACACCTAGCAAAAGAACTCTAAGAGATGACTACGAACCACTACATAGAACTCCCAATCACTCTATTTTTGCCTGCTTGCATTTTGGATTTCCTTCACAGGCTAATTGTACACTATTTCAAAGTCTAGTTCTTTTTGTACAGCAAAACAACTCTTTGGACATGTATACATATATTGTATTTAATTATACTTTAACATATTGAGCATGTATTGGTCAACCTGACATCCGAGGTGGGGGATGAGGGGAAAAATTAGAACCAAAGGTTTGGAAATTGTCAATGTTATAAAGTTACCTAAGCATATATCTGGTAAATAAAAACTATTAAAATTAAAAGGAAGAAAGAAAGAAAAAGCTCCAATAAAAATTACTTAAAAAAGAAAAAAAAATGTTTGGTAGAATTCACATGTAAATCCATCTGGTCCTGGAGATTTTTTCTTAAAAAGTTGATTAATAGCTTGTTCTATTTCTTTTTCTAAAATGGGACTGTTTAACCAATTTATTTCTTCCTCTGTTATTCTGAGAAATTTATGTTTTTGAAGGTATTCTTCCA
The DNA here is from genome assembly GCF_048593235.1 of Sminthopsis crassicaudata. NCBI lineage: Eukaryota > Metazoa > Chordata > Mammalia > Dasyuromorphia > Dasyuridae > Sminthopsis > Sminthopsis crassicaudata. The sequence goes on from NC_133619.1 coordinate 377,330,429, forward strand.
TTTCTTTGGATCTGTGGTGATTTTTCTATGTTCTGAAATTCTCAAAGTTTAATGATAATGCATGATAATACTTCCCATATCATTCATTACCATAGGTTTTGTGTTTGATGGCTTGGCTTTATTGAGAGTATACTAGGTGATCTCTTAAAAAGTTTATTACATATCCTATATTATAATCCCTTATTAATTATTTTGATCAATACCAGAATAATTTTAGTTAGAAAAAAAAGCAAAGTAAGAGTTAGATTGTCACTGTCATTCATTATCCTTCTGTCATGAGCATCTTATTTTTCTTTGCTAGTCCTCTTCTTCAACATACCTTTTTATTCTCTTTTTTATTGATATTTAAAATTGTTTTCGGTATTTTTAATTGCCTTTAGTAATCATTTCAATTCTTAGTTCATTTAACATTGCTATCACTATTCTTAAGTGATTTATTATTATTATTATTATTATTATTATTATTATAGCTTTTTATTTGCAAAACATATGTGTGGGTAATTTTTCAACATTAACCCTTGGAAAACCTTTTGTTTCAATTTTTCTCCTCCTTTCCTCCACCCCCTCCCCTAAATGGCAGATAGTCTAATACATATTAAGTATTAAAGTACATGTTAAGTCTAATATATATTAAGTATTAAAGTACATGTTAAGTCTAATATATGTTATCTTGCTGCACAAGAAAAATTGGATCTAGAAAGAAAGAAATAAACCTGAGAAGGAAAACAAAAATGCAGGTGAGTAATAACAGAAAGAGTGGAAATGCCATGTTGTGGTTCACCCTCATTTCCCATAGTTCTCTCTCTCTGGCTGTAGCTGATTCTCTTCATTACTGAACAATTGGAACTGGTTTGAATCATCTCATTGTTGAAGCGAGCCACGTCCATCAGAGTTGAATATCATATAATCTTGTTGTTGCTGTGTATAATAATCTCACTCATTTCACTTAGCATTGATTCATGTAAGTCTCTCCAAACCTTTCTGAAATTATCCTGTTGGTCATTTCTTACAGAACAATAATATTATGTAACATTCATATATCATCACAATTTATTCAGCCATTCTCCAATTGATGGGCATGTATTCAATTTTCATTTTCTAGCCATTACAAAAAGGGCTGCCACAAACATTTTTGCACATGTAGGTCTCTTTCCCTTCTTTAAGATCTCTTTGGGATATAAGCCCAGTAGTAACACTGCTGGATCAAAGGGTATCCACAGTTTTATAATTTTTTAAGCATAGTTCCAAATTGCTCTCCAGCATGGTTGGATTTGTTCACAATTCCACCAACAATGTATCAGTGTCCCAGTTTTCCCACATCCCCTCCAACATTTGTAATTATCTTTTCCTATCATCTTAGCCAATCTAAGCATTGTATAGTAGTATTTCAGGGTTGTCTTAATTTGCCTCAATTTCCTTATCTGTTAAATGGACAAAACAACACCCTCAGAGCTATCTTGAGGATCAGATGAGCTAGTAAAATGTAAAGTACTTTTCAAACCACAAAATATTGTTCAGATATGAATTCTATCCAAATTTCCTTTCTTACATATTTGAAGACATTTTCCAGAAGCTTATAAAACTTTTTATTTAACTCTTATGTGTCTTAGAATTTTATTTATTTATTTTCCTAGTTTGGTAATCTATAGTTTTATAGAATAATATTTTCCCTGTTTTCAGAAATTCTGGATATTTTCTTATATTATTTTCTACATTATGATATTTAGGTTTTATATAGATATAGATGTGGCTGTATCTATCTATCTATCTATCTATCTATCTATCTATCTAATATATATATATATATGTGTATATATATATATATATATATATATATATATATATAATTTGTCACAATCTCCTATCCTTATGTTATTTCTGCATGTTCTCTCTTCAAAAACACTTTGACTTATGTAAAATTCATTTTTTACATTAATGCCTTTGCACCTTTTCTAGAAAAATTCCTCAAAATATGTTAACTTTTTATTATTCCCAGATTATTCCCATCATTAAAAAATTTGATAATTTTAATAAATTTAATAATTTTTATATTTTCTTCAGCAGATCACTTCACATATGAGGAAACTGAGGCAAACATGGTAAAGTGACGTGTCCAGGGTCACACAGTTAGGAGATATCTAAGGCAAGATATGAACTCAGGAAGTTGAGTTTTACTGACTTTAGATTTGGCACTCGCTCCTCTGACGTAATATAACCTTTGAGATGGTATTTAAATCTAAATCTTAATTACTCTTACAGCATCACTCTACCCAATATACTAGTCTGCCTCTAGGATCTTCAAGGGATCTAATCAACAAATATATATTTAAGTACTTAGCTGAATTAGGATATTTTAGTTCAAAATCTTATTAGTTAATGAAAAATAGACAATTGATTTGTAGCAGGTCAAAAACTAAGTATACCTACATCATTATCTCTCATTATATAGCAAGATAAATTCTGGTAGAACACATGACTTGTATGTTAAGGTTGACATCATAAATACATTAGAGTAAATAAGTACCCTTAAGATCTACAGAAGGGGAACAGACCATAACTTAATGGGATAGAGAACATCATAAAAATAAAATGCACAATTTTCTTACATAAAACTTGGAAAATTTTTATGGAACAAAACAAATGAAGTTAAAATTAGAAAGAAAAGATACAACTGGGGAAAATTCTTTTCAGCAAGTTTTATTGATATAACTATCATTTCTAAGATAAATGATGACATACAAATCAAAAGAATAAGATGCATTTCCTAATTGATAAATGGCCAAAATATATGGATAGAAAGTTTCTAAAGAAGAAAATGAAGACATCAATAGTCATGTTTTTTTTTTAAAAGTTCCAAATTACTAGTGTACTTTGGATTTTGCACTGGAACAATGCAAATTAAATTAAAATAAATTATAGCACTTCTAACATTCCACCTCACAGATTGATAAAACTGGTAAAAAAGAAAAATGACAGATGTTGGAGGGGCACATTAATGCATTGTTGGTGGAGATGTGATTTCCACAAACTATTAAGGGAAGTAATTTGGAATTATTCCCCAAAAGTTACTAAATTGTACATCCCTTTTGACAGAGTAATGATACTACTAGTAGTTATTTTATATGTGAGCAAAAATCTAGAAAGATAGGTAGTGTCTGTCAAATAGGAAATATCTAAACAAATTATGATTTATGAATGTAATATTATATTATATGATACCATGTATATGTCAAATATTAAATACCATCAAAATTTTTTGAAAGGAGTTGTTACAGTAACACTTAGGAAATTTTGTGGAAACTGATGCACAGGGAAGTGAACATAACCTGGACAACAATTTATATAATAGCAATGACACAGATAAAATAATTTTGAAGTTCATAAAATCTCTGATCAATGTAATAACAAACCATGATTCTAATCTGTTCACATTGAAGTATGCTACCTACTTCCTTAGAGAGGTGGTGGACTCAAGGTACTAAGGAGACGTATTATTGAATTTTATAGATGCAAGAATTCATTTTGATTAACTTTGTGTATTTATTATACTGATTTACTTTCCCTTTATTCTTCTCAATATTGGGCTGGGAGGGAAAAAGAGTTAACTTTTGTTAATTTAAAAAACACAAATTAACAGGAAAAAAGAAAGAAATTGTCAATGACCTTTAATAGTACATTCTAATAATATTCTTTGTTCTTTCTATGGGTTTTCACAGTTGGTCCTTTAGATTTCTTTCATACTCTAGACTAGAATGCCTTGAAAGGGTTGCTTATATTTGCTATCCTTAATTAATTCTCTTAAGGAAATATATGCTCATTTTGAATGCAACTTTGTATTCTAAATCTTAAAGACAAGGGGCCCTAAGAATGGCCAAGTAACCATTGCATGTTGTTTAGGTTTCTTGACAACTCTCAAAATTTAGTGAATTTATGCATTACTCCAACAATTATATATTGAAAGCCAACTATTGACAAGGCCCTTTATTATTATTATTATTATTTAATTTCTACCTGTTTAGTAGTAAGCTTCTAATATCACTTTTCATCTATTCTTTCTACCTGTTTAGTAGTAAGCTTCTAATATCATTTTTCATCTATTTTTAGTCTTTATTTATTGTAGTAAGTTTATTTTTAATCCACATGGCTTTACAAATCATATTGGGAGAGAAAAATCAGAACAAAAGGGAAAAAGCATGGGAGAGATTAAAAACAAAACAAAACAAAACAGAAAAAAGAAGTGAACATAGGATGTATTAACATTCAGCCTCCTTAGTTCTTTTTCTGGAGGCAGATTAAATTTTCTGTGCAAAGTATATTGGGATTGCTTTGGATCACTGAACTACTGAGAAAAAAAAACAAACAAACAATTCTTTCACAATTGTTCATCACACATTCTTGCTGTTATTGTGTGCATTGCATTTTTGGTTCTGGTTGTTTCACTCAGAATCAGTTCATGTAAATCTTTCCAGGCCTTTTTATAATCAGCTTGTTCATCATTTTCTTTTTTTTTTTAATTTTTTATTATATATTTTTTATAATATTATCCCTTGTATTCCTTTTTCCAAATTATCCTCCCCTCCCTCTACTCCCTCCCCCCGATGACAGGCTATCCCATACATTTTACTTGTGTTACAATATAACCTAGATACAATACATGTGTGTAAATACCATTTTCTTGTTGTCCAATAAGCATTAGATTCCAAAGGTACATGTAACCTGGGTAGATAGACAGTAGTGCTAACAATTTACATTCATTTCCCAGTGTTTCTTCTCTGGGTGTAGCTACCTCTGTCCATCATTGATCAAATGGAAGTGAGTTGGCTCTTCTTTATGTTGAAGATTTCCCCTTCCATCAGAATACATCCTCATACAGCATTATTGTTGAAGTGTACAGTGATCTTCTGGTTCTGCTCATTTCACTCAGCAACGGTTGATGTAAGTTTCTCCAAGCCTCTCTGTATTCCTCCTGCTGGTCATTTCTTACAGAGCAATAATATTCCATAACTTTCATATACAATAATTTACCCAACCATTCTCCAACTGATGGACATCCATTCATCTTCCAGTTTCTAGCTACAACAAAAAGAGCTGCCACAAACATTTTGGCACATATATGTCTCTTTCCACTCTTTAGTATTTCTTTGGGATATAAGCCCAGTAGTAGCACTGCTGGGTCAAAGGGTATGCACAGTTTGATAACTTTTTGGGCATAGTTCCAAATTGCTCTCCAGAATGGCTGTATTCTTTCACAACTCCACCAGCAATGTAGCAGTGTCCCAGTTTTCCCACATCTCCTCCAAAATTCATCATTATTTGTTCCTGTCATCTTAGCCAATCTGACAGGTGTATAGTGGTATCTCAGAGTTGTCTTAATTTGCATTTCTCTAATCAGTAGTGATTTGGAACACTCTTTCATGTGAGTGGATATAGTTTCAATTTCTTCATCTGAGAATTGTCTGTTCATATCCTTTGGCCATTTATCAATTGGAGAATGATTCAGTTTCTTATAAATTAGGGTCAGTTCTCTATATATTTTGGAAACGAGACCTTTGTCAGAACCTTTGCTTATAAAAATATTTTCCCAATTTGTTACTTCCCTTCTAATCTTGTTTGCATTAGTATTATTTGTACAGAAACTTTTTAGTTTGATGTAATCAAAATCTTCTATTTTGTGATCAATAATGATCTCTAGTTCTCCTCTGGTCATAAATTCCTTCCTCCTCCACAGGTCTGAGAGATAGACTATCCTCTGTTCCTCTAATCTATTTATCATCTCCCTCTTTATGCCTAAATCATGGACCCATTTTGATCTTATCTTGGTATATGGTGTTAAGTGTGGATCCATATCTAATTTCTGCCATATTAGTTTCCAGTTTTCCCAACAGTTTTTTTCCAAATAATGAATTTTTTATCCCTAATGTTGGTATCTTTGGGTTTGTCAAAGATTAGATTGCTATAGATGTACCCTTTTTTGTCCTTTGTATCTAATCTGTTCCACTGATCTACCGATCTATTTCTTAGCCAATACCAAATGGTTTTGGTGACTGCTGCTATATAATATAGCTTTAGATCAGGTACACTTAGACCACCTTCCTCTGAGTTTTTTTTCATTTGATCCCTTGCAATTCTCGACCTTTTATTCTTCCATATGAATTTTGTTGTTATTTTTTCTAGGTCATTGAAATAGTTCCTTGGGAGTCTGATTCGTATAGCACTAAATAAATATATTAGTTTGGGGAGTATTGTCGTCTTTATTATATTTGCTCGGCCTATCCAAGAGCACTGAATGTCTTTCCAATTATTTAAATCTGACTTTATTTTTGTGGCAAGTGTTTTGTAATTTTGCTCATATAATTCCTGACTCTCCTTTGGTAGATGGATTCCCAAATAATTTATACTCTCAACATTTGTTTGGAATGGAATTTCTCTTTGTATCTCTTGCTGTTGCATTTTGTTAGTGATATATAAAAATGCTGAGGATTTATGTGGATTTATTTTGTATCCTGCCACTTTGCTGAAATTTTGAATTATTTCTAGTAGCTTTTTAGCAGAGTCTTTGGGGTTCTCTAAGTATACCATCATGTCATCTGCAAAAAGTGATAGTTTGATTTCCTCATGTCCTACTCTAATTCCTTGAATCTCTTTCTCGGCTCTTATTGCCGAGGCTAGCATTTCTAGTACTATATTGAATAGTAATGGTGATAGTGGGCAACCTTGTTTCACTCCTGATCTTACTGGGAAAGGTTGTAGTTTATTTCTATTACATATTATGCTTACTGACGGTCTTAAATATATGCTCCTGATTATTCTAAGGAATAGTCCATTTATTCCTATACTCTCAAGAGTTTTTAGTAGGAATGGATGTTGGATTTTGTCAAATGCTTTCTCTGCATCTATTGAGATGATTATATGGTTCTTATTAATTTGATTATTAATATGGTCAATTATATTAATAGTTTTCCTAATATTAAACCAGCCCTGCATTCCTGGAATAAATCCTACTTGATCATAGTGTATTATCCTGGAGATGATTTTCTGAAGTCTTTTTGCTAATATCTTATTTAAGATTTTAGCATCAATATTCATTAAGGAAATTGGTCTATAATTTTCTTTCTCAGTTTTCGCTCTACCTGGTTTAGGTATCAGTACCATGTCTGTGTCATAAAAGGAGTTTGGTAGGACTTCTTCATCCCCTATTTTTTCCAATAATTTATATAACATTGGGGCTAATTGTTCTTTAAATGTTTGGTAGAATTCACATGTGAATCTATCTGGTCCTGGGGATTTTTTCCTGGGGAGCTGATTAATAGCTTGTTCTACTTCTTTTTCTGAAATGGGACTATTTAAGCAATTTATTTCCTCCTCTGTTAATCTCGGGAGCCTATATTTTTGGAGGAAGTCATCCATTTCACTTAAGTTATCAAATTTATTGGCATAAAGTTGGGCAAAGTAACTCCTTATTATTTCTCTAATTTCCTCTTCATTGGTGGAAAGACCCCCCTTTTCATTTGTAAGACTAACAATTTGATTTTCCTCTTTCTTTTTTCTGATCAGATTTACCAAAGGTTTATCTATTTTATTGACTTTTTCATAAAACCAACTCTTGGTTTTATTTATTAATTCAATAGTTTTTTTACTTTCAATATTATTGATTTCTCCTTTTAGTTTTTGTATTTCAAGTTTAGTATTTGGTTGGGGGTTTTTAATTTGGTCTTTTTCTAGCCTTTTAAGTTGCAAGCTCAATTCCTTAATCTTCTCTTTCTCTATTTTCTTCAAATAAGCCTCTAAAGATATAAAATTTCCCCTTATTACTGCTTTAGCTGCATCCCACAGATTTTGGTATGATGTCTCATCATTGTCATTATCTTGGGTGAAATTAATTGTTTCTATAATTTGCTGTTTCACCCAGTCATTCTTTAAGATGAGATTATTCAGTTTCCAATTACTTTTTGGTCTATTTATCCCTAACTTTTTACTGAATGTAGCTTTTATTGCATTGTGGTCTGAGAAGAAGGCATTTATTATTTCGGCCTTCCTACATTTAATTTTGAGATCTTTATGTCCTAATGTATGGTCAATTTTTGTATAGGATCCATGAACTGCTGAGAAGAAAGTATATTCCTTTCTATTGCCATTCAGTTTTCTCCAAAGGTCTATCATACCTAGTTTTTCTAATATACTATTTACTTTTTAAATTTCTTTCTTGTTTGTTTTGTGGTTTGATTTGTCTAAATCTGAGAGTGCAAGGTTGAGATCTCCCGCTATTATAGTTTTACTGTCTATTTCTTCTTGCAACTCTCTTAACTTTTCCTTTAGAAAGTTAGATGCTATACCACTTGGTGCATATATGTTTAGTATCGATATGGCTTCATTATTTATGCTACCTTTCAGCAGTATATAGTTTCCTTCCTTATCTCTTTTAATTAGATCAACTTCTGCTTTTGCTTGATCTGAGATAAGGATAGCTACCCCTGATTTTTTGGCTTTACCTGAAGCATAATAGATTCTGCTCCAACTTTTAACCTTTACTCTGTATGTATCTCCCTGCTTTAAGTGTGTTTCCTGCAAACAACATATTGTAGGATTCTGATTTTTGATCCAATCTGCTATCCATCTCCGTTTGATGGGATCGTTCATCCCATTCACATTTACAGTTAAAATACTAATTCTGTATTTCCTGCCATCATATTATCCCCAGATTATGCTTTTTCCCTTGACCCCCCTAATCCCCCTCCCCGATATTTAATTTACAGACCCCCCTTGTGATGCGCAACCCTCCTTTTTTTTTTAGTATCCCTCCCCCCTCCCTCCAAGTCCCTTCACTTATTCTCCTTTTCCTTTTCCCTTTTTCTCTCCGCCCTTTTAATGAGGTGAGAGAAAATTCTCTGAAAAACAAATATGTTAATTATTTACTCTTTGAGCCTCTCCTGATGAGAGTAAGATTCACACAATGATTCTCCCCCTCACTAAGTTCCCTCAGATATGGTGTATTTTCTATGCCTCTTCCTGGGATGTAGTTTCCCTCTTTTTATCTTTCCTTCCCCTTTTTCTGAAATGGCCTCCTTCCCTTTACTACACCCCCCTTTTTTTTCTTTTATATCAGTAAAATCAAATTATACCCACAACAGAGTTACAGCTCTCAAGGGTTCTGTGTACCTTTTTCTGTTTCTCTTCAGTCTTGTGGATGTAGATCAAGTTTTTTGTTTAAGTCTGGTTTTTTTCTTAGAAACATATAGAATTCCTCTATTTCATTGAATGACCATCTTCTTCCATGGAAAAAGATGCTAAACTTAGCTGGGTAGTTCATTCTTGGTTGCAGTCCTTGATCTTTTGCCTTACGGAATATCAGGTTCCAGGCCCTTCTGTCTTTTAATGTGGAGGCAGCCAGATCTTGAGTGACCCTTATTGTGGCACCTTGGTATTTAAATTGTTTTTTTCTAGCTGCTTGCAGGATTTTCTCCTTTGTGTGGTAATTCTTCAGCTTAGCCACTATATTCCGTGGTGTTCTTTTTTTAGGGTCTATTTCAGAAGGAGTTCGATGAATTCTTTCCACATCTACTTTCCCTTCTGTTTCTATTATCTCTGGACAGTTCTCTTTGATAATTTCCTGTAAAATAGAATCTAGGCTCTTTTTTTGGTCATAGTTTTCTGGAAGTCCAATAATCCACAGATTATCTCTCCTAGATCTATATTCCAGGTCTATAGATTTTCCCAGTAAGTATTTGACGTTGTTCTCCAGGTTCTCATTTTTTTTGGTTTTGTTTGACTGATTCTTGGGTTCTCTGTGAATCATTCATTTCTATTTGTTCCATCCTGAATTTTAAGGAGTTATTTTCTTCTTTCACAGTTTTTAGTTCTTTTTGTAAATTCCCAATTTCGTTTTTAAATGAATTATTTTGCTCTATTTAATTTTTTTCCATTTCCCTAATTTTTTTTTTGAGAATTATTTTCTTTTTCCAATTCAGAAATTCTATTTTCTTGAGACTTTTTTATCTTTTCCAATTCAGAAATCCTACTTTCCTGTGATTTTTTAACCTTTTCTAATTCATAAATTTTGTTTCCCTACATCTCCTGTGAATTCTTTATTTTTTCCAACTCCAATTTCAGGACGTTGTTATTCTCTATCATAGCTTCCCTTTCCTTTCCCCATTTTTCTTCAAACTCCCTTAACTTTTTAATAGTGTCTTCTAGGAGAGAGTTATGTGATTGGGGGCAGGAATCATTCCCCTTTAGGTTGTTATCTGCTGTCTCTCTGCTGTTAACTTCCTCGGGGTTGGATACCCGCTCTTTCTCTGTGTAGAAGGAATCTATGGTTTTTCTGGGCTTCTTACTCATACTTGAAAAATCTTTTGGGGTCTGTCCCTGGGGTAGGAAATTATTTATTTATTTCTTTACCAGCTTCCTCCCAGACAGGATGGATGCAGCGGTTCTTGGGCCTGAGCTAAGATAGAGCTCTGGGAGAGAGTTCCCCACCCCCTCCCTGGAAGTGCCTCAGAGGTGACTAGCACTGCTGTGCCTTGAGGGTGTTGTGTTCTAGCGGCTTCCCTGAGGTTTGAGATTGAACAGTAAAGACGGCACAAAGCCCAGCCTATGCGTCCAGGTGGGGCGTGGATGTCTGCAGCAGGTGATGTGAAAAGCCCCTGCGCTCAAGCTGGAAGTGTCTGCCAGAAACTGTGGCCCCTAGTTCATAGGTTCCGCTTCTCTGGGACTTCCTGGAGCTGAGTTCCACTCCCTTCAGCTGAGCTAGGCAGTGTGTGTTGCCTTGGGCCGTATCTGCCCACTTGTGAATCTCTTTAACTAGTCTCAGTTGGGAGCTAGAGGCCACACCCCCTGGTGCCGAGATCTGCTGAGTCACCCCCGGGACCTGGGAAAATCTAATCTATCTGAATTTTTAAGGTATTTTAGCTTTCTCTTCTGAACTGCTATATTATAAGCAGAGAAGAGCTAACAGCCTGTGCCAGATTCCTTTATCTCAGTGGCTTCTCTGATCCCAGAGCCCTTCCCAGCGCAATCGGCACAGTATGCTAGCACCCAGCCGTCTGTGCTGGCCTCTCTTCTTCCTCCCCTGGGGACTGACCTTTTCTGTTGAAATTCCGGATTTTCTTCAGCTGGTAAGTCGTGCTTCCAGTCCTTGTGGTATCTATCAGTCCAGAGATATTTCTGTGGCTATTTATCTAATTGATTGTGAGGGAGTAAGGACGTTCACAAAGTAGTGTGTTTCTTCTCCGCCATCTTGGCTCCGCCCCCTTGTTAATCATTTTCAAAGAACAATATTCCATTATTTTCATATACCACAACTTGTTCAGCCATTACCTAAGTGATGGGCATCCATTCCTTTTCCAATTCTTTTCTACCACAAGAAAAGCTGCTAAAAACAATTTTGCATGTAGGTACTTTTTCCTCTATTATTATTTCCTTGGTATATAGAACCAGTAAAGGCATTACTGGGTCAAAGTGTGCAAAGTTTGGACATAGTTCCAGATTGCTCTCCTGAATGGTTGGATCACTTCACAACTTCATCAACAATGCATTAGTGTTCCAGTTTTCCCACATCTCCTCCAACATTTATTATAATTTTTCCTATTAGCCAATCTGAGAAGGGTGAAGGAGTTCCTCAATTGTTTTAATATAAATTTCTCAAATCAATAGTAATTTAGAGAATTTTTTCCTATAACTTTTAGTGGCTTTAATTTTATCATGTGAAAATTATCTCTTTGTATCCTTTGATCATTTATCAGTTGGGAAATGACATGTATTCTTATAAATTTTACACCATTCTTTATATATTTTAGAAATGAGACCTTTATCAGAAATACTGGCTATAAGGGTTTGTTTTTTTTTTTTTTTTTGTTTGTTTGTTTTGTTTTGTTTTGTTTTGTTTTGTTTGTGCAAAACCTTTTTTAGTTTATTGTTATACAAGTTGTCTCTTTTGTCTTTAATAATGTTCTTCTTTGATCATAAATTCCTCTCTTCTACAAAGATGTGATAACTAAACTATCTCTTGTTCTCCTAATTTATTGATTTTATCCTCCTTAATGCCCAAATCATGTATCCACTTTGACCTTATTTTGGTGTAGAGTGTGAGATATAGATCTATGCTGAATTTCTGACATATTATTTTCTTTTCCCAGCAATTTTTGTCAAATAGTGAATTCTTATTCCAGAAGATGGAATTTAGGGTTTTTTTAAATACTACATTACTGGTAGGCATTGAGTATTGTGTCATGTGTATTCAATCTATTCCACTATTTCCCTTTTAATTTTCCCAGTATGTTTAGTATAATTTTAGGTTTAGTACTGCTAGCCAACATCCTTAATAATTTTTTTTTTCATTAACTCCCTTGATATTCTTGACCTTTTGTTCTTCCAGATGAATTTTGTTATCTTTTTTTAGTTCTATAAAATAATGTTTTGGCAATTTGATTGAAATGGCATAGAAGACGTAGAACAATTTAGGTGTAATTGTCATTGTTATTAAATTAGCTTGGCCAAGCTAAGAATATTTTTCCAATTGTTTAGATCTGATTTTATTTGTGTGAGAAGTGTTTTGCAATAATTCTTAGGTTTGTCTTAGCAGAAGACCCCCAAATATATATTGTATTATATTTTGTATCCAATAATTTTAAATGGAATTTCTCTTTTCATTTCTTCTTGGTGAGCTTTGTCAGTAATATATAGAATGCTGATGATTTGTGTGAGTTTATTTTATATCCTACATTTTTGCCAAAGCTGTTGAATTGTTTCCAGTAGGTTTTTGAATGGCTTTTTAGGATTATTTAGGTATATCATTATATCCCTCAAAGAATGATAGTTTTATTTCTTCATTGCCTATTCTAATTCCTTTATTTTTTTTTCTTTTCTTATTACTAAAGCCAACATTTCTAGTATAATGTTGAATAATAGTGATGATAATGTACATCCTTGTTTCACCCCTGATCTTGTTGAGAATGGCACCAGCTTCTCTCCATTACATATAATGTTTCCTATAAGTTTTAGATAGATACTGCTTTTTATTTTAAGGAAAGCTCTGTTTTTCATTATGCTCTCTAATATTTTAATAGGATTAGGTACTGTATTTGTCTAGTGTTTTTTCTGTATCTATTGAGATTATCATATTTATATTGGTTTTGCTATTGATATGATCTATTATGATTATAGTTTTCCTGAAACTGAACCAGCCCTACATTCCTGGTGTAAATCCCATTTGGTCATAACGTATTATTCTGCTGATAAGTTGTTATAATCTCTTTGCTAATATTTTATTTAAAATTTTTGTATAATATACATTAGGGACATTGGTATGAACTTTTCTTACTCTGTTTTGGCCCTTTCTGGTTTAAGTATCAATATCATATTTATGTCATAGAAGGAATTTGTTAGTACTCCTTTTTTACCTATTTTTCCAAATAGTTTACATGATACAGGGATTAATTTTTCTGAAATGTTTGGTAGAATTTACTTGTGAATCCATCAGCCCTTGGACAGTTTTTCTTGGGGAGTTCCTTAGTAACTTATTCAATTTTATTTTTTATGGAACTATTTAAATACTTTATTCTTCTTCTGTTAACCTGGGCAATTTATATTTTTTATATACTCATCCATTTTAGTTAGACTGTCTGACTTATTGCCATACAGTTGGGCAGAAAAGCTCCTAATTATTGGTTTAATTTCTTTTTCGTTGGTGGTAAGTTCACTCTATTCATTTTTGATGCTGGTGATTTGATTTTTTTTCCTCTATATTTTTATGTAGCTATTTAGAAATATAAAATTTCTTCTAAAAGCTTCTTTGTCTGCATCCCATAGGTTTTAGTATGTTGTCTCATTATTATCATTTTCTTGGATAAAATTATGTATTGTTCTTATGATTTATTGTTTGACATACTCATTCTTTAAAATTAGATTATTTAATTTCCACTTGGTTTATAGTCTACTTTCCATGGCCCTTTATTGAATATAATTTTTATTGCATTGTGGTTCAAAAGGGAAGTGTTTCTTATTTCTGCCTTTTTGCATTTGATTGTGAAGGTTTAATGCTCTAACATGGTCAGTTTTTGTGTAGGTGTCCTGTACAACTAAGAAAACGGTATATTCCTTTCTGTCCCTATTCAGTTTTCTCCAGAGGTCTATCATATCTAGTTTTCTAGAATTTTCTTAACTTCCTATTTTCTTTCTTGTTCATTTTGGATTAGATTTGTCTGATTCTAATGGGGGAAGTTGAGATCACCCACTAAAATAATTTTGCTATCTATTTCTTCCTCCTATAACTGGCTTGAAATTTTCTCTATTAATTTGTCTGTTCTATTACTTGTTGCATACAGAAACTACTTCCCTATTTACTGTACCTTTTATCATGATTACCTTCCCTCCTTATCATTTTTAATATTTTTACTTTTGCTTTATTTGATATCAGAATTTCTGCTCCTGTTTTTTATACTTCAGTTGAATTATAATAAATTCTGTTCCAGCCTTTTATCTTTATTCTGTATGTGTCTTTTTGTATCTCTCTGTGTTTCTAGTAAGCAACATATAGGATTCTATTTTTAATTCATTCTGCTATTTCTGTTTTATGGGCCAGTTCATCCCATTCGCATTAACTGTTATGACTACGAGTTTTGTATTTCCTTCCATCCTATTTTTTCCTCTGTATATACTTTTGTTCCCTCTTTCCACCTTGTCCTTAGTCATATTTTTTTTTACCAAACCCACCCACTACCTTATCTCTATCACCCTTCCCCTTCTCTTAGTAGTGTCTTTTAACCCATTCCATTATCTTTCATAAACCCTTTCCCCCTTCTCTTATCTGTTCCCTTAGAGCTTCTACCCTCTCTTCTATCTTGTCTCTACTTTTTTCTTTTCCTCTTTCTCTTCCTACTTCTTTATAAGGTTAGATAAATTTGTATACCCAACTGAATGATTAAGTTATTCCCTCTTAAAGCCAAAACTGATCAGATTAAGCTTCAGACAATGCTCATTCCCTTCCCTTCTTTCTCTAGATTATAATAAGTCTTTTGCACCTCTTCATGTGAGCTAATTGTCCAATTAAACCTTCCCTTTTCTGTTTTGCCAATAGGGACTTTATCCCACAACTTAATGTCTTTTTCTTTGATGTTCTCACATCAGAGCCCATTCATAACCACACCCCCAGTCTATGTGCTGTCATCCTTTAGCTGCCCCAGTGACAGATAATGTTTTCAAGAGATACAGATAACGTTTTCCAATCTAGGGATGTACACTGTTTAATCTTTCAATATATCTTTTCTCCTATTTACTTATTGTTATCTTGTACCTTGTATTTGTAGTTTAAAATTTCTGTTTAGTTCTGTTTTTTTTCCCCAATAGAAATGATCGAAAGCCTCTTACTTTATTGAAGCTCCATCTCCCCCTCTAAAAGATGATGTTGTGTCTCATTGGATAGTTAATTCTTGGTTGTAATCCCAGGTTTTTTTCCTTCCAGAATATGGTATTCCAGGCCCTTATATCCGTTATTTTACAATCTGCCAGATCCTGGGTAATCCTGATTGTTGCTCCTTGATCTTTGAATTGTTTTTGTCTGGAAGTTTACAGTATTTTTTCCCTTGAGATTATAGTTTTGGAGTTTTGCAACAATGTTCCTTGGGGTTTTCCTTATGAAATCTCTTTGCAGAGGTCATTGATGAATTGTTTCAATGAGTATTTTCCTCCTCTGTTTTTAGAATATTGGGGCAGTATTCCTTAATAATCTCTTTCAGAATGCTATCTAAGCTTTTTTTTTTTTTTTTTTTTTTTTTTTGGATCATGATCTTCAGGTAAGCCAATAATATTTAAATTGATTCTTCTAGATCTATTTTCAAGGTTGGGTATTTTGCCAATGAAGTATTTCACATTTTCTTTTATTTTTTCATTCTTTTTAGTTTGTTTGATTGATTCTTGCCATCTCACAAAATCATTAGCTTCCATTTGCCCTGTTCTAGTTATTAATGTGTGCTTTTCTTCAGTTTTCTTCTGTATCTCTTTTTTTCTATTGTTTAATTAGTTGTTTTCCTCAATTTCCCCCTTATTTTTCCAAACTGTTGACTCTTTTATGCACACTTCTCTTTTCTCATTTTTTTTTCTTCTACTTCTCTTATTTTCCTTTTGAAGTCTATGATTAAGTACTTTCAAGAGTCTGCTTTGGGCTTGAGATCAATTTATTTCACTCTTTAAGATTTCTTCTGTGGACATTCATTCTGAGTTTGTATTTTGGTATGCCCTGTTACCATAGTAGCTTTCTATAGTCAACTTTCTTTTCTATTTCTTGCTCATTTTCTTTGCTTTTTTTCCCTGGTATTTCCTTTTTTATATATACTTTTAAGGTAGAACTCTGCTCTGTGGTTAACATAGTGCTGTCCCAAGCTTCCTGAGCAGCTCTGAGCACGGGGAGATAGCTTTGCCTACTCTCTTCAGGAAATAGCGGGGGTTCCCAGAATTTGCCTAGTGAGTTAGTACTATGGCTTGCCCCACTGATTTGTTCCTCTACTGAGCTAAGACTGAGAGACTTAGTTGCTGATTTGCTGTGGGTAAGACCCTCTCACTGGTTTTCCCAGAATCTGTCTGACCTGGATTGAACATCCTTTTCAGTGACACTGACCTTTCTTGAAGTTTTTTTTTTTTCAGTCTATCTTGAACTTGAGAGTGGTTTCCTTCCATTGGACTCTGTCTAGAGCAGAGTTTCTCAAACTACAGCCCACGGGCCAGATGCACTGAGGACATTTATGCAGCCACAGGGTTATGGCAAATGGGCTGAGGGGCAGAGACAGTGTGAGTTTTTGTTTTTACTGTAGTCTGGCCCTCCTACAGTATGAGGGACAGTGAACTGGCCCCCTATTTGAAAAGTTTGAGGACTACTGGTCTAGAGGCTTGATTTCATGTACTTTTCTAAGAAAAATAGGAGAGATCAAGCAACTTCCTGACTTTTTTATGCCATCTTGGCTCCACCCCCCGAATATATTTTCAATCTTGTCATGTTCCCTTAGAAGATAATTTCAATATTTAAAATATCATTTTAAATATTTTATTCTACTTCTTTGTGGAAATGAGGGAGGAGTCCATGGGAATAGTACCTTCTATAGAATTCTTGGTTATAAGAGATTATTCTCTAGAAAGGGAAGAACAGAGATAGAGACAATCAAAGTTACTTAATATTTTGCCTTTTTCCCAAATTTTTAGTGTTAATCAGAAAGCAAAATAGTTTGTTATAGTGGGAAAAAAAACACCATGATTTGTTTTTGCCAACACATAGATTCAGTTTTCATATTTATTATGAACTATTTGACCTTGGACAAATAGCATAAATTTCCTCGTTTTCCAGAAGAATAAAATGAAGGGTTATGCTTTCGGCCTTTTAATGTCCCTTTCAGTTATAAAATTCAATGATTCTTTTAGTAGGCTATGTTATGAGCCACTTTTATTGATGTTAAAAGACAGATTTTTGCATTAAAACCTCCTGAAGCAAATGCAAATAGGATTGAGAGCAAAATTTAGACTTCTAAATTTTTAGAAAGTCTAATTTAAACTTGAAACATTGATGATTAATGTTTTTTTGTTTTGTTTTGTTTTTTGTTTTGTTTTGTTTTTGCCCATCTGGGTGGTGATTGTATGATATTCAGAAATTCCTAATTAAGTTTGCCATGGAGTCAATTCTGTCAGATTTCATAGCTGTTGGTGACCAATAATTTGTAATGAAAAATCATAAGTAAGAGTGGTGTCTTGCTTTTAAATCAAAAACATCCATCTGAAAAGATAAAAAAAACAGTAATATTTATTGCATGTTAAAATATGTCAAACCAAAACATGATCCTATTGAGAGATGCCATAGGTTTACTAGTTATTTTTATTATGTTAGAAGGTAAGTACAAATTTCAGTCCAAGTAAATAGGAAAATTGCTTTGAAAGGGATTTTTAAATATGTAAAAAGGGAAATATGCTTTATTACTCATAAACCTAGTAGTCTTTTTCTTTAAATTAAAATAGTCTTTTTAGCAAAATCATCCTTTTGGCCACAAACATGTTTTTGAAATTAGTTTGTTTTTTTTTAATGATAACACTTTGAATCCAATTATGAAAAAGAAAAAAAAAATAGCTTTTCGAAAATTGAACACAGGTCCAGTGAGATTTTTCTTAATTTCTTTATTATTTTTAAGGTGAAATGTTCAATTATTTTATGCCATAAATTTAATAAGAATTTATTTCTTGGGAATTTAAACATATGCAATAACTTTACCTTATGTTTTCCTGGGAAAAAATTAGGTGATGCTCAGAAAGTTCCTTGAAAATACTTAACTCAGATGCTTTCTACTCCCATTTGATCCTTGACCAATGTCTCACAGGAAGACAGCCATTCTTTTTGTCAAAGCAAGCTCATTTAGATCTACATGAGATCCTATTCTACCTCATTTTCTCCAGCAAAGTGCCCCCTTTATCATCCCACTTCTCACTTAATTGAAATCTTTTCATGTCTACTATTGCTTCCCTACTACCTACAAACATATGTTTTCTGTCCTCACAAGACTCTCACATAGTTCATTCACACCTATTAACTATTATTCCAAAACTTTCCTTCCTTTTGTGGGTAGACTCACTGAGAAAGCCATATACTCTCAGTGCCTAAAATTTCCCTTCACTGTCTTCATTACCATGCATAGTGTAGCTTCCAAACTTATCATTCAATTGAAATGAATTTTTTCCAAAGTTTTTATTCTAAAGTCACTTTTCATGATCCCATTTAGACTTTTCTTGACAAATTACTGAAATGGTTTGCCATTTCCTCCCCTGGTGCATTTTACAGATAAGGAAACTGAGGCAAACAGAGTTAAGTGACTTACCCAGGATCACATAGGTAGTGTCTGAGACCACATTTGAACTCAAAAAGATGAGTCTTTATGTTTCCAGGCTCAGAGTTTTATCTACTGCATTTTCCAAAATTAGCTACTAAAGTTTATGACTTTTCCATAGTATTCATAAAGTACTGCAAGAACTCTGCAGTCTCTGATACTGTTGATACCTCTCATTTTCTTAATATTCTTTTCTCCTTCTACCTGTCTGGTTGTTCCTTCTCAATATCACTTACTGGATCTTTACCCAAGCAAGTTACATGGCTATCCCAACTATTGGGGTTGCCTTCTCTTCTTCCTCTCTGCTATTTTGCTTAGTGATCTCATCACTTCCCATGGATTCGATTATCTTTATGTTGATGCTTCTCAGATCTAGTTATCCAGCCCTTTAGACTCCCATCTTCAACTGCCTATTGGATATCTCAAACTCAACATATGTAATAGTGAACTCATTATTTTCTCCAATCTTAAGTCTTCTCCTTTTTCTAACTTTCCTCTTACTTTAGAGGGTAATATCATGTTCCCAGTAATTGAATCTCACAATCCAAATGCTTTTCTTTCCCCTCCATGGCAACCTTGTTACTCTCTCTATTTAATAAACTTCAGTTGTTCTCTATAACATTGAGCATCAAATATGAAACCCTCCATTTGGCATTTAAAGCCCTTCATAATTTGACTGACTTTTATTTTGAAAAATAAAATATCAGATATCTACTTTTTTACACAGAGGATACTGAATATAACAACATGTTCTTAATGCTTTTAGGTAATTATTAACAACAATGATTTTCGTTGTATATAAATCCAATGATATGTTCTGAGATTGTGAGAAAAATAGAACTCTTGGGCCATTATGTAAATGGTCTAGACTAATGTGATCTTAGTTCTGTTTACTTTTCATGTTTTTTTTCCATCTTCTCCACTATTATTAGCTGTATTTTCTTATTATTTCCTCTGCTGTAAACAAAATGTTGTGATCTGGAAAATTATATTGCTGAGCCTGTTAGAATTATATTTAAAATAGATAAATTTTACATATGAGTTTAAGGTACTTTCTTTTTAATGAAATACATTCAAATAGATACATACAATAGTATGTATCATAAAATATGCACATGTGTATGTACATACACACACAAATTATAGGAGAAAGGAATGAATATATTTTATAACTCTTTACATGAAATAAAATGGATTATTATAGAAAACTGAAAATGTTTTTGAACAAGCAAAAGCAACAAAAGTTAGAAATAAAATAAATGAGGGAAATATTTATAGTTCCTCTTATAAAAGATAGAAATTGACATAAATATACCAGCAACCATTCATAAAATGCACAAAAAGTGAAATGATATGATGAAAAGATAGTTTTTAAGTGAAGCAATCTGAACTTTTTGGGGAAAATGTTCCTAATTAATAATAACAAGAAAAAAAGAAAATTAAAAAAAATATCTCTGTGGTTCTAGTTCATGCTTATCAGATTTCCAGTGACAAAAAATAAAAATGAAAATTGTTAGAGGGGTTGTATGCCATATTAATTGAGCTATCATTGTCTAATCATTTTAGAAAACAATTTGAGATTATGTCCCATTACATTATTAAGCTGTCCACATCCTATGACTCAGAGAAAAAACAAATAAGATAAAGAGGGAAAAGACTTATATGTACAAGCATATTTTAGCAGCTAAATTATAGTGTATGAATATATTGGATTGTTATTGCACTCTAAGCAATAATGAAAAGAATGGATTCAGAGGAAACTAGGAAGACTTGTATCAACTGATGATAATGATGTGACATGAACCAGGAGAATTATTTATCCACTGTCCACAACATTATAAAGGAATATAACTTTGAAGGTTCAAGAACTCTGCTAATGCAATGACCAGTTATTGCTTAGAAGAGATAAAAATGTCTTCCTCCTCTTGATGGAAGGATGATGTACAGTAGGTGTAAAATTGTATTATTCATTTTAGACATGACCATTAAGTCACAGATTTGCTTTGTTTGATTGTGATTTTGTATAGGACAGTTGTGATGGTTAATTTGGGAAAGAGTAGAAGATGAAACATAGAAGACTAATGATAGCAATTTAAAATAGAAGACACACAAGGAATATTTAAAATAAAAAAAGAAGAGATCAGAAGGAAATTCAGAAAGGGACACAGGCAAGAAGGGTAATTTAAATTCATTTTAGGTTTTATTTTTAAAAAGTTAAAGCTGGAATGAAAAGGACCCACATATGTAAAAATGTTTGTAGCAGCTGTTTTTGTTGTAACAAAGAATTGGAAAATAAGTAGATGCCCATCAATTGGGGATTGGCTGAATAAGCTGTATTATAGGAAGATAATAGGATATTATTGTTCTATAAAAATGATGAATAAGCTACTTTTAGAAAGCCTGAAAAGATTTTCATGAACTGATACTGAATGAAAAAAGCAACACAGGGAATACATTGTCCATAGTAATAGCAAATTTGTGAGATGATCAACTAGGAAAGACTTGATTCTTCTCATTGGTTCGTTCATTCAGTGAATGAAAACAATCTCAATAGATTATGGATAGAAAATGCCTTCTGAATCCAGAAAAAGAACTATGGAGATTGAATGTAAATCAGCACATATCATGTACACTTCTTTTTTCTGTTTTTTTTTTTCTTTCTCTTGTTTTTCACTTTTGTTCTTGTTTTTCTTTCCCAACATGACTTATAAAGCAATGTGTATTAAAATAAATAAATTAAAAATAATAAGTAAAAAAATTAAAGCTACCTGTAATTGAGTCACAATTTCAGATGCAAATCCCATTTCCTGATATTCTTCATATATTTAGGCCTTTGTTGTTGATTTTCTAGTTAATAAAATATTGAGAATAAAGCACATGCACTGCCTTGTGATATTTATTTTGGAAAATGAGTGGATTAATTTGATTTCTTTTTAGTTTTTATCTCTGTTCCATCAATTCAAGGTTGTCTGATAAGTGATTTCTAGAAAACCAAATTTCAATGTAATCTTCTAATTAAATATTTTGAGAAAAGAAACGTGTCATAGAAATGTGTTGTGATTTCTTTTTTCCTTTTCATGTAAGTCAAAATTTTCCTAAGCTACGTTTTCTGAAATCAAATCTCTAGGCACACACACACACACACACACACACACACACACACACACACACACACAACCAGGAATGTTTGTACTGATTAAATGCAAATAGCTTTGTGTGTATTTTTTCCTATGCTAAAATTGTCCCCTTGTTAAAACAAAATAAAACAAACTAATAAAGAAAAAAAATAAACAACAAAAACCAAAAACACATTACTTCTTAAGCCAATTTATAGTGAAAAAGTAAGAGTAATGCTGCACAATTGGGGGACTTTTGTTTAGCTTTAGAACTTATAATTATTTCTTTGGGGTGACCTCAGCTCTAGGTGTCTTAACAGGACAAGATGAAGCATGTGAAAAATATCCAGGGGGTGCTTCTTAAATGCTATGGCTTAGGATGGATTATACATTTGACTTTTATTTTAGCTAATCCAGTTAAGGAGTAACTTAATTAAGGGAAGAACATTTGCCAACAATTTTCTCCTGCTTGAAAAATATTACATTAGTTCCTTCATATGTTAGTACCTCTTGGAGTAAAAACAGAAAAAAAAATGGTGCTAAAATTGTAAAATTCAAAAGATTCTTACAAAGAAATTATTCCTTCTCATCTTATGGGTTTACTTTCAGAACTTAAAATGTAAAATGTAAATTTAAACTGCTTTGGCTTAAGCATCTTAAAATTTTATAATATGTCAGTCTCATACTATGATATTAAACTGGAAAATTCTCTTGTATTCAGGTAGAGGAAGACATTTTTTTTTACCTATTGCTGACATATTAGCATATACTATAAAACCAATTTCTGGAGGCTGACATTATATGAACACTTTTTCAGGGAAATCATTCAGGAAATGATTATGATTTCTGAGCATTTTGAAATCACCATGAAATATTTTGATATTTTAAAATTAGTTTAATTTTCTCTTTCACTACAAGGTACTTATATATTTATTTGTTACTCAATACATCTAAAATAAAGTCCATAAATTTCCCATCTGTAGCCTCAGAAAATCTCAGGTATATTTTGAACATGATATTGTTATATGTAAAATAATTTGAGTTCTTCAGAAGGAAGAGTAAAACATTAAGGTGGCATTATTGTATTTTTCTATGTTACAGCATAGAATTATAATCTATGGGTGTTTCTTTTCATTTTTTATACTTAGAGAAGAGACACAATATTGCTCAAATTCCTAGTCAAACTTACACCAATGTATATGATATTTAAAATGACAAATACCCCCAAGGCTCTATGATTTTTACTTGCTTCTGTGTGTTTAAAGTTCATAGTCAAATACATTTTTGAACAAATAATAAAACACATTTCCCATCTATGTATGAGAAATGCAAATTATTATTGGTCAGTTGCTGAAAGGTCTTGTCTCTATTTCATGTATCTTGTTTGCAAATTTGCTTTTCATGTATTCTAAGTATCTATAATTCACTTCATTTGCTTGTTTTTTTTGTTTTTTTAAAGCTATTCCAAATGTTTAGTTTAACTGTTGATGAAATATCTCACTGAGCTCTTCTTTAATAAAGACAGTAGTTAATTTTCAGACATACATCCATCCAAACACCTTCACACAGACACACACACACACAGACACACACACACACACACAAACATACCCACACATATAATCAATGAATCCAAATTCTTATGAGTTAAATAAGATGAATTTTACTCCTTTGCTTTTACTTTTTATGCTACACAAACCCAAGTGGTGATAATTTAGAATAGAGAAAAGGAGCATTAGGGAAGAACTAGGAAGCATTATTTATACACCAAGTCTATTCTACTTTGGAAGCCTTTCTTTTTTCAATTATATTGAAGTTTTTTATTTTTTTTGTTTGAACTAGATATTTATTACAAATATAAGATCATGAAGTGGAGAGAGGAGAGAGTAAGCAAAGGGGATAAATAGATTTATGTATTAAAAAGAAATAATAATTAAATATAGTGAAAATTATTGTTAATTTTACTTAATTGACTTCCTCCTTGCTATGTCCAAGGTATGAGATGACATGGCATAACGTATAGAGGACCAGACTTGGAGTTTCGTTCCAATAAAGAAGATATAATTAAATTATAATTTGTTTATAATTTATAATTAAAGAAAGTGGATAATAAATTTAAAAAGAAATCTAATTCTGGTGAGGGTGGAGGTAGTGGAGGTAGTAAAAGTGAAACTTTAGGGAGCTTTGTTATTTGTTGGTGGCAAATTTACTGACAGCTCTAATAGGATCAAGCTTCCTGAGGAAATGGGAACAGTGGGTACAAGAAGAGAAATTAACCATCATGAGAAGTCCATTTTCTTAGCATAGATTGAAGCAAAGAAGAAAAAATGGGGACTGATGTTTGTCCTTTATAGGTATAAAAGTTTAGAGAATAATGAGCTCACGAGATTTTTTATTTTCTTGATTAGGTAGGAGATGAAATCTGCTACTAAGAGGGAGTGGAGGATGAGTGGTTTAGATTTGTTGAACCAGGCCATCAATCAAGAAACATGGTATGAACTTACTGTGTGTCAGACACTGCTAACTTCTGAGGATACAAATATGGAAAAGAAAGTCAGTCTCTATCCTCAAGTAGTTTACAAGCTAATGAGAATACAACACACAAATGAAAGCTGAAAAGTAGAGTTTTGAGGACAATGTAAATGAGATCTAAAGGTCCTGGGGAAATCAAAGAAATTCAAAAGCGGTGCATCTACATGGGAAATGAGAAATACTGTTGAGGAGAAGGCAAGTGGTTTAGCATAACTTTTGAGGGAGTTTTATAGAAAATCAGTCAAGGAAAAAAATTGAAGAGTTCTACAACTCAGTAGAGGTCCATATTAGATTTAACAACATAAATTCATAGTGATCTCATTCAGGATGTATGTATTCATTCAGAATGCTCAGCAGTTTTTTTTAGAGGAGTAGCAAAGGCAATATTAGGGTTATAACAGGGTTTAGATTTGTGATAGCACTAACAGGACAAGGGGGGAAAAGAATTTGTTGGTAAAGGACAATGTCAATTTGAAATGGTTGAGACTATGCAATCAACAATTTGAAGGAAAGAGAATTATTTCTATTTTAGATAATAGAAAGGAGGGGAAAATCATGATAAGGATGAATAATAAATTTAAATCAAAATTGAGATGTGGAAAAAAATTGGAGGATTACAGTCAAAGAGAATTTCGCATCATGGCTATCAGTTGAGGGTGCTAGAGAGGTCAAGGATATGAATCTTCTGAAAAGCAACTGAACTGTAGTGAAGGTGCAGATAATAGAAGCTGCTGCTGCTTCTAAGTTAGAAAGCCCCAGCTTCTGAGGTAACATTAACATATATTTTAAAAATCTCCATTTATGAGGGTTACGTTTGAGATAGAGAAGAAAACTGTGATTCAGTCTCTATAGAAAGAAAATAATTTCTTAAAAAAAGAAGTCATAGGAAAGAATGAAGTATAGAGAAACGTAATCAAGATCTGGATAATGTGAAACAGAAGTGTAGACACTTAATTGAAAAAAAATATCTACTTTATAAAAAAGGGGGGGAATAGTTAAATCAAATTTGGCTTAGATTAACAATAAAATTCATTATTATCTTCACCATTTTAGTGTGTGTTATACCTCCACACCATTCTATGTACTTTCATGAGTTGTGATTTTAGTTTTCATCACCTTTTCATCAACTTTCAGAAGGTACTGAGCCTCTCATTTTCAAAGTAAACAATTTTCCAAACATAGTACTGGGAATCCAGTTGAGGCTTTGCAAACCCATCTGAAGGATTCATAGTGTCAAAATTATTTTTACAATAATACTCCTATGGTCTAATTTCTACCATGGTGAATATTGACCCACAAAAGCAAAAATTCTTTGTGTGCAGGATGGGTCTTGAGTAATATACAAATGGGTATACTGTCATGATATTAAAAAGATTCAGAAGTACTGATCTAGGCAGTTGCTTGACCAATTTTTAAAGATTTCTACCTTGTATAAAACCTACCAAAATTTGTGCTTAAATAGCAAAGAATTTAAGAACCCAAGTTCTTCATTTATGTGAGTAGAACTGTATTGAAGGCATTGAAAACAACTTGTCAAATGAATTAAAGATGATTTTATTTAATTTTTTCTTTTCTGCTAGGTGTCATGAAACTCAAAACTCATATAGCATAAAGTATTACTTGCTTCAAATAGGAATTATGCTAATTTTATTTAATTGTACAAAATATTGTATATTTTAGAATTCTTATTCAGTGTTAAAGTTTAGACAAAAGTGTTGCTTTATTGACTTATTTAACCAAATCCTAATCAAGGTAGAAATAGCATCTCAATTTATAAATTACAAAATTAAGGGAAATCAAAGGGAATCATGAAGAAATTCATTTGAAGATTATTTTGAAATCAATAATTGCATAGCACTATGGCAACATGATATAATAGATGCATAGCAGGCTTTACAGCCTGGAAAACATAGATTTAAAATCTCTCTTTGACTTGCTGTAAAACCAGGGAAAACCACTTAACTTCTCAATGCCCCAGGTGATTTTCAATAAACCAATTCACAATTATGATTAAACATTTAACATGTGTCAACTACTGTGATAGTTTCCGGAGATATAAAGACAAAAGCATGACAGTCCTTGCTCTAAAAGAACTTAAAATATTCTGGACACAACATGCTTACATAAAAAGAAATAACATGTGTATATGTACTCATACACATATGAAATAATTAGAAAATGACAGAGGTCACCTGGCAACTGGTAGGAATCTGCAAAGGCTTCTCAAAGAAACCAATTATTAATCTGAACTTTGAAAGGAAGTAGGGATTCCAAGAAGAGGGAGAATGTTCCAGTATAGGGAATACATTTTCATAGGCTCTGAGATGGGGAATACAGTGTTAGGTATAAGGAAGAATTAGTAGATCACTTTGGTTGGATCAGAAGTGTCAAGATGTAAATGTAATTAGAAATTTATTTCTCTTTATTTAGTTATTTATTTTGCTGAGGCAACTGGGGTTAAGTGACCTGCCCAGGTTCCCATAGCTAGGAAGGGTTAAGTGTTTGAAGCCAGATTTGAAGTCAGATCCTCCTGACTTCAGGGCTGGTGCTCTATCCACTGCACCACTTAGCTGCCCCTAGAAGTTTAATTTTACCACAATAAATACAAATATATGGCATAAATAATATTCATTTGTGTTTTATTATTCTAAGTAAATGGACAATTTTTATTTAGGTTTGACACCACTAGGCACTGTATGTCAGAACATGGTCAGATATTGAAGACACCAAGATCTTCTACTGTATTCTGAGTCATGGCTGTCACCTTGACTTTTGTCTTTTTATTGGCCTTTGATAAATCTGGAAGAGAGAGACAGACTGACAATTTTGTGCAATTTTGCCTTTCTCAAATCCAATTCTCATGCCAGTTAAGACATCACTCTATGATGTCATTGGTCCTCTTTGAAAATGAAGGAAGCATAATAATATCACTAAGCTAGAGTATCCTTTTGTGATCCATCCAGAAAGATAGCATGGATTTGCATCTTGAAGGGATTTAAATGCCAAACAGAAGAAATTGCATTTCACCAGAGTTATATAGGCAGCCACTCTCATTTTGGAGCAGTGGTGTGATAAAATCAAACTTGTGCTTTAAAAATAACACTTTTGTGGCTGTGTGAAAGATGCAGGGGATATAAGAAGAGACTGGTTATACATAGACCAGCTGGAATAATGGAGACCCTCAACCAAGTGGTATGGTAAAAATGGAGAAAAAGGTAGTGAAGTTAAAAAAAAAGGAAAAAAAAAACTTGACAAGAAAAAATTGATAAGACACAGAACCTGAATAGATGTGGGTAAGAGGCAAGTGAGCAAGATGATTTTGAACCTTGGTGGCTAGAAGAATGCTAGAAGAACTCAAACAGAAATAGGAAAGTTGTGAGACAAGTTTGGTTCAGATAAGAACTAAGGTTCCAGTCTGTAGAAGGTGAGTTAGAGAGTTTCCATAGCACTACTTTGCTTCCTGAATGAAATGATAAGTCTAGAAAATTCCCTTTCCCCCCCCAACTCCTGTCCCTATCTCCCTCCTGCCCCGCCCCTGCCAAATTATTCTTCTGTCCAATTATGCACTAAATTTTTTCAAGCATAGCCACAGCAATTGAAGCAACTGCGACTTTCTATGTATGGTTAACTTGTGCTCTGAAATAATTGCTTCTGTTATATCATGAGCAATCATTGATTAGAGCAAATATACAGTGATAAGTATGTGAATTTATGGAAAGTAATTTCCATCATTAAAAGCAGAACTTATTCTAAATACAGTGTGACTGTTCTCATAGAAACATTTAAAGCTATTTAAGCCCAAAGAAGAGGATGATGTAAACCTATAGTAATCTTTTCTCCCAAGTGACAACATTTGATTGACAATGTGGTCTAACAAAGTTAGCTTTGTCAGAAACATCAGGTTTGAAAAGTGTGAGCACTGCTCTGTAGTTGGAATGTTATGATTGACTTGACTGAAGGTTAAGGTCAGAATAGTTCCATGGGACTGATTTTTGTTTGTTTGTTTCTTTACCAAATGTGTGGGGATGACTGAGTTATATTTATAATTCAACTCTGATTTCACTGTTGGTATACGAAATAGTTTAAAATCTAGTCACTAGCTTCTCAAACTATCTACATATATGTGTTACACACATACACACTCTTGCATAAATAAGTATTAGACTATATTTGTGATCACATCTGGGTATACTTTCTTTATCTCTGCTGTAAAAATCAGTATGCTATAAAAGTTGTGAATGGCCTCTGTAGTCATTACAGTGCTGGTACAGAGGCAAAGGTTATGTGGTTTAAATTGATAAGCTTACATCGTGTCTAGACTACATGTTCTAGTGTTTGTGGAGAAACCTAATTTTAACCCTTTTTTTACATGTAAGTATTTTCAATGCAAGAAGGAGATTCATCCTCTGAACTTGTCACCAGATATGACAATTTTCCTTCTCTATAGGGATTCCAGTGGTGGTTATGAGTTTTTTTTGTGTTTTTTTTTTTTTTTTAAGGCCAGACTTTAATAGCAACAAAAAATAAAAATGATAAAAACAAAACAAAACAAAACAAACAAAAATGACCAGAGAATAGGGAATTTTCTTAAATCTTCTTTCAGTGTCTTCATCTTCCCCATCCCATATCTTCCCCCCCTACACACACACACACACACACACACACACACACACACACACACAAATGACAAAGAAATAATTTGTATTTTAATACAGATTCATTTTAATACGGATCTCATTACAGATGTCCACTCTATTCCTTGCAACTTTGAGAAATGAATGTCACAACTTTTCTGACCCTCAGGTTTTTTATCCTTACAATGAAAACTAACCTTCTAGATCTTTACTTGACTGCTCTCCTAATGCATACTCTTTCCTTATTTTAGGTTTTATCTCACTGTGCTCTCTTGGTTTTCTGCCTACCCGTTTAACTATTTCGTGGCTGTTTTTCAGTACTGTTCAACTCTTTTTTTTTTTTTTTAATTTGGGGGTGTCTTAAGAAAGATATATTAGACTGGTATGCCATTTCCTGTCTGATTGCTCCTTCTCAAATGTCCTTTGTTGGATCATCATCCATATTATACTTCTCACTGTGTATTTATCCCATAGGTTCTGCCTTAAACACCACTTTTCTTCTTTTTACATTCTGTCACATGATGCCCTCACTAGTTCCCATGGAGTTATCACCTCTATAGAGATAACTTCCTAATTTTTATCTTCAGCCCTAATTTCCTAGTTCTTCATCACTAGATGCTTGCTACAGATTTTGAGCTGAATCTATTATGAACATCTCAGACTCAATATTTCTAAATGAGAATTCATTATGTCCTCTTACTCTTCCCCCCAAAAGAAACCTTCCTATTTTCATTGAGGGTCGATCTTTAACTCCATACAGAGTGCAAAAGTGCTTTTCTTAATGCTCAAGTCTGATTTTTGCCTACTTCATTAAGTCCAGGGTTTCTCTGTCAAAAAAAAAATCTCCTTTATAAAGCTCTTTATATGTTTTTCTCAACTTGCCTTTCCATCACTTTAAAACACCATTCTCTTATCAATAGAGTTTGAACAAACTGTCCTTTTTGCTTTTATCTAGGACCGCCAATTTCCCATCTCCATTCCTTTGGCTGGCTTTATCCCATACCTTGCATGCATTTCTTTTCCCCCCTCAAGTCTCAGCTCATATTCCATCTTCTGCAAGAAACCTTCCTCCCCCTACCTGCCTCTGACTTTCCCTCTCCCTATCATCCTGTATATCTTTTTCATTTATAGCTTATGTAAACAATACGTAAACATGTAATCTCACCTGCTAGAATCTAAGCTCCTTGAAATCAGGGACAGTTTCACTTTTGTCTCTATATCCCCAACTTTATGATAGTGCCTGGTATGCTTTAGGTCTTTAATAATAGTTAACATTTCTATAAGGCCTTAAGGTTTGATGTTATTTCTTTTGAGGTAAAAATAACACTATACTGAGTATTGTTTTAATCAGACATGATCATTGATTTAAAATTGGAGGGAAGAATAGAAGTCTGCTACCATACATTCTTCCTAGCTCCCCCACCTGTATCATCCACCTTTAATAAATGAGGAAAATAAAGTCCAGGATGATAAACCCTTGAACAGGTCCCCTGATTCTAAGTCCAGCATTCTCTTTTTTTCATGATACATCATGTTGCTTTCCCCTTTGTAATAGAGTTCTCATTCCCACGTCTATTGATAATCCCACCATCCCCTGCTTCAGAAAACACTAGGGATCAATGTTGATAGGTATCTAGAAGCTAGATGGCATAGTAGTGCAGTGCTGAGCCAGGAGCCAGGAGAACAGATTAAAAGCTGTGTGGCTTTGAGAAGTCATTTAATTCATTTGCCTCAATTTCCTCAACTATGAAAAGTACATAATACTAGTACCCTACTTCCCATGGTTGGTATGCCCATCAAATCAAGTACTTGTAAAGTGCTAAGCACTGTTCTGGGAATCTAGTAGTTAATATATAAATGGTAACTATTTTATTTATTTGTTCATTCATTCATTTGTTCATTCATTTATCTGTTTATTTTTTTCTATGAAGCTTCTTCCTCAAAGCCTTCTTACTTTTTTTCCTTGTAGGACTTCGTTGCTATTTCTGACTTGCAGTAGCTAGCATTTTTACCACACTTGAAAGGTTTACCATATATTTTCAATACATTGTTTCATTTGAGTCTAACAACAATTCTGTATTGTTGATGCTATTAAAATTTCCATTTTACAGACAATCAAATTGAAGCTTCAGAGAGTAAATGCTTTTCCCAGGATCATACAACTAGTATGTGTGCAAGTAGAATTAAAACTCAGCTCTTTCTGACTCTAGTCCCAGTGCTCTATGTACTGGTATACCTACTGTCTTTACATTAGATTAATTACCTTGGATGCTTATGGTTACCATGCAGCAGAAAAAAGGGATGGGAGAGTGAGATTCCATGAACTAGTGAGTTTCATACCTTTGCAATTGATTGAGGAGCTGTCATAGAAGTGAAATGAGATAAAAAGAAGGTAGGAGGCAATAAAAGGCAAGTGTGATCCATCTATTTGAGTTTCTTCTGCATTCCCCAAACCCTGTTAAAGTTCTGAAGGCTCTTATTTTTTCCCAAAACATGAATGGTAAGAGTCTTTACCTAACCAGTCAGTTAATAAGTATCTATTTAGCACCTATTATGTATCAGGGACTGTGCTAAGCACTAGGGATACAAACAAAGGTGAAAGACAGTTCCTGATCTCAAGCAACTCACAGTCTAAAGAGAAAGACAACATGAAAGCTGAGAAGAAGAGTCATCTAGTGGTACAGTGGAAAGAATACTAGTCAGGGGGAGCTGAGTTCAAATCCAGCCTCAGACACTTATTAGCTGTGTGATCATTTATCCATGATTGCCTAAGGAGATAGAGGGAAAAGCTTTGAACAAGATATTGACAGGATAAATTAGAATCAACTGAAAAAGGAAGCTCACTAGAATTATAGTTCAGATTTTAGTTGGGATTTAAAGGAAGTCAGAAGAAGAACATTCCAAGCATGAGGGACAGCCAATGAAAATTTCCTGATTCAGATATGGAGTATCTTGGCCTGTATCATTATATAACAGAGTATGTGGAGTGAGGGAAGTAAGGCAGAAGAAGTCTTGAAGGGTCGGGGGAAAAGAGACTAGGTTATGAAGAACTTTAATGGCAAAGAGAGAATTTCATATTTGATCCAGAAAGTAATAGGAAGATATTAGAGTTTACTGAGTTGGAGTTGACATGGTTGGAACTAAGCTTTTGGAATATTAGAGGAGATAGCCTAAATGAGAGTAATGCTTAGATTGAGAACCTGGGGCATTTGGGAGGATAAATGTACCCTCAACAGTAATAAGAAAGTTTGGAAGGGGGGAATCTTGCAGCAAACATAATGAATGGACATGTTTTGGACATGTTTCAGAAAGATTTCAATAGGAAATCCAGTTTGAGATGTCCAAAAAAACAGTTGAATATGCAAAAACATTAGCTTAATTTATAGCCATCTAACAGTCTGGATTCAAGCTGATAAACAAGTAACCTTAAACTAGGCCCAGGGAATACCGCTGCAGGGAGCTTCTCTTCTGGCCAGAACTCTGAGGATATTTTCTTCCCAAGTTGATTCTTTTGTAAAGACAAAATAGGCCATCAATTCTTACCTAGTCTTTAATGATTGACCAGGCACTGCCTCAGATATACTGAAACTTGGGAAAGACCTTAGCTTAACCAAGGACCAATGTCTTCTACGGTATCCACTGCAACTGTCAATTGTCTTGATCTATGTCTTGCCACTGGATTCTAGTCACTCTGGAGGAATGACAGGGGGTGGGGGAGAGGTTGATGACTTTGCACCATTCTGCCTCACTTAAATCCTATTCACTTGCAAATCAAGATATCATTCTTCCCATGTCATTGGTCCTCTTCAAGAATGAAAAATGAACAATTGCTTTATGGAGAAGGGACCTGACTTTGGACTGTGCTAAGATTGTTATGGACCTGGCACATTGAAACAAGCAGAGCAACATGGTGGAGAATTATAGATTAGGATTACAGGAACTGGAAAAAAAAAGAAAGGTATAGAATAGTAGGCCATATTTTACACAGATGTAAGATTCACAAAATGCTTTCCTTATAAACAATCCCTTGAGGTAACTGGTAAAATTAGTGTTATGTCCATTTTACAAATGAGAAAACTGAGCTCACAGGAATTAAGTGATTGTTCCCAAGGTCATATCATTTGTAAGTGTTGATTATAAGTCTTCTTGACTCCAAGCCCAGAAGTATTTCACATATAGTTGATCATTGTCATTTATAAAGACTATCAGATATAGGAAAAAGCTGACAAAACATTTCTTTTTCAATGTGAATTATTTCTCTTGTATCCCCTGAGTGAGGATATATTAGCACCTAATCAGGAATCAGGAACTCGGTTCAGGTTGTGCCTTGCACACTAAGCAATTGTGAGTCTTTGAGCTAGTCATTTAATTTATGTTTGCCTCAATTTCCTCAACAAGGAAATGAGAATAGTAATAGCAATTACCTCCTAGAATTGTCATGAGGATCAAATGAAATATTCTTTTTAAAAGTGCTATAAAAATACTAGGTTCTATAGCTATTACAATTATTGTTATTTTTCAACTTAGAGGAGTATTCTAGCATAGAGTCATCAGAAGTGTTGAATTAAAGGGCCATATCCAGTAAAGATGCTCACTCCTACAAACATGATTTCATAAGATGATAGTTTTAGAGATAAAAAATGTCTTAAAAAGTCACATAGTTCAATGTCCTCTCTAAATCCCTGAGAGGATAAACTTACCCAAGGCTAACAGAACTTGCTCAACTAGCAGAGATGAGATGAGACTGAAATCCAGGTCATGATATTACAGTCAGTATTTTTTTTTTCGGTGTAATTCACTTTCCTTATTAGAGGAAACTGTTTTTCTTTAAGTATATCATTATTTTAAAATGCAATAACTTTTGTAGTATTGTTTTGTTATATCTCACAGTACTTTTTATTTTTTAAAGATATCTCATTTGAGGGGAAATGACCTATATTCCAATTATTAAGTGCTTAAATTTTGGAAGAATATTTATTTAGATATATGCTTTATTTTTAAATATATTTCTTTTATAATCACATTGCACAGAACTTATAATGCTGTGTCAAATATGGAAAGGCTAGACAAATTATGGTGCATGAATGCAACAGAATATTATAGAACTCTAACAACCATGAACATGAAGAATTCAGAGAATCCTAAGAAGATTTATTCAAATTTGAATAGAATGAAATAAACAGAAACAGGAAAATAATATATACAAAGATATAGTGATTCAAATATGAAAGGGAAAAAAGTAAAAATAAAACTATATATTTATAATGGCCAAACTTGTCCCTGAAAAAATGAAAAAAAATCTTCTTATTTATGAAGGATGATGTATGGAACATTACATACTATCAGAATTGGTTGATGCATTTGGCTAGTATTTTTAAACTGCTTTTTTTACATTGTCTTTTCATATTATACATTATATCAATATTGATACTGGGATTAGGGAGGGAATATATTTGAGAATGAATGTGATATAAAACAAAATTTTAAAAATAATGAAAATTATGACAAAGTTATTTGTACTTTTTCAGGTGTGCAAATTAGAATTTTCTTATTTTTAAAGTGTAGCATATGTAGATTTTTAAATAATTTTCCACTTTGTTTTTTCAACTCCTTTAGGTCCATGGGGGAGATGTACAGGTAATTGTGGACCAGATGGTATTCAGACCCGAGGCGTGTGGTGCTTTCATCTAGAAGGTTGGACAAGTCTTCTGTCAAACTGTGAAGAGACTGATAAACCTGAAAAGGAGAGAAGCTGTTTTAGAGTATGTGACTGGCATGGTGAACTCTTTGAGTGGGAGGTATCAGAGTGGCAGATCTGTGTTCTGGCTCCAGTTCATGGTGAAGTCAAACCCAGGACTTCTGAGTGTGTGACAGCCCAGCACGGACTCCAGCATCGGACAGTACATTGTATTCAAAAACTGAATCGAACTGTGGTTATCAGTGAAATATGTGAATATTTTGCACCTCAGCCACCCACAGAACAAGCATGCCTCATTCCTTGTCCCCGGGATTGTGTTGTATCTGAGTTCTCACCGTGGTCTGTTTGCAGCAAGAGGTGTGGGAAGAAACTGCAACACAGAACTAGATCAGTCATTTCTCCCCCACTCTATGGAGGTGTGATGTGCCCAAATCTCACGGAATCAAGGGCTTGTGACTCTCATATCTCCTGTCCACTTGGGGAAGAGGAATATATATTTAGTCTTAAAGTTGGACCTTGGAGTAAATGTAGACTGCCTCATCTTAAGGAAGTTAGTTTAAGTGGAAAGACCATTCTGGACTTTAGCGCTGATTCAAAAGAGTGGGTCACATTTAAGCAACAAGGCTATAAGCCTCACCATCATTCCAAGCCATGGGATATAGAAATAGGTTATCAAACAAGACAGGTTGGATGTACAAGAAGTGATGGGAAAAATGCCATGTTAAGGTAGGATGTCTTAAATATTGACATGTATATTTCATAAGTATTTTTATAGGTTTATTTTCTAAAAACTTTTACTATATGGTATTTATGTATATACATATATGTACGTATATATATATATATATATATATATATATATAACTATTTTATATATATATATATATACATATGTACATATATATATATATATATATATAATCCAAAATCTTGGACATATTTATATTTATTTTAGGTTATTCTGTTCTGTTTCACACTACAATTTGTAACCCATTTATATCCTTTAAGTATTTTTATACAGACACATTTTCATATTTTGTCCAAGATATCAACAAAGTTACAAAGCATTGCTGCTGTGAAAGTGAATAGAAAATTTTGAGATATTTAATGTGGATAACTCAAATTCACTTCACTTTTAAGTTTTGGTATGAATTTATGTATTACTTTTTGTCAGTGGAACTAACTTTTAGAAATATAATTTTCTGTGTGTGTGTGTATGTATGTGTAATGGTGAGTTACTGCATGACATATTGTTCTCTTCATTTTTTTTCTTTCTGACTATAACTTTTGGAAAATATCCTTTATGCTGGTGCTCTAGAATAATCTTTTATTTGTAATATGTTGCAGCTTGTTTGTGAATGCTATGGAGGCTTTCATTACCCTTCAAGTTTTTTTGTTGTGGGCTTCATATGATTTCTGTTATATGCAAAATAATATTTTTATTCTTTGATAATTTTACAAGTTGATGCATTCTACAATTATAAATCAAATTAAAAGAGTTTGCTTTAATAGGAATATTAGGTTTTGTATAAGTACTAATTGAAATTGGCACATAAATGAAGAGGAAAGGGAAATCAAATGTGTGATAGCAGCTATGTTTTCAAAATTATAATTGTTTTATTTTAGTCTATATTCAGAGAAACTTGCTCTCAATATCAGGAATATTTTGAAAGAGCTATTATTTCAATTTCCTCACAGATAATTTAAATAAAAGCATTACCAATTTTCTCTAAAATTAAAATACCTTTCAATGATATGAGTATTTTCAAAAACACATTTCACAGCAGTTATTGTCATCATTGCTTGATATTTGCTTAGGTGCTTACATTGTTGTTAATCCCAAGAAGGGTGGAAAAGACTGTCATGATTCTTATTTTCTTTCATCTTATAGAATTAATATATTTTTCACAATGATTTTGATCACCTATGATTAGAAACTATATTAAAGAGTAACTTGATATTTTTATTTATCTCTGTGTGTGTGTGTGTGTGTGTGTGTGTGTGTGTGTGTGTGTGTGTGTGTGTGTAATCCATTGAAACTGTCAATTACTTTGATCTTTATTATTTGGATATGTGAGTCACCATGGCAAAAATTCTTCCCTGGCCTTCCATACTCTACCCTGGGGTTAGGCTATTCTGAATCAAAATTCAACTTATCTACAATATCTAGTCTATCCTGGAGAATTCTTGGCATCCATGTTGCCATCTAATGATATTTCCCCAATTTAGGTAACTTGGCATTTCCTGTGACACTAGGCTCAGAGCTATATCACCTCTCCTCTCTCCTTTCTTTTCTTGGGAACATCAATTAAATCAATACTGCCATTCCTACTGCAGATGTTGCAATTTTCTGCCTTATAATCCTTGTGACTATCTAAACCAATGGTTTCCAAAGTGAGAGTTATGACTTTCTGGAGAAACGTGGAATGATTTCAAGAGGGCTGGTACCCTTCACTGTTATGACTTCCCACACTTTGAGGCTGCCCCTTGGAAGTCATTGAACCCCTTAAAACTAGTTTCTGCTTCCTCACATGCAAAATGGGCAAATTATCTAGAGCAACTAACTACTATAAAAGGGGTTAAATGAAATAATTCAAGAGTTCCAATGAAATAATGTATATAAAGTGGTTTGGAAATACTGAAGCATATAAATATCAGTTGTTATTGTTATTGTGAGGGACATATTATTGAGAAGGTACTAAGTGCATTATTTACTTACATGGAACTATTTTGATTCTGAGACAATAAGATAGTAATTGGTGGCATTCTTTATTTTTTCATGTGAATGGAAGAATGATACTTAATGAAATGACCTATTCCTACACTCCATTTTATTTTGGCAATATCAAGTTTCACAGTCCTGTTCAAAAAGCTTTTGCTATTTTCCCAGCTTAATGGATAATCTAGAGATCAATGGATATAAAAGGCTTTTCTAAAGGGATCAAACACTTTCACATCATATCCATTGGTAAATGGGAATCTGGTGTGTATAAATGGGAGAGCACAACTATTGTGTGATTTCAAATAACTTATATCATTCATTTCAATTTAATATCTTTTAAGCACCCATAAGTGCAGTTAGCGTGTTGAACATATTGGGGAAAAATTAGCTTTTAGAAAGCTTATATAATTCTAGTTTTGTTTCCACTTAATCATTTATAACTTTTGAAATATATGTTTCTCTTCTAAAATATTCATTAAACTCACTCTGGGATTTGTTACTGTTTATTATAGATATGCAATTTTAGGGGTCATAGGCACTTTTTCTGACTCTTTTACTATCATCTTGATTAGGTGTCTTTTTTAAAAGAGGATTTCAATTTTTTATTCTCATGATATCATTAAATATATTTGCTTTTCTTAAAGTCACTTTCTCAATTTTGAGCAAGACAGCAGTTTTAATTAATGACTTTGTTGGCTCACCAATTGATTGCTTTAACTTTTGATAAACACCCCAAGCTATGTTCCCTCTATTTAACTTCACAAAGCCACTGACTGCTATATTATTGTTGATACCACTGTGTTCCCTCATCATTTATTTGCCTAAGTTTAAATATCTGATTTTATTGTACCACTGTATATTTTAATTATATGTTTCTCTTTCATTTTGTGGATGGCTTATCATTCTCACTCAAATGCCAATGATCTTCTTATTGTATTTTTTAAAATAATACTCTGCCTCATTAAATAAAATACATCTCTTTATTCAGTTTCCTTTATGGAGAAGTACCTTTGAGTTAAAAAGCACAACCTGCGGATTAGACACAGGATTGGATTGGACAATAATTGGTAATATGCTTAAGAAAGTGATTGATATACTTGGCTGGAATAAGTGAAGAGTTTGTGAACTGTTTCATTTTATTATTTTTTCTTAGTGTTTTAAAATTTTTGAGTACTCTCTTTTAAAAATTACTTGTTTCAATTCTGAACAATGATCATAAAAATTAAAAAAACCACAAAAAGATTACATATGTGACTATGAATTTTAATTCCATATGACTTACTTTAAAAAATGTATATAATAAATTCAGTCCATTTCTTTCCAGACAATTTGACTTGCCTGTACTGCCTTATGAATTTTCCTCTTTTACTTTCTGTGAAATTTAGTGTCTTGGGCTGGAAAATTGTTTTACTCCATTTTGGTGTGTGGTGTGTTCGTGTGTGTGTGTGTGTGTCTGTGTGTGGTGTGTGTGTTCTGCCCACTCCAACAATTTTGTTGAAAATTATTTATTTAAAGGTATTTGGGGAAGAACTCAGGAAAGTCCCTGTATTTATTCTGCCATCTGGGCTCTCCTTCTCTCTTCATTTTTTTTTTCTTTTCACCATTGCCATGTCTACCCCCCTTGCCATTTCTTTTGTCATTTTTTTCAGTGTAATAATATTAAATTGCATTTTATATGCCACGATTTGTTAAGCCACTATCCAATTAGTGAGCATTTTCTTAATTTTCAACTTTTTCTCCCATTCCTTTTTTCCCTCTCTAAATGCCATCCAGGAACAAGATGTGTGTTTTGCTTCTGACTATTTCCTCCCCATTACTATCTTTCCTCTTAACCATCCCCTTCTCCAATCCCTGCCTCTTTTTTCACCAGCCTCTTTATGCATATGCCTGAGTATGTGTAAGTCCTTCTTTGAAAGACTGATTCATTTTAAATACATTTTTCCAATGCCTGGACTCCCAAAACCTTTCCTCCATATTCATTTTATTCTCTCATGCAACCCAATTAAAAGGAAAAAAAAACACATCTACCTCTCCCTTACTCCTTTCTACACTATTTATTTTATCTAAATGAAATGAAGTATATTCCTTTTATCTTTTCTTTTCTTTTTCACATTAAAACTCTCAGGAGAGAGCCAATATACCTATAGGTCCTCAGTTTTTCTTAATTAACTTCCTCAATATGCTTAGAAGATATTAAAGTTTTGAAAGGACTCTTGTCTTTTCTCTTCCATTAGATTATCTTTTCTGTAGCCTCATGCTCCCTCTTCCAATTGTTCTGATAAAATTTTAACTTTCTAGATTTTTCTTAGAAACTTCCATTCAATTTTGACATTTTCATTAGGAAATGGTTTGAAAGTCTATTCAGTTACAGATCCATTTCCTTCTGTTCCTCTTGATCTTTCCCACCCCCACTCCCAATTACAAAATTATACTCAGTTTTGCAGAGTAAATTATTTTTGTTGTCAGCCCAATTCCCTTGTCTTTTGAAATATGGTTTTCTAAGATTTTCTCATATTTATAGTAAAAATTGTCATGTATTATGTGATTCTAATTCTAGTTCCATAGTACTTGAACCTTTTCTTTCTGGATACTTACAGTTTTTTTTTTTTTTCATTGAATTAGAGGCTCTGAATTTTTATAATTATATTGCTAGAACTTTTCCTTTTGGAATTTCTTTCAGGATGGTTCATTCTTTCAGATGATTCTTTCTATTTTCACCTTATCATGTGATTCTTATTAATCTAAATATTTTCATTATGAATTCTTGAAATAGTATGTAGGCTTTTTAAATTTAGGTTTTTAGATAGTCTTATCATTCTTAAATTATTAAATTCTCTCGTTCTGTTTTCCAAATCATTTTGTGTATGGCAGCAAATACTTTTATATATTCTTCTATTTCAATTTGATTTTGTTCTAAAATTTCTTGCTGCCTCATGAAATAGTGAATTTTTGTTTTGTTTTTTTTACTTGTTAGAGTTTCATTATTTTGCTTAGATTTATCACTTTGTGGCTTAAACTTTTTTTAAAATTCTTTCCTCTAGATATTTTATTTCGTTCTTAGTCTCTTTATTTTTTCAAAGTATTTAAATAATCTTGGTGATTTATTTTCTTTTGAATTTTTGGTCATAGTTATGAAATTATTGTATCCTAAATCATTTTTGGGATCTTTCTATTATAGTTCTATTTAGAGTTTTTTTTATTTTCTTTATTTTCTTTATCTCTCCAGTCATGTTTCCCAAGTTTGGGCTTTTTTTTTTTTTTTTTTTTTTTTTTTACTCTCAAAGGAGAGCTCCACTTTTACTTCCTCTGCTCTAGTCCATTTCTTCTCACTCTTAAATTATTTGCTTCTAAATTGTTTGCTTGCACTGGCTCTAATTTTTCTACAAAACCATATGATCAATCACCCATGGGTTTCTGATATTTTGTGCAATTTAGAGGTAGAAGAAGCCACTTGCTTTAGTTGCTTATTGGCTTTCTTGATCATTATTTGTCTTTTTTATTTGATATGTCTGAAGTTGCTGTTTAGTCTGCCTTCAGACAGCCATCTTGGCTAATAGTCTGCTATTATCTTAGTTTTATTACATAATCACTGTAGCCCAGAATTTTCTACACTAAAAGGAATTTGTTTGTTTTTAAGTACTTTTAAAACTTGCCATTTCTTCTCAGCTCACATTTATGTGACTACAGTGGCAAAGGTCCTCTTGAAAGATAAAATAATTACCTGCTAAGTAGTAATTTAACAGAAGGAATCACAATAAGAATTAAATCAAATGTTATCTCTCAGAATTTAAAATCCGAAATAATAATGTGTACACCTATGTGTATGTATATGTATGTATACACATTTGATCAAAGATAGGTGCTACACACTACTACAGATAAAATGTAAAGCACATGTTACCTACCTATGCATATATGCATATCATCCTATCTTTAATACTTCCTCTGGGGACTATAAGAATGGCACATAGTTAGTGTTTAATAAATGTTCCTTGATTGTAGTGATTTTTTTTTTTCAAATTTCTCTTCTATCTCTCTTTTCCTCCTCTACATGTGTTTTGGTGTGGGTAAAGATGGATTATTTTTTCCTGGTATTTTAATATTCTACTTACTTAATTCAAAGGGGCTTTTTAGGGGCAGATGAGTATATGTATGATATAAAAAGAATTAATAATCTGTAGTCATGATTTTTCTCTAAACTAGCTTTGGGATTTTTGCCATGTCACTGAATTTCTTTAAATATCAATAAAATTCTGAACCTTAAAGCTTCTTTCCATTCTAACATTTATGTTCATTTTAGCAAAAGTATTAAAGATCTTCCTAGGGGAAATAATGCTAAATTTGAGAAGCATTTTTTGGACTTTGGTGGCATTTTAAATTAATATCAACAATATTTCTGATGGTGTAGATTATCTCACCATTCCAGTAACAGAATAAAAAGGAATGGGGGGGGGAGAGAGAGAGAGAGACAGAGAGAGAGAGAGAGAGAGAGAGAGAGAGAGAGAGAGAGAGAGAGAGAGAAGGTGTCAAAATGAGCATCATCATTTAGTCAGGATAATGAAGATTATGATACCTGACATATGTACTGAGATTCAGAAAATGTTAGTCTATACATGATCCCAATTGGTTTGATATAAATGGCTGTTTGTTACCTATTATATAGATCATAATTTAGTACATTACAAACATTACAAACATATTCAAAGTTTAGTTTAATTGAGTATTCATGAGGAGAGGCATTACCCACATTACTATGTGGAAGTACATCTGAATATCAAGTCAACACAGAATTCATTTTGTATTAAAAAAGATAAATTCATACAAATTGTCTCATTTTAATTTCCATTCTAGTGATTGTTGAACTTAAATGTATTATTGTTGTTTTTAAAAAATATTTGGAAATTAACCAATTAAATATACATTTTTATTATGCAAAATTATCATGTGAAAATTACTATTAAAATGCTCCTATATGAAGGTAATAGGGACAGGAAACCTAAAGTCAATTAATTTTATTCCAATTGGAATTTCTTTGTAGTCCCTATGAAAATGATCTATTGTTTAAATGTAAAATGGAGAAAAATGGCTAGAAAATAGGTATTGAAAAAATGACCTGGGGGAGAGTTCTAATGAATTGAAAAGCTCAATAAGCTTTAACCAAAGATTCTGGAATCCAAAAGATATTTCTATGATTTTAATTGTTGTTTGTCCTTCATTCTTAAAGGAGACCATGACAATCAGGAAGGTAATGCCCTGACTTACAAGTGAATAGGATTTAAAATGAGGCAAGATTGTGCAAAGTCACCAGCCCCATTCTCTGCATCTGGGTACAGTAGCAAGATCAGGTATCTATGTACATATAACAATACACATTCACCTTATGTATACACATATGGTATAAAGAGATCTCCAGATTTCTATCCAAAGACATTCTGAGCAACTTTAAGAATTCTCTTAATACATCTCTGTTTCTGAAGGTCTGTGTTTAAAAGTGTGATAATACCTCTATTTCCATCCAGTTAAGGGTTTTACAAAACACTCAGGTGCACATTTACCAGGTTATAATCTTTGACATTTTTATTCATATGATAGCATGAGTTCAGCTGCTCCTAGAAAAAGACTCTAAAAATAAAAATTGTGGGAGGGAGAAAATATATAGTTTTCATTTCATTCAATGTTACAATCAGTTCAGGCTTGCCTAATACCTTCTCTGGTTCTTATACTCTGCTTTTAATCTTTTCTTCCTTCTTTGTATTTATTAGTGTATTTTCTCCCAGAAGTTAGAATATTCTAGCTTACCTTCAAAACTTGATATCTGGTTGTTATTTCTTCTTGGGCATTTTGTTAGTCATTTAGATAAACTCTTACCAGATGGATTATGTCAAAGCATCAAAATTTGCTTAAGACTCAGTGCTTGACTGAATGAAAGAATGAATGTTTAATATACTTTTATTCAAGAAATTCCATAAAAACAGAACTCCTTTGTAATTCTAGAAAGTTCAATGTTTTAGTGTCTCCATAAATGCTATATTTCAATATATCACACACCATTTAGAACAATATTTAAGAAATGCACATACATAGGTATAATTAATTACTATATTATTATAATAGATAATATTTATATAGTACTTTACGATTTGGAAAGTATTTGGCACATGTTATTTTTATATAAAAAAGGAAATAGAGCCTGTCAGAGGTTAAGTGACTTGGCCATCCTCACACACTTCTAGTAAATGTACACAGGTAGTAAATGTCTGAGATTTTTATGACTCTAAATTCAGAACTCTATTCACTTCACTGTTCTACCTGTTATAAGTTTCGTGAGGGTTGGGGCCACAGCTTATGAACATCATATCTTCCTGTGTCTAGCACAGTGCCCTGGACACTGAAGAAATGTTTCAATTGAATATGGATTAACTTTTTCACATTTTCAAATTTTGTCTATTGCTTTATTTTTCTTTAGGATTGAATTAACTTAACCAGCATCTCTCATGT
Source organism: Sminthopsis crassicaudata (assembly GCF_048593235.1). Classification (NCBI taxonomy): domain Eukaryota; kingdom Metazoa; phylum Chordata; class Mammalia; order Dasyuromorphia; family Dasyuridae; genus Sminthopsis; species Sminthopsis crassicaudata. The sequence continues at coordinate 377,374,477 of NC_133619.1, forward strand.
TTTAATTTGGAGATGAAGCCTTCTAAAGCTTTTCACAGTCCAGTAAGCGTTTTTGGATTTAGGATAGCTTTGTGCTAATATGCATTATGTTGGTAGTTTTTATACTGCCTTTAGTGTTCTCTCTATTGTTGACCTCTGTATCATGTCTCTATTTATTATTTCACTTCCTTATGTTCCCTCCCTGTTTTTCCTTTTGCCTTTAACCAAGAGAGATACAGAGACACAGAAAGACAGAGAGACAAAAAGATAGAGACAGAGATGAAGAGGCATACACACAGAGACAAAGGCACAAAGAGATAGAGGGAAACAGAGAGAAGGAAAGAAGAAAGAGGGGAGAGAAAGTGGGGAGAAAGGGGAGAGAAAGAAGGGAATGTTACAGAGTGATGGCACTGGTCTTTATTAAAACAACAAGATCAAATCCCTAAAATCCTGAAACAGCTTTTGATGGGTCTCCTGCCTTCCCCTCTCCCCATCTATTCAAAAAAAGCACATCACAGAATTCTGCTGTCTTTCACTGTTATTGCATCAGGTGTGGTTGACAAGTTGAAAATACTGTACCTGGGGTTATTACTATTATTATTACAATGTTTTAGTTTTAAGAAAATCTTGCTGATCTAGGCAATGGACAAGGAGAATTATTCTGATTATACTGATGAAAAAATAAAGAGATAAAGAAATTAAACCACAGGTTATATAACTAAAAAGTGCCCAAGGGAGGACTTGATTGATGGTTCTCAGGTTAGCATTTGTGCTATTCTAATAAAAATTAATGCCTTTTCCTATGTTTGACTCCTAATTTGATTTGTCCTCTTTATTAAGCACAAATTGAATATTCTCATTTCTGTCTTTAAAGAGACAATTTTTTTTGCCCCTCAAGTGTGAAATTTTAAAATGTATTCAAAAATTAAGTAAGATTAAAAAAAAAACAAGATTGTTTCTTTATTAATGACTAAACTCTATTATACTTCTCTTCCACAAACTAATAGTCCTTGTGTTCTTTTTTCATTGGGCGTGTAAGTAGGATTAATGAGGTGGAAATTTCAGAAAGACAGATTTGGGGTCAACGTAAAGAAAAAGTTGGTATTAGTTATAAGATACCAAATACGGAATGCTCCAATTCAGTGAATATACCTCCCTTGTTAATAGAGACTTTCCACTAAAAGTTGGATGACATGTGAAGTTCCTTCCAAATTTGAGATTCTGTGATTGACCAAAATCAGGAGTCTCCAGGAAGCATCTCAACCCTTGTTTCTCTACAAAGTATACTTCCAGTTAAAGCTGGGTATTTCAATAAAAGCTAAATAATAGGGGGGGTGACAGTTATCTAATGACTTTAGTAATATTTTGGTTTATTTATTTATACTGTTTTATTCTAAAGTGAGGATTTTTTATATATTTCTAGAGGAATAAATATAATTTGGACAATTTGTAGCTCCCAAGATTTCATTTACAGATGAATATTTTGCCAAGTTATTGCAAAATACAGTGCTCTATAAATATGTAATAGTCATCATTATCTTAAACATTTCTTTTTCTTCCAATCACAAATGAGCGGTGTATATTTTCTCTTTAAAAAAACATACCAACATTAAGTATCTAATCTCTGTTTCTGAGCATTTAAGTGATCTTTAGTTATTTAATCAATGTTTATAACATGAGAGCAACTAAATGGCCCAATGTGTAGATTACAGATGTAGAATAATGAAGATCTAAATTCAAATCATGACTTATTAAATGTGACGCTGGATAATCCATTTCACCTTGTTTGCCTCAGTTTCCTTATCTATAAAAATAACAAGAGAAGGAAATAGCAAACCACTCCACTCTCTTACTAGGAAAACCCCAAATGAGATCATAAAGAGTTGAAAATAATACAAAATGACTAAATAACAATAGTAACAAAATTGACTATTTGACTTTGACTCCATAGTTTACTACTACTACTATTACTACTATTACTACCATGATTGCCTCAGTTTCCTATTCTATAAAAAGAGCAAGAGAAGGAAATAGCAAACCATTACAATATCTTGATAAAAAATCCAAATGAGGTCATAAAGACCTCATAATATATAATAGCATACATAATATTATATTATAAATAATATACAAAATATAATATAAAATGACTGAACAACAATAACAAAATTGACTATTTGAATTTGACCCCATAGCTTACTACTACTACTACTACAATTACTACTACTATTACTATTACCACCACCACTACCACTAGTACAACAACCACTACTTTCTTTCTCTTATATGGTAAAGAGCTTTCCATAACCCCTCCATGCTAGTAGAAACTACTTCTTGATTTGGAAATCAATGGAAAACTTCCTAAAAGCAAAAGACTGAATTTCTTTAAAAAGTTTCTTTTCTTCTAATTTTAACTTCTACTAGTACCAACTAGTACAGACTAGTAGCAAACTAGTATACTAATTGTTAGGAACTATCTCATTTGACCTTTACAACCTTGGGAGGTAAGTGCTATTTAGTATCCGTATTTTACAAAGAGGAAACTGAGCTAGACAGAAGTAACTTGTTTAGGTTCATATAGCAGATTAGCACTTGGAATCTGAATTCAAACTCTAAACTCCTCAACTCCAAGTCTAGAATTCTATGTTCTGTGTCTCCAGATGTCTGTATCTCAAATCTGACAGCTCCTTCCAGTTGAATTGGAAAATAAAAATGGAAACTATGTTCCTGACTGACTAGAGAGTTTAATAATTATATACTTACTATTCATGACCAAATTATTTCTCATAACTTGCCAATAAAATTGACAATTATCAAGTGCTATTTTTTCTACTGTTAGAAATGTAATTGTTATTATTCCACTTATTGATCCAATCGAAAGAACTGGGAGAAAATAAAACATAGGGGGATAAGCAAGAAGCAGAAAGGAAAAACAATAGCAGTTTTTTCGTTGTAAAGAATGACAGAAGTTGTACCTGGAATCTGGGAAGAGATGCTCTTTTTAAAAGAACAAACATAGTTATTTATTTATGAAGGGTTTACTTTTTTCAGGACTTGAACTGATAAATAAGTTTTATTAATTTGTTTTTAAAGAAAGTTTTGCTTTGGGGAAGTTTTTGCATTGTCTTTCAAATCAAGAAATAGTTCCTACTAGTATGGAAAGGTTAAGGAAAGATCTTCACTAGATAGGAGACTTTTATAGGAAATTCTGCCTGGAGTGTTTTGTCCTCCCATCAAAGAAAATGACAAGATGCACTGAGCAGTTTATTGTACTAGCAGTGGTATTAAATTACCGTTCATTTGGAAAAAAACAGGGTTGTTTTTAAAGGACTTTGGCAATGTGTTGTTGTCTTGGACCATGGGTCTTATTCTTGGAAATCACCACATTAAGTAGAAAGCACTTCAGTGCTTAAATAAGCATTCTAGCTTCATAAGAAATATAGACTCCAACCACCACAATGGACATTGCTGGTTTACTGTAATCTGTTCCACATGTTACTTGATATAAAGTGTGTCATATACCCTGGTCAGGAGGGTGCAAGAGTCAGTTCAAACCTGCTCATGAGAGTGGATTGTCACATTTTCAGTGTGATCATTTATACCTCAGAAATCAGCAAATTAATTTAACAATGCATAAACAATTTAAAAGTGTCTTATGTGTGCATTTCCCATTTGCTCCCGCCCCCCCTCCCCAAGGGCCAGTTGTTCAACATTTACCAGCACACTACTACTCTACTTTTATCCCTTTGGACAAGTGTGAGACCATGTTAGGTAATGCTCTATGTGAGAGCATAACATAAAGTAGTAGTTTGTGCTACAATTGTGTTTCTTTTGTGATATTTTCAAGTATGATTTTCTGAAATAGTGACTTTGCATAGATGGTCAATTTTGAGATAACCCAAGACTTCATCAATGAATCTACTTCAGTTTGCCATTTTTGTTTTTACAGCCTTTGTATGCAAGACAACTTCCCCTTGACTGTTCAGTCCTGTGTCATGCCAAAAGACTGCGAAACCACAGACTGGTCATCTTGGAGTCCTTGCTCCAAGACCTGTCAATCAGGGGATCTCTCCCCAGGATTTAGGAGTAGGAGCCGGAGTATAAAACATATTGCCATAGGAGGTGGACAGGAATGCCCTGAACTACAGGAAAGAGAGGCCTGCAACCTTGGAGGAGAACTTCTGCAGCTATGTTCTAGGTATGGGGCATTCTTTGTGACAACTTAAAGTTCTATGATACCTTATTTGTTGTCATGGTTATGTTATATTGTGTTATGTTGCATTGTTCTGAAATGTACTATATTTTAAAAAGAATTGGGTATCCCTATTTTGTTCAAACTAAAAATTCTGGAGAATAATCTGGAACTGTGCCCAGAGGCGCATATATATATATATATATATAATATTTAACAAGCTGATTATAGAAGGGCCTGGAAAGATTTACATGAACTGATGTTGAGCAAAACAAGCAGAAACAGGAATGCATTATACACAAAAACAGCAAGAATGTGCAATGATCAACTTTGAAAGATTTGGTTCTTCTCAGTGTTTCAGTGATCCAAAGCAATCTCAATAGAATTTGGACAGAAAAATGCCATCTGCATCTAGAAAAAGAACTAAGGAGATTGAATGTAAATGAAAGCAGATTTAGGGGCATGGTGATGAGATATCTGGTCATCAGCTTATCATGAGTGAACTATCATGTTCTGTGGAGTCCAAACCAAACAGAGCTGCAAATGGAAAGTAGAGAATTAGAGTGTCTCTTGCTAATCAATTCTCATGAGATTAGAGGATTTAGCAGAGATTTTAGATAGCATCTAATTCAAAATCATGATTTTAACAATGAAGAAAATGAGGTCCCAAAAGGTTAACTGACTTGTTTCAGATTGAACAGGTAGTAATAAATTAAACTAGGATTTCTACTCCACTGCTCTAAATATGCTTTTTCATTGTGATATCTTTCTTCATGGTGTTGATCATGGAAAATTCAACTGTGTGTGAATTTCAAAACATCAAGTTTAAAGTAAAATGTTTTCTATATATAATAGCAGGAACACAATCCACCTACTATCTTTTTATTATCTCTGCAACTAATCTTTTCATTTCTTTCTGTAAAACAATGCCATTTTGCCTCATTTGTCCTTTGGAGAGGCAAATACAAGGAAAGATAAGACATAACAGAATAATGTCCCTTCTACAATTTTAAAAAAAAATTCACTTTTCAGATTCAGAATAGGAAATTATCTCCTCTATTCTTAATAATGGCCAGACAAGAATGAAATCTTATTCTAAAGATGAACATAGTGACCAAAATCTTCCTGTTTTCATTTTCTATTTCTAGGGCACTTAATGAATAACATATAATTCTTCTTATTGATGGATGGAATTGCACCAAAGCACATTTGCCAATATAATCTTTATATTATTATTTTGCTGTTTTTGTTTTGTCCTTTGTGGTGACTATCACAAAGATAATAATTATCGTGGAATTCAGGGTTAAAAGTAACATGCCCTAGATCATGTAAGGAAGTCCATGTGGCTTGTAAGCTTGTACTATATAACTTTTCATGATGCTCATGAATTATTTAGTTTAAACTACATATTCACAAACACTTATATTACCTAATTTCAGCATAATGGAGCTGAGTGATATTGATTCAGCCAAGGCACAGTCAAACAGACCTCTCAGAATTGTGGTTATTGTGCCTCATTTGATTGTATTTTAAAATATATGCTCAAGACGTCTATGAAAAGCATACCCTTTGCCAATTTCAACTGGAAGCAGTTACGATCCTGTAGTCTTGCAATTTGACAACCTTGCTGAAGTTGACAATTCCCTAGCTTTGTCAAAATTGTAAATTGGTATAAAATAAGAGTCCTGGGGCATTAACTGAAATAAATGCCAGCCAACATTAGCAGTGGAAGATGGTGTTGCTATAATCATGTGTACATCATGATTCCATTTAGGTCAGAGAAGAGAAATATATTAGCCACAGTGACACCCAAATCAGATGATGCCCTTTAACCTAAAAGTTGGCCTATCCCAGGAAAGCATAAAATCAGCACACTTACCTTTGTCTTCAGCTTGACTTGACATCAGTGACAAAAGCATGTAATTAGTGAACTTGGGAAAGCAGAAAAAAAAGAAAATATGATAGGCAGTAAAATGTATGTTTCCATTGTATCACTGATACCAAACATTTTATATATCACATATTGGAACTAGGAGTGATTTATTTTTCCATGGAACTGAAATGTTGCTATTTATGAATCTCATAAACTTTACTTTAGTTCTAATGCAATGGAGATACTTTTTGGGCTTTTCATTTTCATTGTCTTTGCTATCACAGCTGCTGTTGCACTCACTAATGGATCCTTTCACATTATTACTCTTCTCTCATTCTCCAAAGTGTACTTTCCTTTAGCTTTATAGCCCTCTTGTTGCTCATATACACTACTATTTTCTTTTAACATGATCAAATCTTTTTAGGGCTATGTACAAACTTAAATATGTACACAGATCATCAAAGATATGTGATATTTAATATGTAAATAGCATATCAATGACATGGGCAATACTAGTGTAGAAATTCCTTTCACAGGAAAATATAGCAATGTATGTATATAATAGTCCTAAAATTAACTTCAGTTAAAGAGTTTGTACATGTCTGCAAAACTTAAATCATTGTGAAAATTCAACTAATTATTATTATTATTAACCTATAATCTCTATTATTCTCTATGTATACTTGTATAGAGATATGGCTCCTAGAGATCAAACTTTAGTTCACATTTTCCTGAATCCAAGGAATTGTACCCTCTATATGGCCTATATAAGACTATGTGGGTATAGTTTTATTTATACGTATTGACACACACACATACATACATACATACATGAACATCTACATATTGGAATCACTTATAGCTGGCAAGTAAGAATTTGATATCTTTTCAATGTGAATATTTATATTCCAGAAAAGGACAATTTCTGTAAATCACACTTTGATTTATTGTTTTCTTGATTATCTAGATTTAAGAAAATGTTAATGCAGATTAAATTTAGAGGTATATGTGCATATTTTTCAGAGTCCAGTTGTTAAACTTTATTAGTATATACTTTTATTGCTCTGTATGCTTTGCTTGAACTCACTTGGAATGCAGTAGAAGGCTAAAGAAATGGAGTCATCATATGATTAGAGTTTACAATTTAATAATGATGATGATGATGATGATGATGATGATGATGATGATTACTGGCATATTCTTAATTCTTTAAGGTTTTTTTTAAAGTGCTTTGCATCCATTATTTCATTCAATTTTCATTGTACCTGTACATATGCCCATATATGTATATATCATATATAAGTATACTTTTGTATATGTTATATAAAGTAATCAAGCACGTAAGAAATCTTAAGTGCATACTGTGTCTCAGGCAGAGGAATGCAAATACAAAAATGAAATTGTGAAATGGTCCTTAAACTCAAGGAGGTTATATTTTCAGTGGAGAAAATATGTACATCATATATGCATATGCACACAAAAACATATCCAAACAATACAAGATAATTTTGCTGGGGAAGGCACTATCAGCTAGACAATTAAGACAAGTTTTATGTAAAAAGTGATTAAAGTGATATATCACTCAGTTCCCTCTATCTCTGTCTCTCTGGATTTGATGGTAAGCACCAAAAGTTGGAGTTCAGTTATGTGAAAAATTCACAATGGCCATTCTCTTTGGCAGAAGGCAGATTTACTTAAGGGAATAAATTACAGATAAAATAAAAGGTATAATATGTTAGGATTTTGGGGGACTTCCGGCCAAGATGGCGGCGTGGAGGCAGACAGCTGCTTGAGCTCCTCATTTTCTCTCAGAACTTACTTCATGACGAGCCTCAGACTTAATGCTTGACCCAGAAAGAAATCCACAAATAATCACCAAGAGAAGACATCCTTGAAAGTCGCCAGAAAAGGTCTGTGTTTGCTCGGGGGAGGGTCAATCAGACTGGGCGCAGACTGAGGGCAGGCAAGCCAGAGCGAGACAGGCAGCTCACTCAGCTCAGAATGGAGGGGGAGGGGTACGATCTCTGCCGTTTCTGCAAAAAGACTTTTTCCCCAGTGTGGATACTCCGTCTTGGCAGCAAGCCAGGAGCATCACAGAGGTGTAAACACCAGAGGTGAAGATTAAAACCCCAGAAAGCCAGCATCTCTCAGAACCCAGCCACTCCCAACCCCAACCTGGACTGACTCAGTGCGTTCTCAGAGCTTCAGAGCGCAGACTCAGTATAGTCATTGCTGTTCTGTTAGTGGCTCTCTGCTGCCCTACCCCCAGTCTGTAGAGGAAGCCCATTAATACCATCCAGCCCCATCCCCCGCAAAACAGACCAATTGTTTCTCTTGTCAGTTTGTTTTGTTCCATTCCTACTCTGACAAAATGAACAAAAAATTCAAAAGGGCTCTAACCATTGACAGCTTCAGTGTGGAGAGGGAGCAGACTTCGAATGCTGAGGAAACTAAGAACAGACTGTCCCCAGATGTATCCCCTAAGAGGGATATGAGCTGCTCCTCAATACAAAAGAATCTCATAGAGGAAATCAAAAAGGCTCTCACAAGAGAGCTGGAAGAGAAATGGGAAAAGGAAAGGGAAGCTTGGCAAAAGAGCCTAGAGAAGTCATCCCATGCATTATAAGACAGAGCAGATAAAGAAATCAAATCATTGAGAAACAAGATTAGTGAGCTGGAAAAGGTAAACAACTCCAAGGAAAACAGGATTAGTGAGCTGCAAAAAAAGAAAACAGCTCCCTAAAAAATAAAATGGATAAAATGGAAAAAAATTCCATAGAAGATAAAAACTCAATTGGACAATTACAAAGAGATATAAAAAAAGTGAGTGAAGAAAATACATCATTGAAAATTAGACTGGAACAAGTAGAAATGAATGACACAAGGAGAAACCAAGAGGTAGTCAAGCTAAACCAGAGAAATGAAACAATTGAAAAGAATGTCAAGTACCTTACTAGAAAGACAACAGACCTGGAAAACAGATCCAGGAGAGACAATTTGAGAATAATAGGACTCCCTGAAAAATGTGAGGAAAAAAAGAGCTTGGACACCATTTTTGAGGAAATTATAAAGGAGAACTGCCCAGACATTCTGGAAACAGAGGGTAAAATAGACATTGACAAAATTCATCTACCTACTGAAAGGGACCCTAAAATCAAAACGCCAAGAAATATAGTGGCCAAGTTCAAGAACAATCAGACAAAGGAAAAGATATTGGAAGCTGCTAGAAAAAAGAAATTCAGATATGGAGGATCCACAATAAGGATAACCCAGGATCTAGCAGTGTCCACAATAAAAGAACGAAGAGCCTGGAACATGATATTCCGAAAGGCTAAGGAACTTGGTATGCAGCCAAGAATAACATACCCAGCAAGAATGAGCATCGTTTTTCAGGGAAGAAGATGGACATTTAATGAAATAAATGAATTCCATCTATTTTTGATGAAAAAACCAGACCTATATAAAAGGTTTGATCTTCAAATACAGAACTCAAGAGATTTCTAAAAAGGTAAAAAGAAATCTTGAGTACTATATTTCTGCCAAAAAAAGATATGTAAAGAACATATGTACAATTTTTCTTAGAAACTAGAGATGGAAAAGAAATAATATCATAAAAATGTGTAAAGTGGTGGTACTACATCTCATGAAGAGGCAAAGGTAACCTATTATATCTGAGAGAAAGAAAGGAGGGAGATGAACATAGTGTGTATCAATAGACATATTTGATTTATGGTGAGACTTCTTCCACTTCATTGAAAAGTGAAAGGGAAGGAGTAAGCTAAGGGGAAGGGAATACAGAAATTTTGAGGAAAAGGGGTAAAATAATGGGAGGATCTTTAAGGTGGGGGAGGGATCCTAAAAAGGGAGGGCTGTGAAAAGCAAGTGGTGTTCACCAGTTTAATACTGGATAGGGGGGTAAGAGGGAAGGAAAGGGGAAAAGCATAAGCAGGGGTTAATAGGATGGCAAGCAATATAGAATTAGTCCTTCTAACCATAAATATGAATGGGGCAAACTGCCTCATAAAGAGGAAGCAGTTAGCAGACTGGATTAAAAGTCAGAATCCTACTATATGTTGTTTACAGGAAACACACCTGAAACAGGGTGCGACATTCAAACTAAAAGTAAAAGGCAAAACCAAAAAGGCAGGAGTAGCCATCCTCATCTCAGATCAAGCAAAAACAAAAATTGATCTAATAAAAAGAGATAAGGAAGGGCATTATATCCTGCTAAAGGGCAGCATCAATAATGAAGCAGTACCAATATTAAACATATATGCACCAAGTGGTGCAGCATCTAAATTCTTAAAAGAGAAATTAAGAGAGCTGCAAGAGGAAATAGATAGCAAAACTATAATAGTGGGAGATCTCAACCTTGCACTCTCAGAATTAGATAAATCAAACCACAAAATAAATAAGAAAGAAGTCAAAGAGGTAAATAGAATACTAGAAAAGTTTGATATGATAGATTTTTGGCGATCATATACTAGGGCATAAAAACCTCAAAATCAAATGCAGTAAGGCAGAAATAGTAAATGCATCCTTTTCAGACCATAATGCAATCAAAATTACATTTAATAAAAAGCCAGGGGAAAATAGACCAAAAATAATTGGAAGCTAAATAATCTTATACTAAAGAATGATTGGGTAAAACAGCAAATCATAAATATAATTAATAACTTCACCCAAGAAAATGACAATAATGAGACATCATACCAAAAGATACAGCCAAAGCAGTAATAAGGGGAAGTTTTATATCTCTACAGGCCTAATTGCATAAAATAGAGAAAGAGAGGGCCAACGAATTGGGCTTACAACTCAAATTGCTAGAAAAGGAACAAATTAAAAACCCCCAGACAAACAGAAAACTTGAAATTCAAAAAATAAAAGGTGAGATTAATAAAATTGAAAGTAAAAAAACTATTGAATTAATTAATAAAACTAAGAGTTGGTTTTATGAAAAAAACCAACAAAATAGACAAACCCTTAGTAAACCTGATTAAAAAAAGGAAAGAGAAAAAGCAAATTGTTAGTCTTGAAAATGAAAAGGGTGAACTCACCACTAATGAAGAGGAAATTAGAACAATAGTTAGGAGCTACTTTGCTCAACTTTATGCCGATAAATTCGATAACTTAAATGAAATGGGAAGAATACCTTCAAAAATATAGCTTGCCCAGATTAACAGAGGAAGAAGTAAGTAGTCTAAATAGTCCCATCTCAGAAAAAGAAATAGACCAAGCTATTAACCAACTTCCTAAGAAAAAGTCCCCAGGACCAGATGGATTTACAGGTGAATTCTACCAAACATTTAAAGAACAACTAACTCCAATGCTATATAAACTATTTGAAAAAATAGGGATTGAAGGAGTCCTACCAAATTCCTTCTATGACACAGACATGGTACTGATACCTAAACCAGGTAGATCAAAAACTGAGAAAGAAAACTATAGACCAATTTCCTTAATGAATATTGATGCTAAAATCTTAAATAAGATATTAGCAAATAGACTTCAGAAAATCATCTCCAGGATAATACACTATGACCAAGTGGGATTTATACCAGGAATGCAGGGCTGGTTTAATATTAGGAAAACTATTAGTATAATTGACCATATTAATAATCAAATTAATAAAAACCATATGATCATCTCAATAGATGCAGAAAAGGCATTTGATAAAATCCAACATCCATTCCTACTAAAAACGCTTGAGAGTATAGGAATAAATGGACTATTCCTTAAAATAATAAGGTGCATATATTTAAAACCTTCAGTAAACATCATATGTAATGGTGATAAACTAGAACCTTTCCCTGTAAGATCAGGAGTGAAACAAGGTTGCCCACTATCACCATTACTATTCAATATAGTAACTCTAGCCTCGGCAATAAGAACCGAGAAAGAGATTCAAGGAATTAGAGTAGGAAATGAGGAAATCAAATTATCACTTTTTGCAGATGACATGATGGTATACTTAGAGAACCCCAAAGACTCTGCTAAAAAGCTATCAGAAATAATTCAGAATTTTAGCAAAGTTGTAGGATACAAAATAAATCCACATAAATCCTCAGCATTTTTGTACATTACCAACACAATCCAACAGCAAGAGATACAAAGAGAAATTCCATTCCAAACAAATGTTAAGAGTATAAAGTATTTGGGAATACATCTACCAAAGGAGAGTCAGGAATTATATGAGCAAAATTACAAAACACTTGCCACAAAAATAAAGTCAGATTTAAATAATTGGAAAGACATTCAGTGCTCTTGGATAGGCCGAGCGAATATAATCAAGATGACAATACTCCCCAAACTAATCTATTTATTTAGTGCTATACGAATCAGACTCCCAAGAAACTATTTTAATGACCTAGAAAAAATAACAACAAAATTCATATGGAAGAATAAAAGGTCGAGAATTGCAAGGGAACTAATGAAAAAAAAGTCAGAGGAAGGTGGTCTAAGTGTACCTGATCTAAAGCTATATTATATCAGCAGTCACCAAAACCATTTGGTATTGGCTAAGAAATAGACTAGTTGTTCAGTGGCATAGGTTAAGTTCACAGGGCAAGATAGTGAATTAAAATAGCAATCTAGTGTTTGACAAACCCAAAGATCCCAAATTTTGGGTTAAGAATTCATTATGTGACAAAAACTGCTGGGAAAACTGGAAATTAGTATGGCAGAAACTAGGCATGGACCCACATTTAACACCACATACTAAGATTAGATCAAAATGGGTCCAAGATTTAGGGATAAAGAACGAAATCATAAATAAATTGGAGGAACATGGGATGGTTTACCTTTCAGACTTGTGGAGGAGGAAGGAGTTTGTGTCCAAGAGAGAACTAGAGACCATTATTGATCACAAAATAGAAAATTTTGATTATGTCAAATTAAAAAGTTTCTGCACAAACAAAACTAATGCAAACAAGATTAGAAGGGAAGTAATAAATTGGGAAAACATTTTTACAGTTAAAGGTTCTGATAAAGGCCTCATCTCCAAAATATACAGAGAATTGACTTTAATTTATAAGAAATCAAGCCATTCTCCAATTGATAAATGGTCAAAGGATATGAACAATTTTCAGATGATGAAATTAAAACTATTTCCACTCATATGAAAGAGTGTTCCAAATCACTACTGATCAGACAAATGCAAATTAAGACAACTCTGAGGTATCATTACACACCTGTCAGATTGGCTAAGATGACAGGAACAAATAAAGATGAATGTTGGAGGGGCTGTGGGAAAACTGGGACAGTGATGCACTGTTGGTGGAGTTGTGAAAGAATCCAACCATTCTGGAGAGTAATCTGGAATTATGCCCAAAAAGTTATCAAAATGTGCATACCCTTTGACCCAGCCATACTACTACTAGGCTTATATCCCAAGGAACTACTAAAGAAGGGAAAGGGACCTGTATGTGCCAAAATGTTTGTGGCAGCCCTTTTCATAGTGGCTAGAAGCTGGAAGATGAATGGATGTCCATAAATTGGAGAATGGTTGGGTAAATTATGGTATATGAATGTTATGGAATATTATTGTTCTGTAAGAAATGACCAACAGGAGAAATACAGAGAGGCTTGGAGAGACTTACATCAACTGATGCTAAGTGAAATGAGCAGAACCAGAAGATCATTATACACTTCAACAATGATACTGTATGAGGATGTATGCTGATGGAAATGGATATCTTCAACATAGAGAAGAGCTAATCCAATTCCAATTGATTAATGATCGACAGAATCAGCTACATCCAGAAAAGGAACACTGGGAAATGAGTGTAAACTATTATTTTTACCTTCTGAATCCAATTCTTCCTGTGCAACAAAAAATTTGGTTCTACACACATATATTGTATCTAGAATATACTGTCATATATTTAACATGTATAAGACTGCTTGCTATCTGGGGGAGGGGATTGGGGGAGGAAGGGAAAAAATCTGAATAGAAATAAGTGCAAGGGATAATGTTGTAAAAAATTACCCATGCATATGTACTGTCAAAAAAAAAGTTATAATTATAAAATAAAATAAAAATTAAATTAAAAAATATGTTAGGATTTTTACAAGGTGCTAAGTCACTGGAATGGATAGAGACAGTAATTATCTAATTTAACATGGTACTTAACAATTCTCTAGTTCAGTAATGTATTTACTAGAATTCCATGAGATTCACACCTTTAAGAGAGCATATTTTTAAGGAACTCCCACAAACCTAGGGAGTACCCACAAGCCCATTCTCTGGGAGGATATAAGGAGCCAGGATTCAGTGGGGAGGGAGAGAGTCTGGATTCAGTGAAGGAGAGGACTTCCTGGGAGAACTTCAGGGGACTTCGGAGGAGAGGACACAACTAGTATTGACTTCTGGGAAACCCACAATCCCACACTAATGAAGGCGGAGTCTGATTCATTCCAACTTCGACTTTCGTGCTGGATGGAGACATTAGGACAAGAGCTCTCAGAAACCAAAGAGAGAGAGAAAGAGGTCTCTTAAGAAAGATAGCCAAGCCCCAAGTAAAGGAGACAAGGCTTGAAGGAGAAAATAAAGGATCTGGAGATAAGATTTGGAAAGAGACATTAAAGGACTTTAACTCCTGGCTGCATTTTGGGATTATTGAACTGAAACTAAAGCCAAGGCTGCCTCCAGAAGCTCCTAAGAGAAGTGCTCACAGAGGGTTGCAATTTAGAGAAATAGAACATTACAATAATAAATATCAAAAATGGAGTTGGGAGAGCATGACAAGCCCTATTAGGTTGGGGCTTGCCCTTTGCTGGCAGAATAAGTCCTAAAAGGAATGTAGCACCCCCTCAAAAAAAAAGAATTAGCTTTACAGAGGAGAAATGGGGACAGGAAAGATGCTACAAGGTATGGTAGGATTAGGAGAGACCACATGGCATGAGGTAGGGGTAAGGGGAAAGACACTGAAGCAGAGTACTTGGCAGACTGATCCAAAGGAGGGCAGTGAGTAGGCATGGCCATAAGTAGATTTTATAGGAAAAATTAACCTCAGGGACATGACTGAGATTTCTGACAGGATATGGCAAGGTGAAGATGTCCAAAACCCCTCAGGATTTGATATAACTTGGATTTCTGACTGGATGACCTTCTTAGAGGGTGAAGCCACGAAGCTAAACTGATTTCTATCATTACCTTCTCCCTGCCTGTCCCAGGGATCATTTCTTCAATTCCTCTCTGCCCAACACACCTACTATTCAGGACCTCATTAAATTCCTTGAAGGAAAGGATTATGCCTTTCTTTGTATCCCCATTACTTAATATGATGTCTAGCACAAAGTAACAACACCAATAATAACTAACATTTATATAGTGCTTACTAAGTTCCAGACATTGTGCTAAGCATTATAATTATTTATTTCACTTAACTGAGATAAATTTCATTTGCTGCTCAAAACATACCTGGAAAATATAGTCATATTATCCCTATTATCAGATGAGGAAACTGAGGCAAACAGATTAAGTGGCTTTACCAGATTCATACAGCTATAAAGTGAAGGAGCCTGGATTTGAACTTCTGTTTTCCTGACTCCAGGTCAGATGCTCTATGTATCTACTGTGCTACCTAGCTGACCCTTAGCAGTATCTAATAAATGCTAATTCATGTAACTTTACTTGAAAGATGACAATATTGAAATCTAACAAATTTAGGCTACTGTTAAAGTTTAT
Source organism: Sminthopsis crassicaudata (assembly GCF_048593235.1). NCBI lineage: Eukaryota > Metazoa > Chordata > Mammalia > Dasyuromorphia > Dasyuridae > Sminthopsis > Sminthopsis crassicaudata. The sequence goes on from NC_133619.1 coordinate 377,390,209, forward strand.
ATTTGGTATATCTGGGAAGTGAGAAAAATAAAATCTGACCAGGAAAAAAGTGTTTCATGGAGATATTGATCACAAATCTTAGTTTCCAGTTCCAAACTTAAATATCAGTTACTAGAAAAAAATAGTTTTTCTGAATCACCTAAGGACCTGGAGTTTGAAATTTTATTTTAGAAAATTCTGTTTAATTACAATAATGGCAATTATGTAATAAAGCTCTTATAAAGATTGAAAAGCAGATTTTTGGCTATTCTATAAGGCTGTAGCAACACATATAAGTAGTACACTTGATTAAGAAGGGATCAATACTTTAGTCTTGAGGGGAGAGATAAATTCTTTTGTTCTCTCTGTCCAATGTACATATTTCTTATCCTTATTATGTGCAAACTAGAGCAACTTCATTCTGTTCCTATCTGAGGAAAGTCACATTGAGGTATCTTTGTGTGTCTCCTGCAGAATGCTTTGATTTGCTCTTAAAACAACTCCCTGTGACAAACTACTGCTTCCTAATATCTGCTTGAGGCATTGAACTTGATGTCAGATTTTTCCAGATATAGTTTCTTTTTTGAGAGTGCTCTGAGCTTTCCTTGATTTTTTAAAATGAATACTAAAAACAAATAAAGAGGCAAAGAGAAAAAAATAAGTAAATTCAAGTTTATTAAATATCCTTGAGTAGCTACACAGTGTGCTCAGATGTATAAAGATTTTTGCTTTTGTGTGTTGGTATAGGGGGTGAAGAACTTTGAGTTATAAAATAGGATTGATGTAATATGATTTTGTGGTCCCCTAATTTTAGGAGAGGGAGCTTCTGTTCTGGCAGTGAGTCAGGAAATCTTAGGTCTTTTGGTTTTGGAATCTGCTTCAGGAAACTCCCATGCCCAATCTGTCTGATCCTGAATAGACGATTTCTCAGTTCATTGCTGACTGATGATCTGGTCAGTGATAATCAAATTTCAGAGAACACCCCTCAGTCTGGAGACTACTCCTTTGCCTTACCCTTCAGCCATAGAATTATCATATCTATGGTAAAAGCTGGATAAAATGTCTCTCCTTGCTTCTGTATCTTTACTCAATTCCCTTACAATTCAGTCCACTTTATAATGGCATTACCATTATTTTCAATAAACTTTGCGCCTTGACTAGAAGATGGGTTCAAGCCTGCAAATTCTTTTGAGACACTTTATGACACCAGTCTGGGACCCCAAACTTTTGGGGTCTCCCCTCTCTTGACCCCAATATTATCACAGGATCAAACATTTAGAACTGAAAAAAAATCATTGAAATAATCCAATCTCTTCTATCCCTTTGCTACTTCTTTTTTAGAAGATGAAACATATTCAGGAAGAATAAGTGATTTTCTCAGGATCAAAAAAATATTTCATATAGATTGGGGGAACCAGCTATTGTACAAATATAAATATGTTATTGTCCTCCATTTTAAATAATTTCTGGTCAAAATAGTCAAGACAAAGATAAGAAGAAGGGAGAAGAGGAGAAGGAGAAGTTGCAAGAGGAAGAGAAGGGAAGGAGATTGGAAGGAAGAAAAACTTGGGTTCTATTCCTTTCATTTGTTCCTTCTCCCCCTTTTATTTCTCACAGAGATAAGTGGTTGTCTCAGCTTTTGCCCTTATGCTAAAGGACTTAATCACACATATTGATGTTGAAATTCAATCAAATAGCTTAATCTCCCAGGTACTCAATCTACTCTGTTCCCAAGACCTTTTCCTCCACCTCTGCTACCCACAAATTGGCTTGATCTTACAATCACATCTAAGATCAAGAACTTTAAAATTCCTGTCTGATTATAATCTCCTATTGTTACTTCTATCTTTATGCCTTGTTCTTTCAACTTCTGTGATTTCTCTCTGACCCTTGATACTCTGCCAAGTTACCACTGTAACTCTGGTTTCACATTCCTCTCATTACAATCTCAGCTCTTTAGTTAATTAGGGCGACACTACATTGTCCATTATTCTTGAACCCCATTCTCTATCATCCTATTGCCATCTCAGTTACTTCAATCACTATTTTTTTCCACTATGATGTTGCTCAATGGAATTGGTTAAAGACGCAAAACTCTGTCAACTGGTTCCATTTCTGATTGATGTTATCTAATTTCTTCTTTTTCTTTACTACAATGAGGACATCATCTTTCTCTTCCCATTCCCCAAAACAATTGTTTCAAACCTCTCAGTATATTGCATGCTCCTCCATCCCTCTATCCAAAAATAGGCTTCATCTCAACTAAAATCTGAAAATTTTTATCTGATTCTCAAAGATTACTAACTTGCCTAAATTTTACTGATTTTACAGTCTTGGACACAGCTCCTATAAGAAAATGAGAATGTGAGAGATAGACTCTTGAGTTGTCAGAAATAATTTTCCTTCTTTCATATCTCCTGGAGTTTTGCTCTGATTTTGAAACTGTAAGGACATAGGGAAAAGTAATTAAAAAGAAGACTGAGGAGAAGAGGTTCACTATTGCAAGATAAGTAGGAATGTATGGGGATTTCCAAAAGTTGAGGAATGGACAGATGTTAAGACCATGTCAGGACTTCCATCTGGCTTGACTTTTTTGAGTCAAGTTGAGTGACAGAAACACTGTGTTCAAGTCTTGTGACAGCTCAGGAAGTGTAATGTTGATATTTTTTGAGAGCCTCTTGGGCCTGTTGGTGAGAATGACTTTGAAGAATTTCTCCAGTATATTTTTTTTTATTGTAATTCCATTCATTCTTTTTTTTTAATTTAAAACAAAGCTAACAACTATTTTATCCCTCTAGAAATATAAAGCTGAAACAATCTAATTAGACTTATCTTTCAAGCTATCTTAAGGCTCCTGTTCAAATATATATATAGTGTATACACATACATACACATATACATATTCATGTAGAATTCTTTCATATCTACATTTTGACTTCTTTTATCTTTGATTTTATTGATTGTTAGTATGAGACTAAGTATGAAAAATTAAATCTCCTGCACATTACTGCTTTAGATAATCAGATAAGTAAAGAATTTTTAAAAAGTTTTATTTTTAACATGAAATTGAACATAATAGAATAAAAAATTTGCTTGCATATGAAACTGCAGAATGTCTATGTGTAATTTGCTATTCCGTTTTAAATATACAATAAAGTTATATTATTTTTTCTTTTTTTTCCTTCCCACTCCCACCTACTCTACTCTAGAGCATTTTTGCCTTCATTTACCTGAATTAATTCTTTCTGTATTGATCCATTCTTATAAAGCTGGGTGAAGGGAAATGTCTAGTCATAGCTTTCTTTTTTCTTGATTTCTCTTAGATATGGCTTATCCAGCTAAAGTTTATCTCTCTCTCTCTCTCTCTCTCTCTCTCTCTCTCTCTCTCTCTCTCTCTCTCTCTCTCTCTCTCTCTCTTGTGTGTGCGCGCGAGCATGCATGTGTGTGTGCAGCATTTTTTGGAAATGAATATTTTTATTTATATATTTATCTTGTCTTTATCATTTGTTTGTTGACTGAAGGAACAGTTGATGCTAGTTATGGTAATCCTATAATGAAATATCATACAAAATGATGTGGTGCATTACTATATAATCCAAGTTAGTACTATATATGGGAAATTTCTGGTTAGAGGTTCTAGGAATCAAGAGATAATATGATGATACTTTAAAGGAAATTCTGAATAGATTTTGGGAGCATATATTCCTAGCACATATAAACCCAAGAGCCATCTGAGTGATGAAGCACATTAATTCGCTATTTCTATACCACATCCTAAAATAATTGCTGGGGCAGAGGTCTCACATCTGAAGAGAATAGCTGATACAGAAAGTTCAGTCTATAAGAAGGAAGCTAGCATTAGTTTATGAGTATGCCCAGTTAGTCCCTGATTCAGTAAATGATTGATGGTTCAGCAGATGACTTGCAATTTAGCTTGCTATGTTCATCAGTATTGACTGGTAGCTATACTAAGAAAATAGAAACCCATATTGTAAATTCTTTCTCTCCTCTTCCTCTAACCATCCCTTGAAACAATCCTGCATTCTCTCTTTAGTCTCAGTTAAAGAGACTAACCAATTGATCTTACTCCTTCCTACTTCTTGCCCACTCAGCCAGTCACCATCCCTATTTTTAATTCATCCATATATACTGGTTACCTACTAATATGATCATGTTTTTAATAGCTTGAAAAAAACTCTCATTAGATAGTATAATCCTTTCCAGTTATCATACTGCTATATATATATATATGTATATGTACATATATATATATATATATATATATATATATATATATATATATATATATATATATATATATATATATATATATATATCTTCTTCCTTAGATAAACTCCTATTTAAGACAAATAATTTTTAAAAATCCAAACTCTGACTATACACATTACCTACATTCCCTATCTCCCCATTCATCCTTCAATACCTTTCCAACCCTGTTTATAGTTATAATATTCAACTGAAAGTGCCCTTTATAAAGTTAGCAATAGTTTATTAATTGACAAATCAAATTACCTCTTCTTGATTCTCACCTCTTGACTTCTCTTCAGCATTAGACACTTTTACATATCTTCTTCTACTGGAAGCTCTCTCTTCTCTTAATTTTCATAATATTATTTAAGTCTGGACTCTCATTCTACTTCTTTAAATGTTCATTCTTAGTTTCCTGTACTGGATTACTATCAATAACATATGCTAAAACTACAGTTGTGACCAAGCTTGCTTGCTCTATCTTTGTGACTGTCTTTCTATCTGCTCTCATTTGTAGTCCCAGCATCCAGCCCAGTGTTTTGTATCTAATATATACTTAATAAATGGGGAATGAATTAAATTGAATATGTTCCATCATGTGTCTGATTTCATGAGAAATGAGTAGGTATGTTCTGGCATTCAAAGAGAAGGATCAAAATGGATGGGTTAAGAAGATAATCTTTTTAGCTTTTTTTTTTTTTTTTTTTTTTTTTGTATGAGGCAATTGGGGTTAAGTGACTTACCCAGGGTCACACAGTTGGGAAGTGTTAAATGTCTAAGACCAGATTTGAACTCAGGTCCTCTTCCTCCTGACTTCAGGGCTGGTTCTCCCCACTGCACCACTTAGCTGCCCGGGGATAAGTAATTTAAATCTAAAACCATATGTGATATGTGTGCCCACCCACAGTTCTGGGATACTTTTGAATACTTCAATAAAGCAGTGTTGCTGAAATGTTGAGGATTGGAGGAAGCTAGTAGTTAAGACCCGAAGGCCCCAAGGGAATCTGCTTTAGATGTCACAGCAGAGAAAGATAGTTTCTTGGTAACCAGTCTTCATCAGTAGTCCCCACCTTTCTTTAACAATCCTCACTTAAAAGAATCTAGGCATTGTTTCTACTCTCAGAAGCCAACACCATGTTTTTCCATTCCCCTTACTTTGTATGTTACCAGAATATATCGTTTCATGAATCCCCGTTGTGCCACTTTATTCTAAGTCTTCTAGGCTGAAGATTCTTTTCCCTGTTTGTTGCACAGTGTACCACAAAGGGCTCTATGCAGTTAGGAAACTCTATTAATAATACATACATTGAGTTTGGCTAGCAAAGGCATCTGTTCGTGAGCAAAAAGCTTTTTCACTCCAGAGTAACTTTCCATAATCAATAGTCCTGCTATATAGCTCTAAAAGAATTACAACAGCACAAAAACATGTAAAGCTTGATCAGTCCCCTTTATTTTTGTTAGCTGTTCCGCTGAACTAGCAAACCTATTCTTTTCTGAATGTTTCTGAACCTTTAATGAGATAACAAATGTTTCCATAAATCAGGATTGTTGTAATTCTCTGATTTTTGAATACATACATTTTGAATTTCAAAACTTTGCATTTGTGTTTAATTCAATAAAAGTAAATGCTTATATATGTATAAAATGTGTGTGTTTAGCCAAAATGTGATAATTTGCTAGTCTAATTTGTTCATGACTCTTCATCCTTAAATCAAATGAGAGGCCTGATTTCATATAGCTTTTTAATAAGACTTTGAATGGAGCTAGAGAAAAAACCTGGCTTCTTAAGCACTTCCACAGTTTAGAAGAGTTAAAATATTCTCCAATAATTCAGGATTTAAAAACAAATTAGACTAGGATTTTGAAGATTATTATATGAGTACTCTTTATCACAGTGGAATAGTAGTCTATTTAAAATTCTCACAAAATGTACTTATTATTCTAATCTCAATATTGTTAATTTAGGACTACTTTATTTTTTAAAAAGGATAAACAGCTGCTCCTTCCCCTTTGGATTGAGAAGAAAATTTGGGTATAAAGTCTCCAAGTGGACATCATATTAAATAAGCAGTACAAGTGAGGATTTGGAGGCCAGAAAGAAGGGCCCTATTACCCAAACATAATGCTTAGACTTATATTGGGGAGATCCCACACTTCCCCTTGATAGATCATTGTTGTGAAAGCAAACTAGGCCATCTTTTGCCTCAATTCTTACCTAGCCTTTAACTACTGAAGTGGTGTTACTTTGGACAAACTGAGACCTGGGAAAAGCCTAGCTTAAAAAGCTCAAGGTCTCCCATTGCATCTTGGGACATGATCCGTCATCCTGACCTACATCCTGTGACTGGACCTCTGATGATTCTGGAGTAGTTAGTCAAGACATCACCTTCCTGATATCATTGGTCTTCTTCTGGAAAGGAGGTCAAACAACAATCTTATCTCCTATTAAAATGTACCTGAGGGTCATGACCCATAAAGCCTTAGTAACTTTCTAGATTGTATTTCCTCAGTTACATTAAGAGATCTTTGACATCTTGGACTATGTCTTATTTTTACACTAGATTATCTCTAGGGTCCCTTTTAATTATTAATCTGTGCTTCTCTGCAAAGAAGATGAGGAACCAGGGTACCTGGCAGAGAGTGGGAAAAGAGAATACAGAAAAAGAAAAATGAATCTATAGGAAGACCAATTTTGCCCCTGTTCTCTGAGCTGTTTGAATACATTCCAATTTTCCATCTCTTCCCCTACCTCTGAAATATATTGTGCCTGTGAACTTCAGTACACAATGTACTGATGATGGCAAAATCCCCATTTACATTTTTACAAATGAGCTGAATAAAATGTTTTCCTTAATTTGAAACTTAAATGAAAGTATGTTCCAAGTCTATGCTTATTTGATGCAAAATATCTTTCTTCATAGTTCAAATGTTTTCCTTTTTTTTTTTTTTTCTTTTTTTTTTATGGTGTCTTTTTAAATTAATTTTATAATTATATATTTTTGACAGTATATATGCATGAGTAATTTTTTATAACATTATCCTTTGTATTCATTTTTCCAGATTTTCCCCTCCCTCCCTCTACTCCCTCCCCTAGATGACAGGCAATCTCATACATTTTGCATGTGTTACAGTATAACCTAGATATAATATATCTGTGTAAATCCAATTTTCTTGTTGCACATTAAGAATTGGATTCTGAAGGTATAAGTAACCTGGGTAGATAGACAGTAGTGCTAATATTTTACATTCAATACCCAGTGTTCCTTCTCTGGGTGTAGTTGTTACTGTACATCATTGATCAGCTGGAAGTGAGTTGGATCTTCTTTATGCTGAATATATCCACTTCCATCAGAATATATTTTCATACAGTATTGTTGTTGAAGTATATAGTGACCTTCTGGTTCTGCTCATTTCACTCTGCATCAGTTCACACAAGTCTCTCCAAGCCTTTCTGAATTCATCCTGCTGGTTATTTCTTACAGTGCAATAATATTCCATAACCTTCATATACCATAATTTACCCAACTATTCTCCAATTGATGGACATCCATTCATCTTCCAGTTTCTAGCCACTACGAAAAGAGCGGCTACAAACATTTTGGCACACACCAGTCTCTTTCCCCTCTTTAGTATTTCAATAGTAGCACTGCTGGATCAAAGGGTATGCACAGTTTGATAAATTTTTGGGCATAGTTCCAGATTGCTCTCCAAAATGGCCGGATTCTTTCACCACTCCACCAACAATGTATTAGTGTCCCAGTTTTCTCACATCCCCTCCAACATTCATCATTATTTGTTCCTGTCATCTTAGCCAATCTGACAGGTGTAGTGATATCTCAGAGTTGTCTTAATTTGCATTTCTCTGATCAGTAGTGATTTGGAACACTCTTTCATATGAGTGGATATAGTTTCAATTTCATTATCTGAGAATTGTCTGTTCATATCCTTTGACCATTTATCAATTGGAGAATGGTTTGATTTCTTATAAATTAGAATAAATTCTCTCTATATTTTGGAAATGAGACCTTTATCATTACCTTTAACTATAAAAATATTTTCCCAATTTGTTACATCCCTTCTAATCTTGTTTGAATTAATATTGTTTGTACAGAAACTTTTTAGTTTGATGTAATTAAAATCTTCTATTTTGTGATCAATAATGATCTGTAGTTCTTCTCTAGTCATAAATTCCTTCCTCCTCCACAGGTCTGAGAGGTAGACTATCCTCTGTTCCTCTAATCTATGATCTCATTCTTTATGCCTAAATCATGGACCTATTTTGATCTCATCTTGGTATGTGGTGTTAAGTGTGGGTCCATATCTAATTTCTGGCATACTAATTTCAAGTTTTCCCAACAGTTTTTTTTTCAAATAATGTATTTTTATCCCTAATGTTGGTATCTTTGGGTTTATCAAACACTAGATTGCTATAGTTGTACCTTTTTTTGTCCTTTGTACCTAATCTGTTCCACTGATCAACTGGTCTATTTCTTAGCCAATACCAAATGGTTCTGGTGACTGCTGCTATATAATATAGGTTTAGATCAGGTATATCTAGACCACCTTCATCTGACTTTTTTTTTTTTCATTAATTCCCTTGAAATTCTCGACCTTTTATTTTTCCATATGAACTTTGTTGTTATTTTTTCTAGGTCACTAAAATAGTTTCTTGGGAATCTGATTGGTATAGCACTAAAGAAATAGATTAGTTTGGGGAGTATTGTCATCTTTATTGTATTCGCTTGGCCTATCCACAAGCACTGGATGTCTTCCCAATTATTTAAATCTGACTTTATTTTTGTGGCAAGTGTTTTGTAATTTTTCTCATATAATTCCTGACTTTTCTTTGGTAGATGGATTCCCAAATATTTTATACTCTCAACATTTGTTTGGAATGGAATTTCTCTTTGTATCTCTTGCTGTTGCATTTTGTTGGTGATGTATAAACATGCTGAGGATTTATGTGGATTTATTTTGTATCCAGCAACTTTGCTAAAATTGTGTATTATTTCTAATAACTTTTTATTAGAATCTCTGGGGTTTTCTAAGTATACCATCATATCACCTGCAAAGAGTGACAGTTTGATTTCCTCATTACCTACTCTTATTCCTTTAATCTCTTTCTTGACTCTTATTGCCGAGGCTAAAGTGTTTTCTTTTTTATGTTTTGGTTATACGTGTACATTTTTTTTACATATTTCCTTATGAATCATATTGGAAAAGAAAAATCAGAACAAAAGAGAAACTAGTATGAAAAAGCAAAACAGAAGAGTAAAAAAGTGAACATACAAACAATAAAAAAATATTTTAAATAAAAGATATAGCCAGAATCTATAGTTCTCATTCTGGATATAGATGGAGTTGTCCATTCAAAGTTTATTGGAATTGTCTTGAATCACTAAACCCTTGAAAAAGAACAAAGTCTTTCATAATTGATCATTGCACAATCTTGCTTTTACTCTGTACAATGTATCTCTGCTTCTGCTTGTTTCATTCTGCATCAGTTCATGTAAGTATATCTAGGCTTTTCTAAAATCAGCTTGTATATCAGAATTTATAGAGCAATAATATTCTATTATTTTCAAATACCATAACTTATTCAACCATTTCCCAATTGATGGGCATCTACTCATTTTCAAATTCTTTGCCATAAAAAAGAGCTACTACAAACATATTTGTACATGTGGGTCCTTTTCCCTCTTTAATGAGTTCTTTGGGATACGGATCCAATAGTGGCATTGTTGAATCAAAGAGCATACATTTTGTAGTTCTTTGGACATAGTTCCAAATTGCTCTCCAGAATGGTTGGATCAGTTCACACCACCAATTACAAAGCATTAGTGTCCCAGTTTTCCCATATCCCCTCCAACATTTTTCATTATTTTTTTTTCACCCTACCTAATCTTAGAGGTGTGAGTACCTCAGTGCTATTTTAATTTGCATTTCTCTAATCAATAGTGATTTATAGCATTTCTTCATGTGACTATAGATAGCTTTCATTTCTTCACCTGAAAATTGTCTGTTTAGATCCCATGATTAATTACCAATTAGGAAATAACTTGTATTCTTATATATTTGACACATTTCTTTGTATATTTTAGAAATTTTAGAAAATTATCAGTTCTGTTCTGTGCTTCTTTTCTAATCTTGGCTGTATTGATTTTGTTTGTACAAAACCTTTTTTAATTTAATGTAAATCTAACATCATTTTCCAGTTTTCTGAGCACATTCTTTAAAATAGTACCTTCTTAAATGAGGAACTAGAGTTTTGAGATTTATCAAATACTAGATTATTATAGTCATTGATTATTGTCATAGGTCTAATGTATTTCACTGATCCACCATTCTATTTCTTAGCCAGTACCATATGTTTTTAATGACTTCTTTTTTAGATCTGGAGCTGCTAGGCCAACTTCCTTTGTATTTTTTCCCCTTTAATCTCCTTGATATTTTTGGCCTTTTGTTCTTCCAGATGAATTTTGTCATGATTTTTCTAGTTTTATAAGACATTATTTTTTTGTGTTTTGATTGGTATGACACTGAACAAGTAGAACAATTTAGATAGAATTGTCCTTTTCATTAGCCTACCTATGACTGTTTGATATTTTCCCAGTTGATTAGGCCTGACTTTATTTGTGTGAGAAATATTTTGTAATTGTGTTCATATAGTTCCTGGGTTTGTCTTGGCAGGTAGACACTAATATATTTTGTTTAATACACAGTTATGTTAACTGGAATTTATTTTTCTGTCTCTTTGTCAGTAATATATAAAAATGTTGATGATTTATATGGGCTTATTATTTTTATTTTTTATATTTTATACATTTTAATTTTGTTAATTTTTAATTATATATATATATATATATATATATATATATATATATATATATATATATATATATATACACACATACATACACACACATAAATTATTATTTATTTATATATTTTGCTAAAGCTGTTAATTGTTTCAAGTAGGTTTTTGGATTATTCTCTAGGATTCTCTAAGTACACCAGCCTATTATCTGCAAAGAGTGATAGATTTATTTCCTTATTGCATATTCTAATTGTTTTACTTTCTTTTTCTTTTCTGATTGCTAAAGTCAACATTTTTAGTATAATATTGAATAATAGTGTGATAATGGACATCCTTGTTTCATTCCTGATCTTATTGCAAATACATCAAGCTTCTCTCCATTATAAATAATGTTTGCTGTTGCTTTTAGATAGATGCTGCTTGTCATTTTAAGGAAAATTCCATTTACTTCTATGCTCTCTAGTGTTTTTAATAGCAATGGGTGCTGTGTTTTATAAAAAACTTTTTCTACATTTATTGAGATTGTCATATGGTTTCTGTTAGTTTTGTTATTGATGTGATCAATTATGACAATAGTTTTCCTGAAATTGAACCAGCCCTGCATCCCTGATATAAATCCCATTTGGCCATTGTGTCTTATCTTGCTGAAGTTTTCTTGTAGTCTCTTTGCTAATATTTTATTTAATTTTTTTGCAGCAATATTCATTAGGAAGATTGATCTGTAATTGTTTTTCTCTGTTTTGACTCTTTCTAGTCTACATATCAGCACCATATTTATGTCATAGAAGAAATTTTGTAGGGCTCTTTTTTTTTTAACCTATCTTTCTAAATAGTTTGCACAGTATTGGAATTAATTGGTCTTTACAGGTTTAGTAGAGTTTACTTGTGTTGCTATCCTTGTCTTTTTTTTTTTTTTTTTTTTTTTGCTTTGGCTAAAGCATAATAAATTCTTTTCCAGATTGTTCCCTTTTCTCATTATGTATCTCTGTTTCAAATATGTTTCTTATAAGCAACATATTTTAGGATTCTCATTTTTAATTCACTCTGTTCTTCTCTTATATTTTATGAGAATGTTCATCCCATTCATATTCATAGTTATGATTATCAGCTCTGAATTAACTTCCGTCCTATTTTCTTCCCTGTATATACTTTTGTTCTCTCTTTTCACCTTGTCTCCCCTTAGTAGTTTCATTTTTAACCCACCCACTCTCATCTCTCCTCTTTTCTTTTCTCCTTTTCTCCTACTTTTCTGCCCTCTCTTCTATTTAGCCACTTCCTTTTCTTTTCCCTTTCTCCTCTTATTTCCTTATAGCGTAAGATAAATTTCTCTACCCAACTCAGTTAATATATTATTCTCTCTTTAAAACAAAACTGATGAGATTAAGCTTCATACAATGCTCCATCCCCTTCCTTCTTTCACTTTATTGTAATAGGTCTTTTGCACCTCTTCATATGTTCTAATTCATCCCATTTTACCTTTCCTTTTCTCTTATCTCATAACAAGTCATTTCCTACTCCTCAACATTTTTTCTTTGATATCTTCACATACAATGTCAATTCATGCCCACATTGTTGATCCATGTATGTTCCCTCTAACTGCCCCAACAAAAGAGTAAACTTCTCAAGAGTTACAAGTATCATCGTGATACTTTGATAAAGTTTAACCTTTACTTACCATAGATTTCCCCCTGTGTAATATTACTCTCTAAATTACAATTGTTCTCTGAGAGCAGGATTTTTGGGGGGCTTCTGGGAGCAGCCTTAGTTTCAGTTCAGTTTAATCACCCCAAATGCAGCCAGGAGTTAAAGTCCAGATCCTTTATTTTCTCCTTCAAAGTCTTGAATCTTTTCCTGGGGCCCAGTTAGCTTTCTTAGAGGTTTATATCTCTCCTTGGTTCCGAGAACTCTTGCTGCTAGTCCTTTGTCTCTGCCAGCTTCGGCCTCTCATCTTCCCAGTGTCTCCATCCAGCACAAAGGTGGAAGTTGGAATGAATCTGACACCATCTCCAAGAGAGTGGACTTGTGAATCTCCAAGAAGTCCAAGAGTAGGCTTGTCCTTTAGTAGGCTTGTGAACTCCTTCTTGTATATGCTCTCTAAAGGTGTGAATGTGTGAACTAATGTGTGAAGTCCTTTAAAGGTGTGAACTCCTTTAAAGGTGTAAACTAAGTACATAAGCATTAGTACCTTGTTTCAAGTTCTGGCCCATAACACCCCTATTTACCTTTCTGTTTCTCTTGAGTTCTGTGTTTAAATATCAAATTTTCTGTCTGGTTCTTGTTTTTTTTTTTTTTCAATAGAAATGATTAAAAGTCTCTTATTTTGTTGAAGATCCTTCTACTCACTTGAAAGATGATGCTCAGACTTGCTGAGTAGTTAATTCTTGGTTGTAACCCCAGGTACTTTGCCTTCTAGAATTTAATATTCCAGACCTTCTGATCCTTTATCATAAAAATTTCCAGATCCTGGGTAATCCTGACTGCTGCTCCTTGGTTTTTGAATAGTTTTTATTTGGCAGGTTGCAATACCTTTTTCTTTGAAATTATTGTTCTGAAGTTTTCCAACAATATTCCTTGGAGTTTTCCTCCTGGGATCTCTTCCTGGAAGTGATCAATAAATTCTTTCTTTCTTTCTTTCTTTCTTTCTTTCTTTCTTTCTTTCTTTCTTTCTTTCTTTCTTTCTTTCTTTCTTTCTTTCTTTCTTTCTTTCTTTCTTTCTTTCTTTCTTTCTTTCTTTCTTTCTTTTTTTCTTTCTTCCTTCCTTCCTTCCTTCCTTCCTTCCTTCCTTCCTTCCTTCCTTCCTTCCTTCCTTCCTTCCTTCCTTCCTTCCTTCCTTCCTTCCTTCCTTTCTTCCTTTCTTCCTTTCTTCCTTTCTTCCTTTCTTTCTTTCTTCCTTCTTTCTTTCTTTCTTTCTTTCTTTCTTTCTTTCTTTCTTTCTTTCTTTCTTTCTTTCTTTCTTTCTTTCTTTCTTTCTTTCTTTCTTTCTTTCTTTCTTTCTTTCTTTCTTTCTTTCTTTCTTTCTTTCTTTCTTTCTTTCTTTCTTTCTTTCTTTCTTTCTTTCTTTCTTTCTTTCTTTCTTTCTTTCTTTCTTTTCCCCCCCAGTGGGCTTATGATTTTTATTGTTGTTTTTGCAGTCACCATATTTCAATATAATTGGTCTTCTCTATGTTCCTGTGTATTTCAATAACACTGATATTGTTCAATGATTAATTCTGAAAATTTAGCTGTTCTTTTTAATTACTTAATTTAATTAATATTTACAAAAAAAAATATGCATAGGTAATTTTCCACCATTGACAATTGCAACAACTTTTGTTTAAATTTTTCCCCTCCTTCCCCCCACCTCTTCCCCCAGATGGCAGATTGACCAATACATGTTAAATATGTTAAAGTTTAAGTTAAACACAATATATGTATATATGTCCAAACGTTATTTTGCTTTATAAAAAGAATCGGACTTTGAAACAGTGTACAATTAGCCTGTGAAGGAAAAATGTAGGCAGACAAAAATACAGGGATTGCGAATTCTATGTAGTGGTTCATAGTCAACTCCCAGAGTTCTTTCATTGGATATAGCTGGTTCAGTTCTTTAGAATCTTCAATAGATTCTTTCAATGAATTTTTTACCCTCTTGTTCTAGTATATCAGGGTAGTTTTCCTTAATGATCTATTGAAGTATTCTATCCAGGATTTTTTTTTTTTTCCTTTTTGGTCACAGCCTTCAGGTATATCAATAATTTTTAAATTGTCTTTCCTGAATCTGTTTTCAATGATGGCTGTTTTTCTAATCAGGTATTTTACACTTTTCTTTCATTTTTCATTCTTTTTAATTTTTTTGATGAATTGTTAATATCACATATATATACATATATACATATATATATATATATATATATATATATACATATACATATATACACACACACACACACGCAAATTAGCTTCTATTTACCATGTTGTGATTTTTAATGTGTGATTTTCTTAACTTAACTTTTATGTCTTTTTTAAAAAAATTAATTCTACTTTTCAAGGCATTATCTTCCATAGATTTATTTATTTATTTTTGCATTTGACTAATTGTATTTTTTAAGGAATTTAATTCTTCAGTAAATTTTTTGTTTGCATTTCATCAATTGTATCTTTTAATAATATTTTTCTTCATTCAATTTTTGTTCCTTTTTTCCAAGCTATTGGTTATGATTTTCCTTCCTTCCTTCCTTCCTTCCTTCCTTCCTTCCTTCCTTCCTTCCTTCCTTCCTTCCTTCCTTCCTTCTTTCCTTCCTTCCTAAAGGGATGTAAAAGACCCTTACCCAAAATGACTACTCAGAGATCACTCAGTAGAAGGCAGAAAAGTTTTGTATTGAAAAACCTGTGGAGGATGAGCCATTCCATCACAAGATAAGAAAGAGAACACTCATGGTAGGAGGGCTAAAGAAGTAGTAAAGATACATAGGTTTTATGCAAGAGATTACATCACAAGTAAGAGAGCATTGAGAAGGGGAGAGAGAGGCATGTAATTGGTTGTTACTATTCGGAGATATTGGAATGGAAGGTTTCTGTTCATAAGTTGGGGAGCATTGAGAAATAGGTGTCCTCTCCCCTAATTGAATGCTAAATATTGTTGCCAAAGACAGATTAACACTGAATGCTTTGTTTCCCTGATTCCAAGAGGAATCTTCAGTCAGACCATCAAACTTCAGATTACTGAGCTGACATCATTTAAACTAATAGTATAAATATTGATAACATTGAACAAGGATAAATGTCATCATTTCTGGTTAAGTAAATATATCTAAGGTTTTAAGTAAATATTGGCTTGTATAAACTGTACTTATGTAGGTCTCAGAGACATAGAAATAATAAAAAATACAGAAAAATAATTTAAACATTCAAGTTCTTCACCTTCTCTCTCCATTCCCCACCTTTCCTTCCTTCCTTCCTTCCTTCCTTCCTTCCTTCCTTCCTTCCTTCCTTCCTTCCTTCCTTCCTTCCTTCCTTCCTTCCTTCCTTCCCTCCCTCCCTCTCTCCTTCCCTCCCTCCTTTCTTTCTTTCTTTCTTTCTTTCTTTCTTTCTTTCTTTCTTTCTTTCTTTCTTTCTTTCTTTCTTTCTTTCTTTCTTTCTTTCTTTCTTTCTTTCTTTCTTTCTTTCTTTCTTTCTTTCTTTCTTTCTTTCTTTCTTTCTTTCTTTCTTTCTTTCTTTCTTTCTTTCTTTCTTTCTTTCTTTCTTTCTTTCTTTTTCTTTCTTCTCCTTTTCTCCTTCCTTCCTTCCTTGCTTGCTTCCTTCTTTCTTTCTGTTTTCTTTCCTATTTTGTTACTTTTAAGGTAGAACTCTTCTCAGCTATATGGGACACCATCCCAAGCTTCTTGTGTAGCTCTCAGCATTGATTTTGAGTACAGGGCCCTTGTGCTTCGTGTCTTGCTCACACCAGAAGTTAGCTCTACCTACACTCTTTAGGGAACAGTGTGATTTCCTGGTCTGGCAGTTTGCCTTCTCTGCTGGCACTGAAGGCTTCCCCACTGGTCTGCTCTGCTACTTAGCCAGGACTGAGGTTTCAACTGCTGATCTTTTGTGGCTTTACCAGTCTCTGTCAGTGCTGGACTGAACAACTCTTTTGCTCCAGTGAAACTTACCTTTCTTGAAGTGCTTCTCATCTACCTTGAGCTACATAGTTGATACAAAATATCTTAAAATAATGCCAATATTGGTTTGTCAGGAAAGTGCTAGATACAATGTTTTCATCATCATTGACATTGTTAGCAGTTTTTCTTCAAGTTGAGGAGTACAGGGTCAAGAACATTTGGTAAAGACAGATCTTTCTGCCTTTCTCAGAGGAGAGGGTATGAGGAGAATTAAATATTGCTTTTCCCCTTTCTTTCCAACCCACATATTAGAGAAACAGACTTAAAGACACAATTAGCCAAGAGAGAAAACACCTATAGGAATCAGCTGCCCTTTTGGTAAAGAGTGTTTATGGATTAAAAAAAAAAATCTTGGGAGCCCAGCTGAACAATCCACATATAAAACATATATCTATATATGTAACAATTGTAGGAAAATTAAGAAAGAAGAAAAATAGAAACTATATGGATCAAAAAAGGCTTCACATAGAAGGTACTGTCAGAGTTTTAAAATAAGCAAGAGATTCTCAGAAGCCAAAGTGAAAAGGAATTGCATTTCTGTCATGGAGGATGAGAAACCAGGACAAAAGCACAGAAAACAAAATGGAGTGAGATATGTGAAGAACAATAATAATACAAAGAAGAAAGGAAGGAAGGTAGGTATGGAAGGAGAGAGGGAAGGAGTGAAGGGAGGAAGAGAAGAGAAAAAGGAAACAAGTATTTATTAAGTACCTATTATATGCCAGGAATTGTATTAAGTGCTTTGAAAATTAATCTTCACAATGCTGGGAGGTAGGTGCTATTATTATACTATCATTTTATAATTCAGTAAACTGAGTTTGCCAGAGCTTAAGTGATTTTTAAAGAATTATTCAGCTAATAAATGACTGATCATGAGCTTGAATTTAAGCCTTCTGGCTCCAAGATCAGCACTCTATTCATAGAAGGAATAGTACTTAATAAAACTAGAAAGTTAGACTTAGAGCAGATTATAAATGGTTTTAAATGACAAATTGATGAGTTTATAATTGATTTTAGAGAGTAGATAGCCATTGTAGTCTATATAGAAATTACATAGTCATTATTTTACTTTGGGGAAAAAATAAAGTTTTCAACTTTTTGGAGGATTATAGAGGAATGAAATGAGACAGGAAGTCCATTTGGAATACATTGGCAATTATTCTGTCTGTTGGGGATAGACCCCAGGCTGTGTGACAGGGATGAAGATGATAGAAGTCATGGAAACATAAAAGACAAGATTTGGCAACTGATTGTATATATGAGGAGCTGAAGAGAGAAGAATTAGGAATAATCAAGGTGGTAAATTAACTAGAAGTTTGAGAAGCTTATAAAAAAGATAAGTATATTTTTGTGGGAGGTGAGGATAATAATCTTTTGGACATATAGAGTGAATTATAGAAAATTCTTTTAGAAATTTAGAGTTGTTTGGAACAGTAGAAACTCAGAATTTGTTTATATTTACACACACATGTTTATACACATCCATATACATATGTATATATTTATGCATATACATAGTACACTTCTGTGTATATATACATATTTATCTATATATGGAGATACATATAATGTATATACATATATGAATGTGCATACAAAAATATATTTATACATACATATCCAACTTCAGATATTTACTAGCTGTGTAATACTGAGCAAGTAACTTAACATCTATTTGTTTTAGTGTCTTTACCTGTAAATCTTGATAATAATATCATTATCTCCTAGGATTGTTGAAATAATAATTGTAAAATATTTAGTGAAGTGCCTGGCACATAGAAAGAGCTACATAAATATTAGTTATTCTTGTTGTACATGATTACACATATGTGTGTATGTAATTTGTAAATATGTAAATTACATACACATAGAGGTGATAGTTAAACCCATGAATTTAGCAACAAGTAGCTGTTGAAGGAACCAAGTGAAAATATATAGACATACAGGATTGTTTTCATCAACAGATATGTATGGTAGTCTTCTCTATGTAGAAAGCCTACTAATTAACAAGCATTTGTTAAGGCCTTTCTACATGCCAGGCACTGAGCTAAGCAATTTCAAAGGAAAGACACTTGTAGTGTCTAAGACCATGAAATGTCATTGACAAAAAGTGGAATTGCACTTAGGTCTTTGGAAACTTCAGATGCAAGCACTTGAAAATGAAGAGAGAGAATTCCAGGTATGGTGGATAGCCAGTGAAAAAAGTAAAAAGTAAAGAGAGGAAACATAATGCTTGAGGAACATCAAAAAGCCAGACAGGATTTTGTGAATGTTACATAAATTCTAATTGGTCTTGGAAACAACATGCCTGTCATATATTGAGGACTTGATAAATATTTGGTGATTGATTGACACAAGATATTATCTTTTCTTTTTGTGCCACCTAGAATGCCTCTGTGAATATGGCATTCACTTTTTCTTTTAGCTACTAACTAATCTATGATTTATTGATCCAAAAGAGGGCATAATATGATCCTAATATCTTGGACTAGTTAATATATTGTTTTTGGAACTCTGCTAGGTACTCTATATAATAATGGAGACAAGTTCTGCCCTCGATTTGTTATATCTTAGAAGGAATGATTTATCTTTTTCTATCTTTTTCTATCCCTTGTTCTGGAAGAGATTCCATAGTCAATTTGAGAGCACTACTGCCCTTATTTTGTGGAACTCCGGCTTTTGAACCTGCCATCATCTGGAAAAAGAAGTAAATAAAGATGATGAAAAACATATGAATGGAGTGAGGAAATTTGAGGACTGGCTGAGGAGAACCTCTAGTCTTTGACATAGATTTTATACATTAAGGGGGAAAGGTTCAGTCAGTCACTCTGCAAAGTTTCCCAGAGGCATAAGGCCTATCAGTGTAATAACTTCTAAAAAAGAAGGCAAGTGGCATTTAGCTGAGTGGAGTCCTTTGATTTCTTATTCTGTCAGATCTGCAAGATCCTTTCTCAGGTTGGTAGAGTTCAGGATGTTCTGTTTTCATGGCTGCTGAGTGATTTGTGACTAAGCATTGAATAGAGTTTTGGAAAAAGAAATAGAGAAGCAAAGACTACTAAAGAATCCAAGCTTCTGAAATGAATCTAAGAGCCTTTTACTGATCTATTTTCTCTTTCTTCTCTTTCAGTGTTGCTATTTTCTCTGAAGTTGTAAATGATATTGATAGTGATAAATCTGTTGTGTTTACCATAGAAGTATTTTGTCTTGTCACTTTCTCTGCCTCTGAATATGAAGTGGGAATTTTTGATCAAGGAGCTTCCTGCAATATTCTATTATCACTTATTCTCATAGGTAAACTGTTATTTTTAAACATTATTATTTTTTTTTTTTACAATTTACTTTTAAAAATGAGCCTACTGCCAATTTTAAGGGCTTTCTAAAATAATTGAAAAAAAAGTTGAAATTTCATATACTATCTTTTTCAGACAATGAAGAAATATCTTTAACTTTATATGATTCTAATGTTTAAATATATTCTTTTTTTTTTATAAATCAGGATTGCAATATGATATAAATAACACAGGATATTTGCATTCCAAGCACCAGTGAGGCTAAATAGAGAGATTGTTATCATCGGCAAATAGCTTGGCCATTTGGTCATGAATTATTTGATCTTGCCACCCCATGAAATGAAGAAAAATGAAAAATGACTGCCAATCCTGTCTGTCAGTCAACAAACATTTACTGTGAACAAGACATTTTCCTAAATACTGGGGATACAAAGAAAGACACAATCAAAAAATGATCCTACACTCATCCAGTTCATAATATAATGGGGAGTGAGAACTAACATGTAAACAATTATGTATGAATAAGATGTATACAAAATGGATTAGAGATAATCTTAGAAGGAAGATACTAGGCATTAAGAAAAATTTGGGAAAGGCTTCTTATATAAACTGAAAAGCTCCTCTGTAGTGAATGTAGGCTCCTTATACTTTTACAATAACAATGGCAGAACAGAATAGAAGGGGAAGGGAGCCCAAAGGTTGTTTAACATTAGACCATCTATAAGTATAAATTTTTTGAGAGACAAGTGGAATTACATTATTTTCTCAGGGTCACACTGTTAACAAATATTAAGCAGCTGAAGCTAGATTTGACCTCAGGTTCTCCTGACTTCATGGTCGATGCTTAATGTACTTCATCATTTACCTATTTGCTCCTTAACTTTTTTTTTTCTTTAGTATGCTCACTATGAAGTTCATGGTCAATAACCAATGAGTAGATATCCTGCTGGAGGAATTGTGTTTTTCGGTGCTGACTTTTTTTTAAAACTATTAATTAAATCATAAGAGAAGGAGGATGAAATTGACACATTATCTTTGCTTAGGTAAATAAATGGGTTGAGAGATTTTTTCATGCAATGATGCATAATTTCATGGGATATTAGTTTATCTCTTATTGAAATATTTATGATAAGCATTTGAAAAAAAGTTTTAAAATAATTATAACTATTTATTGTAGTAAATAAAAAGGTAGAAAAGTATTTGAAGAACTTAGGAAAACACTCAAAATTAAATGAATATTTTTCCATGCTACTTATTGACTTCCATAGAATGGTTACCAATGACAAAGAGTTAAAAAATATTAGAATATACGATTAGGAAGAAAGGAAATAAACAAAGCCAAAAATTTATAGTCCATATTCAAGATCCATACATCACAAATACTTTCTTAAAAAGTACTAGTAGATAAAATCACACACACACGCACAGGGAAAGTTGACAGGGATAGATAAATGATTAGTTATTGATGTAGGAATCATTTCTGAATCAGCTAATTACATACAGTTATACTTCATATTGATTAGAACAAAGATCTAAGTCAAGGGGAAATGATAATAATGTGTGCTTTATAATTTCATTTTGATCTACTTTTAATAGTTATTGAGGTCCAAAATTGTAACAGATGGGAAAAAAAGGACATCAGTACTAAGTATGACAATTCTATATAGAATTTTAACTGGAATAAGTTGTCAATTATTATGCTGAAGAGATCAAAAGCAACTAAGAAAATCTCCTTAGTCAATAAACACTGGATTTTCCTGCCAATAGGAGAATTGTAGAAGTAATGGACAACTTTGGCTTAGAACATTAAATTTCTGAGCAATTTTAGGAAGGAGATCAGAAGATATTGAGTAATATTGCCCTATCATCAACAAGACATGGAAATAAAAATATTTTATTTATATTTCATTAATTTATTTGTTTGCAAAGCAATTGGGGTTAAGTGATTTGTCCATGGTCACACAGGTAGTAAGTATTAAGTGTCTGAGTTCAGATTTGAACTCAGGTCTTCCTGACTTCAGAGCTGAGGCCATCTAGCTTCCCCTCT
This sequence comes from Sminthopsis crassicaudata, assembly GCF_048593235.1. NCBI lineage: Eukaryota > Metazoa > Chordata > Mammalia > Dasyuromorphia > Dasyuridae > Sminthopsis > Sminthopsis crassicaudata. Next base: position 377,412,247 of record NC_133619.1, read on the forward strand.
CATTTTTTTAATATTAGAAAAAAGCAAAATAGGAAAATAAATACAGAAGAGGAAAATTAAAAAGCAGAACAAGGAAGCAAAATCATCTCAAGGACATTTAAGATTGAAATTGCAAGGAGGACAATGCATTAACAAACTACGAAAGAGATATGAAAAGCTTTTTAATAACAAACTCTGTGTTACTATAAAGAAATTGGAGATGCTTTGAGTTGAGTGGAAAATATGAGGTTGATTTCTTCTTTCATATTATAAAACCAAAGCACAGTGAAGTCAAAGGAGATAGTGAGTGGCACGGTCAGGATCTTGGCCCCTTTCTATGGCAACAGCTGTAGACATCATTTCATGCAAGTGCATTGAGTTAGAAGAGCTAGGTTCCAACTCTAGTGCTGCTTATATTTGTGCAAATCATGGAACCTCTCTGCAGTATTCTTCTCTGTGAATTGAAAAATTAGACTAGAAACTCTGATGTCCAAAAAAAAAAAAAAAAAAAGACAATGGAGTCACCATGTCGGCATTTCAACTTGGACATGCTTCTTGAATTAGTGCAACATAATTGAAGGGGGAAAATTAGTAAAGCTTCTGGACTAGACCAAGTATATAAAGGATCTAAGCTGAAAGCAATGCAGTTTTAAGGATACTGAGATACTGATTCTCATTGTATCTGAAGAAGTAGAAGTCGCCAAAGTTTTAGGGAGAAATGTCACACTGTTATTTTTGAAGATGACCAAGAGAGCATAAATGTTGAAACTAAGTGCTTCAATGTATAGAGTACTGGGCTTGGAGTAAGGAAGATCTGAGTTCTAATCTAGCTTTAGATACTTACTAGATATGTGTTTCTAGGCAAGTAAATTACTCCCTACTTCACTCAGTTTTCTTTACCTAAAATATCTTTGTCAAAAATATCCTACATGGTGTCACAAATAGTGACACAATAGTGATTTAAATGATTGAACATCAACACAGGGAACATAAATATGTAAAGACTCATATAAGACCTGTCCAATTTATATAAGTTTAAAAATTAGAATCTACACACATTATATAATACTAAATAATCAAAGGCACCCTTGTAAAAGGTATTAAAAGGGAACAAGTAACATTTCAGTGATGCTTTACTATATCTTAATCATCCGTCAATGGCCTGAAAAATGTAGATTGCATTTGATTCAATAGTGAAGGAAAAAGCTTTCTAAAATTCTCTTTCAAGAAAATGTCTACCATACATATACTCACATTATAAAATATCCCTTGAAAATTCTAAGAAAATACTTTATTCAACATTCTTTTGATTATTATTGTCAGATAAAATATAAAGCAGAAACATATGCTTCTTGGGAATATCTGCTGGATTGTTCTAGTGCCAAGTTAGGGTCAAAAGAGAATTATCTGCATATTATAAGAATCATTGGGATGTCTCTGTCAGTGGATGGGATCATATTGATGAAATTGATACATCTGAATATTTCAGTCACCTAAATAGAAATTCTGAGGATTTTAGCCTTTCTATTTCCAAAAGAAATTTTCCCAGATGAAGAATGCCTATTGTAGTAGATGAAGGATCTAAGTAAATGAATGGAGAATGACTATCATATATTACCTACAGAACTTAGCATATTTATATCTTGGACAAGCATTTCAAATGTGCAAAGATCTGAGCTTGAATTGATCAGGAATAAATGAATGGCTTAATTTGGTTTTATGAGATTTCAAAGTGCCTTTTTATGACTTCCAGTTTTACCCTGAAATAAATGCTTATCTTTTAGCCATCAATATTCTTTCACTCTGTTGTATTGAGGAAAGGGGAGAAGAGTAGGAAGAATTTACATTTACACAGGACTAGGCTAAACATTTCAAAATATTATCCTATTTAATATTTATGATAATCTTGAGAAGTATTATCATCTTTTTACAATTGAGGAAACTGAGGGAAACAGTAACTAACTTTTCCATAGTCACACAACTACTAATGACCAGAGGCTCCATTTGAGTTCAGATCTTTTTGATTCCAGGCCCAGTGCCCTGTCTACTTTGCCAGATGTCTCTATTGCTATGGAACACTGTATTAAACTGTCTGTAGAAAATCAAGGATGGAAATCATTAAAAGGTCAATGATATCACTCAGTAGTTAAAGAAAAGGCATACAGTATGTAAACAGACTGTAGAATACTACAAATAACAGTTTAGCAAGAAAAATAACATGAAGGGTGCTAACATTGTCAGGAGAAGTTCCCAGCATGTTAGATGGATCCCATACAGTGATGAAAACATGGAAGAGAGTTCAACAAATTGAGTAGGCAAGGGGAAATTGCAATTTTCATTTTTTGAGAGAATACCCATATAAATGAGACCACATATATATTTAGCAATGTATATATGTATATGTATTAAAATTAATTATATGTATTAATTATATGTATTAAATTAAATATGTATATTTACAAAAATTCATGAAATGTTTCTTTATGAAGTTCAAATCTTGAGTGCATCTATCTATCTTTTCTCTCATTTTTTTCCAGTAAATTCTTATAGGAGGCCACAAAGGATCACTGAGGCAGTGATCTAAGCTCTGGCATCATGAGGCCTTTTTGAGTTCTGTCTGTACTCCTCGTTAGCTCAGTAATAATTGGAACAAGGCACTTAATCTCTCCATGAATGTTTCCTCATCTTTAAAGTGAGAATTATACTTGACCACTCATTTTACATGATTTTGTAAAGATCAAAGATAATGCAAAATATTTTATGAATCAAAAAGTCCTATATTAATAAACTACATTTTAAGAATTTATGAAACCCAACAGGGCATATCCCAGAATTCAAAGGCAATGCAGAATAATATGTCACTGCTAAAAGTGAAATTATTTCAAAATCTCACCAAAGAGACTAAAGTATAATTGATATAAGCTGTTGTCAAATGCAGGATCATCATAGGGGATCATGTACCCCTATCAAAAGAAAGAAATGCTGAACATGTACCCTCAATATATTTACATTTGCTTTTTTAATAAACTAATTATGACACTCCTGTAATGATAGTCATGCAGGTTACAAAACAACATTAAAAACAATGAAAAAGAATGAAATGAAGAAGACATCACTTTTTGAATAAGATGTTTTCAGAGATATCTAATGGTACAAAACAATCATTACAATATCAATACTGATAATTTTAGTAAAATCAATGTGACTGAATATGGTTCATCATGAATTTGTTGAATTTTAGTGCAAATGTTGATTTTTAATGCAAAGGGTGCTCGGATTAACCACATGATTGCTCCAGTTTGTCTGGAGCATCTTAGTGGGACTATTTTCATACACACTAGATATAGGCAAGAATACTGTCATGGTTAAATTCCTTAACTTTTCAGTGCCCCAGACATATTTCTAGTCTCACATATCTGTTGACATTAATAATTATTCTCATTTAATTGGCATTTTCTAAATTGAAAAATACTGTAGATCAATAGCTTGTTTGATTTATAAAACAGTCCCAGTATCTGCCTTGTTAAAGTATTATTATTCCAACTTTAAAACTGAGGGAATTGAGGTATAAAGAAAAATGACTTATCCACAATAAAAAAGACTTCTTTTCCCTTTGTATTACCCTACCCTGTCTAAGTAGAGGAAACCTCATCAGGACAAAATAACTATTATGTAGTTCAATTACTCCCTTTGCTCTGATTTCTGAATTCTTTATTCATCAAGAAGCCTGCTGACTCTGATTTAGCTTCCCAAATATATTTATAACAGAGAAAAGAAGCTTTGAACACTTGATGCATGTGTTCTGATATTCTTGGCCATAATATTTCTTGATGCAACTTAGCAGTTTAACATTCAGTCTTTATCTCAATAGCTTACCTATCACAAATTGATTACCAAAAGTCTAATCATTCACTGGCTCAATAACAAATAGTCAAGTTATGAGAAACACAAAAGTAATGATTTTGTGACCTATCCTTTTTATTCCCTGGATCACTTCTTAATGGTAACATACTCTTTATGATTTGGTTCTTTTCCTAAAATGTCTAAATTTTATTTATTTGGGCCTCTTTTTATTCACTGCCCCATAAGCACAAGGAATGTTTGCTATTCTCATTCTAACAGAAGTATAAATATCTAGAGTAATTCTAGAGAGAGGCAGTTTTGTGAAGATCATAGCCCAACCAGCTGGTTTTCTAATAGAGATTTTGAGAATTCTGGTTTGTCAATCAGAGAGTAGTCTTTATTATATAACATTGAGAAAAGAAGAGAGATTTCCCTTTTTTTTCCAGTGTCCAGAAACACACACACACACACACACACACACACACACACACACACATACACACACACACAGAATTATGCTGCATGGAAAGAATACTGAATATGGAATTGAATGCCAAAGTTTACATCCTGAATCTTTCAATTAGGTCTTTGAGTAAGTCTCAAATTCTGGTTATTTCTCTCCTCTTCTATAAAAATGAAGGAGTTGAACTTCCTTAAGATAATGCCATAGCTTTTCAAAAACAATACATTCTTAGAATGAGTCCTGTCATCGAAAAGCTAAGATCATTTTCTGAAAGTCTTATTCTAATATTCACTAATTTGAAAACAATCATATAATTTTGAAGCTTTGTCAACAGAACAAACACTCTGGCTGGTCTTACCAAGCTGAAAATCATGGACCTAGAGAAAGACTCTATGTCTATTCTCTAAGGACACAATCTGGATAAATTTAGAAATTCATCTGCCAAGTGATGGATATCTTTTTTCATGTAAATTTATTTTTTTTACTTATTTATTTTAGTTTAGATTTATGATTTTATTAATGTAAGGTCCTTTTGGTGAGGGAACTTCCATACCAATGTAGATGGACAACTTGTCATTTCTTAAAGAGTTTCCAGGACTTCTGAGAAAGATTAAAGGAAGGACTTAAGCTTACTTCATCCTGACCCTAGAACCTGCTTTATTTCTATCTATACTGCCTCTCAACATACAGTTGACATTTTCTTTTAAATGCTAGAATATGTAGTGATAGAGATCACAGTTACTTATAGGATGAAATGTATATAAAAGTTGAGTCAGAATTGTTATACACAATGAAAATCTGGTGATTAATTTCAAATCCCTGAATGGTTGTGGCAGGAAGAAGCAGGGAGCATATATTAGCCCAAACCATTATGACAAACTTCAAGGGATTACCTTTATCCTTTTGTATATTGGGATTTGAAGTAATAAATATGTCTCAAAAATAAATGGACTATTGGCTGAGATTTAAACATCTTGATTATATATGCCTTTTCATTGAGATATTTTCTGTAAGATTTAATCTGCTTTGTGATTCTACTATATTAGATTATTTCATGATTTTTCTAGGTCTGCTGCCCAATTTCTATTAGTTTCATCCTAATTCTACAAGGCCTGAGGGCTCATAGCCCATGTTCATTTTGCCTGTGTGATGTCCTAGGGTTTTAAACAACTAAAAACAAAGAAGATTTTTGTACTTCACATCCACAATATGACAATGGATTTGAGAAGGTTTCTTAGTTATTTGTTAATCATTCCTAAAGCTAATGAGTCTTTTGGTCTTTATGTGAATGCTGCAAGGTTACATTAATACTGGGGTTGAGAAATGTTGTAATAATCCACAAAAGAAAATTCTGTCTGAAAGAATTCCCTCGGTATGGGGGCTGTATTGTGAATGTTCCTTTATTTCTTGTTATTGTGCACAGATTTTATTATGTTCTTTCCTTGTTTTTTGGTATGTTTCTTTACTAGTAATAAACTAAGAGAACATATCTCCCATGTGGGTTTGAAGATTAAATGATAGCATGACAACTTATCTAAAAGTACCAATGAATTATAAAAAGTGATACAGTACTAACACTTTAATACATGTACATTTCCAAATGCCATAGGGCTAAAAAGTTAGCAATTGTCTCTTCTTATTAATCTATGTGTAATAAAATACATGTAATCTATACATTAACATGAACAGATAATTATCTACATATCATAATATATGTATATATTGTGAACTTCTTGAATATGGCATGCCTTTTTTCTTTGTGTTCTCTGAGCTTAGCACAGTGCTTGGCATATAGCAGGCACTTAACAAATGCTTATTGGCTGATTATGTATATGTACACAAATATATGCATCTATTTCTGTTATCTATGTTTATATGGGAAGTGGAAATTAGAAATAGAGGAATAGAGTTGAAGCTAGGAAAATTTAGATTTTATCTTACTTCTGATATATATTAGCTGTGTGACCTTGCCAAACCATTAATTTCTGGGGGCTCTAAGCAACACTTTGGAACAATCTATTATTATAAATGAGTTGAAGGTCTGCATTTTCAGAGAATTTTTTCTCACTCTTAGTTCCTTAAATATATGAAAATAAAGTCTGAATTAAACATGTATATATAAGTGTATATATACAGGCATTTATAATTATATGTGTATGTGTATTTAGAGAGAAATGCTTCAGAACTTTGAAGAGACTTATGGATTTTATACACAAGTAATTCTGCCAATACTTTTCAGTGAGTAGCTTGATACCTCTAGGTATCTTTCCCCAAAGATTCTTAAATATGTGTAAAATTAATACAAAGCCTATGCTTTTAGGCACAAAGTGGTCACAGAAGTGAAGGCTTGTCTCATTCAGCATCATACTGAGTTCTAGATATTTTAAAATTTCATAACTGTTATACATAAGAATTCACTCATTCTTTCCTCTTTTCCCTACTTCAATTCCCCCAAATCACCCTTTGTCCAAGGAATGATGAGGCCATGAAATTTCCTTTATGCTGCAGAGTACAGTAAGGAATTCATAGCCAGTAAACATTTCCTTGCAGAAAGTGCTTTATGACATTTAGTGTTTTAAGGATGTTTCATGTCTTTAAAATTTTTCCTTACTACTGTTTTTCTTCTTTTATAAATAAATCTTAATTCAAATAGATATTTATGGAAGACATCTGAATGGAAAGAATGCCAAGTAAATCTTCTTCTAGAGCAGCAAGATTCTCATTGGCACACAACTGGACCCCTATGTGGAGGTGGAATTCAAACTCGGGAATTGTACTGTGCTCAGAGTATCACAAAATTTTCAGGACAGCGATCAAAGGAAGGTATGCAAGTGTTCTTCTTGTACTACATATTTTTTTTCTGTATAAAATGTTAAATAAAGTAGTTTTGGGCTTTTTCTCTCCTTTTCATGTTAGGATTTGCATCTCTTTACAATGATGAGTTAGAGAGAAGACTATGGGATCTTGAGGGTAAAATCTGGTTTCTTGCTGGTAAAGAAATTTAATGATTTGCTCAAAGTCAAACAAGGTGAATAACTAACTTTAAAGTCAAAATTAATAATTTATTTTAATGAATCTTCACTAGAATAGACCTGTTAACTTTTTTGAAGGAGGAAAGCTGGCATATTTTATCTGAATTGTGAATGTGTGGTCATGGGTCTAATTATATCTAAAGATTTTGTTGTTGTTTATTTTCCCAAATTGAATCTTTGTGATATTCTTGAATTACCACAAAGTAAAGCACATTTAAAGAAAACAAAAGCAATCTTTATTTTAAAGATTGGGTATTATTTTTGCCTTTTATGTTTTCCTGAGTACAAATGCAGGTGTATATAAGAAATAGCATTGTTTTATGAGTTGACAATTCACCCAAGATTCTACTTTTGCCTAGAAAGTATGAGATAATGTTTGCCCAAATTGTTATTTCTTGAAGCTTTCATCATTCTAAAGGATAATTTATTTTAAAATATCATTGCATAAAACTGAAAGGAGTAGGGTATTTTAAAAATATGGAAAGTTAAAAATTCTGAAAGGAACTTTGGAAGTCTAGTCACTCAACACAAGTGAAGAAATCAAAGTCCAAGGAGAGGTAGTAGCTTGCCCAAGATCACATTGCTAATTAGTGACAAAGGCCATGACTAAAACACAGATTCTGGGTTTTCCAATATGCTTATTGTTCTTTGGGAAAAAAAAAAAACACAGAAAGTCCTGTGGTCAAACATAAAAAGATTATTCAGTTAATGAATTCAAATTCTTCTGTTCTTGCCAATAATCATTTCCTTTGGCTTCTTGCAATAAGTTGTGTTTTTCATATATAGAATAGTAATATTGTCTAGCAAAAAATAAGCAATTACTCTGAAAAAGTGTTGGTTTTGTTGTTATTTTAGTAGTAGGAATAAATTTGTGCTGATTTATCATATTTTGGCCTATTTGTAGCTGTAGCATATATTGTAAAATTCATGAAGGATTAGAGGTATAATACAGTTTGTGGCCATTTAATAGAATTCCACTAGTTGACTAGCTCCATTAGCATATAATAGGAATATTAACAATACTATTATTGTTAATAATAATAATATAACAATGGCCATGTGGGGTTATGTTGAGCCACATGATCTATACTTATAGAGATGAATTCTTCTAATTGAACAGTAATGATAACAATAAGTATACATAGTACAATTTACATAGGTTTCAATTATACTATGGTATTATGTAATTAACAGGGAAAATACATTATTGTAGATGAAAATAATTAAAATAATTAGATGAAAATAATATTCGCATTTTATAAATGATGAAGCTGACTCACAAATGAAAAACCAAATGTCTAACATTGCTCAAATAACTGGAATTTAACCCTGAATCTTCCAATCTTTTTTTTTTCACTATGTAATATAATATACCTACTCCATGCTCTAATGAAACTAACCTGCTACTTTTATGAGGAAGGAGGTATTAAAAAACTTAGAATATTCTAAATCTTTGCTCTTTTGTTAGTTATAACCTGTTTCATTCATTGCCTAAGGACAGTCGAGATATGGCTGGAAGGTTTTGTTGTTGTTGTTATTGTTTTTCCCATGATTCTGCAGCAGGAAGAATAGATCTTGAGGAAAAAAAATGCTTCCTGACTGAAGGATTTTTCCAGATTGTTCCTCTCTCCCTCACATTGTTGTCACATTCATGGAATTCACTAAGAGTCTATCAGGCTTTTTAAGATTAGAAGTGTTTTGTTTTTTCCTTCCATTTTCTGTTTCCATCTTCTGTGAATTTCATCATTCTTCAGAAGTTTTCTCCATAGTAGGATTTTTTCTATGAATTAAATAACCCTGTTTTTTGGGGGGGTTATCATATTTCAGCTCTTTCAGTCCATCTAGACTCATTGGCATTTCCTTACTTATAGATGTATGATTTTAGCCACCTCTATCTAAACTTATCTGTACACAAGCATAAACTTATAAAAACTACCTTCTCCCTCCATGTTTTTTGGTTGCTCTCCCTAGGCTACTCCCAATATTATTCTTTGCTAATATTGTTATATAAATAAATACCCCATACTGAATCCCTTAGCTTCATAGAACATTAGTAAATAGGAGAATTGACTTAAGTCTCATGAATTTTTGGGATGAGGGGAAAAGCTTTTAACTTTCTTGGCAAGTGAGCTTTGCTCACTGGCTTCAGAGATCCTCCATTTCCTGTACTGATTCTACTATTCTGCCTCACTGCCCTGATTCTATCAGCCCTACCTTAGTTGCTATGTCTGTCTCTCTATTCCTCTTTGACTCTCTCTGTTTCTTTGTCCCATCTTTTCCATATATATATATACATACACACACACACACACACACACACACATATATATATATATATATATATATATATATAAATGCACACACACACATACTCACATAATTGCTGACTATCCCTCTAGCCATATGGTTTTCCATCCTTTAAGACATCTGGCTTCTGTTTCCAAATAAAAATTATCTTTCTTTCTTGGACATTCCTCCTACTTCCCACATGGGAGTCAAGCAGTCTCACTCTCAGCCAATTGGGAAGCCTCTGTTATCATGCTAGACTATGGAGTATTTTACTGTCTATTTCTTCTTGCAGTTCTCTTAACTTTTCCTTTAGAAAGTTAGATGCTATACCACTTGGTGCATATATGTTTAGTATTGATATGGCTTCATTATTTATGCTACCTTTCAGCAGGATATAGTTTCCTTCCTTATCTTTTTTTAACGAGATCTATTTCTGCTTTTGCTTGATCTGAGATAAGGATAGCTACCCCTGCTTTTTTGGCTTTACCTGAAGCATAATAGGCTCTGTTCCAACCATTTACCTTTACTCTGTATGTATCTCCCTGCTTTAAGTGTGTTTCCTGTAGACAACATATTGTAGGGTTCTGCTTTTTGATCCAGTCTGCTATCCGTCTCCGTTTGATGGGATCGTTCATCCCATTTACATTTACAGTTAAAATTACTAATTCTGTGTTTCCTGCCATCGTATTATCCCCAGATTATACTTTTTTCCCTTGACCCCCCTGATCCCCCTCCCCGATATTTAATTTACAGACCCCCCTTGTGACGCGCAACCCTCCCTCTTTTTTTTTTTTTTTTTTTTTAGGATCCCTCCCCCCTCCCTCCAAGTCCCTTCACTTATTCTCCTTTTCCTTTTCCCTTTTCCTCTCCCCCCTTTTAATGAGGTGAGAGAAAATTCTCTGAAAAACAAATATGTTAATTATTTACTCTTTGAGCCTCTTCTGATGAGAGTAAGATTCACACAATGATTCTCCCCCTCACTAAGTTCCCTCAGATATGGTGTATTTTCTATGTCTCTTCCTGGGATGTAGTTTCCCTCTTTTTATCACTCCTTCCCCTTTTTCTGAACCAATCTCCTTCCCTTTACTACACCCCCCTTTTTTTCTTTTATATCAGTAAAATCAAATTATCCTTGAGTATTTTTTATATACCCACAACAGAGTTACAGTTCTCAAGGGTTCTGTGTACCTTTTTCTGTTTCTCTTCAGTCTTGTGGATGTAGATCAAATTTTTTGTTTAAGTCTGGTTTTTTTCTTAGAAACATATAGAATTCCTCTGTTTCATTGAATGACCATCTTCTTCCATGGAAAAAGATGCTAAACTTAGCTGGGTAGTTCATTCTTGATTGCAGTCCTTGATCTTTTGCCTTTCGGAATATCAGGTTCCAGGCCCTTCTATCTTTTAATGTGGAGGCAGCCAGATCTTGGGTGACCCTTATTGTGGCACCTTGGTATTTAAATTGTTTTTTTCTAGCTGCTTGCAGGATTTTCTCCTTTGTGTGGTAATTCTGCAGCTTAGCCACAATATTCCGTGGTGTTCTTTTTTTAGGGTCTATTTCAGAAGGAGTTCGATGAATTCTTTCCACATCTACTTTCCCTTCTGTTTCTATTATCTCTGGACAGTTCTCTTTGATAATTTCCTGTAAAATAGAATCTAGGCTCTTTTTTTGGTCATAGTTTTCTGGAAGTCCAATAATCCGCAGATTATCTCTCCTAGATCTATTTTCCAGGTCTATAGATTTTCCCAGTAAGTATTTGACATTGTTCTCCAGCTTCTCATTTTTTTTGTTTTGTTTGACTGATTCTTGGGTTCTCTGTGAATCATTCATTTCTATTTGTTCCATCCTGACTTTTAAGGAGTTATTTTCTTCTTTCACAGTTTTTAGTTCTTTTTGTAAATGCCCAATTTCGTTTTTAAATGAATTATTTTGCTCTATTGAGTTTTTTTTCCATTTCCCTAATTTTTTTTTTGAGAATTATTTTCTTTTTCCAATTCAGAAATTCTATTTTCTTGAGACTTTTTTATCTTTTCCAATTCAGAAATCCTACTTTCCTGTGTTTTTTTAACCTTTTCTAATTCACTAATTTTGTTTCCCTGCATGTCCTGTGAATTCTTTATTTTTTCCAACTCCAATTTCAGGACGTTGTTATTCTCTATCATAACTTCCCTTTCTTTTCCCCATTTTTCTTCGATCTCCCTCATTTTTTTAAGAGCTTCTTCTAGGAGAGAGTTATGTGATGGGGGGCAGGGATCGTTCCCCTTTAAGTTGTTGTCTGCTGATTCTCTGCTGTCAACTTCCTCGGGGTTGGTTACCCGCTCTTTCTCTGTATAGAAGGAATCTATAGTTTTTCTAGCTTTTTTGCTCATACTTAAAAAAATCTTTTGGGGTCTGTCTCTGGGGTAGGAAATTATTTACTTCTTTACCAGCTTCCTCCCAGACCGGATGGATGCAGCGGCTCCTGAGCCTGAGCTAAGAGAGAGCTCTGGGAGAGAGTTCCCCACCCCCTCCCTGGAAGTGCCTCAGAGGTGATTAGCACTACTGTGCTTCGAGGGCGTAGAATAGTGAAGACAGCACGAAGCCCAGCCTATGTGTCCTGGTGGGGAGTGGATGTCTGCAGCAGGTGACGTGAGAAGCCCCTGCGCTCAAACTGGAAGTGTCTGCCAGAAACCGCGGTCCCTAGTTCAAAGGTTCCGCTTCTCTGGGACTTCCTGGAGCTGAGTTCCACTCCCTCCAGCTAAGCTAGGCAGTGTGTGTTGCCTTGGGCCGTATCCACCCACTTGTCAATCTCTTAACTATTCTCAGGTGGTAGCTGAGGCCACACCCCCTGGTGCCGAGTCTACTGAGTCACCCCCAGGGTTCGGGGAAAATCTAATCTGAGTTTTAAAATATTTTGGCTTTCTCTTCTGAACTGCTAAATAATTAGCAGAGAAGAGCTAACAGCCTGTGCCAGATTCCTTTACCTCAGTGGCTTCTCTGATCCCAGAGCCCTTCCCAGCGCAATGGGCGCAGTGTGCCCCTACCCCACCGTCTGTGCTGGTCTTTCTTATTCCTCCCCTGAGAACTGACCTTTCCTGTTGAAACTCCAGATTCTCTTCAGCTGGTAAGTCGTGCTTCCAGTCCTTGTGGTATCTATCAGTCCTGAGCTAATTTTGAGACTTAATTTATCTAATTGGTTGTGAGGGAGTGAGGACGTTCACTGAGTCGTGTGTTTCTTCTCCGCCATCTTGGCTCCGCCCCCCACTATGGAGTATTTTACAAATGACATTTCTATAAATAGTTATGTAACTGTCTTTTTTTTACCCATGGAGGGAGGAGAAAAGAGACATCATAAAAATATCATTGTAATTTGCACCTGTCAGAGTTTGTTATTGGGACTAAAAGAGTTTCGTCATAGAAATAAATGACCCAGACAACACTAAAAGCAATTAATAGACCCTTTTATTTTATGAATTTGAGAGAGGGCTATGTAGATCAATTGTAAAGGTCCCAGGGGGTGGAAGCAGGGACAATGACAGAAGAGCATTAGGGCATCTTATTCCCTAATAGAAGGAAAGTAGTAGAATTAGGGAGGATATATAAAGGCTTCCTATAGAAGGAGGTGTTTTATCTAGGACTGAAGGAAATCAGGGAAGGCAGGAGACAAGGAGACCATTCCAGCATGAAGAACATCATATGAAAATGCCCAGAGCTGAAAGATGGAGTGTCTTGTTTGGGGAAAAACAAGGAAACTTGAGTCATTGGTTTGAAGAGCATGTGTGTGTGTGTGTGTGTGTGTGTGTGTGTGTGTGTGTGTGTGTGTGTTTTAAGGAAACTGAAAAGTCATGGGGGGGAAAGGAAGAGAAGTTTATAAAGCGCTTTGACCACCAAAAAATGTAGGATTTTGTATTTAATTCTGATAGGAAGACATTGGACTCAATTGGATAAGGGATGGCATAGATCTGTGTTATAGAAAAAAAATAATTTTGGCAGCTGAATGGAAGATGCACTAGACTTAGGAAAGACTTTTTGCAGGCTAACCAACCTGCAAGCTACTGGCAATATTTCAAACTAAAAGAAATGAGGGCCTATATCCGGATGGTGGCAGTATCAGAAGAGAGAAGAGAGATGATTCAAGAGATATAACAAAAATGAAATTGACAATCCTTGGCAACAATTGAATATAAATGGTAAGAGTTAGTGAGAAATTGAGAATGGTATCTAGGTTGCAATCCTGGAGGATTAGGAGGAAAGTGGTGTCCTTAACAGTGATAGAGGAATTTGGAAAAGAGTAGTATGTAGGGGAAAAGATGATGAGTTCAGTTTTGGACATGTTGAGTATCAGATTTCCATCAGACTGCAATGTGTGATAGACACTTGGAAATGAAAAACTGAAGGTATAGAGAGGTTGAGATTTAATAATGAATTTGAGAATGGTCAATATTGAAATAATCATTTAGTCCTTGGAAGCTTTTCAGATCAAGTGAAATAATATAGAGGGAGAAGGAAAGAGGGCACAGGTCAGAGTCCTATGGGACATCCTTTTTAGAGGGTATAATCTAGTTAAGATCTATCAAAACAGATGGAAAAGAAGCAATTATATAAATAGAAGAACCAGGCAAAAATAATTTCCAAAAAATCTAGAGAGAAGAGAGTATTTAAGGGAAAAACATGATTAACAGTGCCAAAGATTGAAGAAGAAGTCAAAAACAATGAAAACTAAGAAAGTTTTGGGTTTGTGAATGAAAAGATTACTGATTAATTTGTATAGCAGTTTTAGTTAAATTGTGAGGTCAGAAGCCAGATTATAGAGAGATCAGAAAAGAATAAGAATAGAAGAAATGAAGGTACCTATTACAGTTAGCCTACTCAAGGATTTTAGCCAAAAAGAGCAAAAAAAACATGTGTCTTGAATTAGATTAGCTCCTGAATCAGTTTGGATAGTAAAGATTTCAGGATCAATATCATTCGAGTACTTCATAAGGAGGAAAGGGATATCTACTCAGGAGCATCTTGATGTGTTTCCCATTTCTAAAGTCCCAATCAAAGAGATGGCAAACAACTAGGAACTTGGACATGTCTAGTCTAGACACCCTTTTCTTTGTATTCCCAGACTTTAGCATGATTCTCTAAACATGTAACTGCTTAATAAATGCTAGTTGGTTGAATAACTGATAAGAGGCCAGAGATGGGACAAGACTGTGGCTAGGAAGGGATTACTAAGTAGAAGATGATATGACTATGGAATAATAAGTCTAGTAAATAGAAAGATTAATTTGAAAAGACTAGATGACTAAATACTATGAAAAACACAAAAAATACAAAGGATACAAAAAAGATTAGATGAGTTATTTTGTTAGTTTGTGTTTATTTTTCTCCCCAGATCTAATCATTCCCATTATCTAGCAAAAGAATCATTCAACCTAGCATTTATTTCAATCTTCATATTCTTAAAAACATTCCCTACATGCAATGATATCTCCTATTCCCTATCAAATTCCAAATGAATTTAGTTAGTGAATCATAAATGTATTGCAGAATACATGGCCTTCTATATAGTATAATTTTATTTCATTTTTTGGGATGGTTATGATCTTAGTTTACCCAGGTACATGACCCACTAGCATTTAAAAAGTGTACATTTTCTGCATTTTATAATTTCTACATTTTAGAAATTTCTACATTTTGCAATTTCTTTGAATAAAAAGAATCAGAGGATCTGATACTATATAAATGTGCAATATGAGAGAAATGATGCCCAAAACATTATACCGATACTGTTGCCTTTGCACAAACTAGTTCAGCAGTTTAGCTAAATAGTTGTCACTAAGGAAACTGAGAGAATGAAAGATAAAACATATAAACTTTAATGGGGGTGGAGGGAAATGGTGATCTGAAAATATGAATAATGAACAATGACTATATTTAAGATAAACTTCAGTGGTGTTTTATGTTCTGGCATTCAAAAAGTACAGGAAGATCCTCAAAGTAAAAAAGGGCAAAGCAATGAACAAACTATCAAATATGAATGGAGGGATGAAAATACCTGTCACAGTTTATCTTAAAGGCATCCTTGAATATTCTGGAATTTTTTGTTTATGTTCTTTATTTTCATCTTACTCTGTACTAACATACAACTTTTGAGAACCAAAGTACTATAGTACAAAGATCTCTAGATTTTGGCTCAGAAAATCTTAGTTTTATCTTTTTTAGCTCTGTGATTTACACTTATTTGCCTCAATTCAATTCAATAACAAAAAAAAATCTACCATGTGTCTAGACCCTATTTTAGGTTTTGACGGTTCAAAAACAGGTAAAACATCCCTTGCTCTCAATAAGGCACATTTTATTAGTAAAAATGGCTTAGCTACAGGTAAAAATATAAAAAAATAAAAAATAAATTGAAAATCACTTGAGGAAGAGGCACTATTACATGAGGAATTAGTCCTTGAGTTCAGCTTTGAGGGAAAATTACCTTATCTCTTCTGGCTTCAGTTTCCTCTAATTAAAATTAAAGTTTTTGGCTAGGTGATCACCACATTAATTTTTGTTTAATCCTATAATTCAAATGGAGAAGGAGAAGGGTGAAGTTGGAAGAAGTTCATAAAAGTGGTGAGGTACCTCACACCTTAAAAAGAAATAATTCACTGCTAGTCTTTCTATCTTTTTAGTTGTTATGTTCTTTGGAGCCATCAGGGGAAAAGAAAATAGACAAGAGCTCAGCTTTAGAAAGGTTCCTCACCAGTTCAGTGGAGTTCAACATGATACTTATGTCAGAGGATTGATGGAAAGCTTAGCTCTGCTCCTAGAAAAGTAAAGCAAAACATAACAAAAACCCCTCAAACCAAACATTTTTCACATAGTTTTTCATATAGACTGTCCTGTTTTATCCTCAAAACTAATTTATGTGCATGGGCAGAGATTATTATATTCATTTATGACTCAGGAAGCTGAGCTTCAGGGCATCTAGTTAGCAACAGACCCAGATTCCAGATAAGGGCACAGTTATAAATAATTTAATGTCATTTAAAAATAATTAGAGACCTACTTGCGCATGATTTAGTAAAATAAGTCAAACAGGCAAGGAAGTGTAATGCAGTGAGTGAATGAAAATTTCATTAAAATCATCATGTTATTTATTTCTATTGATTATCAAAGGTTTTATATAGCTTTCATGAAAAAGAGACCATTAGAATTTTTCCTGTTGTATAATAACATCATATATTTTTCCTATTAGCTATTTTGCATCTCATTATTATTATCATGTGTGTCATGTGTTTGTGTCAGCATATGCCATATCAACTTGAGAGTTTCTTTTTGGCTCATGTTAACCTCAAGAGAAATTTTGAATTGCCATCACAAAATAAACTTAAATTGCCATCCCAAAATACAAGGCAGTGTTTACCCAAGCAAGGAGGCAAAATTTGAACATATTTCATCTTTTTCTTGTCCTAGCAGAAACTCTCAAATTCAATTGCTATAAAACCCAACTGTTCAATTTTATTAGAAATGAGTAAAGAAGATAATAGCTTCTCAGTTTTTGAAATTAATAGCTAATCAGTTTTTGAAAACTTTTTAAATATTAAAACAACAACAAACAAATAAAACAATTACCCCACAAGATTTTTTTCTTTCTCTATTTGGCGTCAATTTGCCAAAGTTGTTTTGTTGTTATTGTTTCATTATAGAAAGCCCCAGAATCTAGTCTTAAGATTACTTACTTCTAAAAGAGAATAAAAATATAAAGAAATTTTATAGATCGAGAAGCAAATATGTATTTTCTAAATCAGATTTCCTTTCACAGGATCTTCTATTTAAACAGAACCCTAAAAGTTTACTAGGTCAAATCCAAACCTGAAAAAGAATTTCTGCTCTAATTGATTTGACAAATAATCATCTAATTTTGGCTTAAATAGTTTCTTGCCACATATTTTTTGATCATTTAAATAACTACTACTATTAACTTCCAAAAGCAAAGCATACATATCTTGATATAAATTTACTAGATAATGGCTTAATCACCACAATTCCAGCTTATTATTAAGATTAAGAACTTTTCTTTAAAATATGTCAGTTAGCAGTTTTCAGGGATTTCCTACAGTTCCTTTTTTGCTTTTTTTGTGAATTAAAGGAATAGAAATAAGTTCTTCAAATGATTCAGGTTATAATATGTTATGGTTATTTCTTTCCTTGATGTGGATATTTTTGCATAGGTTCTTCAGGAGTTGATAAGGTTTTTGTGTGTTTGTTTGGTTTGTTTTTTTTAAATCATTACCCCATAGTCAAATTTCTGGTTTGGTTATATACCTGTCCACATTTAGCCAGAATCACCTTCTAAACCTCAAAATAATGTACCTTTTGTTAATTCAATACACTGAGGTTTTTAAACATGATAGGACTTTTTAGAATTTGTGAAAATGAAAGCCTAGAATGCTACTTTAGTGTAAGGTAGCAGGATATTTTAGGTAGTAAATTCACCTGATTGTGCTGATATTTAAAATTTTGAATTATCTGTGATTTCTACAGTATGGCAGAGAATTCCTCTCCTCATCACATTGTCATGTTGTATGACACTTATATATTGTATTTGTCATATTCAGTACAAGACAATAAGCATTTATTAAATGTTTATTATATGCTATTCATTGTGCTTCAAATAGTGGAGATACAAAACCAAGTAAAAAGAAAGATAGAAGCTTCTCAAGAAGCTTACATTTTAGTGGAGGAAGACAACATACAAAATGGAGCGGAGAAGTGAAGGAGATGAAAATGCCACAAGAGGATATTGCAGCGTATGAAATGACAAGAGGCAAAGTTCTAGTTATTTAAAAATCAATGTATTAGTGGTCAGCCATCAATAAATTGATTTGAGATCTTAGCTGACCTACCCTCCTTGATGGTAAAATTATATGAAGGGACAAGGCTCTCAGCCCATGTCTCATTAAATATCTACCATTAGAAGAGGACCCTATCAGAATGGAAATGGAGATTTAATATGAACCCTGTTTTTTTGTCTTTGATTGTCAAGACAGATAGTATACATAACAATACAAGGAACATTTAAAAATTTAATCTGCCTTATTAACATTTTATTTATTAATATCTTAAATCTAAACAATCAGCAAAACAATAAATCAAGCCCCAATTTGTAATGTTTGCCAATTTCCGAGTTGTAAATGCTCTCACTGCTCAATATAAACTGGCTTTGGCACAGACTTCTTTTCAAGGGAAGATTCTGGATAATGATAATCAGAGGAATTGAGGGAGATTACAGAGAATGACTGCAACTGAGTTATGGTGGTGAAGTTCAGAAAATCAAAAGTCAAGTTGGGTGAATAATGAAGGCTGGCTCATCTGGCCCTTTCCCCAAAATGTAAATCCTAGAAACAAAATTCAATGCATAATAAAGACCTTATTCTTATGTATTTATTTTTTTATTAATTTTATTTATATATTTTATTGTTATATTGCCAAAACATCTCCCACTATTCCCCTTCCCTTCTAGAAAGTCATCTCATATAACAAATGATATGTTTTAAGGCAAAATAATGGATTAAGGAATAAAAACAATTTCGAAACATCAATATATCAAAACAATCTGAAAACATATGTAGTGCTTCATACTTATATATTTATTTTTCCAATGCAGTGGAAAAGAAAGATCATTTTATTTCACTTCTTTGGGGCCATATTTATTCTTGATAATTTTGCAACATTAATTTTTAATGTTTTGTGGTTTTTTTCTATTACATTATTTACATTGTTGTAGTTGTGTGTGTATGTGTGTATGTGTGTGTAAACATGCAAACAGAGAGACATGGAGAGACCACAACTAAGAGACAGATAACATGTTTGTCTTGGTAGTAGTTATTTAATTCTGGATCAATTTGTATAAGTCTTTCCATGTTTCCACTCTGGTTCTAGAAGTATCTCTAGGGTACCAGTGTACTTCAAAGGTTGCCCATCTATTCATTCACTATATACAACTACCCTACTTCTTTTTCTAGTCATACATAATGTTGAAATATTTTTCCATTTCACTTCTCAAATATCATCATTAATAATATGCCTCATTTGGCTCATACATACTATACTTCTTTCCATTACTCTTTGATTTTCTGATGTTTCATATTTCTGAACTATTTGGAATTTGAATGAATATAGCAGGAATTGTTCTAAATGCTATGTGCACAACTACAAAAACAAAGCGATATCTATCCACAAGAAACTTATTTTATAGAGATATTCAGCACCCAATGGCCAGGAAATAGAGGGCTGATTTGACTTGGTGAGTTGATTTATTGTGCCCTCTCTGGAAGAAATAGATTCATTTGATTACTAGAGCCAGAGCTAGAGATGGGCATGAGAGCTATGTATATTTGCATATGTGTGTGTGTGTGTGTGTGTGTGTGTGTGTGTGTGTGAGTACACACCCATGAATGCCTACCAGACACAAGATAGTCTTAGGCATGTAGTAGATACTCATGAAATACCTAGTCAACTGATTAACAAGACATAGAAAAGGGATAAACTTGAGATTAAAAGCTCCTAATTTTCTGCTTTCTTAGTTTTACTTCTATATCTGATTCAACTTGGGTCAGCCCTATAGTTTTTTGGTGCCAGTATTATAATTTGTTAAATTCAATTGTTAAATAAATTGTATAAATTGTTAAATTATAATTTGTAAAAGCAAAAAGAAATGGTTTTAATATTTCTAATATTAAGGGCATTAGCCATGGTATCCTTGTGCCCAGGCTTGAAGGCAGGTGGTACAATAGCCCACTATTTTAATATGGAAACTCTCAGAAACCACGTTATTTGGGGCATAAGAAAGACTTGAAACTAGGATGGTGTTCTATTGGAACCAAGCCAAACTTTGAATCTACTCTCCTTCCACTACTCAGAAATTGTGGTATTATAAGGAGTAAAATATAGGGATTATTCCTAACAATCATTGGGGCAATACATTTGTGTATTTATTATTATACCTTCTTTATGCAAAAACTTTTATGAATATAATTCCATTTACCACAAGTATGTGGAATGTGTGCAGGCTTATGCACAACACTAAATCCAATAGACCTAAAAGAGCAGCTCTTGTTGAGAAAGAATGCACCAAGTATTGCATCCAAAGAGCATCCCTAAGAGAAACTAGACTGGCAAAAAAAAGGAAGGCCAGTTTACTGAAGTCAGAACTTGATACATGTTTTCCTGGAGTGGCTACAGTCATGGGTAATGCATTGAAAATGATGTAGGTTTTTATAATCAAAACTGAGCTAGTCAACAAACTTGTATGCCTCCAAAAGTAGTAAACAACAGATTTATGACAATATAATTGCCCATAGAAAAGAAGCACACCACCATGATTTGGTGTATATACTCCCACCATGATAAACCCTAATGAAAGCAAAGAAAAAATTGTGAAGACTCAGATTTTCTAATGATTAATGTGCCAAAGAGGACAAGCTTATAACCCTGCATAACTTTAATGCCAGAATAGGCACTGACATCAGACATGGCAGGGAGTCCTTGGGAGTAATAGAGACAGAACCAGCAACAGCAATTGTCAATACTGAAGACTTGAATGTCTTATGACCTTCTTGTTTTCAATACTGTCTTCTGTTTACTTAGATGAAATAAAATTTTATGACTGTGCCCTTACAGCAAATATCAACATTTGACAAACTATGTCATTGTAAAGAGAAAAGACAGGATGGGAACATGATGAAGGTGATATGAGTCACAGAGTGCTGAACTGACCATAGACTCTCCAAGCTAGACATTTCCATTTGACAAAAGCAATGGCCCCAGGAAGATGTATTATGAGAAACTAAATATCAAGACATCAGTGTACTTCTCCAAGAAAGAACAGTTTACTACTATGCTAAATTGCAGAGAATATTGGCAAAAGTGGATCATAAAAAGAGTGGGCAGCTTTTAGAAATTAGGTTTGCAGCACTGCATTTACTCATTTTTGGCCAGAACACTCACAGATCTCAAGATGAAAATATGGGAAAATTTAGAAAGTACTAAATGAAAAATGAGAACTCTATAGGGTTTATCTGAAGGAGAGTTCATCCATCACTAAGAAGGCAGCATTTAACTCCATCAAAGAATAAAGCGGATGAAGCATAGAGAGATGCAAGATTCTTGGCTCAGTAAAAAGGCAGTTTTACACTGATAGTAACAATTCAAAGTGCTTTTATTATGTCCTAAAGGCTATTTATGGGCAAAAATCTATGATACATCTCCACTACTCAGTGCTGATGAATCTACATTGATTAATGAAAAAGACTTGATCCTGGAGAGATGTTTAGTAATGATTAGTATTCTCAATAAATCATCATGAATCAGTGCTGAAGCTATTGACTCAGATTGATTCAAACCTGTAGCCGGTTTTCAATTGAAGAAGAGATTTTTAATGCTAGTAGGTTCTTCTCACATGGCAAAGTGCCTAGTAGTTTTTATTCCACCTTACAAGGCAGAGGAATCCATAGCTCAATCAAAGGCATACCAAGATTTTCCAGGTTGTATGGCAAAAGATGGTTATCCCTCCCTCCAGATTTCAAAGATGCCTCCATTGTCTTTTTTACATACAGTAAAGAAAATAGGTCGTCCTATGACAATCACAGAAGGGTATCTCTTTCAGGTTGCTCGTTGGCTTGTTTGTTTTCTAGTAAGACTTTTGCCAAAGTAAGGCTTTGCCTCTTTAATAGGTTGTTCCTTCAAATGG
The DNA here is from genome assembly GCF_048593235.1 of Sminthopsis crassicaudata. Taxonomy (NCBI): domain Eukaryota; kingdom Metazoa; phylum Chordata; class Mammalia; order Dasyuromorphia; family Dasyuridae; genus Sminthopsis; species Sminthopsis crassicaudata. The sequence goes on from NC_133619.1 coordinate 377,434,563, forward strand.
AAGATAGTCATCCACTGGAGAGCTACTGTCACTTCAGAAAGGACTAAGGAATAGTTAATATAGTGGTTATTGCTTGACAACTCTAGGAGAAATACCAGGGGCAGAAAACTTTTGATACCATAAATCATGAAGAATTATGGAAAATAATGGCAAAACGTGATTGCCTAAAGAAGTTAATCAGCATTGCATATCAGTTTCATAATGGCATGCCTTCCCAGGTTCTGGATAATGGACAATGCTATTGCACTTTCCTGGTCACTAATGAAATACAGGAAGTTGGTGTGCTTGATCTCAGGCTTTTTAGCGTGCTATTTTCAGAACATGATGTTTTCAGATATTGTGAGACACTTTCAATAAGGATAGAAATGGCATTAAGATCAGTTATTGCACTTAAAGTAAATTATTTAATTTGAAAAGATTACAAAAGCCAAGACTAAAGTGGAGGGAGAGTTGTATATGATTATTTTCTTCACAGATAATTGTGCACTCAGTCCTGGAGGCTGCTTGTACTAATTTTGGCCTAAAAATTAACATTAAGAAAGCATTCATATCTGAAACCAATAGTAAATGGCAAAATATTTAATGATATGTATGAGTTAACTTACCTGGGCAGTATACATTCCAGGAAAATATACATAAATGATGGCATTAAGGCATGCATTGCCAGAGCTAACTCATTGTTTGGGAGGTTCCAAAGGAAAGTGAGGGAGAAGAAATATATGCTGCTTACCAAACTGAAGGTCTACAAAGCTGTTATGCTGAATTCATTGTGCTAGGCCTGAGAAATCTAGATTGTATATCAGATTCATGCCATGAAACTGAACTGCTTCCATTTGAATTGTCTGAGGAAGATTCTGAAATCACCTGCAAAATAAAGTACTAGATATCAAGATTCTTTCTTGAGCCAAATTTCCAATCATTCATATGCTATAGAGCTCAACTTGGATGGGTTGGCCACATTGTTCAAATGACAAATATATATATATATATATATATATATATATATATATATATGTAACTAAAAAGATCATTTTATGGAGAGGTCACACACAACAGATGTTCTCATGAAAGACAGAGGAAGTGATACAAAGATACTCTCAAAGTCTTCTGAGGATCTTTAGAATTGTTTGTGAGACATTGGAGATGCTAGAATAGAACTATCCAACATCCCATGCTCCCATTAAAGAATGTACTATCTGGCAAAAGAAATTTTAAAAATGTGAGATGTGCAAATTTAAAGATATCTCTATTGCAAATGTTCACATGGATTATTTGTACCTAGCCTGATGCAGAGTCTTCTGAACTTGTAATGGTTTGATCAGCCACAGTCAGACTCACTGTAGTGATATTGTGATAATATTTTGATCCCCTTCAATATCCAACAAGCAACCAGTCACATTACAAAGCATTTTTTCCTTTGTAAGAAAAATCGGTACCGTCGAACTGGCAAATATTTATTAAACACCTAATTTTGCCAGATACCAGATACCATGGCAAGTCCTGGTGATAGCAAAAAAAGTTTTTATTTTTTTTTTATTATTTTTTTAAAGGATGTAGCATTAAGGAGTGGAAGAATTCTAACCATGGGGACATCCATGAAAAGTGTTCAGGCAAAAAATAGAGTACCTTGTTATTAATAGAAAGGAGTCCAGTATTATTGGATCATGGAGTACATGGAAGGGAGTAATATATGAAAAGAATAAAAACATAGGAAGGGGCCAGGTTAAGAAAGGCTTTTAATGTCAAATAGAAGATTTTATATTGGATCATGGAGGTAATAGGGAGCACTGGAGTTTATTGAATAAAGGGGTCATATGGTCACAACTGCATTTTAGGAAGATCGATTTGACAGCTGATTAGAAGATGGGAATAGTAAGAGATTTGAGTCAGGGAGACCAACCCCAAGGCTCTTACAGTTATCCAGGTTTAATAAAGTGCTGAGGTGGTAGCAATGTCAGAGGAGTGAATAGATGTGATGTTCTTTTTCTTTAGATTGTAATCCTTCTCTAGGAGCAGATTCTTTGGGGAACTTCTGGAGGCAGCCTTGGTTTTAGTTTCAGTTCAATAATCCCAAAATGCAGCCAAGAATTAAAGTCCTTTACTGTCTCTTTCCAAATCTTATTTCCAGATCCTTTATTTTCTCCTTCAAGCCTTGTCTCCTTCACTTGAGGCTTGGCTAGCTTTCTTAGAGGCCTCTCTCTTTGGTTTCCAAGAGCTCTTGTCCAAGTGTCTCTAGCCAGCACAACAGTGGAATTTGGAATGAATCAGACTCTGGCTCCAAGAGTGTGGGATTGTGGTTTCCCAGAAGTCAATCCTAATTGTGAATCTCCCAAAGTCCTCTCCTCTAAAGTCCCCTGAAGTTCTCCCAGAAAGTCCTCTCCTTGACTGAATTGACTCTGACTCTCCCCACGGAATCCTGGCTCCTTATATCCTCCCAGAGAATGGGTTTGTGGGTACTCCCTGGGCTTATGGGAGCTTCTTAAAAGTATGCTCTCTTAAAGGTGTGAATCTCATGGAATTCTAGTAAATACATTACTGAACTAGAGAACTGTTAAGTACCATGTTAAATTAGATAGATGATAGATTAGATGATAACATCTTCATTTACAATTTTAGAGTTACTTAGGATACTAAGAAATTAGGTAACATGTCCATGCTCTGCAATTAGTGTGTAACAGAGACACAATCTCAGCCCAAGTCTTCTTCATTCTAAGGCTGACCTTTAATTTACTATACCATGAAGTTTCTTGATAAATAACAGATGAAGATAAAATTAAACATGATAATTCTCTAATAAAAATCTTCATGAGTGGTTATGGCCTTAATTTCATGCCCTGAGTGATGGAGTACCTTTGATATTTGAAGTCAAGTAATTTGATTCAAATTCTGAACAAACTACTTAGGCAGTTGCTTAGGAGATGATTAAAATTCCCATTACACAATCATTTAGAAAGGAAAAAAAAAACCTTCTTGTAGTTATTGAAATGTGCCCCCCATTTTCATTTATGACAGGAGGTTGAAATAAAATCAGGGGGCTTGTTTGTATGTGAGGCTGTTGGGTATAGTGAGTTTATATGCAATGATGTTTAATTCTGAATCTTATGGTAGAAAAAACAAAATCCTTGGAATAGAGTTTGAACATTTTTCTTGTTTTATGTTAAGAGAAAAATAGTGAAATATATAAAGGATAATTAACTTTTGTGGATAATAGCAGAAACTCTGATGGCAGTTCAAAATAGGCCAGAAAAATTTGATATATTACTGCTAATCTTTTTACCAGGGATACTCCTTTGATTTAATGGATCATAATTATGGGAGTAAATCAGCAAATAGGAACAGACAGTAATTATCATGATGTAAATCTGGGGGCATTCTTAAGCAAAAAAAAAAAGAGGTTAACAGAATTGGTAATAGATAAGATCTTGAAAAAATGTGAAGGTGTCACAAGCCTTATAAAAGAGTGAAGAATCTAATCCCTCCTGCCTCCAAGAAAAAAGTGAAGAGATTACCAATGACCCCTTAAAAATCAAATCTAATGACCTTTTCTTAATCCTTATCCTTCTTATCCTCTCTCTTCCATTTTTCAGTATTGGTCCCATTTTCTCCTAAATACTTTCCTCCCTGAATTTTCATGACTGATTTCACTTAGTTTTCCTCCTACCTGTCTTACCTGAGACAGTCACACACATGCATGTAAGAGTTACTGATAGTCTCACTCTGGATTTCCAGCCCTTCTTCACTTACTGATTTTGAGACATTTTGAACCAGATATTGGGGAGACATTTCAAATTCAAAAGTTCACAACAGAACTTTCTGATCCCTCACACTTTTCATTTCAATCAGTTTTCAAATCTAATCATCTATTCCTTCGCAACATTTTATGTAAATGTCCCTTTCTCTTAACTCACATAGCTTCTACCTTATTTCAGACTCTTATTACTTCTTACATGGATTATTGCAATAGCTTTCCTTCCTTGCCTCTTCTCACTTTAATCTGTTCTGCCAAAATAATTCTCCTAAAATGTTTGTTTGTTCAAGTCCACTTACCTCGCCCCACTCCTCCAAACAAAACAAAACAAAAGACCATACTCAACAAACTTCAGTGCCTCCCAATTATCTTCAAGTTCAGAAATAGTCTTTTGTTTAAAATTTCAAGCTCTTTATTACTTTTGTACTTTTCTTTTTTTTCATGTTTCCAGGTTGTTTTTATTTTACATTTTGTTTTCTTTTAAATACATTATAATTCAGCCACATCTATCTACTTTATATATATGATCTCTTATCTTTCAACCCTGTGTTATTGTACTAGCTGTCCCCTCAATTCCTGTAATATTCTGACTTCTCACTTTTGCCTCTTAGAACAGTTGTCTTCCTTTAAATTAAGCTCAAAATTCCACCTTCTCCAGCAGGTAGTGTCCTAGTCCTCTCAGAAATTAGAATTTCCCCCCTCTTCCTAAGCTTATCCCTTTATCTACTCTGAATTTACCTTGTATTTATCTAATTATTATTATTTTTTTTGGATATCCTCTTCTTTACAACAATATAGTGCCTTTGAGGTAAGAGCTGGCTTTGCCTTTCTTTGTATTACCTGTACTTCCCATTGTTTCTGATACATAGGAAGTACATTAATAATACATATTAATCATGTTAATCAATTGGTTGATTATAAGTGTTGCTGATGAGTTTGACTTCTATTCCTGGTAAAATTCTAAACCACATTATGGTGGAAAGGATACCTTGCTAACATTTAAAAATGGCAACAGTGATCAGCCTCAAGAATCATAATAATTTTATCAAGACTATTCACACAATCATTTTGGCAGTTATAAAGTTAATACCAAGTGAAATTACCAACAATTGCTCAAGAGAGTGGCATTTATACATTCCATTAGAGACAAATTGAAAGAGGAGAGTATGGACCAATCATAGGATAAGAGTAAAGGATAATCAATGGACTACCTGAATGTTTCACACATGTATGTGTGTGTGTGTGTGTGTGTGTGTGTGTGTGTGTGTAAAACATTCACCACTGGTTGTCATAAGGACTTAAATGTCACCTTGGAGGGAAGTTTTTAGTGCATGGAATCAGGAATCTAGCTTTGTTTCTTTAATGCTTAGCATATGTATTAAAAACTTGGATGATGGGAAAGATGACATGCCTCTCAAATTTTCAGACCTCATAAAGTTGAGAGATACAACTTCACCACTGGATGACAGGTTCAGAGTTTTTACCTGAAATACAGCTCTAGTAAAAAATAATTGCATCTTATTAAATTTCAATGGGCCATAGGGCCAGAGTACAGATTAGAGGAGGCTTTGCTTGACAATAATTTTGTGGAAAAAAAAAATGTAGAAATTTTAGCATAGATTGTAATATCCAAATGGACCATAGTATCCAAGATAGAAATCACAAAAAATATATTCTTAATATACATTAACAGAAACATAATAATGATAATAAATAGCAATAAATATCTGTTATGACTACTGCGCTCTTCTCTTGTCAGGTAACATCTTGAGTATTTTTTCAATTCTAACTATCAAGTTCTGAGTAAGTATGCTTATAAACTAAAACATGGAAGTAAAACTGACCCGGAAGGTGAAGAGTGATAACCAAGTGATGCTTTATTTAAGGAAATGAGGGTGCCTGGGTAAAGGACAGCTCTAGGATGGATATAACAGTGTTCATTCTTTTGAAAGGTTCTTGTGGAAAGTTCACTAGAATTTTTCTACTAATCCCAAAGAGGAGAGTTAGGAATAATACATGAAAATTGGGGAGAGAGAGAGAGAGAGAGAGAGAGAGAGAGAGAGAGAGAGAGAGAGAGAGAGAGAGAGAGAGAGAGAGAGAGAGAGAGAGAGAGAGAGAGAGAGAGAGAGAGAGAGAGATTCAAAAGAAAAACCAAAGAAACAAAAATATTTTTTGTGTGATGTGATTTGTTCAAAGGCAGAGTGGATTGTCTCAGTTGGCAATGAGTTCTGCTCCACTGAACAGTTTTAGGTAGAGATTATATGATGTCAATAGTATTGAAGAAAGTTTTATAGAGGTATGACTTGAACTAATTTGCCTCTAAGGTCTCCTACAACTTGGAATTGATGAAAGGAAGACATTCAGAAAGTTGCTATAGATGCAAACCTTAATTCTATTATTTAATCATTACTTAACTAGATAGACTAAAATAGCCCAAGCGAAAAACTTTTGAGGTTTTGCTTTCTAAAAAGTATGATAACAGTGTGAGAAGATAAAAGGTTAGTAAAGGAACATTAAATAATTAAAGACAAGTAGGTCACCAGGATTCTAAATTGAGGATTGGTTTCAACTGTTTCAGTTCCATTACATTTTATCTAAATTTAGTGATTTTTCACTAAACTTAATGAACCTTTCTTGGAGATATACATGCTTAATGTGATTAGCCAAAAAAAAAAAAAAAAAAAAAAAAAAAAAAAAAAAGGGAATGATTCTTATTTGAAGGTTACATTAAGTTATCCCAGAGTTAATGTTAGAAGTTCTACTAATTTATTTAATACAAAATCAGACTTGAGCTGTTAAAAATTCAAGAAATATATAGACCTTTAAATAATATGTAATTTATTTCTTTTCTTCCAAAGGCAAAGATATTCTTTTGTACAATTCCTAATTTGTATGGAGAGTTTTCCTCTCAAATATACACAATTAAACTTAATAATACAACAATATTGTTTGTTGATTTTAATACATTTGATGATGTGCTGGGGATGAAGACTGAAAGGCAGCTTTTTTTTCAATTAATAATTTTCTTATATTTATAGAGAATCATATAATTAACAAAAGAAGTAGATAATAACATGCAGTTCTTTATAACACAAAGCAAAAATCAGTATGCTATCAGCCAAGCAAAAAAAAAAAAAATAGGCAAATGTCCAACAACATTGGCACATATTATTATTCTTTGATACATATGTGTGTATATATATATGCATATATATAGATAAATTAAATGTAAATATAGATGATATAGATGTTGATATAGAAGTAGATGTAGATTATAAATAGATACATCCAAATGATAGATATTTAGACTTATAGGCATATATATTTATGTATAGCTACAGGTATAGAAGTATATATATATATATATATATATATATATATGAATATATATATATATATATGTATATATGAATTAAAATAAATTAGAAGTAAATGATATGACTATAGATATAGATATAGAAATAGATACATGTTAGGGCCAGAACTTGAAATAAGGTACTAAGTCAGTGGAATTGATAAAAGACAATGGTTATTAAGCATGGTGCTTAATAGTTCTAGTTCAATACATGTACTTAGTACTTACTATAGTTCTACAACATTCACACCTTTGATTAGAGAGGATATAAGCTCAAATTCAGCCAGAATCAGAACTAGGGAAGAAGAGAAGTGGTGACAGACTGTGCTCCTTCACTTCTCCACTGAAACCAAGATACAGAAGGGCCTCCAGAAAACTAACTGAGACCCAAGTGAAGGAGTTATGACTTTGAAGGAGACAATAAAGGATTGGACTTTAACCCCTGGCTGTACTTGTGGTGATTACTGAACTGAAATGAAGGCTATTTCTAGAGACTCCAAGAAAACCTCAACAGAGAACATTGCATTTTAGAGAGAATATTGCAGATAAAGATGATATACATACATATATATATATATATATATATATATATATATATAGAGAGAGAGAGAGAGAGAGAGAGAGAGAAAGAGAGAGAGAGAGAGACAGAGAGAGATAAACATCCACATATATATGTAGACATAAATATAGATATAATTGTATTTCCTTGTTGCCTATTCTTATTTTCTTAATTTCTTTTTATTTTCTTATTGCTAAAGCCAACATTTTTTTGAATAATAGTGCTGATAATGGGCATCCTTGTTTCACCCCTTTTCTTATTAGGAATGCATCCAGCTTCTCTTTATTGCAAATAATGCTTGCTGTTGGTTTTAGATAGATAGGATAGATTTTAAGGAAATCTCCCTTTAGGCTTTTTTTAATTCTTTTGAATTTGATAGATTTGTGATGTTTCATAGAGTCATTATTTTCTACTTGCCCAATTCTAACATTCAAGGCTTTGTGTTTCTCAATTAGCTTTTCTACTTTCTTTCTCATTTGTCAAATCATGCTCTTTAAGGGACTGTTTTCTTCAGTGGATTTTTTTATCTCCTTTTCTATGTGGCCAATTCTACTTTTTAAGCAGTTTTCTCTCCTCTTTTTCACTCTCTATCTCTCTCTCCCTTGGTGTCTTTATCTCTCTCTGTCCTCTCATCACTCTCCTTTCTTTTCCCAATTTTTTCTTCTGCCTCTTTTATATGATTATAAATTCTTTTTGACTTCTTCCATGAATTCTTTCTAGGCTGGAGACTATGTTCTGTTTTTCTTTGAAGTTTTGCCCAGGAGTGCCTGATTGTTGCTTTCCTATTCTGACTTTGTATCTTGGTCTTCCCTGTCACCATAATAACTTTTTATGGTTTGAGTCTTGTTATTTGCTGTGTGTGTGTGTGTGTGTGTGTGTGTGTGTGTGTGTGTGTGTGCGTGCGCATGCGCCTTTTTTACCCCTTTTGAATGTGAGTTTTACTTCTAGGATAGAAGGAGTATGTCTCAGTCTTCTTATGACAAGGGCTGCAGGTCCTACCTGTTTGCTTGGTGTTGCACTGATGTTGTTATACCGTCTGCTGGAAACTCATGTATTTGGGGATGAATTGAAGAGGCATCTTTCAGAACAGACTGGCACTACTGGAGGCTGTAGTGATCTGGCAGCTTACTTGGTGTTGAGAAGAAGTCTTAGCAGTAGTGTCTGGTATATGCTGAAGCCCAGTGGGGTTTTTCTACATTTTTTGTGGCTACACTTGATCATATCTCCACATGTCTTGCCTCTGAAAACTGTTTGTTTATCCTGGGCTATGCTAAAGCATGTCAGGATTTGTGCTAGCGTCTGCCTATTTCCTTAGACATTCTTAGACACTCAGTCCCTATTTGTCTGTGACTGAGCTGAAGCATGTGGGAGTCTGGCCACTAGAGAATGCCTCTTTGCCCAAAGCTGGGTTGAAAGAGGTGTTCGTCTGGCCATTGGAAGATTTCTGTTTGCTTAGAACTGTGCTGAAACATATGGAGGTCTGGCCACTAGAGAATGCCTATTTACCTGGTTTTACACTAAAGCACATGGTAGTTCCAGGATATGGAGGTAAATGTGGGAGAGTTACAGCAATTCACCACTTACTCCACCATGTTAGCTTCTTGAAGTAATTCTATTTACTACTCAATAGAAGTATTATATATACTTACCATTACTGCACAAGTGAAAAGAAAACTATCTATATAGTCCTAAACTTTTATTTTTTACTTTGAAATAACTCTTTTTAGTGCTCTATCACTCACATGCATCTACCTGTCTTTCTTTACTAAACTCTTCTGGTCTGCTGCCTACATTTTGAGCAGAGAACTACATCTGGAAAAATACAAGCTGAAAATTGAAGCATTTGAAATTTTTCTCTGAGCTCTCACTTAACTTTTTGTGTTCATGTGTGTTTGTGTCATGACATTTAGTAGAGATAAAAAGAAGCTGAAATATTTTTTTCTGGAAAAAGATACTCTTTTTGGTAGTATAATCCATGAAATGAAAGTATTTCTTTTGAACTTGAGAATTCTTAAATTAGTTCAGTATTACTCCCATGTGAAGGAAATAGAAAGCTATGGGAAAATTGTGAAAGAGGAGCCTTACGTTTGAAATGCTACTTCATCACTCTCTTTGATAACCCATTCTAATAAATAATAATTTTCACCCTCAAGAAAATCCTTTCTATCTCATTTTTATGCTGAAATTTAAAATTTTTATTTTGTTCTCTTAAGGTGAAAATGAGAACATCTATTCACATTGTAAAAAATTCTTCTTTGTATGTTTAGAAACTATTTAATTGTTTTACACTGCTAACCATGCATCTGGAATGACATTGGAGGGATTCTTTTTAATTTTTTTTATTGAAGCTTTTTATTTTCAAAGCATATGCATAGATAATTTCCAACATTCACTTTGCAATTTTCCCCTCTTTTTTTCCTCCTCCCTTCCCTAGATGTCAAGTAATCTAATATATGTTAAACATGTGCAATTCTCCCTATATATATATTTCTTATCATGCTGCACAAGAAAAATCAAATCAAAAAGGGAAAAAAATAAACAAAATAAGATGAAAGCAAACACCAACAAAAAAGTGAAAATGCTATGTATGTTATGATATACTCAGTCCCCACAGTCCTCCTTCTCAGTGCAGATGACTCCTTTCATCACAAGAGCATTGGAAATGACTTGAATCACCTCATTGTTGAAAAGAACCATGTCCATCAAAACTGATCATGGTATAATTTTGCTGTTGCTGTGTGTAATGTTCTCCTGGTTTTACTCCATTTAGCATCAATTCAAGTCTCTTGAGGCCTCTCTGAAATCATCCTGCTGATTATTTCTTATAGAACAATACTTTTCCATAACATTCATATACCATAACTTATTCCGCCATTCTCCAACTGATGGGTATCCTTTCAGTTTCCAGTTCCTTGTCACTACAAAAAGGGTTGCTACAAACATTTATGCTCAAAGATCAAGTACCATCACCTATATGTGGCTTCTCTGAACTCTAATCAGAAAATGTTCAGCATTATCATCATTTAGTAGTATATATGTCTTATTTGATACAACAAAAATTCCTATAGATTATAAGTTTTATCATTTTTTATACTTGTTTTTTTAGTGTCAGGGATAATGCTTTGATATACAGAAGGAGATTAATAAACATTTATTGAATAGAATAGTTTTTAATTACTTAATAAATTCTAAATTGTACATGAATTTAATCCATTCTGAAAAAAAAAGAAAAAAAAAAGCATTTACTAATCACCTAAGTGCAAAGTGCAAGGGACTGTTTTTTTTTTTTTTTTTCTTTCTTTCTTTTTTTATTCCCACTGTTTAGCATTTTATCTGACTAGAAATAAGAATTTAACAAATTGGTTGATTGAATAAAGATACTTAACTGGCTCATTCATGGAAGATTATCCAAAGAAAGAGGCTGACAAAAAAAGTGATGAGAGAAATATTTCCTGAGAGAGTAATCATGAAGAGGGAAAGAGTATTTAAGTGAAGTCACCTGCAAAACTTACAAAAGATTTTGTCTTAATAATATGGAGAATTACTAAGAAAAAGCAATCATATTTAGCAATTAATTTTTTTTTTCCAACTTTGGAGAGAACAGTTAAAATCAAATGGTGATCAGAAAGTTTGACTTCCTGGGACTGTCGTAAATGGGAAGAGAGGTAGTAGGCTTAACAAACATAAAATACTTTTTTTTTTTTTTCTAGTTCATCTATGAATCAGGGGAGTGGTTTAAAATAATAACTTTAGGAGAGGATATTGGGGCCAAATGAAAGTATTTTTTGTTTATTTATTTTGTTTTTACCTTGAGCACATTTTTAGGGAATGGGAATAAAACCAGTAGCTAGGAAGGTTAAGGGAAGGATCTGTTATTGTTTCTCCTTCCTTCTGGAAGAGGACCATGACATAATAGTGGTTATGCCAGGACATGCAAGTGAATTGAATTTAAGTGAGGGAGGGCTGTGCAAGGTCACCTGCCTCATTTTTCCATCCTGAACCATCTGGGTCTAGTGGCAAAATATAGATCAGAACAACTGGAGATGGTCCTGAATGAAATGGGAGACTTTGCTCTTTTCAAGCTAAGGTCTCCAACAGGTCTCAATTTGACTAAGGCCACATCCAGTCACAGTGACTAAGGCTAAGAAACAATTGAGGTAAAGAATCTCCTCTTTTACCTAGTTCCCCACTCCAGACCCCTCCCCAATATAATCAATCAATTAATCAATCAGTCTGGAAGGAGAAGAACCTCAGGGTTTCTGGTCAAAGCAGAAATAATTGCTATTTATATTCAAGCTGAATCAATCAGAACTCCAAACAATGACCAAAAGGGGTTTGATTGATGGCCAATCAATGATAATCGGATTGCTTTTGTTTTAAGGTCTAGTCCTTAAGAAGCTAGTAAATCCCAACATATATTTGCAGGGTTCAGAGGTGCAAAAGAGAAGGGAAAAAAATGCTTTTAAGGGCAACTGTAAGTAACGGTATGATACCCTATGTGGACAGAGGGAATAAAGAGAAGGAAGGAAAGAGGGAGCAATAGAAGGAGGAAGGGAAGGAAGGAAGGAATTAGCTACTAATATTCTCTTGATCACATTTTGGGGACAATAATAAAGTATAAGATTTTTACTTCCCTATGCCCCCATAATTTTAATATCTTCTTCTCTGGATATATTAGATTCATTTTTTAAAAAAACTTTTGAAATTGCCATCACCTCCCCACATGCCTCTTTGTTGTATTTGATCTAATTTAGTTGCTCTTCCTATATTGTTTGTACTATTTCTATTTTCACTGAAAGGACATTGTGTATGGTAGCATTAATGTCCAAATATGATAGTCATATTCTCTCCCTGATAATGAAAAGTTTATTATAAAATGGTTATAGATTGTTTCCACCTTGGATTTTTTGTTGTTTTCTTTTGAGTTTCACTCTTACATGACTATAGAAGAATGGCTTTCCTTGAGTGTTTTGTCAAGTGGACTTTAAATTTGGTTTCCCCTACACACATTTTCATTGTTATAAGGTCACATACTCATAATTATTCATTATACTTTTTAAAATTTATTTTTACAAATCAGTTTTCATCTACTCTAATTTTTGCCTTTGGAAACCATTTGTATTTATTGGGAATAAAATCAAAATTTTGCTAAGAAATTTATATTTAGGATCTTGTGGATTCCTCATTATCACTATTAATCACATCAGTTAAATTTATGTATGGAATTGTTGTAATGGATGAAAAATATGTTTTTCTCCACACATTTTTTCATTTGTTAGTGTCAATGTTTTTTTTTTTTTTTTTTTTTTTTTAATGATCAGGTGGAAACTGATTTAATTGAACTCTATTTCTTTTCTCATTTTTATTATTTGTTGCTTTATTCATTTTTGATCCTTTCTCTAAATAGTAGATGGTCTCCTAATAGACAGACAACCTTTTTAGGAATCATTCTCCCATCAGTACAGAAGTTTCATATCTGTTAAATTTGCTCAGTTCTTTGTTTGGTACATATGTTGATGAGGTAACATCAATAGGATTAAGTGAGGTCCAGTGGCAGGATTCGGGGTACAGGGAGTCACATGGAGCTCCCCTGCAACCCTTTAGGATTTGGTGCAAGGATATAAAGTTAAATCAGGTCTAGTGGCGGCAAGAGTCCCCTGTAAATGAATTTACAAGCTGAAAACCTAGAAGGATAAAAAGATGTTTATTGCAGGGTTTGGGAGCAAGGTTAAAGTCTGATTAGTAAGAGGCATTAGATAGAGGAAGATATACACCCCAAACGGTGGCGGGACAGAGAGTCTCGGATGCCAGGATCTTGGCTGGCATCTTTCAAATCTCTGACCAAAGATGATTCTAGCTTTGCTGTTTTTATCTGCTTGAAGAAGCCATATGGGTGGAGCTTAGGTTAATTCCTGGAAGGCCAGATCTTTTGGTGGACTTTTCAGATAAGGAAGAAACTGTTACGGGAAACCTGAGGAGATAGTTGGGGGTTGGGTTATCCAAGCCAGCTCAGATCCGATGGGGGGGCTGGGTACAAGCCCAAACTGGCTCAGATATGGATCTTTTCCCTTAGGAATACAAAAGGATGGTTTTGACCAGATCTTGTCCCAAAGATAGATCAGACAAGGAATCTTAAAAGGGGCTATGTCTACAACAATGTGACTTTAATATAGTCAGTTTATTTTCACAAAGAAAATATTCGTGCTATGTGTGGGAAACTTCTATTTAGTTTACAATTCTTTGACCTTACTCATTTCTTACTATTAAACTATTATTAAAATATTATTTATATATAATATAAATTAAACTATTATTAAATACATATATTAAAATATATTCTAACATTTTAAAATTATTTTCCACCTGTGCCTTTTTTTTCCTAACAATCAGCTATTCTCCAATTGGATTTCATTGAGTTCTTTTTGAAAATTTTCTACTTCTTTATCCTCTGCACCGAATATCAGTACATAAGCAGCAATTATATTTAATGTAATATTTTCATGACTACTTTTTCATGTGCACTGCAATATGAGATAGTCACATATTTTATGAAATGTTGCTTCTTGTTGCCTTTTTCATGTGCACTGCAATATGAGATAGTCACATATTTTATGAAATGTTGCTTCTTGTTGCCTTTGAAGGCATGCTAATCCTATTTCTTCCAATCCCTTTATTTCTCTCTCCAAGAAGGACATATGAACCATTCTGCCATTTAGCCACAACTTCCATTTATCTTCTGTTTTTGCTTATAGCAAACAATGTCAAGATTGATACAATTCAGTTCCTCTAGCAGTATGACTCAGCTGGGACGGGAAAGTTGTCTTCAAAAATCTGAAGAGTTGTCATGTGGAAGAGAGATTAGATTTGTTCTAATCTAAGTCCATAAGGATGTACTTGGAGGAATGCATGGAAGTTGGGGGGAAAAAAAGGCAAATTTATGCTTTGATGTCATGAATAACTTTTTAACTTTTTAACAATTAATGCTCTTTCACAGTCCAATGAGCTGTTTCAAGAGATGATAGATTCCCTTTATTCAGTGATATCTTCAGTCAGAGGTCAGATGACTATGTCTCAAATATACTGTGGGAGAATTACTTTTATCTATGTATGTATGTTATTTAGTTCTTCCTAGCTCTCAAACTCTGTTATTGTATAGGATAGGATTATGGACCATCCTAATTTTCTTTGTTTCAATTGGTTGCCATAGCCAAAGTATTCATTGCCAGTGGTCAACCTAATGAAGATGAGTCTGTCCATACTTCACTAGGCTGGTTATAAAACAGAAAGCCCCTTGTTGAAATGAACTATACCCAAAGACTTTATAAACACTGTGCCTACTATGTACCAAGAATTGTGTGAGATACTAGGAATGTTGTTGTTCAGTTTTTTAAAAGTCATGTTCAACTTTTAGTGACCCCATTTGGGGTTTTCTTGAAAAGATATAAGAATGGTTTGTCATTTCCATCTCCTTTTACACTTGAGGAACTTGTGCCCAAGGTCACACAGTTACTAAGTAAGTATCTGACACCATATTTGAACTCAAGTCTTCTTATCTCCAGGGCTGATGTTTTATCCATTGAGCCACCTAGTTGCCACCTAGGGATACAAAGACCTAAGAAATAAAATAGTCCTTGCCCCCAGGAGGATAGTTTTTGTTGTTGTTGTTGTTGTTTCTTTTTTAACTAGATAATTAAAGAAATTTTTAAATGAGAAGAACCAAAAATCATATTTTGAAAGTACTGTGTTATTTGAAAAAACAGAATACATTAGGATTCATGAATTAGTCATCCCAGAGCAGCTAGGTGGTGCCTAGATAAAGCACCATCCCTGATGTCAGGAGGACCTGAGTTCAAATTTGGCCTCAGACACTTAACACTTCTTAGTTCTGGGTGACTCTGGGTAAGTCACTTAACTCCAATTGCCTCAGGGGAAATAAAGGAATTAGTCATCCCACTGGTGAAAGAGCTTTTGTCCTTTCTATGCACAATACTTTTTTTTTTTTTTTTTAATTAAACCTTTTTATTTTCAAAATATATACATGGTTAATTTTCAACATTCACCCCTACAAAACTCTATTGTAGTTTTTTGTTTTTTTGCTCCCTCCCTTTCCCCCACCTCTTCCTCCAATATTTATATGTTAAATGTGCAATTCCTCTATACATATTTCTACAAATATTATGCTGCACAAGAAAAATCAGATCAAAAAGGAAAAAAAAAAAGAGAGAGAAACAAAACAAGATGCAAGCAAACACCAACAAAAAAGAGTGAAAATACTGTGTTGTGGTTCACTTTCAGTTCCCACTCTAACATTCCTTTACTCTTAGTTGTAGCCTCTAATTTATTATATTATGACTTTGTATCTAGAGTCTTGGAATCTGGAAGACAATTTCTTCATGTAATGGTTGTGTGATACTAGGGAAGTTAATTAGCCTTTCATTATCCCCAGTCAACTCTCTGAGACTATAAACTTGGGTGAAGTTGGGAGAGAAGATGAGGTAGGTACTACACCTTGAGAATTCTGAGCTAATGAAATCACAAGTCACATCCAAACACACACACACACACACACACACACACACACACACACACACACACACATCTCAAAATCCTTGAGCTCAAGAAATTATCTTATGGGATAATAAAATTTAAAAGCAAGGTATTCAAACTAAGTTCTTTTGTCCTCAAATATAATATTATTTTCATCATACTAGTTTTATCTACATTTAGGGTAGTGATGAATATAGGTAATATATTTGGTGATAGATGTGTTAGTTTTAAAATAGATGATTTTATGGGTGGATCAATTTATTATGTATTCCTTGCTTTTGGAAAGTTTAAGACTTTTCCACTGTTAATGTCACAAATAGTGAGGACAAAAGGCTGAAGTAAAAACAAGAATTTATCAAACCTAAGAAACCTTGCCCTAGGCCCAGTCTCAATATTGTGATTTCAGGAGGGAGAAATTAGGAGGACTCTAGAGAAATAGTGAGTTTTTAATCAGGAAATATCCATCCAGTTGTTTATTTCCATACCACTAAAGTTTCAATCCCCTCTATTAATATGCACCTACATTTTCTTTGCTTATGTTAAAATGTAAATGCTTTAGGCTGGGGTGACCACACTTTAAACCCTTATCAGCTAACAACTTATGTGGGGAATTAGTTGACTTTTAAGAGCAGGCCTCCAAGGGTAGGATCTGGAGACAGGATAACTATGGTGTGGGAGAAAGAGGTATTTATATGAGAGGGGAGAGTGCACACAAGGCAAGTCATAACCACTTCAAAATTCAGGAAATTACTTTTAGAATTTGATAGAATTCATGTAGAATGGCTTAATTGCTAGAAACAAACTATAAAATAAATGTATACAACCATTGCAGAGAAGATGGTTATAAGGCAACCCTCATACAATAAATAAACTGCTAGATTGGAAGGTAAGAAAAATCCCACACCTTGAGATTTACCAGCAGTGTGAAGATAGGCAAATCATCTAATCCCTCAGAATCTCAGTTTTCTCATTGATAAAATGGAGATGACATTACCTATGCTACTTACACCAGGAAGTAGTTGTGTATATTCAAAAAAGATAATGTGTGTAAAATATTTAGCAAATCTTAGTTAAATAATTGATCTATAATTTTTAGGATTATGACAAATATTGTTCAACCAATTACTTATGCCTTTTTTGAGGTGGTGGGTGGGAGTGATTAGTGACAGAGAGATATCCTGGAGCTGCAAATTCATCAATTTGGGAGAATTCTGGGCAAAGCTCTCTCTACTGATGCAGATGGGCAAGTCATTTGTATCCAATAGTTTTAGAAAACTGTTGTTCTGGGAAAAAGATTTAAGTTTCTTGCCCCTGGTGAACTAACCAATATGTGTCAGAGAGAGGGCTTTTACTCAGGTTTTACTGATAACAAGACAGGTTCTCTATCTACAGGTCCTTAACTCTTCATCTAATACATATCTGTAACATTACAATCTATACAATAAATATACTGTGTATATGTGCATCTGTTCCTGTTTGTCTGTGTGAGACTCCTATTTGCAGCAAATCACTTACTAATTTTCAAGTTCAGATTAGCATTTACTAATAAAAAACTGAAGAAGCTAAATTCTTTCCTCAAACCACTGTAGAGTAAAATTAATAACATATTGCAAAACTTACTTAGCATCTGTCCTGAGAGCATAATATAATGAATATATAAATATTTTAAGAGAAGAAAGAAATTATTTCCCTTAGAAATTGATCTCCTTGAGGGTAGGGACTCAAGGACCCCCTCTGTTGTTGTATCTTTCTATTCCCAGCACCTGGCACATGAGCTAAATTGAATTGACCTGATCTGCTTGGCTTGAAGAGAAGGATGTATCTCTATATTATACAATTATTTGAGTTCACCTGGGTCAAATTTTCACTGTAAACAGATCAGACTTTTGGTGTGAAGGTCCACTGGGCATTCTAGAGCAAAATATATCATTTTACAATCCCATAATAGAATAATAAATATATGAGATTGCTTTCTGTGTAGGAAGCTTTGGAAAGGAGACAACAAATAAATTCCTTATATCTACGATAAAAAGTGAAATGTTTGAATTTTATAATTAAAGGAATTAAAGTTTTAAATTTATAGGTGTTTGTCACCTACTTTTTTCTTAAAAATATAACACTGCTCCCCACCCATATTTCTAAGATTTATTTTATTGTTCAAGAATTTCAATCATTTTCTGTGAGTCCATTTAGGGTTTTCTTGGTAAAGATATAGGAGTTGTATGACAGTTCCTTTCCAGGTCATTTTATAGATAAGGAACTAAGGCAATCAGGATAAAGTAACTTGCCCAGAGTCACATAGCTAGTCAGGAGGTTAGATTTGAACTCAAAGAGAAAACCCTGACTTCAGGCTTGGTTCTCTGTATATGTGCCATCTATCTGAGGAGTTATTTAAGAAAAAAAAAAAAAAAAAAAAAAAAAGGTGTGTATGTCACTATTGAAAATAAGGGAGGATTGATTTCTAATTCATTTGATATATTTTAATACTATAATTATTGCAATGGATCTAGGATTTCATCAATGTATTGATATCCCTAGCTGTAGGATTTATTGCAATGCATTAATTTTCAAAAAGTAATTGGGATATCAGTACAAAGTAAATAATATTTTTTATTATTAGCACTTTTTCTGAAAATGAAGAAAACAAACTTTTTTTTCCTAAAAGTTAAATTAATCAGTAGATTGTTTTTTGGTTTACCTTTCAACAAACATCCTTTATTCCTATCCCCTGCTCCCTAACATTCCACAGTGACTTCCTTGGAAAGAGTTTCTCCTTTATGCTTGATAATAAGGGTACCAGTTGACTGTTGAATTTGACCTGAATTTTTCTTTTCTCTCAGGGTTGTTATAGCTATTACCTTTGCAATTGTTTGGGGTTCTGCTCTACGTTCTGGAGGTCTTCCATGTTTTTATGAATTCTTCTCTATCCTTGCACATGGTGTAATGCCAGAGAAACTGAGGCAGGATAGAGATTAGAGAACAATTTGATTATTAATTTATTGGAGAGTAAAGCAATTGGCTGGATCAGTATCTTATCTCAAAGTATCCAGCCCTGAATGTCAAAATGCAATATTCTTTTATAGGGTAACAAGAACAATGACATAATGGGGGAGGTGCCTGGATGGGGATGACCTAATGGGGGGAGGCACCTAGGGTAGCGTGATGGAGGGAGGTACTGGAGAGGCTCCTGATATTCTAATGATGTCTAAAATGGATAAAGACCTTTATCCCATCAAACATTAAGAGGGAATGATCATAGCCTGGGGTTTTGGGGCAGGGTAACTGAGGTAGAATAATATTCAACTAAAGTCTCTTTAGCCATTCCCTAATCTTTGAAGAAAATTTTCATTCTTTAATCATGACTAATACTTCTACATTTTTTACATTTTTTTTCTTCTTTTGCTGACAAAAGCAGATTATCAGGGTCAAACAGTTTGTAAACCTTTTCTTGAATTACTTCCAATTGTTTTGCCTGAATCACCTCACAGTTTCATTATATATATATATATATATAAAACCATGCTTTTTTTTTTCTTACCTTTTTTCCCTACAATATTTTCCATCTTCTTAGTAGGGAGGTAGTATGGAGAGGTAGAATAAACATTGACTTTGGTGTTAAAAGACCTCAATTTAAATTTTATCTCTCTGTAATTTTATCTCTCTGTGACCTTGGATAAGAATTTTTTGGAGCAAATCAGTTTCCTCTTCTATAAAATGAGATTAGACCAGAATGGCTATTGAAGTCTCTTTCAACTCTAGATCTGAGATCCTATGAATAACCCTTGCTAATTTGATGGCATGAGGTGATACCTCTAATTTGGTTTAATATGCATTTATTTACTAATATTTTTGAATATCAGTTAAAAAATAAGTTGTTTGTAGTATATATCTCTTATTTTGAAAACTTTTTATAAATCTTAACTATATATCTATTTTTATCATTTCTTTAATATTCACTTATTCTAATCTATTCCTTACATTCTAGCTTTTTTGAGTTTATGTCAGACAGATATATGTATACATGTGCATATACATATATATGTATTATATACACACATGTGTATATATGCACAGGTATGTGGTGAATATGTATATGTGTATGTGTATATATATACACACACATGTGTAGCTAATTAACTGTACATACATACCCCATACCACATAAATCTATATCTAGATAGATAGATCGATAGATAAGATTTAGATAGGATAGATGAATAGATCATTGAGGAAATGAAAGTGTTTCATAAATGATCTATTCATCTATCTATCTTATAGATATAATGAGTCTGACTATTCTCAACTCTGAACTAACAATTCTCTGTTTGCTTGCATCAGTTTACCAATTGTCCAAGTATTCCTAACTTCTAAATGTTTTCTAGAACTTTGTGGATTCCTGTCTGGGGATATGGAGATCCCAATAATAATTTGTAACTGGCTCTACTCATTGCTTCCATCCCAATCTATTTTCTTTCCTCACTATGTTCCCAAAGAATTAACCTTTTTTTAAGCATTTAATCCAAAATATACATGGAAATGAACCAAGAAATTAAAATCTTAATAGCCAAATAATCCCAACCTCTCTGGTCAAGATCCTGAATTGTCATCCATTATCAGCATATCTTCTGCAAACTCTGTTTCCCAAGAAAGGTTATTGTGATTTCAATAGTTGTGCCCCAGGGAATAACAGTCAGCAAGAGCTGAAGACTAAAGAAGTAATAGCTGCCCTTCTAAAAATGTTCTTTGGAATATAACATAGCCACCAAAATTATCCTTTGCAAAAAACTAGCCTCGAACTGTTTTTTTTTTTTTTTTTTCATGTTTTTTTCATCTTTTCTTTTGGTTCCTAAATACAAAGATCTATTTACCTCTTTGCCTCCCACACTAGTGTGGTGGGATGCTGAGGTAGCAAATGTTACTTTCTCCATTTTTTTTTCTTTGTCATTTCTCTTTTCCTGGAATAAGAGTCAGTCTATTTTTACTTCAATAAGCCATGATTTAATTGGTAGGTCTTTCTACTGTTGCACATTGAGAATCCTCCATTCCCTGATAGGTAATTTTTATGAAATGAAGCAACTAAAATAATTTATCACATGGTACTTAACTAGTAATAAGTCTTTATGAACTTAACTAACCTCTTCTAGGACAACAGACATAAACCTTTATCAAGCTTATACTCAAAGCTGTTGAAGCTTAGGTGAGACAATTTAGGTGTTGGACACAGTGATGGGTTCTGAACTCCCAGGATCCTCATTATCATAAGCTTGTAGCTTTTAGAACTATAAGGGAAGCAGCTAGAGCCCTGAGATCGGAGTCGGGAAGAATTGTGTTCAAATCTAGCCTCAAACATCCACTAGATGGGTGATCCTGAGCAAGTCACTTAACTTCCACCTCAATTTCCTAATTTTAAAATGGGGATAATAGTAGCAATTATATTATCTCATTTGATTCTCACAATAACCATGGGAGTACCTTCCATGGTTATTGTGAGAATCAAATGAAATAATATGATTTGTAAAGTGCTTTGCCAACCTTAATGTGATATCACATTAAGGTTTGCCTTTGAGATATCTATCTATCTATCTATCTATCTATCTATCTATCTATCTATCTATCTATACCACATCACATTTAGTTCATATATATATATATGTTAGTGTATGTATGCATATATGTCTGTACACACACATACACATACACTTAAAAGCATATGTGTAAATAAATGAATCTGGGGAGGGGAAGACTCTAAAGGTTTTTGTCCAAATCAGAAATGATTGCTATGCTATGCCAGTCTCCAATTGATAAATGGTCAAAAGGTGTGAACAGTTTTCAGATGAAGAAATTGAAACTATTTCTAGCTATATGAAAAGATATTCCAAATCGCTATTGATCAGAGAAATGCAGACTGAGACAACTCTGAGATACCACTACACACCTGTCAGATTGGCCAGGATGACAGGAAAAGATAATGGTGAATGCTGGAGGGGATGTGGGAAAACTGTGATGCTGATACATTGTTGGGGAAACTGAATGCATCCAACCATTCTGGAAAGCAATTTGGAACTATGCTCAAAAAATTATCAAATTGTGCATATCCTTTGATCTAGCAGTGTTTCTACTGGTTTCTATTTTCTAAGAGATATTAAAGAAGGGAAAGGGACCTGTATGTGCAAAAATGTTTGTGGCAGCCCTTTTCATAGTGGCTAGAAATTGAAAATTGAGTAGATGCCCATCAAATGTAGAACAGCTGAATAGCTGTGGCATGTGAATATTATGGAATATTATTGTCTTGTAAGAAATGACCAGCAGGATGATTTCAGAAAGGCCTGGAGAGACTTAGATGAACTGATGCTGAGTGAAATGAGCAGGATCAGGACATCGTTGTATACTTCAACAACAATACTATATGATGATCAATTCTGATGGATGGGGCCCTCTTCAACAATGAGATGAACCAAATCAGTTCCAATTGTTCAAGAGAACCAGCTACACCCAGCAAAAGAACTCTGGGAAATGAGTGTATTTAACATATACTTTAACATATTTAACATGTATTGGTCTACCTGCCATCTATGTGGGGGGGGGGGGAGGAGGAGAAAAGTTGGAACAGAAGATTTTGCAAGGGTCAGTGCTGAAAAAATTACCCATGCGTATGTCTTATAAATAAAAAGCTATTAAAAAAAAAAGAAAGAAATGATTGCTATTTACATCCAACCTGAGTCAAACAGAACCTAAAGACATTTAATTATTTGTTTTAGATTTTTTTTTTTTTTTGGACTAGGTGAAAGAGGAAATTCTTTGTCTCAATGGCTACCTAGCGTTAATCACTGAATGAGTGTGACCTCAGTCAAACTCAGTCAAACCTGTTAAAGACTTTAACTTTAAAAAGCCAAGGTCTCCTTTTTTATCTTGGACCATCTCTAATCATCCTGATCTATACTTTGCTACTGGATCCAGATAGCTCTAGAAGGGAAAGTGAGAAAGGTGATTTTGCACAGCCCTTCCTCACTTAAATCCAATTAAATGTATGTATGTATCTCATATTAAATATGCCACCTGCTTTTTGAACATAAACTAATTGTGTATATGTAAATATATATACATATATATTCATATACATATGTATGCATTGTATATACATGTGTACAGTATGTAAACATGCATGAATATGTATTTATATACACTAGAATATATACACATACTTACTACGTGAATACCAGGTAAGTATAATAGTTTACTAGATAACTTTGAAAATATTCAGCTCAAAGTTCTTCAATTTATAGGTATTAATGAAAATTCTTTGAAGCAGTATGGTAGGACAGAGAGTTTTCCTCAGAGTTCTGAAGACATGGGGTTCAAGTATTGTCTTTGGTATTAACTGGCTGTGTGAACTGGGCCAAGCCTTTCAACTTCTCAAAGGAAAGGTCTCTATAGACCACAAAATACAGATTACTAGTCAGTTTGTATTGGTAAAAGTAGTTTCCTTACTGAAACATTCCAACTAATGCTGCTAAACTATCTACCCTTTACCCCTCCCCAAAAAAGCACTCCTAAACAATTCATATTATATAATAATTATTGAGAAAAATATAAATTGAATTGATTTAGCGAACAGCACTTTATCATAAAGAATATTTAGCTATCTCAATTTACATCCAAGGAAACTGAAGCCCAGAGATATTAAAAATGAGTGAAATAGTTACTGACAGAGGCAGGTCTAAAACTTTGTCTAGTTACTGAAGCCCAATCCAGGGTATCTCATTGGAAATCATTATACTATGTCTACTGCTAATAGAACTTTAATTTCATGTAGATTTCTTATTTTTTTCCTCTCTCACTAATTTACTTAATATTATTCTCATTGTATATGGCAGTTATTATTACTAGAAACTTTGCATGTCAGAGCTTCGTGTGAAGCTTGCTGATTTTGGGAATTAAAACCTTAATTATTTTTAGCTTAAGAGCACAAAACTTTATCTACTGCTTCTTATAATTCAAGCCACTAAGTAGTAGCATTCTTACATGGTCCAGTGAGAAAACCTCTCCTAAATTAATCTATAGGAAAAAAGTAATGGGAAAAAACATGATTAAACACTATACCAATAGGAGGTGGTATTACTTGCTATGCATTGCCAAATCTTCTAATGCTTTTAAACCAATATAAAGCTCAGAAAATATTTCAACCAAGTATCAAGCATTTCTTCAACTAACATTTTGTTTTTTCTCTCTTACAAACTAAACTTGTAATTTTACCTTCCTACTGCATTTTTCTCTGCAATTTTTAAACATGTCAAAACCAGATTTACTTAGTAGATTTCTCACATCAGATTACTTAGGTCTTACTATATAAAAAAATACAATAAGGCTTGCAAAAGCCTTATTGAGTGCTTTGTAACTATACCGACCAAATTTGGAGTTGTGAAAATGTAAGTTTCTCCCCTTCCTTAAGAGGGGAACATTGTACATGGGTAGTTTTGCCAAACTATTTTATCCTCTTTTTAATTTTTTTTTGGTTAATGGAGAGATCACTAATTAGGGGATGAAATATTTGGATATAAAAGTGATGCAAAAACAAGAGATAACAATAATTCTGTTATAGGCTTAAGCTAAGTAAATTATGACCATCTTTGTCACTGAAAAATTACATTTCCTGGCAGTATAATGTGAATGTAGCAGTGATACCCTCTGAATTGACAGCAACAAATAATAATACACTATAGAGGAAGTGCTATGGAAGATATTATTTTCTTTCTTCTCCCTTCACTCTTCTGTACGGGCCTAGCCTGAATCTTAACCAAGCCTTACCTGTCTCCATCCAGCCTCCCACCTCCCTTCCTTTATCATTTTGGAGTCTGGTGATTTAATTAGCCATAACCTGTTATAATTAGCTTGCTTTTTAGCTTAAGGGTAATGTGATGGTCCTTAGCTCTCTGTTCACTCTTCTGTTTATGGATTTTATACCAGATGAAAAGTTATTAGTTTAATTACAATCCCAGTTATGAAAATTCCAAAGTTAGAGCATCAGATTTTTGACCTAATTTAAAATTCTGTGTATGCCTACCTAACCCTTAGCCTCTCAATTTTTGAACGAAAATTAAGATATTGGGAGTATTTAGGGAAAAAAAATGATCAGAATACATTACATTATTCCTTCCAGGAGAGTGATAGGGAGAGAAAATCAAGAACCTAGCAGCCATTTTTCAAGAAGAACTTCCCTTAAGTCCTTGAAATGAAATAGTTAACTTCAGCTTTAGTTTTCTCTTCTAAGACACCTATAGCATTGTTCTCCCATATGTTGATCTCTCTCTTCTTTACCTTATTTTCTTCATCCTTTCAGTTTTTTCCATTGTTTGTTCTGTGCTATCATTTTTTTTTTTTTTTTTTTTTTTTTTTTAATGATGCTCTTCAGGTTAGCTTGTCAAGGGTTTAGTGGGAGTAGAAACACAAACTCCTCATTCTTTCTTCAGTTTGTTTTCTCATACAATATGATTTCCCCCTCCTTCCTCAATAACTCCTAGGTTTAACTCAAGTTGTCCTCTGACTCAAAGATTGTAGTTTTCCAAATTATTCTTCTGAATATTCCATACATTCATATACCATAACTTATTCAGCCATTCTCCCAATGATGGGCATCCACTCAGTTTCCAGTTTTTTTCTGTAACGAAAAGGCTGTCATAAACATTTTTGCAGGTGTGGGTCCCTTTACCTTCTTTTAAACACTGCTGAATCAAAGAGTATATAAATTTTGATAGCTCTTTGGGCATACTTCCAAATTCCTCTCCAGAATGGTTGAATCAGTTCTCAACTCCAACAATGAATTAGTATCCCAATTTTCCCATATCCCCTCCAACATTAGTCATTATAATTTCCTTTCATCTTACCCAATCTGAGAAGTGTCTTAATTTGCATTTCTCTGATCAATAGTAATTTAGAGCATTTTTTCATATGACTAAAATTGATTTTAATTTCTTCATCTGAAAATTGTCTGTTCTTATCTTTTGACCTATATCAATTGGAGAATGACTTATATTCTTTAAATTTGGTTCATTTCTTCATATATTTTAGAAAGGAGGCCTTTATCAGAACTCTTGGATATAAAAAACATTTTTTCCCACTTTACCGCTTCCTTTCTATTCTTGTCTGCAATGGTTTAGTTTGTAGAAATACTTTTTAACTTAAAATAATCAAAATTATCCATTTTGCATTCCATAACATACTCGAGCTCTTCTTTGGTCACAAATTCCTTCCTTCCCCACGTATCTGAGAAGTAGACTACCCTTTGTTCCAGTTGGCTTATAATATCACTCTTTACATTTAAATCATGACCCCATTTCAATCTTATCTTGGTATAGGGAAGTAGGTGTAAGTCAGTGCCTAGTTTCTGCCATACTAATTTCCAATTTTCCCTGCAAATTTTGTCAAATAGTGAGTTCTCATCCCAGAACCTGGCATCTTTCAGTTTATCAAACACTAAATTACTATAGTAACTGACAATTATGTCTTTTGAATCTAACCTATTCCATTGATCAACTTCTCTATTTCTTAGCCAGTAACAAATAGTTTTGATGACTGCTGCTTTATAATATAGTTTTAGGTATATGACCTTTTTTTTTTTTTTTTTTTTTTTAATTTCCTAGTTATTTCAGGTATAACTCTTTTAAATATCTTTGTATTTTAGAGAGTGTAAACTCTGAGGCCACTCTTTTAATCCTTGGTTTAATGACAGCTCAACAGCTCAGCTCATAATTTCACTGATGAATTTCTCCTTAAAACCCTAGGGTCAACCTTGTCACATTGGGGAAGTGTATTTTCCACTGTCATACCTCATGGAAACTTCCATGTGATATAACCAAGATGGAGGTCTAGGCATTTCCTCCAATTCTCATCCTTTCAACCTTCTCTAAAACAGGAATCATGAATCAGAAATAAAACAATTTCAACTTTCCACAACAAAACCAAGAATCTAAACCAGATACAACTCATTGAATGTAAAACATAAAAAATTCAGGAAACTCACAGGACAAAACAAAACAAAAAACAAAACAAAAAAAAAACAAACCCAACAACAACAACAAATACACAAACAAACAAAAGATAACACAAAGACCATGAATGAAATCAGATAAAAAAATATGGAAGAAATAAATAGCAGAAGGAAGTATGGCTTGCACTTTAGGCAAATAAGTTCAGACATCTATGAATGATTATTGCAAGAAAAAGGAAGATGAATCAGTCCCTGACAAGTGAGGGAATTGAGGCACTTAGGATAACATGTGATTACTTGTTAGAATTGAATCAATTACACTGAC
Source organism: Sminthopsis crassicaudata (assembly GCF_048593235.1). NCBI lineage: Eukaryota > Metazoa > Chordata > Mammalia > Dasyuromorphia > Dasyuridae > Sminthopsis > Sminthopsis crassicaudata. The sequence goes on from NC_133619.1 coordinate 377,462,081, forward strand.
TTTATCTTGTAAGTCAATTCTGGAGCTAGCTATTCACCATTCTTTTCAATTATGGGTCTCGTCCAACTTCTGTCTTGTGATAAAACTATCAAACTGTAGGAATTAAGAGAAAATTTTGTTGTATTGTTTAAACTAACTCTTGTGTGGCTGTGAAACTGGACCATCTCTATCTTCTGTTGGGAGATCTTTATCTAAGGACCTAGAATATGCTGAACATAAACTCAGACACATCCAAAGACTGTTCTTTTTGATTGTTTTTAATGTATACAAAACTTATTTATTTATTTATTTTCTGAGGCTGGGGTTAAATGACTTGCCCAGGGTCACACAGCTAGGAAGTGTTAAGTGTCTGAGACCAGATTTGAACTTGGGTCCTCTTGAATTCAAGGCTGGTGCTCTATCCACTGCACTATCTAGCTGCCCCAATGTATAAAAAAAAAAAATTAATCTCCCTATATTCAAGATTTAGTCCTAAGCTGAAAAACAGTAATAGTTAGCATACATTGCTTAATAAAGTAATGTTGAAGTTCTTCCAGACCTCTGAAGTTCACAAAATGAACTACCTTTGATCAATGGAGGGGGAGGAGGCCAAGGAACTCAATTGCCCATCTAAGAAAATCAATCTTAGGATTTTAGTTTCCATGGCTGCCCCTTGATGACTCTTTAAGACTGTAAGTCACAAAAAAATTTCCAGTTTGCATTAAAAATCTCTTGTGTACATGAATTCATAAGTGAGATATAAGACAAAGAAGACAAAGATGGGGAAAGGAGACAGAAAGAGAAACAGAGACATAGGATCAGCAACAGAAAGACAAAAGATACAGAGAGACACAAGGCAGAGAGAAGAGGCAGAGAGCTAGAGGGAAAAGAGAGGCAGAGAGGCAGAGAGACAGCGATTCAGAAAGATTGCTGTTGATCATAATATTTTGTTTGCACGTATTATTCAGTGCTGGTCTGCAAAAGATACTTCTTCCTTCATAATCGTCATGTGAAAAATGCCTTATTCTACTTGATGATTTCTTGTTGCTAAAGTTTACATAAAAAGCTAAATTTTGAAATTTAAAATTATTTTAATTTATATTTGGGGACTGCTGAATCCCCTAAATAAATTTAACACAATTGACTCTTGCCTTTGATCTTTAATTCATGACTCTCTTAACCTCTATCTGAGTTGAAGTATTGTAGTTATTTTTCTTTTCTGTCTCTGGTGTAATTAAAAACAAAATATTAATGTTCTACAATACACTGCTAGTGTGGTAATACAGTCCACTTCTAGCAGATAATTTTTGATGGAGAGGGGACAAAATCAACATTTAGTGTTTCTCCTTTAGTTTGTCCTCTAATTCATTTCTTTTTTTTTTTTCTTTTTTTTCTTTTTTTGACCTGATAATTTTTCACAATTAGAATGCACCTTCTTGTTCGTTAATTGAGCTTTAAATAAATTTGGAATCATTAACAATTGCCTGCTGTACATATCCAAGTAGGTGTCCTGCAACAGCTTAAACACAAACTGTTCAAAATCATACTCATAAACTCTCTTCCAAAACTTGCCCTTCTGTCACATTCTTGACATATCCCTTCCCTGGGGATAGGAGAGTCAGCTCAGCCAGAACAATCAATTCAGAGAGCACAAAACTGAATCTGGAATACAGCTTTGTAATGTCTCACCCCTTCCATTCTTGTATACAGTGTATCTGGATCTTGCTACATCATAATCTGTTAGGATTACTAGGTAAGAACTCAGGTTGTCTGGACAGTGACAAGGTGAGAATTCAGGTTGTCTGGACAATTACAAGGTGAGAACTCAGGTTGACTTGATAGAAGGAGAAGCTCATTGGCTGAAGTGGTTCTTCCCAGAAGCCATTTTACACACTTTTGTGCACAGTATAAGATTTTACATACCACGGGCATACCCTTTAATCCTCAAGGGCAGGCAATAGTAGAGAGAAGAAACAGAGATATTAAGACACTCCTCCAAAAACAAAAGAAAGGGGGAGCCACAGGTAACCCTAGAGAACTTCTAAATTTAGTTCTCTATACCATTAATTTTCTAATTTTTGACCAAGATGCACTGGCTCCGGCAGACAGGTTTTATAACCCACCAGAAGGGCAGTGTCCAGTGCGAGCAGCTCCACTGTCCTTAGATAATCGCCAGGTGATGTGGAGAGATCCAGAAAGTGGTGAATGGAAGGGACCAGATAGGTTAACTGCCTGGGGGAGAGGGTTTGCTTGTATTTCTTCAGCAGGAGAAGGAATCAGATGGGTGCCAACGAGTCATATTCGCCTTGTCCATCAGAGAGAGACAGAAAAAGAGAAAGACCTCAAAATAAAGGAGAAGATCTAAGAAACATCTTACACTGAAAGATCATGGCTAATAAAAAGACTGTTAAAGAACTTTAAAACCAGCAGGAATCATTGGACTTCCTCACACAAGATGAGACTAATGGACAATGGACTTATGGACATTTATAAATTTTCAATTTATGATTATTTGGTTATGTCATTTGTTATATACTTCTAGCATGTGTTATGTTACTATGTTACTATGTGCTTATGTAATTTATGTAATTATGTGTAATACTTCCCATATTGATGGATTTATGTTTCAAGGTCATGACTGTCCTATGTTCTAAATCAAAAGAAAGGGGGAAATGTTAGGATTACTAGGTGAGAACTCAGGTTGTCTGGACAGTGACAAGGTGAGAATTCAGGTTGTCTGGACAATTACAAGGTGAGAACTCAGGTTGACTTGATAGAAGGAGCAAGCTCATTGGCTGAAGTGGTTCTTCCCAGAAGCCCTTGCATTATCCCAAGCCCATTCTCTGGGAGGATAAAAGAGGACACCACTCCAGAGATGAGAGAGGTCTCTGTATTACATCAGGCCTGACGGGGCTCTCTGCAGGAAGGGAAGTCACTTCTCTGGACAAGAGTTAACAGCAACTGCCTGGAGACAACGGTTCACTACAGGAAGAAGAATCTGTCCAAGAGATTTGAGTTGACACAGCAGATCTCTTCCCAGAGAGCGATCGGCAGCTTCTGGAGACAACAGCTCGCTACAATAATCCATTATTGTGGACAACTCAGTTAGCCATGAACAACTTTACATTTTCTGTGCTGAAAATGCCAGGGAAGAAAAAAATACAGGAATGCCATAAACTGCTGACCTTAATACCATCCTCCCATGCCTTATCTGACCTCATCATTTCACTCCACTCAGTATAGCATTTAGACCAGTTTGACGTATTGTGTAGAATAGTTGTTTTTCCCCATCTGATTTCCCAAAATGCCACATTTAATTATAACTATTCTCTTGAGGAAGGGCTAGTATAAATCTGTGTCCTACTTAATCTCAATATTCCCCTTCTCTGAAAAAAAACGCCATGAAATTTCCTACAGCCTACATATAAATTCCACCCCATTCCTGATCTGTATACAAACAATCCTTTACTGACTTTTAGATTTATAATGATGCTACCACCCTCCCTCTGGCACCTGGACTCAAAAAACTGCAATTGTCATGGACTTCCTCTCATATTACATATCAAACAGCTGCCAAATTCTTTTAGACCTTACTTCTTAATTTTTTCATAACTATTCTGGACTTTCCATTCTGATTGCTGCCACTTTAGTTCTGACTCCCATTTCTCTCATTTAGATTATTTCAGTAGTTGTTTCACCAATTTCCCTAAATCTATTCTTCTCTGCTTCAGTAAGCCCTACACTTTGCTTATAAACTAAATTTCATAAAGAAGAGTTACTTTCCCTTGCTCAAAACCTTGAGAGGGTCTATTTTGCTTATATCTCTTATGATATCTTAACTTAGCTTTCTTTCTCACTGCTTAATCTTAGTGTACTCAAGAATATTAGGCTATTTACCATCCCCTGACTTTCTCACTTCACTTTCTCACTTTTATAATTATAATCCCATTCACTCAGATTGTATTCTCCCCAACAATGCCATTCTCCCCAAATCTGTGCCTATTGATATTCTTTTCAGGTTCAGTTGCTACCTTTTCATTAAATTTTCAATAATTTTTCTATCCCCTCCTCCTATATTCACATTTCTCTTCTTGTACCATTCCTATATGCCTTTTATGTTATTATTGTCTAGCTTCCCTCACTAGCTTGAAGGATTTCCTTGGAGGTAGAGTACCTACCAATATATTCATGGTCTCTCCTGTAATGACTAAAAAACAAGACTGGGTACATAGAGGATATCCAGCAACTACTAGCCAACTTAGATAGAATCATAGGAATATTTAGCTTAACAAGTCTTAACTAATCTCCATATCTAATAAAATATAAAGTATTTGAGGCTACTGGGTCTTTCAGACATCAAGGACAGGAATGTTTTAAGATATGCTTTAACCTATGCTAAGGTGCAACAAGGCTTTATTTGATGTAGTTTTAGAAATATTATCAATAAAAATAAAGCAAGAGGAGTAACTTAATATTGTAAAAATAGGCAATGAGGAGACAGGACTACCCCTTTTTGCTCATGACATCAGGATCTTAGAAAATCCTAAGGAATCAGAAAAGCAACGAATTGTGATAATTTCTTCATTAAAGTTTCAGTGTTCAAAACAAATCCATTATCATGGAAATTCCTATGGATTCTTTAGGAAATGGAACTATGAAATATGAAATTTTGGAATTGAGGTGACTTTTCTATCCCAAAGGAAAGGATGTCAAATATGATAGGCAAATTTTGGAGGAAAATTGGAACAACAAAAGCTATAAAGCAATACTGGAAAAAGGAACTCCACTCAATATATTAACAAAATGCATATTACTATTTGGAAGTCAGTATACCAAATCATATCCAATATTTGTAAAGATTCAATTACAGAATGTTCTTTAAAGAAATGAAAAAAAAAAAATCACTTGAATACCTAGAGAAATAGTCTTAACTTTTAACTGTGCTGTGTTAAAGCAAAAACAACAACTCTCATGAAGTCAATTTATAAATTAAATGCTAGGGACGGAGCCAAGATAGTGGAGAAGCCACAGGCAACATTCTGAGCTCTCTCATTCCCTTACTACAAACTATTTAATTCAGCCTCAAAAATAGTGCTTGACTGGTAAAACCTACGAAGATTAGAAGTACAACAACTTACCAGCAAAAGAAAATCTGGCATTTCGTGAGAAAAGGTCTGTCCTGAGGGGTGGGAAAAAAATGGCATGGACAGTAATAGAACTAGGTTAGCATATTGTGCAGATTGGGCTGGGGAGGCCTTTGGGATTAGAAAAGCTAGAGACAGACTTCCAGCCAAGATGGCGGTGTGGAGGCGGACAGCTGCTTGAGCTCCTCATTTTCTCTCAGAACTTACTTCATGACAGGCCTCTGACTTAATGCTTGACCCAGAAAGAAATCAACAGATGGTCACCAAGAGAAGACATCCTTGAGAGTCGCCAGAAAAGGTCTGTGTTTGCTCGGGGGAAGGTCAATCTGACTGGGCGCAGACTGAGGGCAGACAGCCAGAGCAAGACAGGCAGCTCGCACAGCTCAGACCGGAGGGGGAGGGGTGTGATCTCTGCCGTTTCTGTGAAAGGGCTTTTGCCCCAGTGTGGATGCTCCGTCTTGGCAGCAAGCCAGGAGCAGCAGAGAGGGTGTAAACACCGGAGGTGAAGATTGAAACCCCAGAAAGCCAACATCTCTCAGAGCCCGGCCACCCCCAACCCCCACCTGGACTGACTCAGTGCGTTCTCGGAGCCTCGGAGCGCAGACTCAGTACAGTCATTGCTGTTCTGTTAGTGGCTCTCTGCTGCCCTACCCCCAGTCTGTAGAGGAAGCCCATTAATACCATCCAGCCCCATCCCCCGCAAAACAGACCAATTGTTTCTCTTGTTAGTTTGTTTTCTTTGATTCCTACTCTGACAAAATGAACAAAAAATTCAAAAGGGCTCTAACCATTGACAGCTTCTGTGTGGAGAGGGAGCAGACTTCAAATGCTGAGGAGCCTAGGAACAGACTGTCCCCAGATGTATCCCCTGGGAGGGATATAAGCTGCTCCTCAATGCAAAAGAACCTCATAGAGGAAATCAAAAAGGCTCTCACAAGAGAGCTGGAAGAGAAATGGGAAAAGGAAAGGGAAGCTTGGCAAGAGAGCCTGGAGAAGTCATCCCATGCATTCAAAGACAGAGTGGATAAAGAAATCAAATCATTGAGAAACAAGATTAGTGAGCTGGAAAAGGTAAACAACTCCAAGGAAAACAGGATTAGCAAGCTGGAAAAGGTAAACAACTCCAAGGAAAACAGGATTAGAGAGCTGGAAAAAGAAATCAGCTCTCTAAAAAATAAAATGGATAAAATGGAAAAAAATTCCATAGAAGATAAAAACTCAATTGGACAATTACAAAGAGATATAAAAAAAGTGAGTGAAGAAAATACATCATTGAAAATTAGACTGGAACAAGTAGAAATGAATGACTCAAGGAGAAACCAAGAGGGAGTCAAGCAAAACCAGAGAAATGAAACAATTGAAAAGACTGTCAAGTACCTTACCAGAAAGACAACAGACCTGGAAAACAGATCCAGGAGAGACAATTTGAGAATAATCGGACTCCCTGAAAAATGGGAGGAAAAAAAGAGCTTGGACACCATTTTCGAGGAAATCATCAAAGAGAACTGCCCAGATGTTTTGGAAACAGAGGGTAAAATAGACATTGAAAAAATTCATCAATCACCTACTGAAAGGGACCCTAAAATCAAAACGCCAAGAAATATAGTGGCCAAGTTCAAGAACCATCAGACAAAGGAAAAGATATTGGAAGCTGCTAGAAAAAAACAATTCAGATATGGAGGATCCACAATAAGGATAACCCAGGATCTAGCAGCGTCCACATTAAAAGAACGCAGGGCCTGGAACATGATATTCTGAAAGGCTAAGGAACTTGGTATGCAGCCAAGAATAACTTACCCAGCAAGAATGAGCATCATTTTCCAGGGAAGAAGATGGACATTTAACGAAATAAATGAATTCCATCTATTTTTGATGAAAAAACCAGACCTACATAAAAGGTTTGAGCTTCAAATACAGAACACAAGAGATTTCTAAAAAGGTAAAAAGAAATCTTGAGAACTATACTTCTGTCAAAAAAATATGTAAAGAACATATGTACAATTTGTCTTAGAAACTAGAGGTGGAAAGGAGATTATATCATAAAAAAGTGTAAAGTGGTGGTACTACATCTCATGAAGAGGCAAAGGTAACCTATTATATCTGAGAGAGAGAAAGGAGGGAGATGAACATAGAGTGTATCAATAGACATATTCGATTTATGGTGAAACTTCTTCCACTTCATTGAAAAGTGAAAGGGAAGGAGTAAGCTAAGGGGAAGGGAATACAGTAATTTCGAGGAAAAGGGGTAAAATAAGGGGAGGATCTTTAAGGTGGGGGAGGGATCCTAAAAAGGGAGGGCTGTGAAAAGCAAGTGGTGTTCACCAGTTTAATACTGGATAGGAGGGGAAAAGGGAAGGAAAGGGGAAAAGCATAAGCAGGGGTTAATAGGATGGCAAGCAATATAGAATTAGTCCTTCTAACCATAAATGTGAATGGGGCAAACTGCCTCATAAAGAGGAAGCAGTTAGCAGACTAGATTAAAAGTCAGAATCCTACTATATGTTGTTTACAAGAAACACATCTGAAACAGGGTGAGACATTCAAACTAAAAGTAAAAGGGTGGAGCAGAATCTATTATGCTTCAGGCAAAACCAAAAAAGCAGGAGTAGCCATCCTCATCTCAGATCAAGCAAAAACAAAAATTGATCTAATTAAAAGAGATAAGGAAGGGCATTATATCCTGCTAAAGGGAAGCATCAATAGTGAAGCAGTATCAATATTAAACATGTATGCACCAAGTGGTGCAGCATCTAAATTCTTAAAAGAGAAATTAAGAGAGCTGCAAGAGGAAATAGATAGCAAAACTATAATAGTGGGAGATCTCAACCTTGCACTCTCAGAATTAGATAAATCAAACCACAAAATAAATAAGAAAGAAGTCAAAGAGGTAAATAGAATACTAGAAAAGTTTGATATGATAGATCTTTGGCGAAAGCTAAATGGAGACAGAAAGGAATATACTTTCTTCTCAGCAGTTCATGGAACCTATACAAAAATTGATCATATACTAGGGCATAAAAACCTCAAAATCAAATGCAGTAAGGCAGAAATAGTAAATGCATCCTTTTCAGACCATAATGCAATCAAAATAACATTTAATAAAAAGCCAGGGGAAAATAGACCAAAAAATAATTGGAAACTAAATAATCTTATACTAAAGAATGATTGGGTAAAACAGCAAATCATAGACATAATTAATAACTTCACCCAAGAAAATGACAATAATGAGACATCATACCAAAATGTGTGGGATACAGCCAAAGCAGTAATAAAGGGAAGTTTTATATCTCTACAGGCCTACTTGCATAAAATAGAGAAAGAGAGGGCCAACGAATTGGGCTTACAACTCAAATTGCTAGAAAAGGAACAAATTAAAAACCCCCAGACAAACACAAAACTTGAAATTCAAAAAATAAAAGGTGAGATTAATAAAATTGAAAGTAAAAAAACTATTGAATTAATTAATAAAACTAAGAGTTGGTTTTATGAAAAAACCAACAAAATAGACAAACCCTTAGTAAACCTGATTAAAAAAAGGAAAGAGAAAAAGCAAATTGATAGTCTTGAAAATGAAAAGGGTGAACTCACTACTAATGAAGAGGAAATTAGAACAATAGTTAGGAGCTATTTTGCTCAACTTTATGCCGATAAATTCGATAACTTAAATGAAATGGAAGAATACCTTCAAAAATATAGCTTGCCCAGATTAACAGAGGAAGAAGTAAGTAGTCTAAATAGTCCCATCTCAGAAAAAGAAATAGACCAAGCTATTAACCAACTTCCTAAGAAAAAGTCCCCAGGACCAGATGGATTTACAAGTGAATTCTACCAAACATTTAAAGAACAACTAACTCCAATGCTATGTAAACTATTTGAAAAAATAGGGATTGAAGGAGTCCTACCAAATTCCTTCTATGACACAGACGTGGTACTGATACCTAAACCAGGTAGATCGAAAACTGAGAAAGAAAACTATAGACCAATTACCTTAATGAATATTGATGCTAAAATCTTAAATAAGATATTAGCAAATAGACTTCAGAAAATCATCCCCAGGATAATACACTATGACCAAGTGGGATTTATACCAGGAATGCAGGGCTGGTTTAATATTAGGAAAACTATTAGTATAATTGACCATATTAATAATCAAATTAATATAAACCATATGATCATCTCAATAGATGCAGAAAAGGCATTTGATAAAATCCAACATCCATTCCTACTAAAAACGCTTGAGAGTATAGGAATAAATGGACTATTCCTTAAAATAATAAGGAGCATATATTTAAAACCTTCAGTAAACATCATATGTAATGGTGATAAACTAGAACCTTTCCCTGTAAAATCAGGAGTGAAACAAGGTTGCCCACTATCACCATTACTATTCAATATAGTACTAGAAACTCTAGCCTTGGCAATAAGAGCCGAGAAACAGATCCAAGGAATTAGAGTAGGAAATGAAGAAATCAAATTGTCACTTTTCACAGATGACATGATGGTATACTTAGAGAACCCCAAAGACTCTGCTAAAAAGCTATTAGAAATAATTCAGAATTTTAGCAAAGTCGCAGGATACAAAATAAATCCACATAAATCCTCAGGATTTTTATACATTACCAACACAATCCAACAGCAAGAGATACAAAGGGAAATTCCATTCAAAATAACAGTCGATAGTATAAAATATTTGGGAATATATCTACCAAAGGAGAGTCAGGAATTATATGAGCAAAATTACAAAACACTTGCCACAAAAATAAAGTCAGATTTAAATAATTGGAAAGACATTCAGTGTTCTTGGATAGGTCGAGCGAATATAATAAAGATGACAATACTCCCCAAACTAATCTATTTATTTAGTGCTATACCAATCAGACTCCCAAGAAACTATTTTAATGACCTAGAAAAAATAACAACAAAATTCATATGGAAGAATAAAAGGTCGAGAATTGCAAGGGAACTAATGAAAAAAAAGTCAGAGGAAGGTGGTCTAAGTGTACCTGATTTAAAGCTATATTATAAAGCAACAGTCACCAAAACCATTTGGTACTGGCTAAGAAATAGACTAGTTGATCAGTGGCATAGGTTAGGTGCACAGGGTAAGATAGTGAATAAAAATAGTAATCTAATCTCTGACAAACCCAAAGATCCCAAATTTTGGGATAAGAATTCATTATTTGACAAAAACTGCTGGGAAAACTGGAAATTAGTATGGCAGAAACTAGGCATGGACCCACATTTAACACCACATACTAAGATACGATCAAAATGGGTCCAAGATTTAGGCATAAAGAATGAAATCATAAATAAATTGGAGGAACATGGGATGGTTTACCTCTCAGACTTGTGGAGGAGGAAGGAGTTTGTGTCCAAGGGAGAACTAGAGACCATTATTGATCACAAAATAGAACATTTTGATTACACCAAATTAAAAAGTTTCTGCACAAACAAAACTAATGCAAACAAGATTAGAAGGAAAGTAACAAATTGGGAAAAAATTTTTACAGTTAAAGGTTCTGATAAAGGCCTCATCTCCAAAATATACAGAGAATTGACTTTAATTTATAAGAAATCAAGCCATTCTCCAATTTATAAATGGTCAAAGGATATGAACAGACAATTTTCAGATGATGAAATTAAAACTATTTCCACTCATATGAAAGAGTGTTCCAAATCACTATTGATCAGAGAAATGCAAATTAAGACAACTCTGAGGTATCATTACACACCTGTCAGATTGGCTAAGATGACAGGAACAAATAACGATGAATGTTGGAGGGGGTGTGGGAAAACTGGGACACTGATGCATTGTTGGTGGAGTTGTGAAAGAATCCAACCATTCTGGAGAGCAATCTGGAATTATGCCCAAAAAGTTATCAAAATGTGCATACCCTTTGACCCAGCCATACTACTACTGGGCTTATACCCCAAGGAACTACTAAAGAAGGGAAAGAGACCTGTATGTGCCAAAATGTTTGTGGCAGCCCTTTTCATAGTGGCTAGAAGCTGGAAGATGAATGGATGTCCATCAATTGGAGAATGGTTGGGTAAACTATGGTATATGAATGTTATGGAATATTATTGTTCTGTAAGAAATGACCAACAGGAGAAATACAGAGAGGCTTGGAGAGACTTACATCAACTGATGCTGAGTGAAACGAGCAGAACCAGAAGATCATTATACACTTCAACAATGATACTGTATGAGGATGTATGCTGATGGAAGTGGATTTCTTCAACATAGAGAAGAGCTAATCCAATTCCAATTGATTAATGATGGACAGAACCAGCTACATCCAGAAAAGGAACACTGGGAAATGAATGTAAACTGTTATTTTTACCTTCTGAATCCAATTCTTCCTGTGCAACAAAAAATTCGGTTCTACACACATATATTGTATCTAGAATATACTGTAATATATTTAACATATATAAGACTGCTTGCTATCTGGGGGAGGGGGTTGGGGGAGGAAGGGAAAAAATCTGAATAGAAGTAAGTGCAAGGGATAATGTTGTAAAAAATTACCCATGCATGTGTACTGTCAAAAAAAAGTTATAATTATAAAATAAAATAAAAATTTAAAAAAAAAAAAAAAAGAAAAAAAAAAAAAAGAAAAGCTAGAGACAGATAACTCTGGCATAGGCTGATTGCTCTACTCTGCTTGCAAAACAGCAGATCATCAGAGAAATCAAAGCCATGTTAAAAAACGCCAGAAACTATAGTCTACCTACCTACCCCAAACCGGAAGTGACTCAGCACAGATCACTGCATGGCTGTGCAGCTCCATTCTGCTATGCCAGGCTTTCCTTTGGGGCAGTTAAGAACTTGCACGGCAGGGGGACACAGCCCAGGGCAGCCTCTAATCTGTACAGTGGGGGGGCTTGGCCTGAGGCAGTGGAACAGCAGCAGGAAAACTTCCACAGCAGTGACTGTGCTTCATGGGGCAGAGACACTTCTGGTCTGTGTGTGGGGGGGAGAGGGGGGAGAGGGGCTATTTGCTGGTCAGCTGCTAATATCCATAGCCCCACAGTGGGCTTTGGCCTGGGATTGTGACACTTTTACTGTTCAGCCTCTAGCCTCAGGGCAGTCGATAGGCCACACAGCTGGGTTCTTCACTAGGTACTTGCAAAGCCTAGCCCAATCTAACCAGCTCTTAATCACTTCCGGTCGGGGGGGAACTGTCCCCAAGAGCACCCTTGTACTTTTGCAGCCCATTCACAAGAGAATTGCTGTCCATATATCTATTCCTGTTCTGCAGTGGAAGCTGATAACCCCCTTGCCCTGAAGACAGACCCTATAAGTTTTTAAAAATGAGTAAAAATTTTAAAAAGACCATTGGATAGCTTCTATACAGAAAGAAAGCTGGTTTGCAACCCCAAGGAGACTAGCAAACATTTTACAAATAATACCCTGAAGGGGAATGTTACCTGGCCCCCATCACATAACTCTTTCCTAGAAGAGACTATTAAAAACCTCAAAAGAGAGTTAGAAGAAAAATAGGAAAAGGAGAGAGAAGTTATGCAAGAGAGTAACAATCTTCTGAAATGTGAATTAGAAAAGATAAAGAATCCACAGGAACTGCAGAGAACTATAATTTGTGAATGGGAAAAGGTTAAAAAAATCCCTGGAAAGTAGGATTTGTGAATTGGACAAGATAAATAATTCCCAAGAAAGTAAGATATGTGAATTAGAAAAACAAAATAACTCACTAAAAAAAAAAAAAAAAAAAAAAACAAAAAAAACAATAGTGAAATGGAAAAAAAAATTCCATAGAGCAAAATTATTCATTTAAAAACTCAAATGGACATATACAAAAAGAAGTAAAAAAAGCTAATGAAGAAAATAACTCATTAAAAATCAGAACTGAACAAATAGAAATGAATGATTCATTGAGACACTAAGAATCAGTCAAGCAAAACAAAAAAAATGAAAAGCCATAGGAAAATGTCAAATATTCACTTGGAAAATCGATAGACCTGGAAAATAGATCTAGGAGAGATAATCTGAGTATTATTGGATTTCCTGAAAATTATGATGAAAAAAAGAGCCTACATTCTATTTTACATGAAATCATCAAAGAGAACTGCCCAGAGATAATAGAAACAGAAGGTAAGATAGGCATTGAAAGAATTCATCAAACACTTTCTGAAAAAGATCCTAAAAAAATAAATTCAAAACAAAACAAAACTAAACTAAACTAAACTAAACAACAAAACAAAACAAAACAAACAAACAAACAAACAAAAAAAAAAAACCCAAAAAACTCCACAGAATATTGTGGCCACACTTCAGAACTATCAGACTAAGAAAAATATTATAAGCAGCCAGAAAAAAAAAAAAAAAATCAAATACCAAAGTGCCACAATAAGGGTCACTCAAGATCTGGCTGCCTCCACATTAAAGGATTGAAGGACCTGGAATCTGATATTCCTAAAGGCAAAATAATTTGGAATGCAGCCAAGCATAAACTACCCAGCTAAGTTTAGGATTTTCTTCCATGGAAGAAAATGGACATTTAATGAAACAGATGAATTTCATTTTTTTAAGGAAAAAAACAGATCTAAACAAAAAATTTGTCTCCAACCAAAGGACACATGAAAATCAGAAAAAGGTAAAAGGAACTCTTGAGAACTATATTTCTGTTGTGGATATACAGAAAGTCCACATGTATAATTAGATTTTACTAATATAACATAAAAAAGGTCGTAGAAATAGTAAGAGGTAAATGTCAAAAAATGGGAAAAGGGGAGATAAAAAGAGAGAAACTACATCCCAGGAAGAGGCAAAGAAAACTTATCATATGTGAGGCAATTTAGAGAGGGGGCGAACATTGTATGAATCATACTCTCATCAGAATTGGCTCAAAGAGAAAATAATTGACATATTTGTTTTACAGAGAATTCTCTCTCATTTCATTAAAAAGGGGGAGAAGAAAAAGGAAAAGAGTAATAAGGGAAGGATACAAGAAAGGGGAAGAGATTTAAAGGGAGGAGTGAGGGATACTAAAGAGGGAGGGCTGCATGATGCAAGTGGGGCTTATAAGTTTAATACTGAAGAAGAGGTTTGGGGGGACAAATAAAAAAATAATCAGGGAATAATATGATTGCAGGAAATACAGAATTAGTAATTTTAATTGTAAATGTGAATGGGATGAACTCTCCCATTAAGCAGAAGCAGATAGCAGACTGGATCAAAAGTCAGAACCCTACAATATGTTGTTTACAGGAGATACGTACAAAGTAAAGATAAAAGGCAGAATCTATTATGCTTCAATTTAAGTCACAATCTCAGATCAAGCTAAAGCAAAAATTGATCTAATAAAAAGAGATAAGGAAGGAAATTATATACTGCTAAAGGGTAGCACAGACAATGAAGCAATATCAATACTAAACACATATGCAACAAGTGGTATAGCATCTAACTTCCTAAAAGAGAAGCTAAGAGAGTTGCAAGAAGAAATAGACAGCAAAACTGTAATAGTGGGAGTTCTCAACCTTGCACTTTCAGAATTAGATAAATCAAACCACAAAACAAATAAGAAAGAAATTAAAGAGATAACTAGAATATTAGAAAAATTAGGTATGATAAACCTTTGGAGAAAACTCAATGGTGACAGAAAGGAATACATTTTCTTCTCAGCAGTTCATGGAACTTATACAAAAATTGACTATAAATTAGAACATAAAGATCTCAAAATTAAGTGCAGGAAGGCAGAAATAGTAAATGCTTTCTTTTCAGATCATGATGCAATAAAAACTACATTCACCAAAAAGTTAGGAGTAAATAGACCAAAAAGTAATTGAAAACTTAAATCTTAAATAATGATTGTGTGAAACAGCAAATTATAGACACAATTAATAATTTCACTCAAGATAATGACAATGTTGAGACATCATACCAAAATTTGTGGGATGCAGCTAAAGCAGTAATAAGGAGAAATTTTATATTTTTAGAAGCTTACTTGAATAAAATAGAGAACGAGAAGATCAATGAATTGGGCTTTCAACTTAGAAAGCTAGAAAAAGACAAAATTAAAACCCCCCAATCAAATACTAATCTTGAAATTCTAAAATTAAAAACAGAAATTAATAATATTTAAAGTAAAAAAACACTATTGAAATAATCAATAAAACTAAGAGTTGATTTTATGAAAAAAAAAAAAAAACAACAAAATAGATAAGCCATTGGTAAATCTGATTAGGAAAAAGAGAGAGGAAAATCAAATTGTTAGTCTTAAAAATGAAAAGGGGGAACTTTACACCAATGAAGAGGAAATTAGAGAAATAATAAGGAGTTACTTTGCCCAACTTTATGTCAATAAATTTGATAATCTAAGTGAAATGGATGACTACCTCTAAAAATATAGGTTTCCCAGATTAACAGAGGAGAAAGTAAATTGCTTAAATAGTCCCATTTCAGAAACAGAAATAGAACAAGCTTTTAATCAACTCCCTAAGAAAAAATCTCTAGGACCAGATGGATTTACATGAGAATTTTACCAAACATTCAAGATGCTATATATTCTATTCAATGCTATATAAACTATTTGAAAAAATAGGGAATGAAGGAGTCCTAACAAACTCCTTTTATGATACAGACATAGTACTGATACCCAAACTAGGTAGGTTGAAAATGGAGAAAGAAAACTATAGACCAATCTCCCTAATGGATATTGATGCTAAAATCTTAAATAAGATATTAGCAAAAAGACTACAGAAAATCATCCCCAGGATAATAAACCATGATCAAGTAGGATTTATACCAGGAATGCAGGGCTGGTTCAATATTAGGAAAATTATAAGTATAATGAACCAAATGAACCAAATATAACCAAATGAACAAAAACCATATGATCTCTCAATAGATGTAGAAAAAGCATTTGATAAAATACAACATCCATTCCTATTAAAAACACTCAAGAGTATAGGAATAAATGGACTTTTCCTTAAAATAATCAGTAGCATCTACTTATAACCATCAGTAAGCATTGTTGGGAGCCAAGGGCTTCGGTCCAGGTGTCTCTCTCCTCTAAGTGGGCATTACCCTCAGACAAATAGTTCTGAGAATCAGCCGACCACAGGTGGGCATTACCCTCAGACAAATAGTTTCGAGAATTGGCCGACCATAGAATATTCCAACATTGTATACTGTTCCTGTTCATTGAACCAGCCATCTCCATGTTCCTTTCCCAAGCCCAACCCTACTTCTCCATCACTTCTGCTTCTTTTCCAGGCCCAACCCTACTTCTCTTTCTCATGCTTTTTTGCTATATAGGCTGTACCCCAAGAGCAATAAACTGAGACCTTGACAAGAATCTGCTTGGGCTCGCTCTTCTTTCTTGCCCATTTCTCTTTCAGGCTGGGTCCCCCTCAACTCCCCAAATAACTGAGTCCTGCTGGACCGGGACAAAGCATCATATGTAATGGGGATAAATTGCAACCATTCCCAATAAGGTCAAGAATGAAGCAAGGTTGCCCACTATCACCATTACTATTCAATATTGTATTAGAAATGTTAGCTTTGGCAATAAGAATTGAGAAAGAATTAGAGTAGGTAATGAGGAAACCAAATTGTCCCTCTTTGCTGATGACATGATGGTATACTTAGAGAACCCCAAAAATTCTACAAAAAAGCTATTAGAAATAATCCACACCTTTAGCAAAGTTGCGGGATACAAAATAAACCCACATAACTCATCAGTATTTTTATATATCACTAACAAAATCCAACAACTAGATTTACAAAGAGAAATCCCACTTAAAGTAACTACCGATAGTATAAAATATTTAGGAATCTATCTGGCAAGGGAAAATCAGAAACGATATGAGCAAAACTACAAAACACTTTCCACACAAATTAAGTCTGATCTAACCAATTGGAAAAATGTTAAATGCTCTTGGATTGGGCAAGCAAATATAATAAAAATGACAATATAACCTAAACTAATCTATTTATTTAGCACTATAGCAATCAGACTCCCAAAAAACTATTTTAATGACCTAGAAAAAATAACAACAAAGTTCAGATGGAAAAACAAAAGGTCAAGAATTTCAAGGGAAAATCACATGAAGGTGGCCCAGCTGTACCGCATCTAAAAATTATATTATAAAGCAGTGGTTACCAAAACCATTTGGTATTGGCTAAGAAATAGACTAGTTGATCAGTGGAATAGGTTATGTTCAAAGGACAAAATAATAACTTTAATAATCTAGTGTTTGACAAACCCAAGGACCCCAGCTTTTGGGATAAGAACTCAATATTTGACAAAAAGTGCTGGGAAAATTGGAAACTAATATGGCAGAAACCCACATTGACCCACACTTAACACCATACACCAAAATCAGGTCAAAATGGGTTCATGACCTAAGCATAAAGAATGAGATTATAAATAAATTAGAGGAACATAGGATAGTTTACCTCTCAGACCTGTGGAAGAGGAAGGAATTTATGTCCAAAGAAGAACTAGAGATCATTACTGATCACAAAATAGAAAACTTTGATTATATCAAATTGAAAAGTTTTTGTACAAATAAAACTAATGCAGATAAAATTAGAAGGGAAACAATAAACTGGGAAAACAATTTTTTAGTCAAAGGTTCCAATAAAGGCCTCATATCCAAAATATATAGAGAATTGACTCTAATTTATAAGAAATCAAGCCATTCTCCAATTGATAAATGGTCAAAGGATATGAACAGACAATTCTCAGATGAAGAAATTGAAACTATTTCTAGCCATATGAAAAGACGCTCCAAGTCATTATTAATCAGAGAAATGCAAATTAAGTAAACTCTGAGATATACCTTTGAGATTGGCTAGAATGACAGGAAAAGATAATGCTGAATGTTGGAGGGGATGTGGGAAAACAGGAACATTGATACATTGTTACTGGAATTGTGAATACATCCAGCCATTCTGGAGAGCAATTTGGAACTATGCTCAAAAAGTTATCCATACCCTTTGACCCAGCAGTTTTACCACTGGGCTTATATTCCAAAGAAATCTTAAAGAAGGGAAAGGGACCTGTATGTGCAAGAATCTTTGTGGCAGCCCTCTTTGTAGTGGCCAGAAACTGGAAAATATGTGGCTGTCCATCAATTGGAGAATGGCTGAATAAATTGTGGTATATGAATATTATGGAATATTATTATTCTATAAGAAATGACCAACAGGATGATTTCAGAAAGGTCTGGAGAGACTTACATGAACTGATGCTGAGTGAAATGAGCAGGACCAAGAGATCATTATATACTTCAACAACAATACTATATGAAGATCAATTCTGATGGATATGGCCATCTTTAACAATGGGATGAACCAAATCAGTTCCAACAGAGCAGTAATGAACTAAAGCAGCTACACCCCACGAAAGAACTCTGGGAGATGACTATGAACTGCTACATAGAATTCCCAATCCCTCTATTTTGTCCATGTGCATTTTTTATTTCCTTCACAATCTAATTGTATGCTGTCTCAAAATCCTATTCTTTTTGTATAACAAAACAACTATTTCAACAAGTAAAAAAAAAAAAAAGTCTACATGAAATAGTACCAATTTTTATTTGTTACAGGATCTAAAATAAAATTACATTGAATAAACTTTGGAATAAACATGGTCATTTTAAACTATAATAAATTTGCTAAAAAATTTAAAAAAAATAATTAATTAAACCCTATACCAAACTATCAACAGCCTACTTTATAGGGGTAAATAAAACAAAAATCTATATTTTCATTTAAAAAAACAAAAAATTAGACTTTCAAGGAAATATTGAAATATATTAAAAATGAAGGGGAAATATTACTCCTAGATTTCAGACTAAATAGAAATGTAGAACAATATAATATATAAAGTAAAATTATAACTAACAGAAGTTAATAATCTAGTGTTTCATAAGCAACTTTCCAAATATAAGGAACTTAGAAAAAATTTCGTATTTGATAAAAATAGATGGGAAAACTGAAAAGCAGTCTGACCTAAATTTGGCTTAGAACAATATTGTCTACCATATTCCCCAATAAATTCAAAATGGTTGCACAGTTTGAATATTATAGAGCTTACTATAAAAAATGGAAGAGAAGGTCATTTCAAAATTATGAAAAAGAGATGAATTCCTAAAAAGTCAAGAGGTGGGAACAATTACAAATAATGAAAAAATAAAATTGTGAATTGAAGAGAAATGATCAATTGGGGGGAAAATCTATTTTCCTTAAATATATCAGATAAAAGATATATAATATATACATATACATATATATTCACGGTACACACACAATATATATGTATTTTATTTCACACATAAATATGTGATAAATCATATATGTGATGCATGCATATGTATATTATATATTTAAAATCAGAAATGATGTGAAAGTTATCAAAAGAATGACAAATTATTAAGTTTTTGAAGGAATATTTCAAATCATTAACAAAAGAAATGCAAATCAAACTTTTGCCCAGAAAATTGGTGTCAATGACAAAAGATGGATTGAGGAAAGAAAGAAAGATACTAATGTGTCATTGGTGAAGTTGTGAATTAGTACAAATATTTTGGAAAACAATTTGGAATTATGCTAATTAAGTGACAAAAATGTCAACAATCTTTGAACCAGAGATTCTACAGCTAGTCATTCATTTATTCAAAAGAGGCTATTAACAAAAAGAGAAACTCTATAGATACCAAACTGTTTATAAAAGCATTTTGGAAATAACAAAAAAAAAAAAAAAAGGGGGGAAAATATAGATGATCCATTAGTTGAAGAATGGCTAAATAAACAGTGTTACCAATATAATGGAATGTTTCTGTACTGTAAGAAACAATGAAAAGACATCAATAAAAGTTTATTAAAAATACCTTTTTATACTCACAGACATCATTATGTATCCTTGCTTATATCTAAAGAGGAATTTTCTTCCTTATCACCAAACAACCTCAATTGTTCTGTTTAAATTCTTAAAAATTTCTTCTGGAACCCTTTTTAAAGAATGATGTTCCTTTGTACTTCCTCTTTATTTGACAAGATGTGAAGTCTTTTAGCACTCTCTATTGGGATATAGTGTCCTCATATAAGAGAGATCAGTGGGTCAAATTTGATTAGAACAGGAGGTCAGTAATATATACATACACAAGGATCCCTGCCGGCTGCATATTGCTTTAGTAATAAAATATTTTATCTATCATCTATTGTATTTTTATTTTGTTAAACATTTTCCAGATATATTTTCATCTGCTTCTTCCACAATCAGAAATATTGGGGCTGCAAAAGATCTGCAGCTCTTTGATACCACTAGGACAGAACGCTGAGTATAGTAGGATGGGATAAGGAAGATATAATACAGGAATAGTGAGCACAAAATGAGATATCTTAATCATGGAGTGGAGGAGTAATTAGGAGTGTAGTATATTTAATTAAAGAAAAATTCTTGAAATGAAAACAACATGAGCAATGAAAAGAGTACTGGCTTGAAATATAATTCCTAGCTTCTAATGCTGACTTTCTCACTAATCTATTGTACCATAATGAATAGATAGTTTCACATGTCTGAGTTTTGATTTAATTAACCTACATAAGATTGCAAAGAAATCATCTGGGACTGGGCTTTTTATAAGAATCAAATTTATAAGAACCTGGAATATCTAGAGTAACTACTATTGAGTTATATTTATTAAATTAATAAATATTTTTAAAAGAACGTGCAATGTTCTAGCCATGCTTTTAGAAAGAGATGAATTTAATTTAATGAATTCAAATGGAACAATAATGTTTTCTATTTTGAACATGTTTAATTTGAGATGCCTATGGGATATGGAAGTAATGTCCTATAGCCATTTGGAGATTTGGGACTAGTGTTTAGAAGAGATATTAAGACTAGTATGTGGATGTAGGAGTGACCCATATAGATGTGTGACTTAAAATCATGATAATTCTTGAGATGACCAAGACAGAGGATGTAGAAAAAGAAGAAAAGGTAATTTGGGAAAGAATCCTCTGAAACAGGGAATGGATGGTATTCCCCTGCCTATAGTTAGTACATAAATTGTGAACTTAAAATAGCATACTCAGAAGATGCCCCCAGAAAGATATGAAGAGAAGCACATAAAAAGAATGGAGTGAGAACCCAGGAAAGAAAGAGTATCCAGGAGCAAGAGATGGCCAATAGTTTCAACTAGTCAATAATTATATATTTGTTTGTGAAATGATTTGTTTTAGCTAGTCTTGACAAATTTTTACACATTATAGTATTATATTATATTCATTCTCTATTATCTGCCCTTTCTTCCCTCTCTATTTAAAAATCTAAGTTTGTTGAAGCTGTTATTGCCTCCACATCATTTTCTACCAGCAGCTCACTCTTTTCTTTTTCTTTGGAACTGTTTTGTTTATGCCATCAGCATTTTATTGTTTAAGAATTCTTTGTTTTAGTCCATGGAAGCCTATTTGTATTTTCTTTGAACTCTGAAATCTGTTCTCCCATATTGTATGGATCATGTGAGATTATTCCCAGATTTTTTTCTCTTGTATCATGAATTCCAAGGATTATTGCTTTTTTCCTCCTGAGGTCCTTGTCATTTCTACTATAGCAGTTAGTTCTTCATTATTAGGCTTGTAGAATATCAATTTCCCTCATTTTTTCAAAATTTGCTTGAATGAAATTATCACTGTTAAGCCAAAATGTATTAGCTTCTTCGCTTTTGGTAGAAAGAATTCCAGCAGATATATGGGGAACTGAAGTCTTTAGTCACTATTACAATATTTATTTTTCTTGATAAGAACTTCTCATCTATTTCCTCCTTCTTTCCAGGTAGTCTATAAATATATGGCTGAAAAAAGATCACTTTAATTTTCCAACTCCTTATTAACAGATGAAGAAATGAAATTCTGGAAAGGTGTTGGCCATGATAATACAGGAAGCACACTCCAAATTTGAACTTAAGTCCCTTTACTTGAGGAAGCTAGTGGGTGGAGTACTGGGCCTGAAATCAGGAAGACATAACTTCAAATCCCTTCTTAGTGAACTGTGGCTCTAGAAGGTCACTGAACCTCTGTCTGATTCAATTTCCTCAACAGTAGTATAAAAATAATTACTGTCTATAGCTTGCACTTTTTTTGAGGATTAAATGAGATAATATTTGTAAAGAACTTATAAGATTTCCTTGTTCATATTACAAATTCAAATCTCCTTTACTATTCCCTTATACAGTATATGGGGTATTCAGGGAGGGCTAGTACCTTTATAAGGGATTAACTAGTCCTTTCAGGACCGCTCATCTGTCCATATTCATCCAACATTCACTGGTGACTCCAGGAATCTATAGTATAATCAGTGGCCACACTGCACTAAAACCATTTTGGTAGATGGGGTAAACCAGATTAAGGGTAACTGATAGGCCTCAAGCCTATTGATGAGATGGATGATGTCTACTCTAAGCATGTAAAGACCTCCTTCAGAAGAATAGACAGAAAACAGTTTGTTCCAGTGACCATTAGGACAGCTGAAGTAGGTGCCATGGAACATTTAACACTTTGAAGATGCTAAAATCATCTTGTAGCATCCTGGGCCATTACCAAGTTGTCCTGACTTATACCTTACCAATGGACTCTGAGGATGCTGGTTGAGTCAGTGAGGCTGATAACTTTGCACAGCTCTGTCTCACTTAAATCCAATTCACTTGTAAGTCAATGTATCACTCTCCTGATGTCATTGGTCCTCTTGGAGACCATTAATAATATGAAATGAACCAGCTGAACTAGATGGCTTCTGAAATCTCTTCAAGTTGTAACTTTATGATCCTAGATCTGTGACCTGAGTTCATGGACTGACTCTGATACATATTGAATCTGTGAGCCTGGAAAAATCATCTAACCTTTTGGTTTGATAAAACATTGGTATCAAGGTCAAATAGAAGAGAATCCCGTGATCAAGGCTATATATCCTTAGAAATCCACAAATTAACATTTATCTATCCTATATTCCATTTTTGCTTATTTTTGTTAAACATTTTTCAATTACATTTTAATCTATTTTAGGTAACACCCAGGACTTTTGTAAGCTGCTTATGATACCCTGTGCTTTAAACAGCTTTTAAGTCTATTAATTTGCATAAAATATGCGGATCAATATTGGAAGAAGGAGTTTCCTTTCCCAGAAAGTGCCCAATATCAGTGAAACCACAGGTCTTATCTTTCAAATTGGAAATTTTATGTGAACAGGCAGTATCAACTCTTAAAAAAAAAAAAAAAAAAAAAAAAAAAAAAAAAAAAAGGCAAGATTTTGTTTTTCCAAGTAGTTAGAAATGAGACACTGAATTCCAGTACTATAATTTTTAGTGGTAAACTCCTTTATGTAAGCAATAAGAAAGCAGATCACATATAAATGAGTTTCTTGGATTATAAATATAATTAGGTTATTTGGAGAGAAATAAGAGGAAGCTAACTCAGGTGTTTGCTAGCCTTAAAGAGTAAGGCATATTTTAGTAGCATAAGAGCCTGCTATTTAGTAAAAAAAGATCTAATTTCAAATTTTGATACTGATACATATTGGCTATTTGATTTTGGGCAAGCCACTTAATTACTCTGAGTTGTAGGAAACTACCTGAGAAAGTACTGAGTTGAATTAGTAAAGGAAGAAGTACTGAGTTGAATTAGTAAGGGAAGTTTCGGAATTCAGGAGTTTCCCACTAGAAATCTAGTTCCTTTCTAAACAGTCTTCCTGAAAGACTTACTCTTAGAATTATACTGTGATATCTTAAGACATTATGATAGTATGATTTTTCAATTCAACTTATCCCAGTATTTCCTGTTTAAAATATAAAAAAATAATTTCCATTTATTTTTATCATGTAATTGTTCCTTGAAATTTAGGTAGTAAAAAAAGAAGAATCACTCTCTAAAATTCTACAACAAAGCTATTATTTTAAATCTCTTATTCTCTCTACTACTTCAGAAATATTCTAGGAAATGTCATACTTTGTAGATGCATATATTATCTCTTGTTGATTGAATTGAAATTAAGATTATATGGATTCTGACTTCATAGAGAACACAGGTTTTCCGAGCTGCTGTATTCAAATTTTAAAAGATTTGATCAAATTTTTAAAGATTTGGTCTCATAGTTCAAAGAATGTGCAAATCATAGAATATTTAAGTTTCAACAGACAGATGATCTGCAATCCAACCCCTCTTTTTGTAGATGAGACAATCTGAAGTTCAATAAAGCCAATTGACCCACTCAAGGTCACAGCCCGTCTACAAGTAGAACTCAGCTCTCTTAAATTCCAAGATGTTACTCTTTTAACCACATTCCCACAAGGTAATCAATTCACACTCATTTGAATTTTGCTGCCATTACTATTACCATCGATTCTATCTCCCCTGTCTTTCCTTCCCCCTTCCCATCTTACAAGACTGGGTTTACTTAAAGGCACACTCTGTGCTGGTCCAGGAGCTAATTTTCTCACCACACAACAAACCAACAGGAAATACAAAATACCTATGCAAGCTGTGAAGTGGAGAGGAAAAGGATTCTTCCATAATGCATTTCTGGAAGCAGGTCTGCTAAATTCTCTATGGCTTTTAGTAGCAGGTAGAGAATACAATGCAAGTTCAAAGGACTGAGTTTTCTTTGCCTAATCACCCATTAAATTTGAATTTGATACGAAATTGTTAAAATATGTTTAATTTTCACAAAGTAACATTGGTTACTCTCTTTCTCCCCCCCCCCCATTTTGACAGTTTATTTTCCCCATTTTCTGAGCCATTAACTACCTGAAAATAAAAATAGAAGATATTTGAATAATCGTGATTATCATTCATTGCATATACTGCTCTATTTAGAAATAAATTTCATCAGTATTATCTTTAGCTTTTATGTCCTCCCAGTTTTTATTCTTTACTCTCAAATCCCCTCTTTTACCTCATAAAATTACTAAATATTTTCTCCACTGTATTTTTATTCACTAATTTTCACAAAATGATATTTACAATCCTCAAAGACTTATACTTTTTAATACAATCTGTTTCAACTTCCTTTTCAGTTTCTAACTTAGACATCACATCTTAGATCATATAAAGGCTTTCTGTGAGTGAATTTTGGCACAGTTGAGAGCACTGGACTAGAAGTTACTAAGTCTGAGTTCAAATCTGATCTTATGTTATGTGACTCTGAGCAAGTCATTTAATCTCTATTTGCCACAATGACCCCAAATAGGGACACAGAAAGTTGGATAAGAGTAAAAAATTACTGAATTATAACAAATATTTTTTATTTTTATTTTTTGAATTATAACAAATTCCAAGAATTAAAGAACTCAAATAGAAGTAAACTTTGGAAACAAAGCTCTTCATTACTTGGAGACTTAACTGCCAGTTCTGTTTTATGATTGTAAATGACTCATATACTTGTTGTGCCACAGTTCCCTTTTATTGTCCTGCCTCAGTTTCCTAATTGTCTTGCCTCAGTTTCTCTAAATTGGTCCTGTCTCAGTTTCCCTAATTGTTCTGCCTCAATCCCCTTAGTTGCAATCTCTTCCTCTGGTTCATTAAGACTGATATAACTCAGGGCTACTTATTCTAAGGTTATAAATTGTCAATGTGTAAACTCAAGATAAGGGGGAGTCCAGACTTCCTGGAGGCTCTAAGCTGGACACCTCCTTAACTCCCAGTTTGTAAGAATGTATGGTCCTCCCCCCAACCTGTCAGAATTGGATTGATGGTCCCTGTCTGGAGATTCCTGCTTACCAGAGTTTGGACTCCACCATCCCCCTCTTTGTCTTAGAGCTCCAAGCTTGGAGCCAAGGATATATATATGTCATTGAGAACTCACATTCGCAGCTAGGTGCTTTGGACATCAGCCCTGGGAGCATCATGTCCCCAGCATAATCTCTCCCTCTCAGAAATCCAAATAAAATATTAAAAAATCTCTAATCTCAGTTTCTCTGGCATTATACCCTAAGTTCCTTTCACCAATATCCTAACCACTACCCCCTCCACACCTATCCCTCACTTCCAGTACAATGCTATAGATTCCTTCAAGAGTTCCTCTAAGTGCTCTTATAACACCTAGTGTAGCTCTCTGATGATGAACTTCTCTGAAATTAGCTTGGAAGGCTTTCAGATACTAAACAGAGTCAATCAACTTTTATCAAACTTGTTCTTCCTGTCAGATGCTGTTCTAATAATCACTAGGTGTTCACAGAAGAACAAAATGTAGAGTCAAAGTCTTTTTTGCTTGATGAAAACTGAGAGAACTTGTACTCATTTTGCTAATGTAGTGTTAGAGAGGACAGGATCATCTCAGTGATCTATTTCAGCAGACCTAGAGTGGAGTCTGAATTTTGTTGTAAACAAATAACTTTCTTCTACTTTTTTTCTGTTTTTCCTCTCTTATCTATACCTTTTATTCCATCCCTTTAAATCATCACTTTTGCCCCTTTGTTTTTTAAATGACAATGACTTCTTTTGATATTGTAAAGGATAAGAGATGCCATTTTCAGTTAACATATATAATAAGTTTATGATAATAACAAGTAATATTTTTGCCCTGGGGGAAAAAAGGGAAAAAGAGAAAGAAATTAAATCTTTGTATGTAATTTAGGCAGAAAAATACCAGTTGTTCAGTTTGATATTTAAGGCTCTCTTTATTCTGATTTCAATCTGTTCTTACAATGTTATTCCATTCTATCCTCCTTCATGCCCTCTATATTTCAGAAAAATTGAGCAACTATTTCTTTTCTGATCTTGTTATACATGCCCCCATTTCTCTGAACCTATACATGCTGACTTTGTATCTAAACAAATTATCTTAATGTGTCGGTCTTTCGGGTGGATGCCTAGAATTAGGAAGACTTGAAGTCAGGTCCAGTCTCAGATATTTACTAGCTGTATAAAATTTGGCTAGTTTCTTGATCTCTATTTGTCTCAGTTTTAACCTCTGTAAAATGAAAATAACAAAAAATACCTATCTTCCAGGCTATGTTAAGGAATGAGATAATATTTGTAAAAGCATTTTATTGATCTTGAAGTGATATTTAAATTCTATTATAATTGTTATTGAAATTTTATTGTTCTTTCCAAGTCTAACTTGGGAATTATGTTCTCCAGGAAATATTTCATAATTTTTTCCCCAAAAAACTGAAAGTGAATTCTCTCTCATTTTTGAAAGTGGTTTCACATTCCTTCTTTGCCCCATTACATTCTACATTGTATATATACATACACATGTATATACAGGAATGTACTTTGTTTTTAATAAGAAAAGGATTGTAGGTGAAATATAATCTTAATCAAAAATGAATCAGTGACATGAAAAATTCTAGTGTTCATTAGCATGTTTACCATTCTTAAAGGGAAAGAAAAATGGATGTTAGGTTTTAAAAATATTTTAGGTGGGAAAATTTGATAATAATGTAATATTGTATAAAAATGTTAGTCTACCTTTGTAGTCTATCTCTATATAACTAGCTGCCATATGCTGATTCTGAACTTTTAAAATAGATTTTATAATTTATTTGTTTTCCTTTCATCTTTATTATGTATAAAACTAATATCATGCTATTGTCACTCTGTAAAATTTAAGAAAACTCATTAGTTTCTGGGCATTTCATAACAGGCTATATAAAATGAATGAAATTTGGAAGACATATTGATATGTAGCCAAATTTCCCATAATTATTTCTAATTGGAAAATTATTTTTAGGTATTAAATTTGCTTTACATATACACACATTCTCCTGCCAAATTGTGATACATACTATTTTGCCAAGAGAGGCACAATATGGCTAAATTTAAGCTTTATTAGGCATAATAAGATGTGATATAATTTAATTCTTTAAGCTGCCTATAAGTGCTAACAGACAGATTTGCTTTCATCCTAGCCAAGTAAGTTAAAAGAATGATAGATTATTTTGCAAATCCCAGTGGTGAAAGGCATATGAAGTAACACATGAAGCTTCTTGAAGGAAAATAGCTTTATGGTTCAAATTGTAATATTTTTTATCTTACCCCTTCTATCATCTGAGTGCTTCAATCTGTAGAAAAGGCTTATTTATTTTATCAGTAAGGTGTATTGGACTCCTGCCAAGTCACTGTACTCCCTAAATGAATATGTCAAAGGCAATATTGTTTTTCAAAAATCATTTGGAAAGAAGCATTTTTACATAAGTAGCATATCTCATTAGTTTTGAATTAAATTTTAGCTACTGCCATTTAATATTACCATTGTCTTCTGGAGTGCCTAAGGAGTAGGGAGGAAGGGTTATGACTCCTTGAATTAAAATCCCCTCTAGCATTTATGAAGAATATATTTAAATTTGAAGACTGAAAGCATATAACTTAATGTTATTTTGGTCATCGCATAACTTGTGTAAAATCATCTGAAGGCATAACTGGTTGGCTGAAAACCTAAATAGTCAGAATTGGAAGGAAACTTAGAAGTTGTCCTATGCCTTCATTTTTAAACAAATTGAGGCTTGAAGGAATTTGCCTAAAATCATGAAGCTAGGCAGTGGATGAATGGCAAAGCTGGTACTAGGAGTGAGATGTTGTGACATTCACACTCTTTCTAATATACCACACTAATTCTCTCCTGCAGATCTAAAAGACAAGCAGAACAGACACTTCTTTGTCTAGTTGTTTAAGGAATGTTTTATAGCGATGCTATATGCATCCAAATAAATATCAGAAAAGACAAGATGGAATCAATCTCTTATAAATGAGAGCACTGATTCCTTGATTACCCCTAAAATAGCATAATTGTAACAAAGACAGATGAGTGCTATTGTGCCTTGGAAAAATGGACCCAAAGTAATCTCTGCATTTAAAAGATGAATTTTATTTTAATGTATTAACATATTGTTAGTTTTTTATTTGATTTGTTCAGTATTTAACAAATATATGTAAATGGGGTTGTTTCCATACAGAATTAGATTCTAGGGGAGATATACAATTTACAAAGGAAATTATTTCTACTTTCTTGTGGGTTATGTTATACAAAAGAAGCTAGGAGGAAGATAAAGTGTTTATATAGTTGCACAAGAGCAGCATTGATTCTGAAATTATAGACAAGGGGTATTTATATTTTAATCCAATTTTGCTACTTACTATGTGACCCTTGGCAAGTCATTTAGCTTTTCATAGTACCAGTTTCCTCATTTGTAAGATGACAACAATATCTTAGTACATCACAGGATTGTTGTGAGCTTCAAAGGAGAAGACAGACATGGATATATGCAAGTAAAAAGTACTTTCCAAAGCTTAAAATACTATATAACTTATAGTTGCTATAATTATGCATTTCTAAGGTGAGGAATTTCTTTGGTAAGATATAATAATAAGATATATTTTTATATTATTTGAATGACTTAGAGAAACAAAACTATGGACATTCTCATCTCTAAAACCAGAAAGTTGAACAAGATGGGCTTTAAATTCTATGATTCTTAAGATCATATGTGACTTGACTTCTCCAAGTATTTACTATTTGTCTGAATTTGTTCATTTGACTTTATTTGACATTAATTATGAAATCCAATTTAATACAAAATACATTTATTAAATGCTTATTATGAGGTAAGCATTGTGCTTGTGACTAAAGTTTGATTTCATTATAAAGAAGAAAGTGCAAAGTCATCCATTTTTTTTCCTTTAAGAATGGTAAACATGCTAATGAACACTAGAATTTTTCATTTCACTGATTCATTTTTTGATTGAGATTATATTTCATCTACAATCCTTTTCTTATTAAAAACAAAGTACATCCCCGAGAACAATTTTTCACATTAAAACTGCCACCTATATTAAAGGTTCTGATAAAGGCCTCATCTCCAAAATATACAGAGAATTGACTTTAATTTATAAGAAATCAAGCCATTCTCCAATTGATAAATGGTCAAAGGATATGAACAGACAATTTTCAGATGATGAAAGTGAAACTATTTCCACTCATATGAAAGGGTGTTCCAAATCATTATTGATCAGAGAAATGCAAACTAAGACAACTCTGAGATACCACTACACACCTGTCAGATTGGCTAAGATGACAGGAACAAATAATGATGAATGTTGGAGGGGCTGTGGGAAAACTGGGACACTGATGCATTGTTGGTGGAATTGTGAAAGAATCCAACCACTCTGGAGAGCAATCTGGAATTATGCCCAAAAAGTTATCAAACTGTGCATACCCTTTGATCCAGTAGTGCTACTACTGGGCTTATATCCCAAGGATCTACTAAAGAAGGGAAAGGGACCTGTATGTGCCAAAATGTTTGTGGCAGCCTTTTTTGTAGTGGCTAGAAACTGGAAAATGAACAGATGCTCATCAATTGGAGAATGGTTGGGTAAATTATGATATATGAATGTTATGGAATATTATTGCTCTGTAAGAAATGACCAACAGGATGAATACAGAGAGGCTTGGAGAGACTTACATCAACTGATGCTGAGTGAAACGAGCAGAACTAGGAGATCATTATACACTTCAACAATGATACTGTATGAGGATGTATTTTGATGGAAGTGGATATGTTCAACATAGAGAAGAGCTAATTCAAGTCCAATTGATCAATGATGGACAGAATCAGCTACACCCACAAAAGGAACACTGGGAAAGGAGTGTAAAATGTTACCATTTTTTTGTTTTTCTCCCCAGGTTATTTTTTACCTTCTGAATCCAATTCTTCTTTGCAACAACAACAACAAAATTCAGTTCTGCACATATATATTGTATCTAGGATATACTATAACATATTTACTATGTATGGGAATGCCTGCCATCTAGGGGAAGGGGTGGAGGGAAGTAGGGGAAAATTCAGAACAGAAGGGAGCACAAGGGATAATGTTGTAAAAAATGTTATAATTATAAAATAATAAAAAAGATGAGAAAAGGGGTAATTGAGATATAATTTTTTTTAAATACAGAAAGGAAAAAAAAGAAAGCCCAAAATAAACAAAGCAGGAAATCTTTAAAAGTTCTAGGATGAACTTATTATGTACTCAAAAGGAAAAATAAGCTACATGTAACAGAAATCTACAGTTTCCTCTTTTTCTCATATTACATATATGGAAATACCCATTTTATTTTTCATATATTAAGTTCAAAACAAAAATAAAATATTTTTAAAGGTGTATTCTAAATATGACTTGAGAAAAAGATAGGAATAAATAGAGCAGATGTCTATGAAAAGGAATTAAGGCATCCCTAAATGCTTGAAAGATAATCAGGTAAATATTTAGAGAAGCAGGAGTGTAGAATAGTAATCAAAGCTGACCAAAGAACTGACCTCAAGATGGTATATAACCAATTGCTATTGAAAGTACCATGAGTCAGCCCCTTTCCCTTTTGAAATTTTCCGTTTCCTCCCTTTCCACTATTAGTCTCAAGTAGAACTAGAACCGTGGGATGATAACTTGTTCTGAGATCAAAGAAGTATGAGTCAAATCCTGCTTATGAATCTTTCTATTTATGTAATCTTGAATCAGTCTCCTTTTAGATTGTATTCTTCTTGAAGTCAGGGTCTGCTTTTTGCCTCTTTTTTGTATTTCCCAGCATTTAGCACTTAGTTCCTCCTACAGAGGAAGTGCTTAATAAAGGTTTATTGAGTTGGAGGGTCTCAGTTTTGTCATCTGTAAAATTAGGAGACTGAATTAAGTGGCAGCTGAATGGTGCAGTTGATAGAACATTGTAATTGTACTCAGGAAGACCTGAATTTGAATCTTATCACAAATATTAGCTATGTGACCTTGCCTGGTTCAATTTACTTATCTGCAAGAGATAGATTACAATAATATTTAATTCAAAGAGTTATTATGGGGAGGTCAAATGATATAATGTCCCAAAGGTCATTGTACAATTTAATCTGCCCTGATACTTTTGGTATTAAATATTATATATATATATATATATATATATATATATATATATATATATATATATATATATATATATATATATATATATATATATATATATATACCCTTCAATTAAAACACTTTGTAAACTTAAAAAAAAAAAAAAGGCCACCTATACAAAATCTTACCCCTGTTGAATGATATTCAATGTACAGAGTCAGTTATACTTTAAGGTTATTTCTCAGTCACTATTTTCAGTCTTCAGGTTTTTCTGGTTAAGTTAGTTTGCTTTGCCTATTTCAAATGAGACATGTCAAATAACAAGATGATAATATAATTATCCTAGATGATCTGTTAGGCAGTTAGGGAGACTCTTGGATGTCTTCAGATTTCAAGGGAATCAAAAGGGACATAGTTTAACTGCTTACAAATACAAAGTAGCACCATAAATTGGGCTAATTCATTAAATTTATTGATGTCTCCTATTTTGCCTAAAAACTATAATGAATGAAAGAGTTTTCTGGTTAGCCCATCAACATTGACTGACTTTTGTAATATGTGATGGGCTTCTTCCATGCTGGTTGCAACAGCTATGTCATGGAGGAACTATGAGAAAAAAAAGACAAAGGATCACTGGTTATTGGCCTAAAGCTATTCAGTGCCTTAGGACTAAGCAGTGATTTATGTGACTGGAGAGAATTTGGCCCATGGGTGTCTATGACAAAGAGGAGGCTGAACTAAGCCTACTGTTTCAATACCAGAATAAAACATTTTTAAACACAACACCACAGAAATTGCTGCCTTTAGACTTGTAGCATTTATTGAGGTATATTAAAATCAAGAATCTGTCAAAAGCATCAAATACTCAGGAATGAATGCCATTGTCAGAACTTTGCTCTTCTCTCCCAGGAGTCATTTTGGTGAGAATCTCCTGTCCTGCCACTTCTGTATTACATGCTGTCCCTTTCTTCTTTCAAAACACTGTTTCATTCAGGTTGTCTGTCTGTCAGCTAAGTATTTCTTAAGTTTCTTCTCTATGTCTAATTCTGTGTTAGCTGTTGTGCTAGGAAAAAATACAATAGAATTATGAGTAGTGATGTCTCTAGAGATATCACTTTAAACCCATTAACATTATTTATCTACTTAACTGTGTGCATAACCTTGTACCATGCTAGACATACCTGGCTTGAGGCAGTTACAAAGTAAAATATCATAGGTTTATAGAATAAGATAATTAAAAATATAAAGAACCTCCTTATGGATCTTCTTGTGACATATTTTGTCTAGTTAAAAACTTTCCTACTTCCTTTCATAATTAGTTTCTTTTATAATCCTATTATTTTATTTTATGCTTTTAAATGTCCTAAATCTCATCCTTAAAATGTGACAGGGAATTGACATGCTCTGAAGTCAGGTAGGTCTGAATTCAAATGTGGTTTCAGATTACTTCACACTTCCTAGCTGTGAGATGCTGGGCAAGTAACTAAACCCTAATTGCCTCAGCAAAACAAAACAAAAAACAAAAAACAAAAATAAAAACAAACAAAAAAAAAAAAACCCCACAAAACAAAACAAACAACAATAAAAAAATGATAAGATATTATCCTAGTTTGATTCACTTTACAGATGAAGAAAACTGAGTCCTATAACAGAAGAAAAGTAATGCTAATAGTTGACCATAAAAAAAGAAAAAAAAAAAAAAAGATTCCACATTTTTTTTTTTTTTTTTATCATTTTGAGCCAGAATAAAAGTTAATGAAGGGGAGTGAAGTCCTTGTCCTTCTTGTTCCTAGCCTACATTCAAGTCTGAATTTGTCATAATAAAATAAAATCCTCATTAAGGTAATGCATTTTTGACTAGTTAAAATTTTTACTCCTGTCAAAAGGCTC
Organism: Sminthopsis crassicaudata; assembly: GCF_048593235.1. NCBI lineage: Eukaryota > Metazoa > Chordata > Mammalia > Dasyuromorphia > Dasyuridae > Sminthopsis > Sminthopsis crassicaudata. The sequence continues at coordinate 377,495,942 of NC_133619.1, forward strand.
TGAATTCAAATCTGACCTCAGACATGGGCAATTCACTTAACTCCAATTGCCTCAGCAAAAATAAATAAATAAATGGATTTGACTCCTTCCTTCCATATGTTTATCTTTACACAGTTCTCATTGACTACATGTTTCTACTAATATTAGACTTAAATTTTCTGTTGTGTTTGCCCTACCTCTTTATGAGGTTATAGTCTCCATGAGAGCAGAGATTATCTCTTGCTTTTTGACTGATAAGCCATTAAGGCAATTAGGCTTCAAGCTCAAAAACAAAGGGGACCCTGAAATTTAGCAATAAAAAGCTGTTAAATATTATTGCTCAGCTATTGAAAAAAGACATGCAAGTGATCTTAATAAACTTAATAGGAGCTTTAATAGAGAGTTTAACTTTTTCCTTAATTAATTAATTAATTGATATATTTTTATTATAATGCCCTTAACACAGCGCCTGGCATACAGTAGCAGTTAATAAATTCTTTTGGACTGACTGAATAATTGACTAAAAATATCAGAGGAATGGGGTTATTAATTTTAAAAACATTCTCACCTTTTTGGTACAATATTTTGTTGTCATAAAGCTTCATTTTTTGTTGCTGCAATGATTTAATTATGATTCCAGGCCCTCAAAACAGTAAAATGACTTCTGAAAACTCCTGTTCTTCAATTTAGTTACTTGGCACAACCTGTGGTTGAGAAGTGCAAAGCAGAAAAGGGTTTAGTCTGACTACTTATTTGCTCCCCAGGTCAGGATGACCACACTTGTCTGAATCCTACACTGTAATATTATGTACTCTGTCTTCTTCCCCCTTTTAGATGAAGCTGATTTCCCCAAGCCAGTTTTGCAGTCACAGATCCTGCATTTTCTTTGTGCTCAGCAGGCCATTTTTCTTTAGTGTCTCCATGAGCCCCACCCTCTAGGGGAATCACAGCAGTAGATTGATTATGCTAAGCAACTGCCTTCAGGGCTAGATTTTTATTATTATTATTTTTTAATCCCAATCCAGTCATTTATGCAGTCAGGATAACCTCATCTTGAAATTTTGCAGTACTGAAAAAAATCATAATTCTAGATGATTGGTGTCTAAGATATTTCTAGATCTTTTCTTAAATTTCCTTGAAAACATTAATTCATAGTGGAAAAATATTCTGTTACTAGGACTAATTTCATCATTCATCTTGCATTCTGATTAAGCAAATCATTGGCTTTGTGTAATGTTCTTGAATTGTGAGGGTCTGGTCGTCTGCTCAATTATAATCCTTCTCTGGGAGGAGATCTGTAAAATCTTTTCCTCTGTGCACAGGTTTCTTGGGAGCTCTGAATCTCCTCCAACTCTTGTCCTTTCTCAAATCAGACTGGTCTCCTTTCAGCCTGCCTGGCGTCAAGACTTATCTCAGAGTCGATTCTCTCAGACCCAATGCTGCCCTTCTTTTATCCTCCCAGAGAATGGGCGTGGGATAAGCAAGGGCTTCTGGGAAACATTACTTTAACCAATGAGCTTGCTCCTCCTAGAATTCCTAAAGTGTAAACTCCCTTTAAAGGGCCGAACCAAAGGTCTGAGCCAGAGAACTGTCAAGTCAACCTGAATTCTCACCTTATCACTGTCCAGACAACCTGAGTTCTCACCTGGTAATCCTAACAGCTTTGGACATAGAAAATGAATTCAAGCTTAGATACTGAAGCTTATTAATTATGTGATCTTAAATAAATGTTTTCAATTTATGAGAGACAGCAGTTTCCTCACCAGCAAAATGAAAAATATAATCATTGCTTTAAAAAGAAGAAACAAAAATTTCTTTCTAACACTAAATCTGAGTGTTATAACATGAGCATATGAAATGTTTTACACAATACCTTATTCTTTGTCTCTAGAGGTGACCCAGAGAGAAAGATGAATTTTCAGGAATGAAGTGAATCAATTATATTTAAGGAATGCAACTTGGACTAACATTTGTTTTCCCTTCAGTGTTTAGGCCTGTGGACAAGAAATTATGCTCAGGACCTGCTCCTCCAATCTCCAGACTCTGCAACATTCCTTGCTCTACAGATTGTATGGTTTCTTCCTGGTCAGCTTGGGGCCTTTGTGTTCATGAAAACTGTCAGGATCCTCAAGGGAAAAAAGGTAATCATTTGAGTTTGTTTACTTAGACATTTACTTAGATCTATACACATACACTTATTGGTTATATTTTAAAGAAAATAATTATTTAAATATGAGTAGTAAGAACAATTAGCATGAAGTTCATGACTTGGCTCCTTTAAGGACTTATGTATATCTCAACAGGATAGAATCTGACTTTTTAAATATAAAAGACCTTCGATCTGTACTATTGACTGGTAATGCAAGTCTAAAGATGTTTGATATGATGTGTTTGTTATATTTATAAGAAGACAGGGTTGCTGCATTAAAATAATTCAATCAGGTTCATATCCAAGTGGAACATACCTTCCAGGTAGTAAATCACTTTCCAAAACTCTCCAGACATCAATCTCTACACTGAGGTTACTGGCTGTAAGAATTCCTCTTCTTTTGCTGCTTTGGAGTCTGGGGATTTTCCAGCCTTCCTCCCTACCCTTCTCTCTACATCAAACATTTCCTACATGGTCCAACTTCTACCATCAGTCTTTCCATCTTGGCTTGACTCAAAGCTGATTAGTAGAGTATCTTAAGTGAAAGGAATGACTACTCCATTCTTAGTATTGATCTTATTGGAAGGACTATTATTGATCAAGATCCCATCTCCTTAGTATTCTAAGAGGACCTGGTTTTGAAATATTCTTAGCATTTATTTTTGTCATGTGTTTTTGAAATTCTGTTCTCAGAATGCTTATAGAGTCACAGAATGGAAAGGGACCTCAAGGGCCATCCAAATTTCTTCATTCATTTCTGTGAACAAATACTTTAGAATTTCTTATAAGTAGTCATTCAACTTTTGTTATCATTTATCTTCTGAAATAGGCCACTCCAGTTTTTAATAATCCTAAGTATTACAAGTTTCCTTCGTTATAAGATCTACCTCTTTACAACTTCTGCCCATTGCACCTATGTTTGTTATTTATAGAGAAATAGAATAAGTTTAAATACTCTTCCAAATAACAGTCAGTCAGATACTATTAAAAATTCTTGGGGGTGGAGCCAAGATAGCAGAGAAAACATAAGCATCTGTCTAAGGTCTCGCTTACCCTTAAATTACTTTTTATAAACAAGCTCAGAATTACTGCTTGACTGCCAAAACCCACAAATATTGGGAGTACAACACATTACCAAGAGAATATAATCTCCAAATTTGCCAGAAAAGGTCTGTTTTTGCTTGTAGGCAGGGATGGTTAGACCAGGTCCAGACCTCAGGCAGGCAGTGAGAACATGGAAGGCAGCTTACACTGAGCAGACCAGAGAGGGGAGGAGTGTGGTCTCAGCTAGTGGAAAATCTGTGGGGAGAATGTGACCACAGTGTGAGTTACTTTGCCCTGGCAGCAAGCTAGTAGATCAGCAGAGAAGCTATAAATACAGGGGGTAAATACTATAACCCTGAAATGCTAGAGTCCCTGGAGAACCTGGCCACACCCACCCAGCATCTAGACTGACTCAGCACGATCTCAGCTAGCAACTGCTAATATCAGTGCAGATGCTGATCCCAGCACAGCCATTGGTGTCCCGTTGCTGCTTCACTGCTGCTTCCTGTTATCTGTTGAGGAAGCTTGGTAACACAACATTCCCAAAAAGCAGACTGCAGTTTTTATTTTTTTGTTTTTTGTTTTTTTCAAAATGAGTAAAAAGGCAAAGCGGGCTCTAAGTATAGATAGCTTCTATACTGAAAGAGAGCAGACTTCAAACCCTAAGGAGACTAAAAGCAGATTGTCTCCAGATGAAGCCCCAAATGGTTATATAATCTGAAACCCACCACACAAGGCTCTAATAAAAGAAATTAAAAAGGCTCTTAAAAGAGAGATAGAATAAAAATGGGGAAAGGAAAGGGAAGCTTTGCAAGAGGGTCTGGATAAGTCATCCTACTTATTAAAAGACAGAATGGATAAAGAAATTAAATCCCTGAAAAACAGAATTAGCTAAATTGGAAAAAGAAAATAGCTTCCTAAAAATGAAATTGGTGAAATGGAAAAAAAAATTGCACAGAACAAAACAACTCATTTAAAAACACAATTGGATAATTATTAAAAAAAGAAATAAAAAAGTAAATGAAGAAAATAATTCATTAAAAATCAAAAGTAAACAAATAGAAATGAATGTCTCAAGGAGACATCAAGAATCAGTCAAGCAAAAACAACAACCAAAAAAATAATGAAAAAAATGTTAAATACCTATTTGAGAAAACAACAGACCTGGAAAATAGATCTAGAAGAGAGAATCTAAGGATTGATGGACTTCCTGAAATTCATGATGAAAAAAGAGCCTACACACTATTTTTTAGGAAATTGTCAAAGACAACTGCCCAGATATTATAGAAATGAATGGTAAAATAGACACTGAAAGAATTTATTGATCTACTGAAAGAAATCCCAAAATCAATACTCCGAGAAATATTGTGACTAAATTTCAGAATTATCAGACCAAGGAAAAAATATTACAAGCAGCTAGAAAAAAAACTATTCTAATACAGAGGAGCCACAATAAGGATTTCTCAGGATCTAGCAGTGTCCACATTAAAGTAATCTGATATTCTGAAAACTAAGGAACTTAGTATGTAACCAAGAATAATTTACCCAGCCAAAAGGAGCTTTGTCATCCAGGGAAGAAGATGGTTATTCAATTAAATAAGTAAATTCCATCCATTTCTGATGGGAAAAAAACAAAAACAAAAACAAAAACAAAAACAAAAACAAACAAACAAACAAAACAGAACTATACAAAAAGTTTGACTTCCAAATGTAGGACTCAAGAGAAACATAAAGAGGTAAAAATAAATCCTGGGAACTATATTTCTGTTATGAGTATACATAAAGAGTGTATGTATAATTTGGTTTTACTGCTATAATATAAAAAAGTATCTAGAGGTGGAAAGGAAATTGTACCAGAAAAAGAGAAAAGTAGAAACACTACATCTCGTGAAGAGGCAAAGGAAACGTATTATATCTGAGGGAAAAAAGGGAGGGGATTGAACCTCAAATTCAAGTGCAGAAAGGCAGAAATAGTAAATATATCTTTTTCAGATCAAAATGCAATAAAAAATACATTCAATAAAAAGCCAGGGGAAAATAGTCCAAAAAGTAATTGGAAACTAAATGATCTCATCTTAAGGAATGATTGGGTGAAACAGCAAAACAGACACAATTAATAATTTCACCCAAGACAATGAAAATAATGAGATGTCATACCAAAATGTGTGGGATGCAGCCAAAGCAGTAATAATGAGAAATTTTATATCTCTAGAGGCCTATTTGCATAAAATAGAGAAAGAGAAAAATCAATGAATTAGGTTTGCAACTAAAAGAAAAGCTAGAAAAAGAGCAAATTTAAAAACCCCAATCAAATACTAAACTTGAAATTCTAAAAATAAAAGAATAGATTAATAAAATTGAAAAAAAATGAATTAGTAAATAAAACTAAGAGTTGGTTCTATGAAAAAACCAACAAAATAGATAAACTCTTGGTAAATTTGATCAGAAAAAGGAAAGAGGAAAATCAAATTGTTAGTCTTAAAAATGAAAAGTGAGAACTTGCCACTAATGAAGAAGAAATTACAGCAATAATTAGGAGCTACTGTGGCCAACTTTATGCCAATAAATTTGATAATTTAAGTGAAATTTGTTAGGATTCTTACAAGGTGCTAACTCAGTTATCTAATTTAGCATGGTACTTAACAGCTCTCTAGTTCACTAATGTATTTAGTACTTATTAGAGTTCTACAAGATTCACACCTTTAAGAGATCATACGTAAGCTAGGAGCCTCAACCAAGATCTAGTCCAGGACATTCAGAAGTCAGAGAAGAGAAGCCCACTAGAAGCTCTGAGCCTGAGCCAGGATTCAGTTGAGGAGATTCAGAAGCCAGAGAAACCAGCTTAATCTCTTGGAACCAAGGAGAGAGATAGGCCTCTAAGAAAGCTAATCAGGCTCAAGAAAGGAGAAAAGAATTGAAAAAGACAATAAAGGATTTGGATTTTAATCCCTGGCTGCATTTGGGGTGATTACACTGAACTGAAATGAAAGCTGTTCCCAGAAGCCCCCCAAGAAACCTGCTTCCAGAGAAGATTATATTTTAAAGAAGAACATTGCAAAAATGGATAAGTATCTACAAATATATAGGTTGCCCAGATTAACAGAGGAAGAAGTAAATTGGATAAACAGTTCCATTTTAGAAAAAAAAAATAGAACAAGCTATTAATTAGATCCCTAAGAAAAAATCCCCAGGACCAGACGGATTTACATGTGAATTATACCAAACATTTAAAAAAAATTTAACTCCGCTATATAAACTATTTGAAAAATTAGGGATTGAAGGAGTCCTACCAAATTCCTTTTATCACACAGACATGGTATTGATACCTAAACCAGGTAGGATGAAAACAGAAAGAAAATTATGGACCAATCTCCCTAATGAACATTGATGCAAAAAATCTTAAATACAATGCTAGCAAAAAATTAAAGAAAATCATCTCCAGAATAATACCCCATGACCAAGTAGGATTTATACCAGGAATGCAGGCTAGTTCAATATTAGGAAAACTATTACCATAATTGACTATATCAATAACCAAATTAATAAAAAAAACATATGATCATCTCAATAGATGCAGAAAAAGCATTTGATAAAATCCAACAACCATTCCTATTAAAAACATTAACAAGTATAGGAATAAATGGACTTTTCCTTACAATAGTCAGTAGCATCTATTTAAAACCATCAGTAAGCATCATATGTAATGGTGATAAACTGGAACAATTCCCAATAAAATCAGGAGGGGAACAAGGTTGCCCACTATCACCATTACTAAAAAATATTCAATTAAAAATGCTAGCTTTGTCACTAAGAGATGAAAAAGAGATTAAAGGAATTAGACTGGTAATGAGGAAACCAAATTATCATTCTTTGAAGATGATATGATGGTATACGTAGAAGACCTCAGAGATTCTACCGAAAAACCTGTTAGAAATAATCCACAAATTTAGCAAAGTTGCAGGATACAAAATGAAGATACATAAATCCTCAGCATTTTTATACATCACCAACAAAATCCAAAAGCAAGAGATATGAAGAGAAATCCCATTTAAAATGACTTTTGATAGTAGAAAATATGTGGGAATCTATCTGCCAAAGTAAAGTCAGGAACTATATGAGCAAACTTAAAAAACACTTTCCACACAAATAAAGTCAGATCTAAACAATAGGAAAAATATTAAGTGCTTTTGAATAGGCTGAGCAAATATAAAAAGATGACAATACTACTCAAACTAATCTATTTATTTAATGCTATACCAATCAGACTCCCAAGAAACTATTTTAATGACCTAGAAAAAATAACAACAAAATTCATATGGAAGAACAAAAGGTCAAGAATTTCAAGGGAACTAATGAAAAAAAAAATCAAATGAAGGTGGGCTAGCTATACCTGATCTAAAACTATATCATATAGTAGCAGTCACCAAAACCATTTGTTATTGGCTATAGAAATAGACTAGTTGATCAGTGGAATAGATTAGTTCACAGGACAAAATACAGAACAACTGTAGCAATCTAGTGTTTGACAAACCCAAAGATCCCAACTTTTGGGATAAGAATTTACTATTTGACAAAAACTGCTGGGAAAATTGGAAATTAGTATGTCAGAGACTAGGCATGGACCCACACTTAACACTGTGCAGTAAGATAAGATCAAAATAAGTTCATGATTTAGCATAAAGAATAAGATTATAAATAAATTAAAAGAACATAGGATAGTTTACCTCTCAGTCCTGTGGGGGAGGAAGGAATTTGTGACCAAAGTAGAACAAGAGATCATTATTGATCACAAAATAGAAAATTTTGTTTATATATCAAGTTAAAAACTTTTGTACAAACAAAACTAATGCAGATAAGATTATAAGGTGTTAGGTTCTTTCTAAGTGCTAATGAGATAATGAGATATTAGGTTCTTACTAAGTGCTAAGTAGGTACTTGACAATTCTCTAGTTCCGGCCTTTACTGGGAGTTTTACTTGTGAATTTCTGGGGAAGAGCTTGCATGCTTAGGAGGAGCAAGTTCATTGTTGAAGTAATTTTTCCCAGAAGCCCTTGCATTATCCCATGCCCATTCTCTGGGAGGATAAAAGAGGGAAATCACTTCTCCGGACCAGAGTTAACAGCAACTGTCTGGAGACAACTGTTCTCTACAGGAAGAAAAATCTGTCAGAGAGATTTGAGTTGACACAGCAGATCTCCTCCTAGAGAGCAATTGGCAGCTTCTGGAGACAACAGCACGTTACAAGAAGGGAAGCTATAAGCTAGAAAAGCATTTTTTACAGTTAAAGGTTCTGACAAAGGCTTCATTTCCAAAATATATAGAGAGAATTGACTCTAATTTATAAGAAATCAGGCCATTCTCCAGTTGATAAATGGTCAAAGTATATGAACAGACAATTTTCAGATGATGAAATTTAAACTATTTCTACTCTTATTGATCAGAGAAATGCAAATTAAGAGAACTCTGAGATACCACTATATACCTGTCAGATTGGCTATGATGACAGGAAAAGATAATGAGGAATGTTGGAGGGGATGTGGAAAAACTGGGACACTGATACATTGTTGGTGAAGTTGTGAATGGATCCAACCATTCTGGATAACAATTTGGAAGTATGCTCAAAAAGCACCCTTGATCCAGAAGTGCTACTACTGGGCTTATATCCCAAAGAGATTATGGAAGGGAAAGGGACCTGTATGTGCAAAAAAATGTTTGTGGCAGCCCTTTTTATAGTGACTAGAAACTGGAAATTGAATGGATGCCTCTCACTTAGAGAATGGCTGAGCAAATTATGGTATATGAATATTATGAAATATTATTGTTCTGTAAGAAATGACCAGCAGGATGAATACAGAAAGGCTTGGAGAGACATACATGAACAGATGCTAAGTGAAATGAGCAGAACTACGAGATCATTATACGCTTCAACAAAAATACTATATGAGGATCAATTTTGATGGAAGTGGCTATCTTCGACAATGAAAGGATCCAAATCAATTCCGTTTGATCTCCAATGAACAGAACCAGCTACATCCAGTGAAAGAACACCAGGAAATGAATGTGGACCACAACATAGCATTTCAAGTCTTTCTGTTGTTGTTTGCTTGCTTTTTTGCTTTTCTTTCCAGGCTATTTTTACCTTTCTAAATCTGATTTTTCTTGTGCAACAAGAGAACTCTCTCTCTCTCTCTCTCTCTCTCTCTCTCTCTCTCTCTCTCTCTGTGTGTGTATGTAATATATAGTATTTAAGATATATTTTAACATTTTGAGTCTGCCAGCTATCTAGGCGAGGGGATGAAGGGAAGGAAGGGAAAAGTTGGAACAGAAGTGTTTGCAAGGGTCAATGATGAAAAATTACTCATGCATATATTTTGTCAAAAAAAAAAATTATCATATTCTCCAAAGTTTTCTCTTCTTCAGAAAAAAAAAACACAACAAACACCATTTCTTACTTCAATTATTCATCATATGGATATTTTCAAAGTCTTTAGCTATCTTGATCATTGAATTCCCTCCAAGTCATTTGCTGAAATATAGTGTACAGAACTAAACACAGTATTCCAAATAGAGCACACTGGAACTATGATCTCACTTTTAATGAAAGGGGAAACAAAAACAAAAAAAACAAACAAAAAAAAGATTGGGCAACCTGTAGAGGGCTTTAAATATCAAACAGAGGAATCTATTTTTCCCCTGTAGGCAATAGAGAGACACTGATGATTTTGAATGACAAATGACTTGGCTACATAAGTTTTTTTATTTATTTATTTTTTTAGGAATATAAATTTGATGGCCATACAGGGTATATCAGAGACAAGAGAGACTGGAAGTAGAGAAAGAAATTAGGAGTCTATTCCAGCCATTTCATTGAGAACTGATGAGGGCCTGAACTAAGGCCATATATGTAAGTAGGGAGAAATAAAAGGAATAAAGAGATACTGTAAGAAGACTTGGAAACTGAAAAGATATATAGGTCTTAAGAGAGAAATGAAAAAGTCAAAAATAACTGAATTTATAAACCTGTACAACTGGAAATATAATAGTATTTCTAATATAAATAGGAACTTTTTTGGGGAAAAAAAGTAAATGATGTTAGAATAGTAGCAAGTAAAAATAGAATATGGTAATCAGTCAAAGAACATTTATTGTGCACTAGCTATGTACCAGACATGGCGCAGAGGACTGTGAGGACTGTGATTATGAAGAAAGATAAAAAATGTCCCTTCATTCAAGAAGCTTACATTCTAATGGGAGAGATAACATGCAGATCATTAAGTGAGCATAGTAATCTGATAGAAGAAATCATTAGTCATCGAGGGAACCTGAAAAAAAAAAAATCTCTTTCAGAAAGAGAAAAATCTCTTTCAGTTCAAATCTGAGTTTTGAAGGTAGTTAGAGAAACCAAGTCATGGGGAGAAAGAAACATAACATTATAGATATGTGCTCATAGGCATAGAGACAATAAATCACTGTAGGAATTCACATTTATTAGTGCCCAACTATGTGTCATATACTGTGCTAAACATTGGATATACAAAGAAAGGAAAAATACTGTCCCAACTTTTGAGGAGCTCAGACTCAAATGGGGAAGAAAACATATAAACTAATATATACAATCAAGCTATATATATATATATATATATATATATATATATATATAATAGACAGGAAATAATTAATAGAGATATGTCGGAATTAAGAAATTTGAGAAAAAGCTTTCTGTGGAAGATGGGATTTTAGCTGGGATATTAAAAAAAAGCCAAGGAAGCTAGGAGACAAAGATGAGTAGAAAGACTATTGTAGTCATGAGGGATGGCCAGTGAAAATTCTCAGAGTTGATAGCTGAATTGTCCTTGGAAAAAAAGGAGAGATAAAGAAGTGTGTCTAGAAATTCTGTTCTAGGATTTCTTTACTTCCAAGAGGTCCAGTCTTACAAAGACCTTATCTTTAATCTTTCCCATTACCCAATTTTTACAACTATCTCTCCACTAGTCTTTAATTCATACCCTTTCTACTATTTATTTTCTATTTTTATTCCTATGTGCCATCCTGTTAAAACCTATTGTCTAAAGCAATAGTCCACTCATTCTCAGAGGAAATATCTAAAATAGTTCCATAGCTTTCCAGATATTTGCTTCAACATATCTACTTTTTAATAATCCTTAATTCAGAATATTTTCATTTTTGTCAGAACATTCAGTACAAAATAGTTTCCATCATTTCTGAAGGGACTTTATAGCAGTGGGGAATGTGCTTTGGAGTTTCAATCAGAGGACTTGTGTTTGAGTGTCCCATTCTCTCATTTTCTTCTTGTTTGACTTTCAGCAAATTTTGACACTTCCATGGGCCTTAGTTTCCATATCTGTAAAATGAGGGCTTTGGGGAATGGAATTAAGGAGCAGTAAAACTGGATAATTCCTGTGTCTTTCATATGCAAATCTGTGATCCTTCACATCCTTAAGGATACTTGTTTCTGCCCCTCCCCATTTTCTCTTTTCTAATCTTTTCTAAACTGAATATCCCTAGTTCTTTCATCTGACAATCTGACAATTGAATGCCATGATCACAAGGCTTCCTCTCCCTTTTAAAAAATTTAATTTCTCTTCTAAGAAGCTTTCAAGGCTTCCATGGAAAAGTAGAATTAAACTTTTTTTTTTTTCTCAATAGCTTTTTATTTTTCTAAATACATGTAAAGATAGTTTTCAAAATTCATTTTTGTAAGATGTAGATTAAATATGTACAGTCCTTTTAAATGTATTTTCACATTTGTCATTTTGTACAAGGAAAACCAAATCAAAAAGGGAAAGAACACAAGAAAAAAAAAAGCAAGCAAACAAACAAAAAAAAAAAGTGAAAATGCTCTGCTTTGGTTCACAGTCTCTGTCATTCTCTCTCTGAATGTAGATAGTGAATGAAGTGAATTCTGAAAGCTGTCTCCCAAGATGGAGAAAATGTTTTAAAAATTGAGTGGTCAGCTGTGCCCCAAGGCCAAATTTCTTTCTCCAGAGATCATGTGGTTTACAAAAAATGGGACCATATAGTCCTTTTCTTTGTGTGAACAAGTTGGGTCCACCTTGGCATTAAAACTCTCATGTAAGATAATTGAGTAATTCTAAAGATGTGCTTGGGTTAGAAAATTTTCCTCATTTATGACTTAGAATGTGAGGTCATTTGTCCTGACTAATACAGTCAAAGGTCCAGTCTATAGGGAGTGTTACTCCAGACTGATATATAATCATTCTCTATTTACTGTACTTCACCTCTCTATGTCTGTTTGTTGGGATGGAGAAGCCCTTTCTCATGAGATGGTGCTAAAATTTCTTTCTGCTTTTATCTTGAGAAATCTCCTTGATTTATTTGAGCCAGTGGTTTTTGTCCCCAAACAATGGCATTTTCTGTCCCAAGTTCTGTCCCAAGTCTATTGTAATTGTCTTGGATCATTGCATTGCTGAGAAGATGATCACATAATCTTGTTGTTGTGTACAGTCTCTTGGTTCTGCTCACTTCACTCAGCTTTAATTCATGTAAGTTTTCCAGAATTTTTGAAGTCAGCCTGATAATCATTTCTTATAGAGCAATAATTTTTCATTACATTCACATGCCATACATAACTTATTTCCCAATTGATGGAAATCCACTCAATCCACTCCAAAGAGCTTTGCCACTACACAAAGAGCTGTTACCAAAAAAAAAAAAAAAAAAAAGTTCTGTTCATATTTCTATCCATACTTCCTCCCCCCCCCCCCCCTCTTTTAAGAAAACCAATTCAAAACAAGAACAATTATCTAACTTGGGTCACTGGATGCCTGACTTTGAATAAATTCCCGAGGGACTTTGTTCCCAAGTTTAAATTATTCCCAACTACTGCCCTCCAGTATTCACAAGTTTCAGTTCGGTTTAAATATGTAGGAAATAGAGACTGGTAGAAAGTCATTCTAAGTCAATGCTACTAGTTACATTAAAAAAAAAAAAATAGATTAACTAACAAAATAATTCTTGGGAAAGAAAGGAAAGCAAGATTCTAGCTTTTATGAATTTTTTTTGTTTGTTTTCAGTATATTTGAAAGCTGTGGAAATGACATGGCTTCTAGTTAGTGGATCTAGTTTCATCTCCAGCATCTGACTATTAATATCTACATGATCCTGAGCAAGTCACTTGGCTTTAGTTTTCTCATTTTTTAAATAAAGAGATTGAACCAAATAGTTTCTGAGGAACCTTCTAGTATCTTCTGAGTTATTCTCAGTGATCTTGCATCTGAAATATCTGTAATCTTACTGTACCTAGGATGTGTTTCTGAAATATTGCCAAAACAACCTGGATTCAATAATTTTATATGAAACAGGTTCAGTTTTGGAAGATAAAGAAAAAAGAGTAAAATTAGAAACTCTAATTAGGAAGCTCTCTGGTAGCTAAAGCAAGAATGAAGTGGGAATGTATTTCTCAGTTTCCTTTTGTATTGTTAGAGAAAGTGGCCTATTGTCATTCCATGCTATAGTAAACACTGAATGGTCAGATTCTTCAATCAAGCTAAGACTTGGGAAAGACCTTAGCTTTAAAAGACCAAAATCTCAAAAGAAAAAAAAAAAAAAAAAAAAGACCAAGATCTCCCATTGCATTCAGGATTATCTCCAGTCATGCTAATTTGCCACTGGACCCAGATTGTTCTGGAAGAGTGAGGATGTTGACTTTGCACAGCTGTCTCACTTAAATTCAATTCACTTGCATGTCTTGCCATCAATTCCCTGATGTCATGGTCCACTTTAAGAACAAAGAGCAAACAGGAACAGGAACAAGAACAACAACAATGACCATTTAATTTTCTATTGTAATCCTACCTCTATGCTAGAATTTGGTGGAGTTGTGAAATTCAGATAATATATAATTCTCACACTTTTGAAACACAAAGTATATTGAGGAAAATGTAAATATAGATAGCTACACTCATACTTTTCTTTTATAACTATATTAGACTGTTTTTTGGGAGGTTTAGGGATGTTTGTATTAATAGATAATCTATATGCACAGACATATGCATATATGTGTATATAAACACATATGTTCATGTAATATATATAACTTGTATAACAAATGTATATATACATACACATATATATCTGTTTATATATCCCTTTACAATTTGCAAAACTCTCTACAAATATTATCTCCTTTCATCCTCACAATAACCTTAGAGTTGAGTGCTATTATTATTTCTATATTAGAGATGAGTAAACTGTGGCTGAGGGAGACTCACTTACCTAGGCTCACATAGCTTGTAATTATTTGAGACTAGATTTTAAGTAGTTTTCCTCATTCCAAAATAGTGAAGAACTAGAAATCAGTGTAATTGTTGTATAAAAGAGTGAGCTAATTGTTATATAAATACTGTCAAGAAGAATTTCTGGCTTTGCTTTATTAAAAATCAACGAGTCATATACCTAAGCTCTTGTTGATTTCTCTTAGGAAAATAAAGGATAAAGTTAACTCTTTGGGGGAATAATTCTGTAGATGCAAAAAGATCAGCTATGTAAAAATATGAGTAAGTAATATTGTTAGTTCTGTTAACTTTTAAGCAGGAATGACTAAGGGTTACTCTGCTTCATGTGTTTCTTATAATACTGGCATGGGTTTCTACTAGCCTACAGTCTCTGAGCTGTCTCAGACTAAATATATTTTAGAATTCCACAGAGTTTGGAAATACACAGACTAATACATTAAATACAGAAAAGCTGTGGGATTTACACCAAAACCTCTATCTTCACATTAGAATTCTTTACCATGGAAGAAACAAAATGAATCCACAGAAATAGCTCCATGACAGCCATATATTCTTAGATATTTTCACATATATATAAAGATCAACCTACATCCCTAAAAACACAGTATAGTGAATATTCATTACAGTACTTGAATCCTTAGAATAGGAATGGAACAGGAACTTACTGGTGATAAGAGGTCAAATAATAGGATATAAAGAAAGGAAAGAATTGGGGAGGAGGAAGAGGAAGTTTTGCCTAAACTGTACTCAGAAAGAATAATTGGGATGTCCTGGGTAACTAAAGTCAGTGTTCAGACCATAAGACTGAGACAAGAAATGGAGGTATGTTCTCAAGTCAAGAAAAAAATGGCATAAAAGTAAGGATAGTTCATATGACTGAGTGAGAATGATGGTTTTTCCTTTGTAATTATCCAACCAAGATAGACTTCTTTTGTGCCAATCTGGGGCAAATCATGAACCCTTTCTTCCTTTCCCTTGGATTTAGAGTCTAAAATAAACACAGAAGGAAGTACAAAGGCAATCCATATAATAATTGCAACTAGCTATTCTTTATTGGTATTTGACTAAGTCACATGATAGATTCTTCATCATTTGTGAATATTATAGAAAGAGAAGCAGAGGAGAGATAGAATTTCTTGGTTGCTATCATAGGAGATGATGTAGCCTACCTCCCTTTCCCTTCTTTGTTCTGTTATTATTTTAAAGTATTTCAATCTAGCACTCATTGAAGATTGTGAGGCTGTCAAAAGTTCAAAGTATATGATAAAATCAGGTCTTGGGCATAGTGCTATTCTATCAGGTTTATCACAAGCAAACAAGAAAATGATTACCTGACAGGTCTAGACTAGTCAAGTGAAGCTAGACTGCCTTGCAACAGAATTTAAATAGAATTGCAGCATTTGCTTTCTGATTTTTGAAAAGGCTCCCAATAATTCAGGGTTGCAGATGAAAAGGAACCAAGCTGTTCTTCCTCTAAAAATTGTTCAATTTATAGAAACAACACTACAACCTACCACATGCCAAAAAAAACAACCCTAAGTAGTCTATTATGATTTGTTTTTTTCCTGGATATATCCTTATGATTACCATTGTTTGAGACAGTGATTATGAATAAACATATACTCAGCAGCTGTCCAGACAAGGAATTAAATGAGATTGTCATATATTAGATATGAGATTGGCTGTGAAATTAAGAGACTTGGCAAGTCTTCACAACCCTCAAGAAGGAGTTCTTCTGTTAGCTGATGCCTATGTAACATTCTCTCTGAGCTATTTTCCTGTCTAGTACTCATCATAGGATGTTGAGTTTTTATAGGATGGTCCCAGGACTGGTGATTTCAGATTAATATATCCAACATATCATTGTCCTAAAGATAACTTAAACTGTTCAAATTTCAATTTCAAATCCCTTGAAATACTCGTTCTTTATTCACTGTTGTGAGAAATATATAGTACCAGAATGAAGAAGCTGTACTCATCTTAGGTCTATACTATCCCTTCGACATACCCTAATATGTATCTTTCTTAATTTCTACTCTCACTCTGTCTCCTTCATATTTATCTCTTTGCCATAAAGTGGTGTAGAATATGCCCACATCCCAGTTCACTTATTTGAACTTTCTAGTTACTTTAATTTCAGATGATAAAATTTGAAGAAAAAAAAAAGTTCAGCACATTCATCCTTTCCATTTTATTGTTGCTAGTTTTATTTTGCTTTTGCTCATTTTTCATTATTCATCTTTAGGGAAATATAAGTTTACTATGATATATATATATATGTATATATACATATATATATATATATGTATATATATATATATATATATATGTGTGTGTAAACATGAATACAGCTAACTTCAGGTGAATATTTATATTATATATAAAGTGTGTGTTTTGTATGTGTGTAATCCATATGCTCATCATGGTCTCTATACCATTAATACATAACATTAAGCAAATATCTTTTCTGTTTTAGCCAAACAAATCTTCAAGCACAACTCCAAATTAGCCTAATTCTCTCTACGTAGCATGTGATTCCTATTCTCCCTACATTGCCATTTCCTTTTCTTCTCTCCAAACAGACTTCTTCTATAAAGTTTTTTCTAATATACCTCCCATGGTTTCCACTATTCAATATCCTGACATAAATTTATATCTACCTACATATTATAGCTGTTTTAAAATTCATTTCCTAGGTTTACATATGTACATTGTGAATGTGTATATATATATATATATATATATATAGGCATATGTATAGGTACACCTACATAGAAGTGACTTAGGCATGTTAGATTGTATGCTTTATATGTGAGGTTATTTGTCTTGTCTTTTGTGGTTCTAGCTCTTGGACAACATCTTTATTCTAGTTCTTTGTACACAGCAGATATTATTGACTAAATTGTATCACCTTATTAATATGGGAAGCAGCAGTAGCATGGATTGATGCAAATTGCATGGGATAAATATGGTTTTGGAAAGGCTGATGACTTTTGAAAACCAAATGAAAGCATGATGACAATGTGTGATTTAAGGAAATACTAAGGAAAAAAGATACTAAGGAAAAGATCTAAAGGTTTTATTTTATGCTGAGTTTATGGTACATTTTAAAGCTAGTTAGTAATCACTACAAGGGTAGCACAAAGGTAGGATTCAGATAATTTATTGGATGAAGAGACTGAATCAATATGTTTCTAGTAAGACAGTGTGATTTAGAGATAAAAGTGTGTAGGCCATAGCTCCTTACGTAAATTAAGATCTAGGTAATTGGACATCCTGAAATCCAGGTTATGATGAACTTGTCTAGTTAGTTACTATGTTGTTTAGTAACTTGCCCCAAAGTTATTGTTTTAGGCAAGGATGCAAGTTAAATTAAATAGGTAAATTACATAGCAACATAATGAATAGCCATGTTTCTAAGTATCTAACTTTTTTTTTCCTTTTAAGGAAGGTATTATGATATAATAGGACTTAGAAGCAGAAAAATATTTATTGATATTATTGGTGTTTGTTGTTCTTTAGTTGTTAAGTCATGTCTAAGTCTTTGTGACCTCATGTATCACAGCATATGATACTGTGGATAGGGTTTCTTAGCAAAAATACTAGAATTGCTTGACATTTCCTTCTCCAGTGGATTAAGGGAAATAAAAGTTAAGGATCACATATCTAGTAAGTGTCTGAGGCCAAATTTGAACTCATATCTTTCTGAATCCAACCCATTATTCTATCCCATGGGACATCTAGCTGCCTTATTGTTGTTGTTTTGTACTGATAATGACGGTTATAGTTGTTGTAGTAGTAGTAGTGGTCTTAGTAGTAGTAATCCTAGTTGTAGTAGTAGTAATAGTAGTAGTAGGAGTAGTAGTAGTTGTAGTCATTGGAATAGTAGTGGTAATAGTAGTAAGAGATTTTTGAGGCACCTACATAGAATAGTGGATTTACTGTTGATCTTAAACTTAGACAGAAATGTTTCTTCCCTATACATTTTTTAAGTTATATAATTGCTAAGCACTTGTCTAAATGATTGTTTGTTTTTTTTTTTTTGCTACATTATTCTGTAATATTTTTAAACATTTTTTTAAACTTTGGTTAAACCTGTAACTAAGTTCTTTTTATGGGTGAATCTTATCTTCCTATCTAAATTGTATGTTTTTTAAAGATATATATTGTTTGTTCATCTGCTTCTTTATAGGCCACTTCCATACTTCCTAAAGTCATATGTATTGCCATGTTATGGATGCCCAACTAATCTTTTTTGCCAATTAAACATTTAATATTGATACTATTTGCATGAAAACGTGAAGAATTATATTTATCTTTTTTAAAATTCTTGTTTTCATAGGATTTAGATTGAGACAGCGCCATATCCTCATGGAATCCACAGGACCTGATGGGAATTGCCCACATTTGATAGAATCTGTTCCCTGTGATGATCCAATGTGCTATCAGTGGCTGGTTTCAGAGGGGGTCTGTATTCCTGATCATGGAAAATGTGGCTTGGGACATCATATTCTGAAAGCTGTGTGCAAGAATGATAGAGGTAGGAAGTGGTGATAAATTTGGAAGCAATGATAAATTTGGAATCAAATGGCTTCAACCAATGTATCTATTGTTTTTCTACAAGAGGTAATTTATCTAAGGCAGAGAAGTAGAAGTTTTTCAGAGTATTAGTATTTAAGTCAAGTGGCACTTGAAATTACTAGAAATCCTGTTAGCTGAGTGTATCTTGAGACCACCTTTTTCACAACAAAATTACAAGACCTGATTATGTATGAATATGTCAATCTATAGTGCTCTCCATGGTACTGATTTTGTCAAGGAAAAGAAAACATTTGGTTGAATTTTAACTTATCTGTGTTGAACAAGTTTCCATTTTTTTATTTGCAAAGTCATTTTAAAACACAGTTTTATACATTATTAATAAACAGTTCAATGAAAAAGATTCTGGAAATGAAAATCCTGCCAAGTTGAAAAAAAATTCTAAGTGGCATCTTTTCATTTCCACAATATCATATTCTTGTACTAGAATCAATCAAAGTGGTATCACTAAGCATTTCTAAGAAAGGATTAAAAAAAAAAAGTTGTCAGAAAAAAATGCTTGAAGTTTCTTGCAAAACTCTTAAGAATGGTGTGTTTCCTTGATTAATGAGTTTCCAGTGCTTGTACAATTGTCTGAAATGAAATGTGATTGAAGAAATACTTAAACCAAATGCTAATGAAAATGGAAATGAGAATAATGACATTTTTATTTTATCTGAATTAAAAAGGAAGGGAAATCAGACTTGTTGAAAGATATTCAGTATCTCTATTGATGAGCCCTGATACAAAGAGTCTCAATTGTGGTATTTTTTTTTGTGTGTATTTTTGATGAAACATCTTGGCTTAAAAAATATAATACCCTGTGGAATTAAATGAAATGACAAGCCAGGTTTTTTGATGAATATTAGTATATATAATAACAATAAAAAATGGCCCATGCAATGGTTATTTGGCTTACAGGTAAATTATACACATATAGTATATATATGTATGTATGTATGTAAATATATATATATATATATATATATATATACACACACATACATACAGTGAATTTATGTTTTATACAGTGAATATTTGCCAACTAACCAATGTTTAGTTTCACATTTAATGATTTGCTTTCTTTATTCATTTTTATTTAAATATCTACAAACTAACAGTGTAGATCATTGATATTACTGACAGCACTATAGCCAACAGGAACAAATGTATAATTTATTAAGCATCTATTCTTTATGATCATAAATTATACAAACCTATAATTTGTCATTTAAACTGTTAAATTTACTTCTGAGATGGTTTACATTGCACTTATACATTTGCTTTTTGTAGTTATGCCTTAGATTCTCTTAGAAATCCTACTAGATATATAATAATATAAATAAATGTAAAATCCTACCAGAAAATCAGAATTGAAAATCAGAATAATTAATTTTTTCCATTTACTCCTCAAGTTGCATTTGTTACATTTTGGTTTGTTGAGGCCTTAATGACAAATGACTCATTTTTGTAAGGGTAAAAACTCTTCCATTTTCAACAGTTCTGAAACTTTGTTCCCTGTATTTGAACCATGAATGATATTTGTACTTTGACATTTCTTAGTTTCTGTGAAAAGCGTGTATAAATGTATGTGTGTGCATTCATATGTGCTTTGTGGCATGTGAGATAGGGCATTGTCTAGGGTAAGAATATTGTAATTTTTAGAGGGTTTTTTAAAACTCTTAAATGACTTTGCACATTTTGCAGTAAGGCAGGCACAACAATAGTTTTTGGAAACTATTGCTCTCCTGGTACCTCTAGCAGTCTTTTGTTAGTGGGAAATTGAAAATGTGTTCTTGTGCTTTTAGCCATTCAGCTTATGTGCTAATTCAAGATGATTGATGATCGAGGTTTGGCAGAGAAGTGCTTCTCTGTTATACTTTCCACATATTATTAAAGAATTTTCATGGCTATAGGAATTGACAGGATTGTTGACACTCATTTGAATGTCTAGAGGGGGGAAAAACTCTGAGGGCAGGTTGACTAATTTCCCTTCTATTTATTTATTTAAATTTTCTGAGAGCATTTGGTATTTTTCATCCAGTCACTCCCAATTCATTACTTGTTTTATGGGTCTTTCATTTTGAAAAATTCTTTAGTATTATTTTGCTAAAATAAGTACTTAAAAATAATACTTTACATAGTACATTCAAATGGAAAAGATTCAATTTCCATGGCATGGCACTGGTATATTGTCCAGATTTCACAGGCATACAGCAATGAGGTCAGCACAAAAGCTCTGTAGCTCTTCAGTTTAGTAGATAGTCTAATATTTGAATTGTCCCAGGAATATTTTGAAGATCACCTAGCAGGATAAGATACTACACATTAAGGTGCTTTCTTAAACTAAACTGGACATTACAGTTCTAATGCTGAGAGGACAACTCTGTTGGGTTAGCCACATTGTTCCAAATCCAAATATATACTTGCCAAAAAAGATTATTTTGTGGAAAATTCACACAGGACAAGTGCTCACAAGGTACTCAGAAAAAAGCAATACAAGGATGCTCTCAAGGTCTCTCTTAAGAACTTTAGAATTTATTTATGATATGGGTAACACTGGCACAGTATTGCCCAGTGTAATGTGTGTCCTCATCAGAAATGTGCAAAGTTAGAGTCCATTGCAAATGTTCATAGAGACTATTTGTGTTTGGCCTGTGGCAGAGCATTCTGAGCTTGTATTGGTCTGATCAGCCATAGTCAGACACACTGTAACTCTACTCTAAAATAGTGATGTCATTTTAGTTATCTTCAAGAATGAAGGACAACAACCACCATATAATATATAACATTAAATTTATTTAAATATTTAAATTTAATTTTTTTATTAAATGTTTTTCATACATTGAATTTATTTAAAATAAGTGTTGTATAAAGATGTAAAAGACACTTCCATAGCCTGGGAAGAGAGCTCTTTGTTCATGAACAGAAATAAATGTTGTATAAATATGATGTCATAAGAAAAAAACACATTTCAAAAATGCTCAAAGAAAATATGAGGAGGATAGACGTAAAATTGAAGAGAAGAAGATATCTGTAGGATACTTGGAAAGGTCAACTATTGAATTTCTCACGATGAACTTAGACCTTTCTTTTCTTCTGTACATTAAAATATTGTACAGTATTTCAAGCATGCATCTTCCTTTTAAATTATAGAATCCAGGGATCTGTGTGGTAGAAAGAAAACTGGATGTAGACTCAGAGTCCTGGTATTGGAATCCAGAAGACAGAATCCAGAATGAATGAACTTCATACTTGTTTGAACTTAATCAAATCCCTTAGCCTCAGTATCTCACTTTAGTTATATGAAGTCTCTGTCACCCCTTCCATGTTTATATCTATGATTCTATAATCTCATATGTGAACTGGAGAAGGAAATATCAATCCATTCCAGCATTTGCTAAGAATATTTCAAAATGGTCATGGAGAATTAGGACACTACTGAAAACAACTAAACAACGGACTTAAATCTCCATAATTATTATTTTTGAGAGTATAATCTCATAGAGATTAGAAAACAGTGATCCTTGATACTGCTCCCTGGGGAAGCCAACCTGCTTATTCTAATGAAAGAAAACTTATACTAAGGAACCTTGAAACATTTATTGCACCAGAGATCAAATTTGTGCAAAAATATATGTTAATTGAATATAGGCATTATAACTCAAATCCTAAAAAAAGTACTGCTTTGTGTACAATCATATAATAATTTATAATAACAAAATGTAAACAAATCAACATATAAAATACATAAGAATTATAACAGCCATGAATAAAACTGTAGGATAATTTTATGGAGAAAATAGGATAAGGGTAGAAGCCTCAAAAATTTTGTTAATGAAATATACAAAAATAATAACTTGATAAAACATGGTTACATGGTTAAGAAATACATAATACATAAATACTACAATATGATACATAATATATAATAAATATATAATAAATTTACCAAAACCTCTCTCTAGCCTGGTCTTCTGTCTACAATTGTTTCACAACTCAAAAAAGACTTGAAATTAATTTTCCCACCGAAATTCATGAATATAAAATCATCTATTGGGCATTCTGAGTGCTCCAAAGATCATCACTTCCTCATCTTTCCAGTCTTCTTATACCATATGTTCCCTCACCTTCTGCCACCTACTCCTTGATCCAATGACATTGACTTCCTACCTGCACCTATGCCTGGAATGGTCCCCTATCATTTTATCTTGTATTCTCTGGCTTCCTTCAGATCCCATTGAAAATCTTCCTTTTAAAGGAAACTTTTTCCAGTCTCTCTTAATTCTTCTACCTCATTTTTCACGTTTGCACAGCACTGTTTACATGTTGTCTTCCCCATTAGATTGTGAGTTCCTAGAAGGCAGGAACTGTCCATTGCCTTTGTTTGTGTCTTCAGAGCTTTGTTCAGTGGCTGGCACAGTGTCTTTTGAAATTGATCAGTCATATTCGACTCTTTCTAATTCAGTGCAATCATAGCTCATCAATGTTGTCCATGGCGTTTTCTTGGCAGAGATACTGGAGTGATGTGCCATTTTGTTCTCCAGTGGATTAAGGTGAACAAGATAAGTAATTTGCTTAAGGGCACATAGCTGTTAAGTATCTGCTATTAAGCCTCTGAAGCTAGATTTGAACTCAGGTTTACCTGACTCCAAGTCCAGAGTTCTATCTGTAGTCTGGAAGAAGAGTCTGGAAGAAGTCAGTCTGGATTGGGTCAAGGAGAAGACTTATCATGGATTCAGAAGTCCAGCAGATTCACACCTCTAAAGGAAAAGCCTGCTCATGGACTTCCAGAAGATTTACAACTAGGATTGAATTCTGGGAAACCAACAATCCTACACTCTTGGAGGCAGAGTCTGATTCATTCCCACCACTATCTTCATGCTGACTGGAGGCTTTGGATTCAGAGGGAGCTGGAGAATGAAGCTGGCTGGAGGCATTCTGACAGGAAAAGATTCAAGACTTTGAAGGACACAATATAGAATCTGAACTTTAACTCCTGGCTGCATTTTGAGATTATTGAACTGAAACTAAAATTAAGGCTGGCTCTAGAAGCTCCCCAAGAAACCTGCCCCTCAGAGAATGATTATAATTTAGAGAGAAACAGAACATCACAGTCTTTGCCTGCACATTAATCACTTAATAAGTGCTTATCAAATAACTCATCAATTGGGGAATGACATGTATTGTTATAAATCTGACTCAGTTCTCTATATATTTTAGGAAATGAGGCTTTTATGAGAAACCCTGAAATTGTTTTTCTGCTTTCCCTTTAATCTTGGTTGCACTGAGGTTTTGTGCAAAATCTTTTTAATTTTATGTAATCAAAATTACCCATTTAGTATTTCCTAATGTTTTCTTTCTTGTTTGTCATAAATTTCTCTCTTCTCCAATGATCTGATAGGTAACTTTTCCCTGCTCTCCTAATTTGCTTATAATATCACCCCCTAAATCATGTTCCTGTTTCAACCTTATCTTGGCATGAGGTTATAGATTTATTCATAAAGGGAATATATACATACACACACATACACACATGAGAGAAATTACAGATAGCCTGTGTTGTTATGTGTTGCCAAATCTTGTACTTTTCTTAATTTTTTCCCCTTAGCTGAGAATATAGTAGAAATGTTATATAATAGGAGTAATGAGGGACAATAATTTATTTCATTAGTATAGCAATTCACCATACCAAAAGACTTTCATATATATTATTTTATTTGATCCTCCCATCACACATTTAAGATTATCTAGGAAGATTTTTTAATTCTAATCTTTTAGAAGAAACATCCTATCAGAGAACTAGCCAGGAACAAACACCTGAATTCAAATCCAGTCTTAGATGTTACTCACTATGTGATACTAGACAAAACATTGAACTTGTGCCTCAGTTTTATTTTCTGTAAAAGGTGATAATAATAGCATGTATCCCAGTTTGTTTTGAGCATCCAGTGGGGTAGTAGTATTTATAAAGTCTTTTGAAAAACTTTAAATGCTATGTAAATAATATTGTATCACATTGATTCATAGACTCAAAATTTCATATTTGTAATTTTTGAGAGTTTAATCAAATAGAGGTCAGAGAACAGTGATCTCAATACTTTATTATTTACATGGTGACCAGAAGTTTATATAAGTAATAAAAAGGCTTTTATTTTCATTGACAAATGAAACACAATGACATGTATTTTGAAATTTCAGTCCTTGGAAAATCTGCATGTATTCATTTTTTAAAAATTCTGTTTTTAAAGTTCATATTTTCACTTTTTAATCAGAATTATCAATAAATTATTGAAATTAAGATGGCCTCAAAGAAAAGTATAGGAAAATTCCCATAATATCAGGTTACTAGATGTAGTTCCCAGTGAGGTGGCCCACTACTGCTACTAACTAGAAGTACTGGATTTGAAGTCAGAGGATGGAAGTTTGTTAATAACTTTACCTGTCTTGGCTTGAATGAATAAGGTTCTCATTCTCTTCAGATATAAAATGATGAGTTTAAATTGAATGATCTCCACGGTCCCTTCTGGTTTTAAAATCCTCTGAATCTTTTTCTGCCTCTTATATCCAGAATAGGTCATTTACTTCATAGGCTTCTGGGAAAATACCCAGTTTGTCTCTGGGAAATAAAAGCCTGAGCACTGGATTCTGACTACTTTGTGATATGTCAAAAAGACCCAGAATGAAGAAGTTTCTATGTGGTCAGCATGCATGACTTTGCACACATTTCCAGTGTGTATTCTGTGCTTTTTAAGAACAAATCCCTGCAGCTAATGATAAGTGTAATACATCAGACAGAATAGAGTTCATATACTGACAGGTACATGGGATTTAGAGTTCTCTCCTGTTGCCTCAATGCCCACTTGCATAACAGATTTCTTATTTTTCATGAGAGCACTAGCCCTTTTCCATTCAAATGTTTTCTTTAAGCTACATATACATTTACACAGAAGGCATGAAAAATGATTTTCTGTCATTAATGTGGCATTGCTTTTACATTCAAGAGAAACTCTTCTGTCAGTTTTTGCCCTGCATCATTAACCTTGAACAGTCCAAGAAAGTGATCTTTAATCTCAGCTAAAGTATGATGTATTTCTGGAGATCTAACCTCAATTACACCTGTCTTGGATGACTTTTATTTGGTGGAAAAATGTCTATATATTTTAATTTGAGATCAAAGTAAACACACATATGTTTAATATCCATCTTTTTTCTCCAGTGGTATCTCAACTCATGTGAATATCAAGGTTAAACCCCATACTCCATTTCATTTCTTCTAGTAAAAATCATTTATCTGAAAAATAAGAGATTTAACAAAGGCAAAATATACCCTTCAACTTTATGTATAAATATATTCTTTTTTTTTCTTAACTCATCTTTCTACATCTACTTTTCTTCTTCTTCTTCCCAAAAACACTTTGCTTGTTCTTTGGATTATTTTCCTTTGATTCTAGGACAATGTATGTTTACTTTCTTTTAGTGCTATACCTATAACTAGATTTTATAAAGAACATGATATAAATTATTTTTCAGTTAATTTTATACCAGTGATTTGTTCTCTTACCAATACTATAAAACAAAGGAAATCTTAACTGATTTCTACTTTACTGAATTTTTTTAGAACATCTAAATGCTATGTGTGACTATAAAATAAGGAATTTAATTGATTTAACAAAATAATCACAGGAATTTATATATCCAAATTAGTATTGTTGTTAAAAATAGGTTACTTAGAATATATAATAAACTGGTTCTAGTATTATAAACATTGCTAAAAGAAATCATTTGGAGAAGATTATAAAGACTCTTTATAAAGAATACAAGAAAATCAGTATACCTATAGACATGCCTTTTGATGACTTTTTTTTTCCTGAGGCAATTAAGTTAACATTAAGTGACTTGCCCAGGGGCATACAGTAGAGATGACTTTTTTATTTTCAAAATTTATTCAAAGATAGTTTTCAACATTCACTCTTACAAAATCTTGTGTTCCAATTTTTTTCTCCCTCCCTTCCCCTCATACCCTCCCCTAGATAGCAAACAATTCAATATATGTTAAACATATACAATGGTTCTAGATGACTTTTGGCTGGATTTACAAAACAAAATCCAAAGTTACAGGGCAAACATTTGCCAAGGTTTGTATATTAAACCCCAAGCCACTGGCTTTGAGTGCAATTCCAAAAATATTTAGAGCAATGACAGAATCCTTGGCATCAACATGGGCTCCCAAGGCACTTTGAAGAAATATGCTCCTTTGTATGCTTAAATTCTGACAAATTTGTTTAAAAACATCAGTTAAATTCTTACATGGCTATACCTTATCTGTTCTTTCTACTAGAGGTTTCTAGCTGGTAGAAAAATAGTTAAGTTTCAGAATATAAGAACATAAAGGCTTTTGAAAGTCACAGGAGGAAATTTAATAGATGGACATCAACATATATTCATATTTCAAATAGAATAATTCACCTTCGATATGGAGGGTAGGGTAAATAATTATTTTTAATCATCAGGCACAGAAGTTGCCATTGAATGGTAACTAATCCAACTAAATCTTACAAGTTTTTCAGGGATCCACCAAAAATTAGATGCGTGCATGTGCACACATGAAAGAAACAAACAAAAACCTCCAAACAGAAATTCCTTAATCTTTCCCATAAGAATCTATTCCAGCTCATTGCTGAAAACAACTACTTAACTCACTTAACAGTTCCTTAAATTCTGAACTACCTACTCTAAGACAAATTGTTTCTTCTCATAAATTTTGGCTGAGTCCAAAAGTCAAAATACAAATTTAAAGGACAAACAGCTTCCAAGGCACAAGTTCTGAATGCCGTCCCAAAATATTTAGAGAAATGACATGTGACAACATCCTTCAGCATGAGATCCATTTGTTAACTTGATGAAGTTTATGAAATTTCATTTCCTCTCTGCAATTAAAATGTCTCTATAAGTTCTTCTAGTTCTTAATTTCTAATTCTTTGGATTCTCTTCATCAAAACCTCTGCAAGATCATCTTAGAATTTCAGTGTGACACAATCATTAGAAAGCATTAGGATTGAAGACATAGGTGATCTTATTGGTGACTACATTATTCTTATTGGTACAACAAAATATGGGTTGATATATTTTGTGAATACCTTACTCTATTTCTTTTCTTATCTCAAAGTTAAGAGTATAACAATGGACAGAAATGGGCATCTTTCTGATTTTGGCATATAATGACAATAGATCAAAAGAGTTAAAATGTTATTTATTTATTGGGAATCAAGAAACATATAAATTTTATTCTTATGTTTCATATCTTCCAGAAAGGTTATAGAATATAATGAAATATTATTTTCCTGTCCAGAATGGAAGTAAATGTTCTTTTGTTCTTCTTGTTGCTTAAGTACGTTACTAAGGATTAAGTAGTAAAAGGTGGTAGCATATTTTAGCAGAGAAAAACAAATAGATGAGGTAGATTATTCAAGGTTAGAAAGATGTAATTTCATTTTCAGTCTGCCATCTTTTTAAGATTGTCAACTTATAGATGTTTGATATCAATACCCTCATTGAGAGGAACTGTGGTGATTAAAAAACATGCCCTAATTAAACTGAAAAATGAGTAAGTAAAGGTAACAAATTTAGGTTATTTCCCTTAGGAGTTAAGAAAGAAAAGAAATGGCTAGCCTGAGGAGATATGGGGGTCCAAAAGATAATAATATCACAGAGAGGAATTCATTCAAATTTTTTTTCTACTGTTTGTTATATTTTAAAGGAACTTTCTTTTACTTGAACAATATGTGTCATGTAGAGACAGCTGATTGCAATGAATACAGATCTGGCTATGCTCAGAAAGATCTGAGTTCAGAATTGATCTTTAATGTATGCTGGTCATGTGATCTTGGGAAAGTTCTCTAAGCAGTGCTCTAAGTCTATATAAGTTACACAGAAGGTGCTGGCTTGTATTTGTAGAAATAGTTTTACCACTTGGGATTTCTATATATAAATGAAATCATGAATGAGTCTCTATTCAAAAAGGACATCCAAGGATAATCATTTTATAATCAATAAATTGAAGTATAAGAATTTTGTGTGTGTGTGTGTGTGTGTGTGTGTGTATGTGTGTGTGTGTATATGTGAGTATTTGAGTATCGTGTGTGTATGCATGGAGATATAAATTATCTCATCTTTTAAAATTCTGATTTTTACAATTCTATTTTTAAGTCCTTCTTCTAAAACACTCAGGTTATGTGATAAAGGGCCAGAAAATTCATCTTGTAGGGATATTTGAAAACTTATAAGACTTTATAGGTGATTTGAAGATCTGCATCAGTGCTGGAAATTTCCAAGCTATTAATTCCTCTTAATCATGTTCCTCTAAATCACCTAAATAAGAAAAAATAGTTTAGAAATACTTGGAATGAATTTATTTCCACGTGTGACTTTCTCCCTCAAGTAGAAATTTTTTCAACAATATTTCCCATTAGAAATTATTTTGTTATGCCACAGAATATAAGAAAGAAAATAAATGATAGGCTATATTGATATTATAAAAGTATTTTATGTGATTAAATGTTCAAAATAATATTTCATTCCAAATGACTAGCATCCTTTGCTCTTGCAATGATTTGTTACTTTCATCTAGGAAACCTTCTACCGTTTCCCATGCAATTGTACACTATCCTATAATGTTTAGTCACTGGGATTTGTTATAATGTGAGTGAAGGAAATATGATTTTAGTTTCTGATTCTAAAATAAGTTTAATAGCAGTGTGTGCCGGCAATTTTTCTTTTTCTGACTACTGATAAAGCACAAAGATTACCAACTGAAGAAACACTTACTGAGTGATCTTGGGCAATTAATTTTATTTTGCAGGGACTACTAAAATGTGAAATAAAAAAAGCTAGGTTACATGATCTCTAAGGTCTCTAGTATTCTGTGATGTTATTAATGTTCTATGACAAGTTTGCAAGGATCATTATTTGAAGACAACTCTATACCTAATTTTTTGACATTATATATTGTAGCCTGGCTAAGTCTGAATGTTTAGCCAGCAAGAGAAAAACCTTATAGGAGGAGATATATTTAGTTCTCTGGATGTATTTGAGGAGCTTTCAAATGGTAGAGGGTTTAAATTTGCTCTGCTTAGTTCCAAAGCTTTAAAATAATCTTAAATTGAGACTTTGACTATGTCAGCCTCAGAACCAACTAGACAAACTCCAGTGGTTTCCCATCATCTCCAAAATCAAACATAATACTTCTGATAGTCAAATTCATTTAGAAGCAATCCTTTCCTCTTTTATACCTTTCTTCATATTTCCAGTCTTCTTGCACCTTAGTCAACCTATGTACCATTTTATACAACAACCTTCCTTACTATTTGTAACTCAAGATATTCTATTGCCCTGTATATTTTCACTTGTTATTCCTCAATGCCATTAAGTATTTACTTCTTCATTTCAACCCCCTGACTTCCTTAGATTCCTTCAAGTATCAGCTAAAATTCCACTTTCTACAATTTTTTTCTTGTCTCCTGTCTTTTTTTTTGATTATCTCAAATTTGTTTTGCATACATATAAAGTATTTATGTGTTTGCATATTTTTTTTGTATTCTGGCTACCCCGATTATATTGTGAACTCCTTGAGATAAAGGACTACCTTTTGCCTTTATTTATATACCCAGCATGTAGTATAGTACCTGGAACATAGTAGGAATTTAATAAGTGTATATTGATTGACTAGGGGGAGGGCTAGCAGAAATCAGTCTAAATTATAGACAGGCAGATTTTCATGATAATTAAAAAATGAACAACAAAATAATATAAACCAATGAAGATATAAACCAATGAGGACAGTAAGATCATAATAATGGCAGAACTTAAAATCAGAAATAACTATCATGTTGTTTTCCATTGGCTAAGAATACACATTGCTGAATTTATAATGGTACACAGGGTTAAAAGAAGTTGAATTTACTTGGACATTGTCCTCACTACTTTAACATGAAGAAGGACTTTATTAATTGATCTATCAGTTTGTTGATGGTTTGTCAATTTGGATTTTTTTGTGAACTCAGCCAAAACTGGTTCTCTATTTTCAACAAAGCATTAGGGGTTAAGGAGTTATCTGTGACTTCTTGTACTCTTCTTTATGTGTGCAAAATGTACTTTGCAAATCAGCCAAAGCTCTTCCCAGATGTGTTGATATTGATTCCTGGCATTTTTTTTCAATTTATCATTAAAGAGAGGGTTAGTGACTATTAAGAAAAGTAAGTAGCAATTACAAACATTACATGGCTTGCTCAAAAATAAGTCAAAAGAGACTAATCTTATTGTGTTTTTGAGAGATGAAACTGTCAATGCAGAGGATTTCATTCTATTTTGTGGAAAACAGGAAATTTCACTTAACATAGTAAAATTAAGTAGATTTTGAAGTAATGGAATAGTTCAACTTAAGAAGGAATTATTAGTTTTTTCATTAATGTCCAACTCTTCATGACCCCATGAGGGTTTTTTTGGCAAAGATATTGGAGCTGTTTTCTGTTTCCTTCTACAGTTCATTTTATAGATGAGGAAAACTGAGGCAAACAGGGTTAAATTGCCTAGGTCACACAGCTAATAAGTATCTAAGACAGGAGTTGAAGTCAGGTCTTCCTGACTCTGGATCTGGAACTCCATTCAATGTTTCACCTATTTGTCCTGATTTAAGGAGTAAACCTTAATATTCCATTATCCGTTTGGAACTTGCCTCTAACAGGATGTCCCAAGGATTAGTGCTTGCATCTTTCTTGTTTCTTGTTTTTAAGAATAACTTGAAAAAGGAATAGATGGATGATATTCTTATCAAATTTACAGATGATGTAAATCTGGAAAGTAGAGTTATTATATTTGATAATTGTCAGGATATATGTGTGTATCCACACATCTATCTATTTATCCATCTATCTCTCTATCTCTATCTATCTACTGATATCTACCCTTTCTATACTTTGACATTATCATAACCCTGATGCAAGTATAAAGTGATGCAGGATCATCACTTTATACCTGTATTATTTCAAAAGGTTTTCAGTCTTCCCCTCAAGATTCAGTCCAGTCCACTTTTCATTCAAATGACAAAGTAATCTTCTTAAAGTACAGGTCTGACCATTGTTAGTTTCCTACTCAATAAATTCCA
Organism: Sminthopsis crassicaudata; assembly: GCF_048593235.1. Classification (NCBI taxonomy): domain Eukaryota; kingdom Metazoa; phylum Chordata; class Mammalia; order Dasyuromorphia; family Dasyuridae; genus Sminthopsis; species Sminthopsis crassicaudata. The sequence continues at coordinate 377,528,130 of NC_133619.1, forward strand.
ATGATTACATATAGGATGAAATATAAAATCTTCTCTTTAGCATCCATTGCCTTTCATAAACTGTTTTATAACCTTTTCAGTTTTCTAACACCTTATATCCACCTTCCCTTTGTGTACTTTTTGATCCAGTAACATTGGCTTCCTTATTGCCTTTCTGATAAGATACATCTTTTGAAATTAGGAATTTTCATTGCATGATCTTTATGCCTGAAATTCTCTCCCTCCTCATCTTTGCCTCCTTGTTTCTTGACTTCCTTCAAATCTCAAATAAAATACTACCTTCCACAGAAATCCTTTCTATATTCCTCTTAATCTAGTGACTTCCCTCAGTTAATTATTTTGAATTTATCCTGAATATAGCATATATATATACACATATATGTATATATGTATATATATATATACACATATATGTATATATATACACATATATGTATATGTGTATATATATATATATATATATATATATATATATATATATATATATATATATATACACATAATTGTTTCCATGCCATCCCCCCATTAGATTGTAAATGCTTTGAAAGCAGGGACTGGCTTTTGATTATTATTATTATTTTTTATTTTTAGCACTTAGCATAGTGGCTTACTATTAACTTAATAAATCTTTATTGACTAACTCACTAACATAACTCCATTAATATTATTCTTCAGATTTTATCAAATAAACTATCTTACCTATTTCAGTTCTTCTGCTTAGTGCATCATGGTTCCTCTATTTAGGTCGGGTGGATTATCTGCTCTTCTTCCCATCCCAAGAAGCCTCCCATGCTCTTTCTAAGAAATTCAAGCTGAGTCAAAGGGAAAAAAAAACCTTATATATTTTTTCCTCTTCTACTCCTCTAGCCATTTTTTTTCTTTCTCAGCTCTGTACCTCTTATTGAAAGGTACATGTAAATACAAAAAAAAAATGAACATTTTCTATTTTTGAAAAGGCTATGTTTATATGTTCATAAGCGCAGGTTTTCCATTACACAGTCATGACTACAGGAATAGAATCAAGACATTTATTTTGGGGGGGCAGAAAATAAGATTAATAAAGTTGTTCTGCATTTTAGAGTGAGGTGAATTGTTGGATTAAAAAGATCCATTTGAAAAGTGAATATTTTTAATTTAATCTCAGTTGTTCCTTAGTTTCTTAAGTTTATTCTTTTTTCCCCTTTTTTTATTATAGCTTTTTATTTACAAGATATATGCATGGGTAATTTTTCAGCATTGACAATTGCAAAACCTTTTGTTCCAACTTTCCCCTCCTTTCCCCCACCCCTTCCTCGGATGTCAGGTTGACCAATACATGTTAAATATGTTAAAGTATAAGTTAAATATAATATATGTATATATATATACACATCCAAACAGTTATTTTGCTGTACAAAAAGAGTCAGACTTTGAAATAGTTTACAATTAGCCTGTGAAGGAAATAAAAAATGCAAGTGGACAAAAATAGAGGGATTGGGAATTGTATGTAGTGTTTCATAGTCATCTCTCAGATTTCTTTCACTAGGTCTAGCTGGTTCAGTTTATTACTGCTCTATTGGAACTGATTTGGTTCATCACATTGTTGAAGAGTGCCAAGTCCATCAGAATTGATCATCATATAGTATTATTGTTGAAGTATATAATGATCTTCTGGTCGTGCACATTTCACTCAGCATCAGTTCACATACTTCTCTCCAGGCCTTTCTGAAATCATGCTGGTCATTTCTTAGAAAACATATCATATACCACAATGTATCAGCCATTCTCCAATTGATGGGCTTAAGTTTATTCTTAAATTGGATGACAAGTTTGTTCTTAAATTTGATGACAAAAATAATGTTTTTTCTTATTTAATACATTATTTAATTTGCTGATAAAATACAATGAAATTCCCTGAGTGTATACTCTAGTGAATTTTGCTATGCTGGTCTAGACTTGTATCTTTTGTTTATTGTATATTAATTTCTCCAAACCCAGAGTAGTTAAAATTACTTGTGTTCATTTCACTAAAAATGTAGGTACTTTTAAAATGGTGCTATTTTTCCCTAATTAATTTCTTATCACATCATCATACCTATTCCAAACTCTTTCTTCAGAAATCTTCCAAAAGGTTTTCTCTTCCCACATTCTCTGATAAGAATCTCACCTAATATTTCACTGAAAAAATAAGCATATTCATCAAAAGTTCCCCTTCTCCTATCATGCTCATCTTTTATCCCTCTGACATAATCTACCACTATCAGTTCTTTCACTTCTATCTTTGATTATAAGACTTTCTGCTTACCATAGCTCTTTACATGTATTTGTTTCTCAACTTTTTATGTCTTCTCTAGTATTTGTTTCTTCCATAATGTCTACAAATAAGCCTGAATATACCTCATTATAAAAACAGCAACCCTCAATATATGTTTCATCACATGAGCTATGATCCTATAATTCTCTCCTTCTTAGTTAAATTTGAAAAAAAAAAAAAACTATAACTGGTACTTGACTTACTCTCTTCTCACTCTCTTCTAAACCCTTTGTGTTCTAGTTTCTGACTGTTTTCAGTAACAAACAACTCAATTACAAAATATACTATCCTCATCATCCTTCTTGATGTCTGTGTAATTTTTGGTAATATTGACTACCTTCTTTTGGATACTATCTTTTCATCTTTCTGTGACTTTTGCTTTCTCTTAGTCTTCTTCTTCTCAGGCTCTTTTCCTGAATATGTGTGGTTATATCCATTTAACTATGGGAGTCCTTCAAGGCCATTATTTAGGGTCGTCTCTTTTCTTTATTCATTTTCATTTGATTGTATCATTAATTTCCAAAGGTTCTCTTCTCAACTCTATAGAGGTGATTCCCAGATCTATTTATCTAGTCCTAGTTTCCTTTCCTGAGTACTGGTTCTACATCAACAATTCCTTAATAGATTTTTTTGAATTGGGTTTTCTATAGGCACCTCAAACTATATGTTCCCATATAAAACTCTTTATCCTTCCCTCCGAAATCATTCTTTCCTTCCAGTTTTCTTATTATTATTTAGGGCCTAACTTTGTTTTAGTTACCCTGGTTGGAGACTTTAATATAATCCTTGAGGTTTTTCCCTTACTAATCACATATATCTGATCAACTGTCAAATATTATAATTTTTATGATTATGAATAGTATTTTATTGAAGTTTTTTATTTTAAAAACATATGCAAGGGTAATTTTTCAATTTTCCCTTCCTTCTCCTCACCCTCTCCTCTAGATGGCATGTAATCCAATATATTTTAAACAAGATAAAATATATGTTAAGTTGAAAATAGGCATACCCTGAATGGATGTCCATCAGTTGGAGAATGGTTGGGTAAATTGTGGTATATGAAGGTTATGGAATATTATTGCTCGGTAAGAAATGACCAGCAGGAGGAATACAGAGAGGGTTGGAGAGACTTAAATCAACTGATGCTGAGTGAAATGAGCAGAACCAGAAGATCACTGTATACTTCAACAACAATACTGTATGAGGATGTATTCTGATGGAAGTGGAAATCTTCAACATAAAGAAGATCCAACTCACTTCCAGTTGATCAATGATGGACAGAGGTAGATACACCCAGAGAAGAAACACTGGGAGGGGAATGTAAATTGTTAACACTAATATCTGTCTGCCCAGGTTGCATGTACCTTCGGATTCTAATGTTTATTGTGCAACAAGAAAATAATATTCACACACATGTATTGTACTTAGACTATATTGTAACACATGTAAAATGTATGGTATTGCCTGTCGTCGGGGGGAGGGAATAGAGGGAGGGGGGGTAATTTGGAAAAATGAATACAAGGGATAATATTATAAAATATATATATATATATAATAAAAAAAAAGATACTTACTATGTGAGTCAGGGCAAACTTCTGTTTGCCTCAGTTTTCTCACCTGTAAAATGGAAATAATAATAGCAGCATACTTCACAGAGCTGTTATGAAGATCAAAAAAGACAATATTTACAAAAAAAAACAGCACAGTGCCTGGAACTTACTAAATATTTAATAAATGTTTATTAAAAATCTATCATAGGGGATGGATTTTTGGGAAAAGGAGAGATACATGAGAAAATATGGTCAAGCAAGAAATTGAAAATATCAATAAAATCTTATTTTAAAAAAATTTAAAAAAAAATAGGCATACCTATTTATATTATTATTTTGCTGCACAAGAAAAATCAGATAAAAATGAGAAAGAAAACAAAATTCAAGCAAACCACAACAAAAAAGTGAAATGTTATGTTGTAATCCCACCCTCAGTTCCCACAGTCCTCTTTATGGATGTAAATGATTATCATCATCACAACGTCATTGGAACAGGCCTTAATAATCTCATTGTTGAAAAGATCCACATCCATCAGAATTAATCATCGTATAATCTTGTGTACAGTGATCTCCTGGTTCTTTCACTTAGCTCATTTCATTTAGCATCAGTTCATATAAGTTTCTCCAAACCTCTCTGTGTAATTTCTTTCTTTACAGCATCTCTTGTATACATCCTCATCCCCTCAATTCCATGTCCACAGTCCTAATTAAGCTCTCATCATCTTCTGCCTGGATTCTTGCCAAAATTTCAGACTGGTGTTTTGGCCTCAAATTGCTCTCCACTTCAATCCACCATCTCTTCATCTCCCAGATATTTTCCTAAAGTATAGATTTTACTATTTATCCTCTATTCCCAATAAAGTCTAATGTCTATTACTTTTAGGAAAAACACTTTGACATTAGTATTTCACAATATTACCCGTTCCTATCTTTTCAGTCCTCTTACATTCTACTTACTAGCCTTTTCTCATTATATCGTGAACTTCTCAAAGGTACCTTTCTTTGTAATCTCAGAATTTACTATGGTGCTCAGTGTAGAATAGGTGCTTAATAAATGTTTATTGACTGCTAATTTCATAAAATCTAAAATCTGGTAATAAGTATTTTATTTTCAATTCTTCCTAACATACTCCATTTCACTCATTAAATACTGTTTCACTTAATGGTCCCCTATGCTTAGCATACCCACCTCTTACTATTCAAATCTCTAGCTTCCTTTACAATTTAGCTCAGGTGTTACCTTTTTTAGGAGGCCATTACTGATTTTCTCCATAGTTATTGCCATCCCTCCAAATTTAGTTTCCACCTACTCCCTATTTATCTTCTATTTTCTAATTCATGAATGTTGTTTCCTATATTAGAATGTTGGTTTCTTCTTCAGACAGATATTTCTTCTCCTGCTTTGCATTCTCAGCACTTAGAATAGTGCCAAACAATAAATACTCAATAAATGCTTTTTGAATGATTTCCTTACCCCTGTAAAGCCCCTCCCCTGAACCCATGATTAAGTATATCTTGGTATTGATTAGAAACATTATTATTGCTTTAAATGGCTCTAAAACCTTGTCTTACAATTATTTTGTGCACCATGTGACATTTTTGTTGTACTATAAAAGTTACTCTAATCTGGTGGATAAATGATGCTATAACTTGCAGACAAGCAGAAACTTAAAAATCTGTTCAACCATCATAACCCTGTAAGATTTATGAATCTTTTACTATGTTTGATAGTGAACTCATAGCTCAAATTTTAAGAGTTCTTAGAAAGACCAAACAGTAGAGCAGCATGATTTTTATTTCCATAATTGAAGAAAATGATTTGAAGAAAGTGTACTGTTAAGGGCACTTTACTATAATTACTACATACCCCTCAGGTAATGGAGAGGAAACTTGGTGACCTCAAGCTTCAGTGCTAATGTGAGCAAGTCTATATATGATCTAGCTGTAATTATTCCTGATGTCAAAACAGGGGACACAGGCATTGATAGATATGGGTCTTTCTTGCAACAGGAAAGAACAGCTATAGAAAATCAATTCCTGCTGTGTGAAAAATGCCTCATTGTCATTTATCCCATTTTACTTTAGGCTTATGATTATATTTCTTTTTCAATAAACCTCTAGTTATTGGATGTAAGGAAAATGAAAAATGCATACATTCTTTAGATTTTCAGATTTGAGATTATTTACCCAGTCCTTAGTTATTGAATCCTGAGGATATGTATGGTCATGTGTAATTGAGATGACTGGTTTTGAATGATTTTGCATTTAGTACAGTGAGTACATTCTTCCTGATGCTGTTGTTTACAAACACACACACACACACACACACACACACACACACACACACACACACACACACACACACCAGGGATTGGACTTGTGAATCCATTGGTGCAGGTAGCTACTAGGTGAAGGATCTCCCTTGGGAAGTGTGGATTCTTAGCAAGTTGTAGTTTAGAAAAGTAGAAAAGCTGCCTGCAATACTGAGAGTTTGTGACTTTGCCAAGATCCCACAGGCAGAATATTTCAGAGCTCAGAGCTGAGCCCAGATCTTCTTGGTTTTATGTCCCAATACAATTATGCCACATTGATTCTAATATTGTCACATATACAGTGAGATTTAAACATCTTGTTTTATTATTTGTTTAATAGAGTCACATATTCATATTTAGATGTTCATTTAAATAATATTCTTGATGCTAAGAAGAAAATGTATTTTGGAGAAAAAAATATATTATTCATGATCAGAGAAGGAGGTAGCCTAATGGTATGTAGTAACATGACTTACAGGAGGAATAGCTTTGCAAAATTATATTTCCAAGTCCACTACTTGAGAGAGATAAATCAACCATTTATCATGAGCACATCTAAATCTACAACTTGCATCTACTTATATTTAATGATTTTTACACATTTCAGGGTATAATAGGAGGAACAGTGCACATTGCTGAAAACCTTGGGTCATAATTTGACTTTGCTTACACCACAAATGAAAAGAATTCTCAGAAAGTTTTTTGGAAAATCACCCATTTATCAGTTCCTTGAATATTACTTTTTATCATTTGAGAAGAAACCTTTTCATTCATGTACAGTTATTAATTCAGAAATCCTAGCCCACTATCATAGTACAGAAGATTTTGAAAAAGAGAAATTAAGTTATGTATGTGTATGGGGAGGAAGGAAAGGATAACAATGGGAAGATGGTACAAACCATTAGAAACATTTTTTTTAATAAAGATAGTTGAAAATTGAGCTTCAGTGTTTGTTTGAATGTTGGAAATATAGTCTTTTCCCACTCAAATTCATTTTTAGAAAATATTTCTGTCTTCCTTTGCATTCTAGTTAAATATAAATCTTTGTTTTAAATTGTATTTAATTTTCTTATATTTAAAGGAAAACAACAGTATATGTGTTATATTCCAAAGTATTTTGTTTTTTCCCTCTATCCCAATTGAATAATAATAATAATAATAATAATAATAATAATAATAATAATAATAATAATAATATAATAAAAGAAAACATTTACATTCACAACAATCCTGGGTGATAGATGCTGTTATTACTATTTATAAATGAGGAAATTGAAGCTGAGAAAGGTCAAGTGACTTGGCTAGATGTAACCAGCTAGTCCATATCTGAAAAAAAAAAATCAAATTCAGGTTTCTCCAACTCTGAGTACAGAACTCTAGCCATTGCTTATGATCCTTTCCAACACCCAAGGTAGACCACTACCTTTTCTACCCCATATAGATATATATTTATATATAGATAGATAGATAGATAGATAGATAGACAGATAGATAGATAGATATAAATGAGAACTCTGCCCTCAACCCTCTTTTCTATCTTTATTCTTTCAGTGATCTCATCAGTTCCCATGTGTTTAACTACTTCATCTTTGCAGAAGAATCCAGAACCTATGCCCCACCCCTTCTCTCCAATTCTAGGATTATATCATAATCTCCCTATTAGATATCTCCAAAAGAATCATAATCTCCACAAATCCACCAAATTGATATTCCTAAAGTCCATGTCTGATCATGTCACTCCCTTTTACTCAAAGAGCATCATTGGTTCATTCTTGCTTTTAAGATAAATTACAAACTTCTTAATTTATCTTTTGGAAACATTTTAAAACCTTGTTATAATATCTCTTTCCAGGATTATTGAACTTTTATCACCATTATATATTCTAAATTCTAGCCATGTTTAATCGATACTCTCTGTGCATGATAGTCTACCTCCTAGCTTTGACTTTGTGCAGTCTGTACCTTCATGTCTAACATATTCTCTTCTATAACCTCTACCTTTAAGAAACCTAGGGTCCTTTCAGTGTCAGCTTTAGTGGCACTAAGTCTTACAAAAAGCTTTTCCTGATTTCCCCAAAATTCATTATATTCATTCCCTTCTTCTTTCCTTATACTCATTTTGTATGTGCTTTTCTTTTCTTTTTTCTTTTCTTTTCTTTTCTTTTCTTTTCTTTTTTCTTTCTTTCTTTCTTTCTTTCTTTCTTTCTTTCTTTCTTTCTTTCTTTCTTTCTTTCTTTCTTTCTTTCTTTCTTTCTTTCTTTTTCTTTCTTTCTTTTTCTTTCTTTCTTTCTTTCTTTCTTTTTCTTTCTTTCTTTTTCTTTCTTTCTTTCTTTCTTTTTTTTTTCTTTCTTTCTTTCTTTCTTTCTTTCTTTCTTTCTTTCTTTCTTTCTTTCTTTCTTTCTTTCTTTCTTTCTTTCTTTCTTTCTTTCTTTCTTTCTTTCTTTCTTTCTTTCTTTCTTTCTTTCTTTCTTTCTTTCTTTCTTTCTTTCTTTCTTTCTTTCTTTCTTTCTTTCTTTCTTTCTTTCTTTCTTTCTTCCTTCCTTCCTTCCTTCCTTCCTTCCTTCCTTCCTTCCTTCCTTCCTTCCTTCTTCTGTCTCTCCCTCCCTCTTTTCCTCTCCCTCTCTCCCTCCCTCCTCTCCCTCTCTTCTTCTCTCTTCTCCTCTCTCTCTCTCTCTCTCTCTCTCTCTCTCTCTCTCTCTCTCTCTCTCTCTCTCTCTCTCTCTCTCTCTCTCTCTCTCTCATTACATGGAACAAATACATTCCTTAACAAAAGAGTGGTTTTCCCTTGTTTTTTTTTTTTTAATGTAGATCAGTGTCTGTGCTTCTCTGTATTGCATTGTATTGAATCAAATTCATCAGCCTTTTGAAATAAAATTACACGAGAATTATATATGTTTCAAAGCAGGAATCAGTATCCTATGACATTAAAGTTTATAGGATTCAACAACTTCTGGCATTGATACAATGAAGTGAATCAGGAAAGCTTGAGAAGGAACCTGTGACTCTCCTGACCTATTCTTCATCCTCCAGCCCTCAACTCTGTGCATCCTTTTGATGTATAGTATGCTTTCATCCTTCTAGCAGCTTGCCATGTCAACTGTTACATGAGACTGTCCTGAAGGGATGCCTATTATGTAGGGAAGTACAAACCCTGACTCACAGGGAAAGTCAGCCAGGTATCCAGACACCCTAGAGCCAAACTTCTCTGCTAAAAAAAGTCTCAAGTTGGTGTCTTGTTCTCCGTTCTGTCAATGTCATCCATTCTGCAGAGTAAAGACCAGGTTAGGAAACATAAAACCAGGAACCTATGTTAATTTTACTTTTATAAAAGAGCTCTTACCTCAGATAAGGAGAGAGGTTGATATTCTCATCAGGGTTATTAGCAATAGCTGCCGCCTTCCTGTCCCACAGATCAATTGCTCTCCCTTCCTGATTACGTTAACACAAGAAAAGATGGACCATATTTAGATACAAGGAACCATGTTCTTGACAGTTGAGTTGACATTAACAATATCATTGTAGATTCTGTTCAGGAAATCCAAATTACCTCAGGTGGTCAGAAAAAAGGAGCACTTGGGCTGTACTTGCCCTTTTCCCCCTTTAAATTTGAAATTAAGTTGGCAGTCATTAGCATTTCTATTTAGAAAGAAATGAAAATCAGTTTGATGACTCAGTTTGATGTCTACATAAACCTTGTTTTACTATCAAAGATTAGATTTTGGGGGTTATTTTAAAAAAATCTACTTGCTTGAAAAGCGAAGCTATATTCTGGAAATAATTTCCCAGAGATTAGGAATTAGTCGGAGTCATAAATAGACCAGAACAATGAATACATTTTTATGTACAGGAAGGAGTACATAGTTTATGATTGACCCAGACCTTGGGGTTGCCTTGAGTGTTACCAAATGAGTATCTAAATAAACACTGGCATGTCATTTATACACCAAGTATGAGAGCAAATAGACTTGGTTTGGACTCAGAGGAATGCTCTGATTACTCAAACTCTTTGTTTTCCGTAAAAGTGATATACTAAAATAATATTAATAAAGGTGAATGAAAATAACAACCTGTCATACAACCATAGTTTGTAGTTGGGTGAAATTGACACACAAGAGGGTAATCTACAAATCTATAAAAACACCTGTTATATGGCAGGTCCTGTGTTATGTGCTAAGGGTATGAAGCAAGGAAAGAAAAATAAAATAGGATTCTAGTTCATTTTTTAATGGATTAACACAGAAACAACTATTCAAAATAGATATGCACAGTGTAAATGTGAGGTAATTTCAGAGAAAAGACACTGGTAATGGGGCATATCAGCTACTTGCTAAAAGGTAACAAACTGAATCTTGAGGAAAGTCAAGGAAACAAGTGTAGTGTCCCTCTGGAGGTTCCTTTTCGGGAGCCAAAATGTAGTGTCCTTTCTAGAGCCCCCAAATCGGGGTGCCAAAATATATCATCGGGACTAGCTCTCTGGAGGATCTCGGGACCAGCCTTGGTTTTAGTGGAGGAGCAAAGGAGGCTGGAGACTCACAAGGATGGTCAAAGATGGAGTGCCTTACTTCATGTCCACTCAGGCCTTAAATATCTTGGTATGATAACATTATTACAGCACACTAAGTATATGCCAACACTGAGCAAGTGATGACTCTAAGACCCCTGCTATTGATATGCAAATGAATCTTTACTGTAAGTATCCCTTGCTTCAAGTAGAACACCTCCTTGCCCTCCTTGACTTCTCAGGAAGAGCAAGAGCACCAAAGGGAGATGAGAGCCATTGTCATCAGGTTCTCTCTGGGCAGAAGAGTCTTATATCTTACCCAGAGTTCCCCCACTATCTGCGGCCTTCTACAAACAAGGAATTGGAGACAAGAGGGAGAGAATCATAAACTTGGGGATTAGTGCTGATGAAAAGGCATAGATTGGGGAAATGAAGTGTCTTGTACAAGAAACAAAAATGAATCCAGTATTTACTGCATCATAGAATAAGTGGAAGAGAAGACTAACTTGAGAGGAAGTGCCATGTAATAAGTGGTTTAAAAGTCAGAAGATTTTATATTTGATTTTGGTTATATTTAGGAGATAATAAAGTTTATTGAATAAGAGCATAGTCTGGCTAGTGTTTTAGAAAAATTACTTTAACTATTAAGTGAAAGATGGGCTAAAGTGAGAAAGAGTTGGAAAGAAATATGTTGCTAAACAGGTTAACTAAAATATAGAAAAAAAAGAAAATATATAATAGTTAATAATAATAGTTAACATTTATATAGTGTTTTAAGGTTTCCTAAGAATTTAAAATATCTTGTATGATCTTTATAACAATTCTGGGAGCTAGGGACTATTATTATCCCCATTTTATGGATGGAGAAACTGAAGCAAACAGAAGTCAAATGATTCTTCAGTGTTACACAGTTAAGATCAGAGTTGAACTCAAGTCTTCCCTATCTACTGCTTGTAATGATTTTCTTTAACAAGAATAATTCTTTTGAACCCTATTACAGAGAAGGAAACCAAAATATTGAGAGTTTTTGTTTCTTTTTAAAAAGAAAATAGGTAATTCCATTGTTAAATGACAAATTTCAAAGTCCTTCATACCTTTTCCCTCTTTCACTTCTAAACAATATATATAGGAAATAAGTCTGGTTACAGAAGAAGTCTCTTTATTTATAAATGACAATGAGGTGTAGTTGCTTTCTCAAGAGCGTGTTTTCTGGATGTTCAGAAGCCTGGTTTGTCTGATGGTTTTCTAGAGGTTAGACTAGTAAGCATTTCTACATTGCCCTGTATAGCTCAAATAAATATACCATAATGAAGCCTTATTTGTGGAAAGAGAAAAGGAGGAAGAACAGGGAGAGATGATTATGTAATATCTTCATCCCAAAGGTGTGAGACAATGCTGAGAAGTTCTGTCTCTCAACCTCCCATTCGAGCGAGGAGATGCTATCATTGTATAGAAATCTTTTTTAGAAAAAAATCCAATATCAAACCTTTCCATACTTTGTCTCATATTTACTGCCCTATGCCTGTAATGCATTCTCTCCACTGATCTGACTTCACAGTTAAAATCCAACATTTTACAGGAAGACTTCCCCAGATTTTTTTCTAATTTTAGCACTTTCCCATTGTCTATTATTTATTTCTTTTCTATATTTTATATAGCTTGCCTTGTGTATGAATGTTTCCATGTTGTCTCTAATTAGATTGCAAAAGAAACAGGATTGTCTTTTCTGTAATCTCAAGTACTTAGCACAGTGCCATACACATAGTATATACTTTATAAATGTTGATTAATTGGTGATCAGTTTAGATCTGTTTGGAAGAAAGGATATGTGCCAGCCTGAGTTCTCAACTCCCTGAAATATCCTGAAATTTAAGTGTCTTCTAAGTGACCTCATGGCAGGGTTCAATTAATTTACTCTAGAAATCTGGATTTTATGCATGAATCAGCTCACTCACATGCAGTACAATGGAAAGCTTGCTGAATTCAAAGATCTGAATCTGAATTCCAATTGTGCCATGAACTGGTTGTATGATCCCTACACTACAATCCTAAATTTGAGGTTTTTTTTTTTTTTTTTTTTTTTTTTTTACATGTGATTTTAGCATTTATTTAAGATGGAAACAAATTTACATACTAAAGAAATGATGGTGCTTGTTTATTTTTACATAAAGAATTAAATCGTGGCAGAATATTTGATACTGCAGGAATTTTTCTTTTTTTTTTTTTTTTTCTTTTTTTTTTTTTTTTTAAATTTTTTTTTTATTATATATATATATATTTTATAATATTATCCCTTGTATTCATTTTTCCAATTTACCCCCCCTCCCTCTATTCCCTCCCCCCGACGACAGGCAATACCATACATTATACATGTGTTACAATATAGTCTAGGTACAATACATGTGTGCGAATATCACTTTCTTGTTGCACAATAAACATTAGAATCCGAAGGTACATGCAACCTGGGCAGACAGATATTAGTGCTAACAATTTTCATTCCCCTCCCAGTGTTTCTTCTCTGGGTGCAGCTACCTCTGTCCATCATTGATCAACTGGAAGTGAGTTGGATCTTCTTTATGTTGAAGATTTCCACTTCCATCAGAATACATCCTCATACAGCATTGTTGTTGAAGTGTACAGTGATCTTCTGGTTCTGCTCATTTCACTCAGCATCAGTTGATTTAAGTCTCTCCAGGCCTCTCTATATTCCTCCTGCTGGTCATTTCTTACCGAGCAATAATATTCCATAACCTTCATATACCACAATTTACCCAACCATTCTCCAACTGATGGACATCCATTCATCCTCCAGTTTCTAGCTACAACAAAAAGGGCTGCCACAAACATTTTGGCACATATATGTCTCTTTCCGCTCTTTAGTATTTCTTTGGGATATAATCCCAGTAGTAGCGCTGCTGGGTCAAAGGGTATGCACAGTTTGATAACTTTTTGGGCATAATTCCAGATTGCTCTCCAGAATGGCTGGATTCTTTCACAACTCCACCAGCAATGTATTAGTGTCCCAGTTTTCCCACATCCCCTCCAACATTTGTCATTATTTGTTCCTGTCATCTTAGCCAATCTGACAGGTGTGTAGTGGTATCTCAGAGTGGTCTTAATTTGCATTTCTCTGATCAGTAGTGATTTGGAACACTCTTTCATGTGAGTGGATATAGTTTCAATTTCTTCCTCTGAGAATTGTCTGTTCATATCCTTTGACCATTTATCAATTGGAGAATGGTTCGGTTTCTTATAAATTTGGGTCAGTTCTCTATATATTTTGGAAATGAGACCTTTGTCAGAACCTTTGTTTTTAAAAATATTTTCCCAATTTGTTACTTCCCTTCTAATCTTGTTTGCATTAGTATTATTTGTACAGAAACTTTTTAGTTTGATGTAATCAAAATCTTCTATTTTGTGATCAATAATGATCTCTAGTTCTCCTCTGGTCATAAATTCCTTCCTCCTCCACAAGTCTGAGAGGTAGATTATCCTCTGTTCCTCTAATCTATTTATTATCTCCCTCTTTATGCCTAAATCATGGAGCCATTTTGATCTTATCTTGGTATATGGTGTTAAGTGTGGATCCATATCTAATTTCTGCCATACTAATTTCCAGTTTTCCCAACAGTTTTTTCCGAATAATGAATTTTTATCCCTAATGTTGGAATCTTTGGGTTTGTCAAAGATTAGATTGCTATAGATGTATCCTTTTTTGTCCTTTGTATCTAATCTGTTCCACTGATCTACCGGTCTATTTCGTAGCCAATACCAAATGGTTTTGGTGACTGCTGCTATATAATATAGCTTTAGATCAGGTACACTTAGACCACCTTCCTCTGAGTTTTTTTTCATTAGTTCCCTTGCAATTCTTGACCTTTTATTCTTCCATATGAATTTTGTTGTTATTTTTTCTAGGTCATTAAAATAGTTTCTTGGGAGTCTGATTGGTATAGCACTAAATAAATAGATTAGTTTGGGGAGTATTGTCATCTTTATTATATTCGCTCGGCCTATCCAAGAGCACTGAATGTCTTTCCAGTTATTTAAATCTGACTTTATTTTTGTGGCAAGTGTTTTGTAATTTTTCTCATATAATTCCTGACTTTTCTTTGGTAGATGGATTCCCAAATATTTTATACTCTCAACATTTGTTTGGAATGGAATTTCTCTTTGTATCTCTTGCTGTTGCATTTTGTTAGTGATATATAAAAATGCCGAGGATTTATGTGGATTTATTTTGTATCCTGCCACTTTGCTGAAATTTAATTTGAGGTTTTTTAATCAGCAGTAATAATAAGAGTTGCATTTAAGTACTTTAAAAAGTTGTGAGGATTAGATGAAACATCCTATATAAAAATGTATTATAAAGAATAAACATAAAGAACTATACAAATACAAGCTGAAGTAGTTAATGTTTACATTTGATGAGTCAGCTTTTTTCTTTCCATGTTTCTTTCCTTTGTCTCCAAGTCACCCTGATTTTTTCTCTTCTGAACTTTATTTGTGCTCAGTAAAAATACCACTTAATTTAATGCCTGATAGTTCTCCAATTGTTGAATAGCTGATAATTTGGGGTTTTTTGGATCTTTTCCTTCCCCTAGCATTTAGAGTCAGATCTGGGAGATTTCACTCAGTGTTTTAGTTAAAACAATATATCTTTATAATTCCCTACATATGTTGCCAGAAGTAAGTCACTCAGTTACTTATAAACAACATGGAGTGTAAAGAGAACAGAATTTGGAATCAGGAAGACCTGAGTTCAAATCTTTCATTAGATATTTTTTCATTGTTTGACTCTAGGCAAGTTATTTAACTGCTTTGTGCTTTAGTTTCCTCATTTGTAAAATGGAGAAGTAGGTAATCAATGGTCTCTAAAATCCCTTACTGCTCTAAATCAATTATTCCATGTCAGACTTTTTGAAATTGTGCAACGATTATTTAATACTTAATTGTTTTGTAAGGTGGACTGATGTTAATGAATCTTGGGATTGATGAAAATAAATCAAGCTCCCTAGCAATCTGGCTAGGGCTCTGTGTTAATAAAATGCTACAGGCCTGTGAATGCACACTTATCTTTTCTTCTTCAAGTGACATTGGACATTATTCCTTTATGGATTATTCAACCAGCTTTTGATGGCAAGGTCTTTTAATGGGTGTTAATCCTTCTTGGAAGTTCCAGTGTTTGTGGTCAGAAAATACTTATAAGTAAGTGAAAAAGCCCAGTGAATTCAGAAGATTTTGATATGGAAAATATTTCTATATAGTGTTGTTGGATACCAGTGTACTGAGGCTTAGCAGCTTTGTTTAGCTATCAACTTTTGGTTTATACTTCTGCTTCTTAAAAATTGAAGAAATTACTTTTCTGAAGAGACATTTTTGTACAGGAAGCTCTATTGTCTTTAAGATCAAATATTTTAATAACATCTCTCTTTCACTTTTAAAGCCTTCACAAGCTGGTCCTGTGCTTTTTCTATTTCTTTCTATCCCACCGTCCTTCTTCCCTCACTCATAAGTCTAGCTAAACTGACTTTCTATCTATTGTTCACATATATTCCAGTTCCTGACTCCATATTTTTGTGCTAGTATTACCCATCCCTAAAAATTAAATACCCTTATCTCCACATCCTGCAATCCTTCTTTTCTTCAAAACTCTGCTTGAAATTTCCCTTCTATAGCATAAACATCTTTTTCTGTTCCCCCCCATTCAGCTAGTAAAATGCCCCTTTAAAAAATTGCTATATATTTATCCTGTGTATATCAAGTTGTTTGCATTTTATCCCCCTATCCATAGTAAACTAATTAAAATAAATAAAATTTTAATGAGAAAATATGTGTAAATTGCTTGCCATTTTCACTAGTTGCTTAATAAATGTGTGTTTTTCCCTCTCCTTCCCCTAAAATTTGAGGGCAGGGATTTTTTTCACTTTTGTCTTTGCATCTCTTACTTGCTGATGGATTGATTGATTAACTAGTATCCCTGCATCCAATTAACCCCTAATACTCAGTTCTTATTCTTAAAAATTTTATATATGTAACATACAAATTATATATAATGTATGTGTGCACATACATAAACGATATGCATACTTAAATGTGTGAATTTAACATGTATATATGCATATATTACATGACAAATTTAAGTACATGTTTAAAATAATATATAATATAGACATATCTATATACATAGGTAGATAGATAGATAGATAGATAGATAGATAGATAGATATAGATATAGGTATAGATACATGTATCCATGCATTGAGGCACATAGAGCATAAGACATTACATCTGATGAGGAGGTTCTTGGAAATCATATTGTTTAATTTCCTCATTATTGTCATAAGAATCCAAATTCTATGGCTTGACCAATATCACAGCTAGGTTTTTTTTGTTTGCCTGTTTGTTTGTTTTATTTATTTATTTATTTATTTTTTTTACTGAGACAGATTTTGATGAATAACTTTACTCATATTGTTGTCAATGATCCAAAAAGTTAAATCTTCAGGTTACTCTACAGAGATGAATGGATAATCAGTTTTAGCTTCCTGAATTGGTACCAAGTGGAAATTTTCTTATTCAGGACCCCTGCTTTTTTAACTTTTCGGTTCCATTGAATGACTAGGTCCAAAACTTTATAGGTATTTAAGAAATTCTCATTGAATTGAATTTCAGTCTGACTGGACACTTTCTCTGTATTAAAAGTACTCTACCATTTTAAGTAAATTACTTGATTTTTCTTCCTGGAGGGATGGAGGATAGTCAATATTATAATGTCTGCTTCCCCCCAACCTCTTAGGAGTAAGCTTCTTGGGTGACTGCCACAGTGATAAATACTATGTCACTATATAATAATAAGACTTCTGAAAAGGGAACTTAATTTTTTTTCTCCCCCCCCCCCCCCCTTGAATCTGTTCGCTTTGAAGTTCCTAGAATATTGAAAGGATCAGAAGATTTGCATTTTAATCCTGGAAGGGATATCTGAGATTAGCTAGTTCAGCTCTCCTATTTTGTAGATCAAGAATTTAGACCAAAGAATTTAAGTTATTTGCCCTAGATCTAATAGTTCTTCCTAACATCAGAGCTAGTTTTTGTCAGAGACAGGCCTCGATAAAAACCTTGACTAATTGCTTTGCCAATAGTCCAGAAGCCAAACACTTTGTGTTATTCTACAGAATAGAAGGGGTGGGTAAATTTTGGCTTCTTGGATAGATTCCCTGTGAAAGCTTCTTATTCAAGACTCCTGCCTTTTTAACTTCCAAGAGTTCCAGTACTAGCTTATTAGCAAATGTTTAATAAACATTTATTGAATTGAATTCCCAGGTCCAATATATGGTGGAGGCTAAGATTTGAACCAGGATTTCTGACTTGAAATCTGACTCTTGTCCTTTTTCTTCTATAAGTAATATTTGTGGCACTGACTTCTATAGCACCATAGAGTCCTTTGACTATCTTTTCCTGTGAGCTTTCACCCAGACCATTGTGCCAATTGAGAATTACAGAGGGTGATTTCAATATATTTTTGTATATATGTGTATGGATGCTCATATACTTCAAGAAAGAGTAAAGCATTCACAGGTCTGAACATCAGATTATAAAGAACCTGGCAAGTGGTGCCTTAGTAGTGTTTTTAGATCATTTTACCTAGTGAGAGAAGTCAATGATGTTGCCAATGTCAGCTGTCGTAGTTGCTCTAACGCCTGCCCACTCATGGCTAGTGGCTGTTAGCTAGCAGTGGATTGCTGCATGCTTTGTACAGGTAGATCACTTGTCACAAGGTAGAACGGGGGATGCAACATACCTACGGCTTCACCACTCTGCTGGTGACAGGCTGAGATCATCGAAGACTGCTGAGAGCTGCATCCCAGAATGATAAAAGGATGATTTTGCATTTAATAAAACTTAGCAAAAAGAGTAGGGGATTTCTCATTAAAGACCTTCCACTAGCTTTGCTCAACCTACAGAGCTTCAGATAATGGTCTTAACTTGTGGTAGAATCTCTTACAGAACATGAAACATGAGCCAAGGTCACCAGCATCACTTCCTTTGGCTGGTCTGATGATGCATTTGCCATTCTCTCATTATGTACTGAAGGTGAATTTGTACTGGGTCATTATCTTTTTTATTGTCATAATCCTCAAAAGGATAACTGAGAAGGAGTTTCTATTTTTCCTTAATGAACTTTTACATCTAATATTAGTAGACAAAAGTTCAACCTGGCACAACTTTATGAATAAAGATGATGAAGACCAGAATTGTTAATCCCAGGATAAAATTAATAATCAACAGAAGCTAACATTAAATTCATGTGTTTCAACTCCAAATTCCATGTTCTTTTCATTAGACCATTTTGCTTTTTTGATTATTTATATTTTAAATCTCAAGGTTTTTTTTTATTATAAATGTGAGGATGAGTGTATAATCTAAATTGAATCAAGAGGACAGAATATTTCCTGAAAGCTATAGATAGTACATGATTCTACTGTCTTTGCTTATTATGTACAGAGTGTGTATCTTGATTCAGAAGTATTTAATTCACTTAGACAGTAAAGGAGGGTAGTTCAGTACTCAGTATATATAGTCATATATTACCAGGTGATGGTCAAAACTCAAACTATTCAGATCACCATTCTGAAGAAGTCAACAGCTTCTAGGTTCCAGTCTTGCAAGTGCTCATTGTCTTATTCATTTTTTATTATTGAAGAGGGACATTGAAATCATTATGTTACAGTCAAGGTACAATGTGTTCTATTATAACTGATCAGTTTAATATAAGCATGGAAGGCTTTGCTATATGTCAGGCACAAATAGTCCATTTGAACATTCTCTATATGTATGCATTTCATGTTTGTGCTACTGCTATTCTGTTTTGCTCATAGAGGACAGCACCTTCTTTGATGGGGGCACATCCTGCAGGGTGCTCTTATGCTAGTGTCTCCCATGCCTTACAATTTCTTCAAAGAGAACTTGAGAGTGTCCTTATGCTCCTTTGACTGACCTCTTTTTGAGCACTTGCAATCTGCTCTTATCCAGTGCTTGCTGACAATCAATTATAATCACTCCTTCTAACACATGATACCTTAGTATCTCAGCTCAGATTTCTCTCTAGAGTAAAGATATCAAAACCCATAATTCTCGACTCATTAAGAGTTGTGCAATAGCCTATTTCTGAAGGTTGAATGTTAAGCTTCCAGGATGAGCATTTACACTTTGGAAATTGGCAAATATTGAAAATTAGGACTTGATTTATTACTTTATTCATTGTTTAAGCTTTTAAAAAACTGAGAAGATTTAAATAATGCAAATTAAACTTAAAAATGTTTCATATGTATTTCCCTACCTCCCACCCTGAGAAACAGTTAAACATTTACCTTCATACCTTTGTTCTTTTCTCATTGGACTTCTAACTTTGTATGTCCTAAAGGGAGTATTACTTACTTAAATATATAATAGAATGAATTTACTAAATTAGAAAATGAAAGTTGCATTATCAAAAAAAAACTGTTGAGGCTTAAGTTTCAACTGCTTATGCTAATCTAAATTTTCCATGGTACATATTTTTCCTCCTTATGCTCTACTTTCTGTTATCACTGACATACATTCATCACAAAAGTCTTTATCCCAGTTTAATTTCAGAATCACAAAGGGAAAGGGTAAGGAAGTAGAGAAAAGAATCACTATTTCACCATTGTCATTTTTGTTCATTCTAACATATTCTTAGTGGTGATCACTCACCCCGACCCCTAGTGATAGCTAATTACCAGCAAAAACTAGTCACTGAGTACTTTATCAGGCAGTCCTTGGAAGTTACTAGGTAAAGTACTATCTATGTTTTCTAGGGGTTGCTGCTTCTTCTCCTGACTTTCCATTCTAAAGAGCTCTCAATTCAGTATAGAGCTATGAACCGTCTCCTCCAATTTGTTGGTCACCCAGATCAATAGGATCTTCTGCTGTTGATATGTTGATAAGACATCTAGGCACAGGGTAAGGGATGACTCAAAATGAAGAGAAATATTCAATATATACTGATTCTATTAGTTATAACATAAACTTAAGTCTTCATAAGACAGAGTTTTTATAGATGTAGAGCCAGAAAAGTTCTTAAAGACCAACAACTATAAATTCTGTATATTATAGATCTAAGAAATGAATGCACAGAGAGGTTTAATGTTACTAAGAAGATCTAAGTTTAAATGCTGCCCCAAACCCTTAACTGTATGGCCCTAAGCAATCTCAACCTCTCTGAGCCCTCATTTTCTCAACTGTAAAATAGAGATTGTAATAGCACTTTCCTTCCAGGGTTATTATGATGACCAAATAAGATAACATGTAAAATCCTTTGAAAACCTTAAAGCACTATATAAATGTCACTGCTGCTGCTGGTCAATGGTGGTGGTGGTTATGAAGATTATGATGGCACTTGGCATTAAAGAGGTAAAGAGGGAGACCATCAACATGTTTAAGAATCTAAGATTTAAAAAATGTGCCATCATTCTCAAAAATCTTTCTAAATTCATGGTAACATTCCCCAGTGAGACTTTGGCACAATGATTATACATAGAAACATACATATACTCACATATGTCTATATATCTCTATTTGAGATTGCTTAGGGCCATACAGTTAAGGGTTTGGGGCAGCATTTAAACTTAGATCTTCTTAACTTCAAATTCAGCTCTGTTTGACCTATGTCATTATCAGAAATAAAAATGGGGAGGGAAGGGAACTTAATTTAGTAATTAAAGCTACTTCAGTAAGGGATTTTGAAGGTCATAGAGTTTAGCATGAATCCAGCTGATAGATTAGTGAACTACATGGTCAGGTTTGGAATATATGTCATTTTCAAGGGGCATCATGACTTGAATCTGTATATTAATGACTTATTAATATTGAATTTATACTGCATTGACTTGTTTGCCTGAGGTTCAGTTATTTGTGCTATCCAGGAAAGGGGGAAAAAGTAAAAATAAAATTGTACATTTAAAAAAATTTCTTTGAAAACTAGCCAGTTATTTTGTTTTTCTGTGGTTTCTTTTTATTTCCTTTTGAACATTAGCATAGCAAAAGAGAATTGTCTTCATGTTATTGTAATAACAGGAATGTTAGATAATTCTTCTACCTAATATTTCTGCCTGAATTGAATTCTAAAATGAATGTAACATACATGGCTGTAATTGTAAACATAAGATTAAAATATCCACAAAAGCCAATAATGATACTCATTTCTTGTAGTTAAAATACTCATGTAATGAATGCCCTTGAAATTATTTGGAGACTAAATGAAACATATTAAAATCTTGTATTTTAATAAGTGAGCATAATTCACTTACACATTGCAGATGATTTCTTTTTTTTAAAAAGTTCTTTGCTGTGCCCTAATTAAATAGGAAATATGTAAGGCAGAAAATCTTGGTGCACAGCATTTTTTGATTTTTTGAAAAAGATTTTAATAGAAAAGATGAAAAATCAAAAATTGATATAAAATATGTTACATAGGAACAAGTAGTTAAAATTATTAATGGGCCAACAGTACTGGTGGCCAATCATTTAACAAAACAGAAACTGAATTTTGGAAGATAACATTTCAAATTCTGACTTAGATAATATGTTTTTCAGATTTTCCATATAATTATAATTGAAAATATTTTCAGAAAAATATTTTATTAACTTTAGCTCACAGTGATTTTTCTTTTTAAAAATTCATATATCTTATATAATCTAATATTTATTTATTTACTATCTCATATAATTTTCTGGTTGATTTCTATATGCATATTTTGCTTTTTTTCAATTAAAGCATCAACAACTTCAGGTAAACAATTGTATTTTGTTCTCTTAGTATCCTTCCTACTGCTTTATATAATACATACCTTAGGTGCTTAATAAGGCTTATTGAATAAAAGAAAAATGAATCAATTTTAAGTATCCTACATGAAGACTTAATATTCATTAATTGTACTAGAGCTCTATAGGCCACAGAATCTAACAGATCTTGGAACAATCTAATCATATTAAAAACACTGCTGAATAAATATCAGGCATATCAGTCCATTTGTCTATTAGCAATTGAAAAACAAATCAGGAAATCTTCCACTTCTAGTCTACTTTTTTTTTTTTTTTTTTTTTTTTTTTTTTAAAGCCTCACCTATGTTTTCTTTAGTGTAGCAAGATCTAGTGTAGGAGAACTCTTCTATCAGTGAAAATTAGCATCGAATGGGCAAACCAACTGGAGTTGCATAAAGTACTATGAGAAGTCAAGGAATTTACTTAGAGTTTTATATGCAGTATGTATCTGAAAAAGAACTTGAAAGCATCTTTTCTGAATTCCACTCTTTCATTTATTTCTATTCAATAAAATAATTTTTTACTACAGTTGAACAAAGGTTTAAGAAAGGATTGTTCACTTTCTTACCATTTCTTCTCTTACCCTCTTCCTTTTTCTCTTCATCATCATGAAAACATCAGCATTTTATGGCAGCCCAGTGGAAAGAGCATTGGGCCTAGAGTCAGGGAAACGAGTTCAGATTCATTCTCAGTCAATTTTTATCTGTGTGACCTGACCTTGAGTATATCACTTTAACTATCTATTTTAGTTTTGTAACCCCCAAAATTGTGATAATAAAAGAAACTACCTCTAGGATTATTGTGAGGAACAAATGAGAAAATATTTGAAAAGTACTTGATATAGTGATTGGCACATAGTAAGCACTTAATGAATATTATTCATTCTCTCCCTCTCTTCCTTCCTTCCTTCCTTCCTTCCTTCCTTCCTTCCTTCCTTCCTTCCTTCCTTCCTTCCTTCCTTCCTTCCTTCCTTCCTTCTCACCAATCTTTAGGAATACTTCTGGTACTACCTTAAATTGAACATGTGGTTGGGAAATTAATAAATATGAAGCCTATAGTAATGTAATGTCCAGACTAGCTCTCTGGAGGGCCTCAGGATCAGTCAGAGTCAAGATCAGTCAAAGTCCTTGGTCTTTAGGAGGAGAAGTAAAGAAGGCAGGCAAGCTGCCATGTGGGTCATCAAAGATAGACCCTGGACTCTGGAATCTGGAGCCTGAAGTCTTCCCTGCTGAGCAAGCTGGGGGAGAGACTTTCTGCTCTCTTCCTTAGCTCTCCAATCTTTCCCTAAGATTACCTTACCACACCACATTCAGCAGGCAACAATGGTGAGGAGAGCCATCACATCAACATATCATCTAAGTATATGTTTATAGAACCATTATCTCACCTTGAGTAAGTACTTAGCCTTAAGTGCTCTGCTGTTCTGGATTCAAGTACACCTTTTCAGTGTTGCAGCCCTCTACATATTAAGTTCTTACTATGGACAAAGCAGTTGGAAAACAAAGAGAAAAGTAAAACAGTTCCTGTTGCTAAGGACCTCAAATCTAATAGGAGAAATAACAGATAAAAGGAAAACATGTGTCTTTTATGCTTAATATTATACTACTATTAGTGTAATTTGTTACTTATTGAGAGAATGGCACTCCCCCAAAAACTTCCTCATCCATACTTCAGACTATCATAGGAGGTGGGAAGAGGTGGGAAGTCTATTGGAAAAATATTATATCATCTTGGACATCCTCCTTAATTGTACAACCTGACCTGTACCTGCCCTGGTTCTAGAACCAAATCAGGAGTCTTTTTCTTTTTTTAAAATAGTTTTTATTTACCAAATGCATGTGTAATTTTACAACATTGGCAATTGCCAAACCTTTTGTTCTAATTTTTCCCCTCCTTCCCCCCAACCCAGATGGCAGGTTGACCAATACATGTTAAATATGTTAAAGTATAAATTAAATACAACATATGTATACATGTCCAAACAGTTGTTTTGGTGAACAAAAAGAATCAGACTTTGAAATAGTGTACAATTAGTCTGTGAAGAAAATAAAAAATGCAGGTGGACAAAAATAGAGGGATTAGGAATTCTATGTAGTGGTTCATAGTTATCTCCCAGAGTTCTTTGGCTGGGTGTAGCTGGTTCAGTTCATTACTGCTCTATTGGAACTGATTTGGTTCATCTCATTGTTGAAGATGGCCACGCCCATCAGAATTGATCATAATATAGTATTGTTGTTGAAGTATACAATGATCTCAGGAGTCTGTTCTTAATGGTTTCACAATGAACTTTGCTAAATCAGATTTCACCTGAATTTTCCCTTTTCAATAGTGAAATCTAAAAATCCTTGAGACTTGTCATCAACCTTGTTGCTGGACTCTAAGAATTATCAAGTGTTTCCATTCATTGTATAGCTAAACTTTTACATATAAGCTGCTTTTTCAAATTAGAATATAAACTCTGAGAGCAAGAATCATATCATCCTTCTGTTTTTATTCCTAGTGCTTAGCAATTAAGGTTAGGGAATTTACTCATGATTTCATTAGGATAAGAAACTTTCAAATGAGAAAACTTTCTCCAACAGTGCTAGGTGGCACCTTCTAGACAATATACAGTCTTAGAGAATTTCCTAGAGAACTGAAAGGTTAAAGAAATGGCAAAGGCCACCAGGATGTGTCAGAGTTGGCACATGAATCCAGAATTTTCTTACTTCAGTAAGTAGCAGAGTATACTACACTAACAATATAAGTTATTGGCAAATAGTAAACATTAATAAATGTTTTTTCCATATATAATTCAATTAAAAGTTGAGGTAGCATGGAGACATTTTGAATATCAGTCGCCAGGTAAAATAAAAATTTTAAAGGTTAAAGGATACACACATACACACACACGTGTGTATATATATATATATATATATATATATATATATATTTTTTTTTTCTATTCTCTAGAAATCAATACCTTGATATATCTGCCCTCCTCATCTTCAATTACTTCACCTTCCTATGAAACTTTTGCAGACTATTGGAACAAAAATATGACTCACAGAATTTCTAAATATTTACAGAGTAATTGATCCTTTTTTGGTGTTCTTTAAGATAGCCATGTTATCAACATAAGCTAGAGCACTTAGTAGTACAATTATACACTTACTAGGTGCCTAATAGAGTATGCCTCATAATAGGTTTCTACTACTGCTATCTCAGATAAGAGTGAAGCCCAATATTTATAGAGAATCTCAAGAAAAAAAAAGAGAATTGAGTAAGAGACATACAGAAATTAGTAGACTATTGTTTTTTGATACCATGATAACTGGAATACCCTGATGTACCAACATAAGCTTGCAAAACCCTAGGGAAGAGGATTGGGAGAACAAAGGTAGAGGAAAGATGAGGAGTTTGATGAAAAATAAAAAATTTTAAGGCACATGTGGTTGGGAGCTTTTTTTTTTCAATTTTAGAAAACATTAATCTGTTGATTTAGCATTGCAGTAGTTTTCAAAGAAATCAATTTGGAAGACTTCATCAACTATGCTTGTAATGCTCAAAGTGTGACCATTTTGGCCCTTAATAAAGGCAGAAGAGGGAAATTATGTTTTTCTGGCATTAATTCTTTTTTCAAATTCAAAGAAAGCTTCTTAGCCTGCTGCTTCAAGACAGCTGTACCTTCACATGCCTTATTTTTCTCAGTTGCTTTACTTTTCATAACTGCAATTTTAAAAGGAAACCTTTTATACATCATTTTATCTGCAGCTCAATTGTCTAAGTGTGATTGAGCTTGGAGGTTAAAGTCTAAGACCTCTTGAAAAATTTAAGGTGACATACCGTAGTTGGTGATAAAAAAAAAAGATAGTCATTTCAGATGATGAGACATTTTAAAATTTTGATTTGTGTGAAGGTGTATGTGGGAGTATTGCTCATATGAAGGAAATCAGGAAATAACGAATAGACTGAAAAATCACCTATCTTCATTTTAAAGACTAGAAAAGTTAGTATATAGTTTTTTTCCATAAATCTTTTGAAATGGAGGGTCAAGATATTATTTTAGGCAGACGTTTTAAAAAAGGGGAAAAATGCTGTGAACAAATTGGTCTGTGTATGATTTTTACTATGTATGTGTTATATGTAATTATAATTACAATGATCATCAAAATTATAAGTAGGAAATATTAATCATAAGAATAAAAATAAAAACACTTATGCTATTTTTGGAATCTTTATTAAAGCATTGAATTCAACCAGCATTTATTAAGTATCTCTATTCAAATGCATAGATAGTCCAGTTTACTATGCTAGGTCCTACCCATTGATGATATGTATGTACCTATTATATACAACCTTTAAACATGAGGGATATGGAAAGGATTAATGTTGTTAACAACTTTATGATATGGAAGTTATGCCATTCATTACCCTGACACAAACTCCAGAAGCAAGAACAAAATCAGAGAACCCAAATTCCTGGTAGTTTTTTTCACATTGGATCTGGGCTAAGGAAAAGAGGCTTATAATGGGCTTTATGAAGGCAGAGCTCAAATTTTGACTACCACTGAGTGTGGTGGAGCCCTATATAACAGAGCAGATTATTAATCAGAGAAAGTATGTGTTAAAGCATTCACAAAGTGTTGTCCAAAGACTATGGAAGTTCCTGCCAGTCTTTCAGAGGTTCTGTGTGGGGTTAAAACTATTTTAATAATATGGATTTATATTACCATTAAAATAATCTTCCATTTTCTTACTACATACCTATATGAGATTAGATTTTTTTCTTATACTTCCATTAAAACAACATATCCTAACAGATTAAATGCAAAAGTAGAATCTAGATCATAACTATTAAGCCAGATTAAAACATAAAAGATTTACAAAGCTATATTAAAACAATTTTATCTACACTATTTTAAATTTGGTTTGGAAAATTATTTTATTTTATTGGATTATTTTATATAAAATAAGTTATTTATGATTACATTTAAAATGGACAATTTTTTGTTTGAATACAACAATCAAAATATAATAAGTAACATAAACAAAAGTTCTTTGAAATCCTCAATTATTTTAGAATACTAAAAATTGTTTCCTAAGTATAAAAAGTTTGAGACTAAGGACTAGACTAAAGGAACATAACAGGAAAAAAAGATTATATTTTAAGATGTCCTTGGAAGTTGGTAATCATTAGAATCATTATCAAGAGATAAAGAAGGAATCAACAAAAAACATCAGTCAGTCAAATATCTCTTAAACATGTATTATGTATCTGATGTTTTGCTAAGCACTAGGATACAAAAAAATAAAAATAAAAAACATGATCGTTAACCTCAAGAAGCTCGTATTCTAATAGGGAAAATAGCATAAATTTAACTTTTCCTACAATATACATACAGTTATCAGTGGAGATATTCTTTAGGTAGGGACTCAACAACTCTATGATTTGTAAGTCTTTTGTTTTTTACCATATAGGATACAAATCAGTAAATATCTGGTGTGTACAAAAGAACTTGGCTAAAGTGGCCAGTTACATGTCTGACATTCAGTGTCAGAGGCATGGGGCAGTGGCTGAGGCAGAGAAATTGACACAAGGGGTTGGAGAGGGGAGAGAGTCATTAAGTAGTACTAAAGTAGTACTATGTGCAAGGGCAAGGATAGGCTGAACAGTTTTTTTGGGGGAAAATATTGCTTATCAGAATAAAGAAAGATGATCAAGAAAGCTGCTGTATCTTTTCTTCCTCTATTCAATCTTTCTTTATTAGTTTTTTTCTCTTTAGGATATGGGTAATGCCTTTTATTTCAATGAAGTAAGTGCATGCTACCATATCAGCTTTCCCAGTAAAATGAGAATTATAACAATATCTGTCCCTCCTTCATTCTAGGGATGCTACAAAAATAAATAAAGTACTATATTTATTCATGTATTATTTTCTCCTCTCATTTTTATCCCCTCAGAGCTGTGATGTATCCTCTTTTTACACAGACACATAAGCATTTGGAAGAATATAAACATTAAAGTCATATATCTAGAGGAAAGAATAGTCAAACAGAAAGGAGGTTTTAAAGTATCACAAGTTCACAAAGTATCAGGCCACCTTTTTTCTAGTAAGATTGAATACAGGTTTAGGGTACTCTGGGACTGGTTTGAAGGAAATTATATTATTATTCATATTCTATCTTCGGTACTGTGTGTCTGAACCCCAAAGAAATAGGGCACCTGAACTGAGACATGGGTACTTGGGGTGACACAGACCAAATTAAAAAAAAAATTCCTGATTCCCTTTCTTGAAAAGTGGCCAAAGAAACACAGAATTTTATCCATAAAGGAGTAGCAAATTTGGCAGCCAAGGCATTGTAAGCTCTCTAGAGCCTTACCTGAGCATTCAATTCTGTACTTTTTCATAAATTACATGATCTCATAAGGATGACTTCCTCCCTCTCCATTTTCAGAACCACACATTAACACGAATTAATTGTATTATCTGATCTATGGCAAACCTGTGAGTTCATCAGCGACTAAGCTGCCTCTACAATTACATACAAATTGGCAACTATTCTGCAACTTAGTTTTAGAGATTTGTCTGGATCATTGAGAGTTTAAGTGCAACCAGTGTCACACAGCTTTGGATTTGAACCCAGAGCTTCCTGAATGTAAGATTAACATTCTGATCACAGCATCATGTTGCTTTTCAATGGCCACATTAATTCACAAGAATGCCTTGTCTTATCCTATCCAATGATAAGTAGTGTTTCTTGAACTCATCTGCAGTGTACAGCCCATCTCTGTTCCTTGACTAAATACCTGTTGTCCCATTTAAAGTCAATTTCTTATCAGTTCTTCCAGGGAAGTCTATAAGCATGTTTAATAAAATTATCTGATTTCTTGTATATCTATATCCTTTGTCTTTTCTCAAAGTCTGATATTTAACCACACTATTTCTATGCTATTAGACCATACTGGTGGCCTTTCATTTATAATCCAGATTCTTCTATATCTCTACTTTCTTCTTACAATATGAAACAAATAAAAACTGGTCAGTTCCATTGTTGTTTCAGTAATTGTTACGTTTATAGTTTCTATATAGCTTCTAAGTAAGAGAGGTTATTATTGAATGGATTTTCCAGGACCAAAGGATGCAAACACACACACACACACACACCCACACACACACACACACACACACACACACACACCTTAGTAGGGATCCCATAGGTATTGAGTACATCACATTCTTGTGGCCATTCATTAATGGTCAAGTAGCTTGACCGTTTGCATTATAGATGAAAGATATAACAATGCAGAAACTGTTTCCTTTTTCTTTTACCCATTTTTAAATGAAAATTAAAACTTGGCAATCTATTTTACTATGTCTGCTTCAAAACAACAGCTAATATATTTAGGTCTATGTATTATATAATACAAGGTAATTTTATTATGTTGGGGTCCGGGAAGAGCACTGGAAGACTCAGAAGAATGTAATGATATAATCATGAGAATCCACAATGAGGCCCCATAGTAATCAACTTCAAAAATTCTTTATGCTATCTAATGAATGAAATGTTTTCACAGAACTCTCATCATGTCATTGATAGAGAGTTCCTCCCCACTTCCTAAGCATACTCTTGAAACTAGATTAGAGGGGCTCCAGAATCTCTCAGATCTTGATTTTGCCAAACTTTCTCTCTTCTTATAGGATGATAAAATATCTCTATCAACAGGATAACCATTCCAGAGGAGCAATTCTGCTCCATTGCACACCTACCCCGATTCCAAATGTCTATTGGACTTGTCACTAAGGCAAAAATTTCTAATTTCTGGTTGCATTTTTTTTCTGTCTCTCATTCATCTGGCTTATTGTGTACTTTGCCTATAGTACCTTCCAAGTGAAGTGATTAGACACAATATATATGAAAAAGCTTGTGACCAGCATTATAATCTCACTGCAATAATGACTATAGTATCCTAAATTCACTGGTTCTAAGTTCTAAGTTCTTTCTTTCACATGTCTGTTTTCTGGACTCTCTGGCAAAATGCTGACCCCTCCTCTTCTCTAATGTATTACTAAGTAATTCCTAAGTAATTACTAAGTAATTCCTTTCAGGTCTATTAGCTTTGCTCAGTCCTGAGATCCCATGCACCCTGTTGTTTGATCCTTGAGGTCATCATTTAAGCTTTCCCTTAAAGTATCACTCAGAACTGCTTTGTCCCAGCCTAAACCAGCTCATAAATGCCACTATTTATTAATCTATCCAATAAACGACCTGGTAATCTGCTTTAATGACAACATTAACTTTGTATCTTCTGGGCCTTTTAAATATTCTCTCAAGGCATAGGAGAGATTTTCAGATCAATTACCTTTGTGGAGATGCAGCTTAAACTGTAACTGAATTATATAGTTATCATATACTAGCTCTTTCATTGAATTAATCCCTTACTATAAAGCAGGAACCAAGAAAAAACGTAGTATACAAAATCCATAGAAATAGAAATACATATATATATCCCTACTTTTCCTCTTTCATCTGGCTAATGGATAGGAAAACTGTTATAGGATACAATAGAGATAAAGAGCTACAGCCAGAGAAGCAGGAGGAAGGGGCATTATGCCAAGACTTGAAGGATTATGGCAAAATTCTGGTTCCTTTAAGGATGGGGTTATCACATGACAGAAGTAGAGCCTGAAGCTATAAACCATAACCAGGTAGGGCAATTCTGAACATGATAGGTTCTTTAGTATTTAACATATATCCATTCCCATTTGAATATCATAACACAACTTTTGTGTAAGTATAATTATCCTCAATTAACAAATAAAGAAAGTGAAGTACATAGAAGTAAATGACTTGCCATAGATTTCAGATACATAAGGAATTATATAGATCATCTCATAAAATGTTCTCAATTTACAAATGAGAAAATTTTCCAGATGGAAAATCCAACATTCTATTGTCTAATATATAACAACTGAGTTCCTATTTCATTCTTCCTGACAGTCAGCTGCTATTGTCACAGAAAAAAAGACAAAGAGAAAAAAGGAAAAACAAAATAAGGAGAAACAAACAAACAAACAAAAAAAAAACAAACCTGACCTGAGCATTGTAGCCACAGTGCTTCAAACTCCTCATAAAATTATATTGGATTATTCACTCTCATATATTTCCATGTGCTACTCTAGGAGTTTTAGATGAGGGGATAATGAAGCAGGTAAGTAGGGAGGACAGCAGATCAATTATTTGACTTGAAGGCAAGAAAATCTAAACACAATCTCTACCTTAGATATTTTATTTTTTTTATTTTATTACTGTAGCTTTTTATTTATAAAACATATGCATGGGTAATTTTTCAACATTGACACCTGCAAAATCTTCAGTTCCAACTTTTCCCCTCCTTTCCCCCATACCCTCCCCAGATGACAGGTAGTCCAGTACATGTTAAATATATTAAAGCATATATAAAATCCAATATATGTATACATATTTATACAGTTACCTTGCTGCACAAGAAAAATTGGATCTAAAAAGAAAGAAAAAACCTGAAAAGGAAAACAAAAATGCAAGCAAACAATAATGGAAAGAATCAAAATGCAATGTTGTGGTGCCAACTCATTTCTCATAGTTCTCTCTCTGAGTGTTAGCTGATTCTCTTTTTTACTGAATAATTCGAACTAGTTTGAATCATCTCATTGTTGAAGAAAGTCACATTCATCAGAGTTGATTATCATATAATCTTGTTGCCATGCATAATGATCTCCTGGTTTTGCTCATTTCACGTAGCATCAATTCATGTAAGTCTCTTCAAGCCTCTCTGAAATCATACTGCTGGTTGTTTCTTACAGAACAATAATATTCCATAACATTCCTATACACAATTTATTCAACCATTCTCCAATTGATGGTCATCCATTTAATTTCCAGTTTCTAGCCACTACAAAAAGGACTGCAACAAAATTTTTACACATGTAGATCCATTTCCCTTCTTTAAGATCTCTTTGGGATATATACCCAGTAGAAACACTGCTGGATCAAAGGGTATGCACAGTTTGAAAACTTTTTGAGCATAGTTCCAAATTGCTCTCCAGAATGGTTGGATTCATTCCCAATTCCACCAAAAATGTATCAGTGTATCAGTTTTCCTACATCCCCATCAACATTCATCATTACTTTTCCTGTCATCTTACCCAATCTGAGAGGTGTGTAGTGGTATCTCAGAGATGTCTTACTTTGCATTTCTCTGATCAGTAATGTTTTGAAGTACCTTTTTATGTGACTAGAAATAGTTTCAATTTCTTCATCTAAAAATTGTCTCTTCATATACCTTTACCATTTATCAATTGAAGAATGACTTGATTTCTCATAAATGTGAGTCAATTTCTATATATTTTGGAAATGGGGCCTTTATCAGAACCTTCGAACGTAAAAATGTTTTCCCAGTTTATTGCTTCCCTTGTAATCTTGTCTGCATTAGTTTTGTTTGTACAAAACCCTTTTAATATAATCAAAATCATCTATTTTATGATCAATGATAGTCTCTAGTTCTTCTTTGGCTGTAAATTCCTTACTCCTCCACAGTCTGAGAGGTAAACTTTCATATGTTTTTCTAATTTATTTATGATATCATTCTTTATGTCTAGATAATGAGCCCATTTTGATCTTATCTTGGTATACAGTGTTAAGTGTTGATCAGTGCCTAGTTTCTGCCATACTATTTTACAATTTTCCCAGCAGTTTTTATCAAATAATGGATTCTTATCCCAAAAGCTGGGGTCTTTGGGTTTGTCAAACACTAGATTGCTATAGTCATTGGCTATTTTGTCCTGTGAACCTAACCTATTCCACTGATCAACTAGTCTATTTCTTAGCTAGTAACAAATGGTTTGATGACCTCTATTTTATAATATAGTTTTAGATCTGGTACAGCTAGGCCACCTTCATTTGATTTTTTTTTTCATTATTTCCCTTGAAATTCTTGACCTTTTGTTCTTCCAAATGATTTTGTTGTTATTTTTTCTAGGTCAGTAATACAGTTTCTTAGGAGATTGATTGGTATAGCACTAAATAAATAGATTATTTTAGGTAGTACTGTCATCTTTATTATATTTGCTTGACCTATCCAAGAACACTTGATATTTTTCCAGTTGTTTAGATATGACTTTATTTGTGTGGAAAGTGTTTTGTAGTTTTGCTTATATAGTCCTGACTTTCCCTTGCAGATAGATTTCCAAATGTTTTATACTATCAACAATTATTTTAAATGGAATTTCTCTTTGTATTTCTTGATGTTGAGTTTTGTTAGTGATGTATAAAAATGCTGATGATTTATGTAGATTTATTTTGTATCCTGCAACTCTGCTAAAGTTGTGGATGATTTCTAATAGCTTTTTAATTGATTCTCTAGGGTTCTCCAAGTATAACATCATATCATCTGCAAAGAGTGATAATTTGGTTCCCTCATTAGTTACTCTAATTCCTTTAATGTATTTTAATCTCTTATTGCCAAAATTAGCATTTCTAATACAATATTGAATAGTAATGGTGATAGTGGGCAAGTTTTTTCACTCCTGATCTTATTGAGATTAGTTCCAGTTTATCCCCATTACGTATGATGCTTACTGATAGTTTGAAATAGATGCTACTGACTATTTTAAGAAAAAAATCCATTTATTCTTATACTCTCTAGTGTTTTTATTTGGAATGGGTGTTGGATTTTTATCAACTGCTTTTTTTGTATCTATTGGGATGATCATATTTTTTTTGTTAATTTTGTTATTGACATAGTCAATTATGCTAATAGTTTTCCTATTTTCTCCCTGCATTCCTGGTATGAATCCTACCTGGTCATGGGGTATTATATTGGGGATGATTTTCTATAATCTCTTTGCTAATATTTTATTTAAGACTTTTGCATTGCTATTCATTAGGGAGATTGGTCTGTAATTTTTTTTTTGGGTCTACTTTCATCCTACCTGGTTTAGATATCAGTACTCTGTCTGTGTCATTCACATAATTTATATAGTATTGAGATTAATTGTTCTTTAAATGTTTGGCAGAATTCACATGTAAATCAATCTGGTCCTGGGAATTTTTTCTTAGGGAGTTGATTAATAGCTTATCTATTTCTTTTTCTAAAATTTCTAAGCAATTTACTTCCTCCTATGTTAACCTGGGCAACATATATATTTTGTAGATATTCCTCAATTTCATTTAGGTTATCAAATTTATTGGCATAAAGTTGGGAAAAACAACTCCTAATTATTGCTCTAATTTCCTCTTCATTAGTGGAAAGTTATCCCTTTTTAGTTTTAAAACTAAAATTTTAATTGTCCTCTTTCCTTTTTCTAATCAAATTTACCAAAGGTTTATCTATTTTGTTGGTTTTTTTCATAGAACTAACTTTTAGTTTTATTTATTAATTTAATAGTTTTTTTTAAAACTTTCAATTTTATTAATCTCTTTTTAGAATTTCAAGTTTAATATTTAATTTAGGGAGTTAATTTGCTTTTTTTGTAGTTCAGTGATCCTCAAACTTTTTTGAATAGGGGGCCAGTTCACTGTCCCTCAGACTGTTGGAGGGCTGGACTATAGTAAAAACAAAAACTCACACTGTCTTTGCTCCTCAGCCATTTTCCATAACCCTGCGGGCATAAATGTTCTCCGTGAACTGCATCTGGCCCATGGGCCATAGTTTGATAACCCCTGTTAATTGCAAGCCCAATTAATTGATCTTCTCTTTCTCTATTTTATGCAAGTAGGCCTCTAGAGATATAAAATTTCCCCTTATTACTGTTTTGGCTGCATCCCACAAATTTTGCTATGTTGTCTCATTATTGTCATTTTCTTGGATGACATTATTGTGTCTATGATTTGCTGTTTCACCCATTCATTCATTCATAAGCATGAGATTATTTAGTTTCCAATTACTTTTTGGTCTATTTTCCCCTGGCTTTTTATTGAATGTAGTTTTTACTGCATCGTGATCTGAAAACAATGAATTTACCATCTCTGCCTTTCTCCATTTGATTTGAAGTCTTTATGTCCTAATATATGGTCAATTTTTGTGTAGGTTACATGAACTACTGAGAAGAAAGTATACTCTTTTCTGTCTCCATTTAGTTTTTTCCAAAGATCTATCATATTAGCTCTTTAACTTCTTTCTTATTTATTTTGTGGTTTGATTAATCTAGTTCTGAGAGTAAAAGATTGAGGTTCTCACTATTATAGTTTTGCTATCTATTTTTCTTGTAGTTCTCTTAATTTCTCTTTTAGGAATTTAGATGCT
This sequence comes from Sminthopsis crassicaudata, assembly GCF_048593235.1. NCBI lineage: Eukaryota > Metazoa > Chordata > Mammalia > Dasyuromorphia > Dasyuridae > Sminthopsis > Sminthopsis crassicaudata. The sequence goes on from NC_133619.1 coordinate 377,563,894, forward strand.
ATATCACTTGCTGCACATATATTTAGTACTGATATTGCTTCATTATAGTTTCCTTCCTTATCTCTTTTAATTAGATCAATTTTTGCTTTTGTTTCATCTGTTTTTTTTTTTTTTTTGTTTGTTTGTTTGTTTGCTTCACCTGAAGCATAATAGCTTCTGCTCCATCCTTTTACCTTTACTTTGTAAGTATCACTCTTCTTTAAATGTGTTTCTTGTAAACAACATATTATGGGATTCTGGCTTTGAATCCAGTTTGCTATCTGTTTCTGCTTTATGGAAGAGTTCACCCCATCCACATTTATGGTTAAAACTACTAATTATGTATTTCCTGACATCTTATTATCCCCAAATAATACATTTCCTTTTCCTTTTCCCCTTTCCCTCCTCCCTAGGATTTAACTTAGGAGTACCACTTGTCTCAAGCAGCCTTCCCCTTTTAGAATCCCTCCCCCTTTCTTATATCTTTTCCCTACTATTTCTGTATTACTTTCTATTTAACCTACCTCTTCCCTTTTTGCTTTTCCCCTCCCACTTTACAATGAGGTGAGAGAAGTTTCTTTGTAAACCAAATATGTCTAATAGTTTTTCTTTGAGCCAAATCTAATGAGAGTAAGATTCATACAATGTCTATCCCCCTACCTTCTTTTCCTCAGATACAATAGGTGTCCTTTGTCTCTTTGTGAGATGCAATTTACCTCTTTTTACCTTCACTTTTCCCTTTTTCTGGTACAATCTCCTTTCCACCTCTAATTCCTTTTTCATATTATAACAGTAAATGCACTCTCTATGTATACCCATAACAGAAATACAATTCTCAAGAATTCTTTCTACCCTTTTTATGCTTCTCTTGAGTTCTATATTTTGAGGTCAAATTTTTCTTTAGCTCTGTTTTTTTTTTTTTTTGTTTGTTTGTTTTGTTTTTTTTTCATCAGAAATAAAAGGAATTCACCTGTTTCATTGAATGCCCTTCTTCTTCCCTAGAAGAAAATGCTCAGTTTAGCTGGGTAGTTTATTCTTGGCTGCATTCCAAGCTTCTTTGTCTTTGAGAATATCAGATTCCAGGCCCTTTGATCCTCTAATGTGGAAGCTGCTAGATCCTGAGTAATCCTTATTAAAGCTGGTATTTGAAAAATTTTTCCCTTTGGATGCTTGTAATATTTCTTTTCGGTCCAATAGTTCTGAAATTTAGCCACAATATTGTTTGGAATTTTAATTTTGGGGTTTCTTTCAGGAGGTGTTCCATGAATTCTTTCAGTGGCTATTTACCTTCTGATTCTATGACATTTGGGCTATTCTTTTTGATGATTTCCTGAAAAATATTGTCTAGGATCTTTTTTTTTTTTTTTCATTATGTTTTTCAGGAGTCCAATAATCCTTATTTTATTTCTCCTAGATCTATTTTCCAGGTCTGTTGTTTTCCCAAGTAGGTATTTAACTTTTTTGTTTGTTTGTTTGTTTTGTTTTGTTTGACTGATTATTGTCTCATTGAGTCATTCATTTCCATTTATTAAGTTCTGATTTTTAATGATTTATTTTCTTTATTTACTTTTTTTTTTAACTTCTTTTTTTTTTTATTTGTCCAAATGAGTTTTTAAATGAGTTGTTTCGCAGTATGGGATTTTTTCCATTTCACAAATTTTTAAGGAGTTTTTTTTCTTTTTTCAATTCACAAATTCTATTTTCCTGGCAGTTCTTTACCTTTTCTACTAATTCACAAATTCTGCTTTCTTGGGAGTTCTTTACCTCTTCCATTTCACATTTCAGGGAATTGTTTTCTTTTTCCACTTTATCATATCTTTCTTTTAATGAGTTATATGCCTTTTCCAAACCCTCTTGCAGAGTTTTCCTTTCCTTTTTCCATTTTTCTTCTAGCACTCTTTTAAGATCCTTCTTGATTTCTTCAAGGAGAGCCTTGTGTGGTGGGGACCAGATTATATCACACTTTGGAGCTTCATCTGAAGACAATCTGATTTTAGTCTCCTCAGGATTTGAAATCTGTTCTTCTTTTTCAATATATAATCTGTCTATAGTTAGAGCTCTCTTTGCCTTTTTACTCATTAAATATATATATATATATATATATATATATATATATATATATATATATATATATATATATATATATCTGCTTCTAGGGCAAGAAGTTTCCAAATTTCCTCTACAGACACTAAGGAACAGCAGCTACACTGGGATTATGCTGAGTCACTCCCAGTGCTGGGTGGGTGTATCCAGGTCCCAAGAGGCTCTAGTGCTTAGAGGTACACTGTTTACTTTTTGCATTTGTGTAGAATGTTTTATAACTTCTCTGCTGATCTACTGGCTTAAAACCAGGGAAGAGTAGTCAACACTATAGTAGAGTCCTCCCTATAGATTCTCCACGCTGCAGAGATCACCACCACCAACACCATCCCCTATCTCCCCATCCCCAATCTGCTCAGCATGTGCTGGCCTCCATGCTCTGCCTCCCTGCCTGTGCCTGGCCTCCTCCTGGTCTCATGCCCAATCAAAACAGACCTTTGCTGGCAATCTTTGAAATTGTCTTCTGCTGATAATTTGCTGCACTCACAATATTTGTGTATTATGCCAGTACAGCACTATTTCAGAGGCTGAATTTCATAATTAATGTGAGGATAGTAGGAGAACTCAAAAAGAAGCACGTGTCCTCTCTGCCATCTTAGCTCTGCTCCCTCCTCCCACTTAGTTATTTTCTAGCTATGGCCCTGGTAAATTCTGCCTGCCTCAATTTTCTCATCTACAAAATGGGGTAATAAAAGTGCCTCCCTTCTTCTTTTATCTTGTGAAGATAAAATGAGAAAACATTTATAAAGCCTACTTTGTAGGTGGTAAAGTGAGATTGAAGCACAGGAGATTCTATATTTCTCTACATGGATTAAGAAGGGATCTGCTTAGAGATGATAATAAAACTTTGGTGGCTAATGAGGCAATCATGTGAGAGAACAAAAAGAAAAGAAATTCCTGAGAGATCCTTGGGGTACACATAACAATAGTTTAACATAAATGAATAAGAGAGAAGATAACTAGGATGTAGAGTTAGGAAGATTTTGGCTTTATTAGCAGCTAAGTAGATAGAGTGTCTGCCCTGCAGTCAGAAAAATGCATCTTCCTATGTTCAAATATTATCTCAGAACTTACTAGCTGTGTGATCCTGGGCAAGTCACTTCATTCTCTTTGCCTCAATTCCTCATCTGTAAAATGAACCAGAAAAGGAAATTGCAAATCACTCCCACATTTTTGCCAAGAAAATCCCAAATGGGGTTGTGAAAAGTTAGTCATGATTGAATAACAATAGAAAGGAGTTTAAATCCTGCCACATACACTTACTAGCTATTTAACTCTGAGCAAATTACATACGACTTTTATCTACCTCAGTTTTATTATCTGTAAAAGGAGTATAAAAATAACACTCATCTCCCAGATTTATTGTAAAAATGAAATGATATGATATTTTTTTTAATATTTTTTTATTTTTTATTATATATATATATATATATTATAATATTATCCCTTGTATTCATTTTTCCAATTTACCCCCCCTCCCTCTATTCCCTCCCCCCGACGACAGGCAATACCATACATTTTACATGTGTTACAATATAGTCTAGGTACAATACATGTGTGCGAATATCACTTTCTTGTTGCACAATAAACATTAGAATCCGAAGGTACATGCAACCTGGGCAGACAGATATTAGTGCTAACAATTTTCATTCCCCTCCCAGTGTTTCTTCTCTGGGTGCAGCTACCTCTGTCCATCATTGATCAACTGGAAGTGAGTTGGATCTTCTTTATGTTGAAGATTTCCACTTCCATCAGAATACATCCTCATACAGCATTGTTGTTGAAGTGTACAGTGATCTTCTGGTTCTGCTCATTTCACTCAGCATCAGTTGATTTAAGTCTCTCCAGGCCTCTCTATATTCCTCCTGCTGGTCATTTCTTACCGAGCAATAATATTCCATAACCTTCATATACCACAATTTACCCAACCATTCTCCAACTGATGGACATCCATTCATCCTCCAGTTTCTAGCTACAACAAAAAGAGCTGCCATAAACATTTTGGCACATATATGTCTCTTTCCGCTCTTTAGTATTTCTTTGGGATATAATCCCAGTAGTAGCGCTGCTGGGTCAAAGGGTATGCACAGTTTGATAACTTTTTGGGCATAATTCCAGATTGCTCTCCAGAATGGCTGGATTCTTTCACAACTCCACCAGTAATGTATTAGTGTCATGATATGATATTTATAAAGCATCTTGCAAACTTTAAAGCTCAATATAAACCTTAGCTATCATGATGGAGGTGATAATAATGATGATGATGATGGCAATGATAGCATGTCTTGAAATCTAGAAAAGAGAGATTATTGAATTTAAAAAAATGATGATCAAATAAGCAAATGTGGCAGAGAGATCCAAACAACTGACAACTGATTACTGGATTTTACAGTGAAGGCACTCCATATTTGAACCTGAATCATCATCAAAGCACCTCTGCCATTGTTTTTGGATGGCAAACATCAATCTACTACCATATATACTTACTCTTCTTACTTTTTAAAGTGCCCCTCCCTGGTGAAAACTCAATTATATCTTTTTTTTTCCAATTAGAATGTGAAACTCCTTGAGGAAAAGGACAGTTTTTGCTTTTTAATTATGTTTGCAGTGCTTAGCATATTACTTGGCACATAGTGAGCACTTAATGAATTTTTTTTTATTAATTCATTCTTTGAAGTCCTCTTATTAGTATATGTAGACAGTAAAATGTTCTGGGAGTTGATATATTGATCAGATTGTAAAGGAAACCCACTCCTGTTAAAACTGAGACCCAGATTAGACTGAAAAAATGGTTTAGAAAATTAGAAAAAAATGTTTTTTTCATTAAAAATAGTTCTCCATTGCTTCTCTAGCTATTGTTTATATCTAACAAAAGGAAGAAGCTGAGTATCTTATCTCTTGTTTTGAAAGAATATAAAAAAAGAAACTTGGTTTCACTTGACATAATCATCTCATAGATTCCTGTTACTGAAAAAAAAAAAAAGGAAGATTGTAAATTTGAACCTACCTCTGGTGTTTCTTGCTGTTTTCAGAAGTTGTAGACTAGCATAACATAGATTCTTAGTGTTCTTTAAGTAAATACCTAAAATATATTTGTTATCCCTTTTTCTAAACACACACACACATAAATACAATCACACACACACACACACACACACACACACACACACACACACACACCACACACACAAACACACTTCAATTAAAAACTCATAGATTAGGCCTGTACTTGAATGCTATACTGAGGTAAATTCCTCTTCTAATACTTTCATAGTTATCTACATTATGGAACATCAGTATTGTCACCTGTTAATATTACTTTTGAAAGACAGAGTTACTCTCAAGTACTTTGTTTTCAGATAAATTGTCCTTTCTGCCCTATTAAAGAAATAAATGTGAGAAACACTATACCAAGTTTTTTTTTTCTTCCAAAATCCACTCTTTTTGAGATGTAGATTTAATATCATATGGAATTCTAAAGATCTTGCTTATATATGAATGAATGACAGTATTTAGCAATCTATTTGGAAATTTTAGGAATGTCTGTAATTTACACAGCTGTCTCGTGAAAGTATATTTGACATTCAGAAGCAATTTGGTTTTCTTACTTTTGTTCTAAGAGAGATTATGCTAGGCTCATATAATAATGTTTAAAGGTTATATTTGAAACAAGCACATTCATATTGCTTTAGGTATTTTTTTCTAACAATGAAATACTTAGACATTGGTTATTTGCTCAAGCTTCAGTGCCTGCAGTTCTAATGAATACTGCTTGATGTTAAGTTATTAATTGGATGACTATTTAATGGGCAGGCATTTTAGGTGTAAACAACTCTTGTCAAGAAATAACATGAAAATTTGGAACCTTTTCCCATAAAATATAACTCTTTAAAATAAGACTAAAATGAATAACAGTGCCTTCCAAATTGTAGCCTTTTGTAAATGTGAGGAGTAACAATCATTTAAAAAAATAATCAGTACCTTCAAGATAAAATAGCATTTGAATCAAGGTTTAAATAAAATTAACACATAAGCATATACTTTTTGTTTCTGAAAATTTATTTTTCCACCTCTGCTAAAGTCAATTTTAACTTTATTGTCTTCTTTCTCCATTTTCTGTGCTTTGCCTATGAAAAACCTTTCTTAGTATTTTGAGTACTACTTCAGGAATTTAAATCTTGTCTAACTCGTTACAGAAAACAGCAGCATTTAAAAATACTTGGATATGAAAACTCATTATTTAAAGAGCAGAATGGTAAGAAGAGAGTTCATTAGCTTTAGAATCAGACAGCTTAGGATGAAAGCCCATATATACATTTGTATGATTTGTTGTTTAATTATTTAATATCTTTGGTTTTCAAACTTCAATATTAAATGTGAGTATTGAATTAAATGTTCTAAAAAGTGTTCTACTACACTGATTCCTGCATTCTATTGTCTTTATTCTGCCCTAATCACGTACCTTTTGTTTAAACTAGGCCATTCTAGCAGGGATCATTCAATATGTGTTTCTACATTTAATGAAAAACTCTTGTATAATTGAATTTCTTAAAAAGAATAGTGTGGAATTTTTGTCTACTGAAAATGTATCCTAGAAAGTAGCTCACATGGAATCTTACTATGAGAGAGACAAACAGATTGACAGATATAGACAGGCAGACACAGACAGACAAACACAAAAGGTACTAGAGACACAGAAATAGATGTCTTATTGTGCAGCATATACATAATAAATGCTTTTCCAATCTGTTCTAATCTATCTTCTCCAACCCTCCAATTTTATAATGTCTATAGACATTAAGTAGCTTGCTCAAAGTTACAAAGATAGTAAATAACTACACAAGGTAGGTAACTTGGCATTGCAATGAATAGGGTATAGGACTTGAAGTGAGAAACTCATCTTTGTGAATTTAAATTCAGCCTCAGACACTTATTATCTGTGCGACCCTGGGTAAGTCACCTAACCCTGCTTCTCTCGGTTTCCTCATCTGTAAAACAATCTTAGAAGAATATGGTAAAACACCTAAGAATCTTCGAAAGGAACCCCAAAGTGAGGTCACAAATCATCTTACATGACTGAACAAGAAAAATGCACTAGGATATAAATCCTTGGTTCAAGATTCAGTGTGTGAACACCACAGTATAGTAAAAATAAACATTTCAACTCAAGTTGTAACAGTCAAGTACTCATCAGGTAACACTTTGTATTTAAGCTTTGTATTTAAAAGTTTATTTGCTTTCCTTGCTGTTATCTTGAATAGAATTGATATCCAACATATTTTTACCTCTCAGTATTTGTAGTGAATATTTTCCTACTGTATTAGTAAAAAAGTTAATAAAAAATTAGTAAAAATAATTTCTAATATCTTTTTTGTCTCTTAGTCTATAAGACTGTGTTTTGCATTTTCTAGGCCTAACTAGTTAATTCTCATTGTTTGCACATTCCCTATTTACAAATTTGTTTACTCCTTAAAATGTATTTGTAACCCCCAAATCAACATGTGCATAGTGGCAATACTTAGGTTTCCAGCTAAGATTGAACAGAGTAATTTTTCCTTTTTTGTTTTTTGCTTTTATACTCCCTCCCACACACACACCTTGAAATCTATTTAGTGCTATGTTTTTATTTTTTTGCATATTTTGGGATGCTTTCTGGTGCTTATGATTTTGTTGTGTAAAAATTACCAGAAAATTAAAAAAAATAACTTGGGTTTCTTTTTTAAGTAGAAACAAAGTATTCTAGATTTGAAATCTAACCATATATGTGTCTACAACCACAAACTCATGTGGCCTCTAAGCACATAGCTGAAGTGTAGTCTAATTGTGCTAAGCACAAAAGGCTATAATATACCTTATGCAGAAAATATATGTGTTAGATATGCTTTGTTCAGGCTTGAGTTATGCTGTGAGTTCAATGTTAATGAAACAACAGTATGGTACATCTAGAAAAAGGAAAAGGATATTCACACATAATTAGTAAGGAAGAGGAAATTCATATATAATTAATTAACTGTGAGAAATGTCTATTGTATAAAGTGAATTTAAACAGAAACACACATAAAACATGGTTAGATAATGATCAGTTAATGAAAATATTGTGACCAAACTTTCACAATATTTCCCTTAAGAGCAATAGTTCAGTATTCACTAAGTTAATATACTTAGCAATTTTAGACAACGTAACTATAGCAAATGATTTGGAGGGAGAAGTGTTCTCTTATTCATGCATGTCTAGGAATTCCAAATGATGAAACTTCATCCACCAGTATAGAGCAGTAATTCATTTGTATGTTATAGTCTTACAAAATTGCCTTGGTCACTAAAGTGATATACATGATCATATACCTAATATCTGTTAAAGATTGGTTTTGTTCCTAAATAGTCCTGATTCTAAGATTAGTCTTTTATCCAAATAGGTATGAAATTTTGAGTGATAAAATCATAAACTGGAATTAAAACATAGCACTTTATAATGTACAAAACTATTCCCCTCTCCTACTCTCCCCACCCCCACTCCTGGAATTAGATAATTCAAATAATATTGTCCTTATTTTCTAAAGCTTTTGGTTTCAATGATACAGAAAATTCTGTCAGGAAACTCCTAATGATAGAGGCCAAACTTGTTCTGTAATTTATACCCTTACAGAGTTATTTAAAGCACAGATAGGTTGTGACTTGTTTAGTCACATGTTCAGTTGTTTTTCAGTCTTGTCCAATTCTTTTGGACTCTATTTGGGAGTCTCTTAGCAAAGACATTAAAGTAGTGTGACATTCCTTCTCTAGCTTATTTTTACAGATAAAGAAACTGAGACAAACAGGGTTAAATGACTTGCCTAACATCACTGAGATAGTATATGTCTGAGACCAGATTTGGTCTTTCTGATTCTGTGTCTGGGATTTTATGCACTGTCCCATGTGATTACCCATGCATATGAACCCAAACCTTCCTCATTGAAATTGGTTAATTCTTACACCATGAAATCTCACATCTTAATCTAACAGTTGAGGAAATTTAGGGTCAGCAAAATTATATGACTTGCTTAAGGTCATATGAATAACAATTCAGAAACTTGGATCTTCTTCCAAATAAGAAGAATGAATGAAAAGGCATTTTATTAAGCATTTACTATATGAAAAACATTGTGCTACAGGTTTAGTGGCCTGGATAGTTCATCAGGAGAATAACAGGTGACACAGTGTATATAAAAACACTACTGGAGTTGCCTAGACCTAGTGAACCATATAGCTTTGTGATTTTGCCCCTTCCAAGATATTGTGAATTCCCAGAATGGGAATTGTGAAACCAAATATATTCTGTCTCTGAGGGTCTCTGGAGGTGATTATCCAGAGGGTACAAGTATGTAAATGGAAATTTCCAATCCAGTATATATGTCTCCCATTAAACAGACAACCATACCTGGTATTATTTTAACTATTATTTTATGTAGATAGAACCTGTATTACAGTTTAGTTCATATTTTAGAGTGGTCAAAGGATATGAACACCCAGTTCTTGAAGAACTAGAAAATATTACTAATCATATGATTGCTATAGGGCATTAATGATAAGATAAATACAAATCAAATCGGACTAGTGTTTCATCTTGTACCCAATAAACTGATAAAATAAGAATTGTCAATTTTGAGGGCTTTTGAAACAATGTACATGAATGTGATTGATGGAGCTGTGAACTGGCACAACCATTCTGGAAAGCATTAAGAAATTATGCTAAGAAAGTGATTACAATTTCTATTTGATCCATTGATTAGTGAATGGCTAACCAATTTTTGGTACCTTAATATGATGGACTATTAGGAAATGAAAAATATGAAAAATACAGAGAATTCCGGAAGACATATGGACCAATGCAACATGATGTAAACAGAACCAGGAAATAATGAATGTAATGGCAAGAGTAAAAATAGTGAAAGGCAAATGGAACTTTAATATGTCAAGAAACTCCTTGTGAGCCATTGTAAGATATGGAGCCAAAAGGGATCTTAAAGACTTTTTGCCCAAATTATATTATTTCACGAATCAAAAAATGGAAAAGCATGAAGTGGAGTCATGGTGAATCTCCCAGCCTTCATTAATGACAGAATCTGGACTAGAATCTAGTCTTCAAATCTTGCAGTTCTTTGCATCCAATGCTAGAGGCCAATGAGAATTCAAGTACTTTAATGCCAGTAGTACTTTTATATGCTTGATAAGGTAGGTATGAAACTTATAAGCCATTAGGATTAACTCTGTGTTCAGATCATTAGATTTTTAGTTTGGAAACTTTCCCCCCTCCTCCCACTATTTTCCTTGTAAACTCATATATCTTGAAGTTATTGCAAATTCAAAAACACTAGGTTCCTGGAGATCTGTATATTTGAAATTAAACATTTTCACTTTTAATGTTATATGCATCCTAAATCCCAGGAAAGTGATTCTACAACAGTTGTTCATTTATTTTACAGTAGTTTGCATTAATTCCGACCTTGCTTGCTCTTCTAATACATTATTTATCATTGTGTTAAGAACAGTGTCAGTGGTAGATAGTTGCCTTAGCATATTCCTGCATAGTAATAGTTAGCAGAGATTTTTCCCCCTCTAGTTAAAGTGGATAGGTAAGAAATCTGTTTCTATGGCTGAAAAAATAAATAAAAATAAAAGTTTATCATAACTGTAGTTATGCAATTATCATGAATAATTGCCTGAATTTCCTTTTACTCCAACTTTCTAAGATGGATGTGTTTTATTATTATTTTTTTCTTTTTTTAAGATCCATATATGAAGACAGCTTTTATAAATTCAATATTCTGTGAAGGTAATTCTAACATTCCTGAATATTGTCTATCAGCAATTTGGGGTTAAAAGTACAAAACCCATTTTTTTTTTCCATACACAAGTTTTATCTTCTTTCCTCCTGGAAGAATCCTGGCCTCAGAAGGAGGGGTCAAGAATGGTCCTCTAGCTCAATGTTCTTCTCTTGTTTCGAGGGAAAACATGGCATAATGATTAGAGCCTTGAATATGCATACAGGGGGACCTGGATTCAAATATCTCTGACCTTTATCTGTAAGATCTTGAGGAAGGCAGTTTAATTTTTTGAATCTCAGGCAGCTAAACCAGAAGTGTCAAACTCATGTTCCACATCATACCTGAGTGCAGTCTAAATCAGATTAAAATCTAATTGAGAAATATTTAGCTAAATAAATAAAAATACAATAAATATAGATTATATAAAAATTAAAACTAAGTCAATATGTCCCGGCTTATGTGTGGTTTCATTCCCTAGATCCCTGTTTCTTTTTGAGTTTGACACAGCTGCTGTAAGATGTATCTATTAGGTTATAATAATAGTTGACATTTACATAGCATTTTACATATGATATTTCATTTCAAACATCATAAGCTACAGGCATGGTTCCTTAACTATGGACTTAAATTAACGTAGTTAGATATTTGGCTCTCATTAAAAAAAAAAAAAAAAAAAAAAAAAAAAAAAAGCCTTCAGATAAGGTTTCACAATCCATTTTCATAACAGATTCTAGGTTATAAGTGGCTTAATTTGTAACAATATATATTTTTTAAGCTTGAAAATTCAAGCTCACAGGTATTGGTAAATGAATACACTTGTTGAGTGCTTACCATAGGCACAGTGTTGCATAGTATTAGGAAGGGGATCTGAGTAGGATCATAGATTTACATAAGAAAGAATCAGATCATTTTGTTCAACCCCTTCATTCTACAGAAGGGACAACAAAGCTTCAGCTAAGTTAAATAACTGCTTCAGGGTCACATTTTGATTAAGAAAAAAATTGGGATTTTAACTCTGGTCTTCTCATTTCATGTCCAGTGTTATTTTCTCTATATTATACTTGATCTGATACTATGTTTACTTTCAACTTAATAAGGGAGATAGGACAACCATATATCAGAATATCCCTGGTCACAAATAGGGACTTGCACAGTGATGACTAAAATTAATGCTTTAAATATTTCCTTTAATATCTAGTTTCTTCTAAATTTATAGCTTTCAAATGGAAGTATACCTCTAAGTACAGTCTATGACCCCAAATTTGATTCTCCCAACTCTGGATATCAGTTCTATTGATTTTAACATAGGCCAAATTCAACACTCTGGCCATTATGCACTTCTGTTGATCCATGAATCAGCAGTACAACTGTTTGACCAGTTATATTCTCCTTAGCATTCTCCTAACAAACTTCTCAAATTCATCAATGAGAATTGGAAGGGATCTTAAAACACATCTACTCTAATTATCTTATCTTACTAGAGAAAACTGATATTCAGAGTAAAAGCCTTTCCCAAGATTACTATTACTAAGTTACAGGTCTAGGATTCATATCCAGCACTTTTGTCTTACCTCTCAGCATATATTCAACTAACTTTTACAAAGGCTGAAGAGCAAAGAAAGTATGTCTTCTTTTTGGATTCAAGGATAGAATTTAGTAAAAAAAAAATAGATATAAATATATTATATATAAATTATGTAAATAGAACTGGGCATATGCACACATAATTTAAATACTATCTTTATATATGCCTTTATATATTATATGTATATATACATATATATGTATACATATACACATATATATACATATATCTGTATATATGTGTATATATATATATACAAATTCATATGCAGATACAGATCTATACATACACAATAATATATCTATATATGTATAAATATACATACAAATACAATATACATGTGTGTATACATGTGCATATGTACATGTGTTTTTTGTATTTCCTCTGGACCAAGATTTAGAACTTCTGTCTTAAGATTTGTTATATGTTTATACTAGAAGGAAGATACTTTAGAAACAATAGTTGGCAAACTACTTACTCAGGGTCAAATGTGACCAACTGCCTGTTTTTATAAAGCTATGAGGATAGATTTCAGAGCTCTGTGAATTTGAATGAGAGAAAAATAAATATCTTTACTAATTTCTAATTGTAAATTAGAATTTCTTTTAATTATTTTAAAACATTGTCCTGAGAAGGGCTCCATTAGTTTCACCAGACTGTTAAAAGGATCCATGACTGAAAAAAAGGTTATCAACCTCTGCTTCAGATCATAACAGGCTATGAAGAAGCAAGATTCCCTTGTGACTCATTCTTATTGTTCTTTGGAACTGGAAAGCCACCCCTGCTTTAGAAGACTTGAATTCATAGTCGGAGGTAAAATCTCTCAATTCAAAAATTCCCTTCAGCTCTTCAAGGCTAATTATGTACAACTTTGCTTAAAGTCCTAGTCTGATGTCTCATCAAAATACAAAGAGGCCCCAGATTCTCAAAGGCAAGGTCAATGGAATACAAGTTCAGAGAAGTTCTACTAAGCTTGAAAAGCTCATTCCATGCTGTTTGACATCTGAGGATTGTCTTTTAATGAATCAAAAAGACTCATTATCAGAATGTTGGCTACCAATTGATGATTTATTTATTTATTTATTTGTTTTTCAACAATTAGTGGAGACTATTTGCTAAATCAGGGATACATTGCCATTTGTATCAGTAAAGGGAACATTCACATCTTTAAAAAGTCTTAACAAATGTTAAATAGGCATTATGTGCAAGACATTTTATAATACTGCACTGATTATAAAAGTAATTAACACAATGAGTGCCCTCAAAAAACTTATAGTGTAATTATGGTGGTGAAGATCAGAATTGCATTATAGTTAATTTTATATTTAATATAAAATGGCAATGTATAAAGTGGTATGATATATCAAAAATTCACAAGAGTAAAGGAACTTCTAACAGGTAGATATATAGTATCTAAGGATATTTAGTCTCGCAAAGCTTAAGAACCCTTTATCAAAATAATATTTTAAATGCACAAAATAAAATAATTGAATTACAAAAATCAATGTTACTGAATTTCAGTTATTAAAATATTTTTATATTTTGCATAACCAAAGTTAAGCACTCCAACTCAGTGACTAAATTTTCTCACTTTTACTTTTTTTCTTAATTATGTTATTCTATTCATCAGATTTCAAATTGTTTTTGATTCTTCTACATGATATTACCACTTTAATAAGATTTTGTGGTTTGCAAAGTGCTTTAGAAAACTGATTTTCATTATAATCTGGCTATTATTATTTCCATTTCAAAGATGAGGAAATTGAGATTGAGAGAGGTTAAATAACTTGCTCAGGATCACACAGCTAGCAAATTTTTTTTTTTTTCTCATTTAAAAAAAAAAGTTTAATGGGTAACTTTTGTTTTATGCTATCATTTCTGGAAAGTAACTTTTGAAACGGAATTTTTCCATTTAATAAAGAAAAACAGATAAGCCCCAAACTCCAAATAATATGATTGTGAATAGCATTTGTCTGCTACTCTCCTTGTCTTCTGGCTAGAGGAGGACCTCACTATGGACTATTATCGGCTATTCACTTTCTCCTAGCCCAGCTTCCTTTTAAAAGATTTTTCATAACTACTGCTATCATCTTGCATATATTGATTTTTTTTATTCTGCTTCTTTAATCTTGTATCAGTTTATAACAAATCTTTCTACATTTCTCTAAGTTCCTCATATTTCTTTCTGTCTAATAATAGTCCATTAGATAAGAAATCTAGGAAAATCAGTATGATAGTAGATAAAATTTTGAACTTGGAGTCATGGATTCAAATACGGCCTTAGACATTTAATGGTTTGTGTGACCTTGGACAAGCGGCATATCACTCAGCCTCAGTTTCCTCATCTTTTTTTTTTTTTTTTAAATTTTTTTTTATTATATATATATATATATTTTATAATATTATCCCTTGTATTCATTTTTCCAAATTACCCCCCCTCCCTCTATTCCCTCCCCCGACGACAGGCAATACCATACATTTTACATGTGTTACAATATAGTCTAGGTACAATACATGTGTGCGAATATCATTTTCTTGTTGCACAATAAACATTAGAATCCGAAGGTACATGCAACCTGGGCAGACAGATATTAGTGCTAACAATTTTCATTCCCCTCCCAGTGTTTCTTCTCTGGGTGCAGCTACCCCTGTCCATCATTGATCAACTGGAAGTGAGTTGGATCTTCTTTATGTTGAAGATTTCCACTTCCATCAGAATACATCCCCATACAGTATTGTTGTTGAAGTGTACAGTGATCTTCTGGTTCTGCTCATTTCACTCAGCATCAGTTGATTTAAGTCTCTCCAGGCCTCTCTATATTCCTCCTGCTGGTCATTTCTTACCGAGCAATAATATTCCATAACCTTCATATACCACAATTTACCCAACCATTCTCCAACTGATGGACATCCATTCATCTTCCAGTTTCTAGCTACAACAAAAAGAGCTGCCACAAACATTTTGGCACATATATGTCTCTTTCCGCTCTTTAGTATTTCTTTGGGATATAATCCCAGTAGTAGCGCTGCTGGGTCAAAGGGTATGCACAGTTTGATAACTTTTTGGGCATAATTCCAGATTACAGCTAGCAAATATTTATGGAAAGATTTGAACATAGTATATCCCAATTCCAAGTCAAGTAAAGTCCAAGTCTATCCACTATGCCCTCAGCTGACTCTCAAGCAGTAGGACCAGCTTGAATATATAACACATGAAATTACTAAATGGACTCCAGTGATCCACATACATGGGTATGCTGGGACACTTCTTATGCCTCTTGGGCTTCCAGTCTGTGTAGATTTCCATATCTTCTTGGTTACCCATGGCACCATAATACTTCTTGCCAGGCCTTGACTAGATGATAGTCATCAAACACTTATGAGAGAATACCCCTTAAGAAAGAGAAAAAGAGCCATCAGCTCTTTATGAGACAAGACAAAACAAATACCCATGTCCTAAAAAGCTCTTGATTTAGCCTCTGAATAAATGCTCTCGAACCTCTGTGTCTCTCTCTATTAGGTTTCTGACACCATCATTTCAGATTTCTTCCTACCTGCTCCCTATTTGTTTATCTTTCATTTTACATTTTTTTTTAAATCTTCTTGCTCTGGCCTCTGATTCCCAAAATGCAATAGTACCTACCTTAATTATTATTTCTGACTACTTTAAAAGGTTGTATATTTATTCTAGTTCTAGCTCTGCCTCCTCCTTTAATTAGTCCTCTGAATTCCAATTTGTCCTTACAATTGACAACACTGTTACTTCACATTGGAATGGGCTTCTGATCCTTACCATTTCTTGGAAATGCTACTTTGTGCCAATCTCTTGGCTCCCCTCATACTCCCTGAGGGATTCAATTAATCTGCTAATTATCAGTAATTTGTAATTTGTAAAAAGAATATTCTCAGTTAGATGTCAGATGCTTGACCAGAGTATTCCAAAATCTCCCATTTACTTTTTCCTTAGTTCTTTGTGTTGAGGTATTTTGGAGTACTAAGATCAAGGGGCTCTGTGTGCTTGGTGACTGTGAGAAGCTGGGTTGACTTCTAGCTGAGTAAAATTCAAGCAAATTGGTTATAAATGCTAACATTTAGCAGATTACCTGAGATTGACAGAAAACAGAAGGTAGCAGACAGACTGGCTCTTAAGTTCTTATATAATATGTTTTTCAAAGTTAAATTTTCATAAATCTTAGATAACTCCCTCATAACATATGTGAGTTGAAGAATTGTATCAGTAAGCATTAGGCTGTCTTAGTTTAATGTAAAATAATACATTTAAACTGCATTTAAGTACTGATGAGACATATCAAAGATGATCACAATAGACATTAATTTTTTTTATTGAAAGTGCTTAAAATTCTTTTTTTTTCTTGTATGACTGTTATGCTCCTTTTCACATCATATGACTTAATGAGACTATTTCCAGTCAAATTAAGAAAAAAAGTTATTTTCAAAAGATAGAATTTATCCATGTAGGTATATTTTAGGCTTCCTGATGTCAGATGTCTTTTGAATTATTATCCACTTTCACTTATTTTGAGTAGTTTTAGAATAAAGTGAGTGAGGGAGTTAGGAAGGTAGTGTCTTTGTTAATAATTCAATTGTTTCTTCAATTTTGATCATGTTGATTGGAGAACATTAACTTTTTTCTTTTGATTACATTTTGATCTGTGTTGTTTCTGGTTCCTGGAGGTGAGGAAAAAATCCATAAAATACACACACACATATACACACAGCCATAGCTTACTGTGCTAAATAGTTTGGGAATATAAATAACTAGAAGGCAGAATCTTATTTTTCTTTGTTGTTACTGAATTTTATTCTTGAAATTGATAAACTTATCATCCCATCATAAGTTTCCTTTTAGCTCCTGGTAATTTACTCTATAGGATCCCATCAATTGTTTCTTTGAACCCTTTCAAATATGTTCTACCAAAATCTAGAATGCCTCATCAGATGGTTTCAAGTTTTCCAATTTTCCTCACTAAGAAATTCTAAGATGGCAAATCATTTTTATCCAGCATTTTCATCATTTCTATTCCCACAATCAATTCTTACTTTCTGGCTATTTTAAAGGAATGGAAATTATGGAAAAAATAAGAAATTATCACTTTGCTTATGTCAGAGAGAGAAATCCAGCAAACATGTTGGACAATTCAATTACCTCATCACAATGCTGTTCTTGAATTCTTGTTATTTCCCTGAACTCATCTATTACTTTTTTTCTGTCCATGTGTTCTATAATATAAATATTCCTTCTATTTTTGCTACCATTGGATTTTCCAAAAATAATCTTCATCTTGACTCTGGATTTTATGACCCAGTTTTCAAAACATTAATGGAATGCTGAACTTGCAGTCAGGAAGACTAGAGTGACATTTGCTAGCTATGTGTTTTCGGGAAAATCACTTAATCTGTTTCAGCCTTTTGTCCTCCTCTATCCTCTATAAAATAGAGATATTAATATTATCTCACATAGTTTTTGTGAGGATCAAGCAAATGAGATTTTATATATATATATATATATATATATATATATATATATATATATATATATATATGTATATATATAATATTTATAAGCATTAAAATTAAATGAATACTAGCTATAGCTATCTTTTCTTTGATGTGCAATGCTGCTCGAATCGCCATATTAACTGTCCTCTTTATTTTGATGACCTATTCATAGATGTGTTCCACTCATGGATTTCATTTGACCAAAATTCAGTCATATATTTAAGTTCAAAGATGCTGCAAACTGTTTAATTGTCCTTGCTTGTTACCTCTCCTTTGTTCATTTTTCCATACAAAACCATTAAAAACAAATAAAAATAATGGGATCCATTCTTCAATTTTGTCTCTCACAGATTCCTGAGCATCTCTGTTATTATTCTATTTTCATCATAGCGGTTCTTTATGGAGTCTTTCTTGGTGATTCTATATAGGCAAATTTATCTTGTCTGATTTCTTCAATTTAGTTTTTCTTAAAAATAAATTTGAGTGATGACAGGCAAACATATTCTTGTCAGTCCTATTTATATGCATTAATTTACTGATCAAGAGTCTTCAGATCCTATATTTTAAGATATAGTCCAGGAATCAAAATTCCATTCTCAGAACTGTCTTCTTAACCATGTCTGTTTTCCCTTGCTCTTAGGGGATATCAATGATAAAAATATCACTTATACACCTAAGTTTGTTTTTGAAGACATTGTACATTTACCAATTTACAGAAGGATCAAAGAAGGATTAGAAAGTCATTTTATTTGGTTGCTAACCCTGAATAGGGCAGTTTGATTTAAATAACGAGGTCAAAAGCCAGATTGCTAAAGTTAGTAAAATGAGGGAGAAGTACAAAAACAGGAGTAAAAAAGTGCACAGGTTATTCTGGGAGCCTATATAGGGTAAAAAGGAGACTAGGCATCTAGTTTGAAGGGGATGATACTGTAGGATCATATGCCTTTTTGTTTAGATTTATTTTTAGAGAGATCTGTTTATATTTATAGGCAGTTGAAGAAGAACCAATGCTATAAATAGAAATTAGACAGTAACCAAGGTTATTTCAGTAAAAGATGTATACTTGGATGCCTTAATTGATGTTAAACACTTCCTCTCATGATATTCTTGTGAGTATTTCTCCTAATTCTTCTCTTCAATGATCTCACTCTCAAAACCCTAACTTTTCCTTTGAGATTACAATAAGAAGAGAGAAATTTGGGGATGATTTTGAGATGATTTGAAGTACTGAATCAGAAAGAATGTCCACAAAAGTTATCAGATTTGATCTTATTCCTATTAGATAATTAAGCATCATCCTCTGCTCAGTCAATCTCTTTCCAGAATCAGGAATCCACTATGAGATAATTTGATTATTATATTCCTTTTATGATAGTTTACTCAGTTCAGGTGGTAAAAGGAGTGTATTAAGGGATAAAATAAGACAGGCGATCAGATCACAAGCCTACCTTCTGTACTACAATTCACTCCTTAAATTTTCTGACCTCACAAGGAACTGGAAACTTAGTGGATGCCCATCAGTTGAGGAATGGCTGAACAAGTTATGGTATATGAATGTGATAGAATATTATTATTCTATAAGAAACGGTCAGTATAATGATTTCAGAAAGACCTTGAGAGACTTGTATGAATTAATGCTGAGTGAAGTGAATAGAACAAAGAGAATATTGTACACAACAACAAGAAGATTATGAGATGATCACTTGATGGGTTTGGATCTTTTCAACAATGAGGTAATTCAGGCCAATTCCAATAGACTTATAATGGATGGAGAGAGCCATTTTTATCGAGAGGGAGGACTATGGAGATTGAATGTGGATCACCTCAAAGTATTTTCACCTTTTTTGATTTGTTTTAGTTGTTTGAATGCATTTTTTTTTCTTTCTCATTTCCCCTTTTGATCTGATTCTTCTTGTGCATCATGATAAAAGCGAAAATATATTTGGAAAATAAATAGATTCTTATTTAAAAAAAGAAACAAACAAACAACCTCTTCCCCCCAATTTCTGATCTCATGTTACTCTGCCTCTCAGATGTCTTATGGATTTGCTCTTAGTTTTTATCAGGTCTCTTCCTCTGTTTCTCTTTTAAGTCTCACTTGCCCTACTACAGTTCACAGACTTCACAGGAATAATAGCCCATTCTAATTCTCTGAGACATCTTATAAACACTCCAAATATATTTCCTTCTCATCCTGTGATCGCATGTCAATGCACAAGCACTGTAATCATACCACAACTATTTATTCTTGTTTTATGCTATGATGTTCACAGCTCCAGGGGTAGACTTCCTAACCCTCTTTTTGTAACATTCAACATGGAAATCACTTTCTGAAAATTTTAAATCCCAACTACTGTTCTTATATCACTTCAACAAACTGGGAGCTAGAGGAAAACACCCTGGGGTGCTCTGGAGTTGAAATGAGAATTGAGAATATATATATATGTGTGTGTGTGTGTGTGTGTGTGTGTGGCTTGCTACAATATAGAAATACTATATCTTTAGAATTATCTGGTTCTATCAGTTTGTTAACCTTGTGAGAAAGAAATGCCATTAATTTGGCATAATTTGTTTTCCATAAACTCAAATTATTATATCTTGTCTTATTATAGTACATATCCATAAATTCTCCTTTAGAAAACTATTCTATACTTTTACCAGGAATCAAAGTCAGGTTCACTGGATGGTAGTTCAAAGATTCTATCTTTACCTTTTTGGGAAAATGGTACAATTTCCAGTCTTATGAAAAAGAGAATTTTAAGAAATAGAACATAATTTGGAAAAATGAATACAAGGGATAATATTATAAAAAATTACTCATGCATATATACTGTGAAAAAATTATAAATAAAAAAAATTTAAAAAAATAAATAGAACATAATGTTCAAGTGTTTGGAAAAGAGAGTGGACTTCTTCCCTTTAAACCCCAGAGAGTGACTGACAAATATATGGGCTATAGAGAGGAAATGTAGAGAGGAATATTCTGACTGAATATTAAAAAAAAAAAAAAAAAAAACTTCATTACAATTAAAATTATCTGAAAATGAAATATACTACCTTGGAAGATAATAGGTTTCCCTTCATCAGTTTTCTTCAGCAGATAGGTGGCACAAAAGAATGCTGAATCTCAAGTCACTATGTTGTGTCACAGTTTCTTTTATTGTTCTGCCTCAGTTTCCCTAAATTATCCTGCTTCAGTTTCCCTAAATTGACCTACCTTAGTTTCCCTAAATTGTTCTGTTTCAATTCTTTGAATCTTTCTACCTCAATTCCCTCTGGTTGCAACCTCCCTTTCCTGTTCATTAGAACTGAGATAATTAAGGCTAGGGAGAGCTGGCCACTCTGGCACACCAAAAGAGTCATAGAAGTCCAGCTGCCCTATCTCAGATACCTAATTGGCATCCTCTATCTCTATCTCCTCAGACTTCCTATCTCTAGCTGAATACCTCCTTCACTCCCAATTAACCAGAATTTATGGTCCCCTGTAATGCTAGAGAAACTGAGGCAAGGTAGAGATTATAAAGTTTTTAATATATAATTTATTGGAGAGCTTAATTGATTGACTGGATTGGACTCTCAAGGAATTGAGGCAGAACAATTGGGAAATGAAGGCAGGACAATTAGGGAAATTGAGGCAAAATAATTTATGGAAACTGAGGCATGGAAATAAAAGGTTACTGTGGCACAACACCGCCAACCTGTCAAAACCAAATTGATGCTCCCTTCCTGGAAATTCCCACACTCACCAATATTTAGACTCTACCCCTTGTCTTTGTCTCCTCTGATCACTAGAACCATATAAATATCATTGGAATCTCACATTGAATGCTGAATTCTTTGAGAAGAAAGTCCAATTCAGCCCTGGGGGAGGGGGACAAATGGATTCTGATCTGCCCCCATACAATCTCTCCCTCTTAGAAACTCAAATAAAATATTAAAAACTCTCTAATCTCTGTCTTGTCTCAGTTTCCCCAGCATTACAACTAAGAATTGAGCATAAAATTAAACTCATAGGACTAATGAGCTATGTGACTTTGGAAAAGTTAATTATCTTGTTCGATTCAGTTTCCTCAATCTGTAAAATGGGAATAACAAGAGGAGCTACCTTCTGAATAGTGAGGATCAAATAAGATGATATTTGTAAAGCACTTAGCAGAGTGTGTAGCAGACTCCATCTCTGGGAATTATCATATGTTTTATCCCTGGGAGAAAGGGTAGGTACCCTCCAGGGGCCAGACTTCAGCGTGCTTTGTTTTGGGGCACTAGCCAGCCAGGTATCCTGCAAAGGCAGGACTGGTGTAACCCTTGGCATAAGAGTGTTCTCCAGTGTCCAGGCCTATATGTGCTTCAGTAACATCTGGGGGAAACATAATAGCATCATACATGACCTCAGTACAAGCCTATCACTGCTACTAGGAGTCCAGTTCAGTAGTAGGTAAGCTTCCAGACCCCTACAGCTTCCAGCAGCTTCAGCCACACACCCCTCTACCTGACCAGTGCAGCACCAGACATAAGTAATCCCAGAGTATGAAGTCCGGGCTAGCTCCCTAAAGATCTCAGAATCAGCCAGAGCCAGGATAAGCAAAAATCATTGCCCCACGTTAGATGCCAAAATGTAAAGCCCTCTTGTCTCTCAGTTGTTAATCATTCTCTGGGAGGAGATCTCTTGGGGAGCTTCTGGTGAGGCAGCCTTGTGTCTTTTAAAGTCTTGAATCTTTTCCTGTCAGAATCTCTCCAGCCAGCTTCAGTCTCTATCTCCCTCTGAATCCAAAGCCTCCAGTCAGGACAAAGATAGAATCTCAAATCCTCTTCTTCATGAATCCTGGCTTCCTTTATCCTCCCAGAGAATGGGCTTATGGATACTCCAGGGGCTTGTGGGAACTCCTTAACAACCAATGAGCTAGCTCCTTTTAAAGATGTAAAGTCCCTTAAAGGTTTAAACTAAAGTTGTGAACTCTGAGCTAGAGAATTGTTAAGTCCCGACTTAGCACCTAGTAAGGAACCTAAGACCAGAGGGCATCAGGGCCACATTCAGTGCAGCATGAAGCACACAGTCAGGGCCTGCAGATACTGTAACAATAATGCTGAGACATTACTCCTGGGAGTTGAGTTCAAATTTCAAAAAAAAAAAAAAAAAAAAAAAGTACAAAACATAAGGAAAAAGGAATCTGACTAAAGAAAATTATAATGACAACAGGGAAGACCAAAACATAAACTTAGAAGAGGATAATAGTGTTAAAACACCTTTGAGCAAAATTCCAAAGAAAAACATGAAGTGGTCTTAAGCCCAGAAAAAAACTCACAGGAGAGCTCACAAAGGAACTTAACAATCATAATGAGAAATAGGGAAAAAAAAAAAAAAAAAAAAAAAAGAAATGAGAAGGATTGAAGATAATTATGTAATATTTTTCCTTGGTCTCATAGTTCTGAAATTTGGCCACAATATTCCTTGGAAAATTGGTTTGGAAAACTTAAAAAGTAAAATTTGACAAATGAAAATGAAAAACAAAATACAATAGGGGTGGGCTGAGGAACTCCTTTAAAAGTACAACTGACTGTGGTGCAGAGCCAAGATGGCGGAGAAGGCACATGCGACTTTCTAAGTTCCTCTCATACCCTCAAGACCAATTATTAAATTCAGCCTCAAAAATAGCACATGACTGGTAAAATCCACAAAGATTAGAAGTACAACAATTTACCAACTGAAGATAATCTGGAAGATTGCCAGAACAGGTTTGACCTGAGGGGCTGGAGCAGATCAGCACAAGAAGGGATATAGGAGAGACTAGAATCTGGAGTGGACCAGGAGCAGGGGTGGCTTCTGTGTCTAGAAAAGTTAAAGAGATGACTCTGCCATAGGCTTACTGCTCTGCCTTGATTAGAAAGCAGTAGACCAACAGAGAAATTAAAGCCAAAGGTAGAGGATACTCTAAAAAAGCCAGGACCTAATAAGACCTGACTATACCCACCCAAAACCAGAAATGACTCAGCACAGACCATAAAACAGCTAAGCAGTGACATTCTGCAGTAGGAGTTCTAGTAGGCAGTCACTAATCTGCATGGCAGGGGTGCACAGCCTGGGGCAGCCTCTAATCTGCACAGTGCAGGGCTTGGCGTGGGGCAATAGAACTTCCTGCAGCTTGACTGTGATTCCCTGGGCAGAGCCGCTTATGGTGCTGAGTTGGACTATTTGCTGGGCAATTGCTAATCCCCACAGCCCCACAGTGGGCTTTGGCTTGGGGTAGTGACACTCACTGCTCAGCCTCTACTCCCAAGGCAGTCACTAATCCACACAGCAGGGTTATTCATAGGGCACTTTCACAGCTCAATCCAGGCCTAGTCATTTCCAGTGGGGAACTTTTTTCCCAGAGCACTCCCATACCTCTCATTGCTCTTTGCAGCCTGTTGGCAGGACAGCTACCATCCATATACCTATCATTTCTCTGCAGAGGAAGCTGATAACCTCTTTGCCCTGAAGGCAGACCCTACAGGCCTTAAAAATGAGTAAAAAAATTAAAAGGATAATTGATAGCTTCTACAGAAAGAGAGTAGGTTTTCAGCCCTGAGGAGACTAATAGCAGACAGTCTCCAGACAATTGTGGGCTCCCAAAACAAAAGGCTCTCCTAGAAGACACTATTAACAATCTTAAAAGAGAGCTAGAAGAAAAATGGGGAAAGGAAAGAGAAGCTATGCAAGAGAGTAACAACTTCCTGAAATGTGAATTGAAAAAGGTAAAAAAACTCCCAGGAAGTACAGGGAAACAGAATTTGTAATTGGAAAATAGGTAAAGAACTCCAAGTAAGTAGGATTTGTGAATTGGAAAAAGAAAATAACTCACTAAAAAAATAATTTAGTGAAATGGAAAAAAAATTCCATAGAGCAAAACAACTTATTTAAAAACTCAATTGGACATATAGAAAAAAAAAAAAGTAACTAAAGCTAATGAAGAAAATAACTCATTAAAACTCAGAACTGAACAAATAGAAATGAATGATTCATTGAGACGCCAAGAATCAGTCAAGCAAAACCAAAAAAAAAAAAAAAAAAAAAAAAAAAAAAAAAAAAAGAAAAAAAGAAAAAAGAAAAAAAGGAAAAAAAAAAGAAAAATTAGAAAAGAACATTAAATATCTACTTGGAAAAACAACAATATTGAAAATAGATCTAGGAGAGATAATCTGAGGATTATTGGACTTTCTGAAAATTATGATGAAAAAAAGAGCCTAAATACTATTTTATAGGAAATCATCAAACAGAACTGCCCATATGTAACAAAGTCACAAGGTAAATTAGGTGTTGAAAGAATTCATCGAACACTTTCTGAAAAAGACCCTACAATAAAATCTCCAAGGAATATTGAGGCCAAATTTCAGAACTATGAGACTAAGAAAAAATATTACAAACAGCCAAGAAATAACAATTCAAATACTAAAGTGCCACAATAAGGATCACTCAAGATCTGGCTGCCTCCACAATAAAGGATTGAAGGGCCTAGAATCTGATATTCTGAAAGGCAAAAGAACTTGGAATGCAGCTAAGAATAATATACCTGCTAAGCTGAGCATTTTCTTCCATGGAAGAAGACAGACATTTAATGAAACAGATGAATTCCATTTGTTTCTAAGGGAAAAAAAAAAAAAAAAAAAAAAACAGATCTAAACAAACAAACAAACAAAAAATTGATCTCCAACCAAAGAACTCAAGAGAAGCAGAAAAATGTAAAAGGAACTCTTGAGAACTGTATTTCTATTGTGGATATACATAAAGACCATATATATAATTTGATTTTACTGATAAGACATAAAAAAGGGATGTAGAAATAGAAAGAGGATAGTATCAGAAAAAGGGAAAATAGGAGTTAAAAATGGAAAATACATCCACAAATAGGCAAAGAAACCTATCATATATGAGGGAATTTAGAGAGGGGGAAGAACATTATGTAAATCTTATTCTCATCAGAGTTGGCTCAAAAAGAAAATAATTGACATTTGATTTACAGAGAATCTTCTCTCACCTCATTAAAAAGTGAGAGAGGAAAAGGGAAAAGGAAAGGAGTAATAAAAGAATGGTACAAGAAAGGGGAAGGGATTCAAAGGGAGGAAGGAGGAATTCTAAAGAGGGAAAGCTGTGTGACACAAGTGGGACCCATAAGTTTAATACTGGGGAAAGAAGGGAAGAGGGGAAAGAAAAGTAAAATCTGAAAATAATAAGATGGCAGGAAATACAGAATTAGTAATTTTAACTGTAAATGTGAGTAGGATGAACTCTCCTATAAAGCAGAGGCGGATAGCAGGCTGGATCAAAAATCAGAACCCTATAATATGTTGTTTACAGGAAACACATTTAAAGCAGGGAGATAAAACAGAGTAAAGGTAAAACAGAGTAAAGGTAAAAGGCTGGAGCAGAATCTATTATGCTTCAAATGAAGTAAAAAAAAAAAAGCAGGGGTAGTTATCCTTATTTCAGATCAACCAAAAGCAAAAATTGATCTAATTAAAAGAGATAAGGAAGGAAACTATATCTTGCTAAAGGGTAGCATAGACAATGAAGCAATATCAATACTAAATAAATATGCAACAAGTGGTATAACATCTAACTTCCTAAAGGAAAAGTTAAGAGAGTTGCAAGAAGAAATAGACAGCAAAACTATAATAGTGGGAGATCACAACCTTGCATTCTCAGAATTGGATAAATCAAACCACAAAAAAAATAAGAAAGAAATAAAAGAGGTAAATAGAATATTAGAAAAATTAGGTATGATAGATCTTTGGAGAAAACTGAATGGTGACAGAAAGCAGTATACATTGTTCTCAACAGTTCATGTAACCTATACAAAAATAGACCATATATTAGGACATAAAAACCTCAAAATTAAATGCAGGAAGGAAGAAATAGTAAGTGCTTTCTTTTCAGATCACAATGCAATAAAAACTACATTCAACAAAAAGTTAGAGGTAAATAGACCAAAAAGTAATTGGAAACTAAATAATCTCATCTTAATGATTTGCGGTGAAACTGCAAATTACAGACAAAATTAATAATTTCAATCAAGTTAATGACAATAATGAGATATCATACCAAAATTTGTGGGATGCAACCAAAGCAGTAATAAGGGGAAATGCTATATTTTTAGAGGCTTTCTTGAATAAAATAGAGAAAGAGAAGAACAATGAATTGGGCTTGCAATTTTAAAAAGTTAGAAAAGACCAAATTAAAAACCCCCAATCAAATACTAAACTTGAAATTCTAAAATTAAAAGGAGAAATTAAAATATTTAAAGTAAAAACAAAAACTATTGAATTAATAAAACTAAGAGTTGGTTTTATGAAAAAACAGTAAAATAGATAAACCTTTGGTAAATCTGATTAGAAAAAGAAAAGAGGAAGATCAAATGATTAGTCTTAAAATGAAAAGGGGGAACTTTCCACCAATGAAGAGGAAACTAGAGCAATATTAAGGAGTTACTTTGCCCAACTTTATGTAAATAAATTTAATAACCTAATTTATTCAAAAATATAGGCTTCCCAGATTAACAGAGAAGGAAGTAAATTGCTGAAATAGTCCCATTTCAGAAAAAGAAATAGAACAACATATATTAATCAGCTCCCTTAGAAAAAATCCTCAGGACCAGATGGATTTAATTTTGAATTCTACCAAACATTTAAAGAACAATTAGCCCCAAGGCTATATAAACTATTTGAAAAAATCGGGAAGGAAAGAGTCCTCCCAAATTGCTTTTATGACACAGACATGGTACTGATACCTAAACCAGGTATGTTGAAAACAGAGAAAGAAAATTATAGACCAATTTCCTTAATGAATATTGATGCTAAAATCTTAAATAAGATATTAGCAAAAAGACTTCAAAAAATCATCCCCAGGGATAATACACCATGATCCAGTAGGATTTATATAAGGAATGCAGAGCTGGTCTAACATTAGGAAAATTATTAGTATAATTGACCATATTAATAACTAAATTAACAAAAAACATACGATCATCTCAATAGATACAGAAAACACATTTGATAAAATACAACATCCATTCCTATTAAAAACACTTGAGACCATAGGAGTAAATGGTCTTTTCCTTAAAATAATCAGTACCATCTATTTAAAACCATCAGTAAGTATCATATGTAATAGGATAAACTGGAACCATTCCCAATAAGATCAGGAGTGAAACAAGGTTGCCAAATATCACCATTACTATTCAATATTGTATTAGAAATGCTAGCTTTGGCAATAAGAGTTGAGAAGGAGATCAAAGGAATTAGAATAGGTAATGAGGAAACCAAATTATCACTCTTTGCTGATGATAAATCTCTCTGCTGATGATGTGATGGTACACTTAGAGAATTCAAGAGATTCTACTAAAAAGCTATTAGAAATAATATACACCATTAGCAAAGTTTCAGGATACAAAATAAACCCACATAAGTCATTTGCATTCTTATATATCACTAACAAAATCCAACAGAGTTACAAAGATAAATTCCATTTAAAGTAGCTACTGATAGTATAAAATATTTAGGTATCTGTCTGCCAAGGGAAAATCAGAAAATCAGAAAATTTTGCTATATGAGAAAAACTACAAAACACTTTCCACACAAACAAAGTCAGATCTAACCAACTGATAAAATATTAAATGCTCTTGGATAGGGCGAGCAAATGTAATAAAGCATTAAAGATGACAATACTACCTAAACTAATTTATTTAGTGCTATACCAGACTCCCAAAAAACTATTTTATTGACCTAGAAAAAATAACAACAAAGTTCATGTGGAAAAAAATGTCAAGAATTTCAAGGGAATTAATGAAAAGAAATAAAATGGAGGTGGCCTATCTGTACCAGATCTTAAATTATATTATAAAGCAGTGCTTACCAAGCCATTTGATATTGGCTAAGAAATAGACTAGTTGATCAGTGGAATAGGTTAGGTTCAAAGGACAAAACAGCCAATAACATTAATAATCTAGTGTTTGACAAACCCCAAACCCCCAGATTTTGGAATAAGAACTCATTGTTTGACAAAAATTACTGGGAAAATTGGAAATTAGTATGGCAGAAACTAGGCATTGACCCACACTTAACACCATACACAAAGCTCAGGTCAAAATGGGTTCATGACCTAGACATAAAGAATAAGATTATAAATAAATTAGAGGAACATAGGATAGTTTACTTCTCAGACATGTGGAAGATGAAGGAATTTGTGACCAAAGAAGAACTAGAGATCATCATTGATCACAAAAGAGAAAATTTTGGTTATATCAAATTGAAAAGTTTTTGTACAATCAAAAATAATGCAGACAAGATTAGAAGGGATGCGATAAACTGGAAGAACATTTTTACAGTCAAAGGTTCTAATAAAGTCCTCATTTCCAAAATATATAGAGAATTGACTCTAATTTATAAGAAATCAAGCCATTCAATAAGAGTCGAGAAAAATATTAAAGGAATTAGAGTAAGTAATGAGGAAACCAAATTATCACTCTCTGCTGATGATGTGATGGTATACTTAGAGAACTCCAGAGATTCTACTAAAAAAAAGCTATTAGAAATAATCTACACCTTTAGCAAAGTTGCAGGATACAAAATAAACCCATATAAGTCATCAGCATTCTTATATATCACTAACAAAATCCAACAGTTAGAGTTACAAAGAGAAATTCCATTTAAAGTAATAATAGCATAAAATATCTAGGAATCTATCTGCCAAGGGAAAATCAGAAACTATATGAGCAAAACTACAAAACACTTTCCATATAAATAAAGTCAGATCTAACCAACTGATAAAATATTAAATGCTCTTGGATAGGGAGAGCAAATGTAATAAAGATGACAGTTCTAGCTAAACTTATCTATCTATTTAGCGCTATACCAATCAGACTCCCAAAAAACTATTTTAATGACCTAGAAAAAATAACAACAAAGTTCATACGGAAAAACAAAAGGTCAAGAATTTCAAGGGAATTAATGAAAAGAAAAAGTCAAATGAAGGTGGCCTAGCTGTACCCAATCCAAAATTATATTATAAAGCAGCAGTTATCAAAACCATGTGGTCATTTCCAAAATAGATAGAGAATTGACTCTAATTTATAAGAAATCAAGCCATTCTTCAATTGATAAATGGCCAATGATATGAACAGACAATTCTTAGACAAAGAAATTGAAACTATTTCTAGCCATATGAAAAGATGTTCCAAGTCATAATTAATCAGAGAAATACAAATTAAGACAACTCTGAGAAACTATTGCACACATGTCAAATTGGCTAGAATGACAGGGAAAGACAATGTGAAATATTGGAGGGAATGTGGGAAAACTGGAATACTGATAAATTGTTGGTGGAATTGTGAATACCTCCAGCCATTCTGGAGAGCAATTTGGAAATATACTCAATAAGTTATCAAACTGTGCATACCCTTTGACACAGCAGTGTTCCTACTGGGCTTATATCCCAAAGAGATCTTAAAGAAGGGAAAGGGACCTATATGTGCAAGAATGTTTATTGCAGCCATCTTTGTAGTGGCCAGAAACTGGAAACTAAGTGGATGCCCATCAATTGGAGAATGTCTGGATAAATTGTGGTATATGAATATTATGGAATATTATTGTTCTGTCAGAAATGACCAGCAGGATGATTTCAGAAAAGCCTGGAGAAACTTACATGAACTGATGCTGAGTGAAATGAGCAGGACCAGGATATTATTATATACTTCAACAACAATATTATATGATGATCAATTCTGATGCACTTGGCCCTCTTCAACAATGAGATGAACCAAATCAGTTCCAATAGAGCAGTAATGAATTGAAGCAGGTACATTCAGTGAAAGAACTCTGGGAGATGATCATGAACCACTACATAGAATTCTTAATCCCTCTATTTTTGTCCACCTGCATTTTTGATTTCCTTTGAAGACTAATTTTACACTATTTCAAAGTCTGATTCTTTTTGTACATCAAAATAAGTGTTTGGACATATATACATATATTGCATTTTATTTATACTTTAACATATTTAACATGTATTGGTCAACCTGCCATCTAGGGGAAGGGGTAGGGGGAAGGAGGGGAAAAGTCAGAACAAAAGGTTTTCAATTGTCAATGCTTAAAAATTATCCATGCATATATATATATATATGTATATATATATGTATATATATAATAAGCTATAATATAAAAAATAAAATAAAATATTTATATTAAAAAAAAGAAAAGCAAAAAAAGATTACAACTGACCAAAGGGGGGGTGGGGGACAGTACAAAATATATTTGAGGAAAACAAATCTTTAAAAGTTACAACTGGGTAAAGGGAAGTTAGTAACCCTATGAAATATCAATAATCAATCAAACTAATTCAAAAGAATGAAAATATCATAGAAAATATAACATCTTTGATTGGAGAAAAAATGATCTGAAAAATACATCCAGAAGAGACAATGACAGAATATTGGACTACCAGAAAGCCATAATCAAAAAAATGGCTCAGGAAGAATCTTTCAATAAATTATCAAGGACCACAGTCCTGATGTCCTGAAACAAGTGAGTAAAATAGGCATTGGAAGAATCTGACTTTAATTTGAGGAAAGAGGTCCCTAAACAAGAATTCTGAGAAACAGTATATCAGGTAAAGGAAAAAAAAATACTTCAAGACATAGGCCAGAAAGAAACAATTCAAATATCATGGAGATATGATTAGGATTACATAGGACTTGACAGTTGCTATATTAAGGGGTCAGAGGTCATGGGATATGATATTTACTTTTTATATACTAGCTTTTTATTTCTTCAAATACATGTAAATATAATTTTCAACAGTAACCTTTGCAAAACTTTGTGTTCTAATTTTCTCTCCCTCCTTCTCCTCCCTCCCTCTCCCCTAGAGAACAATCAATTCAGTATAAGTTAAATAAAACATGAGATTTCTGAAAGCAAAGGAGCTAGGACTACAACTAATAATCACTTGTGTGACAAAATTAAGCATAATATGTGAAGGGAAAATTGGTCATTTAATGAAATCGAAAGTTTTCAAACTTTCATAAGGAGAAAATCAGAACTAAATAAAAAATTTGACCTCTAATATCAAGTTTATTGATATTAATCAAGAGAAAGATAAACAGGTAAAAAAAAAAGAAAAGAAAAGAAAATATAAGGAACTCAATAAAGTTAAAATATTTATATAACTCCATGGGAAAATGATGCTTGTGGGTGCAAGATGATTTTGAGGGAATGAGATTTTAAAAAATAAGAATTAATAAAGAGAAGTACATTGGATACAGAAGAAAGGAAGAGGTAGGATGGTGCAAATTATTTCACATGAGAAGGCATCAAAGACATCCAAGTGGATGGGAAGATGGATGGGTGGGCAATGGCCATTGCTTGAACTTTATTTTCCTCAGTATCAGCTCAAAGAGGGAATAATGTACACAATCACATGAATATAAAAATTTATCTTTCCTCATAAGGAAGTAGGAAGGAAGGAGATTAATTAAAGGAAAGTAGGGCTATGGAGTGACCAGAGGGAGAACAGATCAGAAGAGATAGTTAAAGCAAAACAATGGTGAGGAGGGAAAGGATAAAAAAGAGAGGGAAGGCAAACAGGAGGAAGAACAGGATAGAGAGAATAATCATAACTATCAATATGAGCCAATAAACACCAGATGTTCTTCATGAAATGGAAGAAGCAGAGTGGATCAAAAAAAAAAAACAAAAAAAAACCTCATACAATATGTTGTGTAAAGGAAATAATACAAAGAGCAAAGGCAATGAACTAGAGCAAAATCTACTATGCTTCAGTTGCAGTTAAAAAAAAAAAAAAAAAAAAACAGAAATTGCAGTCCTGATCTCAAAGTAAAAGTAAAAATGAACCTAATTAAAAGAGATAAGGAAGGGAACTGCATCTCACTTAAAGGTACTATAGAAAATAAGACAATATCAATATCAAAAAATATACACCAAATAGTATAGCAATCAAATTCTTAAGAGAGAAGTTAACTAATTATAGGAAGAAATAGACAACAAAACTCTACTAGTGGGAAACCTCATATCTCCTCTCAGAATCTGACAAATCCTATCAAACATTAAACAAGAAGTAAATAGAATATTTGATGTCATAAGCAATTTGGAAGAGCAAGGAATAATTTATCTGTCAGATGTATGAAAAGGGGAAAATTATGATGAAAAAAGAGATAGAGAGTATTATGAAATGCAAACTAGATATTTTGTTTGTATTAGGTTAAAAAGCCTTTTTTTTTCTTTTTAAACAAAATCAATACAATCAAGATTAGAAAGAAAGAAGAAAACAGAAACAATTTTTACAGCAAATGTCTTTAATAAGATCCAAATTATTATGTAGAGAATTGAGTCAAATTTAAATGTAAGCCATTCCCCAATTGATAATTAGTCAAAGGACATGAATAGGTAGTTTTCGGATGAAAAAATAAAAGCTATCTATAGACTTATAAAAAAGTGCTTTAAATTGCTTTTGATTAGAGAAATGCAAATTAAAACTGACATGCTACCTCACAACTATTAGAATGCACAATATGACAAAAATAAAAATGATAAATATATTGGAGAGGATGGGAGGAAATTGGGAAACTAATATACTATTGGTAGAGTTGTGAACTGATCCAACCATTCTGGAGAACAAAGTTGGAACTATTACCAATGGGAAGCAAGTTGAGCATATCTTTGGATCCAATAAAACCATTACTATGTCTGCATGTCAAGGAGATTAGAAAAATAAGAAAAGGACATATATTCACTCACAAAAAATTAATACCAGCCATTTTTGTGGTGGCAAAATATTGGAAACTGAGGGAAGGTCTGTCATTTGGGAAATAATTGAACAAGCTAGGACACATGAATGTAAAAGAATACTACTGTGCAATAAAATATGATGGACAGACAGATTTCAGAAAAAAAAAAAAAACTTGGAAAGACCTATACAAAATGAAACAAAATGAAATAAACAGAGTCAGGAAATATGCACAATATTGGCAACATTGAGTCATGATCAACTATGACTGACAGCTCTTCTCAGCAAAAGAAAGATTCAAGACAAATACACAGGATTCACAAATGTTATTCAAAACCAGATAAAAGAACTGATGGACTCTAAATGCACATTGAAGCACAATTTTTTTGGCTAACTTTATTCTTCTTCATGGATTTCTTAAAATGTCTTTCTCTTTTTTCAAAACTGTTATTAATATGGAAAAGTTTTACATGATAATCCATGTGTAAACTATATCAAAATGCCTATCATCTTCAGAAGAGGGGAGAGGAAGAAAAGATGAAGAAAAATTTGGAACTCAAAATCTTGTAAAAATGAATGCTAAATATTTTTCTTGACTTGTAACTGGGGAAAAAATAAAATACTATTAAAAACATTTGTCAGGTATTATAGAACTATGGCATCAAATGAAGGTAAGGGTTGTTAGCAGAATATAAGGATCCCTGTAAGCTGCACATTGACTTAGAAGACCATAAATAATCTATTTTATTGTATTTTTATTTATTTTCTTAAATATCTTCCAGTTACATTTTATTCTGGTTCAGTCCCTTTCCAAAAGAGTTGTGGCACCTCTGTTGCAGAGAGATCATAGAATTGCATATATTGAGTTTAAAGACTCCTCAGAGTTCATCTAGACAGACTTTCTCATTTTACATATAAAGAAACTCAAGTCTAGAGAGAAATGACCCATGCAAAATTTCCACAGATAATGAAGAGCAGAAAACACATTCTAATGCACATTTTAAAAGTTCTAAATCTAGCATGCTTTCTACTAAAGTAGATTGATAACTTTTTTTCTAACTTAAGTCTTTAAAAAGTTCTTGGAGGGGTCATTGAGTGACAAATGAATTGCCCAGATTGCAGAAGGTATTTCTAGAGGTAGAACTTGAATACAGTTCTTCCTGACTTCAAGACCTGAGCTCTATGCATTTTATAACATCTATTTATAACACTTATTATGTGTCAGGTCATTGGTAAGGGTTTTGCAATTATAATCCTATTTGATATAACAACCTTGGCAGGGAGGGGCTATTGTTATCCATATTTTACAGATAAGTAAAATAAGGCAAATGGAATTTAAAGAATTTTCTCAGGCTCACACATTTTATAAATATCTGAAGTTGAATTTGAACTTGGATCTCCAGAAAATTTAAGTGGTACCATGGACTGCCAAGATTAGTCAGAAAGACTCAACTGAGTTTATATGTAATCTTGTGATCCTGAGAAATTCACTAAACCTTTGTTTTGCCCCAGTTTCTTCATCTATAAAATGAGCCAGACAAGGAAATGGTAAGAAAACCTCAAATAGAGCCACTGAGAGTGGGACATGACTGAAAAATGACTCCAAGCTTGACTTTCTGTGCACTGTATTACCCCTCACTATGGGTTCAGGCTAAAATTTCTTTAAAGAAATCAAAACAGGATTCTTATAAAATCAAATGTTAAATTGAAAAGAATAAGGTTTTAAAATATCACATTTGCAGAAAAATGGAAATCTCCCTCCCTTCCCCCAACTTCTATAAAAGATAGCTTTTGTCAGCAGATTGAGTCTAATCTGCATTTGCAGATGTTTCTGATAGGCAAAAAAAACAAAAACAAAAACAAATAGTATTATGTTTGTTCCTTACAAAAGACTCTACTTTAAATCTTTGTTCTTAAGTTACTTCATTTTATGTTTGTTTATTTGTTTTTTCTTCCTAGAAAATAAATACCTAATAGGGGGAACTTTGCATGTTTGCATATCTGTTTTTTGAGAGCTTTCACTTAATATATACAGCATGCAGAGTAATAGGCCAGCAGCCGCCAAGTGTTATAGGGCCAAATGAAATAAAAGTCTTAAAAAACTATAATAACCATGTATTCACCCTAATATAGTATAAAATCCAGGCAACTCTTTTGTTAAGCAGAAATACAATAATGGCATAAGTGAATCACTACATACTTGTCCAAAGAGTCAGACATTCTAGCATAAGGTAGGCAGATTTTTCTTTTTAATGGAGGAGGAAAAAAAAAAAAAATCAAGAGTAAGCAAGACACTTGGGAGCAGGGAAACGTTTAAAGGTTTTTAGAATGGGGCTTCTGAAAATAAGAAGCTTGAAGAGAAAGCTCAAGTCTAATATATGATCTTCAGAAATGAGAGGGTTAGACCAGTTAGGTCTAAAGATAAAAAAAAAAAAAATACATTGAGATTTTAAAGTGAAAACTTTTCAAAGCACCTACTTAGAAGTAATCATTCTATTTCCTTGCATTTAACCATCTCTGTTATTAAATTTAATAAGTTGGTGAAAAGAAAGACTTTTGACAATCACATCAAATAAATTGTTCTGCTGTGTTGTTTGTTTTAATCATTTCTATTTGGCTGCACTTCTTGTCTTATGAACATGTGCAATATGATTTTCAAATGCTGAAGATATTATTTGTTGTTAGAAATTGAAAAGAAGTAATTTATCAGCACAAGGACAAAAAATAAAATTGTTCATTACTTAACTAGGTCTTTAAATTAAACCATGAGTCAGGCCAAGAGAAAAATAAAGATAGTGAGAGTCTATTTGCAGTGTCAGGATTTCAATATTTCGTGAAATTAGCAAAGCTTTTTTTTTTTTTTTCTATTTTGTGCATGAGCACTAAATTGAATAAAAGGCATAATAAATAAAAATTCAAAGGCAAAATTTTGTTGCTGTATATGAGAGGAGAAAAATAAATTAGAATCAGTAATATAATCATGCTTATATATATTTTATGAATTTTCTGCACTATGTATTTGAAAGTTTGTCAAGATATGCTTAGATTTTAAAATATAGATTAACACTGAAAGTCTTAATATTTTTCTCTGTTTACATATTTATTCCTTCAGCACAGAAGTGCAAAAAGGAGAATTCTGCCAAAAGCAGTTATCAATTTTTCTTGCAACTTAAAATCAAATACTGAAAAGAATGGAAATACTTTTTCCTAAGTTATAGAAACAATATTGCTTTTTCCAACTCAAGGATGCTTCATATTTTGGAGCAAATTTATCTCACATATTTCTCTCCCATTTCCACATTTCAGTTTGGAACAGTCAATTGAAATTATTTTTGACAGGCCCAAAATTTTAGGTAAAGCAAAAAATAAAAGAGTGGATCTGATTTCCTTTCCAACTTTTTTCACTCTGATAACTTATTTCCAAATACAAAGAAAGAGGAAATGGTAATAGGCTGCTTGTGAGAGCAGATTTAAGTATACTGAGATTTTCAAATGTTTAGAAACTGAAGGATAAATTTGGTTCTCTCAACCTTAAATGACACATTATCCTAGAAAGATTCATGGATTTTGAGTCAAAAGACCTTGGTTCATTGATCATTAAAGTATCTAGACATTTTAATTATCTTAATCTGACTTCCTTCATATGTGAAATGGGTTGGAGCCTCATTTTTTTCCTCACTGAATTTCTGTGAAGGAAGCATTGTAGAAACAGTAAAATGCTAGAGAAATGTGAAGAAGTACAAGAGAGGGAGAGACAAAGAGGGAGAATCTTCATCTGTCTCTAAAGATATAAATATGCACATATATGTGTGTGTGTGTGTATATATATATATAATACATAAGCATATATTGTATTTTATCATCACTATTAGTAAAGAAACACCCTGGATTGATATCCAAGCCATTAATAATTATTAAATTTGGTGCAAACTCTTTCATGAAAAATTGAATAGGACTTCCCAATTTAAGTGATCCCTACATAACAGAAAAGGGACTTCATAGAGTGAAAGGCCTGTATGAAGACCAACAGGGGATGAGGCTGCAATTATTACTCCTAATAACGTCTCAAAATATGTGGGTTTTGCAATCTTTAAAATGCCCCCCTGGGCTTGACCTTCTGTATTTTCTCTATTTATTGGGAATTCAGTTCTTTTGTAACTGGTTTGGTCTTCTTTTGGACCTACCTTAAGCAGAAGTCAGTAATTTTTTATTATTATGTGAATTTCCATGGCAAATTTTTAATCCTAAAATAGCTATACCTTGCCACTTAGCATTCTTCTCCCCTATCTACACCTTAGGGCAAGTAAAGGAATTTAAATATTATCTTAAGCAAATGCTGAGCCTGGTAAATCTTCTATGTCAAATAAGATTTGTTGTTGTTGTTGTTTTTAATTGCTTAGTGCATTCCAGAGTCTTAAATAAATCCCTATTTCTTCATACTACAATAAAATTTCAATCTTCAATTTAGTTAACCCACAAAGCATTTGGTGAGTGCTTAGATGGGCCAGATAGTGTGAAATGAAGTTCTGAGAGAGTGTCCACCTTAGAGCCAGGAAGACCTGGTTCAAGTTCTCATTGTTGACACACACTTTCTGCAGAGCCTGGGCAAAAATCACTTAAATTCTCACTACTCTAGGCAACTTTCTGAGACTGTTTCAGTAAAGAAGTGCCAGCGGTGCCAGACTGCACTGATAATGCCAGGTTTCTCATCTGAGAGACCCTTACGCCGATTAAATCACATACTTACGCCTATTTTCTAGGTACTTTGTAAGATGTAGGAGCCACAAGGTACTTATAATTTATTAGGGGAGATAAACATATAAACACAGGGGCATACTGGAGCCAACTTGTTCCATCAGAACCAGTGGTTAAATTTTCAATGTGTTTGTATTTCAGAAATCAGCAAACTTTACAAATGAGTTCTTGACATATTTGGTGTCATAATTTAAGAAAGTAATAGAAAAGGTGTTAATGATGAAGATTAAACTTGAGTCTATGTGTATGTTTATTTTGGAGGGGAATAGTCAGTTGTTAAATGTATATCAGCATACTCTTAGATATATTCAAAGTAAATAAAAAAGTTGTTTTGGGAGAGAGGGCATTTGCCTCTGGGAACAGAAAAAGCTTCATGTAAAAGGTGATGCTTGAACCGAAACTTAAAAGAAATTAGGCATTCTGTGAGGCACAGATGAAGAGAGAGTACATTATAGATATGGAGTATAGTTTGTGTTGCCTTGAAATATGAAATGAGAGTTTTTTGTGTGAGGGATGAAAGAAGGTTACAGACTGGGGCATAAAATGTCTTAAAGAGAGAAATATATAATCAAGCGTTATACAAACTAAAGAAAGGAGTTTACAGTTTTATTCCAGGGGCATTGGAGGAAGGAAGTACTGGAGTGTATTGAATTAGGGAAGTGAAATGTTTATACTTCCACTCAAGGAAGAACAGTTCTGCAGCTATGTGGAGGATATTTTGGGCTGGAGGAGCCTTCAGGTAGGGAAGACTAATTTGCATTAGCCACATTGGCAATAATTCAAGGGAAAGCTGATGAGGATCTTAAAGTGATTTTTATGGAAGCAGTGAAGAAAGGGAATGAATGAGATCGGTATTATGTCCTGATATATATGAATAATGGATCTCATAAGATCCATTAAGAAATAAGATCTCATAAAGAAATAACAAGATTATTACGTCACATTGCTGTGAGGTAAGAAAGATTTAGGAGTTGAGGAATGTGCCAAAATTGCAAAACTGTGACATTGGAATGATAGTGATACTCTCTCTCTCTTTTTTTTTCAATTCTATTTTTTATTAATTTTTATAATTATAAATTTTTTGACTATATATGCCTGAGTAATTTTTTTTATAACATTATCCCTTGTATTCATTTTTCCAAATTTTCTCTTCCCTCCCTCTGCTTCCTCCCCTAGATGACAGGCAATCCCATACATTTTACATGTGTTACAATATAACCTAGATACAATATATGTGTGTAAATCCAATTTTCTTGTTGCACATTAAGTATTAGATTCCGAAGGTATAAATAACCTGAGAAGAAAGCAGTAGTGCTAACAGTTTACATTCAATTCCCAGTGTTCTTTGTCTGGGTATAGTTGTTTCTGTCCATCATTGATCAACTGGAAGTGAGTTGGATCTTCTTTAAGTTGAAAATATCCACTTCCATCAGAATACATCCTCATACAGTATTGTTGTTTAAGTGTATAGTGATCTTCTGGGTCTGCTCATTTCACTCAGCATCAGTTCATGTAAGTCGCTCCAAACCTTTCTGAATCCATCCTGCTGGTTATTTCTTACAGAGCAATAATATTCCATAACCTTCATATACCATAATTTATCCAACCATTCTCCAATTGATGGACATCTATTCATCTTCCAGTTTCTAGCCACTATGAAAAGAGCTGCCACAAACATTTTGGCACATACAGGTCTCTTTCCCCTCTTTAGTTTTCTTTTGGATATAAGTCCAGTAGTAGCACTGCTGAATCAAAAGGTATGAACAGTTTGATAACTTTTTGGGCATAGTTCCAAATTGCTCTCCAGAATGGCCAGATTCTTTCGCCACTACACCAACAATGTATTAGTGTCCCAGTTTTCCCACATCCCCTCCAACATTCATCATTATTTTTTCCTGTCATCTTAGCCAATCTGACAGGTGTGTACTAGTATCTCAGAATTGTCTTAATTTGCATTTCTCTGATCAGTAGTGATTTGGAACAGTCTTTCATATGAGTGGATATAGTTTCAATTTCATCATCTGAGAATTGTCTGTTCATATCCTTTGACCATTTATCAATTGGAGACTGGTTTGATTTCTTATAAATTAGGGTCCGTTCTCTATATATTTTGGAAATGGGACCTTTATCAGAACCTTTAATTATAAAAAATATTTCCCCAATTTGTTACTTCCCTTCTAATCTTGTTTGAATTAGTATTGTTTGTACAGAAACTTTTTAGTTTGATGTAATCAAAATCTTCTATTTTGTGATCAATAATGATTTCTAGTTGTTCTCTAGTCATAAATTCCTTCCTCCTCCACAGGTCTGATAGGTAGACTATCCTCTGTTCCTCTAATCTATTTATGATCTCATTCTTTATGCTTAAATCATGGACCCATTTTGATCTTATCTTGGTATATGGTGTTAAGTGTGGGTCCATATCTAATTTCTGGCATACTAATTTCGAGTTTTCCTAACAGTTTTTTTCAACTAATGTATTTTTAAACCTAATGTTGGTATCTTTGGGTTTATCAAACACTAGATTGCTATAGTTATAACCTTTTTTGTCCTTTGTACCTAATCTGTTCCACTGATCAACCGGTCTATTTCTTAGCCAATACCAAATAGTTTTGGTGACTGCTGCTATATAATATAGCTTTAGATCAGGTACACCTAGACAACTTTCATCTGACTTTTTTTTTTTCCATTAATTCCCTTGCAATTCTCGACCTTTTATTCTTCCATATGAATTTTGTTATTCTTTTTTCTAGGTCATTAAAATAGTTTCTTGGGAGTCTGATTGGTATAACGCTAAATAAATAGATTAGTTTGGGGAGTATTATCATCTTTATAATATTTGCTCGGCCTATCCAAGAGCACTGGATATCTTTCCAATTATTTAAATCTGACTTTATTTTTGTGGCAAATGGTTTTTAATTTTGCTCAAATAATTCCTGACTATTCTTTGGTAGATGGATTCCCAAATATTTTTTGCTCTTGACATTTGTTTGGAATGGAATTTCTCTTGCTGTTGAATTTTGTTGGTGTATAAAAATACTGAAGATTTATGTGGATTTATTTTGTACCCAGCAACTTTGCTAAAGTTGTGAATTATTTCTAATAACTTTATATTAGAATCTCTGGGGTTTTCTAAGTATACCATCATATCATCTGCAAAGAGTGACAGTTTGATTTCCTCATTACCTACTCTTATTCCTTTAATCTCTTTCTTGACTCTTATTGCCAAGGCTAGCATTTCTAATACAATATTGAATAGTAATGGTGATAGTGGGGAACCTGGTTTCACTCCTGATCTTACTGGGAAAGGTTTCAATTTATCTCCTTTACATATTATGCTTACTAATGGTCTTAAATATATGCTCCTTACTAATTTAAGGAATAGTCCATTTATTGCTATACTCTCAAGCTTTTTTAGTAGGAATTGATGTTGGATTTTATCAAATGCTTTTTCTGTATCTATTGAGATGATCATATGGTTTTTATTAATTTGATTATTAATATGGTTAATTATACTAATAGTTTTCCTACTATTAAACCAGCCCTGCATTCCTGGTATAAATCCTACTTGATCATAGTGTATTATCCTGGGGATGATTTTCTCAAGTCTTTTTGCTAATATCTTATTTAAGATTTTAGCATCAATATTCATTAAGGAGATTGTTGTATAGTTTTCTTTCTCAGTTTTCAATCTACCTGGTTTAGGTATCAGTACCATATATGTGTCACAAATGGAGTTTGTAGGACTCCTTCATCCCCTACTTTTTCAAATAGTTTATATAACATTGGGGCTAATTGTTCTTTAAATGTTTGGTAGAATTCACATGTAAATTCATCTGGTCCTGGGGATTTTTTCCTTGGGAGCTGATTAATATATGTTTTTCTATTTCTTTTTCTGAAATGGGACTATTTAAGCAATTTATCTCCTCCTCTGTTAATCTAGGAAGCCTATATTTTTGGAGGTAGTCATCCATTTCACTTAAGTTATCAGATTTATTGGTATAAAGTTGGGCAAAGTAACTTTTTATTATTTCTCTAATTTACTCTTCATTGATGGAAAGATCCCCCTTTTCATTTGTAAGACTAACAATTTCATTTTCCTCTTTCCTTTTTCTGATCAGATTTACCAAAGGTTTATCTATTTTATTGGCTTTTTCATAAAACCAACTCTTGGTTTTATTTATTAATTCAATAGTTTTTTTTTTTTTTTTTTACTTTCAATATTATTGATTTCTCCTTTTAATTTTAGTATTTCATGTTTAGTTTTTGGTTGGGGGCTCTTAATTTGGTCTTTTTCTAGCTTTTTAAATTGCAGGCCCAATTCATTAATCTTCTCTTTCTCTATATTTTGTTCAAATAAGCCTCTAAAGATATAATATTTCCCCTTATTACCGCTATAGCTGCATCCCACAAATTTTGGTATGATGTCTCATCATTGTCATTATCTTGTGTGAAATTATTAATTGTTTCTATAATTTGCTGTTTCACCCAGTCATTCTTTAAGATGAGATTATTCAGTTTCCAATTACTTTTTGGTCCATTTACCCCTAACTTCTTATTGAATGTAGTTTTTATTGCATTGTGATCTGAGAAGAAGGCATTTACTATTTCTGCCTTCCTGCATTTAATTTTGAGATCTTTATGTCCTAATATATGGTCATTTTTTGTATAGGTTCCATGAACTGCTGAGAAGAAAGTATATTCCTTTCTTTCACCATTCAGTTTTCTCCAAAGGTCTATCATACCTAGTTTTTCTAATGTTCTATTTACTTTTTAAATTTCTTTCTTATTTGTTTTGTGGTTTGACTTGTCTAATTCTGAGAGTGCAAGGTTGAGATCTCCCAATATTATAGTTTTGCTGTTGATTTCTTCTTGTAACTCTCTTAACTTTTCCTTTAGGAAGTTAGATGCTATACCTCTTGGTGCATATATGTTTAGTATTGATATTGCTTCATTGTCTATGCTACCTTTTAGCTGGATATAGTTTCCTTCCTTATCTTTTTTAATTAGATCAATTTTTGCTTTTGCTTGATCTGAGATAAGGATGGCAACCCCTGCTTTTTGGTTTTACCTGAAGTATAATAGATTCTGCTCCAACCTTTTAACCTTTACTCTGTATGTATCTCACTGCTTTAAGCGTATTTCCTGTAAGCAACATATAGTAGGGTTCTGACTTTTGATCCAGTCTGCTATCTGCCTCCATTTAATGGGAGCGTTCATCCCATTCACATTTACAGTTAAAATTACTAATTCTGTATTTCCTGCCATCGTATTATCCCTGGATTATGCTTTTTTTAATCCCTTGACCCCCTGAACCCTTTTCCCAATATTTACCTTATAGACCTCACTTGTAACACGCAGCCCTCCCTTTTTAGTGTCCCTCCCCCCTCCTTTTAAGTCCCTTTCCCTTTCTTGTACCCTTCCCTTATTGCCCTTTTCCTTTTCCCTTTTTCACTCCCCCCTTTTAATGAGTTGAGAGAGGATTCTCTGAAAAACAAATATGTTGATTATATAGTCTTTGTTCCTACTCTGATGAGAGTAAGATTCACACAATGTTTCTCCCCCTCTCTAAATTCCCTCAGATGTGGTAGATTTTCTATGCCTCTTCCTGGGATGTAGTTTCCCTCTTTTTATCTCTCCTTCCCCTTTTTCTGATACTATCCCTTTCCCTTTACTATTCCCCCTTTTTTTTATATCAGTAAAATCAAATTATCCATGCAGACTTTCATTATATCCACAACAGAGATACAGTTCTCAAGAGTTCTTTTTAACTTTTTCTACTTCTCTTCAGTCCTGTGCATGTAGATCAAATTTTTTGTTTAAGTCGGTTTTTT
The DNA here is from genome assembly GCF_048593235.1 of Sminthopsis crassicaudata. Taxonomy (NCBI): domain Eukaryota; kingdom Metazoa; phylum Chordata; class Mammalia; order Dasyuromorphia; family Dasyuridae; genus Sminthopsis; species Sminthopsis crassicaudata. The sequence goes on from NC_133619.1 coordinate 377,608,240, forward strand.
TTCTTAGAAACAAATGGAATTCCTCTTTTTCATTAAATAACCATCTTCTTCCATGGAAGAAAATGCTAAAGTTAGCTGGGTAGCTTATTGTTGGTTGCAATCCTTGTTCTTTGCTTTTCAGGAATATCAGGTTCCAGGCCTTTCGATCCTTTAATTTGGAAGTAGCCAGATCTTGTGTGACCCTTATTGTGGCACCTTGATATTTGAATTATTTTTAACTCGCTGCTTGCAATATTTTATTCTTTAGTTTGGTAGTTCTGCAGCTTAGCCACAAGGTTCCATAGAGTTCTTTTTTTAGGGTCTTTTTCAGAAGGTGTTAGATTAATTCTTTCAACACCTATTTTTCCTTCTGTTTCTATTATCTCTGGACAGTTCTCTTGGATGATTTCCTATAAAATAGAGTCTAGGCTCTTTTTTTGACCATAGTTTTCAGGAAGTTCATTGTTCCTCAGATTATCTATCCTAGATCTATTTTTCCAGGTCTATAGATTTTCCAGTAAATATTTGATGTTAATTGCCAGCTTTTCATTTTTTTTTTTTTGTTTGTTTTGTTTGACTGATTCTTGACTTCTCAATGAATCATTCATTTCTATTTGTTCCGTCTTGATTTTTAATGAGTTATTTTCTTCATTCACATTTTTTAGTTCTTTTTGTATATGCCTAATTGAGTTTTTAAATGAATTATTTTGCTCTATTGAATTTTTTTCCATTTCACTAATTTTTAAGTGAGTTATTTTCTTTTTCCAATTCAGAAATCCTACTTTCTTGAGAATTTCTTATCTTTTCCAATTCAGAAATCCTACTTTCCTGTGATTTTTTTAACCTTTTCTAATTCACAAATTTTGTTTCCCTGCACCTCCTGTGAATTCTTTATTTTTTCCAACTGAAATTTCAGGACATTGTTATTCTCTATCATACCTTCTCTTTCCTTTCCTCTTTTTCTTCAAACTCTCTTAACTTTTTAATAGTCTCTTCTAGGAGAGAGTTATGTGATGGGGGCCAGGTATCATTCCCCTTTAGGGTGTTATCTGGAGACTGTCTGGTTTTAGCTTCCTAAGGTTGGATACCTGCTCTTTCTCTGTATAGAAGATGTCAATTGTTCTCTTCAGCGCGAATTTATAATCATGGTGATTCATGACCTTTTTATAGTTATCATGATCTTTAAGATGAAAAGATTAGATTGGATGATTTCTAAGGACTGCTGTACTCATATACTTCTACTTCAATTATTCAACCAATACACATTTGTGAAGTTGCTACTATGTGCTAGGCATTGTATGATAAGTTCTGCAGAGAGAAAAAGAGACCAAAAAATAGCCTGCTTTTAGGGAACTCACAATCTAATGAAAGAGATAACATGAAAACAAATACATACACACAAACCATATACAAGATAAATAAGAAATAATTTAATAATAATTTAAACAAATAAATAAGAAGTAATAAGAAAAAGGCACACCTCCTTTGAGATGTGACCTTGACTATTTACAACAGTAATGTTGATGCAGGAGAAGTCATAGAAGCCTTTGGGAGTCCAGTTTTCTCATTTATAAAATGAGAAGTTTGGACAAAAGGGACTAAAACATCTCTTTTCTATTTAAAAGCCAAGGAATTTAAATGGTCCATCCTCTAACATGCTACTTTCTTTAAATGTCAAGCCTCAACTTCTTTAAAAAATTCATTATGTTCTTATACTGATGAGAGATTAAATAACTTTAATCCCCCCCATTTATAAGATATTAGAAAAATTCCTGCCCATAAATGTTCTAATAGGTGCTATTATAACTCTCTGAGAGGATTACATTATTGTTATAACCAGTGGGCCAGTTAGGAGAAGATGGATGATCAGAGATATTTAATATTGCTAAATTGCTTTCAAAGGAATCACACCCTACAGGCAATAAATGCTGACATAATTATTAATAATATAATTGAGGTTTTGACCTCTTAAAAAAGAAAGTCCAATAAGATATGTGGCATTTATGTCTTTGAGAAATAGCATGTTCAAGTTTGGTCTAAACATAGAGAAGATGGAAGAATCCACATATCAAATACTTCCACTCCTTATCTCTAATAATTTTGATCATACCATATAATTCAAATTATTTGATTACTTTTCAAAATTATGAAAGAAAAGCTAAAACAAATCTAAACTGAAAACAATTTTGAATTGTTCCATTTACATTTACAACTGATGATTTATAATAGACTTCAGAATTTGTAGCCAGAAGACCTGAATTTGCATTCTTCCTCTGATATTTGCTAACTGTATGAATATGTAGAAGCCATTGAGTCTTTGTTTTGTCATATGTAAAATAGGGATACTAAGACATATCATTGGGCTGTTGTGAGGCTCAAGTGAAATATGTATACTTTGCAAACTTTAAGACCCAAAGAAATGTTCCCTTGTGATTATTGTTATAAATGTTAACAAAAATTGGGATTGTATTTTAAACCTAACATTAGTTGGCATATATATATATATATATATATATATATATTTTTTTTTTTTTGAGGGGGGAACTTGAGGGAAGAAAGAGAAGTGTGGAATTCTTTGAGGTTAACTTTAAACATCTAAATGCAGACTATTGTTGATTTATACTTATAGCTTTTTATATTTCAGAATTGATTTAACTTCTAAGAGAGATCAGAATTAGTCTTTTACACTTGAAGCAAGATATTATGTGATGAATTAAACACAAATCTATACATTTCTGTTGTACCCCTGCCCTAGCAACTAATCCAGGGAATGCAATTCATATTCATTATGCATGTAAATCTCACTTTCACATGTTTGACTGGAATGAGAACTTCAAGATTATGTCTTCAGCATTGATTCCATCACAATTAATTCTGATTTTCTAATCTTATCAGTCTAATTCTTATTTGTATTTTCATTTTCCTCAGCATTTGCTTGACTATTTGGGGACCTGAAGTTTTTGTTTGTTTGTTTGTTTGTTTGTTTGTTTGTTTTAAAGCTAAGGTTTTCTTCCTTAGAGTCCAGATGGTAATAAATAATGATAAATACCCCAAGCATTAGTTTTATAGGCTTTCTAGCCTGAGTCACAGAAACAGAGATTTGCACACAGAGTTTGTTAAACACATTATAAAAGTAGGTACAGTACCATTAATTTCTCCTATTTAATTAGCTGGATGCTATTTCTGAAGAAAATTATCAAGGGCATTTTCCCCAATAGATATTTCACACAAACTTCCTGTCTAGATATATGTTTGTCATTTTACTGTATTTCTTTAAAAATCAGGCAGAACTAGTCATTAGACCCCTGCCATGTTCTGTGAAATAGAGTAGGAATGCTTTAATAGCCAGGGGATCAAGCATGCAAAGAGAATAAACAACTTTTTAAAAGCAAAAACCTATGAAAATTTCCTTGAGGATTACAGTCAGGAAGCCCTAAATATTTCTAGATGCATTGCCTTGCAGAATGTTTTCCAAGCTCACACATCTTACACCAATAATTAACAACTTTCTATTCCTCCAAAACTTGTATGTACAAGCTTCTTATTACCAGCAGGGAATTTAAATAAGTAGTGTGTGTGTTTAATATCTTGAGTTCAAATTCTCTATCTGACATATAGTCCCTTTATAGTCTTATTCTCACTGCAGACACTCCAAAAAGGAATAACCTTGGGCAAATAAATTTTTTTATCTGAGTTTCATTTTTTTCTCAACTGCAAAGGGAAAATTTTGGACCAGATGAACTTTGAGACATTTTCTGATCCTAAATTTGTGATTCTTTGCTTTCAAGTACAGAATTTCCAGAAAAAAGTAACTTCAAAATTCATCCATATATAAGAATTGCTTATCATTATCTCTCCTATATAAATTTATATTTTGTTATCATGACCATGTAACACCTATAGTTGGTTTCAGCATTTAACTTCTCCATATGAAAAGGACCTTAAAGGGTCAGAAGGGGAGGGGAGAAAGGTAATAAATATTTACATAACTTTTTTACTTTACAAATTTTTACACAGTTAATACTGTCAGCCACCAGGCCAAGTAGTTTACAAATATTATCTCATCTAGTACACTAAAATTATATTATGAATTGTTTTATTTTGAATGATCTCTTTTGATCCTTTTAGTTAATACAATCTATGATGATATTAGTTAATCCATCAGCAAGATTTTTTAGAACCCTTAATACATTCCTTGAAATGTTTGGAGGCGGGGGAGGAGCCAAGATGGCGGAGAAGATACACGCAACTGTGTAAGCTCCTTTCTTCCCTCACAACCAACTAGATTTAATCAGCCTCAGAAATAGCGTTGGACTGATAGAATCCACAAGGACTGGAAGCACGACTTACCAGCTGAAGAGAATCTGGAGTTTCAGCAGGAAAGGTCAGCTCCCAGGGGAGGAAGAGGAGAGGCCAGCGCAGACAGTGGGGTAGTGGCACACTGCGCCAGTCACGCTGGGGAGGGCTCTGGGATCAGAGAATCCACTGAGATAAAAGAATCTGGCACAGGCTGTTAGCTCTTCTCTGCTTATAAAATAGCAGTTCAGAAGAGAAATCTAAGCCACTTTAAAATTTAAAACCAGATTGGATCTTCCCGGATCCCAGGGGTTACTCAGCAGATCTCGGCAGTGGGGGTGTGGCTGACATAGGCAATCCAGGCTTTTACCTCAGGGTAGTTAAGAGATTGAAGAGTGGGCGGGGCAGTAAATAGTGCCTGGCTCATCTGGAGGCAGTGGAACAGGAAGTCCCAGAGAAGAGGAACCTTTGAACTAGGGACCGCGGTTTCTGGCAGACACTTCCTGTTTGAGCACAGGGGCTTTTCACGTCACCTGCTGCAGACATCCACGTCCCACCGGGACGCATAGGCTAGACTTTGAGTCGCCTTTACTGTTCAGTCTCGAACCTCAGGGAAGCCGCTAAAACACAGCGCCCTCAGGGCACAGCAGTGCTGATCACCTCTGAGGCATTTCCAGGGAGGGGGTGGGGAACTCTCTCTCAGAGCTTTCTCTTAGCTCAGGCACAGGGGCCGCTGCATCCATCCGGTCTGGGAAGAAGCTGATAAAGAAATAAATAAATAATTTCCTACCCCAGGGACAGACCCCAAAAGATTTTTTAAGTATGAGCAAGAAGCCCCAAAAAACCATAGATTCCTTCTACACAGAGAAAGAGCGGGTATCCAACCCCGAGGCTTATTTGAAGAAAATAGAGAAAGAGAAGATTAACGAATTGGGCTTGCAACTTAAAAGGCTAGAAAAAGACCAAATTAAAAACCCCCAACCAAAAATTAAACTTGAAATACAAAAATTAAAAGGAGAAATCAATAATATTGAAAGTAAAAAACTATTGAATTAATAAATAAAACCAAGAGTTGGTTTTATGAAAAAGCCAATAAAATAGATAAACCTTTGGTAAATCTGATCAGAAAAAAGAAAGAGGAAAATCAAATTGTTAGTCTTACAAATGAAAAGGGGGATCTTTCCACCAATGAAGAGGAAATTAGAGAAATAATAAGGAGTTACTTTGCCCAACTTTATGCCAATAAATTTGATAACTTAAGTGAAATGGATGACTTCCTCCAAAAATATAGGCTTCCTAGATTAACAGAGGAGGAAATAAATTGCTTAAATAGTCCCATTTCAGAAAAAGAAATAGAACAAGGTATTAATCAACTCCCCAGGAAAAAATCCCCAGGACCAGATGGATTTACATGTGAATTCTACCAAACATTTAAAGAACAATTAGCCCCAGTGCTATATAAACTATTTGAAAAAATAGGGAATGAAGGAGTCCTACCAAACTCCTTTTATGTCACAGACATGGTACTGAGACCTAAACCAGGTCGATTGAAAACTGAGAAAGATAATTATAGACCAATTTCCTTAATGAATATTGATGCTAAAATCTTAAATAAGATATTAGCAAAAAGACTTCAGAAAATCATCCCCAGGATAATACACTATGATCAAGTAGGATTCATACCAGGAATGCAGGGCTAGTTTAATATTAGGAAAACTATTAGTATAATTGACCATATTAATAATCAAATTAATAAAAACCATATGATCATCTCAATAGATGCAGAAAAAGCATTTGACAAAATCCAACATCCATTCCTGCTAAAAACTCTTGAGAGTATAGGAATAAATGGACTATTCTTTAGAATAATCAGGAGCATATATTTAAGACCGTCAGTAAGCATAATATGCAATAGAAATAAACTGCAACATTTCCCAGTAAGATCAGGAGTGAAATAAGGTTGCCCACTATCACCATTACTATTCAATATAGTACTAGAAATGCTAGCCTCGGCAATAAGAGCCGAGAAAGAGATTCAAGGAATTAGACTAGGAAATGAGGAAATCAAACTATCACTCTTTGCAGATGACATGATGGTATATTTAGAGAACCCCAAAGACTCTGCTAAAAAGCTATTAGAAATAATTCAGAATTTTAGCAAAGTGGCAGGATACAAAATAAATCCACATAAATCCTCAGCATTCTTATATATCACCAACAAAATGCAACAGCAAGAGATACAAAGAGAAATTCCATTCCAAACAAATGTTGAGAGTATAAAGTATTTGGGAATCCATCTACCAAAGAATAGTCAGGAATTATGTGAGAAAAATTACAAAACACTTGCCACAAAAATAAAATCAGATTTAAATAATTGGAAAGACATTCAGTGCTCTTGGATAGGCCGAGCGAATATAATAAAGATGACAATACTCCCCAAACTAATCTATTTATTTAGTGCTATACCAATCAGACTCCCAAGAAACTATTTTAATGACCTAGAAAAAATAACAACAAAATTCATATGGAAGAATAAAAGGTCGAGAATTGCAAGGGAACTAATGAAAAAAAAGTCAGAGGAAGGTGGTCTAAGTGTACCTGATCTAAAGCTATATTATATAGCAGCAGTCACCAAAACCATTTGGTACTGGCTAAGAAATAGAACCGTAGATCAGTGGAACAGATTAGATACAAAGGACAAAAAAGGGTACATCTATAGCAATCTGATCTTTAAAAATTCATTATTTGGAAAAAAACTGTTGGGAAAACTGGAAATTAGTATGGCAGAAAGGTTCTGACAAAGGTCTCATTTCCAAAATATATAGAGAACTGACCCTGATTTATAGGAAACCAAACCATTCTCCAATTGATAAATGGTCAAGGGATATGAACAGACAATTCTCAGATGATGAAATTGAAACTATTTCCACTCATATGAAAGAGTGTTCCAAGTCACTATTGATCAGAAAAATGCAAATTAAGACAACTCTGAGATACCACTACACACCTGTCAGATTGGCTAAGATGACAGGAACAAATAATGATGAATGTTGGAGGGGATGTGGGAAAACTGGGACACTGATACATTGTTGGTGGAGTTGTGAAAGAATCCAGCCATTCTGGAGAGCAATTTGGAACTATGCCCAAAAAGTTGTCAAACTGTGCATACCCTTTGACCCGGCTTTGCTGTTATTGGGATTATATCCCAAAGAAATACTAAAGAGTGGAAAGGGACCTGTATGTGCCAAAATGTTTGTGGCAGGTCTTTTTGTTGTAGCTAGGAACTGGAAGTTGAATGGATGTCCATCAATTGGAGAATGGTTGGGTAAATTGTGGTATATGAAGGTTATGGAATATTATTGCTCTGTAAGAAATGACCAGCAAGAGGAATACAGAGAGGCTTGGAGAGACTTAAATCAACTGTTGCTGAGTGAAATGAGCAGAACCAGAAGATCACTATACACTTCAATAACAATACTGTATGAGGATGTATTCTGATGGAAGTGGAAATCTTCAACATAAAAAAGATCCAACTCACTTCCAGTTGATCAATGATGGACAGAAATAACTATACCTAGAGAAGGAACACTGGGAAGCGAATGTAAATTGTTAGCACTACTGTCTATCTACCCAGGTTACTTATACCTTTGGAAGCTAATAATTAATGTGCCACAAGAAAATGGTATTTACACACATATATTGTATCTAGGTTATATTGTAACACATGTAAAATGTATGGGATTACCTGCCATGGAGGGAGGGAGTGAAGGGAGGGAAGGGATAATTTGGAAAAATGAATAAAAAAAAAAAAAAAAAAAAAAAGAAATGTTTGGAGGCATAGCAAATAAGTAATAGACAGGGTCCTTGACCTTCAAGTGCTTTCCTTTTATTTATATTTACTTTCCTTTTATCTATTTTTCAGTTTTAACATTCATTTTGTAATTATTTTCATTAGAAGACCATTTCCTTTGTGTGAGTACTACTTCATAGTCTTATTCTCACAGCAGACACTCCAGAAATCAATAAACATTTGTAGTTGAGATACATAAATTCTTATGTTTAAAATTCCACATGAAGATGTTTCTGGTACATGTTACTGGCCATAGAAACCACCAGAACATCTGATCTTCATGTATAAACTCACATCCTGGTTTTTTTGTTTGTTTTTGTTTTTTTGTTTTGTTTTTTTCCTAAGGCTATTGGGGTTGTGACTTCCCCAGAGTTACACAGCTAGGAAGTGTTAAGTGCCTGAGGCCAGATTTGAACTTAATCATCTTGACTTCAGGGCTGGTATCTATCCACTGCAACACCTAGGGACCCCACACTGGTGATTCTTAATAATGCTTCCTTTATGTAGCACTTTACAGCTATAGAACTTTTCATATATACTACTTGCACCTTAAAATTATGGTACCTAGTCGATGAAACAAATATCATTATCTTTGTTCTCATATTTGCATTTTTCCTGGTTAATTGCTATATTTTGATATGCCATGCTAATTCTAGCCTTTCTTTTTAGAGTACTTGCTTTTGTATCAAAAATGATTGGGTTCTCCAGATTATCATCATTATTTTTATTAGTTATTATATTTCCATTGCTCTGTACTTTGAAGAGTTTGTTTAAAAGGAAATAGACTCCAAATTTAAGATCAGAAGCTACTCTTAAAACTAGGTCATGTGATTTCAAGTATAGTGTCATTTTTGTTCAATTATTCTGCCTGCCATAATGCATATGTTATAATTATTTGTTTTGCTGCAAGAAAAAATCAGTAATTTAATGGTATCTCAAGAAATTCTACATTCTCCTATTACACACCCATAGGATGAAATGTATATTCTTCAGAAAGATCCTATGAGGGCCTTCACTATCCCCAGATTATGCTTTTTTCCCTTGACACCCCTGAACCCCTTCCCCAATATTTAATTTATAGATCCCACTTGTGACACACAGCTCTCCCTTTTTAGTATCCCTCCCCACTCCTTCCAAGTCCCTTCCCTTATTCCCCTTTTCCTTTTCCCTTTTCCTCTCCCCCCTTTTAATAAGGTGAGAGAGAATTCTCTGAAAAACAAATATGTCGATTACTTACTCTTTGAGCCTACTCTGATGAGAGTAAGATTCACACAATGTTTCTCCCCCTCTCTAAATTCCCTCAGATGTGGTATGTTTTCTCTCTCTGCCTTTTTCTGGGATGTAGTTTCCCTCTTTTTATCACTCCTTCCCCTTTTTCTGATACTACCCCCTTCCCTTTACTATTCCCCCTTTTTTATATCAGTAAAATCAAATTATCCATGCAGACTTTCTGTATATCCACAACAGAGATACAGTTCTCAAGAGTTCTTTTTACCTTTTTCTACTTCTCTTCAGTCTTGTGGATGTAGATCAAATTTTTTGTTTAAATCTGTTTTTTTTTTCTTAGAAACAAATGGAATTCCTCTGTTTCATTAAATGACCATCTTCTTCCATGGCAGAAAATTCTAAACTTAGCTGGGTAGTTCATTCTTGGTTGCAGTCCTTGATCTTTTGCCTTACGGAATATCAGGTTCCAGGCCCTTCTGTCTTTTAATGTGGAGGCAGCCAGATCTTGAGTGACCCTTATTGTGGCACCTTGGTATTTAAATTGTTTTTTTTCTAGCTGCTTGCAATATTTTTTCCTTTGTTTGGTAGTTCTGCAGCTTAGCCACATTGTTTCATAGAGTTCTTGTTTTAGGGTCTTTTTCGCCTCCCTGTTGGTCATTTCTTACAGAACAATAATATTCCATAACATTCATATAACACAATTCAATCATTCTCCAATTAATGGGCATCCACTCAATTTCCAGTTTTTTTCCACTACAAAGAAGGCTGCCACAAACATTTTTTTCACATATGGGTCCCTTTCCCTTCTTTAAGATCTCTTTGGATTATAAGCCCAGTAGTAACACTGTTAGATCAAAGGGTATGCACAGTTCGAGAATTTTTTGACCATAGTTCCAAATTGCTCTCCATAATGGCTAGATGTATTCACAATTCCCCAACAATGTATCAGTGCCCCAGTTTTCCCACATCCCCTCCAACATTCAGCATTATCTTTTGCTGTCACCCTAGCCAATCTGACAGGTGTGTAGTGGTATTTCAGAGTTGTCTTAATTTACATTTCTCTGATTAATAATGACTTGTAGCATCTTTTCATATGACTAGACATAGTTTCAATTTCATCATCTAAGAATTGTCTGTTCATATCCTTTGACCATTTATCAATTGGAGAATGGCTTGATTTTTTATAAATTAGATTCAATTCTCTATATATTTTGGAAATGTTCTCCCAGTTTGTTTCCCTTCTAATCCTTTCTGCATTAGTTTTGTTTGTACAAAAGCTTTTCAATTTGATATAATCTAAAATTTCTATTTTGTGATCAATAATGATCTCTAGTTCTTCTTTGGTCACAAATTCCTTCCTTTTCCACAGGTCTGAAAGGTAAACTATCTTATGTTTTTCTAACTTATTTATAATCTCATTCTTTATGCCTAGATCATGAACCCATTTTGACCCTATCTTGGTGTACGTTTTTAAGTATGGGTCAATGCCTAATTTCTGACATACTAATTTCCAATTTTCCCAGCAGTTTTTGTCAAACATTTAATTCTTATCCCAAAAGTTGGGGTCTTTGGGTTTGTAAAACACTAGATTATTAAGGTTATTGACTATTTTGTCCTTTGAGCCTAACCTATTCCACTGATCAACTAATCTATTTCTTAGCCAATACCAAATGGTTTGGATGACCACTGCTTTATAATATAGTTTTAGATCTGGTACATCTAGGCCACATTCATTTGATTTTTTTTTTTTTTTTTCATTAGTTCCCTTGAAAGTCTTGACATTTTGTTCTTCCAGATGAATTTTGTTGTTATTTTTTTCTATAGTTTTTTGGGTATGTAATTGCTATAGCACTAAATAGATTAGTTTAAAGTCATCTTTATTATATTTATATTATAAAGATTTAGTTTAAAGTCATCTTTATTATATTTGCTCACCCTATCCAAGAATACTTATTGTTTTTCCAATCAGTTATATCTGACTTTATTTGTGTGGAAAGTTTTTTTTTTTTGTAATTTTGCTCATATAATTAAATTTTCCCTTGGCAGATAGATTCCCAAATATTTTATACTATAAGCAGTTACTTGAAATGGAATTTCTCTTTGTAACTATACCTATTGGATTTTGTTACTGATATATAAGAATGCTGGTGACTTATGTGGGTTTATTTTGTATCCTGCAACTTTGCTCTTATATTTTTCACAATTTATGTATTTCATTGCTATTCCCCTAAATCTGAAATCTGTTTCTTTTCTCTTTTTAAAAATGTAGATCCTTCTATGTCATCACACAATCTAATTCTCTGAAAAGAAAGTAAAATCTTTGCATGTAGACTTATTTTGACCACAATGTTACTTATACTTACTAACAAGGTGACCATTGAATATATGAAAGCTTTCTAGTTGATTTATATTAGTTAATGTCAGGCAACAATAACAAAATTCCTTCAAGTATGACATTGTCTTGCTAATAAAAGTAACAATACCTAATGTAAATTGCTTATTTTATTTCTGCAATCTCTTTCCAATCAGGAGGGATGTGTACAGAGGCAAGAGAACGAAAAGAAGAAAGAAAAGAAAAACAATGTAAATTTTAATTTCTGCAACTTCACAGGATATCGTGGGCTTTATTGACTAGGACCATGCTTTTAACCCACATCCCTCTGGTTCTCATTGACTGACCACCAGTATGCGCCAGGCCAAACCAATGTGGTCATTGTTGGACCATGATTGGCTCAAAGTGAATGTAAACAGCACTTGTTTCTATTTTGGCAGAAACCCTCTAAGATTGATTTTTTTGACTACAGAAAGAGGCCATTCTTTGCTTCATTCCTTACCTAGCTTTAATCATTAAATAGGTATTGCCTCAGTAAAACTAAGACATGTTAAGGCCTTACCTTCAAAAGACCAAGTTTCCCCATTGCATTAAGGTGTTATGGGCCAGAACTTGAAACAAGGTGCAAAGTCAGTGGAATTGATAGAGACAATGGTTGTTTAGCATGGTGCTTAAAGTTCTCAAGTTTAGCACATGTACTTAGTACTTACTATAGTTCTACAAGATTCAAACCTTTGATAAGAGAGCATATAAGTTGGGACAAACTCAGCCAGAATCAGAACTGGAAGATAGAAACCATGGTAATGGTTTTCCTGCCTCCCCCATAGAAACATATTCAGGAAGACCTCAAGGAACTGGCAGAGGCAGAGAACACAAAGGACTCGTGGTAGTAGCTTAAGCTCTGGGAACCAAGGAGAGAGAGAGGCCTCCCTCTAAGAAAGCTAATTAGGCCCCAGGAAAGTAGACAAGATTTGAAAGAGACAATACACCTGGCTGCATTTGTGGTGATTACTGAACTGAAAAGAAGGTTACTCCCAGAGACCCCAAGACAACCCAACAAGACAACATTACATTTTAGAGAGAACATTACATTCAGAGATATCTGAGAGTGTCATTGGATCCAGATAACTCTGGAGGAGAAAGTGAAGCTGGTGATTTTGCAAAGCTTTCCCTCACTTCAGTCCAATTTACTTGCATGTCATGATGTTATCTCTCTGATGTCAGGTTTCTCATTGAGAACAAAGGACAAGCAACAACAATAACAGTGCGCGCGCCTGTGCGCGCGCACACACACACACACACACACACACGGGGCTGGTTAGTGCCCTTCTTGTAGTTTCACATACAAAAAAATATTTGCAATATTGTCCATAGCACATTATGGCACAAATGGTTTCTATTTAGTTATTGACATTTTTCTATATTCTGTTAATTTAAAATATATGCATTTTCTATACTGATTGGTTGACTAGGTTTGTCCAGAAGAGATCAAAAGGATTCATGACCTGTAGGCTGTATGATTTAGGAAACTACAAGGACATGGAGTGAATAAAAATTCTTCTAAATTTACTCTGTACTGTCTGTTGATGTCTTACTCAGCTATTGGCAAGTATTTAATCAACGTTTATTGGTATTCCTTTCTGAAACTTAAATGGTACATAAAATTTTATGACATGTAGAGTATTTTATATGAATACTTCATTATTTTCTGGAGATAGTATGAACATATACAAGTGGAAGGACGAAATGAATCCTGGCTATTGTCTTGAAAGTACACATTATTTTCTGAAGCAAGGTAATTTGAATTTCCCATAATTACCAAATTCAATGCTGCTTTTAAACCTGTGTCACAGCTATTGCAATTTACTTTTTTTTTTTTTTTTTTTTTAAGGATGGGGGAGGAAGCAGGATTCTTATGATCTCTTCAGAAAAGCAGATGTTAAGGATTTTCTTATTTCAATATGGATATAAAATATTAGAATTAAAGAACAGATCATCATCAAGCAGAGATAAAAAAAAATAAAAGGAAAATGGTACCACATTAACCTAATGTGTTGTAAATACAATTAAGAGCTATTTTAAATGATTTTTTTTATAGAAAGCTCATAGTTTTGATAGTTGTGCAGATTTGAAAGCCAGATGTTAAAGTCAAATGATTTTTTCAAGCCTTAGAAAAGATTATCTCCTACAAAATTATTTATTACTCTTGTTTAATGGTGCTATCCAATTATACAACAGAAAAATAGAGAAACAATAGTTGGCAAACATAGTTTATTGAGATTAACTCTGGACTTTGAAAATGTTGTATAAAATAGAAGAATTTTTTTTTTGTTAAATGAACCTGGAATATTTGATTAAAGAATAGTAGTGTCACAAATGACAAGTTACACTTTAATCCCATAAAAAGAAATCTGCGTATACCTAAACAGACTGATGGTGAACAAAGTGAATTAAGCTATCATTAATCTTTGATTATATGTACAGTTAATTTTTAATCTTTGAATTTATACAACTACCCAGGAAAAAAAGGAATCAATGTATTATGTCTTTTACCACAAGAATTACAACTTTCACAAAAATGATCACAGTGTTATTTTAGGACAGAACATTTAGTCTACTATTGATTTGTGGAGACCTTACAGAATAATTTCACAGAACTTCTTGAAACATGCATTTTGTTTCCATCTGTAATATTTTCTTTTTATTATGATAAATTTTTAATTTATTGAGGATTCTTAAAATATGAAATCTTATATACCACGTTTCTCCTCATATTTGTCTAAGATTTTGTTGATAGCTTCTTTGGAAAATTAAAGAATTGTAGGAGGGAGTAGTGAATGAAAATGCAAAAACATAGATGATCTTTGTTTTAGTTTAGCAAGCAAAGTGAAAAGTCTTCTGATGCTGACAAATAAATCAAATCATTTTGGTCCACACTAAACATTTTGGTTTCTCTGACTCCAATCTTTCCCTTTTGTAATCCTTAACAGAGCTGCAATAGTAATCTTCCTAATGCAGACTTCTGATCATATAAATAAGCTGCTCAAAAATCACTAGTATCATTCCATTACTCTTCATACTATCTATGTTTTAGGTAATGAGCATTACTTGCCATATTCTGGTCTTATCTGGTCTTTTCTCAATATTTTTGTATAACCTGTTCCCTTTTCAAAAATAGATTTTCCTCAGCTCTCTACCTATTGATATCCTTTTGTTTCTCTAGGAAGGCTCAATAAGTTGCCCCTTTGTTCATGAAGTTTTCCCTTTTCCTTCCAGCTAAAAATGTTCCATACTTTCTATACACTATTTGACCCTTGGTGTGTATTTGCTCACATTTGGACTTGTATTAAATTTGCAAGCCTATCTTATATGACAAATGGGGCAATGGAATTAATATGAAAACCAGATTTAAAAATACCTGAATTCAAATTCTATCTCAAACACTTATTTTCTTTTTTTTTTTTTTTTTTTTTTTTTTTTTTTAGTTTCTTTTTTTTTTTTTTTTTTTTAATTTTTTTTATTATATATATATATATTTTATAATATTATCCCTTGTATTCATTTTTCCAAATTACCCCCCCCTCCCTTATTCCCTCCCCCCGACGACAGGCAATACCATACATTTTACATGTGTTACAATATAGTCTAAGTACAATACATGTGTGTGAATATCATTTTCTTGTTGCACAATAAACATTAGAATCCGAAGGTATATGCAACCTGGGCAGACAGATATTAGTGCTAACAATTTACATTCCCCTCCCAGTGTTTCTTCTCTGGGTGTATCTACCTCTGTCCATCATTGATCAACTGGAAGTGAGTTGGATCTTCTTTATGTTGAAGATTTCCACTTCCATCAGAATACATCCTCATACAGTATCGTTGTTGAAGTATACAGTGATCTTCTGGTTCTGCTCATTTCACTCAGCATCAGTTGATTTAAGTCTCTCCAACCCTCTCTGTATTCCTCCTGCTGGTCATTTCTTACTGAGCAATAATATTCCATAACTTTCATATACCACAATTTACCCAACCATTCTCCAACTGATGGACATCCATTCATCTTCCAGTTTCTAGCTACAACAAAAAGAGCTGCCACAAACATTTTGGCACATATATGTCTCTTTCCGCTCTTTAGTATTTCTTTGGGATATAATCCCAGTAGTAGCGCTGCTGGGTCAAAGGGTATGCACAGTTTGATAACTTTTTGGGCATAATTCCAGATTGCTCTCCAGAATGGCTGGATTCTTTCACAACTCCACCAGCAATGTATTAGTGTCCCAATTTCCCCACATCCCCTCCAACATTTGTCATTATTTGTTCCTGTCATCTTAGCCAATCTGACAGGTGTGTAGTGGTATCTCAGAGTGGTCTTAATTTGCATTTCTCTGATCAGTAGTGATTTGGAACACTCTTTCATGTGAGTGGATATAGTTTCAATTTCTTCCTCTGAGAATTGTCTGTTCATATCCTTTGACCATTTATCAATTGGAGAATGGTTTGGTTTCTTATAAATTATGGTCAGTTCTCTATATATTTTGGAAATGAGACCTTTGTCAGAACCTTTGTTTTTAAAAATATTTTCCCAATTTGTTACTTCCCTTCTAATCTTGTTTGCATTAGTATTATTTGTACAGAAACTTTTTAGTTTGATGTAATCAAAATCTTCTATTTTGTGATCAATAATGATCTCTAGTTCTCCTCTGGTCATAAATTCCTTCCTCCTCCACAAGTCTGAGAGGTAGATTATCCTCTGTTCCTCTAATCTATTTATTATCTCCCTCTTTATGCCTAAATCATGGACCCATTTTGATCTTATCTTGGTATATGGTGTTAAGTGTGGATCCATATCTAATTTCTGCCATACTAATTTCCAGTTTTCCCAACAGTTTTTTCCGAATAATGAATTTTTATCCCTAATGTTGGAATCTTTGGGTTTGTCAAAGATTAGATTGCTATAGATGTACCCTTTTTTGTCCTTTGTATCTAATCTGTTCCACTGATCTACCGGTCTATTTCGTAGCCAATACCAAATGGTTTTGGTGACTGCTGCTATATAATATAGCTTTAGATCAGGTACACTTAGACCACCTTCCTCTGAGTTTTTTTTCATTAGTTCCCTTGCAATTCTTGACCTTTTATTCTTCCATATGAATTTTGTTGTTATTTTTTCTAGGTCATTAAAATAGTTTCTTGGGAGTCTGATTGGTATAGCACTAAATAAATAGATTAGTTTGGGGAGTATTGTCATCTTTATTATATTCGCTCGGCCTATCCAAGAGCACTGAATGTCTTTCCAATTATTTAAATCTGATTTTATTTTTGTGGCAAGTGTTTTGTAATTTTTCTCATATAATTCCTGACTTTTCTTTGGTAGATGGATTCCCAAATATTTTATACTATCAACATTTGTTTGGAATGGAATTTCTCTTTGTATCTCTTGCTGTTGCATTTTGTTAGTGATATATAAAAATGCCGAGGATTTATGTGGATTTATTTTGTATCCTGCCACTTTGCTGAAATTTTGAATTATTTCTAGTAGCTTTTTAGCAGAGTCTTTGGGGTTCTCTAAGTATACCATCATGTCATCTGCAAAAAGTGATAGTTTAATTTCCTCATTTCCTACTCTAATTCCTTGAATCTCTTTCTCGGCTCTTATTGCCGAGGCTAGCGTTTCTAGTACTATATTGAATAGTAATGGTGATAGTGGGCAACCTTGTTTCACTCCTGATCTTACTGGGAAAGGTTGCAGTTTATTTCTATTGCATATTATGCTTACTGACGGTCTTAAATATATACTCCTGATTATTCTAAGGAATAATCCGTTTATTCCTATACTCTCAAGAGTTTTTAGTAGGAATGGATGTTGTATTTTGTCAAATGCTTTTTCTGCATCTATTGAGATGATCATATGGTTCTTATTAATTTGATTATTAATATGGTCAATTATATTAATAGTTTTCCTAATATTAAACCAGCCCTGCATTCCTGGAATAAATCCTACTTGATCATAGTGTATTATCTTGGAGATGATTTTCTGAAGTCTTTTTGCTAATATCTTATTTAAGATTTTAGCATCAATATTCATTAAGGAGATTGGTCTATAATTTTCTTTCTCAGTTTTCGATCTACCAGGTTTAGGTATCAGTACCATGTCTGTGTCATAAAAGGAATTTGGTAGGACTCCTTCATCCCCTATTTTTTCAAATAATTTATATAACATTGGGGCTAATTGTTCTTTAAATGTTTGGTAGAATTCACATGTGAATCCATCTGGCCCTGGGGATTTTTTCCTGGGGAGTTGATTAATAGCTTGTTCTATTTCTTTTTCTGAAATGGGACTATTTAAGCAATTTATCTCCTCCTCTGTTAATCTAGGGAGCCTATATTTTTGGAGGAAGTCATCCATTTCACTTAAGTTATCAAATTTATTGGCATAAAGTTGGGCAAAGTAACTCCTTATTATTTCTCTAATTTCCTCTTCATTGGTGGAAAGATCCCCCTTTTCATTTGTAAGACTATCAATTTGATTTTCCTCTTTCTTTTTTTTGATCAAATTTACCAAAGGTTTATCTATTTTATTGGCTTTTTCATAAAACCAACTCTTGGTTTTATTTATTAATTCAATAGTTTTTTTACTTTCAATTTTATTGATTTCTCCTTTTAATTTTTGTATTTCGAGTTTAATTTTTGGTTGGGGGTTTATAATTTGGTCTTTTTCTAGCCTTTTAAGTTGTAAGCCCAATTCGTTAATCTTCTCTTTCTCAATTTTCTTCAAATAAGCCTCTAAAGATATAAAATTTCCCCTTATTACCGCTTTAGCTGCATCCCAAAGATTTTGATATGATGTCTCATCATTATCATTATCTTGGGTGAAATTGTTAATTGTTTCTATAATTTGCTCTTTCACCCAGTCATTCTTTAAGATGAGATTATTCAGTTTCCAATTACTTTTTGGTCTATTTACCCCTAACTTTTTACTGAATGTAGCTTTTATTGCATTGTGATCTGAGAAGAAGGCATTTATTATTTCTGCCTTCCTACATTTAATTTTGAGATCTTTATGTCCTAGTATATGGTCAATTTTTGTATAGGATCCATGAACTGCTGAGAAGAAAGTATATTCCTTCCTATTGCCATTCAGTTTTCTCCAAAGGTCTATCATACCTAGTTTTTCTAATGTTCTATTTACTTTTTTAATTTCTTTCTTGTTTGTTTTGTGGTTTGATTTGTCTAAATCTGAGAGTGCAAGGTTGAGATCTCCCACTATTATAGTTTTACTGTCTATTTCTTCTTGCAGTTCTCTTAACTTTTCCTTTAGAAAGTTAGATGCTATACCACTTGGTGCATATATGTTTAGTATTGATATGGCTTCATTATTTATGCTACCTTTCAGCAGGATATAGTTTCCTTCCTTATCTTTTTTAACGAGATCTACTTCTGCTTTTGCTTGATCTGAGATAAGGATAGCTACCCCTGCTTTTTTGGCTTTACCTGAAGCATAATAGGCTCTGTTCCAACCTTTTACCTTTACTCTGTATGTATCTCCCTGCTTTAAGTGTGTTTCCTGTAGGCAACATATTGTAGGGTTCTGCTTTTTGATCCAATCTACTATCCGTCTCCGTTTGATGGGATCGTTCATCCCATTTACATTTACAGTTAAAATTACTAATTCTGTATTTCCTGCCATCGTATTATCCCCAGATTATGCTTTTTTCCCTTGACCCCCCTGATCCCCCTCCCCGATATTTAATTTACAGACCCCCCTTGTGACGCGCAACCCTCCCTCTTTTTTTTTTTTTTTTTTTTTTTAGGATCCCTCCCCCCTCCCTCCAAGTCCCTTCACTTATTCCCCTTTTCCTTTTCCCTTTTCCTCTCCCCCCTTTTAATGAGGTGAGAGAAAATTCTCTGAAAAACAAATATGTTAATTATTTACTCTTTGAGCCTCTTCTGATGAGAGTAAGATTCACACAATGATTCTCCCCCTCACTAAGTTCCCTCAGATATGGTGTATTTTCTATGTCTCTTCCTGGGATGTAGTTTCCCTCTTTTTATCACTCCTTCCCCTTTTTCTGAACCGACCTCCTTCCCTTTACTACACCCCCCTTTTTTTCTTTTATATCAGTAAAATCAAATTATCCTTGAGTATTTTTTATATACCCACAACAGAGTTACAGTTCTCAAGGGTTCTGTGTACCTTTTTCTGTTTCTCTTCAGTCTTGTGGATGTAGATCAAATTTTTTGTTTAAGTCTGGTTTTTTTCTTAGAAACATATAGAATTCCTCTGTTTCATTGAATGACCATCTTCTTCCGTGGAAAAAGATGCTAAACTTAGCTGGGTAGTTCATTCTTGGTTGCAGTCCTTGATCTTTTGCCTTACGGAATATCAGGTTCCAGGCCCTTCTATCTTTTAATGTGGAGGCAGCCAGATCTTGGGTGACCCTTATTGTGGCACCTTGGTATTTAAATTGTTTTTTTCTAGCTGCTTGCAGGATTTTCTCCTTTGTGTGGTAATTCTGCAGCTTAGCCACAATATTCCGTGGTGTTCTTTTTTTAGGGTCTATTTCAGAAGGAGTTCGATGAATTCTTTCCACATCTACTTTCCCTTCTGTTTCTATTATCTCTGGACAGTTCTCTTTGATAATTTCCTGTAAAATAGAATCTAGGCTCTTTTTTTGGTCATAGTTTTCTGGAAGTCCAATAATCCGCAGATTATCTCTCCTAGATCTATTTTCCAGGTCTATAGATTTTCCCAGTAAGTATTTGACGTTGTTCTCCAGCTTCTCATTTTTTTTGTTTTGTTTGACTGATTCTTGGGTTCTCTGTGAATCATTCATTTCTATTTGTTCCATCCTGACTTTTAAGGAGTTATTTTCTTCTTTCACAGTTTTTAGTTCTTTTTGTAAATGCCCAATTTCGTTTTTAAATGAATTATTTTGCTCTATTGAATTTTTTTCCATTTCCCTAATTTTTTTTTTTTGAGAATTATTTTCTTTTTCCAATTCAGAAATTCTATTTTCTTGAGACTTTTTTATCTTTTCCAATTCAGAAATCCTACTTTCCTGTGTTTTTTTAACCTTTTCTAATTCACTAATTTTGTTTCCCTGCATCTCCTGTGAATTCTTTATTTTTTCCAACTCCAATTTCAGGACATTGTTATTTTCTATCATAACTTCCCTTTCCTTGCCCCATTTTTCTTCAATCTCCCTCAATTTCTTAAGAGCTTCTTCTAGGAGAGAGTTATGTGATGGGGGGCAGGAATCGTTCCCCTTTAGGTTGTTATCTTCTGAATCTTTGCTGTTAACTTCCTCGGGGTTGGGTACCCGCTCTTTCTCTGTATAGAAGGAATCTATAGTTTTTCTAGCTTTTTTGCTCATACTTAAAAAATGTTTTGGGGTCTGTCCCTGGGGTAGGAAATTATTTACTTCTTTACCAGCTTCCTCCCAGACCGGATGGATGCAGCGGCCCCTGCGCCCGCGCTAAGAGAGAGCTCTGGGAGAGAGTTCCCCACCCCCTCCCTGGAAGTGCCCCAGAGGTGATTAGCACTGCTGTGCTTTGAGGGCGTAGAATAGTGAAGACAGCAAGAAGCTCAGCCTATGTGTCCGGGTGGGGAGTGGGTGTCTGCAGCAGGTGACGTGAGAAGCCCCTGCGCTCAAACTGGAAGTGTCTGCCAGAAACCGCGGTCCCTAGTTCAAAGGTTCCGCTTCTCTGGGACTTCCTGGAGCTGAGTTCCACTCCCTCCAGCTAAGCTAGGCAGTGTGTGTTGCCTTGGGCCGTATCCACCCACTTGTCAGTCTCTTAACTATTCTCAGGAGGTAGCTGAGGCCACACCCCCTGGTGCCGAGTCTGCCCCAGGGTGGGGGGGGGGAAAATCTAATCTGAGTTTTAAAATATTTTGGCTTTCTCTTCTGAACTGCTAAATAATTAGCAGAGAAGAGCTAACAGCCTGTGCCAGATTCCTTTACCTCAGTGGCTTCTCTGATCCCAGAGCCCTTCCCAGCGCAATGGGCGCAGTGTGCCCCTACCCCACCGTCTGTGCTGGTCTTTCTTATTCCTCCCCTGAGAACTGACCTTTCCTGTTGAAACTCCAGATTCTCTTCAGCTGGTAAGTCGTGCTTCCAGTCCTTGTGGTATCTATCAGTCCTGAGCTAATTTTGAGACTTAATTTATCTAATTGGTTGTGAGGGAGTGAGGACGTTCACTGAGTAGTGTGTTTCTTCTCCGCCATCTTGGCTCCGCCCCCCTCAAACACTTATTTTCTATATTATTGATCAAATTGTTTGATTTCTTTCCACATTGGTTTACTCAATTATGAAATTGGAATACTAATAACACCTACATCCCACAGTTATTTTGAGGAATAAATGAAAATATATTTGTAAAGCACTTTGAATAATACCTAATACATAGCAGGAAATTAGTTTATCTTAATGTAATATTAAAGGGAATGTACATGTCTTGCAAAGGAAAAAAAAGTCTACAAAGACCTTATCTTTCAACATTTTCACTTTGAGCAGATTATTTGTTCATATCTCATCAAAGTGATATTGTCAGTCATTTTAATGGACTATTGTGTCATGTGTTAGGAGATATCCTCAAAGCTACCTTGCATGCCATCTCCACATAACATGTGTAACATATCTATATTTCTTTTTATGGGAGATATCAATTTTATTTTTAAAAAATGTATTGATAACTACATTGTATATATACATGCATATGCATATATATGTGTTTATTATATACATATATGTGTGTATATATCTATATGTGTATATATATGTGTATACACACAGACACACACACATAAATATATATATATATATATATATATATATATATATATGTATGTATATCTTTATGTATTGCAGTGCATTTTATCTTAGGCATTGAAAACATTATACTGAGAAGGAATTCATAGGCTTTATCAGAGTGCAAAAGCATCCATGACTCCACCCAAAGTTTAATAATCCCTCTTTTGGATGATTTTCTTGTTATCACCATGTCTTCTGCTATTACTATTAAAGCAGTAGTCTTGGAGATAGTCTGGTTTATATGTCCAAGTTTCTAGATTAACTAGTGTGGACAAGCTGTCAAAGCATTGGTAAAGTTTTTGACATTTAATTACATAAAATAAATAGGTATATCAGTTGAAAGGCAGTTTAAATAACATTTTAAAAAATGAGAATCAAGCAAATAACATGAATTTCCAGAGTACTCCAAGGTGATGGAGAAAATAGTTGATTGAATTTAGATCTAGTGAAACATGAAGGATTTCAAAATTCTTGTGTGTGAAAATACATCAAAGCCCCAAGATAAAGTCTTGTGTATGTTTTATCCCAAATGACCTTTTGAATTATACTCCATTCAATACATAGGGATCATAGTCAGAGCTGGAGAAGATTTTAGAATCTATCTAGCTTAATCCTCTTATTTTGCAGATGAAGAAAATGAGCCTCAGCAAGATTAACAAACTTGCTTATTAGTCACATATATGATAAATGGCAGAAGATGGATATGCTCCTAAACCCTATGACTTCAGAATCAGTGTTTTATTTTGCTTTGCTTTGTTTTGTTTTTTCTCCTTTATCACACTGACTTTTTATTAACTACTTGTCAATTATGGATAAATATAAGGGAGCATTGTTTTTTGAATAAGAAGTTTTTTTATTTTTTTAATTAATTTTTATAATTATAACATTTTCTTTGACAGTACATATGCATAGGTAAATTTTTTTTACAACATTATCCCTTGTACTCCCTTCTGTTCTGAGTTTTTCCCCTCCTTCCCTCCACCCCCTCCGCTAGATGGCAGGCATTCCCATACATATTAAATATCTTATAGTATATCCTGGGTACAATATATATGTGCAAAACCGAATTTTGTTGTTTTTGTTGTTGCAAAAGAAGTATTGTATTCACAAGGTAAAAATAATCTGGGAAGAAAAAGAAAAGAAAACAAAACAAAACAAAATAACAATGCTCTCAATTTACACTCATTTCCCAGTATTCCTTTTCTGGATGTAGCTGATTCTGTCCATCATTGATCAATTGGAATTGAATTAGCTCTTCTCTATGTTGAAGATATCCACTTCCATCAGAATACATCCTCATACAGTATCATTGTTGAAGTGTATAATGATCCCCTAATTCTGCTCGTTTCACTCAGCATCAGTTGATGCTCCAAGCCTCTCTGTATTCCTCCAGTTGGTCATTTCTTACAGAACAATAATATTCCATAACATTCATATACCATAATTTACCCAACCATTCTCCAATTGATGGGCATCCATTCATTTTCCAGTTTCTAGCTACTATGAAAAGGGCTGCCACAAACATTTTGGCACATACAGGTCCCTTTCCCTTCTTTAGTATTTCCTTGGGATATAAGCCTAGTAGTAGTACAGCTGGGTCAAAGAAGTATGCACATTTTGATAACTTTTTGGGCATAGTTCCAGATTGCTCTCCAGAATGGTTTGATTCTTTCACAACTCCACTAACAATGCATCAGTGTCCCAGTTTTCCCACAGCCCCTCCAACATTCATCGTTATTAGTTCCTGTCATCTTAGCCAATCTGACAGGTGTGTAATGATATCTCAGAGTTGTCTTAATTTGCATTTCTCTGATCAATAGTGATTTGGAACACTCTTTCATATGAATGGAAATAGTTTTAATTTCATCATCTGAAAATTGTCTGTTCATATCCTTTGACCATTTATCAATTGGAAAATGGCTTGATTTCTTATAAATTAAAGTCAATTCTCTGTATATTTTGGAGATGAGGCCTTTATCAGAACCTTTAACTGTAAAAATGTTTTCCCAATTTATTACTTCCCTTGTAATCTTGTTTGCATTAGTTTTGTTTGTGCAGAAACTTTTTAATTTGGTGTAATCAAAATTTTCTATTTTGTGATCAATAATGGTCTCTAGTTCTCCCTTGGACACAAACTCCTTCCTCCTCCACAAGTCTGAGAGGTAAACCATCCCCTGTTCCTCCAATTTATTTATGATTTCATTCTTTATGCCTAAATCTTGGACCCATTTTGATCTTATCTTAGTATGTGGTGTTAAATGTGGGTCCATGCCTAGTTTCTGCCATACTTCCAGTTTTCCCAGCAGTTTTTGTCAAATAATGAATTCTTATCCCAAAATTTGGGATCTTTGGGTTTGTCAAACACTAGATTGCTATTTTTATTCACTATCTTGCCCTGTGAACCTAACCAATGCCACTGATCAACTAGTCTATTTTTTAGCCAATACCAAATGGTTTTGGTGACTGTTGCTTATTAATACAGTTCTAGATCAGGTACAGCTAGACCACCTGCATTTAATTTTTTTTTTTTATTACTTCCCTTGAAATTCTCGACCTTTTGTTGTTCCATTTGAATTCTGTTGTTATTTTTTATAGGTTTTTAAAATAGTTCCTTAGGAGTCTATTGGTATAGCACTAAATAAATAGATTAGTTTAGGGAGTATTGTCATCTTAATTATATTTGCTCGGCCTATCCAAGAGCACTGAATGTCTTTCCAATTATTTAAATCTGACTTTATTTTTGTGGCAAGTGTTTCGTAATTTTGCTCATATAATTCCTGACTCTCCTTTGTTAGATATATTCCCAAATATTTTATACTATCAACTGTTATTTTGAATGGAATTTCTCTTTGTATCTCTTGCTGTTGGATTGTGTTGGTAATGTATAAAAATGCTGAAGATTTATGTGGATTTATTTTGTATCCTGCAACTTTGCTAAAATTCTGAATTATTTCTAATAGCTTTTTAGCAGAGTCTTTGGGGTTCTCTCGGTCTGAGCTGTGTGAGCTGTCTTTCCCCTCCTGGCTTGCCTGCCCTCAGTCTGTGCCCAGTCTGTTCGACCCTCCCCCGAGTAAACTCAGACTTTCTCTGGCGAATTTCAAGGATGTTGTCTCTTGGTGATTATTTGTGGGTTTCTTTTCTGGTCAAGTATTAACTCTGAGGCTTGTCATGAAGTGAGTCCTGAGAGAAAACACGGAGCTCAAGCAGCTGTCTGCTTCCACACTGCCATCTTGGCCTGAAGTCCCTGAATAAGAAGTTAAACTAATTTGACCTTCCTTAATTTACTGGTGCTCCCTTCCTCTATAAGTCTTTACAATGATCCAGTGGTTACTTCTTGTCTTCTAAGTATGGCTAATACTTTCTCAATGCCCATTGTTTTTCTTTTGGTCACTAGATATATTACCAAATCTCCTTCCCTGTATAGATTGTTCATGATGTTCAATTTCATGAAATCTTCTTTAATCATGAAAAGCCACATTCTATGTTCTGTTTATATTGGTTTATCTTTTGTTTCAAGACCTAGGTTTGAGTTTCATGAGTATATGGATTGTGTCCTATATATCTTTACTTTTTCCATAATAATAACCTAACAGGTCACCACAATATTCTAAACATTCTTCTCTACCATTGAGGATCTTTACAAATTTTGGTAACATAAGTTAATAATATGAACAAAAACATTAATGATATATAAATTGTGAAAAAAAATTTGACTTCACTTTTTAATGAATAATAAAGTAAGTTCCAACTTTAAGTCATGGATACAAATTAGTATACCTAGTAGCTATATAATATATATAATATATATATATATATATATATATATATATATATATATATATATATATATATATATATAAGTTTTTCTGTGAAACCAAATATGTCTGAATTCTTTCTTAGAGCCAAATCTGATGAGAGTAAGAGTCACACAATGCTCATCTCCCTCCCTTCTTTACCTCAATTATAATAGTTCTCCTTTGCCTCTTCATGAGATGTAATTTCACTTATTTTACCATCTTGTTCCTCTTTTCCAGTATGATCCTCTTCTATCTCTAGTTTCTTTTTTCATATTATCATAATAATTTCAAATTATACCCATATTCTTTAAGTATACTCATAACAGAGATATAGTTCTCAAGAGTTCTTTCCTTTTTATTTTTTTATGCTTCTCGGATTCTGTGTATGGAGATCAATTTTTTTTTTGTTCAGTTCTGATCTTTTCATTAGAAATAGATGAAATTTATGTATATCATTGAATGTCCTTCTTCTTCCCTGAAAGATAATTCTCGTTTTATCTGGATAGTTTATTCTTGGCTATAATACAAGTTCTTTTGCTTTTCAGAGTGTCAGATTCCAGGCCCTTTGATATTTTAAGGTGGAAACTGCTAGATCCTAGGTAATGCTAATTACGGTTCCTCAGTATTTACATTGTTTCTTTCTGGCTGTTTGCAATATCTTTTCCTTGATGCAAGAGGTCTGAAATTTAGCCACAATATTCCTTGGGGATTTAATTCCGGGGTCTCTTTCAGGAGTTGATTGGTGAATTCTTTCAATACCTATTTTACCTTCTGATTCCAAAATATCAGGGCAGTTTTTATTTATTTATTTATGACTTATTTAAGATAATGTCTAGGTTCTTTTTTACACCATGGGTTTCAAGAAGTCCAATAATCCTTAGATTGTCTCTCCCAGAGCTATTTTCCAGGCCAGATGTTTTTCCTAGGAGATATATTATATTTTCTTCTATTTTTTCATTTTTGTTTAACTGATTCTTAGAGTCTTTTTGGGTCATTCACTTCCATTTGTTCAATTCTACTTTTTAGTCTATTATTTTCTTCAGTTACCTTTTTTTAGCTCCTTTTGTAATTGGGCAATTGAATTTTGTTGTTCATTGCATTCTTTTTTCCATTTCACAAATTTTATTTTTCAGTGAATTGGTGTCTTTTTCAATCTCTTTTGTAAGGTATTATATGCCTTTTCCATTCCTTCTTGCAATGATTTCATTTCATTTTCCCATTTTTCTTCTAACTTTCTTTTAAGATCCTTTATGCAATCTTCCAGGAAAACCTTGTGAAATGAGGATCGGCTTTATCTGGACTTACTTTGCCTTTAGAACTTCAGGTTTTAAAGTTTGTTCTTTCTCCATAAAATCTGTTACAGTGAGAGGATTGGCTTGTTTGTTTGTGTGTTTTGGGTTTTTTATTCATTTTTTAAGGCTTGAGGTCTGTTCCATGCAAAGGAGCAGCAGTTCCTTTAATTTGGCCTGGGGCATATTGATTTCCAATGTTGGCTAGGTCTGGCATTCTTCCTGGGGCTCAGTGGTTTACAATTTATCTTTTGTAGAAAATCTACCAAACCACCTGTTTGCAACCAGGACAGAGTAGCCTAAGAGGCTCACAGAAGTTTCCCAGGTGCATGGAAGCTGCCAAGCTCTGACTTCCTGCTCCAGCTCCTAACCCCAGTCTTTGCTGTGATCTGGGCTTGGCAGATTGTCCACCTTCCTATTTGAAACAGACCTGTTTTGAAATACTTCCAAAGTGTCTTCTTCTGGGAATGCATTGTGCTCCAAATATTTGTGGATTCTTTGACTTCAGAACCAATTTAGAGGCTGTTGGTTTGAGAGAAGGTCAAAGGAGGTCATAGAAAGTCATGTCTGCTCTCTGCCATTATAAAAGTCATGTTGTGAAAGAAAACAAAGATCTCTGCCCCAAAGGGGGGAAAAAAACTCAAGAAAAAAAGCATTAGTTTATATTTAGACATAATCAGGTCTTTCTCTGAGTATGAATAACATTTTATGAAGAACATTTTTTATCATATGTCTTTCAGAGTAGTTTTAAAACATTGTATTGCTGAGAATAGCAAAGTCTTTCACAGCTGATCATCTCACAACTTAATTATTACAATGTACACAGTAGGTTTCATTTTGCTTGAGTTCATGGAAGACTCTTTTGTAATAACATCCTACTTATTTCCCATACAAAAATATTTCTTTATAATCCTTATTACAATATATTCAGCCACAATTGGTGAGTATCCCCTCAATTTCCAATTATTTGTCCTGAGAAAAGAGTTGCTATAAACTTATTTATACATATAGTTTTATTTAAATCTCCTTTGGAATTTATGCCTAGTAGTGGTATTGTCAGGCAAAAAAAATGACCATATCTTTTGATCATTTATCAACTGGAAAATGGCTCTTACTATTTTTCAAATATATTTGACTCAGTTCCCTATACATTTGTGAAATGGGATCTTCAAAATTCTTTTCATAATTACTATTGCTAACTGTATTCTCCCCTTCCCCTGTTTATTCTATTTTCTATTTCATTTCACCCTTTCCTTCCTCAAAAAATGTTTTGCTTTTGACTAGTCCCTCCCTCATGTGTTGTTTCTTCTTTTACCTTCTCTTCTTATTCCTTCTCTCATCATCCTCTCTTCCTACTTTCTTTCAGGATAAGATAGATTTCTATTTTTATATTGAATATGTATGTTATTTCCTCTTTGAGCCAATTCTGATGACAGCAAGGTTCACTCACTCCCCTTACCATCACCTTCTTCCCTTCCATTGTAAAAACTTTTTTCTTGCTTCTTTTATGGCAAATAATTTACAACACTCCACCTCTCCATTTCCTTTTCTCCCAGTACATTCAGCTCTCACTCCTGGATCTTAATTTATTTTTGTATTTATTGTCCTTTCTTATTCAATTACATTTTCACATAGCTGTGCCCTCTATCTATATATACAATTCCTAACTGCTATAATAATCAGGAACTTCTTATGAGTTACAAGTATCATCTTCCTTTGTAGGGAAATAAACAGATAAACCTTGTTAAGTCCCTTATGATTTCCTTACTGCTTACCTCATTTTTTGAGTCCTATATTTGAAAATGAAAATTTCTATTCTGCTCTGGCCTTTTCAACAGGGCTGCTTGAATATCATCTATTTCACTGGATAACTTTTCCACTGGAGCATTATATTCAGTTTGCTGGATAGGTGATTCTTTGTTTCAAGTCTAGCTCCACTGTTTTGCAGAATATAATATTGTGATTCTTTAATGTAGGTGTTACTTTGTCTTGTGTTATCCCGACTGTCCCTCCTCTAAATTTGAATTGTTTCTTTCTGAATACATGCAATATTTTCTCCTTGACCTAGAAGTTCCAGAATTTGACTAAAATATTTCTGGTGGTTTTCATCTTGGGAGCTATTTTAGAATGTAATTAGAGTATGCACTCTCTGGTTCTAAAATATCAGGACAGTTTTTTCCTTGATAATTTCTTGAAAGATGATATCCAGGCTCTTTTTTCAATCATGGCTTTCAGATAGACCAGTAATTTTCAAATGATTTCTTCTGTATCTATTTTTCAAGTCAGTTTTCCCTTGGTGAAATATTTCATGTTACTTTTTTTTATTTTTCATAATTCTAATTTTTAAGGAATTATTTCCCTCAATGAGCTTTTGCACCTCCTTGCCAATTTGGCCAATTTCTTGTTTTAAGGCATTCTTCTCCAAAGAATTTTGTATTTCTTTTGTATTACTCTCATTTCTGTTTCCAATTTTTTCTCTACTACTCTTAAATGAATTTTCACAATCCCTTTTGAGCTCTTCCATGGCATGAGACCAATTCTTATTTTTCTTGGAGGCTTTGGATATAGGATCTTTGAATTTGTTTTGAGTGTGTACTTTGGTCTTCCTTGTCACCCTAGTAACTTTATATGATCAGAATATTTTTTTCTCTTGTTTACTCATTTCCCTAGCCTATTACTTGACTTTTAATTCTTAGTTAAGTAAGGTTCTGTTTCCAGGGTGGAAGGTGCAGTGCTTCAAGCTTCAGGTTTTTCAGAGATGTTTTCAGAGATCCTTGAAGGAACTTGTACTGTAAGTCAGTATTTCTACCCAGATCTGAGTATAGAAAAAAAGCAAGAATCCTGCCACAGTGCTCTTTAATTTTGTAATGAGATCTCCAGAATCAAACCCACCTGCTCTCATCATTACTGCCATGGTTGCTGCTCAAACTACTATTGATTAATGACTCCAAAAGTCCAATCCTGATTTGGGCCTTCCCTCACACCCCGTACAGCATGTCTTTTTTTCTTAGTTTTCCCTGGCCTCTGTAGTGTTAAAGAGTCTGGGAATTGCTGCTACTTCCTGATTTCCTAGGGTTTGTGCTAAGATGACCTTCAGGCCTACCCTGATGACCTCCTAACAACCTTCTCAGATACCTTAAAGCTGAAAAAAATTCTCTGCTACATTTTTTTGTGAGTTCTGACCCTTTCAGATTTTTTAGAGTCATTATTTAAAGATATTTGAAGGATATGGTAGAAAACCAGTAAGTCCCTACCTTCCCTCAGCCATCTTACCTCTGCCTTCTTGAGCTTATGTTCTGCTAGAGAAAGAGAATATAAAAATATAAATAGGTGAGTTGGGAAGTAGAGGCTGGAGAAAAAAGGGTCCATTTTTGAGGAAAAAAATCTATAGTTACAAAGTCTGAAGAGGGAGTTCATGTGTGAGATGCACCTTGAGTGAAGTGTCTGTGTCTTATTTCATCTTTGTATCTTCATCATATTGACTTTCACAGCATAGGCATACAAGAAATATTTTGGTCATGTTCTAATTGAGGAAGAGAAGCACTTGTCTAAGGTCAAGTTATTGCAACAGTTAGTGCAACAGCTGGGACTAGAACTAATAAGTCTTGACTCTTAGTGTTCATTCTAACTAATGCACGTTCTCAATCCCACACTGTTAAACATAAATGAACAATTTTCCTGGCCCACTCTGGTTGTGATGGCATAGCACTGTCTGCAGTCCTACATATTTGTTTTTCTTTTTTCTTTTTGAATTCAAGGTTCTGATTTAATAGAAACACATTATAAGAATAGAAGGAGAAAGGAAAAATACTTTGAAAATGATCTTGTGGCTTGATTATCTGCTAGAATCTCTATTACTTCTCATAATATGCTTGAAAAGTTTTATTTGTACCTCAAGGGCAAAGAGCCTGGCCTCATTTAGAAATATGAATGCAGATATTACCACTGCACTATCATCTACTTAAGACAGGCACACTAATTGTCAGCTTGTTTTATTTCCTTCTTCAAAGAAAGTGAGACAGAGAGAGAGAGAAAGACAGACAGACAGAGTTAGCAAGAGACAGAGACAAACAGAAGTGTAAAAGGAGAGGAAGAGAGAGACAGAGAGAAAAAAAAGAGACAGAGAAAGACAGAGACAGACACATACACAGACAGACAGAGAACTCTCTAGTTATTTGTTTGTTTGCTTTTTTGGGGGAATGACTATGACAGAGAATATTTTCATAAGTGTACAGTCAGAATGAGAAAGTTGTTGTTCTCTGATACTTGTACATTTCTTACCTTGATCTCAAGCTACATCACATGGTCATCTTTTATGTTCTTACTATGTAATCTTATGAGGATACGGTGAACCTAGTTTCTGTAGATGAGTTATCTAAAAAGGGGTTGATTTGACCTCAACACATCAATGAATTACATGGTATGTAATTCTTGCATTCTAATAGCTGACATCATGATCTAATTTTCCACAAGAAAGTATCTATCATTTTTCAAGCTTTTTTATTTTCAAAACATATGCATGGATAATTTTTCAACATTGACATTTGCATAGCTTTGTGTTTCAGTATATATTATCTTTTTATCTGTCTATCTAGCCCTCCTATCTTCATAATAATCATCATTTATCATTTATTTTTCATCCATCACCTACCATGGTTTATTTTCTATTATCTAAATAGATACTTAACATTTTTGGGTGCCAAAGTAGTCTGGTGAAGCCTATGGTTCCTTTTTTTTTTTTTTTTTTTAACAATAATTCATTCAAAATGCATAAAATAAAATGTCTTGGATAACAAAGTATTCCAATTATATTGAAGTATAATTATCAACTATTTTTAAATTAATAGAAACAAAGAAAGTAAAAGTATTTATCTAAACATCATATATCTATCTATCTATCTATTTTTACATCTGGAAGTTTCAAATATTTTTAATAAATAAAATGCCTCAGATTAATGTTACAACCAAATATATTGAAATAATTATCAATTTTTCAAAGTGCTTTAGAAACCAGGCTGAGAAGTCCTGAGAGATCAATCTGTTTGTCTTTATTTCATAATGATTTGAAAATATACTTATTTTAATTTCAATTATAGGATATACTTAATATCATTAAAATGATATGTGAATTTCAAATTTCCACAAATATCACATTGTCATTGAAGGAGATATCACCAGATTTGTGAATTATTACTTTGCATTTTATTTCTGAATTAGTATAGTACTTAGTTCTTTTTCCTTGATATTTTGAATACATTTCTCCCAGATTTTGGAATAAATAAGAAGTTCTCATGGTGTGGATAATTTTTGCTTGTATATTATAGACTATTGACAAATTTAAATTTGAAGGAGAAAATATATTGGCACATAAGATTCTGACAAGTTCATTTGGAATGCTATATAACTTTAACCATAGTCTCATTCCCACAATTTTGTGCAGTTGCAAATTCAGAAAATAAAAATAAAAAGAATGCTATAAACATCAACCTATATGAGAATATTATTCAGAGTGGCCCCAATTTAAAAAGAAAATTTTCTTCAGTGAAATGTCTGTGGAAATTCTACAATTGGAGCCAGAAATGCAGTGTAAGCAAAAATGATGCTTTTAGGACTAGCAGACAGCTATGGTGGGTTTTTAAAAAAATCTAACATTTTAGCAATTTGCCTTTTACTAATGATATAGGAAGTGTGAGTTTACAGATCACAAAGGATGATGATTAGAAGTATAGGACATTTTCCCAAGGAGAAATGAATCTTATAAGACAGTAAGTGTACAAACAAAATAACTGTGCAAAAAATGGAAAATGACAAAGTATGCAGAGTTCATCCAAACCATCTACCAAAACTCAACACAACACTTTTAGTCCCATTGTATATGTCCCAATCTTTCTTTGGAATTGGGAAGCTAGGAACATTTAAGCAAAATAGAAGTAAAGATAGTTTTTAGATACTTATGCCATAGTACATGGTTTTCTGTTCTGGGAAATATATGTTATAAATGTATTAGCCCATCTGAGACAGATTTTGTCCATTTCTTATTATGCCACATTTGAATATTATGGGAAGAAATTGGATTTGCCTCCTAAATCAATATTGTATTGTTGTCTGAGAGTTTCTAAATATTAAATTATTTTACATCACATTTTCATGACAGAAGTACTTGAAGAGTAATGAAAACATTAGTTCTTATGTCTCATGGGCTTTGGTACTATGGGATAAACATTGATTGCCTCAGTTGAATAGAACAAACTTGAGGAATAAAGATTTCTTGTTTATAAACTTATCTCAGATTGGCTGTTAAATAACTTTTCTTGGTCTGATTGTTTGAAGGAGAAGAAGTAACAGGCAATCTATGTCTGGCGCCTCCTCCTCCAGAACGGATGTCTTGTGAAATACCCTGCCGAATGGATTGTGTGGTTAGTGAGTGGACAGAGTGGTCAGCCTGTTCCCAGTCCTGCTCTAATAAAAACACCGAGGGGAAGCAGACACGGACCAGAAGTATACTAGCACTGGCAGGAGATGGTGAGTAATGCTAGGAGTTTCAAAAGAGGATTAAGTATTTATTTTTTTAAAAAGAAAATTACCAAAGAACTGGTTGAGCAATACAGTTGATGTCAATAGTTATCCATGTCTTTGAAAACACAATCAAAATTTAACATTACATCTTAATGGAGTGGTGTTTTATATTATTTTTTTTGTATCTTAGTCTGAATAAGAGAGAATATAGAAAATTATCAACTATATGGTGAAAATTTATTCTCAACTTTAATTGGTATATATCTAGTCATAATTCCTTTTGAAAAATAAATAATAACTTCTTATTTTTAGCATACATGCAAAGATAGTTTTTCATTCAATCTTGCAAAATCTTGTGCTCCAAATTTTTCCCTCCCTTCTCCTATCCCCTCCCCTAGATAGCAAGAAACCCAATGCATGTTAAGCATGCACAATTCTTCTATACATATTTCCACATTTATCATGCTGCACAAGAAAAATCAGATTTAAGGTAAAAAATGAAAAAAAAATAAAACAAAAAGCAGACAAACAACACCCAAAAAATGAAAAAAAGTACTTTGTGATTCACCTTCATTCCAGATAGTCCTCCTTCTGCATGCAGACATTTAGCCATTATTCTTAAAGACTTGCTATGTGTTTAAATATACATGCATATATATATATATATATATATATATATATATATATGCACACGCTTATATATGTAGGATATATAGAGAAAGACAGACAGACAAAGAGACAGAGAGACAGAGACAGACAGAGAGAGAGTGAAGCATACTATTATGGAGCTGGGATTCATTAAAGCCTTGGCTTGCATCATGTCTCAAACACTTAGTAACTTTTTGATCCAGGGTGCTCACTTGCCTTGAGAATTATCAGTTTCCTCATCTGTAAAATGGGGATAATAAAGTTGTTATGAGGATCATACCATTCATTAAATATTTTACAAAATGTAAAGTGCTATATAAATATCAACTACTTTTAATTGTATTTTTTTTACTAAGTGAGATAAAATTTAGTCACTGTACCCAAAAAGCAAAACATTTTAATGGGATTATTATATACTCAGGTTGTGTGACCTTGGATACATTAATCTTCAGACCTCAGTTTTGTTATCTGTAAAATAGTGTTGGGCATTTTTATCCCAGTAATTTACTTTAAAGACATTGTGCAGTATAAAAAATAAGGTTAATGACTATGGAAATTATATTGAAAAAGTTAAAATATAAAAATAGGTAAAATACCATTGTTCTAATAAATGAAAGTAGCACAGTATGCCTTTCAAACAAGGGCAATATGTCTAGGACCTGCCCAGGACCTGATGTTCCTATTATTTATAGCCATGGTCTTCATCCCCAGATAAATTCCTTCCTCCTTCTTTCATGTGCTTCTGTGCCATCTCTGTCCATGGCTTAGTTGGAAACAGCAGGACAGTTTGAGCACTTGCTGTGAGAAACTCCTTTTTAAAGTGGGCTCTGTTCTTTGATCCTGAGAAATAGTTCTGGGATCAGGATAAATGAAGATTGAGCATTATTCAAGTACCTTTGTTTCCTTCTTATACTTGTGTTTTGTATTTCTGGAGGGAGAAAAAGTTATAGTATTTAATAGAGAAAAAATAACAAGAATAACAAGCCAAGGTCACAAATCTTCCTGAGCTTTCAGTCCACTGAATAAAACATTATAGTGTGTAATAGGAGGAGGAGATCAATACTTTTTAGATAAATATCAGTTTTTATATGGATATAGAAAAAAAAGGGAAAAAAAAGACAGTAATGAAATGGGATTGTCTGACTCACCTGGTAGTGTAAGAATCCACATCTGTCTGGTCAGTCTCTTTGCCAATAGATAGTGCATTGTCAGATACTATTTTGTGGTTAAAGACTGGGCACTTGAAGGCAAATTTCTAGCTACTTTTGGACTTTGAAATTATAGTTCTAAGACTCAGGTAGATCTGGGGCATTTTAAAATTATGGGAAAATAAATTTTCTTTTTCTTTTTTTTTCTTTTTAATTAGAAAAAGGGAAATAATTGATTCCTCAAATTCATTTAAGTTTCATTTAGCCATACTCTAAAGTTTTGTGATTTCAGTGACTTTTGTTATTATGTTTAATCTGTACTCCATGTATCCTGGGGAGTTATATTTAATGTTCATTAGATCAAAGAATCACAGGTGGAAGGGATCTTCAAAGGCATCTAGGGATTTTTTGCTATCAGCTTATAGATTAGGAACTTGAGGCTTTAAGAATTTGGTTTAATGTGCTTACCCAAGTCACATAAGTAACAGAGATGCATAGTTCTTTGAATTCAAGTAAAAAGTTTTTTTTTCCATTACCTTATAGTATATTCCTTGTATTTATTCAATTATGGTGAATTTGTTACATATTAGATTGATCCTATGAATAAATCAGTGTGCTACAGTAAAAGAGGGAATAAATATTTATTAAAAGTCTACTGTTTGCTAGGCAATTTACAAATATTAGCTTGTTTACACTTCATAACAACCCTGGGAGGTAGATGCTATTATTATTTGTAGATGAAGAAAGGATTTTCCCTGAGTTACACAAATAAGAAGTGTCTGAGGTCAAATTTGAATTCACATCTTTCTAACTCAAGACCTCAAAGCCCTATATATTGTGCTCACTTATACCCAGAGTGTTAGATTTGGAATAAGATATTTGGCTTGAATTTCAGCTCTGCCTATGACCTTTGATTTTCCTATAAGCTACTTTATCTAGACTTCAGAGGCTTACATCTAAAACAAAACAAAACAAAACAAAAAATTGAGGAATGCTAAAATGACCTCTAATATCCTTAGTAGCTTTAAAATTTTAGTTCTACTAGTTTCTATGAGAGATAAAACCTTCACTTTTATCAATTTTTCTACTAAGAAACAAAACATTGCTATGAAAAAACTTACATGGGCACAAATTCAGAGACTCTCAAGGATAGGCTGCCCCCACAGATTAAAAAAAGTGGAAGTTCAATTATCCTTTCTTCCTTTTGCATCAAACAGGTGGAAAACCATGTCCGCCTCTTCAAACCCTACAAGAATATCGTTTGTGCAATGATCATTCTTGTACACATTTCTATTGGGAGACATCGCCTTGGGGTTCCTGCTCTGAAGATGCCCTGGTAACAGCTCTTAATGCAACCAGTACCTGGAATGGAGAAGCCACCTGTGGTGTGGGCATTCAGACTCGCAAGGTTTTTTGTATGAAAAGTCACATGGGGCAGGCCATGATTAAAAGGTATCATTAAGAGATTAGTTTTTTCTTGCATATGTTATATATTTACATATTAATATCAACAGACATTCCTTAAATTCTTAAATATTTTACTAACATATTTTATTTGTTTCTTAATATCCCTTAGAAATTTTTGGTATTGCAATGAATAAAAACTTTTCAGGATCTTAAAAGTTATGACTGTATTTTGACTATTTAATAACATGATTAAGTTCATCAGGAACTTTTATGACTATCGAATGTCTTTGTGGGTTCTTGCAGTTCAATTAGTCTCTTACATGATACATAGTTTGAAAGTAAAATTGGACCTTTAAATGAGAAATTCTATAACCTTGATGTATCAAACCCTCAGTAAATACTTATTGCCAGTGAAAATTTACATGGTATTCTATAAAGCATTAACTGTGACTAATGCAAGAGCATTAATTAATTAATTAATTAATTAATTAATTATTTTATGTTCATAGTCTCTGCCCTCAAGAAGCTTCCATTTTACAGAGTGCCCCTTCAAGGTATGGAAGTTACTCTGGGCTAACAAGGGCTATAGGATAAATGTTACCACTTGGGAAAAGCTCATAGGATATTATATTTAGAACTGGAAGCTACTTTAGAGACCACTGAATCTTAACCTCCTCATTGAACTTATTGAAATATAACCAAAAGGCAAATAGGAATTCTTCAAGCAAGATAACATTTTACTAATATACTACCAAACCTATTTTAAAAATATGGGTCAATGGCACTATCTCTGGTCAAATAATTCAGGTAATCTCAGAACAAAGAACCAAACAAAAACCACATAATTGGCTAACAATCATAGGGGTGAGGGATCATGATTGGTTACATTAAAGAAAGTGGGCAGAACTATAGACATGATTCTCTATTCTCCAAGGATAAGGAATGCTTTTGTGAATTTTATGAGCCTCTGCATCCTGAGTTCACTGAGTACACATCCAGATGTGTACACTCATTGGAGACTGAGGGATTAGGTAAAACCATTTTTTTTAATTGCTAGAGATGGCACAAGGTCATTTAGATTATCTTCTTAAGGATAGCATACAAACTCTGCAGGAAGTGCAAGGAT
Source organism: Sminthopsis crassicaudata (assembly GCF_048593235.1). Classification (NCBI taxonomy): domain Eukaryota; kingdom Metazoa; phylum Chordata; class Mammalia; order Dasyuromorphia; family Dasyuridae; genus Sminthopsis; species Sminthopsis crassicaudata. The sequence goes on from NC_133619.1 coordinate 377,646,669, forward strand.
ATTGTTTTATGAAAACATTGAGAACAGAGATTTTCTTAAGCTAACAGTTATTATGAAACAACTTAATCCCTTAATACCTAACTTCAGAAAGAAGAGACTAAATTTTTGAATTCATGAGTTTCTTTGTTTGGAGTCAGAGATAAATTTTGGTTTGTTAAATAGAATCCAGAATATGATTAGAGAATAATATCAAATGTAAAATGTGTGATTGAGAATTAATTTTCAAAATTGGACCATTAAGGAAAACACAGGTTAAGAGGCAAGCTAAGGGTCAAACAGCTAGTACTTAAAGTGAGATTTGAATCTAGGTCTTCTAGGCCCCAATTCCATGTGCCCTATTTACTATACCCTGTTGCTTTTCTTTGAGGGTGAGCCACTGATAGGTTTCATGTCTTCTTAAGTAGCAGCCTAGCTAAGGGTGACATCAGTGTACTGGAGTTATCAGAGATCTAGACTACTTTATTCAGAATAACATGAAATAGGAAAGTCTTCTATTTTGTTTAAAAGCTGAGTATCAGGGATACAAAGTAAATAAATTAAAAGGACAAATTGACCAAGTTAAAGACTGGAGAACTGTTAAAGCAACATATAAAGAACAGTTCATTCAGATACCTAACCCTATGGTCAATACTCTCAGACATATAGGATGTTCATTTGGAAATAGCTATTCAGTGGCATTTTCTTCTTTTGTTTTTGTTTCATGGAGTGGGTAGAATGTGGATATAGGATTTCAAAGAGATCAGAATTCCTAGTGTAACAATTGCCTCTACCACTAGAAATCAGCAGAAACTTTGAAACTTTTTGTCTCAGAAAGTTTTCTGGAGTATTGAGAGATCAATTATTTACCTTTGCTCATACTTCTAGAACAGATTAAAGGCAGTCCTAGAACACAAGCCTTCCTAACTCCAAGGCCATTCCTTATACATAGTATTTGCTTTATAAAGTATATAATAAAAATGATTTTAAAAAGAATGTCATCATGCTTGTTAATAATATCATGTTAATATCAAATCACAATCCACCATATGCATCTCAATCTGTGGGTCTCATGAAATCCTCCCAAACAATAAACAGTATAAACTATGTAAACCCAATTCTTGCCTCATTTCTTAAATAGCAGGAAAAGAAAGGATATTTATTCAAGAACTGAGTGATTTTTAGTATTGCACTGTTGCATTTTGGAACCTCAGGATGCCTGACTGCCTCTCTTCCTCATACCCTACACGGGTTGTTATATGGTTTGAAGTCCATCTGCACTGGATTTTCTTTCCCTGATACTATTGATAGTCTCATATTCCCCAGGCTTCATAGAAGTTATTTCTTCATTCATAGCAATTGAAAATATAAATTTAAAATTCTATCCTTTTAGTGTTAGAACCATATCTGCATTCTCTAAAGGGAAGTATGCTTGCTTGCCATCAGAGCCCTTCAAAAAATAAATATTGTGACTGGGCTTACCGCAACTCATTCCCTATTACTGCTGTCCTTCCTGCAATAAAAATATACTTGTCAGGTTCAACATTTCTTTACAAATCCCCTGGTTTAAGGGAGCTTATTGCAAACTCCCTCCCCTATCCTTAATAAAAGACTTAGCATATAGACAAATGACAAAGTAAACAACAATTTCTTTTACTTACTTGAGATGATTAGATATATTGGGAAAGGTATTGTGAAGTAGTGTATCTGAGTCTTGGATTTGTGTTTAAAATCTTACTTAGAAGATACTGGAGCCTAGGTATATCATTTAACGCCTTTCTCTCAATTTTCTCATCTGAAAAATGAGAAGATTGAAACCTTTTGTTGTTACAATTCCTTCTGGCTTTAAATTTATGATCCCAAGATTGATAGTCAGGATACTTTGGAGGTAAGCTGAAAAGTAGAAAAGTAAATTATAATATGATCTATGTATACCAGTTAAATGATAATTGAACACATTGCCCTGATAAAACATTATAAAAGTTAAGTCTGCAAGTACTTTACATAGGGGAGGAGCTGCAGCTTTGATAATGTTCATCATTATGACTTAATTTTTCAATTGACAATAAAAAAGCATTCAGGAAGCATAAATACAATGTACAGATTAAAATTAAAAAGGCTTATTTTAGAAGTATGCCATAATAAAATGCTGCAAACTGTAATTCTTCACAGTGACAGAAAAATTCAGCATTACTGATCTGATCATTTCTACTTATATAAAATGTTTCATTGCCAATATACTATAGAAAAAATACAATTTAAATTTAATATAATTTTAGTTATTTTCTTTATGAAGTTGCAATAAAGGTGATGCTTATATCCACAGACTAAATTATTCTCATGGTTTCAAAAAAGAGGACCACTTCTGATTGTATCATGCTGACTTCTAAAATTAATAATAATTGCAAGTCAGAATCATCTGGCTCATGAACCCTTAATACTATATATATGTATATATGTATATATATATATATATACATATATATACATATATATATATATTACTCTATTAATTATTTTTCAACTATCCCTAATCATAGCCTTTACTTCATCAGAGATAATTATATTCTATATCCTATTTGAAACAACCCTAATCTCTATCCTTATTATCATTACACGATGAGGAAGCCAAAATGAATGACTTAATGCAGACCTATATTTCCTCTTCTATACACTAATTGGATCTCTTCCACTTCTAGTTGCCCTCCTTCATCTAGACACAAACCTAGGCTTCCCTTCATATACTAACTATATCACTAGCTTCACCAACCCTAGATCCCTCTATATCAATCACCTTACTCTGATAAGCATATAGTTGAGGAAGAAAAATAAACAGCCGAACAAAAAAAGGACTACTCGCTATTTTTCTATCCATTTTTCTAAATTTAAGATTTCAATTTTAATTTCAAAATTATATGAACACATATTTTCACACCATTATGTTATGATTTTCCTGAATTTGTAACCCCAAATTTACCTCACACAACTTTAAAATATTTCCCAAATTAATATGTATTCAGTTTAGATAAGAGACAGCATGGAAGAAGTGGAGGAGAAAGCTATTTCAAAACCCATAAAAGATCTGCATTCAAGTTCTGTTTCTGGCATACACTAGTTCTGGCTCATCATTTAACTTCAGTACCATGGTCAGTTCTCTAAGACTAAATTCTAAGTTGGGATGATCTGCTTTGGCAGAAGGAATTTTCTCACCCAGGAATCCCACATAGCTGTGAAATCACAGTTGAAGTCCTTATTCCTATTAATTTTATGAAATAAGAGAAGGGGAGCAGTTAGGTGATACAGTAGATAGAACATCAACCCTGGACTCAAGGATTTTAGTTCAAATTTGGTTTCAAACATTTGACACTACCCTAGACAAGTCACGTTATTCTAATCACCTAATCACTCTAATCAACAAAAACAAATAAAAAACCCCCAAAAAACATAAATAAGGTTAAAATCATTTTTACTATGTATAACCTTCTTTCCTAATTTATTGAGTAACACAGGAAAATGAATTGCACAGATGTTTTTCCCCAAATCCACCCCCTCCAAAAAAATCAAGACATTGCTAATTACTTTTTGCACTGTTAATGAGGCTAGAGACTTAACAACCTAGTTTTAATTCTTATTGTATGTCTCCAAACAATCCTGCTAAATATAAGCAGTATATGACTTCAGTAAAGTTAATTAAAATTCTTGAGGTTAATGAGATTAATTGAGCTAAGAAAATAATGTTTGGTGTCCAGCAATGCACTGTATGATTATGAGTTATAGTAGGTAACATTGTAGGACCATTTTCAAAATAGCAATTTTGTTATGGTTTCTCAGAGATTTGGCATAAGGAAAGGAACCTATCTACCTCCACTTGTATATAATGAGGAGAAACACAGAGGGAATAAAGAGAATTGATGGAAATATTATGACAGAAGGGAAGCTTACAGGTTGGAATAAAAGTTGAAACTAAGTATCAGTGGAAGAAATTAGCTTAAAATATTTCTGTTGTCTCAAAACACAATGCCAATTTTGCTGATTCCCATGGTCTTGTTTCTTTGCATTGGTATTTTGGTTTCAATTTAATTGCATAGATGAGAATGTTAGTATTGTATAAGTTATGGAACTGATCATATCAGAAAATGGAAATTGGATAGGACACAGCTGAACTTATAGGGAGATCCTGTTTCGATATATAATATATATATATATATTTGGTTTATTTGGGTTTTTATTTATTTTGGATGGTTAGTTTGTTTGATAAACATCTCTTACCCCTTTAACCCTCTCACCCCCCCAACTAGCAGTATATATATATATATATATATATATATATATATATATATATATATATATATATATATATATATATATATATATATATATATATATATATATATATATATATATATATATATTTGAAATATAAAAAAAATGGATTTTTTGGTTATAGTTTCTGATTAGGAATTTTAAAAAATTTTCATTTAACACAAAACAGTCTTTTATGAATTACAAAATTAAATAACAACTGAATGATATCCCTAAGTGTTTTTTAAACTGATAGGTTAAAGCTAACCAGCATAGCATGATCACTTTCCATAGAAATAAGATTATTTCCTCTCTGATTTCTGATTATAGCTACCAAACCAAAAGAAACAGTGGGCTATAGTGAATATAGTGCTGTATTTGGAGACAGAAAACCCTGAGTTCAAATTTTGCCTCTAACACTTCATCGCTTTGTGACCCTAGGAAAGATACCCCCATTTTCTTTATAAGTAAAATGAAGATGTTAACCTAAAAGAAGGATTGTTGTAAGGCTCAGAGGAGCTAATTAATATATGTAAAGTGTTTTACAAGTTTTATACTTTTCAACCTTAAAATAGCAAATTTTATAGCATTTAGTTGGTTTGATTCAACACAGCAATAAAAAGAACTAAATCACATGATCAATGAGAGGATATGGATGTAGGCATTTTCATGCCAGTCTAGAAGTAAGATTTAATAGTACAAAATGGTTTTCTACTTAGGGGACCACCAACCCTGAGCCCTGAGGGTGTGCAGTAAATTATACAGTATGCAATGGTATCAAGAGTCAGGGATTGCAAATAGATTCATTAACAAAAAATATATATATAGGATTGAATTGGAACATTTTCTGTACATTAAGTAGTCATCAACATAATTTTGAAGGTACTGGATAAATTACATAGCTAACCCCATGAAGACCTTTATTTTCAATCTTTTATTATGCTCAGTAATACACATTTATTCATTTATCTCTTCATTCAAAATATTAAGCACTAGATATATCATAGACATTTTAATAGTTTCTTCAAAGTTACCAATCTCATTATTAACATATTTGGGGCAGCTAGGTGGCACAGTGGGTAGAGCACCATCCCTGAATTTAGGAGGACCCCAGTTCAAATCTGGTCTCAGACACTTAACACTTCCTAGCTGTGTGATCCTGGGCAAGTCACTTAACCCCAGCCTCAGGGGGAAAAATAACAATAATAATAATTAACACATTCAATAGCCTTTTCTCAATTTTCATTCTTTTTAACCTCTTTAACACTGTCAATTATCTTATTCTCTGTGATTATTTCTTCTCTAGATTTTTGAGATACCACTCTCTCTAGTCATCCTTATCTGTCTGAGCATTTTTTCTCAGTCTTCTTTGTTAAGTTCTCCTCCAGATTCCACCATTTAATTGTAAATGTCCCAAAGAGTTATATTCAGGGGCCTCTTCTCTTTTCCTTCTATATTAATTTATTTGGTGATTACTTCAGATTCCATGCTTTTGTTTATTATCTCCATTATTATGATTCCCAAGTCTACCTGTTCGGCCCCAAATTCTCTGTTGATTTCTACTTTTTTTTTCATTCTATAAAGAATTTGTTTTTAATATACATTGCTTTATGAATCATGTTGGAAAAGAAAAATCACAGCAAAAGAGAAAAACCATGGGAGAGATTTAAAAAAAATAGAAAAATTAAGTGAACATAGGATGTGTTGATTTACAATCAATCTCCTTAGTTCTTTTCCTGGATGTATGTGACATTTTTTGCCCAAAAATATGGGATTGCATTTGGATCACTGAACCACTGAGAAGAACCAAGTCTTTCATAACTGAACATCACATATTCTTATTATTGTGTACTATGTATTCCTCGTGCAGCTTGTTTTGTTCAGCATCAGTTCAAGTAAATTTCTCCAGACCTTTTAAAAATCAGCTTGTTCATCATTTTTATAGAAAAATAATGTTCCATTACCCTCATGGATCATAACTTGTTCGGCCATTCTTCAATTGATGGAGGTCTATTCATTTTCCAACTTTTGCTATCATAAAAACAGCTGCTACAAACATTTTTGCACATGTAGGTTCTTTTCCCTCTTTTATGAGTTTCTTAATGACACTGCTGGGAGAAAGTGTATACACAGTTTGAAAGCCCTTTAGGCATAGTTGGAAATTGCTCTCCAGAATGGTTGGATCATTTCACAACTCCATCCACAACATATTACTGTTCCAGTTTTCCTATATCCCCTCCAGCATTTATCATTATCTTTTCCTGTCATTTTAGCCAATCTGAGAGATATGAAGTATACTTCAGTTGTTATAATTTGCATTTCTTTAATCAACAATGATTTAGAACATTTTTTCATATAACTATATGTAGTTTTCATTAACTATAGATGGCTTTAATTTCATCATGTGAAAATTGTCTGTTCATGTCAATTAGGAAATGATAAGTAGTCTTATAAATAAGATGTTTATCAGAAATACTGGCTGTAAAGATTTTTCCCCAGACTTGCACTTCCTTTTTAATATTGTTTATGTTGATTTTGTTTGGTGCAAAAACTTTTTTTTAATTTATTGTAATCAAAGTTGTTCATTTTGTCTTTAATGCTATTCTCTAGCTCTTTTTTGGTCATAAACTGTTCCCTTTTCCCAAGATCTGATAGATAAATTATTGCTTGTTCTTCTAATCTGTTTATGGTATCATCCTTAGTACTTGCTGATCTTCAAGTCTCCTTATTTCAATCCATACTTCTTTCAGTTGTCAAAGTGATTTTTAATTGACGATGTTACATATACCCCACCAATCCCATTCAATAAATTCTATTGGCTTTCTATCACATACATGATCAAATATAAAAATCTTCTGTTTTGTATTCAAATCCCTCCATAACTCAGCTTCCTCTAACCTTTCTACTCTTCTTTACTTTTTGTACTTTTTGATCCAATTTTATTGCCTTCCTTGCTCTTTCACAAATAAGATACTCCATCTCAGATTTAGGCATTTTCTTTTGCTGTTCCTCATGCCTGCAATTTTTATCCTCCTCATCACTACCTCTTGGTTTCCCCAGCTTTCTTTAAATTTTAAATAAACTCTAATTTTATATTCTTTACTTCTTCTTCAATCTAGTGTTTTCCTGCTATTAAATATTTCTTATTTATTCAAAATATAATTCATTTGTATGTGACTGCTTGTTGTCTCTTCCATTAGATTATGAGCTCCTAAGACTCTCTTTACGTCAACACAATACTGAAGTTTTGACTGATACTACTCAACCCGAAGTAATTATCCTCCTCATTTTATAGTTCTAATATTTTTGAGAATTCCTCTCTTACACAACAAAGTTTAATGTGTGGCTTACATATATTTGCTTATATTTTATATCAACTCTTATTTTTTAGCTCTTTAAGAGGTGGGGCCAAGAATTTTTCAAGTGTCATAATCAAATCTCTTTTCATCAGCTGCATTCCTTCAGACAGAACTCCATCATACCCTAAAAATATGTCATCACATTTTGATAGTCATCATCCTGAAAGATTGTATCAGCCTTGATATTTACACCTCAATAGTACTCTCTGTGCTCTTTAGATGGGAGGCCTGGAGGCCTGACAGTGAACCAAAGGATTTGCCCAAAATGCTCAGTTCAGGGAGGGCTGCCAAGCCAGCCATATCTTCCTTTTTTACCTGCTATACTCTATTTGGATTGGACTTGATCAATCCATGGTACAGAGTGTCATCATTTCATATGTTATCTTCCTCCATTAAATTTTAAATTTCTTGAGGCTGGGGCTGTCTTTCTCTTTCATATTTGTATTTCCACTGATTAATATACTTTATTTACTGACAAAATTGTGGGAAAAAGTCAAATTTGGCAGGTGTGAGAGACTTTAGAGAGGGTCAATGAAAAGACTTGTAGATTTTTGGAATTAGCAGGAGGAAGGACAGAGAAGGAAAAAAGGAGAGAGACAGGAAGAAAATATCAGTTAACTTTAACATTTTTAGCCTCAAAATCCTGATATCACCAACAGAAAAGTTAAGAATAAAGACAGATTTTGGCAGAGAATGTGACAAATTCACTTTTCAATGTCAACTAATCATTGACCAAATAGTAAGGTTAAGGTATGTTGAAGACAGCTATCAAAACCTGGATATTTTTATAACATTCCTCATCCTATTGCTATCAGTAAGAAGCATTTGTGGACTATACAATTTATAGATGAGAATGAGATTGTTGAAAACAGTGCTTTCAATTTCAGTTACATACTTATACAGAGAGGGAGAATTTTTAAAATAATAACTGTCTACTTGTTATTAAACTTCAGACTTTTAAATGAATGTTTTCTTTCTTTCCTGTTCTCTGCAATAGAGTCCAAACAATATTTCAGTGTCCATACTCATGATCTTAGCTATATGGATACTAATTTTAGTGGAATATATTTCAACTTATTAAAACCTTTTTATGCTATAAGATTCTTTTCCTTTTCCTTTACATTTCCCATAAGGCAGATACTCAATACACATGATATCCTCTTCTAGATAACAGTGTTGTGTGGTTACCAGTACAATGCTTAAACTGTTCATCTATCATCCTCCACTCTCATAATGTGACTGATTCTTTTCCCTTTCTGATCATATATTTCCTGAACAATATCTTTAAGGCCACTTCCAGTGTACAAATCAACACAGAGAAGCCCACTTAGACCCCATCTGCATTGCCCTTCTACTCACCCTTAATTTTAATTCCTTTGATATTGACATGTGCAATGATTAAATAGAATTATTATTCTCATAAAAATGCTGGCCTGTATAACATTGCATTTATTACACTGATACACTTAGGAAGTCATTAAAAAGGGGAAGAATTTAACTTCAATTCTAATTATTAACAAAAGGGAAAATCATTAAATAAATTTAATAATGAAAGGGAAATTGTAACTAGTTAATAAGCAATCATTAAGTGTATAATGAAGCACTATGTGGAGCATTATGGAGACATATAAATGTAAAAGAAAAGGATTGTATTCACAGCTTATAGTCTAATTAGAGAGTCATCCATGATAAATAAAATTATAAACCAATGTAGTAGGAAGGATATTACATTATACTACATTTCATCATGCTCCTTTAATTAATATTAACAATACAATATAATGATTATATAGATCATTAAAAGCTTTTCAATGGTGATGATGATATTGCTGCTGAATTAGGATTGTATGGTTCTAGCTATTTATAGTTGTAATGGGATCTTTTGTTCATTATTTAATGCTGTTAGTATTATTCAGGTATTTTCATTGGGTGAATCATTGATCTAATTTTTTTTTATTGTAAAATACCTTGTGGAAATACTATATATTTTAAATTCTCAGTTGTTTATCAGTTGGTCCCATCTGACTCTTCATGAATGCTTTTTGGAATTTTCCTGGCAAAGATATTGGAGTGGTTTGCCATTTTTTCTCCACTTCATTTTATAGATGAGAAAACTAAGGCAAACAGGGATAAAGAGCTTACTCAGCATCACGCTGCTACTATGTATTTGAGGTAACATTTGAACTTAGAAAGATGAATCCTCCTAACTGTCCACTGCCCCAGCTAGTTTCCCTAAATGAGGGAATTACTGATATTAATTAAACAGGGAATATGAACAAACATGCCCTTTGGGAAAATCACTTTGATTACTATATTGAGAATGAATTGGAAAGACAAGATGTCAGAGACAGAGAAGGTTATGTAGATTGTTAAAATAGTACAGGTAAGATGTAATAAAGATGTTATCCAGGTTGGTGGCTTCTTGATTAGATTCAAGAAAAGTTGTAAGGGTAGAATGAATACAACTTGACAATTGTCTGAATGTGTGGGGTGAGTTTAGAATCATTCCATGATTTTGAACTTAAGTTCTAGCATGACACCTTTAATAAAAACAGGTAAGTTCAGAAAATGGGTAGGTTTTGATTATTTTTCCTACACCAGCTCTGCTCAATTACCATCTTCCTACCATTTTTCCTCATTCCTAACATATGCCAGTACTTCCTTCCAACCTATGCCAAAAAAATTTACCGTGCGTTTATTTGTATAGAGGTATTTTTTCCAATCTCTATTGATGGGAATTAATTAAGGGCAAATACCTTGAATTCTTTTTATCCCTAGTAACTTGCACAGTTTCATAAATACTTTTTTTTAGTTGTTTTACTGATTTTGTTTATATGTTGTTTCTCCTTAATAGAACATAAGCTTCTTGAGGACAAGGATCATTTTGTTTCAGTATTTCAATCCCTATTGCCTAGCAAGATGCTTTGCTGCATTATAAATACTTGATAAATGAAATTGAATTAAAATGAATTGAAAAGACTAAAGCTTTTTATTTAGAGGTGAATGGGAGGGTATGAACTCTTGAGTTCTCTTTCAATTTGGGGATGTATTTTGATGAATCAGGTTATTATAGTCCATCTTTTCCCAACATGTAACCTCTAGTCATAGTTACTCTGAAATAATACCTACCAGTTCTTAAATAATCTAAAATATATATCTTCAACCTCCATTTTAAATGCATTCAAGTATTTTAAGTAATTATTAGCAATTTTATTTCCAAATCTATCAATACATGAAGTTATTAATTGTATTCTTAGATAACCTGATGGAATTTTCCCTGGGGGAAAAATGCCATTGATCTAGAAACAATTAGCCTGAAAACTTGTAGGATATAGCAATGTATTCAGTAATTTGTTCTTTCAAATGCTTTTGCATTCATTTTATTTAGAATACTTATTTTTGAATACTCTTCCTGCTTTTCCAAATTCATGCTAATAATCATATCACTCACTTGAATATGAATAAAATATATATTTTATGACCTGTCAATATATATATATATATATATATATATATATATATATATAACACATATATATGTATATATATATCTTTGTAAATCAGGTTTTATTGGTTGTCAGCATTACAATCCATGGGAAAATCTTTTTTTTTCTTTTTTCTTAAGTTATATGTATGAATATCTTATTTTGGAATTTACTGAGATGTTAAATAATAGTGTTCTGAGGCTTGTGTTTTGCTATTTTTTTAAAATGATTTTAATTCAACTCTTACATGAGTCAAATTTATATGACCTAAACCAACTCATTTAATAGCTTTAGCTGTTAATTTTTCTATAAAACAAAAACATTGGACTAGATCAGTGATGTCAAACTCAAGTAGAAATGGAAGATATTAAACAATTCATAAGAATACCAAAAAGCTACAAACTGACTTTAAAAAGTATATATTAATATTATGGTAGTATCTATTTTATTACATTATAATTTAATTATTTTGTTAAACATTTCTCAATTACTTTTTAATTTTGTTGAATCCATATTCAGGAATGCTGTAGGCCTCATCCTCCTGTGAGGATGTGTTTGTTGTCTCTCTTCTGGTTGATTCATCCTATGTTAATTATTTCCTTTAGTAGTCACTAATTTATTTTTTTAATGTCCACAGATGCCCAGATTCCACTCGACCTGAAACAGTCCGTCCTTGTCTCCTCCCATGCAAAAGAGACTGTATTGTGACACCTTTCAGTGAATGGACTCACTGTCCCACTTCATGTCAAAAAGGTAAGAAAAGATTACATTAATTATACATCATTTAAACCTTGCAGTTCTTCTGATTATTGTTTCCATTGAGGAATCTCACTAATGAGGAATCATCATTATTTTTATCTCAGTATTATCCTTGTGACTTACTAAAAAAAAGTTTTTAAAAAATCAATAAGGAATTAAATATACAAACCTTAAAGAACTATATAGAAGTTACAAAAAAAAAATTAAAGGCTTTGTTGGACACTAAGATTAATTTTCTCTTTGTAAGTCTTTCTTTGTCAAAGAAATAATATTTTATAGAAATCAGAAAATGTTAGAAGTAAATTATTACTTAAAGATTAATTTTTCAATCCTTTATTTTATAAATAAGGGAATTAAGACTAGAGAAATAAAACAACTGGTATAAGAATATATAACTAATTAATATTAAAAATAATTCACATTGGATTTTTGTATGTAGAGCACTTTCCTCATAACAACTTTGTGAGGGAAATAGTGCTAGTATTCCTTTTTGGAACATTTTTTAATTCAAAATTAAACATTATATATATTCATATGTCATATGTATATTTTATATAATGTATATATGCACACATCCATATATAATCCCATTTTTCAGATTAGTAAAATAGAATAATTATTAAATTTCCAAACAACAGTGTTTGACAGTCATCAAGGAACATAATCCATTCTCCATGTGTATAAATACACAATTTCATTTGATAATCACCTGAGTTCTGTGAATCAATATACTAGTACCTTGATTTCAGAAAACATTTCACAATCTCACTTTATCCTTATAGAAAAATATGTGGCTAGATGATAGTAAATTATATGTACATATATGAATTATGTATATTCCATATGTACATACACACATATATGTATATATGATTATATGTGTGTATGTGCAATACTGGTTGACTGAACTGACCCAAAAAGTGGTCATTTACTAACTATACCAAATGGAATAGATGTCTCTATTAGAGTGCCTTAACATTTTTATCAGTAAGTGGTATGAAAGTATCTATTATGTTTATGAAATATTCCAAAATCACAGAACTAGGAGAGATGATTAACACACTGGATAACAGAGCTAGAATCCAAGATATGGACAGACCAAAACACTGGTCAAATATCAACATAAGAATTTTGTTAAAGTTGTGTCTTATTCTGATCTGCCTACTTCCCTTACTTTCTTATTCATTATAGTAATTATAAGTAGGCGGCATAAAGTTGTAATAGGAAAAAGTAAGATTGCAAAGGAGAATTTGGAAGTCATGTACAAAATGTCCTAAGAAGGAAAGGAGCATAATTTGCAAATTTTCCAAAAATCTGGGCTTAGTGTTCAGAAAAAAAAGAAAGAAAAGAAAATGAAAATATTATTGTCAACCTAACTATAGAATGGATTTCAGGTCTGTGAACCACATTTTAGGAAATAATTTGTTATGTTGGAGCATATAGAAGGAAAAGTATTGAGGAGAGGGAGCATTGTGCTATGAAAAGAGTAATAAATTAAAGTTAAAAGGACCAAGGTTCAAATCCTGATCCAACCCTTTGCTATCTACATTATCTATAAGGTTAAATTTTCTCAACCTATTTCCTTATCTGTAAATTGAAAGGTTAAAGAAGGGGTTGCATAAGAAGATTTTTAAGATTCTTTCTACCTCTAAAATGTAAGATTCTATAATTTGAACAATGGCAAAAAACGATGTAATACATGAAATGTAATAGAAAGACAAAAACCTAATGTCCAAACAGTTTAAAAAATATGCATAATCAGTACAACTATATCACTAAGAAAAACAACCAGCAAACCATAAATAATGAGTGTTGCGACAGTACCATAAAATTAGCCCCAGTAAAGAAATGGAAGGAAACATTTCCCTTATCATTTTGCAGGGATGGAAGATTCCTCTGTGGAGAGTATTGTGTAGGTTCTCAGATTTTTCTTCAATGTGTTGATCATTTTACTGATTCTTTTTTTTTCTTAAAAAACATCCTTTGTTAAAATAAAGAGGCTTTTAGTCTTTTTAATGTTATGGATCCCTATGGCAATGTAGTGAAGCTTTTCTCAAAAAATGTTTTTTAAATGAATAACATTAAATATGATTCTAATAGAAACCAATTATGTTGAAATAAAAATTTAATTTTTTTCATCTATGTTCATGGATCCCCTCTGGTGATTTGTGAACCCCAAATTAAGAACTTTTTTAAAAATTAAAATTGTTTTCTGGGAAGAGGGAAGGGAAAGTTAAAGGATAATATGCATATTATATTTAAAAATTATAAGAAAATGTTTTTGATAAAAGATCTCTCAGCACTCAATGGATGGGGAATGTAAAGATGTTACTTGGATAATATATAGGATATAGGATATTCCAAAGGCACAGAACTAGGAGAGATGATTAACACACTGGATAACAGAGCTAGAATCCAAGATATGGACAGACCAGAACACTGGTCAAATATCAACATAGGATATAGGATAGCCTGGAGAGAATTTAGACAGGACATGATAAGCTGTCTGGTAAGGATGGTTAAGCTTTCGAGTTTAGCACCGTATCTGGTATATTTCATAATTATTTTAAATTTATTGATAGAGAAGAAGACACTAAGCGTGTAAATAATTGTGATGGGCATATGATAAATAATGTTCAGCAAGTATTTCTTTATCCATTAATCCTTGAGAAGAGAATGTAAGCATATACCAGATTTAAGAAAGCATTGACTTAATAATTTATGTGTTGAATAGTTGTTATATTTAATTTGTTTTGAAGGAATGATACTAAATTAGGATAATGTGCTGGATTTTTTAGTTTGTTTTGTTTTGTTTTAATTTTGAGTCAGATTCTTCTCAGAACTGGTTATGAAGTGACATTGAACACTTAGGAAGATGGATTAACTTTTTCAGGTCATTGGGGAATGATTTAAATCACTGCTTCAGTATATTGAACCTGTAAGCAATCGATATCTCCCCATTGTTCCCCAAAGTATTTCTTTACAGACACAAGAAGGGAGAAAGATATTCTTAATTTAAAAAAAAGTCTATCAGTAATTTTAAAAATTAACTCCAATTTTTAGAAACTCAATTAGATATTTAAATGGTTGGCATTGTAATAAAAATTATCTCAAGCCTCCACAGATGCCTGTGCTTCCAAATTTTCAAGCCTAGCTAATCCTTTTGACAGCCTGAGAGCCTGGGGACTTAAAGAATTGAAGATTTTATTTTAAACCTCTATTTCTAGCTTCCCATCCTACCTGGAAGTTATTTACCCTCATGTTCAAGTTCTTTTCAGAGGCCCCAAGAAAATTAACTAAGTTCAGGTTAATTAAGAGGTAGATGAGAGGAGGAGGTAGTCAGGAAGAAAAGGAGATAGGAAAGCCATAATATTTCTTTCTTGTTCACTGAGGAAAATTTGAGGGACTGAGAGAAAGAACAAAAAAAGAAGAAAAGTACCTGAATGTTTTCACCACAGGATGGAAGCATTAATATGGTTCCAGAAACTCCAAATAGTTTTGTAATAATTTTTATATGAAGAGAGTGAAATATCAATTAAATCATCATGATGTAGCAGACAGAACACAAAGTCAAATGGGGCTAGAGTGAGATTTTGTATTCTTTTTTGCTTCATGACTCTGGGCAAATAACTTAATCCTGTGCCTTACCTATCAAATGAAGTTGTTGAACTGCTAAAATGTAATTTTAAATCTATGTTGTTATACATTTTCAGATTTTATTCTCTGTATACAAATCGTTAATATCTAATATGATATATTCTTTAGTAATTCGGTTGTTTCATTCATGTCTATCACTTTATTTTGAGTTTTCTTGGCAAAGATACTAAACTGGTTTGTCATTTTCTTCTCTAGCTCATTTTACAGATGAGGAATTGAGGCCAAACAACTATTATATATCTAAGGCTGGATTTAAACTTATGAGAATTTGTCTTCCTGATTCTGAACCCAGTGCTCTAGCCAATCATCTAGCTGCCCCTGTGATGTGTTCTAGGATCAAAGATACCACAGATCCCTGATGAAATCTTTGCCATAGTAGGAGTCTGCTTCAGATCATCCACATTGCTTCTGGCCCTAACTCCTCCATTATCAGTGAAAGTATCATTGTGGTGATTCAAACTGGTGAATGCTTCCATCATCCCCCTCCCTCATTAGCCCAGCAGCCAAGGCTATTGCAGTAGTGGAAAGTTCTCATCACTAAACTTGTTGGCATTGCTCAATATCTTAAAGCAATGTTGTTTAAGCAAGGAAAAGAACATTAATAATGTCATTTGTCTTTGTTTTACTGCTAAAACCTAAAGATTTCGGGACTTGTCCTTCTGACACATAGCTGAAACTTCCAATTGTTTTGTCTTTGTCTATTAAAACATGAATTCCTAGAGAACAGGAACTTACTTTTCTGCTATCACATACTTTTCACCTTCCAAGAGATAAATAATTGGAAATTCATTCTTTCATCAAGTCTCCATTATTTGAATATTTCTTATTCACTTGGAAATCAGTTTTGTTGAGAATTTCACCAATCTGAATCTGTTTGTTAAACTTATCTCTAAATTCAATGATAATGAAAAGAGGTTTATATTTTACATATAAAGGCATATAAATTATTTCCTCTCAGTTATAGAACCATTTGATCTTAACTGGTAGCTAGTTGTTGCAGTGGATAGAGTGCAGGATATGGAGTTCAGAAGACTTATCTTCCTGTGTTCAGATCCAGCTTGATACTTATTAGCTGTCTAATCCTGATTAAATCACTTAACCCTATTTGCCTCAGTACCTGATCTATAAAATGAGCTTGGAGAAGAAAATGGAAAAAAACAATCCATTATCTCTGCTAGAAAAACTTCAGATTATGTCACAAAGAGCCAAATGACTAAAAAGACTGAAAAACAACAATAATATTTTCTTTTTGCTTTTTGAATTTTTAAAATTTTAATTAATATTTTATTTTTCAAATGCATATAAAGATAGATATCAATATTCATTTTTATAAGAATTTGTGTCCCCAATTTTTCTCCTTCCTTCCTTTACCTCCCCCCTCTTCATGACAGCAAGCAATCTGATATAGCTTAAATATGTGAAGTTCTTTTAAATATTTCCATATTTGTCATAAACTCAATTTTAACTAGTAAAAGTACTATCTATTCAATAACTCTGAAAGAGAACTTGAAAATTATCTCCATTTAATAGATTAAGATAAAGGTTCAGAAATATTTATTAATTAATCTTTAATTTGTTATCTGACCAATTGCCTCAGTTAGGTCTTAAATTCTGGTCTTCTCACTTTAGGACCAATTCTCTATCCCAAAGTTTTTTAAACTGTGTATCGTGACTGGGGTTGTGTGACTGAATATGCAAGTCACAAAATTATGACTTATTATCAGTAAATTTTTTACTTGTATACTTAATATATATATATATATATATATATATATATATATATATATATATATATATATATATATATACATATGTATATATATATGACTATATACCTGGGGTCACATAAAAATTTTTTGGGCAAAAAGGGGTTGCAAGTGGATAAAGGGTTTTTGTAAGCTTTTTTTTTATTTTCAAAATATATGCACAGATAATTTTTCAACTTTGACTCTTCCATAGCCTTGTGTTTCACATTTTCCCCTCTTTCTCTCCAGCCTCTCCCCTAGATGGCAAGAAATCCAATATATATTATACATGTTAAAACATATGTTAAATCCAATATGTGTAAACTTATTTATACTATTATTTTGCTGCAAGAAAAATCATATCAAAAAGAAAAGTAAATGAGAAAGAAAACAAAATGCAAATGAACAATAACAAAAAATTGAGAATGTCATGATGTGATCCACATTCAGTTCCCACAGTTTTCTCTCTCTGGGTACAGATGTCTCTCTTCATTACAAGATCATTGGAACTGATGGATGTCAGTCATCTCGTGGTTACAAAAAGTTATGTCCATCAGAATTGATTGTTGTGTAATATTGATGTGGTCATGTACAATGATCTTCTGGTTCTGCTCATTTCACTCAGCATCAGTTCATGTAAATCTTTCCAGGCTTCTCTGAAATCATCCTGTTGGTCATTTCTTACAGAACAATAGTATTTCATAACATTCATATACTATCACTTTTTCAACCATTCTCCAACTGATGGGCATCCATTCCGTTTCCAATTCCTTGCCACTTTAAAAAGGGCTGCCACAAACATTTTGCACATGCGTGTCCCTTTCTCTCCTTTAATATAGCTTTGGGATATAAGCCCAGTAGAAACACTTGTGGATCAAAGGGTATGTACAGTTTGTTAACTTTTTTGAATATAGTTCTAAATTGTTCTTCAGAATGGCTGGAACCATTCACAATTTCACCAACAATGTATCAGTGTCCCAGTTTTCCCATTTCCTCTCCAATATTTGTCATGATCATTTCCTGCCATCTTATCCAATCTGAGAGGTGTGTATTGCTATCTCAGAGTTATCTTAATTTTCATTTCTCTGATCAATAGTGATTTAGAGCATTTTCAACTAGAAACAGTTTAAGAAGCCTTGCTCTATCCACTCTTCTCTGCTCCCCAAGAAGTAATCTTTCAGGGAAGTCTAGATAATGATGAAGGCAATCACTTATTTCATTTCATCAAAACTTTTGCTTTTGTCCTCATGCTTTTTTTTTTGGGGGGGGGAAGTTTCTCTTGTTAGGCTTTAGGTCCCTATTACAATAACTATGGGTTTTATTTACATCTTCTCTCCTCTCCTTCTCTAACTATATAAAGACCTTTTTTTTTTTCCTGTGTAAAACTTTTACAGCCATAATCAATTGCTACCCAGAGCTGTTTGGGGAGTTAAATATTGGTTTAAATTTAATTTCTTTCATACTGCTGTCTAATTTTCCTAAAAGTGTTTATTAGTCTTTATTCCAGTAGCTGAGGTCTTGTTTATCAAATATTAGAATATTAAATAATTTTATTTCCATATGTTGTACACCTAAACTATTGCACTAACCAATTTTTTTCTATTTTTGAAACATTGTTTAATGTTTTATTTCTTTTTAATCTCTTTGATAATTAAAAAATTGAAAACTTGGGTTCTTACTAATCTTACCACTAAATAATTATTTGACTTTGGGAAAGATTATAATCTCTCTGGGCCTCAGTTTTTTAATCTTTAAAATAAAGTATTAGTTTAATATCAATGGTTCCGATAAAGGCCTCATTTCCAAAATATATAGAGAATTGACTCTAATTTATAAGAAATCAAGGCAATCTCCAATTGATAAATGGTCAAAAGATATGAACAAACAATTCTCAGATGAAGAAATTGAAACTCTTTCTAGTCATATGAAAAGATGCTCCAAGTCATTATTAATCAGAGAAATGCAAATTAAGACAACTCTGAGATATCACTACACACCTGTCAGATTGACTAGAATGACAGGGGAAAGATAATGCAGAATATTGAAGGGGATGTGGGAAAATAGGGACACTGATACATTGTTGGTGGAATTGTGAATATATACAGCCATTCTGGAGAGCAATTTGGAACTATACTCAAAAAGTTATCAAACTGTGCATACACTTTGACTCAGCAGTGTTACTCCTAGGCTTATATCCCAAAGAGATCTTAAAGAAGGGAAAGGGACCTCTATGTGAAAGAATGTTTGTGGCAGTCCTCTTTGTGGTGACCAGAAACTGGAAACTACATGGATGCCCTTCAGTTGGAGATTGGCTGAATAAATTGTGGTATATGAATATTATGGAATATTATTGCTCTGTAATAAATGACCAACAGGATGATTTCAGAAAGGCCTGGAGAGACTTACATGAACTGCTACTGAGTGAAATGAGCAGTACCAGGAGATCATTATATACTTCAACAACAATACTATATGATGATTAATTCTGATGGACGTGGCCTTCTTCAACAATGAGATGAACCAAATCAGTTCCATTAGAGCAGTAATGAATCGAACCAGTTATATCTAGTGAAAGAACTCTGGGAGATGACTATGAACTACTACATAGAATTCCCAATCCTTCTATTGTTGCCCTCCTGCATTTTTGTTTTCCTTCAAAGGCTAATGGTACACTATTTCAAAGTCCAATTCTTTTTGTACAGCAAAACAATTGTTTGGACATGTATTCATATATTGCATTTAATTTATACTTTAACATATTTAACATGTATTGGTCAACCTACCATCTGGGGGAGGGGGGAAGGAGGAGAAAACTTAGAAGAAAATGTTTGGCAATTGTCAATGTTGTAAAATTACCCATGCATATATCTGGTAAATAAAAACTATTAAAATATTTAAAAAAAGAAAATACTTTTCCAAATTAAAAAAATAAAGTAATATAAAATAAAGTATTGGATTAAATGACTTCTAAGATTCCTTCATAATAAGTGTTTTTTCATTCATTCCTACTTAAAAAGTCAATGTTCTATATTTATATGGTTTCTTAATTCACATTTAAATTTAGTAATTTTTGGACTCTGGTCAGAAGGAATGAAATTGAAATTAATAGGAGAATATCAAATCATATAGAGCAGGACAATATCAAATGCTTTCTTAATGTGAAAACTAGCATCTGAGTTTATGAAGTTACAATGGAGACATACTATGGCCTTTAATGGGACCACAGCCCCAATTTAGGGGAGCACTGTCCTTGTGGTTGTTATGATGTCAAATGAAACTATTCATCTCTGTATCTATATATCTGTCTAAATACATGTAGGTATGCATATGCATGTATGAATATATGCACATATGTACAAATATGTACATATTTATATATGCATATATATTGCATATGTATATGTGTATATACATAATTTATCCTAGTTTTTTATTACTCATTCCCTCCTTTCTTTTCATCATCCTTCCCTCTACTCTCTCTCTCCACTTTCATTTGTAAGAGGTGGGTTTGGGGGGAGGAAAAATTCAGTATAATCTGTGATGAGGACCATGACTTATGTTTTCTTTTCTCTATGAATAACTTTTCCCCAAACAAAATGAAAAGGTAGAAAGGTTTTTTACCAATAACTATCTTCAAAATGCAGATTTCATCTGCTGAGAGACACCCACAGTGATAAAATGATGTAGTGGTCATGACAACATGGAAGAATTTCAGAGTGAAATCTGTGTAGCTGCTAAAGACAGCATTTAGTTTAATTTGTAAAAGTTCTGAGGGACAGATACTAATCTTAGAAGGGGAGTAGTTTAAAGGAAAGCCTAAATTTTGACAATGGTAGTGAGAACAGATATGAACTGTCTTGATTGGTTGATCAGAGAACTGATGGGATCAGACCAAATTGCTATAGCATCATAGTATGGTTTCTTATGGAGCCTTAGTCCCTATTTAGGAGACCATTACATGCATCAATTACCAAACTAACAGAAATCATATAATTATTTCTATAGATGCAGAAAAAGCATTTGACAAAATCTAATATCTGTTCTTATTTAAAAAAACACTAAAGAGCATAAGACTAAATAGAATTTTCTTTAAAATAACCAGTAATATCCATCTAAAACCATCATGTAATGGGGATAAACTAGAACCATTCCAATAAGAACATGGGTGAAAGAAGATTGTTCACAATCACCATCACTATTCAATATTTTATTAGAAATGTTAATTTTAGAAATAAGAAAAAGAAATTAAAGAAATTAGAGTAGGTAATGAGAAAACCAAATTATCACTCTTTTCAGATGATATGAGGGTATATTTATAAAATCCTAGAGAATCAACTAAAAATGACTAGAAATAATCCACAACTTTAGCAAAATAAATTCACATAAATAATCAACAAAATTCAGCAGCAAGAAATACAAAGAGAAATCCCATTTAAAATAACATTAGATAGGGACAGCTAGGTGGCTCAGTGGATAGAGCACCAGCCTTGAATTCAGGAGGACTGAAGTTCAAATCTGCTCTCAGACACTTAACACTTCCTAGCTGTGTGACCCTGGGCAAGTCACTTAACCCCAACCTCAGGAAAAATAAATAAATAAAATAACTGTAGAAAATATAAAATATGTCAGAGTCTACCTGCCAAGACAAAGTCAGGAATGATATGAACACAATTACAAAACACATTCCACACAAATAAATTCAGAACTAAACAACTGGAAAAATATCAAATGTTCATGGGTTATGTTGAGCTACTATAATACAAATGACAATTCTACCAATTCAATTACAGAACAAGGAAACATAATAACAGTTCATCTAGAAAAACAAAACATCAAGAATTCCAATGGAATTTATGGAAAATGCAAATGAAGGTTACCTAACTACATGAGATCTAAAACTATATTACAAAGCAGCAGTCTTCAAAACCATTGATATTGGCTACAGAATAAAGTAGTGGATCAATGGAATAGATTAGAAAGACACAATGACCAAGGCCTATAGTAATCTATTATTTGGTAAACTCCCAAACTAGAAGAGAATTGAGAATGATCAAGAAAATCATGAAAAACCATACTATTTTCCATGATTTTCTTGCATCATTCTCATTTCTCTTCCAGTTTTTTCTCTCCTTTTGTTGCTTATTTTTCAAAATCTTTTCTGAGTTCTTCTATGGCCTGAGACAAATTCATATTTTTCTTGGAGGCTTTCGATATAGGAGCTTTAACTTTATCTTCTAGTGATCATCCTGTCACCATAGTAACCGTATTCAGATTTTTTTTCTGTTGTTTCCTTATTTCCCCAGCCCATTATTTGACTTTTTGATTCTTTGTAAAAGTAGGGCTTCACATCTAGGAGTAAGCATGCATTTTAGATTTTTGGGCAGCAGTTTTTAGGAACATTTCCTGGAACTTTTAGTTTTCAGTTCTTCCAATGTGGTAAAATATAAGGAGAAGTGTTTTTAATAATCTCTCAGCATATGCTCTAGCTTGTGAACAATTGAAAACACTCTTCTCTGCTTTGGAATTGTAAGAAAGATCTGTGCTCCGTCATGGCAGTAATGTTTGGTATGCTATTACTTCTTGTTACTTTGAAATTTTGATTCAGGACTCTGACCTTGATTTGAGTATGGGAAAAGGAATAGAGTCTTGTATCTCCAATAGCAAACAGACCCCTGTAATCTTCTGACCTGTTGTTTCAACCTCCTTAAACTGTGTGCTGAGAAGATACCATGCTAGTCTTGATGCAAGGGGTCCCAAGGCCTGATGAGTTGGAGTTGCACTGGTGTGGCCTGGGGCATATTGTGCTCCACTCTAACACTGGGGCATTAAACCTTTCATGATGACTTTGTAAGTTTTCTTGGTCTGGAAAATTGTTTCACTCTCTCTTTTTGTTGGTTCTGTTGCTGTGCAACTCATTTAAAGTCGTTGTTTAAAAGTATTTGGAAGGGGCAGCTAAGTTGTGTAATAGAGCACCAGCCTTGATGTCACGAAGACCTGAGTTCAAATCTGGCATCAGACACTTAACAGTTTCTAGCTGTGTGACCCTGGGCAAGTTGCAATTGCCTCAGCCAAAAAAAAAATAATAATTTGGAGGGGTTTGGGGGAGAGCTCAAGCTAGTCCCTGCCTTTACTTCTCCATTTTGGCCCCATCTCTAGATTGGCTTCTAAAAGCTCTTGCAACTCCAATTTTGAAGATTTTTTTTTTATTTCACACATTTGCTTTAGGGGAAAAAAATGGAAGCAAACTGAATAGAGATGAAAATTAAATACTGGAAAGGAAATTCAATGAAAGGAATAATGTAAGAAGCACAGATACTCTAATGGAAGGAAAAGTAGTAACCAAAAAAGATTGACACTGATAATGATCTTTTAAATTATTTTAAATATTTTCCCAATTACATGTAAAATAATTTTAACCTTCATTTTTTATTAATTTTTAATTCCAAATTCTTTCCCACCCCTTTAATAACAAGGTTAGCAATTTTATAAAGGTTAGACATGTGCAGTCAGGCAAAACATAGATAATGATCTTTTAAAAAAATTTAAAAGACAGACAGCATATCCTTTAGTTCCATTAAAAGTGTCAAGGCTCTGATATTTTCCTTATATTAAAATTTTATATACATAATATTATATATATATATAATATTGATGTTGCTTATGCTATATTAAAGCAAGACACTTGCTAATTCATTGCATTTGATTTCCTTCGTCATCTCTTAAATCCATCATTTTATATTCTTTCCTACATGCAGAATGTCTGATTTATAAGCATTATTTATTGCTTTCATGTGACAGCAAAGTTCACCATAATATTCACAGAATATTATTATTGGCTAATATTTATGGAGTACTTTAAAGTTTTCAAAGCTCCATGTATACACACACACACACACACACACACACACACACACACACACACATATATATAATCTCATTGAATTCTCACAACAATCCTGATATGGATGCTATTATTATTCCCATGTTACAGATGAAAAAAATTAAGAGAATTTAAATAATTTAGCTAGCTTCATTTAGCCATCAAGTTTCTTTCATTTTTTCTTTTTCTAGTAAATGTATTTATTTTTAATAGACATTTTATGAATCATGTTGGAAGAGAAAAATCAGATCAAAAGGGAAAAATCATGGGAGAGATAAAAGCACAGAAAAAAGAAGTGAACATAGCATGTGTTGATTTACATTCTGTCTCCTTAGTTCCAACATTCTTGCTGTTATCATGTGCAATGTATTCCTGGTTTTGCTTGTTTTGCTCAGCATCAGATCCTGTAAATCTGTCTAGGCCTTTCTAAAATCAGCTTGTTCATCATTTTTTACAGAACAGTAATATTCTTTACCTTCATAAACCACAACTTGTTCAGCCATTCTCCAATTGATGGGTATCTAGTCATTTTCCAAGTTTTGCTAAACAAAAAGAGCTGCTACAAACATTTTTGCACATGTGGATCTGTTTCCCTCCTTTATTATTTCTCTGAGATATAAACTCAGTAATAGCACTGCTGGGTCAAAGGGTATGCACACTTTGATAGTCCTATGGGCGTAGTTCCAAATGGCTCTCTAGAATGGTTGGATCATTTCATAGTTTTAGCAACAATGCATTAGTGTCCCAGTTTTCTAAAATCCCTACCAGCATTTATCTTTTTCTGTCATTTTAACCAATCTGAGAGGTGTGAGGTAGTACCTCAGAGTTGCTTTCTTTTGCATTTCTTTAATCAATAGTGATGAAAAACATTTTTTCATATAACTATGCATGGCTTTAATTTCTTTATCTGAAAATGGACTATTCATATCCTTTGACCATTTATCAATTGAGGAATGACTTGTATTTTTATAAATTTGACACAGTTCTTTATTATATTTTAGCAATGAGACCTTTATTAGAAACACTAAGTATAAACTTTTTTTTCCCTCAGCTTTATACTTTCCTTTTAATCTTGTTTCTGTTGGTTTGTGTGTGCAAAACTTTTTAAATTTAAATGTAACAAAGTTGTCAGTTTTGCCTGTCATATTGTTCTGTAGTTCTTCTTTGGTTATAAATTCCCCTTCTCCAAAGATCTGATAAATTATAACTAACATGTTTATGAGGCAAATTTCAAGTTCAAGTTTTCCTGACTCCAAGTTAAGTCTGCTGTCCACTGTATCACCTGCTGTTCACTGTATCACCTAACTAATCTATCTAATCTAATGATCAATTAGGACTACTTTCATAGTTTACATTTATTTGCATTAAACCATACTTTATTTTGAAAATATTTTCAATTCTGATTGACCTCTTCATATGTCTAGCATTCTCCATGAGCTTTGTAATATGATTCTTATTTTGCCTCATAAGTAAATAAGTTGCTTTTAAGAAACAAAGACTCTGATTCTAATTAACAGCTTATTTTTAGACCTCAAATGAATTTAGATGAAATAGAATAAATTAGTTGTGATTTAGCCGAGATATCACTTTAACTTTGTTAACTAATCTTCTATAATTAAAAAGAGAAGAAGTATTTTTTTTACCTCCTAGATGTAGTCTCATTTCAATATGATTGATTCTACATAAAAATACTTTTTAGAAAGTTTTTTTTTTCTGTACAGATTAGTTATTAGGAGTGGAGGGAAGGGTTGTCTGCATATTGTTTGTTTTTCATTATGGTAATAAAGCTTGTACTGAGTGAGGCAATTAAACATTGGTACCTTAATATTTCAATTGGAAGTTTGAGGTTTAATAGAAGCTAAATAATTTATATATATAAAGAAATCAAAAGCTAATACAAAATCTGGGATGCAATGTATGAAAAAATAGATTGCCCAAAGTCTAGACAAACATGTATTAAGAAAAATCAAGTTAAGGCAAATTTAACTGAAGAAATTGATATATATTTTTTTAAATTTGAACACTTTTGTCTCAGTCAACAATTAATATTTTACCCACATCTCTCAGTTTCTTCAAATTTCCTGACTGATTAAAAATATTTAATGTCATGCATATGATTACAAGAGGATTAGCTGAATGGTCTCTAAGTGAAATTCCTTGTAAAAACTATTAGTCAACATGATAAAGATAGTTATGCAAGAAGTGATTGATTCCAGGAGGATTATGGGAATATGGTGTAGTAGGTTGGTAAATTTCAAGCTCTCCTGATTTCCCCACAAATAAACAAACTTGGATTTCAGAGTGAACATAGACTGGCAAAAAGTCAAGAATTATTGGGGTAGAACAAGGGTCCTCCTGATATAACCCAAGAAGATCAGAAGAAAGACCTGGAATCTAGGATTAATCTGTATGAAGAGAAAATACTTCCTTAGAAACACCTAGTAGGGATACCTGGGGAGAGCTGGGTGTGACTGGAGCCTCAGCAGGAACCTCAGGAACTTTCGTCTTCTGACTGTGGAGCTGGGTCTGAATCCAAGAAGACTCAGTTTATTGGAAATGACAGATCCAGCTGTGCTGCAGAGCTGAAGCCCTGGGTGGGAAGGAACCAGCAACAAGTGAGTGCAAAGGGCAGGGATTCTTCTAGCTGCCAGTGCTTGCTAGAGGATGGAGCTCTTGGTTTGGGGCTTCTGCTCAGAGGGGAAAACTGAGGTGAAGGTAGAGGCACCATTCTCCCTACCCCCACCATTAGAAATACTTATATTAATACCACTTGTTTAAAAAAATGAATTAGCAAAGAGGAAAAAAAATGTACCACAGAAACATAGTATGAGAACAGGTAAGACTAGGGTTAATCCTCAGATGAAGACAATGAAGTGAAAAAAAAAAAAAAAAAAGCTTCTACCCCAGAGAGTAACGTGAAATGGCTCCCTGCCCAGAGAAAATTTATAGAAGAACTCAAAAAAGAATTTAAAAATCAAATGAGAGACATGGAAGAAAAAATAAAATAAACAAAGACCATCCAAAAAAAAAAAAAAACAAGATTATGAAAAAAAAATTAATCCATTAGGAAAGGGCAAGGAGAAGCCAGTGAAATTACAAGAGATTAAGAAATAAGAAAACTGGTGGAATTGTGAAAGAATCCAGCCATTCTGGAGAGCAATTTGGAACTATGCCCAAAAAGTTATCAAACTGTGCATACCCTTTAATACAGCATTGCTGCTATTGGGCTTATATCCCAAAGAAATACTAAGAAGGGGAAAGGGACCTGTATGTGCCAAAATGTTTGTGGCAGCTCTTTTAGTAGTGGCTAGAAACTGGAAGATGAATGGATGTCCATCAATTGGAGAATGGTTGGGTAAATTATGGTATATGAAGGTTATGGAATATTATTGCTCTGTAAGAAATGACCGGCAGGAGGAATACAGAGAGGCTTGAAGAGACTTACATCAACTGATGCTGAGTGAAATGAATAGAACCAGAAGATCGCTGTACACTTCAATGTTGTATGAAGATGTATTCTGATGGAAGTGGATATCTTCAACATAAAAAAGATCCAACTCACTTCCAGTTGATCAATGATGGACAGAAACAACTACACCCAGAGAAGGAACACTGGGAAGTGAATGTAAATTGTTAGCACTACTGTCTGTCTACCCAGGTTACTTATACCTTCGGAATCTAATACTTAACTTGCAACAAGAAAATGGTATTTACACACACATATATTGTATCTAGGTTATATTGTAACACATGTAAAATGTATGGGATCACCTGTCATCAAGGGGAGGGAGTAGAGGGAGGGAGAGGATAATTTGGAAAAATGAATACAAGGGATAATATTAAAAAAAATTACTCATGCATATATACTGTCAAAAATTATAAATACAATTTAAAAAAAAGAAATAAGAAAACTGATTATGAAGAATGAAAAAATAGAACAGGATGTGAAATATCTTAAAGAAAAATGACAGAAATGGAGAATAGATCAAGAAGAGAAACTATAAGAATAAATTGATGACCTTGACACAATAAGGGAAGAAATAATTCATGAAAATTGTCCTGGAGTGAGAGAACATGAGGGGGAAGTAAAAGGAGAAAAAAATCCACTGATTACCACCTCAATGAGATCCTTTGTGGAAAACTTATAGGAACATTATTGCAAATTTTGAAACACCCAGATCAAAGAGAAAATTTTGCAAGAAACAAGAAAAAAAATTCAAATACATTGTAATCATAATTAGCATTCTACAGGACTTATCAGTAGCCACAATAAAAGAACACAGGACCTGGAATCATATCTACCAATGATTAAAATAACTAGGCCTGTTGCCAAAAATATCATATCCACCAAAATCCTATAATATTGAGTGAGAAAAAAATGGACATTCAATGAACTTGCAGATTTTTAAGACTTTCTATCAACAAAACTCAAACAATAGAAAATTTAATATATAAGAGCCAATATCAGAGATCATTTTTAAGGAACTCAATATATACAAATTATTTAAGTTTTATTTGAATGGGAAATGAATACCTCATATTTAAGACTGGCATAAGCAATAAGGCAGTTCAAAAGAAAGATTGGGAGAGCAGTTTGATGGTGCAGTAGATAGAACACCAACCCTGAAGTCAGGAAGACTTGTTTTCAGTCTGAACTCAGACACTTGATGCTTCCTAGCGTTGTGACCCTGGGAAAGTCACTAACGCCCAATTCCTTAGCAAAAAAAAAAATGGGGAAGAGTTCAGAAATAATAATTATGTTAATTAAATGATATACAGGGAAAAAAAATAGACACAGAGACATTAGAGGAGGATGAGAGCTCCTAGTTCTATATATTTTAGAAATGAAACGGTTATCAGAAAATCCTGCCTGTAAAAGTTGTTTCCTGGTTTTCTACTTTCCTCTTAATCTTGGGTGCATTGGATTTTTTGTGTAAATTGAAAATCAAAACTATCCATTTTGCATTTCATGTTTTTTATCTTCTAAATGGGCATAAATTCTTGCATTCTCCATAAATATGACATATAAATCATTCCAGTATCTTTGTTAAGAAACTCCCAAATGGGGCCTAGCCATATCAGATCTAAAACTATATTATAAAGTGGTAATCAACAAAACATTATTAGAATAGGTTAGGGGTACATAAGATACATACATAACTGTTTGACCTTTCAAATGGTCATGTATCTGAACACTCCAAATCTAATCAGAGTGGCATTACTTATATACACCTAACCATAATGTTCTTTGCAATTAATAAAGAATGCACACACACACACACACACACACACACACACACACACACACATATATATATATATATATATGCCATGTGTACCAAAATATAATAAAGATTATTACAAAATACTTTTCCATTTAAAGCATGATATATGCATATTTAATATCGGCATTAAAAAATTAAATACTAAACAGATGCATTTTATGCTAAAAACTTGTCACCTGACATTGGAGTCTAAGTTTCAATACATTTTAATCTTAATATTTAGTGAAACAAGATACTGTATTGTATACCAAATACTTACTAAATATATTATTTATATTGACTATAAAAGGGTCAGAATGGAGAAAGAACTACAATTTTGACTATATGGGCAGAAAATGAAAAAAAGAGACAAGTATAATTTGTCATAATTAATAACATTGTTAAGACCAAATCGTTTATATTACACAATTACTAATTATACCCATTATTATGTACTTACTCAGATTTTACATTCTATTTGTAATACATATTACCATCATTAATTATTTAGCTATTGCTTATTTTCTATCTCTTGCATGGATAAGCAGGATTTTATTAACTCTTGAAACTCCATAGAGTGAGAGAAGCTACATATTTTTAAATAAGGATGGCAAATAACATTAATCCTTTTGTTTATATTCTGTGTATGGGATCATCTTTGACTTTTTGTATAGATCTTCACCTATACCCTATCCCAAGTGTAGCAATTTGTCAATTAACTTGCAACAACAACAATAACAAAATACACACACATATAAATGTTTTTTTTTTGTGTGTGTGTGTGTATACAGAGAGAGAGAGAGAGAGAGAGAGAGAGAGAGAGAGAGAGAGAATATGCTATATTTCCCTTTATATGCTATATTTCCCTTTTAGAATATGATCTTGTTGACAGTGAATTCACTTGTTTTTCTGTTTGTGTCCCCTGCACTATTTTTCTTTCAATCATTCATTTCAATATTCAGATATGGATTGCGTCTATTACAGGGTATAAAGAAAATATGAAAATAGGTAAAAGGTAAAAGGAAGAAGAATATAGAAAATAGTAAGTAGGCCAATTTGGCCAGAATTAAAAGTTTGTAAATTACCCATATGGTAAAAGAAATGCAAAACAAACAAATAAGCAAACAAACAAGAAGAACAAGAAAATTAAGAATGTAAAAAAGAAAAGTCTGAATACACAGATGATCAGTTCTCTCTGAAAATGGATAGAATTTTTTTTAACATGGGTCATTTGATATAGTCTTAGATTATTTTCTTGATCAGGAAAACTCTCTTTCACAATTGACCATCATTAAAATATTGTTCCTATTGTATATAATATTCACCTGGTCCTGCTCACTTAACATTTTATCAGCTTATCTAAGTCCTGCCATATTTTTCGGAAACGACACACTGCATTACATCCCACATGTACAAGACAGTTTAAATTTCATAAAATCAAAATTACATATTTTTAATACTGTGATCTTTATTTTTTGTTTTGCCATAAATTCTTCCCTTATAGATAGATATGATAGTTATTTGTCCTTTCTCTCCTATCTTATTCATGATACCACCCTTCATATCTAAGTCATTTATCTATTTTTACTTTTTCTGGTAAACAATATGAGAGGTTGATCTATGCCTAGTTTCTGCCAAACTGCTTTCCAGTTTCCAAACAATTTTTTTGTCAAATGGTAAGCTCTTATATTCAAAACTTGGATCCTTATGCTTCTCAAACACTAGATTACTTTAGTCATTTATTATTGTGTATTGTGTGCCTGATCTATTCGATTTATCTATCACTCTATTTCTTAGCTAGAACCAGATTGTTTTTATAATTACTACTTTGTAATATAGTTTGAAATCTGGTATTGCTAGGTCTTCTTCCATCACTTTTTTATTCTCATGATGTTATTGATCTTTTCTTCTTCCAAGTAAATTTTTTATTAATTTTTTCTATCCCCATAGAATACTTTTTAGTAGTTTTATAGCATGGCACTGAATAAGTAAATTAACTTAGATTGAAATGTCATTTTTATTATATCACTTCATCCTATCTATGAGCAATTGAGCTTTCTTAATTTTAAAAATCTGTTTTCATTTATATGAAAAGTGTTTTGTAATTTTGTACATATTATCCTTGGGTTTGTTTCAGCAGGTGGATCCCTAATTTTTTTATATTATCTGCAATTATTGTAAATAGATTTTTTAATCTCTTACAGTTGGGTTGGGTTTGTTATAAGTAGAAATGTTGTTCATTTATTTGAGTATATTTTATATTCTGCAACTGAATGCAAAGATTATTGATTGTTTCAACCAGTTTTTTTATTTGATTTCTGTAGGATTCTCTGTCTGACATAAAATCAACTTCAAAGAGTGATAGTTTTGTTTCCTTATTGCTTATTTTTATTCTTTCTTTTCTTAACTAATTGCTATAGTTTCACTGGGCCCAGAATCAGGAAGACCTGTATTTAAATCCAACCTAGTAACTATGTGATCCTGGGCAAATCACATCCGTCTTTGCTTCAGAGATTCTCATATATAAAATAAGCTGTAGAAGGAAATGGCAAATCACTCCATTATTTTTGCCCAAGAAAACCCCAAGTGGGGTAACAAGTCAACTAGGACTGAAGTAATTGATAAACAAGACAGTCATCCCTGTTTGTTTTTAGACACATACTACTTATCATTTTAAGAACCATTCCTTTGTTTTTTTATGCTTTGTAGTGTCTCAAATAGTAATAGATATTATATTGTGTCAAAGACTTTTTCTGCACCTAGTAATATAATAACATGACTTTTATTTGCTATTACTATTGATGTAGTTTTCCTTGTATTGAAATAGACTTGCATTCCTGGAATAAATCCCACCTTGTTATAGTTTATGATCTTTGCAATCTATGTCTACAATCTCCATGTAAATATTTCATTTAAAATTTTTATATCAATCATCATTAATTAAATTGATCTATACCTTTCTTTCTTTCTTTTTGCTATCCCTGGTTTGGATATTAATATGATATTTGTATCATACAAGGAATTTGATAAAACTTTTTTTAAAATAGTTTTTTTTCAAATAGTTTATATCAGGATTATTGTCATAATTTTGTAATTTCTTATTTATTTATTTTAGTTTTCCTTTCTTTTTTAAATTTTGAGTTCCAAAGTCTTTCTCCCACTTCCTCTTCCACTCACTGAAAAAATCAGGCACATAAAGTATACATATGAAATCATATAAAACATATTTTTATAATTACAATATAATTTTGAAAGCAAGAAAGATAAATAAAATGAGAACATTATGCTCCAATTTGCACTGTCTATCAATTCTCTCTCTGGAAGTGGATTGAATTTTAAAATCACGATTCTTTATTATTGTTCTGTAAAGAAATGATCAACAGGATGATTTCAGAGAAGTCTGGAGAGACTTACATGAACTGATGTTAAGTGAAATGAGCAGAACCAGGAGATCATTATACACAGCAACAAAATGGCTCCCTTCAACAATGAGATGATTCAAATCAATTCCAGTTGTTAAGTATTGAAGAGAGTCAGCTACACCCAGAGAGAGAACTAAAATCATGATTCCTTTGGAATCACCTTGTATTATTATATGATTAGGTTAACCAATCTTTCAGAGTTGATCATCATTACAACATTGTTATTATTGTGCACAATAATCTCTCTTCTCATTTTATTGTACATCATTTCAAAAATATTTTGCCACATATAACTGAAAACACCTCTCTCATCACTCCTAATAGCACAATACTACTCCATCTAAATTATATGTTCAATCATTTCCTAGTTCATAAGTCTCCTAATTTTCCAATTCTTTGCCCACACAAAGAGTTGCTATATTGTATATAGTATTTTATACATATAAACATATATATATATATCCTTTTCCTCTGAACTACTTAACCTAGTAGTGATATTATTGGATCAAATAGTTTTAAAAGTTTATAGCCTTTTGGGCCCAGTTGTAAATTGTTCTCTAGAGTAGTTGGACCACTAACAGTTCATTAGAGCTCAGCTTCTAAAACTGAGGGTTGCAACCCCATATCTTATAATCAAATGTGAAGATTGCAAAATTATGATGTATTATCAGCATATGTATGATTTGTAAAGTTATTTTATGTACCTATATACCTAGGGTAATGTAAAAATTATTCAGGCAAAAAGTGGTCACAACTAGAAAAAATTTAAGAAGCTCTGCATTAGTATGTCTATTTTTCCCTCATCTTCTTCTGCATTCCTAATTTCTGATGTGTATAAGATACCAACTTAGAGTTGTTATAATTTTCATTTCTCTAATCAATAATAATTTAGATCTTTTTTCATATGATTATATATGTTTTTTGAATTCTTCTGAAAACTGCCTATTCATGTTTATTAACAATTTATTAATTGCATTTTAAAACAATTGTATTTATATATTTGATGTAGTTCTATACTCAGTATGTATTTCAGAAATGAACTCTTTGTCAAAAAACTTATTTTTTGATATTTTTATTATCTATTATATGTTTTAGGAAAATATAGTTTCCCTGATTATCACTTTTATTAAGCTTATTTTTGCTTTTGCCTTATCTGAGATAATTATTGATATCTCTGACTATTGTTTTGCTTCAGCTAAAGAATATTTGATTCTTCTCTTGCCCCTTATTTTAATTTTCTGTGTATATTTCTGTTTTAAGCATGTCTCTTCTATACAACATATTGTTGGATTCTAGTTTGTAACCCATTTGTACTGATTTCCTTCTGTGAGTGAACACATCCCATTCACATTTATTCACACTTATTATTAGTGTGTATTTATTATTAGTGTGTATTTCCCTCCATGCTATTATCTTCAGTTTCTTCCTACTGTCCCTCATGAAAACTTTATTTTCTTTCTAAATATTTTAAATTTACAAAAAATGTTTTTGTTTCCTTAATCCACCCACTTCATTAAAACCCTTCCCCTTTCTCTTTATCCTCTTTCCCTCCTATTTCCCTTTTGGGTAATTAACATTCCTATATACAACTAAGTGCATATACATATACATATGTGTATATATATATATATATATATATATATATATATATATATATATATATATATATATATATACATATATATATATATATATATAGAGAGAGAGAGAGAGAGAGAGAGACATGTACATACATACATGCATATATATTTACTTACATATATTTCCATCTTTTGAACCAATTCCAATGAACGTGTGGTTCAAACATCACCTGCCACCTCATCATTGTTGGCCCCCCACTGTAAGAAAAAAAAATTCTGTATGCTTCTTCATCTTCTTTATTTTTGCATGTATGCTACTGAGAAATAACATATAATACAATGGGGATGAAGATAATAGAGAAGTAATCTAGTTTGAACCTTACAATTATGTGGAAGTTTTTATTGAGAATCATTGTCAGTTAGTGATTGTAGATCCTTTTTTTTTTTTTTTTTTTTTTTTTTTTTTTTTTTTTTTTTGTGATTGTAGATCTTCACCTGAGAAGATAAATAAGTCCAGGGGTTCTACTTTAATGTATACATACTCCTTTTAGTAAAATACTTTTGTCATTTTTTTTAACCATTCCACATTCCCTATGTGTTTTTAAAAAATTATATATTTATTTTAATGGTTTTCTTTCTTTCTCTTGTTATGCATATATATTATTTTAAAACATTTTATTAAAACTTTTTATTTTCTTTTTATTGTGGTAAATTTCTTTAGTTTTAATACATATTGCTTTATGAATCATTTTGGGAGAGAAAAGAGAGAAAAATCAGAGCAAAAGAGAAAAACCATGGGAGAGATAAAAAAAAAAAAAACAAAAGAGAAAAAAGAAGTGAATATAGCATGTGTTTATATACATTCAGTCTTAGTTCTTTTTCTGGATGCAGAGAGATTTAAAAAAAAAGAAAAAAGAAGTGAATACAGCATGTGTTTATATACACTCAGTCTTCTTAATTCTTTTTCTAGATACAGATGACATTTTCTGTCCAAAGTCTATTGGGATTGTTTTGGATCACTGTATTACTGAGAAGAATGAAGCCTTTACTAGTTATCATTATACGTTCTTGCTATTATTCTATACAACATATGATTTGGGCATACGAGAGGAATTTATGGCAGAATACAAAAAAAACCACATAAGACATCACCATTCTTATTTATCACTAACAAAATCCAGCAATTAGAGATAAAAAAAAGAAATTCCATTTAAAGTAACTACCAATAGTATAAAATATTTTAGGAATTTATCTGCCAAGGGAAAATCAGAAACTATATGAGCAAATCTACAAAACACTTTCCACACAAATTAAGTCTGATCTAACCAATTGGAAAAAAAATATTAAATGCTCTTAGATAGGGTGTACAAATATAATAAAATGACAATACTATCTAAACTAATCTATTTAGTGCTATACCCATCAGACTCCCCCCAAAAAACTATTTTAATGACCTAGAAAAAAATAACAAACAAAGTTCATATGGAAAAATAAAAAGTCAAGAATCTCATGGGAATTAATGAAAAAAAAATCAAATGAAGGTGGCCTAAGTGTACCAGATCTAAAATTATATTATAAAGCAGTGATTACAGAAACCATTTGGTATTGGCTAAGAAATAGACTAGTTGATCAGTGGAATAGGTTAAGTTCAAAGGACAAAATAATCAATAACTTTAAAAATCTAGTGTTTGACAAACCCAAAGATGCCCGCTTTTGGGATAATAACTCAATGTTTGAAATTGCTGGAAAAATTTGAAATTAGTATGGCAGAAACTAGGCATTGACCCACACTTACCACTGTACACCAAGATAAGGTCAAAATGGGTTCATGACCTAGGCATAAAGAATGAGATTATAAATAAATTAGAGGAACATAGAATCGTTTACCTCTCAGACCTGTGGAAGAGGATCGAATTTATAACCAAAGGGGAACCAGATATCATTATTGATCACAAAGTAGAAAACTTTGATTATATCAAATTGAAAAGTTTTTGTACAAACAAAACTAATGCAGACAAGATTAGAAGGGAAATAATAAACTGGGAAAATATTTTTACAATCAAAGGTTCAGATGAAGGCTTCTTTTCCAAAATATATAGAGAACTGACTCTAATTTATAAGAAATCAAGCCATTTTCCAATTGATAAATGGTCAAAGGATATATACAAACAATTCTCAGATGAAGAAATTGAAACTAATTCTAGCCATATAAAACGATGCTCCAAGCCATTATTAATCAGAGAAATGCAAATTAAGAAAACTCTGAAATACCACTACACACCTGTCAGATTGGCTAGAATGATAGGGAAATATAATGTGCAATGTTGGAGGGGATGTGGGAAAACAGGGACACTGATACATTGTTGGTGGAATTGTGAATACATCCAACCATTCTGGATAGCAACTCAAAAAGTTACCAAAATGTGCTAATTGTACACTATTTCAAAGTCTGATTCTTTTTGTACATATATTGTATTTAATTTATACTTTAAAATATTTAACATGTATTGATCAACCTTCCATCTGAGGGAGGGGGTGAGGGGAAGGAGGGAAAAAATTGGAACAAAAGATTTGGCAATTGTCAATGCTGTAAAATTACCCATGTATATATCTAGTAAATAAAAAGATATATATATATATATATATATATATATATATATATATGTATATATATATATACACACATATATATGTATATACACACATATATATGTATGTATGTATATATATATACATACATACATATATATATATATATATATATATATATAAAGAAATAACATGTAAACTAATCCATAAAAAGAAAGCAATTTTATAAAATATTACAACTAATATTTTTGAAGTAAAAAAGTGAGGAATTTATGACCAAATAAGCTTGTTATTTTCAAAACATATGCATAGATAATTTTCAGCATTCATCCTTGCAAAACCTTGTGTTCTGGGTTTTTTCCCCTTCCTTTCCTCCAGATGGCAAACAATGCAATATGTTAAACATGCAATTCTTCTATACATGTTTCCACGATTATTGTGCTGCACAAGAAAAATCAGATCAAGAAGGAAAAAAAATAAGAAAGAAAACAAAATGGAAGTAAACAACAACAAAAAAGTGAAAATACTATATTGTGATCCATACTCAGTCCTCACAGATCCCTCTCTGAGTGCTGATGGCTCTCCTCTTCACAAGATGAATGGAACTAGCTTAATCACCTTGCCATGAAAAGATCCATGTCCATCAGAATTGATTGTCCTATCTTGCTGTTTCTGTGAACAATGCTCTCTTGGTTTTACTCACTTCAATTAGCATCAGTTCATAAAAATCTCTCCAGGCCTCTTTGAAATTATCCTGCTGATCATTTTTTATGCAACAATAATATTCCATACCATTCATGTATGACAATTTATCCAGCCACTTTCCAACTGATGGGCATCCACTCAATTTCCAGTTCCTTGCCACTACAAAAAGTGTTGCTGAAAACAGTTTTATATATTTTTGTCCTTTTCCTTTTTTTATTATCTTTTTGTGGTACAGACCCAGGATAGACACTGCTGGATCAAAGGGTATGTCCTTTAAGCATAATTGTAAATTGCTCTCCAGAATGGTTGGATCAGTTCACAACTCTACCAACAATGTATTAGTGTCTTAGGTTTCCCACATCTCCTCCAGCATTCGTCATTATGTTTTCCTGTCATCTTAGCCAGTCTGAGAGATATGTAGAGGTACTTAAAAATTATCTTTATTTGAATTTATCTGATCAAGATACTTTATTTGAGCATTTTTTCTTAAGAATAGAAATTATTTTAATTTCTTCATATGAAAATTCTCTGTTCATATCTTTTGACCATTTATCAATTGGAGAATGGCTTAAATTCTTATAAATTTGAATCAATTCTCTATATCTTTTAGAAATGAGGTCTTTATCAGAACCCTTGGATGTAAAAAAAAAATCCAGTTTATTACTTCCCTTCTAATATTATCTGTACTAGTTTTGTTTGTACAAAAACTTTTAAAGTTAATATAATTAAAATTTTGCATTCCATAATATACTCTGTTCTTTGGCCACAAATTCCTTCCTTCTGAGGTAAATAGAGGTAAACTGTTTACTGTTCTTGTAATTCCCTTATAGTATCACTCTTTGTGTTTAAATCATGAACCCATTTTGACTTTATCTTGGTACAGATTATTAGGTATGGGTCAATGCCTAGTTTCTGCCATAATAATTTACAATTTTCCCAGCAATTTCTGTTAAATAGTGAATTCTTATCCCAGAAGCTGGGGTCTTTGGATTTATCAAACAATAGATTATCATAGTCATTGACTATTGTGTCCTGAGAACCCAACATATTCCACTGATTGATTGTACTTCTTGACTAGTACAAAATGCTTTTGATAACCACTATTTTATATATTATTTTTCAAATACACATTCTTTATGAGTTGGTTTGGGAGAGAAAAATCAGAAGAATAAAAAGGAAAAACTGCAAGAGAAAAATGTAGAAAAAGAAGGCAAAAAAGTTAATATAGTAAATGCTGATTAATTCTCCATTGTTCTCTCTCTGAATGCAGATGGAATTTTCTATCCAAAGTTTATTGGGATTGCCTTGGACCACTGAACTGTTGCTGAGAACTTTTTATAGTTGATCATCATACATTCTTGCTACTATTGTATACAATGTATTCCTGGTTCCACTTGTTTCACTCAGCATCAGTTCCTATATATCTTTCCAGGCTTTCCTAAAATTAGCTTGTTCATAATTTTACATAGAATAATTATATTCCATTATTTTCGTAAACCATAACTTATTCCCCCATTCCCCAACTAATGAGCATCTACTCACTTTCCAATTTTTTGCTACTACAAAAAACTGGTACAAATATTTTTACATATGTGGCTTCTTTCCCCTTCTTTATGATTTCCTTGGGATGCAGACCCAGTAATACTCTTGATAACTCTTTAGGCATAGTTTCAAATTGTTCTACAGAATGACTGGATAATTTCATAACTCCACCAACCTGTTTTCTTAGGCAATCTAACATGTGTGAGAATACTTCTTTTATGTGAGATAATTCTCCAATTCCACTTCTCCTTTCCCACTTCTTGTGAAGTTTCTCTCTTCTCACCCCTTCATTTTTTTTGAAATTATCTAATCATAATCTACTCACACCTATTCTCTCTATCTACAAATACTCCTAATTGTTCTAACAATTGTAAAATTCTTAGAAGTTATAAGTATCATCTTTCTTTGAGTTCCATTTATAAAGGTATTTATTCTCTTTAATAATGGTCTTGTATAAAAGTAATTTTTTCTTTTTTTTTTTTTTTTTTTTTTTTGAGGCTGGGGTTAAGTGACTTGCCCAGGGTCACACAGCTAGGAAGTGTTAAGTGTCTGATATCAGATTTGAACTTGGGTCCTCCTGAATTCAAGGCTGGTGCTCTATCCACTGCGCCACCTGCTACTCCTAAAAGTCATTTCTTTATCCAATTTTTCTTCTACCTTTTTTTTCCTTAGACTTTATCCCTTCTTGGAATTTTTTTTTTTGGCTTGTGTCCAATACACATTTTTCTTTTAGACTTTTATTGTAGCTCTTTTGATTTTATTGACTTCTTTTGAGTTTGTGTCTTGATCTACTTTGTCACCATAGAATCTTTTAAAGATTAGATTTTGTGTTGTTAATATTATTGTATAGTCATTTTTCCAAACTAATTTTTGACTTTGAATAAATGTTAAAGTTGTGCTCTGTTCCTGGCATGTAGTGGGAAGTGGATTGAATTCAAGTTTCATTCTTTTTCACTATGCTGTTTTTCAGA
The DNA here is from genome assembly GCF_048593235.1 of Sminthopsis crassicaudata. Taxonomy (NCBI): domain Eukaryota; kingdom Metazoa; phylum Chordata; class Mammalia; order Dasyuromorphia; family Dasyuridae; genus Sminthopsis; species Sminthopsis crassicaudata. The sequence continues at coordinate 377,686,905 of NC_133619.1, forward strand.
GATAGTTCTAGGGTTCTATAAGTTTTTGTTGCTTCCAAGGTGGTGTGATCTGGAGAGAGGTATAGTCGTTGCTTTCCTTATCTGTACTCTGGTTTTTACACAGAAGGGCTCTTGATCCCTTTGGATTTCAATCGGTTTTGCTCCTTAGGGTCCCTATTCCCTTGGGACTAGAAGTAGGTAGTACTTCAGAGGGTGCTGCTTCATTAGGACCAGAAATGATAGTCACCTTCCAGGTCAATGATTCTAAAGGGTCTAAAGTGAATTCCCCCTCAGGACTTCTACCCCTTTTTAACTTAAAGTGTTTCTCTCTGCCCTTGAACTATAACCCAGAAGCGAGTTTAGGCAATATAGTTGATTCTATATTCAGTGCTCACACAAGGGTACCTTATAATTTTTGTTTTATCAGTTGCCAAGTCTCTTTACCATCTCAGCTTGAGAATTATCATAGCTGCTGCTGCTTCTATCACCCCCACTTAGTCCTACTACATGTGCTCTAAGCCAGTTTCCTCCCCTGAGTCACAGATATCTCTTTTTGACCTCCTATATTTTCTTACATTGCAATAATACATTACTCAGAACTTTGTTGGTTCTGCCACTCCAGAATTCGATTTGAATAGTTCAGTTGAGTACCTCTCTAATCTTATAATTTGGCTGTGTGTAGACCCTTCTATTTTTCAACCTTAGGAAGTTCATTGATGCTTTGTTCAATTTGTTAATCCTGGCAGTTTAAATGTAAATATTATCCTTTTAACTTAAAATTACCAGTTTTACTGGCATAAAATTGGGCAAAATAATTTCTAATAATTTTTGCAGTGTTTATTTTTGATACACATTGCTTTATGAATCATATTGGTAGAGAAAAATCAGAAGAAAAGAGAAAAATCCATGGTACTGATAAAAAAAAAAGATTTGAACATAGCATATGTTGATTTCTATTCAGTCTCCTTAGTTCTTTTTCTAGATGTAGATGGTATTTTCTTTTTTTTTTATTATTAATTGGATTCCAATTAATTGCTCTGTAAGAAATAACCAGCAGGATGAATTCAGAAAGGCTTGGAGAGACTTGCATGAACTGATGCTGAAAGAAATGAGCAGAACCAGAAGATCACTATACACTTCAACAACAATACTGTATGAAGATGTATTCTGATGGAAGTGGATATCTTCAACATAAAGAAGATCCAACTCACTTCCATCTGATCAATGATGGACAGAAACAACTACACCCAGAGAAGGAACACTGGGAAGTGAATGTAAAATATTAGCACTACTGTCTATCTACCCAGGTTACTTATATCTTCGGAATCCAATACTTAATGTGCAACAAGAAAATTGGATTTACACACATATATTGTATCTAGGTTTTATTGTAACACATGTAAAATGTATGGGATTGCCTGTCATCGGGGGGAGGGAGTAGAAGGAGAGAGGGGAAAATCTGGAAAAATGAATACAAGGGATAATGTTATAAAAAAAAATTACTCATACATATATACTGTCAAAAAATTTATAATTATAACATTAATTTTAAAAAGATATTAAAAAAAAGAATAGGATTCCAAAGGTATAAGTGCCTGGGTAGAAAGACAATAGTGCTAACAGTTTACATTCAATTTCCAGTGTTCCTTCTCTATTCTTTTGAATTAAAGATTTCTAATTTGGTATTTATTGGGGGATAATTTGTTCTTTTTCTAGTTTTTTTTTAATTGCATGCCTAACTCATCTCCACTTTCTTTGTTTTATTCTCTATTTTATTTATGTAGTTATTTAGAGATATAAAAATTCCCCTAAGAACTACTTTGGCTGAATTCCACAGGTTTTTGTAATGTTCTGGTTTGTTTGGTTTTCTGAAGTCTTTGGACCAGCTTTTGTTTTAGCTCGGCAATCACCACGAGAATAGCCAAGTGTTGAAGTCCAAATCCTTTCTGGTGAGCCTTTCAGACCATCCTTGGTTGGATGACGGAATGAATCTGTCTCTCAGTCCCCTTGTCTTCTCTGGCTCTATCTCCAAGGCTCTTGATCCTCCAGGAAAGCCAAGCCAAGGTTGATGAAGATGGAATGTCTCTGGCTGAGTTTGTCCCAGGTTTATGCTCTATACTGAGTATAAACCAATCATTATATCACGGAAACCATTATTTGTTGTAAGATTAAATCAATTATACTGAATTTAGAGAAATATTAATCACCATGCTAAACTACATAACTATTGTCTTTATCAATTCTACTGAGTTAGCACCTAGTAAGAATCCTTATTATAAGTACATAGTTCTAGCCCATAACAGGTTTTTGTATGTTATCTCTTTATTGTCATTTTCTTGGAAACAATTATGCATTGTTTCTGTGATTTGTTGTTTAATCCACTCGTTCTTTAGAATTAGATTATTTCATTTCTTATTGATATTTAGTTTATCTTTCCCTGGCCCTTTATTGAATTTTAGTTTTGCATTGTGGTCTGAAAAGGAAGCATTTATTATTTCTACCTTTTTGCATTTGATTGTGAAATTTTTATGCCCTAATACATGGTCAAATTTGGTGTAGGCGTCATGTACTGCTAAAAAAAAGTATAATTTTTTTTTCTGTCCCTATTCAAATTTTTCTAGAGGTCTATCATATCTGAATTTTCTAGGATACTATTAACCTTCCTTACATCTTTCTTTTTTTTTTATTTTGTGGTTAGATTTGTTTGATTCTGAGAGGGAAAGATTGAAATTCCCAACTATAATAGTTTTGCTATATATTTCTTTTTGTAATTGGCTTAAAATCTTGTCTTGGAATTTGTCTGCTCTACCACTTGATGAATACACATTTAGTATAGTTACTATTTTTTATTTAAGGTATCTCTTATCAAGATGTACTTTTTTCCTTATCTCTTTTAAGATCTATTTTCACTTTTTTATTATAGTTTTTTATTTAAAAGCTATATGCATGGGTAATTTTTCAGCATTGACACTTGCAAAACCTTTGTTCCACCTTTTCCCCTCCTTCCCCACACTCCTTCCCCCAGATGGCAGGTTGACCAATATATGTTAAAGTATAAGTTACATACAATACATGTATACATATCCATATAGTTATTTTGCTGTACAAAAATAATCAGACTTTGAAATAGTGTACAATTTTTCAATATTTCCAAGTAGTGTACAATTAGCCTGTGAAGGAAATCAAAAATATAGGCAGACAAAAATAGAGGGATTGGGAATTCTATGGTGTGGTTCATATTAATCTCCCAGAGTTCTTTCACTGAGTGTAGCTTGTTCAATTCATTACTGCTCTATTGGAATTTATTTGGTTCATCTCATTGTTGAAGGTGTCCATGCCCATCATAAGTGATCATCATATACTATTGTTGTTAAAGTATATAATGATCTCCTGGTCTTGCTCATTTCACTCAGCATCAGTTCATGTAAGTCTCTCCAGGCCTTTCTGAAATCATCCTGTTTGTCATTTCTTATAGAACAATAATATTCCATAATATTCATATACCACAATTTATTCATCCATTCTCCAATTGATGGGCATCCACCCAGTTTCCAGTTTCTGGCCACTACAAAGAGGGCTACTATAAACATTCTTTCACATTGAGGTCCCTTTCCCTTTAAAATCTCTTTGGGATATAAGCCCAGTAGTAACACTGCTGGATCAAAGGGTATGCACTCACTTGTGTTTTAAGATCAGAATTGGTACCCCTTTTCCATCTCTTCATGTGAACTGTGTCGAGTTATACCTCCCCTTTCCTCTTTCCATCCTTTTATATATATGTTACCACATCAGAGTACATTCACAGCCACACCCTTATATATGTGATGCCCCTCTCTGTCTGCCTCAGTGACTGAGATAGTTCTCAAAGTCACAGATATTGTTTTCCCATCTAGGCATGTAAACCTGTCAACTTTTAAATATATATTTCCTCTTTACACCTTCTTATGGGGATCTTGAGTTCTGTATTTGTAGATTAAATTTTCTGTTTAGTTCTGTTTTTTTTTTTTTTTTCAGTAAAAATGATTGAAAGTCTCTTATTTCATTGAAGCTTCATTTCCTCATCTGAAAGGTGATCCTGAGTCTCACTGGATAGTTAATTCTTGGCTGTAACCCTAGCTCCTTTGTCTTCTAGAATATGGTATTCTAGGTCCTAAGATACTTTATTGTAGAAGCTGCCAGATCCTGACAAATCCTGTTGCTCCTTGATGTTTTTATAAAGTATTTTCCCTTAAGATTGTAGTCTTGGAGTTTCACAACAACGTTCCTTGAAATTTTCCTTGTGGGTTTTTCCAATGGTGATTGATGGATTCTTTTGATCAGTATTGCCCCTTCTATTTCTAGAACATTGAGGTAAATTTCCTCATGATCTCTTGTCGAATGACATCCAGGCTTTTTTTTTTTTTTTTTTTTTTTTTTTTTTTGGTAATGACCTTCAGGTAGACAATTTTTTTTAAATATCTCTTCTGGATCTATTTTCCAGTTCTGTTGTTTTTTCAATGATGTATTTCCATTTTCTTACATTTTTTAATTCTTTTTAGTTTATTTGACTGATTCTTGTTGTCTCACAAAGTCCTTAGCTTCCATATGCCCTGTTCTAGATTTTAATGTGTGATTTTTCTTCAGTTATATTTTGTATCTCTTTTTCCATTTGGTTTATTTTACTGTTTAAGGAATTGTTTTCTTCAGACAATTTTTTCCTTCCTTTTCCAAACTATTGACTCTCTCATGAATATCTTGTTTTCTTTTCTTCTACCTTTCTTATTTGCCTGTTGAAGTCTTTTTTGAGCATTTCCAAGAAGTCTCTTTGCACATGAGACCAATTCATATCACCCTTTGAAATTTCTTCTTTGGATATCCTATCCTCCTTTGCGTTTGTGTTTTGGTCTGCCATGTCACCATAGTAACTTTCTATGGTCAAGGCTCTTTTATATTTCTTGCTCACATTTCTTTTTCCTTTCCTTTTGATATTTTCTTTTTTAATACCTTTTTTTGGTCAAGTTTTGCTCCTGGGGAAAAGATGAGGCCATCCAAAGTTGCCTGTGTAGCTCTAAGCTTTGGCTTTGAGTACAGGGGAGTAGCTTTGTCTCTATTCAGGAAATAGCTTGCTTTCCAAGAGTTTACTTTCTGAGCTGCGACTAGATCTTTCCTCACTGATTTGGTCCTCTACAGAGGTGGGACTGAAGGTCTTGATTGCTGATTTGCTGTAATTAAGATCCTCTCACTGAATTTGCCAGAATCTATCTGATTTGGGCTGAACATAATTTTCGCCCCATGAAGACTGACCTTTCTTGAAATTTTTTCAGTCTATCTTGAACTGGAAAGTGATTTTATTATTTCAGACTCTGTTCACAAGCTTAGTTTTTCAAGGGAACCTAGGAGAGTTCAAGCAGCTTCCTGACTTTACTCTGCCATCTTCAATAATGTCTTTAATTTCTATAATTTCATCTTCATTGAGGGTATATTCACCCCTTTAATTTTTGATACTAGTAATTTTCAAAAAATTATATTAGCCAATAGTTTGTTTATTGTTTTTTTTTTCCCTAATAAGACCAGTTCCTAAGGTTATTTATTAGCTTATTGGCTGTTTTAGCTTTCAGTTTTATTGGATTCTTCTTTGATTTTCAGGATTTTCATTTTTGGAGCTTAATTTGGAATTTTCACTTTTTTGTTATTGTTTCGTTTGGTTTGTGTAAAGTTCCAATCGTCTCTCAGTTGTAATCCTTCTCTGGGAGGAGATCGCTTTTCTGTATATTTTCTCTGTGAGCAGGTTTCTTGGGAGCTCTGAATCTCCTCCAGCTCTTGTCCTTCCCCAATCCAGACTGCTCCTCCAGGCTGCAGTCCCAACTCTGGCCCAGACTCGACTAACTCCTTGCTCAATGTTGTCTTCTTTTATCCTCCCAGAGAATGGGCATGTGAGAACTCAAGGGTTTGTGGGAAAATTACTTCAACCAATGAACTTGCTCCTTTTATTTTTTTTCCATTATAAACCCAAATTTAGTATAAAGAATATATAAAAATGTTATCTATATATAATGAGTAGGGAGGTATAGGACATTGTAGTCTTGGAGTTTCACAACAACGTTCCTTGAGATTTTCCTTGTGGGTTTTTCCAATGGTGATTGATAGATTCTTTTGATCAGTATTGCCCCTTCTATTTCTAGAACATTGGGGTAAATTTCCTCATGATTTCTTGCCGAATGGTATCTGGGCTTTTTTTTTTTTTTTTTTTTTTTTTTTTTGGTAATGACCTTCAGGTAGACAATATTTTTTAAAATATCTCTTCTGGATCTATTTTCTAGTTCAGTTGTTTTTTTCAATGATGTAGTTCACATTTTCTTCCATTTTTTCTTTCTTTTTAGTTTATTTGACTGATTCTTATTGTCTCACAAAGTCCTTAGCTTCAATATGCCCTGTTCTAGTTTTTAATGTATGATTTTTCTTCAGTTATATTTTGTATCTCTTTTTCCATTTGGTTTATTTTACATCTTGGCTCTACCCCTGAGTATTAAAAAAACTTTTCCTTATAATGAAATAGTTTGCTCCTTTATAATATAATTATTTCTCCTAATTCTTACATAAATGAACAAATAAAACAGACCAGATTCTTCTTCTTTATAGCACATTAATACAGGAAGAAAGCTCTCTTACTAAGTCTTATACCTCCCTACTCATTTCATCTCTTAGTGAAACATCTCCAACTCCTTCAACCAATCCAAATGTAGTCAGATATTCAACCTCCTTGTTATCTTTTTGCCTTTTTATTATTCTCTCACTTATATCAATAATTAATTTTAAATATAGCCCTCAGAATGGAATTAAAAATCCTAAATCTTGTATTTATGGTTTGATTAAGGAAAATAGAGTAAGATCATCTCTCCTCTTTTCTTGTATGCTATATCTTTCAATACAGATGCTGAACATAATGGCAATTTTTGTGGTCATATTACATTATATTGAATCATTTATTTTGGAGTACTTTAAGCTACCTATATTTTTATACAAAAATATTTTTCTAGTCATGATTTCCAATTGTAAAATTTATTTTTTAATCAATGTGTACTTCTATTAGATTAGAAAATAAATGATAAGAGTAGCACATGATAAGTACCAAATAACATTTTAGATAATGAAAAAATAGAAAAAAGAGTTCTTAGTAATGTGGGAATTATCCTTGAATCAAGTATCTTTGTAGTTTCATATCACAGATTTGTCTCAGCTAAAATCAGACTTTGTAAACAAAACTACCCACCCAATTGTGAAAAATAAGAAAAAATGAAGAAAGGGCCGTGCAATTGAAACAACTTAAAACTAAATTTATTCAAGTAATTAAAATATTTTAAAAATGAGAATTAGGTGATTTAGATGGCATCAATTGTTGACTAAAATGATTCCATCCAAAAGCTTAATAAAAGTAAGTTAATTACTAAAAAAAAAGGAGACTCAACAAACAGTAATTGCCAAATGAAAAGATATTTCTTGGTTAGGATATAAATGAGACAACAAAAGGATTAGAATTTAAACTTACCTATAAATTTTTGTGAAGAGGAATAACCTGTAGTATAACCTCATAAAATAGAGAAGTACAGTGGAGGATAAACCCAGTTTAAAGAAAGCTTGGCAAAATATCAAACTAAGAAAAGTCATTTCAAGGGCATTCAAGGAGGAAACTGGAAGTATAAATACACAGAAAACATAGGAAATTTAAAAAAAAAATTTAAATTACTTCTTTAGGAAAGGTAGAACTATTAAGCACTACCCTTAGACCCTAAGAGCATAACTCCTGAAATGCTTATAGAGAAGTAGAAAAATTTTCAAAAAGAACATATGTATACATGCATACACACACAAACATATAAATAGGCTCCCAAAATGGAGCCTATCATTTTGTCACTCTGAAACAATTTATATACATATATGTGTGTGTATGTGTGTGTGTGTGTGTGTGTGTGTGTTCCTAAAAGAAGGAATCATACCAAAGTTTTGGGAAAAATTCTCAACTTTAATTATTATTAGTATTGCAACTACAACAAAAAAAGACTAAGAACATCAGTAATCTATTGACCTATAAAATTTTTCCTTTCCCATCAACTCATTAATCCATGGCTTTTTCGGTGAGAGTCTTAGACAGGAGCAGGCAGTTTTTTTCATGAAATACTAAAAAATGAACCAAATTTTTAACATTTTTGTAAGACTGAAACTCCTTGCAAAGAGAAATTGTTTTATTCATTGTTTTTTTATCTGGCAGAGTACTTGGTACATGGTTGCTATTTAAATACTTGTTGATTGATTGTTCTCACAATTAATTGAAAGATGTTTAGAATATAAAAATCCTGTTGTACTTAATTATATGTTGATTTTAAAAATAATAGAAAAAATTTTTTTCTTTAACAAAGCTCTGCTTTAGTAGATCTTGAATATTGTTTTTACTATGAAAGCAGAGGTCTACTTTAAAAAAAATCATAAGTTCAATTTCTACCCAGCCCCCTTAAAAATTCTATAGAATTTTAGGTGTTAAGGAATAAAAATAGCATAGTGATTTGTCCATGGAACTTTTTCATCTGAGTATTTTCAGTAGATTCATAAAGTGGAAATGGAGTTGTTGGCTGAGTAGAAGGAAGCAGTACAGTTAAGCTCTCCTTTCCATGCCTCCCTCAAACAGACTTTGCAAACAACTATTTCCAATGATGATTAAGGAAAAAGGAAAGGAAACTATATGTTCTAGAATGTTTGTAGCAGCTTGCTTTGAAGTGCCAAAGAACTAGAAATTACAGGGATGCTCATCAATTGGGGAAATGGCTAAATAATTTGCACATGATTGTGGTGGAACATTACTGTTACAGATGATGAGCTCAATTATCTTCAAAAAACATGGAAAATATTGCACAAAATAATTAAGAGTGAGATAAGAAAAAGAAGAGAAAATTATATACAGTAAAAGCAATGCTATTTTAAGAATGGCTTTGAGGGAATAAGTTATTTTTTGCATTATAAACCCGAATTTATTATAAAGAATATATAAAAATGTTATCTATATTGAGAAAAAATAACTCATAAATAGAAGTATATATAAATAAAATTATTACTTATATGTGGCTAATAGTAACAATCTCTAGCGTGGAGGAGAGAAGAAAAGAAGAAGAAAAAATAAATTCATGTGATAATATTTTTGTATTTTTGAAAGGATTAGCAAATTGTGCATAGTAGATTTGCAATTCATATATAGTCATCCTTTTTATTGTACTGTGTTTTAGAAATCCTTGTTTCATTCCATGAAATTAAAAAAAAAAGGAAAATGAATCAGATTGAATTTTTATGGGGACATTTTAAAAAAGTTATAATGAGTCATTTGCTTAATTCAGATCAGCAAAGGGAAAAAAAAGGCTTACAGACACCAAAGACACTGTGGATTGAGCTAGAAGAGCAAACCGATTGTGGAATTATAATAACAGCAATAATAATAAGCATTTATTTTTGTACTGCTTTAAGCACTCCATAATTATGATCTCATTTGATCCTCATAATAATCCTGGGTAGTAGATTTTATTATGCCCATTTTACAACTAGAGATATGTAGATAAGCAGAAAGTATGCCCAGGATTATGCTGCAAGTAAATGTTTGAGACCAGATTTGAATTCAGGTCTTCCTACCTCCAGGCTGGCATTTTATTCCCTGTACCATTTAGCTGCACTCAGGAAGAGCTTGTGAAGTAGATCAAGATGTCCATGATCAACAGATTAGGTACAAAGGACAAAAAAGGGTACATCTATAGCAATCTAGTGTTTGACAAACCCAAAGATACCAACATTTGGGATAAAAATTCATTATTTGAAAAAAAACTGTTGGGAAAACTGGAAATTAGTATGGCAGAAATTAGATATGGATCCACACTTAACACCATATACCAAGATAAGATCAAAATGGGTCTATGATTTAGGCATAAAGAATGAGATCATAAATAGTTTAGAAGAACAGAGAATAGTCTATCTCTCAGACCTGTGGAGGAGGAAGGAATTTATGACCAGAAGAGAACTAGAGATCATTATCAATCACAAAAGAGAAAATTTTGATTACATCAAACTAAAAAGTTTCTGCACAGACAATACTAATGCAAACAAGATTAGAAGGGAAGTAACAAATTGGCAAAATATTTTTACAATTAAAAGTTCTGATAAAGGTCTCGTTTCCAAAATATATAGAGAACTCACCCTAATTTATAAGAAATCAAATCATTCTCCAATTGATAAATGGTCAAAGGATATGAGCAGACAATTCTCAGATGGTGAAATTGAAATTATATCCACTCATATGAAAGAGTGTTCCAAATCATTACTGATCAGAAATGCAAATTAAGATAACTCTGAGGTACCATTACACATCTGTCAGATTGGCTAAGATGACAGGAACAAATAATTTGATGAATGTTGGAGGGGATGTGGGAAAACTGGGACACTAGTACATTGTTGGTGGAGCTGTGAAAGAATCTGGCCAATCTGGAGAGAAATCTGGAATTATGCCCCAAAAGTTATCAAACTGTGCATACCCTTTGATCCAGTATTGCTGCTATTGGGCTTATATCTCAAAGAAATACTAAAGAGGGGAAAGGGACCTGTATGTAGCAAAATGTTTGTGGCAGCCTTTTTCGTAGTGGCTAGAAACTGGAAGATGAATGGATGTCCATCAATTGGAGAATGGTTGGGTAAATTATGGTATATGGAGGTTATGGAATATTGTTGCTCTGTAAGAAATGACCAGCAGGATGAATTCAGAAAGGTTTGGAGAGACTTACATGAACTGATGCTGAGTGAAATGAACAGAACCAGAAGATCACTGTACACTTCAACAACAATGCTGTATGAAGATGTATTCTGATGGAAGTGGATATCTTCAACATAAAGAAGATCCAACTCACTTCAATGATGGACAGAAACAACTACACCCAGAGAAGGAACACTGGGAAATGAATGTAAATTGCTAGCACTACTGTCTTTCTACCCAGGTTACTTATACCTTCGGAATCCAATTCTTAATGTGCAACAAGAAAATTGGATTTACACACATATATATTATATCTAGGTTATACTGTAACACATGTAAAATGTATGGGATTACCTGTCATCTAGGGGAGGGAGTAGAGAGAGGGAGGGAGGGGGAAATTTGGAAAAATGAATACAAGGGATAATGTTATAAAAAATTACTCATGCATATATACTGTCATAAAAATATAATTATAAAAATTTTTTAAAAATTTAAATAAATAAAAAAGAAAAAAAGAAAAAAGAAAAACAATCATTAAAAAAAAAAAGAAGAAGAAGAAGAAGAGGTCCACAATCTATAAGAAGGCATGCAAAGGGGAATTTAACTGTATTGCTTCCTGTTCCTCTGCCATCTTGACTGACTTCTTTTTATAAGTCAGATGCTAAAGTCCTTCAGTTCACACATCCAAATCAGATGCTTATATTAAAGGCTGACTCATAGTGAGGTACTGAGAAAGAACAACAACAACAACAACAACAACAAAAATGCAGAGAAGGATCCCAAGTCAAATATCTTATCTAAGTATGCATAGGCATAAGAGGGCAAGGATCCCTGCCCAAAATGGAGCTGCTGTTTTGTCACTCTGAAACAATAGATCTTTCCATCTGGCTTACAGAGGCTGAATCAAGCAGCAGTCTACTAGTGCTCAGACTGAATCCCATATTAGGAATGTGAAAAACAAAAGGGCAGCTATCAGACCCTGCCTTGGATCAGACTCCTCTGGAAGTGATGAAAGCTCTGAAGTTATCAACTTTTCCCTGAAATAAAAAGTAGCAAGAAGGCCAATCTAGTTCTATCCTCCAGAATTGTATCAGAGTCCAGTTCTAATATTTTTAGAAGTCAGTAGAGTGAGCCAAAAAAGGAAAACACAAATGAACCGACTAAAACATATACCATAAAAGACTCAGTGAAAAATAGACCTTGATATAAACTCAGAATTTCGGGAAGCAATGAAGGAAAAAATGATTTCAAAGTCAGATAATAGATCAAGAAAAAGGAAATTGGGATGAAAGTTTGGGGACTTGAGTATGATAAAAAAAAACAAAAAACAAAAAAAAAAACAAAAACTGGGCTTTATAGTTATTTGCCCTTGACAGACTATAATCAAACATCCTCTTGCCCCTCAAAGAAGGGTCACTAAAGAGCAGTGGTTTCTTTAATAACAATGACACCACCATGATTTTAAAGGACAATTGGTCCTCCAAGACTGTATATTCTAAAATTTACCTTTCTCCTCTCTTATCTCTGTCAGTGTTATTTCCACTATCATAACACAAGCATAGCTCTTGAACATGACTATTTTTATCCTAAGAAGGTGGAGAATTTCAGGACTTTTGACTGACTCAGTGCACTATATATTATTCACATGTATTGATATGGATTTGAAACATTAAGTCATGTTATAATAAACCAAGAATCCTGATCTTTCTTTTTGAATATAAAATAACATTAGATGGATGGTGTTATTGATCCTGATCTTTTGTGGTACCCAACTTACTGGAGGCCTGTTTCTCCCCTATATCCTTGTAGAAATCCCTGTTGGCATATTGCTTCATCAAACACTCCTCTTTCTCCAGATTTACATGGCTATCATACACCTTTTCTGGGGTCATTTTATTTACTTAGCTACTGTTCCTGTGCTCCAATCAACTAAGAGAAAATAGGGTCAATCAGGTTGATCAACCGGGAAGGTTATGTGAATGGGTTACTGTATTCATCCTACCCGTTGTAAACTTAGCCTTAGCTTTCCCCTTCTACTGTGCCTCAGAAGCTCTTCACTATTAGTATAAATATCCCCTTATTCCCTTTATATTACATCTTTTTTGAGTTCTAAAATATAATGTTATCCTGAAGAATCCACATTTCTTGTCCCTTTCTCTAAGTCACACTGACTCTTCTCTTAAATACCACATGGATAATACAAATACAGGAGAAATTATCATTCTATTTATTCCCCAATGCCATTTTCAGATTTATTATTGTTCAGCAAACATTTCTCTTTTGTAAGTCTACTCTAAAAAAAAAAAAAAAAAAAGAAATATCCAGTCTCTTCCTTAAAGTAACATATTTTATCAGGGCAGTTAACATGTAAATATATAAGTGGATAGAAGATATACAATGGACTTATGATTTCACTGGCACAGGGAATTCCCTTTCTACCAATTCCTTCTACCAATTTGTTTTAGCACTTTTTCTATATCTTAAAATCTTTATTTTTATGTTTATTTTTTGACTTTGACTTTTATTTTCGAATGATATTTTATTTCCCCAATTATATGAAAAAATTAACATTCATTTTATTTATTTTAATAATAACTTTTTATTTTCAAAATACATGCCAAGTTAGTTTTAAACACTCATCCTTCCAAAACCTTGTATTCCAAATTTTTCTCCTCCCTTCCTCCATCCCCTAGATAGCAGATAATCCACTATGTTAAACACGTGCAATTCTTGTATACATATTTCCACATTTATCATGCTTCACAAGAAAGAAATCAGATCAAAAAGGAAAAAAAAAGCAAGAAAACAACAACAAAAATGAAAACATTATGTTGTGAACCACATTCAATCCCCATAGTCTTACCTCTAGATATAAATGGCCCTCTTCTTCACAAAACAATTGAAATTGGCCTAAATCACTTCATTGTTGAAAAGAGTTGATTATCACATAATCTTTTTGTTTTTTGTACAGTGTTCTCTGGGTTCTACTTACTTTACTTAGCATCAATTCATGTAACTCTTTCTGAAACCACCCTGCTGGTCATTTCTTATAAAATGATAATATCCCATAGAATACATATGCCATAATTTATTTAGCCATTCTCCAACTGATGAGCATCCACTCAGTTTCCAATTCCCTAACACTGGAAAAGGACTGCTACAAACATTTTTGCATATGGGGCTCCTTTCCCCTTTTTTGTGATTTCTTTGGGCTACAGACCCAGTAAAAACACTTCTGAATAAAAAAGTATGCATAGTTTTGTAGCCCTTTGGGCATAGTTCCAAATTGCCCTCTAGAATGCTTAGATGAGCTCACAACTTCACTAACAATGTATTAGTGTCCCAGTTTTCCCAAATCCCCTCCAACATTTATCATTATATTTTCCTTTATCTTAGCCAATCTGAGAAGTGTGTAGTGATATCTTAGAATTGTTTTAATTTACATTTCTCTTATCAATAGTGATTTAGAGAATTTTTTATATGACTAGAATTGGCTTTAATGACTTCATTTGAAAATTGTCTGTTCATAACCTTTTACTATTTATCAATTGGAGAATGAAATTATCTATATATTTTAGAAATAAAACCTTTATCAGGGGCAGCTAGGTGGCACAGTGGATGAGCACCAGCCCTGAAGTCAGGAGGACCTGAGTTCAAATCTGGTCTCAGACACTTAACACTTTCTAGCTGTGTGACCCTGGGCAAGCAGCTTAAACCCAATTGCCTCAGCAAAAAAAAAAAAAAAAAAAAAAAAAAAAAAACCTTTATCAAAACTCTTGGATGTAAAAAATTTTCCCAGTTTTCTGCTTCCTTCTTAATCTTGGCTGCACTGTTTTTGTTTGTACAAAACATTTTTAATGTAATATAATAAAAATTATCCATTTTATATTTCATAATTTTCTCTAGTTCTTTGGCCATGAATTTTTCCTTCTCCACAAATATGACAGGTAGACTATACCTTGTTCTCCTAATATGTTTATAATATCACTCTTTATGTCTAAATCCATTTTGATCTCATCTTGGTTTAGGGTGTTAGATACTGGTCAATGTCTAATTTCTGCCATACTATTTTTACCTATTTTAAAATAATGAGTTTCAAATTTTCTCTCTTCTATCCTATCTTCTTTAGATGTTAAGCAATTTGAGATAGTTTACGCATTTACATTATGCAAGCCATGTATCCATATTAATCATAATATGAAAGAAGAAATATATTGAAAAGAACACACAAAAATTGAAAATAATATGTTGTGATCTACATTCAGACTCTATCAGTTAATTTTTGGAGGGTGAAAACATTTTTCATCATTTGTCCTTTAGAATTGTTTTGGATCATTCATTGTATTGTTGACAATAGCTAAATCATTCACAGTTGGTTGTGTATTTCTGTAATTGTATAAAATGTACTTATTCTGCTCACTTCTCTTTGCATTAGTTAATGTTAATATTTCCATATTTTTCTGAAATTGTCTTTCTTGCTATTTCTTGTAGCATAAGAGTATTCTGTTATAATCATGTACTATAGAGGTCTGAAACAATTACAGAGGGCTGGAACTTTGAAAAGGTGTATTTGAATCTAAGATAACAGAGTACTTAAGGCTAAGTATCTACTAAAATGTAATATAATGACTCTATAAACATATACTTTGATGATATGATGATTTGATGGCTCTGCTCAAGATTGGTGCCCATTGAATGTGTCCCATTTTTTCCACACCCTTTCCAATTTATTATTTTCTTGTTCTGTCATATTAGTCAATTTGAGAAGTGTGAGGTGGTACCTCAATTATTTTAATTTCCTTTTCTCTAATCAACAACTTTATTTTCATGAGTATAGATAGGTTTGATTTTTTTTTTATTTGAAACCTGCTTGTTAATATCTTTTGAGCATTTTTCAATTGAGAAATGACTTGTAGTCTTATAAATTTAATCCTCTATATTTTTGACAAATAAAGCATTTATCAGTGATACTTGAAGGAATTTTTCCCTTGGATTCTGTTTTCTTTTTTATTGATGTTTTCTTTTTATTTTTCAAAACATATGTTGGATAATTTTTTAACATTAGGGCTTAAAAACTTTGTGTTCCAATTTTCCCTTCTTTCCCCCACACCCTCCCCTACATGGCAAGTAGTCCAATATATATTAAACAATGAAGGAATATATGTTAAATACATTATATGCATACATATTTATAAAATTATTGTGCTACAAAAAAATCAAATCAAACCAGCAAAAGAAGAAGCAGAATAAAAAGCAGCAATTTTATTTTTCTTATAATCCTAGTTGCATTGTTTTTCTATGTGAAATACCTTTTTAATTTAATATAAACACAATTTGCAATACTTTTTTATAATACTTTCTATGTTTTTTGGTTATAAATTATTCCTTTCTCCATGGAGCTGAAAGGTAAATTATTACTTATTCTCATAATTTATATTACCCTTTATGTCTAAATGATGTACCATTTTGATCTTATCTTGATAAATAGTTTGCAGTGTCGATCTATATACAACTTAAAAGCTTTTCAGTGTTTTCTAGAAAACTGAGTCAGAGTCCTACAGTTAGTCTGTGTCAGAGGCAGACCTGGAACCTAACCCTTACCCACTTCAATGCTAATTATCTATTCACTAAACATATAGTTCTTATATAACTCTAATGAAATATTTTCTACTCATAGTACCAGGATAAAAAAAAAATTCAAAACAAAGTTTTCTGATTATTAATAAATGTTCCCTTGTTACATTCAAGGATTTTGGTAAAGACTTCATTTCTAAAATACATGGAGAATTGACTCAAATTTATAAGAATTCAAGCCATTCTCCAATTGACAAATAATCAAAGGATATGAACAATTTTCAGATGAAGAAATTGAAACTATTTCTAGTCATAAGAAAAGGTGCTTTAAATCACTATGGATTAGAGAAAGACAACTCTGAGATACCACTATACACCTCTCAGATTGGTTAAGAAGACAGGAAAAGAAAATGACTTGTTGGAGGGGATGAGGGGGAAAACTGGGACACTGATACATTGTTGGTGGAATTGTAAACACATCTGACCATTCTGAAGAGCAACTTGGAATAATGCCCAAAGGGCTATCAAGCTGTGCATATTCTTTGATCCAGCAGTATGTCTACTGGGATTATAATCCAAAGAAGTCTTAAAGGAGGGAAAGGGACCTACATGTGCAAAAAATGTTTCTGGAGCCATTTTTATAATGGCAAGAATATGGAACTGAATGGATGACTGTCAGTTGGGGAAAGCCTGAATGAATCATGGTATATGAATATCATATGGTATATAGTATATGGTATATTGACCAAGAAAGTATATTATTTTTCTATAAGAAACAATTAGCAGGACGATTTCAGAGAGTCGTGGAGAGACCTACATGAACTGATGCTAAGTGAAATGAGCAGAACCAAGAGATCATTGTACATGGCAACAAAATTATGTGATAATCAATTCTGATGGATATGGTTCTTTTCAACAATGAGATCATTCAAACCAGGTCCAATGATCTTGTGATGCTGAGAGCCATCTACATAGACTGTGGGAACTGTGGGTGGATCACAACATAGCATTTTCACTGTTTTTGTTGTGGTTTGCTTGCATTTTTTTCTCATTCTTTCCTTTTTGATCTAATTTTTGTTGTTCAGCCAGATAAGTGTATAAATATGTGGACTTATATTGGATGCAGCATATGTTTTTACCATGTTTAACATATATTGAATTACTTGCCCTCTAGGGGAGAGATTGGGCAGAGGGAGAGAAGTTGGAACATAAGATTCTTTTAATGTTGAAAAATCATCCTTGCATATGTTTTGAAAATAAAAAAAAAACTTCAGTAAAAATAAAATAAAAGAACAAATTTTCCAATTGAGTGATTACAAGAGAAGTAAATATTAACTAAGCCTGCTGTTTCTTCTTATAACAAGCAAATTGACTGAGATGATAAAAGACAGAAATAGCCAATATTTGAAGGACTGAAGAGTGATAATCACATTAATGTATAATGGTGAAGTTCTGACTCAGCTCAATTATTTTGGATAACAATTTCATTTCAGGGAAAAAAAAATATTTTCTGTATTCTTTGACCCAGAGTTACACATTGTCCAAAGATGTAAAAACAAACATAAAACAAAATTAATTAAGTGGTTGTTAATTAGAGATTGGCTGAATAAATATGACTCTCATTTAATATCATTATTTAAGAAGATATTAAGAATATCAAATTTAAGAATTTAAGAATTAATACAATCATTAAGAAAAGATGAATGGAAAATTTGTAGAAACATGGAAACATTTCAGGAACTAATGAGGAATTAATAAAGAATCAGGTGACTAAAAATATGTCAGTCAATCAACAACATTTTATTAAGTATCTGCTTCTGACAGGAACAATAACTACCCTAAATGAAAAGGATACTCAAATAATGCTTCAAGATGAATAATCATCAGTATTGTTTCATTTATTCGGTACTCTCTCCTTCACTTTTCCCTCTATTTATTTATCTTAGAGAATAAAATGTGTACACAATTAAGTAAATACAAGGTAATTTGAGGGAAGAGACAGTCCTAACAAATATGGGTTTCAATTAAGACTGTAGAGGATTGAGCAATTTAATTGAACTTTGAATGAAAATAATGATACTGAAAGGAAGAGATAAGCAGGGAACACATTCTAGGAATGGCTATGAATGAATTTTCTCATGGGAGAAAGATGATATATTAAATAAAAAGAACAGCAAGTAGTCTTGTTTGGATAAAACAGGATATTCTATTCCTGTCTTTTCCTTAATATTCATCCATTAATCCCTCAATTAAACATTTCTTAAGTACCTGATATGTTCAATGATCTGTTAGATGCTGGTACCATAAACTTCCACATAATTATGTCTCCCACAAGAGTTTTGACTCCCACATAAATTCATAATGCTTTTGTAGGAAAAGATTTTGGTACAGTAGATAATCTCTATTTCAAAGAATAACTTTTTATATTATATCTGTTTTAAAAATATTTGGATTTATGAAATAAAATTAAAATTTCTATTACATACTATAATAAAAAGATGATTATACATGAAGCTGTTCTCAAGAAGCTTTGTTCTTAAGAGTAACTTCATTTTCTCAAATAATGAGTTGAAGAATCAAAAAAAATCAACATTTGTTATATATCAGGGCCTGTGCAAAGTACTAGTATTTTAATTACCAAAGTAGGACAGTAGTTTCCCTCAAGTTCCTCATAGTTCAGTAAGGGGATGTAGCATGTATGATGGTATTTGACTTGGAAAATAAAAGTGACAAACAATGAAGAAAAAGGAGAATCAAATGACATTCCTCTTACATGAATATTTGTAGTACTGGTTTGATTACTTCCTATTAAGAAAGGATTGGTAAGGGGTGTTGTACCTCATGCAAATACAGTGACTGACAGGAAGATGATTGGGGTAGACAGTTTGGTGAAGCTTCATGGGGTATCTAGAACTAGGTGAATATAATGAACCATTGAGTGGGGAATGGCTGACTCACTATTCTGAAATATGTGTCATTACCTTATTTTAAAATTCTCTTATATTTAGCTAGCATTGCTTTGCCAAATAATAGCAATAGCTGGAGACAAGAGATGTCATTACTATGTCATTTTTAGTATTAAAATGCTACATTATTATTCAAAAGTTATTTTGTGATATGATTTGTTGTCTATTATAAATTGAAGACATCTAATAGTCATGAATTGCTAGAACTTATAATACATTTTAGAGTTCATTGAATGCATTCTTCTAAGTTTATATATGAGAAAAGTTAGGTTAAGAGAGAGTAAGTGATTTGACCAAGGTCACATAGTTATTGTTCATACTCTTAGGTTCTATGTAATTCCTTTGCACGTGTGTATACACAGATATATGTACATGTACATGCATGCACACATAAAATATATGTGTGTCTATATGTATAAATATATATTCATTTATATACATCTATATGCATATATATTATGTAAGTTTAAAAATATATACTACATATAATTTCCCATCAATTTAATCTATTTTTTTGAACTTCAATGTTTCAACACATTAAGTTTCATAACATGTCAATTGCAGTAACTATCTTGATACAAATTTCAAATCCCATTTCTCTTGATAAACAATCTTCATGAATTAGTTGGTGTGACAAAATTGTTTAATAGTCAGTGTTCCAACTTTCTGTGATCAAATGCTTAGCTACAGTGAGTCTCTGAAAACAATTGTTAACTTAAGTCTGATAAAACTTTTTAGAGTTTTCACTCCACTTGAAGAAGCAGAATATTCTAGTAGATTTTCACTATTCCCAATATTCTTTGAGAATACATATTTACCTTCACAATACTAAGTGAGATTTCAACAAAAGGTTTTTTTTTTCTTTTTTTTCTTCATCTACCAATTACAAAACATCCAAAGATCCAGTGTATTCTATTTATAATAACATTAGCTATTTTGGGTTAATTACAAACTTATAAAGAATTATTTTTATAAAAAATTTTTGAGTGGTTACCTCTAGTGCCAGGTATAAACTTTGAAGAGCTTAACTCATCAGTATTGCCCCCATGAAGTCAACATTGTATGTTTTTGGAAAGCTCTTATGTTCTTTCTTTTCAGTAAGAGAATGACTTTGTTTTCCTTGTATTGAATCTAAAAATCCTTCCTCTCCATCCCTTCCTTTCCTCTCCCCCATCACTTCTAGCTTATATAAATACTTTCCTTATTAAATTCAACATTGATTTGTAATCATAATTTCCCCTCCCCTTGGTGCTTTTTGTTTTTGGTGTTAGACTATTTTAATGAAACATGATTATCCCTGATGCTTTAGTAGTGATGTAAATATGTAAAATATGTAAAAATCAAGGTTAAATTTTGGCCACTTGCTTATTAGTCATAATCATACTGGTGTAGTAGTTTATATTTGTAGAAATTTTAATGTATCCTTTTTTTCCTTGGGTTTAATGAAGTTGGTATTACAGCTAGGGAAATTCTACAAATAGCTAAAGAGTTTCATTGGTAAGATTCAAGTAAAAATTGTGATGTCAATGTGAAAGCATGACTGAGCTATACAGCTAATGATAAACTACTCAATGTTCAATTTTTAGATGCTCCCTTTCCCACCCAATGTGAAGTCAACCTTTCCTGCCTTAAATTCTATTCTATATATTCTAACATATAATTGACATATGTATAGTTTTCTTACTTTCCTAATCAGATCGTGAACTAGAGATGTTTTCTCTATCTCCCATTTAGTAGTCTAATCAGTTTCCATGAGATATATTATCATCTCTATGCCAATAATCCCTATATTTGGGCCCTTTAGTGTCTTGACCTTTAATATCCTATCATCACCTGCTTATTGGATGTTTTGAACTGGCTGTACTAGAGCCATTTCAAACTTGACATGTCCAAAACATAAACTTCTTTATTTAAGCATTTTCTTCCAAAAATTTCTAATATTTTCAGAAAGTTTTATAATTCTATTTATTCAAGTTCTCAACTTTGGTATAATTCTTGACTCTTCAAACTTACATGTTGCAAGCATCCAATTATGTGTTATATTATATCTCTTTCTTTGCAATATCTCTTGGATATGTCTTCTCTCTCTACTCACTACTCTAGTTCAGGTCCTCATTACTTCTTATATAGATTATATTGTTTCACTTCCGCAAATCCCTGATTTATCCAAGCCATCTCTCACATAGTGAACAAAGTGTTTTCCCTAAAATACAAATCTGGTGATTCCTTATTTCTTTTAGGATCACACCTAAACTCATCTCTTGGGTATTTAAAGATCATTGAATCTGGCCTTTTTCCTACTTTTCTTATGTGTTGCTCTCCATAATGGATTTTCTGTGCCAGGACTACTGGCTTACTTGATATTCATTACTCATTATTTTCCATCTCCTTTTGCTGTCCCTCTCTAAAGGCTTTCATTTTCTATGACATATTACTGTCTCTCTTCAGTTAGGCTTGGGAAATCCCTGGTTTCTTTCCAGACTTTTTTGTTCAAGAACAACACCTTGTCTGTAAGGCTTTTCTCCTCCATTCCCTATTTAGCCAACCACTTAGATGCTAAGACTCTCCCTTCCAAATAACCTTGTATTTGTTTTCTATGCATATTTATACAAGTATATTATAAAGACCAGTTTCCTCATTAGGATTCAATCTACTTGAGGGTTTTTCTTTTGTCTTCATACCCTAACTTGCAATCTTTGACATGTAATAGGCATAAAGTATATATTGAGTGAAGTGAACTTCACAACAATACAAGAAGCCCATATCTCTTAATATACAAATAAAAACAAATGCATTTACTGGATTGAAAATCTATAATGTCAGAGGCACTGCCAATATGCTGAAGAGGATACATGCTTCTTTTTTAATTCTTCCTTGGACTCTCAACTAATTTCCAAAATCAGCTTCTGAATTAGTTCTAGACTGGCAGAATTTGTGAATATTGGGAGTGCAACAATTTTTTTTTTAAGTTTTAAAGAAAAATATATTGGATATGAAGTCAAAAACTTTGAGTTTGCTCTAGAATACATTCCTCATTAGATTATTTTCTTTTTTTAAAATTTTTTTTATTATATATTTTTTATAATATTATCCATTGTATTCCTTTTTCCAAATTATCCTCCCCTCCCTCTACTCCCTCCCCCCAATGACAGGCTATCCCATACATTTTACTTGTGTTACAATATAACCTAGATACAATACATGTGTGTAAATACCATTTTCTTGTTGCACAATAAGCATTAGATTTCGAAGGTACATGTAACCTGGGTAGATAGACAGTAGTGCTAACAATTTACATTCATTTCCCAGTGTTTCTTCTCTGGGTGTAGCTACCTCTGTCCATCATTGATCAAATGGAAGTGAGTTGGCTCTTCTTTATGTTGAAGATTTCCCCTTCCATCAGAATACATCCTCATACAGCATTGTTGTTGAAGTGTACAGTGATCTTCTGGTTCTGCTCATTTCACTCAGCAACAGTTGATTTAAGTCTCTCCAGGCCTCTCTGTATTCCTCCTGCTAGTCATTTCTTACAGAGCAATAATATTCCATAACCTTCATATACCATAATTTACCCAACCATTCTCCAACTGATGGACATCCATTCATCTTCCAGTTTCTAGCTACAACAAAAAGAGCTGCCACAAACATTTTGGCACATATATGTCTCTTTCCGCTCTTTAGTATTTCTTTGGGATATAAGTCCAGTAGTAGCACTGCTGGGTCAAAGGGTATGCACAGTTTGATAACGTTTTAGGCATAGTTCCAGATTGCTCTCCAGAATGGCTGGATTCTTTCACAACTCCACCAGCAATGTATTAGTGTCCCAGTTTTCCCACATCCTCTCCAACATTCATCATTATTTGTTCCTGTCATCTTAGCCAATCTGACAGGTGTATAGTGGTATCTCAGAGTTGTATTAATTTGCATTTCTCTAATCAGTAGTGATTTGGAACACTCTTTCATGTGAGTGGATATAGTTTCAATTTCTTCCTCTGAGAATTGTCTGTTCATATCCTTTGACCATTTATCAATTGGAGAATGGTTCGGTTTCTTATAAATTAGGGTCAGTTCTCTATATATTTTGGAAATGAGACCTTTGTCAGAACCTTTGCTTTTAAAAATATTTTCCCAATTTGTTACTTCCCTTCTAATCTTGTTTGCATTAGTATTATTTGTACAGAAACTTTTTAGTTTGATGTAATCGAAATCTTCTATTTTGTGATCAATAATGATCTCTAGTTCTCCTCTGGTCATAAATTCCTTCCTCCTCCACAGGTCTGAGAGATAGACTATCCTCTGTTCCTCTAATCTATTTATTATCTCCCTCTTTATGCCTAAATCATGGAGCCATTTTGATCTTATCTTGGTATATGGTGTTAAGTGTGGATCCATATCTAATTTCTGCCATATTAGTTTCCAGTTTTCCCAACAGTTTTTTCCAAATAATGAATTTTTATCCCTAATGTTGGTATCTTTGGGTTTGTCAAAGATTAGATTGCTATAGATGTACCCTTTTTTGTCCTTTGTATCTAATCTGTTCCACTGATCTACCGGTCTGTTTCTTAGCCAATACCAAATGGTTTTGGTGACTGCTGCTATATAATATAGCTTTAGATCAGGTACACTTAGACCACCTTCCTCTGAGTTTTTTTTTTTCATTTGATCCCTTGCAATTCTCGACCTTTTATTCTTCCATATGAATTTTGTTGTTATTTTTTCTAAGTCATTGAAATAGTTTCTTGGGAGTCTGATTGGTATAGCACTAAATAAATAGATTAGTTTGGGGAGTATTGTCATCTTTATTATATTCGCTCGGCCTATCCAAGAGCACTGAATGTCTTTCCAATTATTTAAATCTGACTTTATTTTTGTGGCAAGTGTTTTGTAATTTTTCTCATATAATTCCTGGCTTTTCTTTGGTAGATGGATTCCCAAATACTTTATACTCTCAACATTTGTTTGGAATGGAATTTCTCTTTGTATTTCTTGCTGTTGGATTTTGTTAGTGATACATAAAAATGCTGAGGATTTATGTGGATTTATTTTGTATCCTGCCACTTTGCTGAAATTTTGAATTATTTCTAGTAGCTTTTTAGCAGAGTCTTTGGGGTTCTCTAAGTATACCATCATGTCATCTGCAAAAAGTGATAGTTTGATTTCCTCATTTCCTACTCTAATTCCTTGAATCTCTTTCTCGGTTCTTATTGCCGAGGCTAGCGTTTCTAGTACTATACTGAATAGTAATGGTGATAGTGGGCAACCTTGTTTCACTCCTGATCTTACTGGGAAAGGTTGTAGTTTATTTCTATTGCATATTATGCTTACTGACGGTCTTAAATATATGCTCCTGATTATTCTAAGGAATAGTCCATTTATTCCTATACTCTCAAGAGTTTTTAGTAGGAATGGATGTTGGATTTTGTCAAATGCTTTCTCTGCATCTATTTAGATGATCATATGGTTCTTATTAATTTGATTATTAATATGGTCAATTATATTAATAGTTTTCCTAATATTAAACCAGCCCTGCATTCCTGGAATAAATCCTACTTGATCATAGTGTATTATTCTGGAGATGATTTTCTGAAGTCTTTTTGCTAATATCTTATTTAAGATTTTAGCATCAATATTCATTAAGGAAATTGGTCTATAATTTTCTTTCTCAGTTTTCGATCTACCTGGTTTAGGTATCAGTACCATGTCTGTGTCATAAAAGGAGTTTGGTAGGACTCCTTCATCCCCTATTTTTTCAAATAATTTATATAACATTGGGGCTAATTGTTCTTTAAATGTTTGGTAGAATTCACATGTGAATCCATCTGGCCCTGGGGATTTTTTCCTGGGGAGTTGATTAATAGCTTGTTCTATTTCTTTTTCTGAAATGGGACTATTTAAGCAATTTATCTCCTCCTCTGTTAATCTCGGGAACCTATATTTTTGGAGGAAGTCATCCATTTCACTTAAGTTATCAAATTTATTGGCATAAAGTTGGGCAAAGTAACTCCTTATTATTTCTCTAATTTCCTCTTCATTGGTGGAAAGATCCCCCTTTTCATTTGTAAGACTAACAATTTGATTTTCCTCTTTCTTTTTTCTGATCAGATTTACCAAAGGTTTATCTATTTTATTGACTTTTTCATAAAACCAACTCTTGGTTTTATTTATTAATTCAATAGTTTTTTTACTTTCAATATTATTGATTTCTCCTTTTAATTTTTGTATTTCAAGTTTAGTATGTGGTTGGGGGTTTTTAATTTGGTCTTTTTCTAGCCTTTTAAGTTGCAAGCCCAATTCGTTAATCTTCTCTTTCTCTATTTTCTTCAAATAAGCCTCTAAAGATATAAAATTTCCCCTTATTACTGCTTTAGCTGCATCCCACAGATTTTGGTATGATGTCTCATCATTGTCATTATCTTGGGTGAAATTATTAATTGTTTCTATAATTTGCTCTTTCACCCAGTCATTCTTTAAGATGAGATTATTCAGTTTCCAATTACTTTTTGGTCTATTTATCCCTAACTTTTTATTGAATGTAGCTTTTATTGCATTGTGGTCTGAGAAGAAGGCATTTATTATTTCTGCCTTCCTACATTTAATTTTGAGATCTTTATGTCCTAATATATGGTCTATTTTTGTATAGGATCCATGAACTGCTGAGAAGAAAGTATATTCCTTTCTATTGCCATTCAGTTTTCTCCAAAGGTCTATCATACCTAGTTTTTCTAATGTTCTATTTACTTTTTTAATTTCTTTCTTGTTTGTTTTGTGGTTTGATTTGTCTAAATCTGAGAGTGCAAGGTTGAGATCTTCCGCTATTATAGTTTTACTGTCTATTTCTTCTTGCAACTCTTTTAACTTTTCCTTTAGAAAGTTAGATGCTATACCACTTGGTGCATATATGTTTAGTATCGATATGGTTTCATAATTTATGCTACCTTTCAGCAGTATATCATTTCCTTCCTTATCTCTTTTAATTAGATCAACTTCTGCTTTTGCTTGATCTGAGATAAGGATAGCTACCCCTGCTTTTTTGGCTTTACCTGAAGCATAATAGATTCTGCTCCAACCTTTTACCTTTACTCTGTATGTATCTCCCTGCTTTAAGTGTGTTTCCTGCAGTCACCATATTGTAGGATTCTGATTTTTGATCCAATCTGCTATCCATCTCCGTTTGATGGGATCGTTCATCCCATTTACATTTACAGTTAGAATTACTAATGCTGTATTTCCTGCCATCGTATTATCCCCAGATTATGCTTTTTTCCCTTGACCCCCCTGATCCCCCTCCCAATTTCGTTTTTAAATGAATTATTTTGCTCTATTGAATTTTTTTCCATTTCCCTAATTTTTTTTGAGAATTATTTTCTTTTTCCAATTCAAAAATTCTATTTTCTTGAGACTTTTTTATCTTTTCCAATTCAGAAATCCTACTTTCCTGTGTTTTTTTAACCTTTTCTAATTCACTAATTTTGTTTCCCTGCATCTCCTGTGAATTCTTTATTTTTTCCAACTCCAATTTCAGGACGTTGTTATTGTCTATCATAGCTTCCCTTTCCTTTCCCCATTTTTCTTCAAACTCCCTTAATTTTTTAAGAGCTTCTTCTAGGAGAGAGTTATGTGATGGGGGGCAGGAATCGTTCCCCTTTAGGTTGTTATCTGCTGATTCTCTGCTGTTAACTTCCTCGGCGTTGGATACCCGCTCTTTCTCTGTATAGAAGGAATCTATAGTTTTTCTAGCTTTTTTGCTCATATTTAAAAAAATGTTTTGGGGTCTGTCCCTGGGGTAGGAAATTATTTACTTCTTTACCAGCTTCCTCCCAGACCGGATGGATGCAGCGGCTCCTGCGCCTGAGCTAAGAGAGAGCTCTGGGAGAGAGTTCCCCACCCCCTCCCTGGGAGTGCCTCAGAGGTGATTAGCACTACTGTGCTTCTAGGGTGTAGAATAGTAAAGACAGCACAAAGCCCAGCCTATGCGTCCAGGTGGGGCGTGTATGTCTGCAGCAGGTGACGTGAAAAGCCCCTGTGCTCAAACTGGAAGTGTCTGCCAGAAACCGCGGTTCCTAGTTCAAAGGTTCCGCTTCTCTGGGACTTCCTGGAGCTGAGTTCCACTCCCTCCAGCTAAGCTAGGCAGTGTGTGTTGCCTTGGGCCGTATCCACCCACTTGTCAATCTCTTAACTATTCTCAGGTGGTAGCTGAGGTCACGCCCCCTGGTGCCGAGATCTGCTGAGTCACCTCCAGGATCCGGGGAAAATCTAATCTGAGTTTTAAAATATTTTGGCTTTCTCTTCTGAACTGCTAAATAATTAGCAGAGAAGAGCTAACAGCCTGTGCCAGATTCCTTTACCTCAGTGGCTTCTCTGATCCCAGAGCCCCTCCCAGCGCAATGGGCGCAGTGTGCCACTACCCCACCGTCTGTGCTGGTCTCTCTTATTCCTCCCCTGAGAACTGACCTTTCCTGTTGGAACTCCAGATTCTCTTCAGCTGGTAAGTCGTGCTTCCAGTCCTTATGGTATCTATCAGTCCTGACCTAATTCTGAGACTTAATTTATCTAATTGGTTGTGAGGGAGTGAGGACGTTCACAGAGACGTGTGTTTCTTCTCCGCCATCTTGGATCCTCCCAGAAATTCTATTTTCTTGAGACTTTTTTATCTATTCCAATTCAGACATCCTGCTTTCCTGTGATTTTTTAACCTTTTCTAATTCATAAATTTTGTTTCCCTGCATCTCCTGTGAATTCTTTATTTTTTCCAACTCCAATTTCAGGACGTTGTTATTCTCTATCATAGCTTCCCTTTCCTTTCCCCATTTTTCTTCAAACTCCCTTAACTTTTTAATAGTGTCTTCTAGGAGAGAGTTACGTGATGGGGGGCAGGAATCATTCCCCTTTAGGTTGTTATCTGCTGTCTCTCTGCTGTTAACTTCCTCGGGGTTGGATACCCGCTCTTTCTCTGTGTAGAAGGAATCTATGGTTTTTCTGGGCTTCTTACTCATACTTGAAAAATGTTTTGGGGTCTGTCCCTGGGGTAGGAAATTATTTATTTACTTCTTTACCAGCTTCCTTCCAGACAGGATGGATGCAGCGGTTCTTGGGCCTGAGCTAAGATAGAGCTCTGGGATAGAGTTCCCCACCCCCTCCCTGGAAGTGCCTCAGAGGTGACTAGCACTGCTGTGCCTTGAGGGTGTTGTGTTCTAGCGGCTTCCCAGACGTTTGAGATTGAAGTAAAGACGGCACAAAGCCCAGCCTATGCGTCCAGGTGGGGCGTGGATGTCTGCAGCAGGTGACATGAAAAGCCCCTGTGCTCAAGCTGGAAGTGTCTGCCAAAAACCGTGGCCCCTAGTTCAAAGGTTCCGCTTCTCTGGGACTTCCTGGAGCTGAGTTCCACTCCCTTCAGCTGAGCTAGGCAGTGTGTGTTGCCTTGGGCTGTATCTGCCCACTTGTCAATCTCTTTAACTAGTCTCAGGTGGGAGCTAGAGGCCACACCCAACATGCCGAGATCTGCTGAGTCACCCCCGGGACCTGGGAAAATCTAATCTATCTGAATTTTTAAGGTATTTTAGCTTTCTCTTCTGAACTGCTATATTATAAGCAGAGAAGAGCTAACGGCCTGTGCCAGATTCCTTTATCTCAGTGGCTTCTCTGATCCCAGAGCCCTTCTCAGCGCAATCGGCGCAGTATGCTAGCACCCAGCCGTCTGTGCTGGCCTCTCTTCTTCCTCCCCTGGGGACTGACCTTTTCTGTTGAAACTCCAGATTTTCTTCAGCTGGTAAGTCGTGCTTCCAGTCCTTGTGGTATCTATCAGTCCAGAGCTATTTCTGTGGCTATTTATCTAATTGGTTGTGAGGGAGTAAGGACGTTCACAGAGTAGTGTGTTTCTTCTCCGCCATCTAGGGAGTGCAACAAATTACCAACATGAGATAATTTTGAAGATTGACAGATAATGTCTGTTTTGGTCAGGTAAGGATAGAGAAGCAGAGCATAGAGGCCAGTGCATGGAGGTGCAGACCAGGGTGGGGGTGCAGTCTCCACAGGATGGTGAGGAATATATAAGGAGGATTCTACCACAGTGTTGGCTATTCTTCCCTCATTACAAGCCAGTAGATCAGCAGAGAAGTTTAAAACAGCCAACACAAACACAAAAGTGAAAGAGTTAACCCCAAAGTGCCAGAGTCTGATCAGACATGGCCATGTCTACCCAGCAAGTGGAGTGACTCAGTGCGATCCAGCCCAGCTGCAACTACTCTGCTGACACTTTACACTGCTATAGAAGAAGCTTGGAAAACCTCCCTTGTCCTATAAGCAGATTCCAAGTTAAAAACTTGGCTTGGAGCCAAGAATAAACTGCTCCGCTAAACTGAGCATTTTAATCCAGGGGCGAAGAAGAGTATTCAATGAAACAGGTGAATTCCATTTATTTCTGATGAAAACACTAGAGCCAAACAAAAAATTTGACCTCCAAATAATAGGACTCAAGAGAAGCATAAAAATGTAAAAGATCTCTTGAGAACTGTATTTCTGTTATGCGTATACGTAGAAGGTGCGTGTTTAATTTGATTTTACTCTTATAATATTAAAAAAAAAGGAACTAGAGATAGAAAGGGATATTACCAGAAAAATAAATAAGTAGAGGCAAAATGTGGGAAATTACATCTCACAAAGAGGCAAAGGAAATATATTACATTTGAGGGAAAGAAAGGAGGGGGATGAACATTGTGTGTATCTTACTCTCATCAGATTTGACTCAGAGAGAAAATATTAGACATATTTGATTTACAGAGAAACTTCTCTCACCTTATTGAAAAGAGGGAGAGGAAAAGCAAACAGTGAAGGGGTAGACTAAATAGAAGGGAAAACAGAAATAGTAGGGGAAAGGTATGAGAAAGGGGGAGGGATTCTAAAGAGGGAAGGCTGTTTGAGGCAAGTGCTCATAAGCTAAATCCTGGGGAGAAGGAAAGGGGAAAAGGAAAGGGAAAAGTGTAATCTGGGGATAATAAGATGGAAGGAAATACAGAATTAGTAGTTTTAACCATAAATGTGGATGGGGTGAACTCTTCCATAAAGCAGAAGCAGATAACAGACTGGATTCAAAGCCAGAATCACACAATATGTTGTTTACAAGTAACACATTTAAAGGCAGAAACTAGGCATTGACCCATACCATATACCAAGATAAGGTCAAAATAGGTTCATGATCGAGGGATAAAAAAATGATATAAATAAATTAGAAAAACGTAGGATAGTTTACCTCTCAGACCTGTGGAGGAGGAAGGAATTTGTAACCAAAGAGGAACTAGAGATCATTATTGATTACAAAATAGATAATTTTGATTATATTAAGTTAAAAAGTTTTGTACAAACAAAACTAATGAAGACAAGATTAGAAAGAAAGCAATAAATTGGGAAAACATTTTTAAATTCAAAGACCCTGATAAAGGTCTCATTTCCAAAATATATATAGAGAGAACTGATTCAAATTTATATTAAATTAAGCAATTTTCCAATTGATAAATGGTCAAAGGATATGAACAGAAAATTTTCCGATGAAGAAATTGAAACTATTTCTAGTCACATGAAAATGTACTCCAAATCATGATTGGTCAGAGAAATGCAAATTAAGACAACTCTTAGATACCACTACACACCTCTCAGATTGGCTAAGATGACAGGAAAACATAATGATGAATGTTGGAAGGAATGTGGGAAAACTGGGACACTAATACATTGTTGGTGGAATTGTGAACCAACCATTCTGGAGAGCAATTTGGAACTATGCTCAAAAAGTTATCAAATTGTGCATACCCTTTGATCCAGAAATGTTACTACTGAGCTTATGTCCCAAACAGATCTTAAAGGAAGTGAAGGGGTCCACATGTGCAAAAATGGTTGTGGTAGCCTTTTCTTGGTAGTTATAAACTGGGAACGGAATGGACATCCATCTTTTGGAGAATGGATAAGTAAATTATGGTATATGCATGTCATGGCATATTATTGTTCTGTACGAAATGACTAACAGGATGATTTTAGAGAGGCCTGGAGACACTTACATGAATTGATGCTAAGTGAAATGAGCAGAACTGGGAGACTGTTATAGATTGCAACAACCTGATTGTACGATGATCAATTCTCATGGACGTGGCTCTTTTTAACAATGAATTGATTCAGACTAGATCAATTATTCAGTAATGAAGAGAGCCATTTACATCCAGGGAGAGGACTATGGAAACTGAGTATGGACCACAACAAAGAATTTTCACTCTTTTTGATGTTGTTTGTTTGTATTTTTGTTTTCCTTCTCAGGTTTTTTTTTTTTTTAAGATACAATTTTTCTTGTGCAGCAAGATAACTGCACGGACATGTATACATATATTAGATTTAACATATATTTTAATATGTATTGGAATACCTGCCACCTAAAAGAGTGAATGGGGTGAAGGAGGGGGAAATTTGGAACAAAATATTTTTCAAAAGTAAGTGTTGAAAAATTATCCATGCATGTGTTTTATAAATAAAAAAGTATAAAAAATAAATTAAAAAAAAAGAAAAGCTATAATGTTCCCTTTTTAATTTTTCTATCATTGGGCAGCTAAAGGTCCATCTTGTGTGTGAAACATTTCCAGACCATTCTTTCCCTCACTGATCTCTCCTTCCTCTGAAGGTCTGTGACATTTTTTGTCATTATTATTTTGTGTGCACTGTTTCTTGTTCTTTTGAAAGTAACGAACTTGCCTTATCTCTCTATATATCTAGTGCCTACTATGTTACCCTCTCCATAGAAGTTGTTCTATTTATAATATACATAGTGCTAATAAAATATATGTCTTTGTAATGTGGTCACATGAAGACTTGTTTGTGATTATGTGTGAGACTTAGGCCTTAAATTTTGATGAAGCTTGAAGAAAACAAATGGGATGATCACAAAACCTAACTTAACAGGATCACTAACAATAACAAATATAATCAATAAATAAACACTTAATTCATATTTCAACACATTTCTGCTGAGCAGGCTATGTTCAGATAATTCTAAGTAATACTGTGTTCAAACATTGTGATTAGTAGATCACTACAAGGAGCCAGGCTGGAGAGACACTTTGGGGACACATAAAAGTACCAATTTCCTTTATCATAGCTAATAATCACTAGCACTAAAGCTAGAAGCCTGCTATGGAATCAACATTTATTTCTTCACCTGTTCATTTATTTTCCAAAAGGGCATGATGACTACTTAAAGAGGCAGAACTCAAATAGCAGTGTTCTGCAAATGCTTTTGCAATAGCCAACTTACAGTTTTCAGGAGCATATGCTGTGGATGAAAAACAAACAAGTAAGCAGGCTGCTGATAAACAGGCTGCTGTCTGATATTTTCAGTTGAATATGTTTAAATGGTTAATATTCATAGTCAGTAACCTAATCTCAATACGTTTGATGTCTCCTTAATTAGATAATCTGGCATTATTACATTATCATTACTATGTGTTACCATATTATAGGATTATCCCATTGGGCATAGCACACTTTGGCTAAATGTTTCAAATAATTGTTATTAATTTAAATCAGTAGAATTTTAGCATTTTGTAATTTACTTATTTTATTTTGGTTGACTCAGAAGGTACTTTCTAAACTTGAAGCACTCCCAAGGCATCATTAATAAGTAACAGCAGCCAGTAAAATTGAAAGATTGGTAAAACATGTATTTCTGGGCCTTCTCTTCTCCCTTCCGTACATGCTGTGTCAGCACACAGGTGCTAGTAACTTGTAAGAATGAAATTCATTGATATTGAAGTAACTCCCATGTATAAACAACATACATATCATAGTAATTTTAATAAGAGAGAGAGAGAGAGAGAGAGAGAGTAGAGACGAGAGAGAGAGAGTAGAGAGATGAGAGATGAGAGAGTGTGTTGATTGTATAAGAAAATTTCAGAAAGTGAAATTCAGAATACCTCACACCATTTGCCAATTTTCCTATTGTCACTTGTCAATAATTTTTAGTCATAGTGTGAATGAAACTCTATTTGATGATCCATATGTCACAACAGCATGTAGGCATCACAGGCAGGGCTATCAAATAGGAACTTCCTATCTCTGAAGCAGACTGACAGCATCACCACACCCAGCAGCCCTAATTATTATGTGTGAAGCACTGTGCAAGTCCTATAACAAATTATATCTATTTGATCCTCAGAACAACCCTGGGGGAGTATTATTTTAATCCCCAATTTACAGAACAATAATTGAAGCAAAGAGCTAAGTCAACTTACAAACTCACATAGCTAGTGAATGTTTGAGGCCAGGTTTGAACTGAGGTCTTTTTCACTTCAGGCCTGGTATTCTATCCACTGTGCCATTTAATGTCTCTCATGTGGATAAAGAGCTTATCTTGGCCAAATGTAGACCAATTAGTAATGACAAGAAAATATATGATCCATGTGTTTTTCTTTTAAGAGAAAGCTATAAGAGGCAATGCCTCAATCCAAATGAATAAAAAATATTCCAGGACTAAGCCAAATGGTGATATTTTTATCTGTTCTTCCTCTCTCAGACTCATTCATTCATCTAGTTATTTACTTAGATTTTTTTGGACTAGGTGAAAGAGGAGATTCTTTACCTCAATTGCTTTCTAGCCTCAATCACTGAATGGGTGCAGTCTCAGTCAAAGTGAGACCTGCGGAAGACCTTAGTTTAAAAAGCCTGCTCACTGAATCCAGGACCATCTCCAGTCATCCTGATCTATCTCTGGTCACTGGACTCACATGGCTCTGGAGGGGAAAGTGAGGCAGGTGACCTTGCACAGCCCTCCCTCACTTAAACCCAATTAACTTGCATGTCATGGCTTCCTTTCCCTGATGTCATGGTGCTCTAAAGGATAAACAGCAATATACTTGGGGACTTTTAATATTAAAATACTGTTTTCTGTTCATTGGATCATAGATTTGGAACCTGAAAGGGGATTAAAGCTAAAACTCTTTCATTTAATAAATTAGAAAATGAAGAGTTTACCTGATTTGTTCAAGCTCATAGAGGTTGAGTAGAAGAGTCAAGAGTCAAATTCTATTACTTCTACTCTAAATCCAACATTCTTATATTCTTTCTACCGTACCATACGGAATTCTGAATTAATCGGTTTTTGCAAAAGTTTATAGTATAGTAACTCATTTTTTATACAAATTTATGCTAATGAGTTATTTTAAAAGGAGCAAAATAAATTCTTAACAGAGGTTGATTGTTAAAGTTGTTACCTTGTTTTTGCATGCAGTTCTTATTTTCCAAATTCCTTTCCCAAATGCAATTTTCCTAGTGAATTTTCAAACATAGTCTAAACTTGGTCCATAAGGCTGTATAGCTAATATATTGTCATTTTATTTTTCTTTTCTTTCAGAAAATGGCACACTAATAAAACAGTCCAGATATAGGATTGTCATTCAAGAGGCTATGAATGGAGGAAAAGAATGTCCAGATACTTTGTTTGAAGAAAGGGAATGTGAAGATGTTATATATTGTCCTGTATACCGGTAATTAATTTTAC
Source organism: Sminthopsis crassicaudata (assembly GCF_048593235.1). Taxonomy (NCBI): domain Eukaryota; kingdom Metazoa; phylum Chordata; class Mammalia; order Dasyuromorphia; family Dasyuridae; genus Sminthopsis; species Sminthopsis crassicaudata. Next base: position 377,721,706 of record NC_133619.1, read on the forward strand.
AATTCTCATTATGTAATAGCTCAGTAAACAACCTTAGCATATGTTGCTGATTATTTTCTTCCATTTATTTGAAGTTATGTGTCCCTTTAAGTTCAGAAAAGAGAGAAAATAATCTGCTTTTTATACCTCCTGATCTCCACTAATCTTTTTTTGGACTATCCTTGAAGGAATGATTTTAGTAACATTAAATTATACTTTTGCTTTCTTGGGTCTTGTCAATGAAAGACTTTTTTTAAATCTCTTTATACAAATCATCCATAAACACAGGCATTCCAGCTCAGCTCTGCCTCTGATATTCCATCTCCACTTCTAAGTGTCAGTCATATGCTATGAGCCTTATCAATTTTTGGTATTTTCCCAAATATTCCTTTTTTTCTATATAAATAATGTAGATGCAATTTTAATACAAATTAGTTTTGTGCATAAAAGGATAAAATAGGAAAATGTTAAGCGACTGATAATATTTAGAGGCCTTTAATGGATTAAAATAAAAGGAGGTACAAAAAAAAAACATTTCATTTTTGACAAAGGGAATTTTTAAAAATCCTGAAACTATACAGATATTGACTAGGAAGATTTTGGATTATCATAAATAGTAATGAATTAGAAATATATACATGCACATATTTATTCAGACACATAAAATATAAATATACCCCTTCTTTAATCTATAGTTTAGGGAGCACATTATAAGATAAACTTATGTCATCTGGTCTTAAAATAGTAAAGCTTATTTTGCTTTGTTAGTTTTCAATGTTCTGCAATCACTGCTTAATATTGTCTGTGTTAAAAAGAACTCCTTTTATATCTTCCTGATTTAAGAAGTGAAAGAAAACTACATATATAAACATATATAAACATTTTGTGGTTCATACAGTTTAAAGTGACTTAATAAAATTATCTTTTGTCTTTCAAAGTACATTCTACATTTTCCTTCTTACTTCAGTTGTTGACTTCAAGAGATGAGTTGCAGAAGGAAATATTATTTAGAAAATAATAGCAGTTTCTTGAGGAAAAGTGAAATAAGAAGGCTATTTGCAATTCAGACTGTGATTAGATGTCATAGAACTACTCTAAATTATTAGAGATGTGATCTTTATTACTCCTGTATCTCTGTCTTGGTGCATGCATCATTTTTATTTAAAGGAATCAGACTGATAAGTGATTATGGAAGGAAATGAGTAAACACTGGAACAAAATATACATTGCTATCCGTTTCTTCAAGGCTGAAGGATCAGGAATGGGCTTATCACAATTCACCAGTTTTATATTAATCAGATTTATGATAATCAAGAGGAATTCAGGTATCTCCTTATATATTTTCTCTTAAAAAGAGGTAAAAAGGGTAAAAGGCTTGGAATGTTAGTCAGTCAGCAAGCATTTATTATGTATCAGATATTGTACTAAGTTCTAGGGACAAAAAAAAAAAGAAAGATAAAAACACAATTCCTGCTCTTGGGGATCTTGATATTACAAAAAATAACTATGAGTCAGAACAGAGAGTGTAGGGACAGGACCTTTTTGTTGTTGTTGTTGTTGTTTTCATTAATGAAGGGAACTTCCAGTGAGAAAACTCCTACCAATGACTTATACTTCACCAAATATAGATTTATACACAGTTTTCCAAAGCCTTGAATGATCTTAGGAAAATCTGTAGTCCAAAATGTAATAGGCATGTAAATTTGGACAAATCATTTAAATTCCTCATCTGTTAAATGGTAGAGTTGGATGAGAAACCTCCAAAAAACTCTTTTTGTCTTCACATTCTGAGATTCTAAACCAAAAGATCTAATTGGTATTGTTTCTGGCTCTAATAAATGTAGGGAAATAAGCAGATAAAATACCCTGTTATTGCTTAGCTTTAGCTTAGTATCAGTCCAGCTAAAGTAACCTGGAAATTTTCTGAGCCAATTTTAAAAAAAAATGATTAAGATTTCTATGTTAGCTGCTGTAAGATTGATTTCTATGATAATTCTTAAAATGATACTGAAAGAATATGTACATGTGCTGAGTGTACTTATAGCTATGTTTTCAATAATAATCAATTCCAGTTTAATTTGTTAAATATCCCTTGCTATTTCCTAATATCTCATCGACTTTTCAACTCATCATAATACTGATATTGATGTTTTCATATAATAGTTTTTCCTCAAAGTAATAATAAATTGAATGTCATCAGAGTTGAAAATCAATCTAATCTATGATATCCACAGACAATTTTGGGATCAAAGAGACTTAAGCTCAAATTCTGCCTCTTAGAAAGACTAGTCATGTGACTTTGTGCCACTTACTTACAACCTCTATGTCAGATGACTAAATAAGTTGTCTGAAAGATGTTACACTGGCAAAGTAAGTTATTCATTGAGAATTCTAGAAAATGATGAAATTTCAAATGCCATTTTAAAAGGATCATCAGAGCCACAGGCAAATGCATGAGGTGCATAAATACAGCAACTACATTATTCAGCCAAAGCAGCCAGATTGATACCTCTACCTAAGGCAAAAGTCACTTCTAGATCATTGTGGCTAGGTAGATTTAAAGAATAAAACTCACTCTCTGCCCTGAATGTCATAAAAAAAGAGTTTTGTTGGACAATGAAGAGAAGGACATTTAAAGTGGGAAATGTTCTTTAGAATCTATTTTACCTGTGAAATACAAATTTTGGCATTCTTTTCAGATAGATGTTAACTTTTTTTTCTCTTCCTTGAAAAAGTACAAGGGAAATTTTTTCACTGAAATGACCATCCTTACAATATTGTTTAGATTTCTGAATTGTACCAAATCCTTAGGAAGTCCCTACAATCTCAAAAGAGTCTGGTTTACTCTTTAAAAACTAAGTGTAGCATAATCTTGGACAATATCTGCTGAAGATGAAACACTTACACCTTCATTACTCAAGGGACTTAGGGGCATTTTTTCAGCATAAAGTGCAATAAAGGCCCACTTTTCTAGGTGTGGTCATTTTTTTTTTCTATAGCCATTCATTTTTCTATCTATAACATGGCACAAGGTCAATGTGAAAATGGAATGATTGCATTTATCATGAATCTGAGGCACAGAACATACTGACAGTTCACTTGAATTTAATCGCAAAAGTCTTTTAAAATCTATTGTTTTGTGTCCTTTTCATCATAATGCTGAATTACCTTTCCAGGTTTCATATTTGTTCATTTCAACCTGAAATTAACAATGAATATTGTTACTGAATTGTATGAATAATGATGGAAATCTCTCTTCTTTATATCCATAGTTGGAAGCCTCATAAATGGAATTCATGCATTCTGGTGCCAGAATCTGTCAGGCAAGGGATGACGGTCATCAGTGAAGCTTGTGGAAAGGGTTTACAAACAAGAGGTAAGCTGATTTTTAATCAACATGTATCCTGGAAAGTGAATTGGAAATGTAATATTTTTGAATATTTTATTTGTATTTAACATATGTGAATAAAATGTAATAATATTTAGTTGTTTCTTACAAGTTATATAAGTTTACTTTGAGTTACAGCTAAAGTGTGAAGCTGTCTAATGTTGAAATTGAATGGTTCTACTATAACAAGGATAGGTAATTAAAGATTAAAAACTTAAAATACCCCAATAACAGTTTATTTACACACTAGGTATTAATCAATTAATTCCAATAATGTCAAGATTAGCAAAGCAGCTTTTCATTTAATTTATCAATATATTTTGAGAGGCAGGTAAGCGACAAAGTAGGCCAAGGATCAGGAAGACTCGTTTTCCTGAGTTCAAACCTGACTTCAGACATTTACTAGCTATGTGAACCTGAGCAAGTCATTTAACTCTGCCTTAGTTTCCTCATATGCAAAATGAGCTAGAGAATAAAATGGAAATCCATAGAACTATGTGTAGGTGCTGTCCTATGTGCTGGGAAAATATGCAAATATAGTGCACTGATAGTCACAAATAGGTGAGCTGGAATACTTCCTTCACAAATTTGCTAAATTGGTATTCTTAAAGCACAAATCTGATGATGTCTATTTCCTGCTTAGCAAGCATCAGTCACTTCAGGATAAATTAACTCCCCTATTTGGCATCTAAAGCAGTCACTGTTTGGCTCCAAGTTATTTTTACAAACCAATTTCATCTTCTTACCAATCATACATTCTATATTCCAGCCCATCTGGCCTTTTTGGTGTTCATTGGACTTGATATCCAATCTGCACCTTTGAACAGGGTAGCCTCTATGCCTGTTCTGCTCTCTTTCTATTCACTTCTCCCTCTCATAATCCCTAGCTTCCTTTATGGGCTACTGAAAGTTCTGCTCTATAAGTTGCCTTTTCATATTTTACTCTCTTATTGTTATTTTATCCCTTTTGTGCCCTTTCTCAAATTAGTTTTATTTAATTTGTATTTACTTATCTGTGTGTATATATAAGCTCTTTCTAAGGATAATGTAAACTTCTTGAAAGAAGAGACTATTTAATTTTTGTCTTTGTATAACCAATGCTTAATAATGACTATCATGAACTAAAAGCATTTAATAAATCCTAGTTGAATGAATATTGAATTAATAAGGGAATTTTGAGACCTAAGACTCTATAGCTATGGATATTTTTAGTTCATAAAAATTATCTAGATATAAAGAATAATGTTTAATGAATAATTTTTTGGCCCAAATTCTATATAAAAATCAGCTTGGGATAGGGTATAACTTTGTTTTCAATTCTAAAATCATTAAGGAAATGACTTTCAAAAAGTTAAATTTCCATTAATCATAAAAAATAACTTAATCAGGAGAGGGTTTTTGTTTGTTTGTTTGTTTGTTTGTTTGTTTTTGGTGAATCATGAACATGAAAAATTTCTCTTTAGCCAATTTCTTTAAAATCCCAACTCATATGAAATAAGGTTTTACAAGAAATGTTTGTTTGTTTGTTTGTTTTTGTAAATTAAATACATGACTACTAAAAGGTTGTATTAAATATAACCTGGGGGGGGGGGAGCCAAGATGGCAGAGAAGATACAAGCAATTTTGTGAGCTCCCTTCTTCCCTCAATACCAATTAGTTAAATCAGCTTCAAAAATAACGCTGGACTGATAGAAACCACAAGGACTGAAAGCAAGACTTACCAGCTGAAGAGAATCTGGAGTTTCAACAGAAAAGGTTAGTCCCCAGGGGAGGAAGAAGAAAGGACATCACAGACGGTTGGGTGCTAGCACACTGCTCCAATCAGGCTGGGGAGGGCTCTGGGATCAGAGAAGCCACTGAGATAGAAGAATCTGGCACAGGTTGGTAGCTCTTCTCTGCTTATAAAACAGCAGTTCAGAAGAGAAATCAAGCCCCTTTAAAATATAAAGCCAGATACTAAAACCACCCCAACCTGGAAGTGACTCAACAGATCTCGACACTTCAACAACAATACTGTATGAAGATGTATTCTGATAGAAGTGGATATCTTCAACATAAAGAAGACCCAACTCACTTCCAGTTGATCAATGATGGACAGAAACAACTACACCCAGAGAAGGAACACTGGGAAGTGAATGTAAATTGTTAGCACTACTGTCTATCTACCCAGGTTACCTTCGGAATCTAATACTTAACTTGCAACAAGAAAATGGTATTTACACACATGTATTGTATCTAGGTTATATTGTAACATATTTAAAATGTATGGGATGGCCTGTCATCTGGGGGAGGGAGTAGAGGGAGGGAGGGGATAATTTGGAAAAATGAATACAAGGGATAATATTATAAAAAAATTACTCATGCATACATATTGTGAAAAAATTATAAATAAAGAAATATATATATATATATATATATATATATGTATATATACATAATCTGGGAGGAGTTATTAGTATCATGTTGGATTCATGAGTAGTTTTACCCTTAAAGAAAGGAAAATAGAGAACTAAATCCATCTTTACTGACAGTGTTTGAAAGCCAAGTTGATAAAACATTTACTGAACCAAAGTTGATCTTGCTGGTGGGCTAATATAAATACAAAGCAAATTAGCAATACAAAACACTAAATAAAGGCACATTTCTTTTAAAACCAAATATTACCTTGAAAAATGAGACTTTGGTTTCAACAAAGTCTAATTTCCTATCCTGCTCTAATCCATGATTTGATGCTGGTACTGAATATTACATTCAGAAAGAAAGAGTCAAAAAGGGTGTTTTGGGATGAAAATGTTTACGATTTTTCATTTGCTGAAAATTAAAATATGCATTAAATTTGGGAACCTGCTAGAATAATGAAGTCCTTTAATGTTTTAAACTTGGTGACCAAACAAAAGGCTATTCTTCTTGAAAATTGTAATATAGGTTAGAGAACTGGAAATCAACCAGCCATACATTTGTATTCTTTCTATGTAACCAAATATTTTCATTCTTGAAGACATGAAGGGATTCCTTTTGGACCTGAGAGCTCTCATCTGCTTTTATTCTTTTTCTTGGTTTGTTTTTCCTGAATTTCACTAGAATTTATTTCTAGATATAACAATAAATGGGTCTTTTATTCCATAAAAAATCTTATTCATAATACATTAGTAATTTTTTCCTGATAAGCTATGTACATATACTGGGAAATAAAGAAGTGATTATTTCCATTTGGTACATACTATCTAATTGGCATTCTAGAAATATTCTGAATAGACAAAAAAAAAAAAAAAACATAACAGAATCAGCTTTAAGTTTTCTGTAATCAAACAGTATAGACCTGAAAAAAATAAGGTATTCTGGTGAACAGTATTTAAATGACAATAAAAGAAGCATCAATCGTAACTGGCATTTTAATAGAATTTAGAAGATGAGGAAACTGAGGCAAATAAAATAGGTAACTCACTCAAGGTTGAATTCAGGTCTAATCCTCTATTCAGTGTGTTACCTACCCCCCTACTAAAACTAGTATTTATTTAAGGGAATCTAATATAAAAATATACAATAAGTGCCATAATATAAATAACAAAAAAAACTAAAACAATGCTGAATGCTATATAATTGAAATGACAATTCTAGGTACTTGAAGAGAAATTAGGAAATTTACCTTCCTCCTTTCCTTGGAGAAGTAGGGTATTATGACTAAGAAATTGAATTCAAAGTAAGACTGTAGTAATTTATGTAATTTTTTATATTATTATTAGTAATTTATGTAATTTGTTATGTTTCAAGGAAAAGCTTATATTGTATAGGGGAAATGGTAATGCTGATGAGGGAACATACTTTAAATTATTGCTATAAAATGAAATCAATAATATTTAATAAATGTAAGAAACAAAACCTATTATGTGAAATTATAAATTTACTCAAAATTTACACATATATTTGTACAGTTTTTCCTTTTACAAAAATATTCACAGAAGAATGCCAATATCTAGTGAGCTTTCCCAATGCATTAAAAGTTGATTTACATAAAACTTTTCTGGCATAATGCTCAGCACATTGCTATATAAAAAGAAAGGGACCTCCCATTTCTTCTTAGAGTAGTAGAGACCTCCCAGGAGGGAATGGTTTATACACTCAGACATAGCAATCATGTCACATAATTTTGTCTGCCTCTTTATCTTTGATATGAGTAGGGTTCCTTGGGAGGGAGACTTATGGGAACTGATATCATAAAATGTATCAGTAAACATTAATAAATGAATTTGTGATACAAAATGGTGAAAAGAAAAAAAAATAAAAGTTATCCCATATATTTCTACATTATAAATTTAAAGAAAAGGTGTGCACATAGTTGATCTCTACTGTACCACAGTGTTTGATTAAAAATTTCCTACCTGTCTTGTTTTCCTGCAAAAATGTGTTTAAAATGTTAAAAGAAAGTCATTTGACAGGCAATCAACAATAAATTTAACTGAGAAATACCACATCAATGTAATAGAAACAATCATTAGGAATGTAAACAAATATATGAAGATTAAGATAAAAATACTTGCTATTATAAATATATTCAGATAAAGAAATATATATGTAACATCAGTTTTGTGAGTATTCCTTCCAAAGTTTCATATTGAAACTCATCTATTCTTGCATTCTATAAAGTAAAGAGAGCTAAGGATTTAAGAAAAACAAAATAATTTGTCAGTTAAATTTATGTTTTGTGAGTAGAGAGAGGAGTTGAAAACTAAAGCATATCAATTGTATTTTTATTCAATTCTGAGAGCTCCCAAATATATTTGTAAGGTTGAATGACCTTTTATTTCCTTAAAGTCTTCATGCTAATATTGAGGTGCTTTGAAAGTCAGTTTTGAGTCCTTGGTATTTCCAGTGAGCTGTGGGGTTTTGGAGATAAGAAATGACAAACCACTCCAAGAAAAATCCAGATGGAATCACAGAGAATCAGGCATGAATGAAATGACTAAATAATAGCAATAAATAAAAGTAAATAAGGCATTTTAGAGAATTATATTTACTTTTTAAGTTCCACAGTCCTTCTTACTTACTTCATATATATATATATATATATATATATATATATATATATATATATATATATATATATATATATATATATATATATATTGCTAAAATGGAGTTGAGAGGAAATAAAGTGGTGATGTCTCTTAAATAATTAATCTCAACAGCTACTGAAATTGGAAGCAAAATTTCATTCTATTAGGCAACATGACTCTTAGTACCAGCAGGGTGCTTGGAGATAGACAATTTGAATTTCAAAATGTATTGATAAAGATTTATATTTAATAGAATTATAGTTCTGTTACCCAGAGCCAAGGTATCATTACCTTAAATTGTTTTGGATTCTCTGACATCTCCATTTTGAGAATGGGAGTAAGAATAGAGAGAAAAAGTTGAATGTCAGAGACATTTCATAAAAGAGATTAAAGTAAATCTATGACATATATGTAAGAAAAAGTATAGGGATAAATTAAAAAAAAATAACTGTAGTTTTGTGCCATACTCAATAGATAAATAATGGATTCCATTGGCAGAGATTAGAAAATCAAGAAGATGAACAAATTTGGTGGATCAGAGGACAGAGAGAAGCGAATGAATTAAGTTTCTGAAAATGTGTGTTTGATAGTAAGTGATCTGAAAAGCCACCATCAAGATGCAATTGTAAATGGTACATTGCAGCTATAGGTCTGAAAATAATCCACATAGTAGATGTAGTCAATCTATGAGAAAGGATGTGGTCTTCAATAAAAAGTGTTATCATCAAAGAAGAGGCAAATAGTTTTTAATTCAACTATTGCAGATTTCCATATTCAAGGGCACTGCAAAAGGAAAAACACCCAACCATAGCCACACACAAATAAGTAACAACAAAAACAAAAACACAGGTAGACCAATAGTTTCATATTCCCTAGAAATTTATGAAAGATGAAGATTAAAATGGTCATTGGATTTGGCAAGCAAGAAAAAAAATTAAATTGTAATTCCCCGTAGAATGACAGGTACAGAAATCAGAATCCACATTGTAAATTAAGATAAGGAAATACTGGAGACTATTTATTATAAAATGTGTTTAGACAATTTTTTAAGTGTGATAATTAAACTACATGTTTTTAGAGGATGGTAGGGAGGATAAATAGTTCAGCATGATCAAAATGGGAGATATTTCTGCATATTTGAAGGTAAAAGAAAAGCAATCATAGAAGAGCACAAAGATTTTAGAGAGAGAAGGGACAAGCTCCCAGAGGAATTTGGGGTCTCACTGAGAGTGTAGGGAGCAGATGGAGAAATGCATTTTCATCTTAGACTGTAGGAAAGGACAAGAGGAGAGGGCAGTAAATGAAATGAATCTTTTAATGAAGAAAGAAGTGAGTTCATCTTCAGAGAGTGAGTTTAAGATAGTGGGAAAAAAGGGGACTTGGGAGAAATGCCAATGTTTTGATAACAAGTGTAGTAAGTACTCAATCTAATAAAGTGAAATTCATAATAAAATGATATTGGACAACATGGATTGCACAACTGATCTTATATAGAATGAATTGTAACCAAGTTCCCTTGGTTAAATTCTTTTTCAGGGAATCATTAGCAAATATTTCAGTCAGACAAACATGTTTAAGTACTTGCTAATACCAAGAATGTGCCAGTTATAGGGAAGGAAGATTATTGGAGATCGGTATGCTAAGGCAGAAATGATCAAATTGGTTAGGATCTTAGTGAGGTTTGTCTACGGCATTTCATCAAGTATAACAACAAAGAAACTAATGGAATAATTGAAGTAAAGAAGAAAAGTCATCAGATGTTACAGCAAAGGCAATGAAGACATTCAGAGTGTGACAATGAACAATGTGATACAGTTAAAGCAGAACTTCAGATTCAAAATCTTCTAGGTGAAACATTGTTTAACTCATGGTATATGATGGATTTATGTTAGGTTAGTAGATTTAAATAAAGAACCTTAAAAATCAACTAGGAAATCAGAATAAATAATCTCATTTCCTTTGTTTAAAATTGTCATAATGGAAAATGGCAGTCTCTCACACACAATAAACTTTAATGGAGGGAGGAAAGTGGAAGCAGGAAAAGTAAATTTATGGCTCTATTGATCATAAGGGTTTTGTTATTAGTTCAGTCTTTTCAGTAATACCTATATATTCATGACTCCATTTGAAATTTTCTTGGAAAAGTCAGTGAAATGATTTATCATTTCTTTTTCTGGTTCATTTTGCAGATGAGAAAACTGAGGCAGAAAGATTAATTGATTTGCCTAGGATCACACACTTAGTAAACAAATGATTAAAGAAGTTACATTGAAATATTTGGTAAAATAGTTAATGCATTTGAAAAGACAGAAAAAATGAATTATCTATATTAAATTGTAAACTTCCTAACACCAACAGCTGCATTTACTCATTCTGTACTGCAGCACTTTAAAATGCGTGCTAAACAAGTGCTTCTTGATGATAGTAGTGGTAAAATAATAATCTAGTTATAGCAAAAATTAATCCATATCTTGATCCTCTGGTAAAAAGATAAATTTTGGGGTCCTGTAAAACTTTGAAGTGGAAGTAGAAGAGTTTTGAATCTTTCTTTCAAATGCCTTTATTAATATTGGAAGTAGGAATTTCCTTCACCTTCCCTAAAGTATGCACAAAATATTGTGAAGCCAGAAGGGGGTAATAAGGTTTTTTTATTTCATTGTTTAACTGAAATATTTGAGGAAACTCATTCATTTCTGTCTTCAACACTACCAGGAACATTTCTGTGGCAGATAACTATTTCTTACTACTTATATTTGCCGTTAATGACTTCTAATTGGTTAATTCTATGTTTAACTGTACATTAATTACAAATTTATTTTAAGCTGAAGGATTATCATATTTTTTAAATAGAAGCAATTGTTTCAACATGGGTATCCAAGACATTTTAGAATTTGTAATTGACATCTGATGATTACATGACAATTTGCAAAAATGCAAACTCATAATTAAATTTGAAATGTTTCTTCAGATTGGGAATTTGACTAGAATGCATAAGGTACTATCTTATCAGTGGCTTTCTTTGAAATGCTTCTTTAAATGATATGAATAGTGTAATTATACTCCATATGATGAGCTATTTATACTGTTTACCTCTTAGAGTCTATTAAATTTACATATTTTTGGTATTATTTTAATAGTCCAGGCAAGTCCAATCCAGGCACAGTCATTAAATGCCTAATGTGACTTTTGCTTTTCCTGAAATTATTGAGGTAAATTCTTTGTCCTTTGGTTTTTTTATCCTGTCTCTTTCTACCTGTCAATCATTTTTTATATTGCACTATTTCATTATGCTGCATGGAGCCTTGAAGGTCCTTTGCACTTTATATACTTCACTCCAACAATCACAGTCTGCCAGTCATCTGTAATTGCTTTTGTCTAACTCTTCCTCACTCCTAAACTTTTTACTGGTCTTTATGTCGACTTCTATTCTCTATACATTAATTATATTCTTTTTTTTTTCACTATTATCTATTATCTTTTCTTTTCATTTTAGGTTGTAACTTTCTACACTGAAACTTTCTTGTCTTCTCCTGGCAACCAGTGTAGTCTTAGAGTATCTTTTACATTTACCAAATTTCCTTCTTTCAGTATCATTGAGGCAGACAATTTAACCCTTCTGACATAAGGAACTGCTCTGAAACTAGACCTATAACTAGACCTGAGAGAATAATGCTTTCATTAGGGCACTATCACTGATAATCATAGGTAGTAGACCACAATTCCTTTGCAGAGAGGTATATTTAGGGTCTTCCAGAAATTCACTAGGATCCATCATGTCCATGGATCCATTGCCCCTCCTACTCTTTCTTCTCAATCCCCATGGGATGTCAGAATCTTTGGGACACCCATAATCAGATTGTTCCTTACATTATTACCATATTATCATCATAGCCATCCCCAAGTGAATTTGTCCAAAGTAAATTTATGGCTCTATTGACCATAAGGGTTTTGTTGTTAGTTCAGTCTTTTCAGTAGTACCTACCTGTTCATGATTTGAAATTTGAAATTTTCTGGGCAAGGACAGTGAAGTAATTTCTCATTTCTTTTTCTGGTTAATTTTGTATATGAGGAAACTGAGGCAAAAAAGTCAATTTACTTACCTAGGCCAAGTAAATGTATGAGCTAGTAAATGTATGAGCTCAGATATGAATTCTCCCCAGAATAATGTTTATCCACTGCCCAACCTAGGTGTCTCACATAGAGGAGGTTACTGTGAACTTAAACCCTTCTACTCAGTATATTATTTTTTAAAAATATTGAGTTATTTTTAATATGGATGGCTTTATGAATCATATTGGGAAAGAAAAATCATACTCAATGTATTCTTGAAAATATATGACTACCCACACCTGTTAAGTAGTAGAAGCTATAGGCAGAAGACAGCTAAATTGGAACTGGTAGCTAAGGTATTTTGTAACACTAAATCCAAAGTTCTGTGATCTTATTTGAATTTTGCTTCTTCCCTTATGATGTCTTTCTTGTTGCTTGGTTGCAGAATAGAGTGTGGTCTAAGAGTTTCAAATGTACTTTTCAATTGTGGTACCATCTGGCACTAAATCAGTCCATGCAAGTCATACATTGTATTGTAGGTCCTATAACCACCTGGAAACCTAGTCCCTGGCAACTTCTTACCTGTCCTGCCTGGGATCTACATGGCCCTAATGTTTTTTTCTTTAATTTTGTGATTTCATCTACTCTAGATTTTTTTTATTATGAATTCATCTTTTAATTTCATTACTGTTTCTAATTGACTCGATTTTTCTCATCACATTATTTCCTCAAATTCTCTAAAAGCGAACTAGAAACCACTTCAAGAGTCTTTTGTTTGTTTGTTTTTTAAAAAAAATAATTTCGGAAACTGAGAGAATACTCATCAGTTGGAGAATGTCTGAATAAGTCATGGTATATGAATGTTATGGAATATTATTGTTCTGTAAGAAACAACCAGCAGGATGATTTCCAAGAGGATTGGAGAGACTTACATGCACTGACTCTAAGTGAAATGAGCAGAACAATAGATCATTGTACATGACAACAAGATTATATGATGACCAATTCTGATGGACATGGTTTTTTCAACAATGAGATGTTTCGGGCCAGTTCCAATGATCTTGTGGTGAAGAGAGCCTTCTACACCCAGAGAGAGGACTGTGGGAACTGAATGTGGACCACAACATAGCATTTGCAATCTTTTTGCTGTTGTTTGCTTGCATTTCATTTTTTTTCTCATTTTTTTCCTTTTTAATTTGATTTTTCTTGTGTAGAAAGATAATTGCATAAATATGTTTGCATATATTGGATTTAACATATATTTTCACCATGTTTACCATGTATTGGATTACTGGACATCTAGGAGAGGTGATAGACAAAAAAGGGGGGGGAGGAGGAGGGAGGTTGGACACAAGGTTTTGCAAGTATTAATGTTGAAAAATTATCCGTACATATGTTTTGAAAATTAAAAAGCTGAGAATCCCCGGGTAGAGGAGGTGGCAGCAGTGCCCATGAAGCAACCCTGGCGCTCACGAGGCAGAGGCAGTGTGGGGCAGGTGAGTGTGGAGTCAGAGCCACAGACATCCCTACCTACCTCCCTGCCCGATCCTAGTCTCTGTCCTCCTGCTAGTACTTGCCTCCACGAACTTTAGAGAAAAACATCATGCCCTCAATGATGCACTGTACTAAAAGAGAAAGGTAGCGGCGCTGGAAATAGAGACGCTAGTTTGAAAGTTTGTGGCCCAGAATAATGCAGTTTATGTTAAGTATATGATCCAGATTCTGTCCCAGGAATCAGCGCTCTCACAGTGGGAAAGGGGGTCTCATTGGGCTGGCAGCCTGCTCCATTGCATTGGGCAAGGAATCTGGATTGTACTTGAAGGCATTGATTGATTCTGTGCCGACGTGCTTCAATGATGCTGATAGCCGACTGTGTTGCTATGCTTATGAAGCTTTGTACAATATCATCAAGGTGGCCCGGGGCTCTGTCCTGCCCCACTTTGATCTGCTTTTTGATGGGCTAAGCACATTATCCCTTGCACTTTCTTCTGTTCAGATTTTTTCCCTTCCTCCCCCAACCCCCTCCCACAGATGGCAGGCAGTCTTATACATGTTAAATATATTATAATATATTCTAGATACAATATATGTGTGTAGAACCGAATTTCTTGTTGCACAGGAAGAATTGGATTCAGAAGGTAAAAATAACAGTTTACACTCATTTCCCAGTATTCCTTTTCTGGATGTAGCTGATTCTGTGCATCTTTGATCAATTGGAATTGGATTAGCTCTTCTCTATGTTGAAGATATCCACTTCCATCAGAATACATCCTTGTACACTATCATTGTTGTAGTGTATAATGATCTTCTGGTTCTGCTCATTTCACTTAGCATCAGTTGATGTAAGTCTCTCCAAGCCTCTCTGTATTCCTCCTGTTGGTCATTTCTTACAGAACAATAATATTCCATAACATTCATATACCATAATTTACCCAACCATTCTCCAATTGATGGGCATCCATTCAACTTCCAGTTTCTAGCTACAGCAAAAAGAGCTGCCACAAACATTTTGGCACATACAGGTCCCTTTCCCTTCTTTAGTATTTCCTTGGGATATAAGCCCAGTAGTAGTATGGCTGGGTCAAAGGGTATGCACATTTTTATAACCTTTTGGGCATAATTCCAGATTGCTCTCCAGAATGGTTGGATTCTTTCACAACTCCACCAACAATGCATCAGTGTCCCAGTTTTCCCACAGCCCCTCCAACATTTATCGTTATTTGTTCCTGTCATCTTAGCCAATCTGACAGGTGTGTAATGATATCTCCGAGTTGTCTTAATTTGCATTTCTCTGATCAGTAGTGATTTGGAACACTCTTTCATATGAGCGGAAATAGTTTTAATTTCATCATCTGAAAATTGTCTGTTCATATCCTTTGACCATTTATCAATTGGAGAATGGCTTGATTTCTTATAAATTAAAGTCAATTCTCTATATATTTTGGAGATGAGGCCTTTATCAGATCGGAGAATTCTTAAAAGAGATTAAAAAGAATCCTTCCACTGTCAAGTTTGCTGAGATGGCCAACACTCTCCTGATTCAGTTCCAGAACTCAGATGATCTAATCCAGATCACAGCGATGTGCTGGATGAGGGAATTCATCCAGTTGGCTGGCCTGATGATGCTCCCCTACTCCTCAGGCATCCTGATTGCCGTTTTGCCTTGCCTTGCCTATGATGACATGAAGAAAAGAATGAAGAAGATGGCCAGTGTGTTCAACCAGAGCCTGATGAAGCTGGTCACTTCTGAGGACAATGAGCCCATTGAGCCAGTGCCCTGGGCCATCCAGAGACCAGCCCCCATGACTCTCTGACCAAGTAAGAGATGACTGCCAATGGCTGTTTGGATGCTTCCTGTGACTCCAGCCAGCTGAAGATCTACCAGTGACACTGAACCTCAATGAGATCATGCAGGTGCTAAACTGCCACTCTATGACCCAGCCATTGGGATGATGACCAGGATCACTGTCTTTAAGTAGCTCTACCACTTGACTTTCAAGACTCCCCAGAAGATGTTCAGAAAAGGGATAACTTTTTTTCCCCCATACTACTTCATACCTTGTCAAATGAATCAGACAAGGTCATCCTGAAGGACTTGGAGGTTTTGGAAGAAATTGAATCATCCCCTGCAATCCAAACAAAAGGTACTGGTCCCTTTGACAGCCCCAACCATTTAGATTTGCGGGCACCCACCTCCAGCAGAGCTGGCCTGCTTGGTCTCCCTTGTTCTAGAGGTATGGGGTGTTCACCTTCCTCTTACATCATGATTTTTTTCTTTTACAAGTTTATGATCAACTTGCTGAAGAGGTTCAGCAGCCAGCATATACTCCTGGAGAGCAGAGGAACCTTCATCATCAGTCATCTGTGTCTGCTGTTAAGTGCTGCAAACATCTTCCAGTCTATAGCTGATATCCTTCTTCGAGAGGAAGACCTCAAATTTGCCTCAACAATAGTTCACAAGCTCAACACTATTTTACTGATCTCCACAGAGCTCTTCCACCTAAGAAATTAGCTCAAAGATCTGAATACTCTGGAGAGCCAGAGCTTGTTTTGCTACCTGTACTGCCCCTGGTGCCACAACACCATCACCATGGTGTCCCTGTGCTTCCTTACCGAAAACTATGCCTATGACATCATCCAGAAGTTTGGTGAACTGGAAGTCACTGAGAACCTTTTTCATTGAAGTGGAAAAGTTTGTACAACTGATTAAGTGCCCCATCTTCCCATTCCTGGGCCTGCAGCTGCTGGATATGAACAACCCCTACCTGATCAAGGCTATGTAGGGCTGTTCATGCTCCTCCCTCAGAGCCTTTCAGCTCCTTTCCCACCGCCTGCATTCTGTTCCCAACTCGGAGCTCATGCAGACCAAGGATAGTGTGAAGACAGGCCCCAGCTCCTGGAAGGTGGATTTCTCCACCATTGACTATGTGGAGTTCCTGAAGCACTTTGAAAGGGTCCAGAATAAACATCTAGAGATGAGACACTATCAGAGCAGTGTAGGGACCAGCTGCATTGCTGGATTGTTTTCTGAGTCCATGTCACGCACAGTTTGGGGCCGAGGCGAAGTGGTGGGCCTGCAGACCATTTGTGATCTTCACAAAGTCCTCTAGGAACCCTATTGGGGAGCTGGGTTGATGTGGCTAGGCCATCTTCTAGTTTAATAGGAAGGCCTTTCAAAGGTAAGGAAGCATCACATGCTCTTCCTGCATACCTCTCTGGCTAGTGCAACAACAGCAGCTCCCTCTGGGGCGGCCCTGAGAGTCACCCTGAGATGTGCCCCTCTGCTCAGAAGTAAACCCTCCCCACCTGTAATCAACCTCTTTAAACAACCCCCTTTAGTTTGGACTGAGAGCAGAACTCAGTTGTTCCCTTCCCTAAATCCAGATCTCTCCTCATGTAGGTATCTCTACACACTTGTATGCATATATTCTGGTTCTTAATCTCTCTACTTGGATCACAGAGGTTTATATGAAATGATGGAGATCTCCCACCTAAAAATAAAGGAGTGATGGTAAAGTTAAAAAAAATAATAATAATAAAAAAAGAAAAAAAGAAAGAAATAATTTCAGTTATTTGTCATTTGTTTTGGGGTAGTCAATTTACTTTAATTACTGACTGAATTTTTTTGTTTGTTTTTCAACTAATCAGACCATCATTTATACATATGAACTCTTCAATGATCTCTTAATATATTTCTTCTCTTACTTTCTCTTATTCCTAATTTGTCTCTCTTACTTATATCTCCAAACCCTTAACCCTATATCTCTTTTCACTGAATGTCCTTACATGTTTTCCATTGGCCCTAACTCCTTTCTACACTTTTCACTATTTCCAGTTCATGATGTTTATAATAATCATATTCATCTGACTCTGTTATCCCATTTGTTTTTGTTTTTGTTTTTGTTTTTGTTTTTGTTTTGTTTTATTTTGGCAAAGATACAGGAATGGTTTGTCATTTCCTTCTCCAGATCTTTTTATAGATGAAAAGACTGAGCCAAACAGGGTTAAATGTCTTTTTTAGGATCACACAGCTAGTAAATGCTTGAGGCCTGATTTGAACTCAGAAAGATGAGTCTTCCTGATGTCCAATGCAGCAATTTATCTGCTCAGTCACCTAGCTTCCCTGTCAAATAATCATGAAAATGTCTTAAAAATGACTCACACAAATAATATATAAATACCAATCATGCTCCCTGGAAAAGCCTTTTGGACTAAATATTACCTTTTTTGGCGAAAATAAAATATAAGTAACTGGGGAATTTTCCAAACTTCTACCTTTCTAAATTTTAGGATCAGTAGAAGCTAATTTATTTCCATCAAAAAATTGAAAATGTATCTTCTCATCCTACATTGAGCAGAAAGATGAAATCAAGACTTTAAAAATATATTTTCCTTCTTTTGATATTTTTTCCTTGCCAGGATAGATCTCTACTATTATTTCATCATAGTTCATACAATGTCTACTATATCCTTCTAATAGTTAATTAAGATTAAATGGGATGCTAATCCAGTTTGCCAGAGATTAAACATATATCCTACTAGTGAACTGAAACAAGGTCTTTGCATTTAAAAGCTTTTTGGTGGGAAAACAATAATAATTGTGGAATGTTTTGTCATTTCAAAGATTTTTTTTTTCTATGTAAGACTTGGACTAAGAAAAGTTAGTTGCTAACTAACATGAAGAAGATGATTAATTTCTGTGACAAGGATTAATCAGATTGCTTTATTATACTTCTTTTGGGTATCTGGATATATTCCCACATTATTGGGAGTTTTCTGCTATGTTCTTGAGATAACATAGATAATTTCTCTTTTTTAGTGTTATCTCCATGAAGTAGGAACCTCTTTCTGAACTACAGAATTAGTGTTTATCAATAAGCTGAATTGAACAATCCCAAACTTTCTTATTCAGGCAAGGTTTCTACAAAGTTATAAAATAAGAGTAATAAAATTTAGAGGTGTAGATCATGACAGCTGGAAGAGGCCTTAGATATTATGTATTTTAAGCCTTCACTTCATGTATTTCTTTTTCTATGTTTAAAACTATACATAACTTTCTTTCCATTTGCATTCCTGTAATCTCTCTCTCTCTCTCTCTTTCTCTGTCTCTCTCTCTGTCTCTCTCTCTCTGTCTCTGTCTCTCTCTCTCTCTCTCTCTCTCTCTCTCTCTCTCTCTCTCTCTCTCTCTCTGTCTCTGTCTCTCTGTCTTTCTCATTTTCCCTTATCTTACTTTATATCAATTCTTGAAAAATTTCCAAAATTCTCTGAATTTTTAATATATGTATATGTATATATATATAGTTTTTCTACAGACATATTCCATTAAATTCATCATATATAATTTAAACTTTCTTAAAATTATGGCCACCAAAGTTATATCTAGGTTTTTGCTACCACAAAAATGTGAAGTTTGGAATAGATGATAACTTATAAGATCCTATAATCCTTTTCTATCTGTTCACTAATCATAATTTTAATTATATATTCTAAAATTATGCCTCGAATTGAAGTTAAGCTCTCTCTGCTATATAAGTTACAGACTCACCCTATTTCATTTAAAAATTAATGTATTTTCTCTTTACTTTCTCACAGTACTTCTACCTTCTCAAATAGTTTTTTAAACATTATGTCGAAATCAGATCTGCCACTATATTCAGTATCTTGGAATCTAGTTACTCTAAATAACTTGACCTCATCAAGGATCCTCTCACAAACTTTCCTTATTTACCTTTTTTACTACACTTTTTTGCACTTTGTAGTAAAAAAAAAAAAGTTATTTTTTCATTTGACAAAAAACACAAAGAAAACAGAAAATAAGGTTGTATTTAGTAGAAATCTTATTGCTTCTTTTCTACAATGTAGCCCTCAAAAATAATTTTCTTGTTATTCACAACCAATCCTCAATTTATTATTAAGTCCTTTCCATCCTTCTTTTTCTCCATCCATATGATCATTATCCTAATTCAGACTCACTTCTCTTCTTGGCTAAAGTATTGCAATATCTTCTTTATGGATGTATTTGCTTTAAGATTTTTCCTTTCTCTAGTCTACCCTCCATGTAGCTTCCCAAGTGATATTTCTAAAGCACTTGCCCTGTTCAATAAATGCTTATAGTGCCTTGTTACCTCTAGGATCAAATATAAACTCTTTTCTTTTACTTCTGAGACCATTCAAAATCTAGCTCAGTCTATCCTACCTTCTCAACTTTACTATTGATTACTCCCTTTTAGCACTCTTTGCTCAGAGCAAGACCAAATGGTCAATGAAAAACCGATGCCACACTGATCTTGTACAGGCTGTTTCCCACGTCTGCAATGTATTGCCTCCTCATTTGCTATTCATAAAAATTTTTACGAAAGATCAAATAAACATCACTTTCTATATGAATTTCCTGATTTTTCTATCATAGTTGTCCCTAACCATTTCCACATAATTTAATTCATATCAATAAATACTTACATATTAATAAATGCACTAATGGTGTTGACATTCTCCCCAGAATTATGCTACATTTGTATTGACTTATAACTATTTTCCTTTGTCTCTATCTTTTGCACATGCCTCTTAAAAATTTCAGTGGATAGATTGAGGTTTCAATCTTACTTATAATAGTAGAGTGAAATGAACTCTTGAGATCTCTTCCAACTCTATAACTTTATGACTTTGTGGTCACTGGCATGATAAGACAGAGTTCTTTTTTAATTATAGCTTTTTATTTATTCAACATCTGCATGGGTAATTTTTACAACATTGTCCCTTGCACTCACTTCTGTTCCAACTTTTCCCTTCTCTGCCTCCATGCCCTCCCCTATAAGACAGCATACATGTTAAACGTGTTAAAGTATATCTTAGATACAATGTATGTGTGCAGATCTATACATTTCTCTTGTTGCATAAGAAAAATTGGATTCTGAAAGTAAAAACAACCTGGGGGAAAAATGCAAGTAGTCCACATTCATTTCCCAGTGCTCTTTCTCTGAGTGTAGCTGATTCTGTCCATCATTGATCAATTGGAACTGAATTGGATCTTCTCTTTGTTGAAGATATCCACTTCCATCAGGATATAGCCTCATACAGAATTGTTGTTGAAGTGTATAATGATCACTTGGTTCTGCTCATTTCACTCAACATCAGTTCCTATAAGTCTCTCCAAGTCTCTCTGTATTCTTCCTGTTGGTCATTTCTTATAGAACAATAATATTCCATAACATTCATATACCACAATTTACCCAACCATTCTCCAATTGATGGACATCCATTCAAGTTCCACTTTCTAGCCACTACAAAAAGGGCTGCCACAAACATTCTGGCACATACAGGTCCCTTTCCCTTCTTTGATATCTCTTTGGGATATAAGCCCAGTAGTAACACTGCTGGATCAAAGGGTATGCACAGTTTGATAACTTTTTGACCATAATTCCAAATTGCTCTCCCAAATGGTTGCATCTATTCACAACTCCACCAACAATGCATGAGTATCCCAGTTTTCCCACATCCCCTCCAATATTCGTAATTATCTTTTCCTGTCATCTTAGCCAATCTGACAGGTGTGTAGTGGTATCTCAGAGTTGTCTTAATTTGCATTTCTCTGATCAATAGTGATTTGGAACACCCTTTCATATGAATAGAAATATTCATATGAGTAGAAATAGTTTCATCATCGGAAAATTGTCTATTCATATTATTTGACCATTTATCAATAGGAGAATGTTTTGATAAGAGTTAATTTTCTATATATTTTGGAAATGAGGCCTTTATTAGAACCTTTAACTGTAAAAATGTTTTCCTAGTTTATTGCTTCCCTTTTAATATTGTTTGCATTAGTTTTGCTTTTACAAAAGCTTTTTAATTTCATATAATCAAAACTTTCTATTTTGTGATCAATAATGATCTCTATTTGTTCTTTGACCACAAATTCCTTCCTCCTCCACAAGTCTGGGTGGTAAACTATCCCATGTTCCTTGAATTTATTTATAATCTCATTCTTTATGCCTAAATCATGAACCCAATTTGATATTATCTTAGTGTATGGTGTTAAGTGTGAGTCCATGCCTAATTTCTGCCATACTAATTTCCAGTTTTCCCAGCAGTTTTTAATCAAATGATGAATTCTGATCCCCAAAGTTGGGATCTTTGGGTTTGTCAAACACTAGATTGCTATAGTTGTTCCCTATTCTGTCCTGTGAACCTAACTTATTCCACTGATCAACTAGTCTATTTCTTAGCCAATACCAAATGGTTTTGGTAACTGCTGCTTTATAATATAATTTTAGATCAAGTATAGCTAAGCCCCCTTCATTTGAATTTTTTTCATTAGTTCCCTTGAAATTCTTGTCCTTTTGTTCTTCCATATGAATGTTGTTGTTTTTTCTAGGTCATTAAAAAAGTTTCTTGGGAGTCTGATTAGTATAGCACTAAATAGATTAGTTTAGGTGGTATTGCCATCTTTATTATATTCCCGCGGCCTATCCAAAAGCACTTAATTTTTTTTCCATTTGTTTAAATCTGAATTTATTTGTGGGGAAAGTGTTTTGTAATTTTGCTCATATAATTCCTGACTTTCCTTTGGTAAAATGATTCCCAAATATTCTATGCTATTAACAGTTAGCATAGAATGGAATTTCTCTTTGTAACTCTTGCTGTTAGGTTTTGTTGGTGATCTATAAAAATGTTGAGGATTTATGTGGATTTATTTTGTATACTGCAACTTTGCTAAAGTTGTGAATTATTTCTAAATAGCTTTTTAGTAGAATATATATAGTAGAATATATTTAGTAGAATCATCTGCAAAGAATGATAATTTGTTTTTTTTTTCATTACCTAGTCTAATTCCTTTGATTTCTTTCTCAACTATAAGACATGAATTCATATCCAGATTGGTTTCCTTATTTATGATTTCTCAGGCTTTTCTGACTGGCTTCAAAATATGAACTATTTTAGCTTCTTGAAATGTACCATTATCTATATGAAATTTACATTCAGCTTTCAGATTCACAAGAATTAGTCAAATGAATTTCAGTTCTAGTTGCATTCTGACTGGGATAGCTTAGTGTTTTCATTTAATTAAAGAATGGTAGCACTTATGATGAAGGAACTATTCTCAATTTACCAATCCCTCTCTTACCCAATTCTTTCAATTTACTTTTTTTTTTTTAATTAGACCTTCTGGCAGAGGTATGAAACATTATTTTGAATTTCATTTTTTATATCTTGTTTTTAGTAAGAAAATTAAAAAAAGCTAAAGTCAGTAAGCATAATTGTGGTACTAATCAAAAAGGGTAATCACATAATTTCTGAATTTAGAAGCAAAAGTCTTCAAGTAGTGACTTTCAACATTTATCAGCTATTTTTTCCCCTCTTTTGTGCTGGATTTAAAGTTTATAACTTGTACAAGGAACAAAATCATAAAATCCTCCATAGCTTTTTTTCTCCTAAAAATATTGAATATGATATTAATCTACTTATACGCAGACATACTTTTTGTACTACAAAGCAAATTTTAATTTGTTCTTTTGAATATGAAATTTCTGTGAAAATCCATGTAGATTTCTCCGGCCAAAAATCTTAGAAACCGAAGTTGAATTTTAAATTCATATTAATCTCAACTTAAAATTAACCTCAACTCTGAAAGTCTTAGAGGATTTAAAAATTTTTCTAAATTGATATAGATATTTTTGAAGAGTCTTGAATTGAAGTATAATGTGCCCTTCTGCTTTTTTGATAACTCTTTAAATAATTAATTATATATTTGTGTAAGTATAAATATGTGAATATTAATCTAGTTTTAACTTTAATTTTTATTATATACATTGTATTTATAGTTTCAGAATTAATTTTATATACCTATACTTGTATATATATATATATATATAATATATGTATATATTATATATATATATATATATATAAATATATAGTTAGATAGACATTCTCTTTCAATAGTTGCTTTTATATTGTATTTTTGCATTGTACCTCTAACTAAAAATATATTAGGAAAGGTCTTATAAAAATCCTTCTTGCTGAAATGGTTTGAGTAACCAATTTGGATTAGAAAATAGAGTATTGTGAAGACAATTTCTCTTCCAAAATACTTACTGACATAGTCTTGATGAATAGTTTTTATCTATTTTGTTCAATTAATAAAACCAGATAAAGACTGATTATGATTTATTCTGAAATACTTTTCATGAAGGACATTGTTACTCTACCTTATATGTGTATCTTCAGTAGAGTGAGTGTAATCATATAGGAATCTTCTTGCATTCTACTTTTCTAAAATTGAATGTTATCTTAATTGTTTCCTATTTCCTTATTTTTTCCAATTTCTATAACAAATAAAATAAATTGGTTTCAGCTCCTCCCTTATGTATTAAGAAAACAAAATATTATACTTATTACCAGAATATCTTTTCAACAGCAACAATGAAGAAGTAGTTTGAAGCTAAAAAAAAAAAAATTCTTTTCTAGAATTCTACTTTAGGAATAATAGCTTCTCTGCTCCATTTATCTGGTGTTATCACTTAATTCTATCCCAGTGGTGAAAAGATTGGATAATAACAATAATTCTGATTTTACTTTGGTATCTATATATTTTTATTGTTTGAAAATAAATCTATTAAATACTATGTGCAAAATTCTGTTTACATGCTAGTAATCATCATCATGATCAGTATAATGTGCTTTAAAGTAGGCAAAATACAAATAATATTTCATTATATCCTCATAACAATATTGGGGTATAGGTATTATTATTATTCTTAGTATCTCAATTTTAAAATGAGTTCATTGAGGCAGTGGCTTTCTGAGGGTTACATATCTAGTAAATTTCTGAGGCTGGATTTGAACTTATTTCTTCTTGATTTTAGGCCCAATTCTCTATCAACTATCAATTATTCACTAGCAGTTTCTATAAATAGAAAAGCAAGAGTTCCTGCTCTCTAGGAGCTTGCATTATAATGGGGGAAGACAACATATTTAGGATATTTTATCTTCAGGTCAGATAAAAAGCTATCAATAAAATTATATTATATTGTTTGTCATGTCAAACATTTTGCAGTGCCTAGGATATTGAAGTTTATCATCCACATTTTTTTATCAGTGAATGATATTTTTAGTATTGGAAACTAATAAATACCTATTATAATAAATACTATAGAAATGGAACTCTGTGATCACAGTCAATTCAAAGAGTATGCAATCAATCAGAAATATCTTTTAAGGGTCATATATGTACCAAGCACTGTGAATAGCATTGACCCTTAACAAGCAAATCATCAGTTCTTTAAGTTTTGAAATATATGCATATAAAATGGAATTTTTGATTGTATTCATAAATCTGCTACTTGAATGGTTGAGATCAAATAAACTTCCTAGTATGTAAAATAAACTGTTAAATGTTTAAACAGTGAGACAGATAAAAGTCTTCAAGATGACTGTCTTCATGGAAGAAAAAGCACATTCTAGTGAGTTATAAGAAAAGGAAAAGGGAAATCAATTATGGAAAACCTTTCTTTCTTATGGTCATAAGTGACAGATTTATGTAAAATTTTATATAAATTGTCACTTTGTAAGTGAGGAATGTTATGACTAGAACACTTGAAAACAATGTATTTGGAGACAATATTTGGTGACTTGAATTAAAATAAGGATGGAGATAAATTAGTGAAGAAACAGATACATAGACAAGTAATATCAAACTCAAATAGAAATGAACAGGACTACATATTGACTGAACCTTAGTGTTCCAGTGGTTAGAGCATTGGCCCTGATTTCAAATCTGGCCTCAGACTTCCTAGCTGTGTAACCCTAGGCAAGTCACCTAGCCCTGTTCACCTCAGTTTCACCATCTGTAAAATAAACTGGAGAAGGAAACAGCAAACTATTCCAGTATCTTTGTTAAGAAAATCCCAAATAGAGTAACAGATAGTCAGATATGACTAAAATGACAACCAAGAACAAAACTTATGAAATTGATGTGATCCAACAATCACATCTGTATTTTATTGTATTTTTATTTATTTTGTGAAACATATCCAAGTTTTTATTCTGATTCCAGTTATTCTCCAAAGTTTCTACCAAGTTGTAATGAGAAAACTTTGAACATAGCAGGAAAAATTGACAGCAAGCAAGAAATGTGCATGGATTATGCAAAGGACCTGATATTTATTCCATGTACTTTACATGTGAATGTCTTAAAATTGACAATTACAAATTTTCTTGCAAATTTTGAATAAAAGCAGAAATATTAAGACATCAAAGTAATAAGAAGAAATAAAAGGAAAGAAACATCAAAACTTGTCGAAGCCTTTCTTAAGTGCAAGCTTCTGTACTGAGTAGCCACAAGTAGGAAGAATTCTCAGATTAGTGAAAAGTAATCATTTTGACCCAAAATGAAATGTGACATTTTATACTTGAGGAAATTTGTAAAATTATTTGGATAATCTGTGGGTTCTTTACATTATGTGAGGACATTGACAAGAATCACATGTGGGTGGGAAGCTATGAATCTTAGGTTCATCTATAAGCCAATGATCTATACTGAATAAATAAATCCCTCATTCTTTTTGATTTGTATAGTTATTAATACTGAATTTGTATAGTTATTAATACTGAATTGCAGCATGCATTTTAAGAGACATTACATTGATGAGATCGAAATCTATTGAGTAGTAATGTTCTTATGTAATAAAGTCAGGGCATCTGCACATAAGGTATATAATCAAATTATAGTTAAAGGAAGACCCTATGAAAACATCAAGGACTACTCCCATATTTTATACCTAAGGATACTGAGGTTTCCCATGAATAGATGTAAATCCTTCAAGTTCACATAGCCAGTTAGAATCACCTATGGGACTAGAATCCTAAATTCCTTATTGCTGGTCTATTTCTTTCTTCTGTCATCTGACACCACTTGACACAAAATACGATTTGCCCAAGTGAAGAAATAGTAACATAAAACCTTAATATAAAATATCTAGTTAAAACTATTGTATGTTGAGTCACTTCTTACTTTGCTTCTCTGCCTTTTCTTTCTGCTTCTATCTGCCTATAGTGCCTCATACTATAATATAGAAAGTCTATATTAATATATAGGAATTCTAAGCATATAAGACAAATATAAGTATTAACACTGAACAAAGGCCTATAGAAAATGGAATGTAAAGAAACTCTTTATATCATAGACCACTTTTCTCTTTCTGATCTGTTTGGAAAGCTCACTTACTGATATCATGCATACATTTATGTTCCTCTAAGACAAATTATAGTCATGAGAATAAATTCACAAGGAGTTTAGGAGCACATAAGAGCATGTTATCAAATAGTACCATCTTTCTTTATATGTTCATACCCTATCAGAGAAGTCTGAGAAATTAGCTCACAAATCTAGAATCCATAAAGTTGGTTTGAGTTCAGATCTAGATTAAAGACTCCTCTGATGATAAATATGAACAGTAAGGGACTACTGTATATAGCAGCAGCACTTAAAATTTCATAATTGAAAAAATGAAGTTAATATTTCAATATCTGTGTTAATCTCATAAAAGTGATATCAGAGAAGGTATTAATGTCCACAAGTCTCTGTTCAGGGGGATCAATGTTATTGCTCTCCTTGCCTAATATGTTTGTTGTTTTATTTTGATGTAACACTCACTTTGCAATACCCTTTCTCCTTTAATAATATTTTCTGTTAAAGATCAATTAAGAAGAGAACTCCATGGGGTAAAGCCAGAAACCTGCTCAAGTTTATTTTTATTACCTTGATTATACTAATGTTTTATATATGCTACTATCCCATTATAGGTTCTTTGTCTATCTCTTTCTCTCTTTTCTCCCCTTTCTCTGTGTCTATGTCTGTCTTTGTCTCTCTCTGTCACTATCTCTTTCTGTGTGTGTGTCTCTGTTACAGTATTGGTTATAGGACAGAATAAAGCTAACTTCCCTACAGAGAAATGAAACTGAAGACCTTGGCCTCATTAGTGTAAAATTTGGACCAAAAACTATAAAGTTACAGTCTAATTAGCAGAGTGATGACATCCTTAGGTTTGAAGGTGGTTCCTTTAGAATGAAATTACACAACAGTGACAGACAAAAGAAAACTCAGGAAGTCAAGATGGTCTTTACATAATAGTCCGGACTTTTAAAAAGTACCTTCTCTTTCAACAACAACCCAGAAATACAAATACATGAAAGTGTGTTGTTTTATTCTATACTGAGTTTCATGGAATATAAATTCTTGTCCAATCTGAGCACATCTGTTCATAATAATTAACTTCTGTGCCTTGTGAGCAGAAATGCGACATCAGTTTTACAGTGAGATGCATGACTTTATTTTTGTTTGTCATAATGATTCATTGAGGCATTATGGAGAAACAGATGCTTTTCATGCACTCTAAGACTACATCATAGATGCCTTTGTGATGTTATTACTTCCCACATGTGGAATTAAGACAGGTTTTAGAATCATAAGGCAAGAAAGCTGTCATGTATTAATGCCACTATTGGAATATAAACTTAAAATCTAAAAAAAAAAAAATTTGTTGTTACAAAACCAAATCCCCTTTCTATTTTTTGGTGAAAGGGAATACTTTCAACTTTTTCTCCATTTTAGTAGTATTATTTTACACTTGAAAATGTCTCCATGTTGATTAGAATAAAGTACCCTTCATCCCTTTTTTCCCATAACCCCCCTTATACAATCTCCTATCAACACCCTCTTCCATGGTCCAGCTCCCCTCTCTTGCAATTACACAGGGCCATGGGAGCCATCACTTCATTGAAGAGATTCCTCTATGAGTCCTTTAATTTAATAGTACTGTAAGAGCGTATTCAAAACTTTTTTTTTATTTTTTTATTATATATATATATATATTTTATAATATTATCCCTTGTATTCATTTTTCCAAATTACCCCTCCTCCCTCTATTCCCTCCCCCCGACGACAAGCAATACCATACATTTTACATGTGTTACAATATAGTCTAGGTACAATACATGTGTGTGAATATCATTTTCTTGTTGCACAATAAACATTAGAATCCGAAGGTACATGCAACCTGGGCAGACAGATATTAGTGCTAACAATTTACATTCCCCTCCCAGTGTTTCTTCTCTGGGTGTAGCTACCTCTGTCCATCATTGATCAACTGGAAGTGAGTTGGATCTTTATGTTGAAGATTTCCACTTCCATCAGAATACATCCTCATACAGTATTTTTGTTGAAGTGTACAGTGATCTTCTGGTTCTGCTCATTTCACTCAGCATCAGTTGATTTAAGTCTCTCCAGGCCTCTCTATATTCCTCCTGCTGGTCATTTCTTACCGAGCAATAATATTCCATAACCTTCATATACCACAATTTACCCAACCATTCTCCAACTGATGGACATCCATTCATCTTCCAGTTTCTAGCTACAACAAAAAGAGCTGCCACAAACATTTTGGCACATATATGTTTCTTTCCGCTCTTTAGTATTTCTTTGGGATATAATCCCAGTAGTAGCGCTGCTGGGTCAAAGGGTATGCACAGTTTGATAACTTTTTGGGCATAATTCCAGATTGCTCTCCAGAATGGCTGGATTCTTTCACAACTCCACCAGCAATGTATTAGTGTCCCAATTTCCCCACATCCCCTCCAACATTTGTCATTATTTGTTCCTGTCATCTTAGCCAATCTGACAGGTGTGTAGTGGTATCTCAGAGTGGTCTTAATTTGCATTTCTCTGATCAGTAGTGATTTGGAACACTCTTTCATGTGAGTGGATATAGTTTCAATTTCTTCCTCTGAGAATTGTCTGTTCATATCCCTTGACCATTTATCAATTGGAGAATGGTTTGATTTCTGATAAATTAGGGTCAGTTCTCTATATATTTTGGAAATGAGACCTTCTCAGAACCTTTAACTTTAAAAATATTTTCCCAATTTGTTACTTCCCTTCTAATCTTGTTTGCATTAGTATTGTCTGTGCAGAAACTTTTTAGTTTGATGTAATCAAAATCTTCTATTTTGTGATCAATAATGATCTCTAGTTCTCCTCTGGTCATAAATTCCTTCCTCCTCCACAAGTCTGAGAGGTAGATTATCCTCTGTTCCTCTAATCTATTTATTATCTCCCTCTTTATGCCTAAATCATGGACCCATTTTGATCTTATCTTGGTATATGGTGTTAAGTGTGGATCCATATCTAATTTCTGCCATACTAATTTCAAGTTTTCCCAACAGTTTTTTCCGAATAATGAATTTTTATCCCTAATGTTGGAATCTTTGGGTTTGTCAAAGATTAGATTGCTATAGATGTACCCTTTTTTGTCCTTTGTATCTAATCTGTTCCACTGATCTACCGGTCTATTTCTTAGCCAATACCAAATAGTTTTGGTGACTGCTGCTATATAATATAGCTTTAGATCAGGTACACTTAGACCACCTTCCTCTGAGTTTTTTTTCATTAGTTCCCTTGCAATTCTTGACCTTTTATTCTTCCATATGAATTTTGTTGTTATTTTTTCTAGGTCATTAAAATAGTTTCTTGGGAGTCTGATTGGTATAGCACTAAATAAATAGATTAGTTTGGGGAGTATTGTCATATTTATTATATTCGCTCGGCCTATCCAAGAGCACTGAATGTCTTTCCAATTATTTAAATCTGACTTTATTTTTGTGGCAAGTGTTTTGTAATTTTTCTCATATAATTCCTGACTTTTCTTTGGTAGATGGATTCCCAAATATTTTATACTCTCAACATTTGTTTGGAATGGAATTTCTCTTTGTATTTCTTGCTGTTGCATTTTGTTAGTGATATATAAAAATGCCAAGGATTTATGTGGATTTATTTTGTATCCTGCCACTTTGCTGAAATTTTGAATTATTTCTAGTAGCTTTTTAGCAGAGTCTTTGGGGTTCTCTAAGTATACCATCATGTCATCTGCAAAAAGTGATAGTTTAATTTCCTCATTTCCTACTCTAATTCCTTGAATCTCTTTCTCGGCTCTTATTGCCGAGGCTAGCGTTTCTAGTACTATATTGAATAGTAATGGTGATAGTGGGCAACCTTGTTTCACTCCTGATCTTACTGGGAAAGGTTGCAGTTTATTTCTATTGCATATTATGCTTACTGACGGTCTTAAATATATACTCCTGATTATTCTAAGGAATAATCAATTTATTCCTATACTCTCAAGAGTTTTTAGTAGGAATGGATGTTGGATTTTGTCAAATGCTTTTTCTGCATCTATTGAGATGATCATATGGTTCTTATTAATTTGATTATTAATATGGTCAATTATATTAATAGTTTTCCTAATATTAAACCAGCCCTGCATTCCTGGAATAAATCCTACTTGATCATAATGTATTATCTTGGAGATGATTTTCTGAAGTCTTTTTGCTAATATCTTATTTAAGATTTTAGCATCAATATTCATTAAGGAGATTGGTCTATAATTTTCTTTCTCAGTTTTCGATCTACCAGGTTTAGGTATCAGTACCATGTCTGTGTCATAAAAGGAGTTTGGTAGGACTCCTTCATCCCCTATTTTTTCAAATAATTTATATAACATTGGGGCTAATTGTTCTTTAAATGTTTGGTAGAATTCACATGTGAATCCATCTGGCCCTGGGGATTTTTTCCTGGGGAGTTGATTAATAGCTTGTTCTATTTCTTTTTCTGAAATGGGACTATTTAAGCAATTTATCTCCTCCTCTGTTAATCTAGGGAGCCTATATTTTTGGAGGAAGTCATCCATTTCACTTAAGTTATCAAATTTATTGGCATAAAGTTGGGCAAAGTAACTCCTTATTATTTCTCTAATTTCCTCTTCATTGGTGGAAAGATCCCCCTTTTCATTTGTAAGACTATCAATTTGATTTTCCTCTTTCTTTTTTTTGATCAAATTTACCAAAGGTTTATCTATTTTATTGGCTTTTTCATAAAACCAACTCTTGGTTTTATTTATTAATTCAATAGTTTTTTTACTTTCAATTTTATTGATTTCTCCTTTTAATATTTGTATTTCGAGTTTAATTTTTGGTTGGGGGTTTATAATTTGGTCTTTTTCTAGCCTTTTAAGTTGTAAGCCCAATTCGTTAATCTTCTCTTTCTCAATTTTCTTCAAATAAGCCTCTAAAGATATAAAATTTCCCCTTATTACTGCTTTAGCTGCATCCCAAAGATTTTGATATGATGTCTCATCATTATCATTATCTTGGGTGAAATTGTTAATTGTTTCTATAATTTGCTCTTTCACCCAGTCATTCTTTAAGATGAGATTATTCAGTTTCCAATTACTTTTTGGTCTATTTACCCCTAACTTTTTACTGAATGTAGCTTTTATTGCATTGTGATCTGAGAAGAAGGCATTTATTATTTCTGCCTTCCTACTTTTAATTTTGAGATCTTTATGTCCTAATATATGGTCAATTTTTGTATAGGATCCATGAACTGCTGAGAAGAAAGTATATTCCTTCCTATTGGCATTCAGTTTTCTCCAAAGGTCTATCATACCTAGTTTTTCTAATGTTCTATTTACTTTTTTAATTTCTTTCTTGTTTGTTTTGTGGTTTGATTTGTCTAAATCTGAGAGTGCAAGGTTGAGATCTCCCACTATTATAGTTTTACTGTCTATTTCTTCTTGCAGTTCTCTTAACTTTTCCTTTAGAAAGTTAGATGCTATACCACTTGGTGCATATATGTTTAGTATTGATATGGCTTCATTATTTATGCTACCTTTCAGCAGGATATAGTTTCCTTCCTTATCTTTTTTAACGAGATCTACTTCTGCTTTTGCTTGAGCTGAGATAAGGATAGCTACCCCTGCTTTTTTGGCTTTACCTGAAGCATAATAGGCTCTGTTCCAACCTTTTACCTTTACTCTGTATGTATCTCCCTGCTTTAAGTGTGTTTCCTGTAGGCAACATATTGTAGGGTTCTGCTTTTTGATCCAATCTGCTATCCGTCTCCGTTTGATGGGATCGTTCATCCCATTTACATTTACAGTTAAAATTACTAATTCTGTATTTCCTGCCATCGTATTATCCCCAGATTATGCTTTTTTCCCTTGACCCCCCTGATCCCCCTCCCCGATATTTAATTTACAGACCCCCCCTTGTGATGCGCAACCCTCCCTCTTTTTTTTTTTTTTTTTTTAGGATCCCTCCCCCCTCCCTCCAAGTCCCTTCACTTATTCTCCTTTTCCTTTTCCCTTTTCCTCTCCCCCCTTTTAATGAGGTGAGAGAAAATTCTCTGAAAAACAAATATGTTAATTATTTACTCTTTGAGCCTCTTCTGATGAGAGTAAGATTCACACAATGATTCTCCCCCTCACTAAGTTCCCTCAGATATGGTGTATTTTCTATGTCTCTTCCTGGGATGTAGTTTCCCTCTTTTTATCACTCCTTCCCCTTTTTCTGAACCGACCTCCTTCCCTTTACTACACCCCCCTTTTTTCTTTTATATCAGTAAAATCAAATTATCCTTGAGTATTTTTTATATACCCACAACAGAGTTACAGTTCTCAAGGGTTCTGTGTACCTTTTTCTGTTTCTCTTCAGTCTTGTGGATGTAGATCAAATTTTTTGTTTAAGTCTGGTTTTTTTCTTAGAAACATATAGAATTCCTCTGTTTCATTGAATGACCATCTTCTTCCATGGAAAAAGATGCTAAACTTAGCTGGGTAGTTCATTCTTGGTTGCAGTCCTTGATCTTTTGCCTTACGGAATATCAGGTTCCAGGCCCTTCTATCTTTTAATGTTGAGGCAGCCAGATCTTGGGTGACCCTTATTGTGGCACCTTGGTATTTAAATTGTTTTTTTTCTAGCTGCTTGCAGGATTTTTTCCTTTGTGTGGTAATTCTGCAGCTTAGCCACAATATTCCGTGGTGTTCTTTTTTTAGGGTCTATTTCAGAAGGAGTTCGATGAATTCTTTCCACATCTACTTTCCCTTCTGTTTCTATTATCTCTGGACAGTTCTCTTTGATAATTTCCTGTAAAATAGAATCTAGGCTCTTTTTTTGGTCATAGTTTTCTGGAAGTCCAATAATCCGCAGATTATCTCTCCTAGATCTATTTTCCAGGTCTATAGATTTTCCCAGTAAGTATTTGACGTTGTTCTCCAGCTTCTCATTTTTTTTGTTTTGTTTGACTGATTCTTGGGTTCTCTGTGAATCATTCATTTCTATTTGTTCCATCCTGACTTTTAAGGAGTTATTTTCTTCTTTCACAGTTTTTAGTTCTTTTTGTAAATGCCCAATTTCGTTTTTAAATGAATTATTTTGCTCTATTGAATTTTTTTCCATTTCCCTAATTTTTTTTTTTGAGAATTATTTTCTTTTCCCAATTCAGAAATTCTATTTTCTTGAGACTTTTTTATCTTTTCCAATTCAGAAATCCTACTTTCCTGTGTTTTTTTAACCTTTTCTAATTCACTAATTTTGTTTCCCTGCATCTCCTGTGAATTCTTTATTTTTTCCAACTCCAATTTCAGGACGTTGTTATTGTCTATCATAGCTTCCCTTTCCTTTCCCCATTTTTCTTCAAACTCCCTTAATTTTTTAAGAGCTTCTTCTAGGAGAGAGTTATGTGATGGGGGGCAGGAATCGTTCCCCTTTAGGTTGTTATCTGCTGATTCTCTGCTGTTAACTTCCTCAGCGTTGGATACTCGCTCTTTCTCTGTATAGAAGGAATCTATAGTTTTTCTAGCTTTTTTGCTCATATTTAAAAAAATGTTTTGGGGTCTGTCCCTGGGGTAGGAAATTATTTACTTCTTTACCAGCTTCCTCCCAGACTGGATGGATGCAGTGGCCCCGTGCCTGAGCTAAGAGAGAGCTCTGGGAGAGAGTTCCCCACCCCCTCCCTGGAAGTGCCTCAGAGGTGATTAGCATTACTGTGCTTCGAGGGCGTAGAATAGTGAAGACAGCAGGAAGCCCAGCCTATGTGTCCGGGTGGGGAGTGGATGTCTGCAGCAGGTGACGTGAGAAGCCCCTGTGCTCAAACTGGAAGTGTCTGCCAGAAACCGCGGTCCCTAGTTCAAAGGTTCCGCTTCTCTGGGACTTCCTGGAGCTGAGTTCCACTCCCTCCAGATAAGCTAGGCAGTGTGTGTTGCCTTGGGCCGTATCCACCCACTTGTCAATCTCTTAACTATTCTCAGGAGGTAGCTGAGGCCACACCCCCTGGTGCCAAGAGATCTGCTGAGTCACCCCCAGGATAGGGGAAAATCTAATTTGAGTTTTAAAATATTTTGGCTTTCTCTTCTGAACTGCTAAATAATTAGCAGAGAAGAGCTAACAGCCTGTGCCAGATTCCTTTACCTCAGTGGCTTCTCTGATCCCAGAGCCCTTCCCAGCGCAATGGGCGCAGTGTGCCCCTACCCCACCGTCTGTGCTGGTCTCTCTTATTCCTCCCCTGAGAACTGACCTTTCCTGTTGAAACTCCAGATTCTCTTCAGCTGGTAAGTCGTGCTTCCAGTCCTTGTGGTATCTATCAGTCCTGAGCTAATTCTGAGACTTAATTTATCTAATTGGTTGTGAGGGAGTGAGGACGTTCACTGAGTCGTGTGTTTCTTCTCCGCCATCTTGGCTCCGCCCCGTATTCAAAACTTTAAAAAAAAACTGATAAAGTCATCAGTGTTTCAAAGATTTGTCTAGAGCTATGGATAGTTCTGGCAGAGCCTCTAAGATATACCTCAAAGAAACCTCTACTTTTCTGCCAATTACAAGTTGCTGCTGAAGTCCCATGCTAAGCAGGTGCTTCTTATTCACAGATTCCCCAGTCATCTCTTTCTGGTTGCTCTAAAACTAAGAAACTCTTCTTAATCACAGCAACTGGACACTGATTTAGTTCTTTGATTACATGAATGAATTTGACTGGAAACCAGATGAGGAATTGTATTTGTCTCCAAAGTAATTTAACAACAAAATATTCTGGAGTCTTAATGATGAAAGTATATCAGTTGTGTGAATGTAAAAGACTTAATATTCATCATTTTATAGAAGAAAAATGCATATATTAATTCAATTCTGTTTGACAAGAACAATTGTCCCTCTAGCAAATAAAACTTAAGTGTTAACAGACTTTTCATTAATGGTTGATATCTTTCATTTATTTCCATACTTAGCTGAAGCCAAAGTTTTTTTTTAATGATTTTTAAAACAAATCATCTTCTGAAGCTGTTGGGAGCTAATGGACAATTTATTAATTTAGCCATCTCCCAATGCTTAAAATAATATTTTAAAATTATCTTTCAGGTATGGATATGTTCAGAGATACTTATTAAAATGGATGGGTATTAAAATTCACCAGATATTACAAGGAACAGCTAATATTAGTAATAATAGCAACAACCATATAAATGATAGGATTAGCTAGGTAGCACAGTAGATAGATAGCCAGGCTTTTAATCAGGAAGACTAATCATTGTGAATGCAAATTCATCCTCAGATACTTACTAGTTGTATGGACTTGGGCAAATCAATTAAGCCTGTGTATCTCAGTTTCTTCATCTGAAAAATGAGATGGAAAAGGAAATGGTAAACCAACACAGTATTTTTACCAAGATAATTCCACATAGGGTCATGAAAAAGTAGATACAACTGATAAATATCTGAATAATACAAAAAATTAGGTAGCCTTTCACCAAATAGTTAGTTCATATGAGAAGTAGAATTACATAGTGAATAGAATATTAGATTTGGATTCAGGAAGAACAAAATTCAAATCCATCTCATTCACGCATTCAATATCTCTATTACTCTGTTATATTTTCTTTAAATTTCTGTTACGTCATGAATAAAATGGGAATCATAATAGTATCTGCCTTACAGGATTGTTGTAAGGATCAAATGAGATGAATGAAGTTTTTAAGTATGTAGTATGAAAAGCTTGCTACTGATTGCTGAAGATATAAATAAAAAAATAAAATAATTCCTCTTCTCAAAATGCTCCTATTCTGAAAGTGAAGACAATATTTGGAAAGTCTCAGCTTCATATAAGATGGAATAGTTCCATGTTCCTTAAGAACATTTGATTAGCAAATCAAATGGCATCAGTTTTCTGATGTTGAAATATTTAAAGGGCTAAGGATTGGTGGCAAGTATTTTGTTTTCTGGTACCTTAATAGCTGTGGCTGTAGATAAAAACAGTTGCCAGATTCATTTCCACTAGATCTTGTTTCCTCGCATTTAATTGGGCATTAAGTGGGAAACATTGTACTTTCTAAAGGTTTCAAGTGCAGAATCTTGCATTATATCTCTTAGAGTCGGGGGGTGATGATGGTTAAGATGGTGATAGTGTTGCTTTGATTTCCTGACACATGAGCTTCTCACACCCTTATGGTACATACTGCTTTACCATCACTGGCCTGTCTGCAACTTGGATAGTAGTAGGTAAACATGGTAATCGCCTTCATAATAGTTGCTTCCCAGATGATGACTCTGAGGGCTAGTTTAGAAGGATATTTGATGATCTAGGATCATACATATAAAGGATTTTGCAAATATTAAAATTCCATATACATGTAAGCAAGACATTGCTTGGGGACAGTGTATTGTAATTGCTGCTTGATTTATAGTATTCTTTTCATTTTCTTCTTATTTTCAATGAAGTTCAAATAGAAACAGCCCCAGAATAAGTCGCTCTTTATTCTTTCATATTCCACATTCAGTGGAATAGTGTGCAGATTGATAAAATGGTTGAATTTGTGTCATTAAATAAAGGTATTGTTCTATAATCTCTTCTGTAAACTTACTGGAAATATCTTTCAGATAATTCCATCAGGAGATAGGATGATGGGGATACTACATACTAAAACATGTCTCCATATGGTTTAGCTTGCTTCCACTAGATTTCTATATTCAAGAGCTTTTATTTCATATATTTTGGACAACAAGAAAAATTTGAAATGTAACTTCTATATTTTAAGATGACTATTATATCCAGGCAATTGTCAGCAACAGATTTTGGTAATTATGCTTTTAGATCCAATTCTAATTTATTTGGTGAATATTCAAAAACATTTGGAGAATGAGGGATTGTTTTAGGATACTAAGTTTATCATAAGTTATTTTATTAAAGACAGCTAGCTTTTGGTTACTTGATCATATCTTTCTGAGTAATGCTGAATTTGGGCAACCTGCAGTAAAATTTTGAAGTTTCTATTATTCCAGGTAAAATCTGCATCAGATCTCTTTTTCAAAGTCATTCTTTAGTTAGGTACTGTATATGGTCTTCTCACATCTACAATGAGCCTTAATATTGTTTTCTAGGTGATTTTTCTTTTGAATTCCTTGTGGACAATTTTATTCATGTTTTGCTGCCATATATAACAAAAATGTTGTTATTAAAAGAATGAACTTTTAAATTTCCTGAAGACAATACAGTCTTGTCTTCTTTCTGTTCAACTCTGGGTCAAATTCACTGTTTATCTGCACTATCTGTACTAGATATATGTATTGAAGTACAAATTCAATAGATTGCCCATCCAGATCATGTTGTAATATGAGGAATGGTCTCAGAATATTACAGAACTTCTTGAAAAATATCTTTAATCACTTAAATATTATTTGCAAAAGAAATACTAAGTGAATAAAATACATTAATTATCTATGCAAAACATGAATATTATTGTCATGTTCTCATTCTCATCTTTTTCAAGTGAATAGAAGTTCAGTTAGCAAAGGTCCTAGGACAAGAAGTTGCTATCCTGAAGTTATTATTTTATATTTAATACTATGAAAACTATTACAGTGGTGCATAAAACTAATTTATTTTTGTAATTGAAAAGAATAATATGAGCCTTAACTTCCTCATCTGTGAAATGGAGGAAAATGTCTGAGATAACTGTAAGACAACTGATGGGGAAAGTGTTTTGTGATCTTTGGTTGTTCTTTAGTTATTTTATTTATGTCCAATTCCTTGTGAAATTATTTGGAGTGTTTTTGGCAAAGACAGTAGAATGGTTTGTCATTTCCTTCTCCAGCTCATTGTATAAATGAGGAAATTAAGGCAAATAATGTTAGCTAACTTGCCCAAGATCATATAATTAGTAAGCATCAGAACCCAGATTGGAATCATGGATGGATCTTCCTTACTCCAGATCCTGCACTCTATCTACTGTGTCACCTATTTGATTTTTCTAATTTTTGAATCACAGTAAATAAAAGCTATTATGAAATTTAGTTTATTAAAATTCTAAAGTCTATGTTTTATGGAATATACATATATATATTATCTCTTTTGTCAGTATTTAAAAAAATAATGTAATACTGTGGTTTGGGCTATTTTTGTTTTTAATATGATTGATTATGTTAGTTATTTGCCTAATATGAAATCAACCTTACCTTCTCTACTATATTATAGATTGTATTACAAGGTGGATATAAAAGAAATAACTCATTGTAACACTTTCATCTATAACTGGATCCTGAGGCTTATTCTTTGAGATGAAGGATTACACTGAATTATAAAGGTCTAAATTGTTTTTTCTTGCCTCCTTTCTATTAGCCAAATAAGATATTCCTTCTCCCAGGCACACCCACTTTCATTTTAGGCACTTTCAATGACAGACCCAATGCTTAGAATGTTCTCACTTTCTATCTTTCTATCCTCAATTTTATGGTTTCATTCAAATTTCAATTAACATTCTGCCTTCAAAAATAGCTTTTTTCCAGTCCCCCTTAATGCTATAGTCTTCCCTATCTTGATTATCTGTTATTTATTGTATCTTTATCTTGTTTGTACATATTTGATTGCATTTTGCCTATCCTAGTAGAACATGAGCTCCTGTTTTCTTCTGTTCTTGTATCCCCAACATTTGATATGTCAGAAACATGGGTAAGCTCTTAATAACCTCTTGTTGACTAAATGATATTTTTGTAAAATTTTATAAAGCTTTGTATTTTCAAAATACATACATAGATAGTTTTCAACTTTCACCCTTGCAAAACTTTGTGTTCTATTTTTTTTTTCTCCATCTCTTTCCCCACTCTTCCCTTACACAGCAAGGAATGTAATAGATATGTTAAACTTTTCCATTTCTTATATACATATTGCCACAATTATCATGCTATACACACAAAAAATCAGATAAAAGGGGGGTGTAAATGAGAAAGAAAATAAAATGTAAGCAAATAACAATAAAAAGGGGAAAATACTATATTTTGATCCACAATCAGTGTCCCAATTCTCTCTCTGGGGGCAGATGATTCTTTCCATAACAAGACCATTGGAACTGGCCTGAATCACCTTGCTGTTAAAAAGAGTCATGGATCCGTTAAAATTGATCATAGTATAATCTTGTTGTTGCTCTGTACAATGTTCTCCTGATGCTACTCAATTTAATTACCATCAGTTCATGTAAGTCTCTCCAGGCCTTCCTGAAAATCTCTACTTGATCATTCCTTTTTGAACAATAATATTCATAACATTCATATACCCTAACTTATTCAGCCATTCTCCCACTGATGGTCATTCATTCAGTTTCCAGTCCCTTGCCATTACAAAAAGAGCTGC
Organism: Sminthopsis crassicaudata; assembly: GCF_048593235.1. Lineage (NCBI taxonomy): Eukaryota > Metazoa > Chordata > Mammalia > Dasyuromorphia > Dasyuridae > Sminthopsis > Sminthopsis crassicaudata. The sequence goes on from NC_133619.1 coordinate 377,762,174, forward strand.
TACAAATATTTTTTTCACACATAGATCTTTCCCCTTTTTATGTTTTCTTTGGGATACTGCTGGATTAAGTTTGATAGCTCTTTGGACATAATTTCAAATTGCTCTCCAGAATGGTTGGATCAATTCACAACTTCACCAACAATATATTATTGATCCAGTTTTCCCACATCCCCTCCAACATTTATCATTATCTTTTCCTGTCATCTTAGCCAATCTGAGAGATGTGAAGTGGTAACTCAGAGTTGCCTTAATTTGCATTTCTCTGGTCAATATTGATTTAGAGCATTTTTCATATGACAGAACTGGTTTTAATTTCTTCATCTGAAAATTGTCTGTTCACATGCTTTGGCCATTTATCAATTAGAAAATAGCTTATATTCTTATAAATTTGAATTAGTCTTCTATATATTTTAGAAATGAGGTTTTGATCAGAACCCTTGAAGGTAATTTTTGCCCCAGTTATTGTTTCCCTTCTAATGTTGTCTGCATTTGGTTATATTTTGCAAATCCTTTTTAACAATATAATCAAAAATTATTTGTTTTGGCATTCCATAATGAACCAGAGTTCTTCTTTGGCCACAAATTCCTTCCTTTTCCACAAATCTGAGAGATAAATTATCTTTTTTTTTGTTTTTGTTTTTTTCTAATTTGCTTATAGTGTCACTGTGTTTAAATCATGAACCCTTTAACTTATCTTGATAGAGGGTATTAGGTATGGATAAATGCCTAGTTCAGCCATACCAATTTCTAATTTTTTTCCCAGCAATTTTTGTCAAATTTTGTGAGTTCATGTCCTAGAATCTGGGGTCTTTGAGTTTAATAACACACTAGATTATTATAGTCAATGACTATTGTGTTCTGTGAACCTAACCTATATTATTGATTGACTACTCCATATCTTAGCTAATTCTAAATGGTTTTAATAATATAGTTTTAGGTCTGGTGAAGCTAAGCTACCTTCATTTGCATTTTTTACATTTTTTCCTTGAAATTCTTGAAATTTTGTTCTTCCAGGTGACCTTTGCTATATATATATATATATACTTAGCTCTGTAAAATAATGTCTTAGGAGTTTGATTAGTATGGTGCTGAATAAGTAGATTAATATGCTAGAATTATAATTTTTAGTATACAAGGTTGGCATACCCATGAACACTTGGAATTCTTCCAATTGATTAAATATGACTTTATTTGTGTGGAATATATTTTATAATTTTTGTCATATGGTTCTTGCCTTTGTCTTGGCAGGTAGACTCCCAAATATTTTATATTATCTACAGTAATTTTAAATGGAATTTCTCTTTTTATCTTTTGCTGCTGAACTTTGTTGATAACATAGGAAAATGCTGATGATTTATGTAGATTTATTTTGTATCCTACAACTTTGCTAAAGTTGTGAATTGTTTCTAGTAGTTTTTTTAGTTGATTCTCTAGTGTTCTGTAAGTATAACACCGTATCTTCTGCAAAGAGCGATACTTTGATTTCCTCATTACCTATACTAATTCCTTTAATTTCTTGTTTTTCTCTTATTGCTGAAATTAACATTTCTAATACAATATTGAATAGTAATGGTGATAGTGGGCAACCTTGTTCCACCCTTAATTTTGTTGAGAATGTTATGTGTTTATCCCCATAATATATGATGTTTTCTGATGGGATTAAATAAATGCTATTTAAAGAAAACTCCATTTATTTTTTTACTCTTTAATGTTTTTAATAGGAATGGATATTGGATTTTTGCCAAATGTTTTTTCTACATTATTTAAGTAACCATGTGATTTATATTAGTTTGATTTTTGATGTAGTCAATAATGCTAATAGTTTTCTTAATATTGAACCAGCCATGCATGCTTGCTTTAAATCCTATTTGATCATGATATCTTGCTGATACCTTGCTGTAATCTCTTTGCTAATATTTGATTTAAGATTTCTACATCAATATCCTCAAAGCAATTGGTTTATAATTTTCTTTCTCTGTTTTTCCCCATCTGGTTTAGTTGTAAGCATCATAACTGTGTCACAAAAGGAATTTAATGGGACTCCTCCTATCTCTATTTTTCTAAATAGTTTTTTATAGTATTGGTACTAATTTTCTTTAAATGTTTGGTAGCATTCACATAAATCCATCTGGCCCTAGGATTTTTTCTTAGAGACTTGATTAATAGCTTGTTCAATTTCTTTTTCTAAAATGGGACTATTTAGGCAATTTATTTCCTCTTCAGTCTGGCAAGCTATGTTTTTTTTTTTTTTTTGTAAGTAATCATCCAATGCTTAGATTTATCCATTTTTCTTAGATTATTAAATGTATTTTCATATAGTTAGCCAAAATACCTTCTAATTATTGCTCTAATTTCCTCTTCATTTGGTGGAAAGTTCATCCTTTTCACTTTTGATACTTAACAATTTTATTTTTTCCTTTTTCTAATCAAATTAACTAAATGTTTATCTAATTTTTTTTATAAAACCAAATCATACTTTTGTTTATTAGTGAATAGTTTTATTTACAATTTTATTACTCTGCTCTTTTATTTTCAGAATTTCAAATATGTGGGTTTTTAATTTGTTCTTCTTCTAGCTTTTTAAGTTGCCTGTGCAATTCAATGGTCTTCTCTTTTTATATTTTTTGCAAATAAGCATCTAGAGATATAAAACTTCCCCTGAGAACTCCTTTAACTGCATGTCATACATTTTGGTATATTGATTCATTATGGTCATACTCTTGAATGAAATTATTTATTGTATCTTATGATTTATCGTTTCACTCATTCATTGTTTAGGATAATTAATTTCTTATCCTAAATACAAAAATGTACCATATATTAGGGCATAAAACCATAAAACCAAATGCAGAAAGACAGAAAAAATAAATGCATCTTTTCCAGATCAAGATGCAATAAAAATTACATGTACTAAAGGGCCAAGGAAAAACTAACCAGAAATTAATTGTATAGGTTCCATATACCACAAAGAAAAATAGATATTATTTTCTGTCTCCATTTAGTTTACTCCAAAGATCTATCATACCTAACTTTTCTAAAATTCTATTTACCTCCTTAACTTCTTTTGTATTTATTTTGTGATTTGGTGTACCTAGTTGTAAAGGAGAAGGTTGAGACCCCACATTAATATGTTTTGCGGCCTATTTATTCTTTCAATTCTCTTAATCCTCCTCTAGGTACTTGGATGCTATATCACTTGGTGCATGTATGTTTAGTAATATTACTTCATTATCTATAATACCCTTTTGCAAGATATAGTTTACTTCCTTATCTTTAATTAGACTTATTTTTGCTTTTGCTTGATCTGAAATTAGGATCACTATTCCTGTATGTTTGTTTTTTTTAATTCACCTAAAGCATAATATATTCTTCTCCAGACTTTCACCTTTACTCTATATCTATAACTCTGCTTTAAATGTGTTTCTTGTAAACAATATTGTAGGATTCTGGCTTTTAATCTGGTCAACTATCCACTTTTATTTTATGGAAGCTTTCACCCCATTCATATTCACAGGGAAAATTACTAACTCTGTATTTCCCAATATCTTATTTTTTCTAAATTATATTTTTCTCTTCCTTTCCCCCTTTCCTTTCTCAATAATGTTTTGCTTTTACTACCTCCCTCAGTCTGTCATCCCCTTTTCTAGCCTCTTGCTCTTCCTTATCCCTTTCCCCTTCTACTTCTGTTTTCCCTTCTATTACCTTCCCTTTTCCTTTCCTGTTTATCTTTATACTTCTATATTAGATGAGACAAGTTTCTATACTAAACTAAATATATTTGATATTTTCTCTTTGACTCAAATCTGATGAGATTAAGCAAACAATGCTCATCACCCTCCCTTCTTTCCCTCAATTGTAAGAGGTTTGTTTTGCCTCTTCATGTGATGCAATTTACTCCATTTTACTTCCCTTCCCTCTTTTTCCAGTACCATCCATTTTTCCACCTATAGCTCCTTTTTTATATCATTAGAGTAAAGTTAAATTATACCAATATCCTCTATGTATACCCCTAAGAAAGTTTTCAAGAGATAAACTTGCCATTTTCCTATATAGGGATGAAAACATTTTAATCTTGTAAAACATATTTTTCCACTCTTTTAACCTTTTTAATGCTTCTCTTGAGTTGTGTATTTAAAGATAAAATTTTATCTTCAGTTTTGGTCTTTTCATCAAAAATAAATGAAAATCTTAGAAATAATTCAGAACTTTAGCAAAATTGCAGGATACAAAATAAATCCACATAAATCCTCAGCATTTTTATACATTACAAGCACAATCCAACATCAAGAGATACAAAGAGAAATTCCATTCAAAATAACTGTCGATAGTATAAAATATTTGGGAATATATCTACCAAAGGAAAGTCAGGAATTATATGAGTAAAAGTGCAAAACACTCGCCACAAAAGTAAAGTCAGATTTAAATAATTGGAAAGACATTAAGTGCTCTTGGATAGGGAGAGTGAATATAATCAAGATGACAATACTCCCTAAACTAATCTATTTATTTACTGCTATACCAATCAGACACCCAAGAAACTATTTTAATGACCTAGAAAAACTAACAACAAACTTCATATGGAAGAACAAATGATTGAGAATTTCAAGGGAAGTAGTGAAAAAAAAAAAATCAAATGAAGGTGGCCTAGCTGTACCTGATCTAGAACTATATTATAAAGCAGCAGTCACCAGAACCATTTGGTATTGGCTAAGAAACAGACTAGTTGATCAGTGGAATAGGTTAAGTTCACAGGACAAGATAGTGAATAAAAATAGCAATCTAGTGTTTGAAAAAGCCAAAGATCCAAACTTTTGGGATAAGAATTCATTATTCGACAAAAACTGCTGGAAAAACTGGAAATTAGTATGGCAGAAACTAGGAATGGAACTATACTTAACACCACATACTAAGATAAGATCAAAATGGGTCCATGATTTAGGCATAAATAATGAAATCATAAATAAATTAGAGGAACACAGGATAGTTTATCTCTCAGACTTGTGAAGGAGGAAGGAATTTATGACTAGAGGAGAATTAGAAATCATTATTGATCAGAAAATAGAAAATTTTGATTACATCAAATTAAAAAGGTTTTGAACAAACAAAATTAATACAAACAAGATTAGAAGGGAAGTAACAAATTGGGAAAACATTTTTACAGTTAAAGGTTTTGATAAAGGCCTCATCTCCAAAATATGCAGAGAATTGACTCTAATTTATAAGAAATCAAGCCATTCTCCAATTGATAAATGGTCAAAGGATGGGATCAGACAATTTTCAGATGATGAAATTGAAACTATTTCCACTCATATGAAAGAGTGTTCCAAATTACTATTGATCAGAGAAATGCAAATTAAGACAACTCTGAGATACCACTACAAACCTGTCAGATTGATTAACATGACAGGAACAAATAATGATGAATGTTGAAGGGGATGTAGGAAAACTGGGACACTGATGAATTGTTGGTGGAGTTGTGAAAGAATCCAACCATTCTGGAGAGCAATCTGGAATTATGCCCAAAAAGTTATCAAACAGTGAATACGCTTTGATCCAGCAGTGCTACTTCTTGGCTTATATCCCAAAGAAATACTAAAGAAGGGAAAGGGACCTTGTATGTGCCAAAATGTTTGTGGCAGCCCTTTTTATAGTGGCTAGAAACTGGAAAATGAATGGATGCCCATCAATTGGAGAATGGTTGGGTAAATTATGGTATATGAATGTTATTGGATATTATTGTTCTGTAAGAAATGACCAACAGGAGGAATACTGAGAGGCTTGGAAAGACTTACATCAATTGATGCTGAGTGAAATGAGCAGAAGTAGGAGATAATTATACACTTCAACAGCAATACTATATGACGATATATTCTGATGGAAGTAGATATCTTCAACATAGAGAAGAGCTAATCCAATTCCAATTGATCAATGATAGACAGAATCAGCAACACCCAGAGAAGGAACACTGGGAAATTAGTGTAAACTGTTAGCATTTTTTTTTGTTTTTCTCCTCAGGTTATTTTTACCTTCTGAATCCAATTCTTCCTTTGCAACAACAACAACAACAACAAAATTCGGCTCTACACACACACACACACACACACACACACACACACACACACACACATATATATATATATATATACATATATATATATATAGTACCTAGGATATACTATAACATATTTAATATGTATGGGAATGCCTGACATCTAGGGGAGGGGGTGGAGGGAAGGAGGGGAAAAATTTGGAACAGAAGGAGTACAAGGGATAATGTTGTAAAGAATTACCTATATATATGTACTGTCAAAAAATGTTATAATTATAAATTAATAAAAAAAAGGAAATTTAAATACAAAAAATTGTTAGGATTACTAGGTGAGAACTCATGTTGTCTGGACAGTGACAAGGTGAGAATTCAGGTTGTCTGGACAATTACAAAGTGAGAACTCAGGTTGACTTGACAGTTCTCTGGCTCAGACCTTTGGTTTGGGCCTTTAAAGGGAGTTTACATCTTAGGAATTCTAAGAGGAGCAAGATCATTGGTTGGAATACTTCTTCCCAGAAGCCCTTGCATTATCCCACACCCATTCTCTGGGAGGATAAAAGAGGACAGCAATCCAGAGAGAGGAGAAGTCTCTGCTCTACATCAGGCTTGATGTGGCTCTCTGCAGGAAGGGAACTCTCTGGACAAGAGTTAACGGCAACTGTCTGGAGACAACGGTTCTCTACAGGAAGAAGAATCTGTCCAAGAGATTTGAGTTGACACAGCAGACCTCCCAGAGAGCGATCAGCAGCTTCTGGAGACGACAGCACATTGCAAAAAATAATAATAAATTCAAAAAAAATAAAATAAATGAAAACCCCCTACTTTATTTAATGTCTATCTTTCCCTGAAAGATATTGCTTGATTTTGCTGAATAATTGATTCTTGCCTGTAGTCCAAGCTCCTTTGCCTTTCAGAATATCATCTTCCAGGCCCTTTAGTCCTTTAATTGCTAGGTACTGAGTCATCCTAATTGTGGCTCCTTCATATTTGAATTGTTTCTTCTTTATCTGAAAATTCTGAAATTGAACCAAGGCATTCCTTGGAGTTTTCATTTGGTGTCTCTTTCTCTGGTTTAAAGACATCCAGGGTAGTTTCCTTGATTATGTCTTGAAAATTGTTGTCTAGGCTCTTATTATTTTTTTCATTGTGTATTTCAGTTAGTCTAATAACTCTTAGATTATCTCTTTTGGATCTCTTTGTGATGAAGTATTTTACATTTTTTTCTATATATTTTTTTGTCTAATTGATTCTTGATGTCTCATTTAGTTGCTTCCATTTGTTGAATAATAATTTTTTTTACTGAATTATTTTCTTTAGATAGCTTTTTTATAATCTCCTTTTGCATTTATCCAATTGATCTTTTAATTGAGTTTTTGAGTCATTGGATTTTTTTCCATTTCACAAATTTTCTTTTTCAAAGCACTGTTTTCTTTTTCCACTGAGCCAAAAGTATTCTTTAAAAAATAATTTTCTTCAGACAATTTCCATTTCCTTTTCCAGAGCTCTCATTTCCACTTCCCATTTTTCTTCTAATCGTCTTTTCAGATCCTTTGTGAATTTTTCCAAGGGAGATTTGTGAGATGGAGACCAACTTATATCACTCTTTGAGGTTTCATCTGGAGATGTTTTGCCTTTATTGTCTTGAAGGTTTGAGGTCTGTTCTTTCATGTCTCCATAAAAGCCATTTATTATCAGAGTTCTTTTATTGTGTGTGTGATATTAATCATTGAGATCTGCTCTTAGGACAAAGGGGATTGTCCTAAGCTTCCTCGGGGGTTTGTGCTGCTGACTTTCTTCCTTTGCTGGGGTTCAGGGGATTACTATTTTCCTTCTGTAATTGTGTTGGAGGTCTCACAGGCAGTCTTCTCATCCACCAGCTCCTGAACCAGAAGAGAGTAGCAAACATTGCTGTATTTTGGCTTTGAGTCTCCCACTACATTCCCCAAATATGGGGAATACTCTCCTCCATAGGTCTCCCTGCACTGCAATGTATTACACTGTGCTTGCACTGATCTTCAAATCCCTCCTCTGAAACTGTCTGATTGAGATAAATCTTTCCTGAAGTTATTCAAAAATATCTTCTACTAGAAATTTGTTACTCTCCAAATATTTGTAGGTTCTGTCACTCCAAAATCCATAGAGATATTTCAGCTGGTGTTGATCTGAGGGAAGCCAGGAAGAGCTCAGAAAAAGACCTGTGTATTCTCTACCATTTTGACTCAATACCTCTCTTTTGTAAATTGTAAACCATTAAATACAGTGTTGTTTTTAATCTTTTGGCATAGCTTTAATTGTACCTTAGCTCTGGATGTTATTAGTCAAAGAGAGATCTCATATAAATCAATGAAGAAGTCTTCCAAGATATAACATTATGATACTTTATAATACATAATACAATTTGAATCAAACTGAAGTGACTCATTCTCCTAGTAACAAGTCTACATTTTGAGCACTTGGAAGGAAATGACTAAAAGAACAAAAGTAAATAAAAATAATTTAAGCAAAAGTGGCCATAATAATGTCTGTAATAATAATATTTCTTGTTTAGTTATTTTTAATTATTTATTACCTGTTTTGGGATTTTCTTGGCAAAGATACCGCTATATCTTCTTAAAGCTCATTTTATACTTGTGGAACTGAAACAAACAAGGGTAAGTGTCTTGCCTAGAATTACACAGTTAAATGTCTGAGACCAGATTTGAACTCAGGAATATTAATCTTCCTATCTCCAGGTTCTGTAGTATCTAAGAGGTTACCTGGCTGCATATGTTGATAACTACAGTAGCAGTAATAACTTTGTCTTATTTCTCTATTTTTACATTATTCACATGCTTAGAGAGGAGCAAATAGAGTGATATTATCTTTGTTTTCAAAATGGAGTAAAATTGAGATGACTAATAATATTCTATTTCACATTTAAGAACATGGCATTTAAATAATAGAAGTGTTCATCGCCAGCTATAGGTATAATTAGGTCATGCTCCCTATATTAGCAACCAAAGGCTTTGATCTAAGCAGAAAGTGATGAGCATGACTATTTCAGGGTAGTAGGGAAATTGTCCCCCCATAGAAATTACAGCAGCATGTTGTCACAATATTATTTTAAAAAGATGTTTTAAATGGAGAAAGATACTAAACTCAGACTCCACATGGAAATGGAACATATCTTTTGATCATCATGAAACTAGTATTTTAAAGTCTCAAATCCTTGTGCTATTAAAAAGTTGAGGAGCTGCATTGTAGATTTTCAAATGACTATGGTTGACTTTTTTTGTTTTTTGCTTTTTAATCTTTTTAACAAATTAACTAGTTAATTTTAAATGACAGCATACTTATACTAATTTATAGATAATATGAAATAATATATATTATATAATTATCTATTTGTGCAAAAATAGATATATTATTAAAACCACAACAAAATTATTTAACTATGCCCACAATTTTACCAGATCACATTAATATTATCACTTTTAATAGGACATTCTATTTTTAACTCTTAGTGTGGTTGGATTTTAATATTGCCACAACTACTTAAAAGCTCTTTTCAGTCCTTCTGACTATTAAGATTCTTTAAAATGAAATTTATATTATCATACTGATCATAGTTACCCAGAGAAAATCATAAAAGGTTTCTGTAATAGGGTTATAGAGTTGGATATTAAGTATTGCCTCACAATGGAGTCATTATTCAAGAACTCAATCAAACTCAATGGCCTGAGAGAGTAAAAAATAAGCAACTTTCTTTTAACTTGGCATAAGAGCCTGCATGTCTAACAAACAGTAAGCCTTGATATCTCCCCAAAAGATAAAGGAGTCCTACCAAACTCCTTTTATGACACAGACATGGTACTGATACCTAAACCAAGTAGGTCGAAAACTGAGAAAGAAAATTATAAACCAATTTCCTTAATGAATATATTGATGCTAAAATCTTAAATAAGATATTACCAAAAAGACTTCAGAAAATCATCCCCAGGATAATACACTATGACCAAGTAGGATTTATACCAGGAATGCAGGGCTAGTTTAATATTAGGAAAACTATTAGTATAATTGACCATATTAATAATCAAATTAATAAAAAACATATGATCATCTCAATAGATGCAGAAAAAGCATTTGATAAAATCCAACATCCATTCCTACTAAAAACGCTTGAAAGTATAGGAATAAATGGACTATTCCTTAGAGTAATCAGGAGCATATATTTAAGACCTTCAGTAAGCACAATATGCAATAGAAATAAACTGGAACCCTTCTCAGTAAGATCAGGAGTGAAACAAGGTTACCCACTATCACCATTACTATTCAAACGCTAGCCTCGGCAATAAGAGCCGAGAAAGAGATTCAAGGAATTAGAGTAGGAAATGAAGAATTCAAACTATCACTCTTTGCAGATGACATGATGGTATAGTTAGAGAACCCCAAAGACTCTGCTAAAAAGAAATTAGAAATAATTCAGAATTTTAGCAAAGTTGGAGGATACAAAATAAATCCACATAAATCCTCAGCATTTTTATATATCACCAACAAAATCCAACAGCAAGAGATACAAAGAGAAATTCTACTCCAAACAAATGTTGAGAGTATAAAATATTTGGGAATCCATCTACCAAAGAATAGTCAGGAATTGTATGAGAAAAATTATGAAATACTTGCCACAAAAATAAAGTCAGATTTAAATAATTGGAAAGATATTCAATGTTCTTGGATAGGCTGAGAGAATATAATCAAGATGACAATACTCCCCAAACTAATCTATTTATTTAGTGCTATACCAATCAGACTCCCAAGAAACTATTTTAATGACCTAGAAAAAATAAGAACAAAATTCATATGGAAGAATAAAAGGTCTAGAATTGCAAGGGACGTAATGAAAAACAAGTCAGATGAAGGTGGTCTAGGTGTACCTGATCTAAAGCTATATTATATAGCAGCAGTCACCAAAACCATTTGGTATTGGCTAAGAAATAGACCAATCGATCAGTGGAACAGATTAGATACAAAGGACAAAAAAGGGTACATCTATAGCAATCTAGTCTTTGACAAACCCAAAGATGTCAACGATAAGGATAAAAAATCATTATTTGAAAAAAAAACTGTTGGTAAAACTGGAAATTAGTATGGCAGAAATTAGATATGGATCTACACTTAACACCATATACCAAGATAAGATCAAAATGGGTCCATGATTTAGGCATAAAGAATGAGATCATAAATAGATTAGAGGAACAGAGAATAGTTTACCTCTCAGACCTGTGGAGGAGTAAGGAATTTATGACCAGAGGGGAACTAGAGATCATTATTGATCACAAAATAGAAGATTTTGATTACATCAAATTAAAAAGTTTCTGTACAAACAATACTAATGCAAACAAGATTAGAAGGGAAGTAACAAATTGGGAAAATATTTTTAAAGTTAAAGGTTCTGAGAAGGTCTCATTTCCAAAATATATAGAGAACTGACCCTAATTTATCAGAAATCAAACCATTCTCCAATTGATAAATGGTCAAAGGATAGGAACAGACAATTCTCAGATGATGAAATTGAAATTATATCCACTCATATGAAAGAGTGTTCCAAATCACTACTGATGAGAGAAATGCAAATTAAGACAACTCTGAGATACCACTACACACCTGTCAGATTGGCTAAGATGACAGGAACAAATAATGATGAATGTTGGAGGGGATGTGGGAAAACTGGGACACTAATACATTGTTGGTGGAGGTGTGAAAGAATCTGGAGAGCAATTTGGAACTATGTCCAAAAAGTTATCAAACTGTGCATATCCTTTGATCCAGCATTGCTGCTATTGGGCTTACATCCCAAAGAAATACTGAGGAGGGGAAAGGGACCTGTATGTGCCAAAATGTTTGTGGCAGCCCTTTTTGTAGTGGCTAGAAACTGGAAGATGAATGGATGTCCATCAATTGGAGAATGGTTGGGTAAATTATGGTATATGAAGGTTATGGAATATTATTGCTCTGTAAGAAATGACCAGCAGGAGAAATACAGAGAGGCTTAGAGAGACTTACATCAACTGATGCTGAGTGAAATGAATAGAACCAGAAGATCGCTGTACACTTCAATGTTGGATGAAGATGTATTCTGATGGAAGTGGATATCTTCAACATAAAGAAGATCCAACTCACTTCCAGTTGATCAATGATGGACAGAAACAACTACACCCAGAGAAGGAACACTGGGAAGTGAATGTAAATTGTTAGCACTACTGTCTATCTACCCAGGTTACTTATACCTTTGGAATCTAATACTTAATGTGCAACAAGAAAATGGTATTTACACACATATATTGTATCTAGGTTTTATTGTAACACATGTAAAATGTATGGGATTGCCTGTCATCGGGGGGAGGGAGCAGAGGGAGAGAGGGATAATTTGGAAAAATGAATACAGGGGATAATGTTATAAAAAAAATTACTCATGCATATATACTGTCAAAAAATTATAAATAAAATTTAAAAAAAATATCTTCCCCAAAAAACCTATCAAATAGGGAAAAGTTTAGTTAAGATATCAAATATTTATAATTTATGTATACCATTCTTTGGATATCATTGAATATTAACAATAGATGCCATAGATTTCTGAATATAGCATCAGAAAGATCTAGCTTCAAATTTCTATTAGATACTACTAGCTACATAACTATTTGGATTAGACTGGGAATTTCTTGAGAGTTTTTTAAACTTTTTTAAACTTTTCTTTCCCCAGTGCTTAGCACTAGTCCTAGCATATAGTTGAAGTTTGATAAAAACTTACTGACTAATGTACTGACTATATAATCCTGGGTAAATCAATTCACTTCTGTGTGAATTAATTTCTTTGTCTGTATATTGTATTGTATATCATATATATATATATATATATATATATATATATATATATATGCATATATTATATTATATTGTTATATTATATTCCTAAAGTTTCCTAAAGTCCCAGAGTTCTTGTCATGACCAAAGGAGATAATCTATGTAATTATTTTACAAAATCTTAAAGAAAACTATTTTTATGAGTGATTCTTTCATGAAATAACTAGTTGTCAGTAGAATTCTAAGCACAAGCAAGTAATGCAGTCTGGGAAAAAATAAATAAATACCCTTCAATCCTTTTCATCATAGATTAGCAATTTGGGTACCTTAAAAACTATAGCAGTAGGAATCAACAATGCTTAACTCAGACTTATTTACATAGCTTAAGTTATCTTACAGAAATATTTATACCATAAAATCATATTAATTCCATTCTTAAACAGAATTGTGAAATCATTTTTGTAAAATGGTTTATTCTCTGAGAAGTATTCTCTCTTCTTTTAATCTTTCTTTTTAGAATAATCTTTCCCTTTCTTGTATTTGATAGTAATTTAGTTGATTCAAATTTTTCAATAGCTCTTTATTGCCTAGAGAATAATATGTTAATTACATGGCATTCAAGGCCCCATATAATATGGTATTGTATCTCTCCAGCCAATATAGTAATATGGAGCATTTTTGCCTCTTTTTTGTCACAAATTTTGTCACAAATGCGAGTCTTTTAATTCATTAAATGTTTGTTTATTTATTTATTTTTATCTTTTTTCATTCAAAATTAAAGCTAGTGGTGCTGGATAAATTACTCTTGGTCATAACCCCAGGTATTTTTTTGCTGTACAAAATACAATATTCCAAGATCCCCTAGTCCTTCAGTATTGTAGCTGTTAAGTCTGGTGTAATCTTTACTGTATCTACATCATATTGTGATTATTTTTTCTTGTTGCTTCCATTTTTTTTTTTCCTTTACCTAGGAGCTTTGGAATGCTTTTAAGTGGTGATCAACATTTTGGTTCTTTTTGTTTGTTTATTTGTTTTTTTCTATTTCTTCTTTACCTTTTTGTTTTAGAATTTCCTAGCAATTTTCCATGTTAACTTTTTGAAATATGAGGTAAGATTCTTTTTTTTAAATCATAATTTCCAGATAGCCTTATTCCTCTATTATTTCTTGTAAATCTTTTCTCCTGATCTGTTTTTTTTTTCTGATGAAATGCTTCATATTCTCTTATATTTTTCCTTCTTTTGACTTTGTTTTATTATTTCTTGGGATCTTAGAATGTCATTAGCTTTCTTTTGACCAATTCTAATTTTCATGGAATTATTTACTTTCTTAAGTTTTTGACTGCCAAATTCAAGTTGATTGATTTTCTTTTCATAATTTTCTATATTTTCTTGGATTGCTTTTATTTTTGATAATTTTTTCTCATTCTCCCTTATTTAATTTTTCAGTTTTTTAAAGTACAAGAACTCTTTTTGTGCTTGGGAACATTTGGTACTTCTTATTGAAAAAGGAACAACATTTTCCTCCCGTTACTTCCTTTGAATATGAACACAGATTTCTTTTTCTTACTCATTTTTTTTAATTTATGTTTTAGCAGCTATTAGTGTAATCAAGTTAGAGTATCAAGGAATGGAGAATGATGCTCCAAATTTTAGGTCTTTTTTTTTTTTTTTTTTCTGAGGCAATTAGGGTTAAGTGACTTGCCCAGGATCACACAGCTAAGAAGTGTTAAGTGTCTGAGGTCACATTTGAACTCAAGTTCTCCAGTTCTCCTGCCTTCGGGGCTGATGCTTTATCCACTATGCCATCTAGCTGCCCCCTACTGTTATTTTCTGAAGTCTGTTCTGTGGCTCAACTTTGGGCTGTCCTCTTCACTGATAAATCATGGCTAGGGTTCTTAATCACACAGTCTAGCAAATGCTTTTGCTCCCTGTGGTTTCTTGAGTCACTGGAACTGTCATGGAACTGAAACCAGGGACTTTGCACTTCTGCAAGTTCAGAGCCAACAGGATTCCTTTGCCTTTGGTACAGCACTGATCAGGTATGTGTAAGCTCCTTCTCTCCCACAGCTACAGATCAGGATATGTCTAACCAGCATAGCTATGCTCGGCATCCTTCACCAATGGAAGTTCCTTCAATCTTTTCTTACTCAGTTGTCAAGCCTCAATACTGTCTCTGACATGACAGTTTCTAAGACTGAGGCTGCCTCCCAACCCAGTTGCTCCCAGGTCTTATGGTTTGTAGATTCTGCAGTCAGATCGGCAGTGTTGCACTTCACTCAAGCTGAACCCCTTGGTGTCTGCTCAAATTGTTTTAGAACAACTGCTTAACTTTAACTTTTTTTTTTCCTCTGCTCTACATTCCCTCTTTTTATTGAGAAAATTTGGAGAGCTGAAAATTTTCTGATCTATTCTTCCATCTTTCCAGAATCTTCAATTCTGCCTTAAGAAAGTGGATAAAAACAAAATTTTAATAAGCACCAGGGACTGTAGTTAGGTCTTTTAAACAATATTTCCTCAGCTGAGGAAACTGGGGCTAAGAAAAGTTAAATAACTTGCCCAAAGTCACATAACTATTATGTATCTAAATTTGGATTAGAATTAAGATCTTCTTGCCTCTAGGCATCACCTAGCTGCCTTTTAAGTAGTTCCTATGCTTCCCTATTGCTGTGCTTGTTTCTCTTGTTCCCCTTGCTTTCAAAACACTCCTTTCAAAATAGTTTCTCTAATCCTTGCCTTCTCCCCACCCTTAATGATACTTTGACATTTTCAAGTGACAATCTTTTGAAACTTTCCAATGATATAGGCTAACCAGACACTCATTAGGTGAGCCTATACAGACTGACAATTTGTGTATTTATATTCTACCAACTCTCACAAGTAACCAGGAATTCAATGCTCTGGGATTGCCTATTTTTGTAAGAAGTTAATTCATCTTCCTATTTCTTCATTTCATCTCTGTTTTCTTGGTGGTGGTAATACTAGAAGAAATAGTAGTATATATAGAGTATTCAAGGAAAACTAGCACCTTTAGTGTGAGGGCTCTCTGAGCCCTTATCAGGGCTGCACATTGACATTTGGTGTCTATTTGTCACCCAACTCTCACCTGTGGCCCCAAGAAGCTGTGGCATGCAAAACAGTCACATTCTGGTAAATTATCTAGGCAAATGTACAAAAGGAGATTGAGTGTAGAAAATGGATTTTAAACCTGTTGGTAAATTAGAGCGATAACTACCCTATGCATGTGAAGACTTCTCCCATTGGAATGAGTAGAAGAGAACAATTTGTTCCAATGACCAGGAAAGTGGTTGAAGCAGGCATTGTGGGAAAGCTTAGAGTTTGGTCAGACATGAAAAATAAGCTTATCCGCTGCATTCCTGGTTATTACCAGTCATTGACTTTTGTTTTGCTACTGGATTTTGATGACTCTGGAAGACAGAGTGAGGCTGAAGACTTTATGAATCTCTCTGTCACTTAAATCCAATTTACATTTAAGTCAAAACATCACTCCTTCATAATGTCATTGATGTGCTTGGAAAACAAAAGATGAACAGCTTCAGATCCCTGAATAACAAATCAATCTTTGCCTCCAGTCTAGGTTCTCTTTTCCTTGAAGGGAGAAACAAAGGAAACATCCAATATACAATCCAAATCAATTTAGAACAGGTAATTTATTCCCATAGAGAAAAAGGTAACACTAAGCAATAAAGAATCATTGAATGATTAGAACTTATCACTTGTAATAAAATTGGTTTTGAAAATCAAGCCTAATGGGAAAGAAAGTTGTTTTGTTCAATTACAAACCAAACATTCCTCTTTTCTCTTCCACTATGCACAATCCAATAAAATGCAAACATGGTTTTCATTCCAGAACCTTCTCATTGTCACTTTTCCCCTGATGCCAATATCAACTTATTATTGCTGCTGCCTGTGCTTTAGCTCCAGTATACTCTATTGTCTCTACCTTATTATGTATTTGACCTTTTGATTTCTCAAGGTCAGTGCTAGCATAAAATAACCCATTTTGGCTCTTAGAACCAAGCATGGGTGGGACCTTGAATAAAGGAAAGTTTTATGACAAATGATTTTTGAATTAATGGATAAATATGCAAATTACCAAGCAAAATCATTTTATCAGATTCCTTTTTAGTTTTAATTAAGGCACTGGATAGAACATATTTGTTTACTATAAATCTGGATTTAGTGAGCCAGTATTTTTAGTATATTAGGAAACATGTGCCATAAGAGACTCAGGGCAATTTCATTTCAGCATGGTTCTACAATTTCCATCTAATATAACCACTTAGAATATCAGTGGTCATAGGCATTCAAAAGTCACTATCATAGATATACAAACGAATGATTTTGGCACTTCCAAAAATATATGCTTTAGAAATGTATTTTTTTTTAATAATGTGAAAGGAGTATATTTCATTATTAAAGTTTGCTGTCCTTACTCTTTACCTCTTTAGGCTCTCCTGCTAATTCAAAGCTCTTTCTCACTCTTGCATCCCTGCTATTTATTGTAAACTTTCCCAGTTTGGGCTACTCATAGGTAGGATCAATGACGATTGACAGTGGAGAAAAGGAAAAGTTCAGATCCACTTCTTAATGTTCATTTAAAAATATTTCTCCTCAATTATATGTAAAACAATTTTAAACATCTTAAGAAGTTTAGAGTTTCAACTTCTATTTTTTTTTTTGCTCCTTTCCTCCCCAAATAGTAAACAACTCAATATAGATTTATATGTGTGCAATCAGGTAAATGTTTCCTTATTAATCATTTTGTGCGAATAAACTTGAACAACAAAAAAGATAGTGAGAAATAGTATGCTTTTGTCTTTATTTGTTGTCATTAGTTCTTTTTCTGGAGGCAAATGGCATTTTTATCATGAGTCCTTTAAAATGTCTTGAATCACTGTGTTGTTGCTGAAAATAGCTAAGTCATCACAGAATTGTATTTCTGCTTCTAATCATTTCACTTTCTATTAATTCATGTAAATATTTCTAGGTTTTTCTGAAATATTCCATTATAATCATATACCACAACTTATTCAACTATTCCTCTACTGATGGGCATCCCTTCTATTTCCAATTCTTAGCCAACACTAAGAGTCGATATAAACATTTTTCTATGAATAATTCCTTTTCCTATTTTACATATAATTAATCAGATAAAGAACTTATATCTCAAATTTATGAAGAACTTTGTAAAATCTATGAGAATTTGAGTCTTTCCTCAATTTTAACTGGCTAAAGGATGTGAACAGGCAGATTTTTTTTCCTAGAGAAATTGAAAGAATTTATAGTTAAAACATTCTATAAATTATTCTTGATTAAGAAATGTAAATTAAAATAACCTTGAGATATCACTTTCCTCCAATGAGATTGGCTAAAATGATTAAAGAGGAAAGTGAGAATTGTTGCAAGGTTTAGTTACAAAAATTATTAGGGAAAAAGAAAAAGAACCTATGTTCCAAAATATTTACAAAAGCTCCAATTGTTTAGATTTGATATTATTTCTGTGAAAAGTTTTTTTTTTTAATTGCTCAACAATTGAGGAATGACTGAACAATTTGTGGTAAAAGATATTTATGGAATACTATTGTATTGAAAGAAAAGATGAACTCTTTGACTTTAGGGAGAAAATGGGCATATCTGAATGAAATGATGAGTACTGAAACAAGCAGAGCCAAAAACATTGTTTAGAGTAATAGTAGAATTGTTTTAAGAATAATTTTGTATGATTGAGTCATTTTGACTATTAGAAATACCCAAGTTAACTACACAGGACTTATGAAGAAAGACAGCACTCAGAAAAAGAACTAATGGATAGAAATGTGTGCAGAATGATTTTAGATATGTTCATATGCTTAAACTCATACATACATATATATGTACACACATATACAGAATTCCTTTTCTCCTTTTTCTGCCATCTGCAGCTCCATCCCAGCATTTATCTCCATTCTATTGGAGCCTAGTTAGGAACAAAGAAGTCTTTGTTAGGGTTTGGAAAGTAGGGAAGAATTTATTCTTTGTGTTAAACTAGGAGTTGGATTTGAAAGGACATAAGAAAAATGTATTAGAATTTTGTTTTATTTTAAATGTTAGATTTTGTGTACTGGAACTATATAGAATATTTGGTAAAGTCAAAAAATTATATATGTGCATTATTGTTTTATATGAACTTTTCTGGTATGATCCAGAAATCCAACTCTTATTTCTATGTGGGGGAAGTATGGTTTAAAGATCAAATAAAGTATTTGTACATGAAATTTTATAGCACAAGTAATTCATAAATTCAGGCTGACTCATATTCTGCTTATATGAAGTGTAATATTTTGCAGCTATTCATACATATAAATAGAAAATAGAAAAATAAATAGAAAAATTCTAAATTTCTATGAAATAAAATGTGGGCTTGAAATAGTACTAACTGTAATTATGATGTTGAGGGGAATTATTTCTAATATCTTTATCATTTTAAAATCCTATTATCTTATAATTTCCACAGAGCTATATTAAGTAGTCCTTTAGGAGAAAGCCCTCATAAAAGGTTGAAAGTTAGATTATCTCCACAGCTCTTTGTGGCTATTAAGCAGCATTGAAAAGATAGTAAGCCATTGTTATTTCTCATTCAAAGCAAAAAATTCAGAAATTATAAGTTACCTGTAGATTACTGAACAAATCTCCTATTATCCTCAAGCATTCTGGAAACTGATGTAGTTGAAAAAGAAGAAAGAAAGAAACACATAGATTCAAAGAAATTATGTTTTACATTAATTGAATACTTTCAATTCTCATTAATCCTACTTTTTCTTTCCTTTTTCTCTCCAGGATACTTCCATTTCTACTGATCCCCACAGGAGAGATTAAGAGAATACAGAGAGAGGAAAAGAGAGAGAGAAAGAGGTTGGGGGGAGGGTGGGCAGAAGGTACAGAGACGAAGAGTGAGAAAAAGAAAGAGAGAGAAAAAGAGAGAGAGACAGAGAGACAGAGAGAGACTCTTTCATGAATAAGAGAGGACAATCCAGATTCTATATAGTTAACAATGGAATAATTAAGGAACTGTTTATGAAAGTTTTAAGTAATAATTTGAAGCCTTACCTAGGCAATACTCAAATTGTTAAAAACTCAGTGTTGAATTTTCAATTACACTTTCCCACTTCTCTGTTGTTATTTTCCTGATGGTATTATTAATTTCTCCCCCCTTAATCTTATCCCTTTTGGTCTTATCTTCATACTTCTTACTCAGCTAATAGATCATTTCCTCCATGAAGTCTAACTGGAATTCTTCTCTGAAATAATATCTTTGCAGTATTCATTGAAGTTTGAATTACTTGGTCATACTTGAAACTTTATGTGATTTACATTCCTCAACTGAAAAATGGAGATGATAAAAACATCTACATTACATGGTCATTGTGAATACCAAATAAGATAATATTTTTAAAGTGCTTAGCACAGTGACTGGCACATAATGGGTGCTTAATAGAATGGTGGTTCCCTTTTTCCTTTGATCTTTTACACAATTAAACATGGCTTGACTTATTTACTTGAAATTTTAATAGCACAGTTTTCTCACATTCCTTGTTTTATTTGGTCATCAAATGAATATTGTATTATAATTCTGTACTTTATACTGTATTTTGGATAAATAAATGAAAGTTCTCTTCCCTCAATGAAGTTAAAATCTAGTTAGAGACATAGAAAAGGGACAAAAGTGAAAAAGTAAATAGTAATATAAAGCTTAAACAGTATAATATCATTGTTTGATAAGTTCAAGATAAAAAATACAAATGATAAAATGCTATAGCAATCCTGAGATTCCTATTCACTGGTTTAAATGATAAGAAGACTATTTATAATGGAAATGTGACTTGAAGTAGACTGAAAGATAGATACAATTCATAGGTAAAGGGAATAAGAGACAGGTAAGTATAGGAATGTGAGAGGAGACATGCAGGTAGTAATTTTCATAGTTTTGAAATCTGATTGATTTAGTACATTCATGTAGAAGAAGAATGGAAGTTTGATGTGAAGATATGATTTCAAATCTATGAAGGACTTTGAATACCAGAGAAGATACTTTGGACTTTATCTTAAAGGCAATGGGGAACATCAAAGTTCTTTTTCATTGATTTTTATGGATGACATTGTCTTACTTTAGCAAACAAAACTAGTGAAATTGGTGTTTTAGGGAGGTGAATCTATGGTATTTTTTTTCTTTAATAAGGTGCTACTATGTTTATCTTCCACTCACACCTGTTATTATTTCATACAAGGGAAGACATTCATCACACACTAGAGTGATTGATTCTGTGCTCTTTGTTTCTAACTGTCCAACAATTAGAACATTGATTCATCCTGCCAAATTTTAAACTACTTGACTATTGTCCTGGGAGTCATCTAAAGTATTAGTAACTCCTAGGTAAATATGTCTTAAAGAGCCTATTTTTATTTGATAGGTGAAAAAACTCTGACCTTTGATCATTTTATGTAGTCTATAAGACAACAGTGAGAAAATTACTTACAGCTTCATAAATTCTAGTTGTTGATTATTTAACCTTTTTTTCCCCTAAGGAAGGAGTTTGTCCACATCCAATATTAAATTGCCCTGCCAAAGTTAATAGCCCATGCTTACCACCTCTAAATAAATCAGTAACAGTTGGTGATAATATTGGTTTTCTGAGAAAAATAATGTTTGGCATGCATTACATTAGTTAGACAGTTTGGAATCAGATTAAGGACAGAAGGGTAGTAAGGTGATTTTGAGTTGTGGTTATTGCCCTTCAGTGTAGTTTGAGAAAATAGATCAAATGCTGTTTTTGGAGATAAGAAGAGACTAGGAAAGACCAGAATATTGATTCCAGGTGATTTGATGTGTATGGAGAATGGTGATTAGGATCACAACTGTGGCAAGCTTATGTAGAAAGTTTCTAGAAGTTTCACTGAAGATTACCATGCTGCCAATGTGGAGAACTTTTTATTTCTTCTTCTTAACCCCAAAATTGATCTTAAACTATTTTCCTCTTGGGAGTAAGATATAGGAAACATACTATTAAGGATACCAGATTTATTATAGTTTAAAATAATGTGTTTAGTGTAGGTTGAACACATATATGTTTTTTTTAAAAAGAAAACATGGTACACTGGTAAAAGTATTGTCTTTGTAATCAATCAGAATATCTGGCTGCAATTTCACCTCTGACTCGTTTATATGAATTTGGACAAATCACTTAGACTCTATGGCTTCAGTTTCTTCATCTGTAAAATGGGTCATCGAATAAAATATACATTAGGATCTCTGTTAGAACCAAATAGATGATGGAGAGGCATCAGGCCATACCAGACAAAGCAACTGATCTGAAGTTAGGAAGTCCCAACTTAAAATCCTGACTCTTGGAAGGCATTACAAAGTCATTTGGTCTTTTGAGGCTTAGGCAACTCTCAAGATTTATCAACTAATTTTACAAATAAGAGGAGAAAATTCTCACAGCTGATGAAATCAGAGATCATTAGTCTTTAACAAAATTGCTACTTCAACGATAAGGAAAGTTGCTATTTGTAGAAAAGGGCACATTTTACAATCAAAAGAATAAGTAGCTTTAAGACTGAGATTTGTTTTATATTTCTCCATATCTCCCTCTAGGTCACATACAAAACAGAAAAAGCTTATTTTTTTTTACTAACAATTGTTTTGTTTTTCAAAGTCATTAATTTAACTGTAAAGGTGGTATAAGTGAAATCATTATTTTTAATAAAGATAGCATATTGTTCAGTGACTGTTAGCTTATAATGACCTAGATATGATGAAAAAGACCAAGGAAAGGATCCTGGATCAAAGATTTCTTATCTATTTACTAGATGGGGCATTGCTTAAAAAGAAAATTAAAAAGAGACTTCCATCAAAGGTTAGTATCCTTAACCTAGCTTCTTCTCTTGAAAGGAGGAATCCTACCATTGACATTGATACTAAAGAAAAAATGATTTAGAATCAGAGAATCTAATTTCAAATCTCCTATTACAGTTCCTACTAGTGTAACTATGTCCAAGTCACTTAACTTTTCTGGGCCTGAATCTCCCTGACTCATAAGTTACATGACTTATAAGGTTGGTTTAGCTTTAAATGTGTACTAAATGTGTACTTTTGTAAGTATTTGTCATGAGAAATGAGAAAAAGAAAGTTGGCTCTTTTGTTTTTTAGTGGATCTGCCATAAAGATTTTCTGATAAATAACTTCTCTTACTGATGTAAAATGGCATATACTCTTCAATTTATAATATTTTGCCCAGGATCAAACAGTCTTTGCAGGTGGTGAGATATGACTCAGGTCATGGAGTGGCAGGCCTGGAGTCAGTAAGGCTTATCTTCCTGAGTTAGAAACTGGCCTCAGACATTTAGAAGTTTTGTAACTCTGGACAAGTCACTTAATTCCGTTTGCATCAGTTCTTCACCTGCAAAATATCTGGAGAAAGAAATGGTGCACCACTCCTGTATCTGGACCATTGTTGTTGTTTGTCCTTTGTTCTTGAAGAGGACCATGACATCAGGGAGGTGATTCCATGACATGTAAATGAATTGGACGTGAGTGAGGTAGAGCTGTGCAAGATCACCTGCCTCACTTTCTCCTCCAGAGCTATCTGGGTTCAGTGGCCAGATTTAGATCAAGACTAATGGAGATGGGCTTAAATACAATTGGAGACTGTGGCTTAGTATCTTTGCCAAGAAAACTCCAAATGGGATCATGAAGAATCAGACACAATTGAAATAATTGAACAGCAACAATATCAATATAGAATGTAAATTCTTCAACCAAAACAGTTTTGCTTTTGTTTTTTAGTTTTTTTTTTTTTTTGTTTTGTTTTTTTTTTGTTTTGTTTTCAAACTCTATCCTGCCTTTTCCCTTCCATATGTTGGAACCGTCTACTTAGAATACTTGTAAATTCTTCATTTTCCTCTTTATGAAGAACAATCCACTAGAATACTGTATGAGTTTTCAGAATTCAGAATGTTTAGAATTAATTCAATAGTAGAGATGTCCATCAATGATATGTCTTCTTCACTGCATTACACCATTCCTGTATCTTTTGTTAGTACTTTTGGTGACTTGCAATAAAAGTAGTCTTATATACACAAGAGGTTGAAACATAGAAAACTGGGGTTAGTGCTTATGAGGCCAATTTCTAAGATTATAAAGATAGAAAACAATTGAGTCTACATAGAGGAAGTTTGTCGCTAGCGAAATAAATTTCCTTTATTATTCTAAAACTATATCCAGTCTCTGTATGTGTTAAGATTGGGGAAAGTAAATGGGGGAGGAGGGGTAAATCATCTTCAAGGATTTTTGCTTTGGAATTTAGGTTTTGAATTTAGACCACTGATCTCAAAGCCTGCATCCTTTTCATTAATTTTACAGTTTATTGATTAGGATAAGTGACCAACTATCAACAACATTCAGAAAGTGGCAGATAGCTAACGAAGACTTTATTTTGAAGAACAATTTTAATAGACTTTTTGAAAACAAGCAAATATATATATGCATATTTTTCAATAAACTAAAATTTCATATCAAATTAACTAACTACAGATACTATTTTCCTAATAATTGTGATATTGGAGATGTTATTGTCACCCTTTTACATAAAGAAAATGATGACACTAAGTATTGTTTTTAGCTGTGGAACATGCAAGGGAACCAAATATCATTTGTGCAAGTGTATTTGTGCAAGATTCAAAAATAGTTATGGTTGGGGATGTGACAGAAAAATCCCTTGTTTCACTGACCAATAAGAAAAGACAGAATGAAAAAATAAGGAAAAAAAATTAGTCAAGTCATAGCTGGGGATGAAGGGACAAGTAGTAGGGCAAAGATCAAGAGATAATTGCATGAGGAAAATGACTAAGTGAAGGACTCCACTGTGATTAAGCTTCATAGCAATGTCTCAGCTTTAAGGTTTAACAAATATAAAATTCCCTCCTCCATGGACTCAAATTAAGTCAAATATCATCATGCATTGAGAATTTATCATCATTGTTATCATTGTTAGAAAGCTAAATTATCAAAAGGGATATCACATGGAATACATACTTGATTTTTTGTGAGTTCAATGCTTTTTAATAATGGGAAATAATCTTTGTGGTAGTATATCAGGGGAACTCTTTTTGACAAAGTCTTTGCCAAAATTTATGGATTATTTTGTTACATGTGTATTCTTTCCCTTGTGTTCAAACAATTAGGGTCATGTGATGGATTTCATCAAAGCCCTTGTTTAAAGTCTTTTCCTCCAAATAACTAGGCATATACATAAAATTTCTAAGATATATCAGATAATTTTTGTACATAGAATTTCATTCAGATATGATTTTATAAGGATTTTTATTTTCAAAACACATGAATAGATAGTTTTGAATATTCACTCTTGTAATACCTTGTGTTCCAACTTTTTTTCTCCCTTCCTTCCCCTTCCTCTACGGTGCAAGTAATTCAATACATGTTAAACATGTGCAGTTCTTCTTTACATACTTCCATAATTATCATACTGCACAAGAAAAATAAGAAGAAAAAAATGAGAAAGAAAACAAAATGCAAATAATAAAAAGCTATGTTGTGATCCACATTCAATTGCCACAGTTCTCTTTCTGAGTACAGATGGCTATCTTTCATCACATAATCTTATTGCTATGTACAATGTTCTCTTGGTTCTACTCACTTTACTTATCATCAGTTCATGTAGGTCTTGCCAAGTCTTTCCATAATCTTCCTACTGATTGTTTCTTAACAGAACAATGATCTATAACATTCATATACCATAACTTAATCAGTCATTCTCCAACTGATGATCATCCACTAAGTTTAAATTCCTTGACACTACAAAATGGGCTGTTACAAGTGATTTTGCACATATGGGCCCTTTTCTCTTTTTTATGATCTCTTTGGAATGCAGATCCAGTAGAGAAACTGCTAAATGAAAAGGTATGCAGTTTGATAGCCCTTTGGGTTTAGTTGGGAAATACTCTCCAGAATGATTGGATCAGTTCACAATTCCACCGACAATGTATTAGTGACCCAGTGTTCCCATATCCACTCCAACATTCATCATTATCTATTTCTGTCATCTTAGCCAATCTGAGAAGTGTGTAGTGGTACTTCAGAGTTAATTTGCATTTCTCTGATCAATAGTGATTTAGAGATTTTTTCATTTGACTAAAGATCATTTTAATTTAATTATCTGAAAATTATCTGTTCATATCCTTTGACCATTTTTCAATTGGAGAATAGTTTGTATTCTTATGTGATTCACTTTTCTACATATTTTAGAATTGAGGCCTTTATTAGAAGCTTTGGATGTAAAAACATTTTTTCCAGTTTATTGCTTCCCTTATTGTTAAAAATTCTTACTACGTGCTAAGTTGGTACTTAACAATTCTGTAGCTCAGAGTTCACACCTTTAGTTCACACCTTTAAAAGGAGTTTACACCTTTAGACTTCATTGAACTTTTCTTTCTCTATTTTAAACAAGTAAGCATCTGGAGATATAAAACTTTCCCCAAGCACTGCTTTGACTACATGCCATAAATTTTGGTATGTTGTCTCATTATTGTCATTCTCTTGGATGATTTTTAAGAGTAGATTATTTAGTTTCTAATTAATTTTTGGTCTATTTTCCACTGGTTCTTTGTTATAGGTAATTTTTATTGCATCATGATTTGAAAAAAGATTCATTTATTCTTTCTGCCTTTCTGCATCTCATTTTGAGACTTTTATTCTCTAATACGTGGTCAAATTTTTTTTTTTGGATCCATGTACTGCCAAGGAAAAAAAGTATATTCATTTTTGTCTCCATTCAGTTTTCTCCAAAGGTCTATCATATGTAACTTTTAGAAAATTCTATTTTTATACTTAACTTCTTTCTTATTTATTTTATGGTTTGATTTATGTAGCTCTGATAGAAGCCTCAATAATAAAGTTTTGCTGTCTATTTCTTCTTGCACTTTTGTTATCTTCTCCTTTTGGAATTTGGACACACTTGGTCCACATAAATTTAGTACTGATATTACTTCATTATTTATGATCCTTTAGCAAAATGTATTTTCCTTCCTTACTTTCCTCCTTACTCATTTTAATAATTTTAATTATTTTTGCTTTTGCTTGATCTGACATAAGGATTACTACCTCTGTTTGTTGTTGTTGTTGTTTGTTTGTTTGTTTGTTTGTTTGTTTTATAACTTCTGGTGAAGCATAATAGATTGGGCTCCAGCCTTTTACCTTTACTCTGTATCAATCTTCTTTAAATGTGTTTCTTGTTAGTAACAAATTATAGGATTTTTACTTTTAATCCAGTATCCTATCAACTTTTATTTTATGGGAGAATTTATCCCATTCCCATTCACAATTAAAATCACTAATGCTGTAGTTCCTGGTATCTTATTTTCCCCAAGTTATATTTTTCTCTTTTCTTTACTCCTTTCCCTCCTCCCCAGTGTTTTTTTTTCAATTTTATTTATTTATAATTTTTGACAGTATATATGCATGAGTAATTTTTTTTTTAATATCCCCAGTGTTTTGGTTCTGACCACCACCTCCCTCAATCTGTCTTTCTCTTTTACAGCCCCTCCCCCTTATTTATCCCTTTTCTCTTTTATTTATTTTTCCATTTTATTAGCCTCCCCCTTTTTTTTTCACCTTTTCCTTCTTACTTCCATATAGAGAGAGAAAAGCTTTTTTATCAACCTAATGTCTGACATTCTGTCTTTGAACCAAATCAAATGAGATTAAAGTTCACACAATGGTCATTCCCCCTCCATTCTTTCCCTCAAATTTAATAGATCATTTTTGCCTGTTTATGATATTTATTTTATCCAATTTAATTCCCTTTCCTCCTTTACCAGTACAATCCCTTTTGACCTCTAGTTTCTTTTTTTATATTATCACAATAAAGTCAAATTTTACTTACACTTTCTAAGTATACCGCTAACAGAGAAACAGTTACCAGGAGTTTAAACATATCATCTTCCCATATAGTAATGCAAACTTTTTAACTTCTAAAAGAAACATAGCTTGTTTTCCTTCCCTTCTTATCTTTTAATGCTTCTTTTGAATTCTCTCTTTGAAGATCAGATTTTCTGTTCTGTTTTGGTCTTTTCAGCAAAAAATAAGTGAAATTCATCTACTTCATTGAATGTCTATCTTTTCTCCTGAAAGATAATGCTTAATTTTGCTGGACAGTTCATTCTTGGTTGAAATCCAAACTCCTTTGCTATTTGGCATATCATATTCCAGACTCTTCACTAGAGATACTAGGTCATGGGTAATCCTGATTATTGTTCCTTGGTATTTAAATTGTGTGTGTCTGTGTTTTGTTTTGTTTTGTTTTGTTTTGTTTTTTTTTGACTGCTTGCAATATTTTCTTCTTGATTGGATAATTCTGAAAATTAGCTACAATATTGCTTGGAGTTTTCATTTTTGGGGTATCTTTCAAGTAGTGTTTGGTGAATTATTTCAATGGCTATTTTACTCTCTGATTCTGGGACATCAGGGCAAATTATCTAGATTTTTTTTTCATTATAATTTTCATGTGGTTTAATAATGCTCAGATTGTTAGTCCTGGATCTATTTTCCAGGTCAGTTGTTTTTCGTTCTTTCCTTTTTTTTTTTTTTTTTTAGTTTCTTTATCTTTTTTTTTTTAGAATTTTTTTCACAGTATATATGCATGAGTAATTTTTTTATAATATTATCCCTTGTATTCATTTTTCCAAATTATCCCTCCCCTCACTCCATTCCCTCCCCCTGATGACAGGCAATCCCATACATTTTACATGTGTTACAATAAAACCTAGATACAATATATGTGTGTAAATACCATTTTCTTGTTGCACATTAAGTATTAGATTCCAAAGGTATAAGTAACCTGGGTAGATAGACAGTAGTGCTAACAATTTACATTCACTTCCCAGTGTTCCTTCTCTGGGTGTAGTTATTTCTGTCCATCATTGATCAACTGGAAGTGAGTTGGATCTTCTTTATGTTGAAGGTGTCCACTTCCATCAGAATATATCTTCATACAGCATTGAAGTGTACAGCAATCTTCTGGTTCTATTCATTTCACTCAGCATCAGTTGATGTAAGTCTCTCCAAGCCTCTCTGTATTCCTCCTGCTGGTCATTTCTTACAGAGCAATAATATTCCATAACCTTCATATACCATAAATTACCCAACCATTCTCCAACTGATGGACATCCATTCATCTTCCAGTTTCTAGCCACTACTAAAAGAGCTGCCACAAACATTTTGGCACATACAGGTCCCTTTCCCCTTCTTAGTATTTCTTTGGGATACAAGCCCAATAGCAGCAATGCTGGATCAAAGGGTATGCACAGTTTGATAACTTTTTGAGCATAGTTCCAAATTGCTCTCCAGAATGGCTGGATTCTTCCACAACTCCACCAACAATGTATCAGTGTCCCAGTTTTCCCACATCGCCTCCAACATTCATCATTATTTGTTCCTGTCATCTTAGCCAATCTGACAGGTGTGTAGTGGTATCTCAGAGTTGTCTTAATTTGCATTTCTCTGATAAGTAGTGATTTGGAACACTCTTTCATATGAGTGGATATAGTTTCAATTTCATCATCTGAGAATTGTCTGTTCATATCCTTTGACCATTTATCAATTGGAGAATGATTTAGTTTCTTATAAATTAGGGTCAGTTCTTTATATATTTTGGAAATGAGACCTTTATCAGAACCTTTAATTATAAAAATATTTTCCCAATTTGTTACTTCCCTTCTAATCTTGTTTGCATTAGTATTGTTTGTACAGAAACTTTTTAGTTTGATGTAATCAAAATTTTCTATTTTGTGATCAATAGTGATCTCTAGTTCTCCTCTGTTCATAAATTCTTTCTTCCTCCACAGGTCTGAGAGGTAGACTATTTTCTGTTATTCTATTCTATTTATTATCTCATTCCTTATGCCTAAATCATAGACCCATGTTGATCTTATCTTGGTATATGGTGTTAAGTGTGGATCCATATCTAATTTCTACCATACTAATTTCCAGTTTTCCCAACAGTTTTTTCCAAATAATGAATTTTTATCCCTAATGTTGGTATCTTTGGGTTTGTCAAAGATTATATTGCTATAGATGTACCCTTTTATGTCCTTTGTATCTAATCTGTTCCACTGATCTACCGGTCTATTTCTTAGCCAATACCAAATGGTTTTGGTGATTGCTGCTATATAATATAGCTTTAGATCAGGTACCCTTAGACCACCTTCCTTGCAATTCTCGACCTTTTATTCTTCCATATGAATTTTGTTCTTATTTTTTCTAGGTCATTAAAATAGTTTCTTGGGAGTCTGATTGGTATAACAATAAATAAATAGATTAGTTTGGGGAGTATTGTCATCTTGATTATGTTCGCTCAGCCTATCCAAGATCACTGAATGTCTTTCCAATTATTTAAATCTGACTTTATTTTTGTGGCAAGTGTTTTGTAATTTTTCTCATATAATTCCTGACTCTCCTTTGGTAGATGGATTCCCAAATACTTTATACTCTCAACATTTGTTTGGAATAGAATTTCTCTTTGTATCTCTTGCTGTTGCATTTTGTTGGTGATATATAAAAATGCTGAGGATTTATGTGGATTTATTTTGTATGCTGCAACTTTGCTAAAATTCTGAATTATTTCTAATAGCTTTTTAGCAGAGTCTTTGGGGTTCTCTAAGTATACCATCATGTCATCTGCAAAGAGTGATAGTTTGATTTCCTCATTTCCTACTCTAATTCCTTGAATCTCTTTCTCGGCTCTTATTGCCGAGGCTAGCATTTCTAGTACTATATTGAATAGTAATGGTGATAGTGGGCAATCTTGTTTCACTCCTGATCTTACTGGGAAAGGTTGCAGTTTATTTCTATTGCATATTGTGCTTACTGATGGTTGTAAATATATGCTCCTGATTATTCTAAGGAATATTCCATTTCTTCCTATACTCTCAAGCATTTTAGTAGGAATGGATGTTGGATTTTGTCAAATGCTTTTTCTGCATCTATTGAGATGATCATATGGTTTTTATTAATTTGATTATTAATATGGTCAATTATACTAATAGTTTTCCTAATATTAAACCAGCCCTGCATTCATGGTATAAATCTTACTTGATCATAGTGTATTATCCTGGGGATGATTTTCTGGAGTCTTTTTGCTAATATCTTATTTAAGATTTTAGCATCAATATTCATTAAGGAAATTGTTCTATAATTTTCTTTCTCAGTTTTTGATTGACCTGGTTTAGGTATCAGTACCATGTCTGTGTCATAAAAGGAGTTTGGTAGAACTCCTTCATCCCCTATTTTTTCAAATAGTTTATATAGCATTGGGGCTAATTGTTCTTTAAATGTTTGGTAGAATTCACATGTGAATCTGTCTGGTCCTGGGGATTTTTTCCTGGGGAGTTGATTAATAGCTTGTTCTATTTCTTTTTCTGAAATGGGACTATTTAAGCAATTTATCTCCTCCTGTGTTAATCTAGGAAGCCTATATTTTTGGAGGACGTCATCCATTTCACTTAAGTTATCAAATTTATTGGCATAAAGTTGTGCAAAGTAACTTCTTATTATTTCTCTAATTTCCTCTTCATTGGTGGAAAGACCCCCCTTTTCATTTGTAAGACTAACAATTTGATTTTCCTCTTTTTTTTTCTGATCAGATTTACCAAAGGTTTATCTATTTTATTGGCTTTTTCATAAAACCAACTCTTGGTTTTATTTAGTAATTCAATATTTTTTTCACTTTCAATATTATTGATTTCTCCTTTTAATTTTTGTATTTCAAGTTTAATTTTTGGTTGGGGGTTTTTAATTTGGTCTTTTTCTAGCTTTTTCAGTTGCAGGCACAATTCGTTAATCTTCTCTTTCTCTGTTTTCTTCAGATAAGCCTCTAAAGTCATAAAATATGCCCTTATTACTGCTTTAGCCATATCCCACAGATTTTGGTATGATGTCTCATCATTGTCATTATCTTGGGTGAAATTGTTAATTGTTTCTATAATTTGCTCTTTCACCCAGTCATTCTTTAAGATGAGTTTCCAATTCAGTTTCCAATTACTTTTTGGTCTATTTACCCCTAACTTCTTACTGAATGTAGCTTTTATTGCATTGTGATCTGAGAAGAAGGCATTTATTATTTCTGCCTTCCTACATTTAATTTTGAGATCTTTATGTCCTAATATATGGTCAATTTTTGTATAGGATCCATGAACTGCTGAGAAGAAAGTATATTCCTTTCTATTTCCATTCAGTTTTCTCCAAAGGTCTATCATACCTAGTTTTTCTAATGTTCTATTTACTTTTTTAATTTCTTTCTTATTTGTTTTGTTGTTTGATTTGTCTAAATCTGAGAGTGCAAGTTTGAGATTTACCACTATTATAGTTTTCACTGTATATTTCTTCTTGAAATTCTCTTAACTTTTCCTTTAGAAAGTTAGATTCTATACCACTTGGTGCATATATGTTTAGTATTGATATGGCTTCATTATTTATGCTATCTTTCAGCAGGATATAGTTTCCTTCCTTATCTCTTTTAACTAGATCAACTTCTGCTTTTGCTTGATCTGAGATAAGGATAGCTACCCCTGCTTTTTTGGCTTTACTTGAAACATAATAGATTCTGCTCCAACCTTGTACCTTTAACTCTGTATGTATCTCCCTGCTTTAAGTGTGTTTCCTGTAAACAACATATTGTAGGGTTCTGATTTTTGATCCAGTCTGCTATCCGTCTCTGTTTGATGAGAGCGTTCATCCCATTCACATCTACAGTTAAAATTACTAATTCTCTATTTCCTGCCATCATAGTATCCCCAGATTATGCTTTTTCCCTTGACCCCCCTGAACCCCTTCCCCAATATTTAATTTATAGACCCTACTTGTGACGCGCAGCCCTCCCTTTTTTTTTTATTATCCCTCCCCCTTCCTCCAAGTCCCTTCCCTTATTCTCCTATTCTTTTTCCTTTTTCCTCTCCCCCCTTTTATTGAGGTGAGAGAAAATTCTCTGAAAAACAAATATGTCAGTTATTTAATCTTTGAGCCTCTTCTGATGAGAGTAAGATTCACACAATGTTTCTCCCCCTCTCTAAATTCCTTCAGATATGGTGTATTTTCTATGCCTCTTCCTGGGATGTAGTTTCCCTCTTTTTATCACTCCCTCCCTTTTTCTGATACTACCCCCTTCCCTTTACTACACCCCCCTTTTTTTCTTTTATATCAGTAAAATCAAATTATCCATGCATACTTTCTATATACCCACAACAGAGTTATAGTTCTGAAAGGTTCTGTGTACCTTTTTCTGTTTCTCTTCGGTCTTGTGGATGTAGATCAAATTTTTTGTTTAAGTCTGTTTTTTTTTTTCTTAGAAACATATGGAATTCCTCTATTTCATTGAA
This sequence comes from Sminthopsis crassicaudata, assembly GCF_048593235.1. Lineage (NCBI taxonomy): Eukaryota > Metazoa > Chordata > Mammalia > Dasyuromorphia > Dasyuridae > Sminthopsis > Sminthopsis crassicaudata. The sequence goes on from NC_133619.1 coordinate 377,795,511, forward strand.
TGACCATCTTCTTCCATGGAAAAAGATGCTAAACTTAGCTGGGTAGTTCATTCTTGGTTGCAATCCTTGATCTTTTGCCTTATGGAATATCAGGTTTCAGGCCCTTCTATCTTTTAATGTGGAGGCAGCCAGATCTTGGGTGACCCTTATTGTGGCACCTTGGTATTTAAATTGTTTTTTTCTAGCTGCTTACAAGATTTTCTCCTTTGTGTGGTAATTCTGCAGCTTAGCCACAATATTCCGTAGTGTTCTTTTTTTAGGGTCTATTTCAGGAGTTCAGTGAATTCTTTAGACATCTACTTTCCCTTCTGTTTCTATTATCTCTGGACAGTTCTCTTTGATAATTTCCTGTAAAATAGAATCTAGGCTCTTTTTTTTGTTCATAGTTTTCGGGAAGTCCAATGATCCGCAGATTATCTCTCCTAGATCTATTTTCCAGGTCTATAGATTTTCCCAGTAAGTATTTGACGTTATTCTCCAGCTTTCCATTTTTTTTGTTTGTTTTCTTTGACTGATTCTTGGGTTCTCAATGAATCATTCATTTCTATTTGTTCCGTCCTGATTTTTAAGGAGTTATTTTCTTCATTCTCATTTTTTAGTTCTTTTTGTAAATGCCCAATTTCGTTTTTAAATGAATTATTTTGCTCTATTGAATTTTTTTTCCATTTCCCTAATTTTTTAGAGAATAATTTTCTTTTTCCAATTCAGAAATCCTATTTTCTTGAGACTTTTTTGTCTTTTCCAAATCAGAAATCCTATTTTCCTGTGATTTTTTAACCTTTTCTAATTCATAAATTTTGTTTCCCTGAATCTCCTGTGAATTCTTTATTTTTTCCAACTCCAATTTCATAGCTTCCCTTTCCTTTCCCCATTTTTCTTCAAACTCTCTTAATTTTTTAATAGTCTCTTCTAGGAGAGAGTTATGTGATGGGGGGCAGGTATCGTTCCCCTGTAGGCTGTTATCTGCTGACTCTCTGCTGTTAACTTCCTCGTGGTTGGATACCCGCTCTTTCTCTGTGTAGAAGGAACCAATGGTTCTTTTTTGCTTATTACTCATACTTAAAAAATCTTTTGGGGTCTGTCCCTGAGGTAGGAAATTATTTATTTATTTCTTTACCAGCTTCTTCCCAGACTGGATGGATGCAGCGGCTCCTGCGCCTGAGCTAAGAGAGAGCTCTGGGAGAGAGTTTCCCACCCCCTCCCTGGAAGTGCCTCAGAGGTAATTAGCAGGGCTGTGCTTTGAGGGCGCTGTGTCCTAGTGACTTTCCTGAGGTTTAAGACTGAACAGTAAAGGTGACACAAAGCCTGGCCTATGCATCCCGGTGGGGCATGGATGTCAGCAGCAGATGACGTGAAAAGCCCCTGCGCTCAAACTGGAAGTGTCTGCCCTGAAACCGCGGTCCCTGTTTCAAAGGTTCCTCTTCTCTGGGACTTCTGGGGCTGAGTTCCACAGCCTCCAGCCAAGCAAGGCACTATGTGTTACCTTGGGCTGTGTCCACCTGCTTTTCAGTCTCTTAACTACCAGGTGAAGTCCCAGACAGCCAAAGTCAGCCACACCCACAGTGCTGAGATCTGCTGAGTCACCCTCAGGATTGGGGAAGATCCAGTCTCTGTCTTTAAATTTTAAAGTGGCTTGATTTCTCTTCTGAACTGCTGTTTTATAAGCAGAGAAGAGCTAACAGCCTGTGCCAGATTCTTCTATCTCAGTGGCTTCTCTGATCTCAGAGCCCTCCCCAGTGTGATGGGCGCAGCGTGCCCAGCACCCAACCATCTGTGCTGTCCTTTCTTCTTCCTCCCCTGGGGACTAACCTTTTCTGTTGAAACTCCAGATTCTCTTCAGTTGGTAAGTCATGCTTCCAGTCCTTGTGGTTTCTATCAGTCAAGCGCTATTTTTGAGGCTGAATTTATCTAATTGGTAGTGAGGGAAGAAGAGAGATCACAGAGTCGCATGTATCTTCTCCGCCATCTTGGCTCTGCCCCCGTCAGTTGTTTTTCCAGTGAGATGTTTTACGTTTTCTTCTATTTTTTTTTTTTTTTTCATTTTGGGAGGGGATTTATTTGGCTGATTCTTGATGTCTCACTGAGTCATTCAAAGTGAAATAGTGACCAACTCTTACCATCCTTTGAGGCTTTATCTGGAGATGTTTTGTCTTAAGTGTCCTTAGGGTTTGTAGCCTGACTTTTCCTGTCTTAATAAAAGCTGTCTATGATTAGAGCTCTTTTTTTTTTTTTTTTTTTTTTTGGCTTTTTTGCTCATTTTTAAATTTTGACATCTGGTATTAATGGCAAAGGGGAGATTGTCCCAAACTTCCTCTACAGGTGACATTGGCTTCATACTGCCTGGGAGCCAAAAGTACTGGCTTCCTTCCAGTACTGTGTGGGCATGACCAAGTCCAGCAACTAGTTATTCTGGGGTTCAGCAGCTCACTATTTGGTTTCCGCACCAGGATATAGTAGCCTATGCTGTTGTATTTTGGCTAACAATCTCCTAATCTATTTCCCTACTTCATGGAGGTCACTAGAAGGCCACTCTTTTTCTAGATCCCTATGCTTTTGTGCAAAATTTGTTACATTACAAATATTTGTGGATTCTATTACTCCAAAAGTAGTTCAGAGGTTTGAGCAGGTATTGATCTGAAGGAAGCCAAGACAAAGGCATGTTTTCTCTCTGCCATCTTGGCTCTGCCTCCTATAATTTAAAATAATTTTTGGATGCAAAGAGCATGTAAGAATTGGAAAAAAATAAATTGAGAAAGAGCTACTCAAGTGGTTAGTGGGTAGAAAAGGAGAGAAGTTTAGAAGATATAAAATTGTCAACCCAGAAGAAAAGTCTGAATGAGAATGAGAATTATTGAAGTTTATTATTGAGGATGATGAACATCATTTTTACTTTCCTTCATTGAGAGAAAAAGAAATTGACAAGCTGCAGTTTGAGATAATTAATCATAGTAACTTATAATAAAAGATGGAAATAGGTCCTTAAAATGTTGTTTTCCCTTCCCTATTATTTTCTTTAGAGGCTATAAAGTTTCACCTATAACTCAATTATGGTCATTCATTAAGGTAAGAGAATGGGCTATATCATAAAATCACACAATTTCAGATTTGAAAGTGATTTAAGATTTCACTTGTAATTTATACTTCAATCAATAAACATCTATTAAGCAATATACTAGGCACTGTGCTAAACTCTGAACATAACCAAAAATCCCTGCCATGATATTGCTATTGACCTTTCATCCAACTTGTATTTTAACATTTTTAGTGTAGGCAGTCTATACCTATATATTGCTTTACTCTAGAGATATTGAATTGTTCAGAAAATGTTGCTCATCTCTCATTTGTTGCTCTTAACTTTACCTACTGGAGTAAAGCAGAACATACTGAAGTCCTCTTTCATGAGAAAGTCCTTTAAATATTTGAAGACTCCTGCTAAATTTCTGCTTTGTTTTTGTTATTGATAATATTCCATCATTTTGATCATAATTGATCCTTCATGACTCCATTTGGAATTTTCTTGGCAGAGGTTTTGCATTTCTTTCTCCAGCTTATTTTACTGATGTAGAATTGAGGCAAATGGGAGTAAATGATTTCCCAATGTCATACAGCCAGTAAGAAGTCTTTGTGAGTAAGCATAGTGCTCCACTTATTGCACCACCTAGCTACCCAAGTTTGTGCCGTATGTAATTACATAATTAAATTCTTTCTTCATCATTTATTTCCAGGTCTTTTCATCTCTCTCTCAGTCTTATTTTCTTCTCTTTGGAATGAGGCATTTGGACTAAATAGTCCCTTGGGTCTCTTTATTTCCAAATCTCTGATCTGATAATGCTATGACCCTATGTGTGTTCACCATCCTTAATCAATTCTTCACAATTCTACTTCCTTCAACCAGCCTTTGGTTAAAGTCTTTGTCTAATTTCTGATTCCTTCAATGCTATTATTTACTCTCTAGACATTTTTCATGTTGGCAAAATCCTGTGTAAAATATAATTCCCAGAAATGAGTGTCCTCTTTCAGATGGAGATTTAGCAGAATCCAGTTTATCAGAATTGTTAAAGCCCTTGCCATTTCTGGATAGTCTGCCTTTACATACCCCTTCAGCCTTGCAGTTATAATTTTTGTTGTTCGTTTGTTTGAAGGCCATGCCAGATTATCTAGTTTTCGTGAATTATAGATTTCTAAAATCTATAGATTTTGTTCAAATACAAGATTATTTAGCCTCCCCACATTTTTACTTATGTCTTGTTGCTGTGGATTTTGATCCAATAGTTTGTTGTTTCTTTTCCTTTTACAAAATGCCTAGAGAGCTTTCCTACTGTACTAATTTTTAAAAAATAAACTTTGCAAAGATTGAAGTAACAAAATAGCACTTTCTTGGAGTATATTGTGAGCATTCAGTTTTTAACTTCTGGGAGGGAAAGCATCTACACTAGAAGGAGCATAGATTGCAATTTCAAGGAATGAGCACTTTAATGGAATCATTAGTCTTTTGTATGCAGAAACTTGACAATTTAGAACCATCCAAAATGAAAAGAGAGTTGGTCCACAAAAACTGAAATGCCAAAAAGTGTTAAATGTGTTAAAGGATAACTATCATAGGTATTCAATTGTTATAGACATATAGCATATGATGAATTTTTAGAAATAATTAAACCATCCAAAAGCCATTGTTGCTCAGAGTTATTGTCAAGAGTATGAACATTATTTAGGAAATCAAAAAAAAAAAAAAAGTTTGCCACCAACTACGTAGTAAATGTATCAATAATTATAGTTCCAGCTGTTCAACACATCGTTTTCATGCCTTTTATCAGGTTTTTTGATTCTCTCAGTTCTGTTAATCATATGCCCTCGATATGTAGTGTTCAATCTATTTTGTTAGCCTTTTATCATTTTAAACAGTTACAGATTATGTCTCCATGGAGTGTGCTAGAAATGTCCTTATGTTGCACCAGTCAATGCTTTATGAGATAAATAAATGAGTAATTCAAGCTTTGTAGTCTGTGTGTATATGTGTCACATAAGGGCTCAGTCATAATTTTTGAATTGTCTGCCAATGCACATTAAATCAAAGTGTCTATTTGAAACAGTAGTAGTATTTCATCAGCCAGATTGGACAGTTCATTATCTTATCTAGAAGAACTCTCCTTTCCCCCTCTCAAGTTTTACTTGGGTGACAATAGGAGATGGGAGAGATCCACTAAATGAGGAAGTCAAGGTCATGACATTGTAATGCCAATTCTGTTGTTTGTGTTTTTTGCCTTAAGAAAAGAATTAACTTAGAAATGTATAGTTCCATCATCATAAACTGATCCCTGCTTTTTCTGGGCTTTTCCCTATTGGAAAGTAAGGAAGTAGCCATGAAAACATTTTCAAAAATTTTTGAAAGTTGATACTATTCATTTTAGGCGGGCAGAAATTGCTTCCTAGTGAAAATCCTGAACAACAATGTGATGCATTTGATAAAGGTCTAGGCCTGCACTCAAGAAGCTCAAAGAGTTATATAATTCTTGCAAATCACTTTATTTTTTTCTGCCTCAGTTTCCTCAACCTACCCTCCTGGGTTGCTTTTAAAAATAAAATGGGGTAATGCTTTTAAAGTGCTTATCACAAAGTAAGCACTTAAATTCTTATTTTCTTCCTTTCTCTCCCAGCCACGACATTGAAATCTCCTTTGCAACAAGGAAAAAGAATTAAGCAAAACCAATCAAAACTAATCCTCATAATATATGTCATATTCTGTACCTCTAGTCCCTTGCTTCTCTTCCAAATAAGGAATATTTCTTTATCTGCATTGTCAAACTATGAATGATCTTTAAACTTAATAATAGCAATACATTGCCTTCACTTGGATGTATTTATTTCATTTTATATCAGTTTATTTAAAAGTTTCCCTAGGTTTCTTCTAATTTTTTATATTTATTGTTTTTTATTATGAAATCATAATCTGTTTCATTAAAATACTGCAAAATACTTATCCATGTCCAGTTTTATTCCAAGTTTTTTGTTACTACATAAGAAAACAGACTAATGTTGGCCTCATTCCTCTCTTCCTCTATAGAAATATTAAGTAACTAAATATTTCAAAATTATTATATTTTGAGATCTTTGGATTTATTTGAAAGAGATGTGTTCAGCTTTTAGAGCTATCATTTTTGAAACAAAGTCCTTCTCAATCAACATTTTTTTTTCCAAAGCAGTTTGGAATTAAGGCAGTATCTTAGCAAATGTTAAGGGGCTCTAGATTTATTCTACCTAAAACAAGGAAGACTGTTTCCCCACATACATGGAAGATATGAGTAGTGTTCAGAAAGAAGAATTCTTTGATTATTTCAGTTAATGAAAATTTCTCCTGAGTTCTTTGGCTCCTTATAAGGAGAATTCTTATAGAATTTATCAGAGCCATTAAATGCTTTGAGGAAAATAATTTCAAGAATAAACATAAAGTTGAGGAAATTTGATTCTGTTTGATGAAATCTTCTTTTAATAGAATTTTTTCCTTACTCTGATCTCAGTTTTATTTTTATGTATTGATTTTTTTATTCAGAAATATTATAAATTGTAACCTGGAAAATGACTTGTTAGAAATTTTCAGTCATCGGCTTTGTCTATTTTGTTGTGGTGGTAGTTGTTGTTGTTAATATTCTTTTACTCTGTGAACAGAAATGCTATGATTGGGAAAAACTAAATTAATTTAACATTCTGTCAGACTTTCACTCAAAACATAAAATACAGAATTTAACTTTGCATTGAAAAAGTAAGACTAAGAATAGTTTTCTATGCATAAGGTTTTTCTTTCTTTGATCTACAGATTTGGGACATATGCTTATCAAATGAAGTGTTATGTCTAATCAATCAAACAAGAAGTTAACAATTATTAAGCACCCACTTTGTACCAGGCATTGTTCTAGAGGTTAAAGATAACATATAGAGCTTTTCATTGCACAGATTAAATTCTTTCCACAACAGTGGTTCAAACTACAGTTCTACTTATAATGAATGCATCAATGTATCCATCAGCTTTGCCTTTGTTCATCTTTGCTAATTTAAGAGATAAGAAGCTAAACCTCAGAGATATTTTAATTTGCATTTATATTTCTAGTAGTAATTTGGAAAATATTTACAAGAGGTAATTAATAGTTTATAATTCTTTTGAAATTTTTTCATATTTTCTGATAATGTAAAATCATTTCAAAAAGTTTAAAGGTAATTCCTCCTCCTTGTAAGCCTTCCAGTATCACAGGATAAAATTTGTTAAATATGTTTCATGCATAGATTGATCTGGAGTCTTCAATTATTAATTTTTGTGATTTCTAAGTTTCTATTTTTTATAGTGAAATGGTGGAATTGATGGAGACATATGCATGGATAACATGTAAAATAAATTCTACTGATTTAAATATGGCTAGAAGAAAATTTTCTCCTGTAGCAAAGCTCTTAACTTGACTGATCAGCATAGAAACAGTTTCAATGGCAATTCTTTCAAGTCTGTTGCTAATTATCTTCATGTATATGCAATCACTGGCATCTTCAAATCAAGCTAGTTGAAGTCCCCTATGGAGATCTCACTTTATAATTTTTTTTTTAAAGTCAGCATTTTTTTCTATTAAAGTTCACTTTCTCACAGAACAAAATGTTCATAAAAAAGAATATCATTAATTTGTAATACTGATTACATTCTGTTTTAGCTGATTGAAAATAGGCCAGGAAACAGCTCCCCCCTACTTTTTAGAAGAGTCATGCCCAGTATGAGCAAAGTTCATAAAAACTCTTAGCAATTTATTAAATAATGTTCTAGGTATTGCCTATAGATTTATAATATTTTAAGAAAGTCTGTCTTTAATTCATGATTCTTCCAACTGCTTTGAAGATCTATTCCAAGAGGGAGAAATGTCTCTTTGGTAATAGCCATTTCAAACTGTTTTTTTTTTTTTTTTAATTTTGAATATATTGTGTTTCCGTTGCCTGCTGTGACCATATTTTAAATTTTTTTCTCAATAGTATTTTATTTTACCAGTTACATATAAAGTTAGTTTTCAGCAATCATATTTGTAACATTTTGAGTTCATTTTTTTCCTCCATCCCTCTCTCACTATGCCTCTCCAACACACCAAGCAATCTAATATAGGTTATACATGTACAATCTTTTTTTTTTTTTTTTTTTTTTTTTTTTGGCTGAGGCAATTGGGGTTAAGTGACTTGCCCAGGGTCACATAGCTAGGATGTATTAAATATCTGAACCCAGATTTGAACTCAGGTCCTCTTGACTTCAGGACTAGTGCTCTATCCACTGCACCACCTAGCTGCCCCTTCATTATTTTAAACATATTTCTATATTAATCATGTTGTGAAAGAAAAATCTGAACAAAAGGGAAAAACTCAAGAAAGAAAAATTTAAACCTCCCCTCCCCCCAAAAAAAGAAACAGTGAACAAAATATGCTTTGATACACATTTAGTCTTCACAGTTCTCCCTCTGGATGTGAATGACAATTTCCATTCCAAGTCTATTGTAATTGTCTCAAATCACAGCATTGCTAAGGAAGAGCTAAAATTTGTTGATCATGTTGACATCATGTTGATTATCTCATAATTTTACTATTATTGTATACAATGTTCTTCTGTTTTTTTCTCACTCACTCATCATTTGTTATAAAACAAAAATGTTCCATTTAATTCATAAACCATAAATTATTCAGCCACTCCCCAAGTGAAGGGCATCCACTCTATTTCCAATTTCTTTCTTCTAAAATTATTTATGTACATGTGAGTCATTATGCCTCTTTTATGATCTCTTTGAGATAAAGGCCCAATAGTAGCTTCATCAAAATGTAAGGACATTTTTGGGCTTAATTCCAAATTGTTCACCACAATGGCTGGATCATTTCACAACTCCACTGACAATATATTAGTGTCCTCATTTTCTTACATCCCTGCCAACATTTATCATTACGTTTTCCTGTCATCAGAGCCAATCTGAGAGGTGTGAAGGGATACCTCAGAGTAATTTTAATTGTCATTTAATTGTCATTTCTCTAACCAGCAGTAATTTAGAACATTTTTTCATATGACTATAGATGGTTTTAGTTTTATCTGAAAATTGTCTGTTCATATCCTTTAGTTTTTATCAATTGGGAAATGACTTTTATTCTTATAAATTTGACTCATTTTTCTACCTATTTTAGCAACATTGGCTTTTATCAAAACATTGGCTATAAAAATTGTTTCCCAGATTTCTGCTTCTTTTCTAATTTTGACTGGATTGGTTTTGTTTGTGCAAAATATTTTTAATTTAATGTAATCAAAATTATCCATCTTGTACAAAATAAATCCACATAAATCCTCAGCATTTTATATATCACCAACAAAATGCAACAGCAAGAGATACAAAGAGAAATTCCAAAATAACAATAAAATTGATATGGAAGAATAAAAGGTCGAGAATTGCAAGGGAATTAATGAAAAAAAAAGTCAGAGGAAGGTGGTCTAAGTGTACCTGATCTAAAGCTATATTATGTAGCAGCAGTCACCAAAACCATTTGGTATTGGCTAAGAAATAGACCGGTAGATCAGTGGAACAGATTAGATACAAAGGACAAAAAAGGGTACATCTATAGCAATATAATCTTTGACAAACCCAAAGATACCAACATTAGGGATAAAAATTCATTATTTGGAAAAAACTGTTGGGAAAACTGGAAATTAGTATGGCAGAAATTAGATATGGATCCACACTTAACACCATATACCAAGATAAGATCAAAATGGGTCCATGATTTAGGCATAATGAATGAGATAATAAATAGAACAGAGAAACAGAAAATAGTCTACCTCTCAGACCTGTGGAGGAAGAAGGAATTTATGACCAGAGGAGAACTAGAGATCATTATTGATCACAAAATAGAAAATTTTGATTACATCAAACTAAAAAGTTTCTGTACAAACAATACTAATGCAAACAAGATTAGAAGGGAAGTAACAAATTGGGAAAATATTTTTAAAGTTAAAGGTTCTGACAAAGGTCTCATTTCCAAAATATATAGAGAACTGACCCTAATTTATCAGAAATCAAACCATTCTCCAATTGATAAATGGTCAAAGGATAGGAACAGACAATTCTCAGATGATGAAATTGAAACTATATCCACTCATATGAAGGTGTTCCAAATCACTACTGATTAGAGAAATGCAAATTAAGACAACTCTGAGATACCACTACACACCTGTCAGATTGGCTAAGATGACAGGAACAAATAACGATGAATGTTGGAGGGGATGTGGGAAAACTGGGACACTGATACATTGTTGGTGGAGTTGTGGAAGAATCCAGCCATTCTGGAGAGCAATTTGGAACTATGCCCCAAAAGTTATCAAACTGGCATACCCTTTGACCCAGCCATACTACTACTGGGCTTATATCCCAAAGAAATACTAAAGAAGGGAAAGAGACTTGTATGTGCCAAAATGTTTGTGGCAGCTATTTTTGTAGTAGCTAGAAACTGGAAGATGAATGGATGTCCATCAATTGAAGAATGGTTGGGTAAATTATGGTATATGAAGGTTATGGAATATTATTGCTCTGTAAGAAATGACCAGCAGGAGGAATACAGAGAGGCTTGGAGAGCCTTATATCAACTGATGCTGAGTGAAATGAATAGAACCAGAAGATCTCTGTACACTTCAATGTTGTATGAAGATGTATTCTGATGGAAGTGGATATTTTCAACATAAAGAAGATCCAATTCACTTCCAGTTGATCAATGATGGACAGAAATAACTACACCCAGAGAAGGAACAGTGAATGTAAATTGTTAGCACTACTATCTATCTACCCAGGTTATTTATACCTTAGGAATCTAATACTTAATGTGCAACAAGAAAATGGTATTTACACACATATATTGTATCTGGGTTATATTGTAACATATGTAAAATGTATGGGATTGCCTGTCATTGGGGGGAGTGAGTGGAGGGGGGGGATAATTTGGAAAAATGAATACAAGGGATAATATTATAAAAAAATTACTCATGCATATATACTGTGGAAAAAATTCTAAATAAAAAAAAAAAGAAAATAAAAAAAGAAAAATTATCCATCTTGCATTTCATATTGTTCTCTATTTTTGTTTGGAAAACAAATTATTTTTTTGTCCAAAGATCTGACACATAAATAGTGGGGCAGCTAGATGTTGCAGTGGATAGAGCACCAGCCTTGAATTCAGAAGGACCTGAGTTCAAATCTGGTCTGGACACTTAACACTTCTAAGTTGTGTGATGCTGGGCAAGTCACTTAACCCCAGCCCTCCTGGCAGTTACTATTACCAGTCTGTCCTAGGCCCAACAGAGTACCTTTGACCACTGACAGCAGTGTCAATTCTACCTGGCTCTCCTCCTCTGAGGCCTTCAAAGGTCTCTGGCCATGATTTCTTAAATCTATAGTTTAATAACTCAAGGAAAGCCACTTGTAAACTTACTCTACTTATTTACTCCACTAATTTGCTTACTATATCACTCTTTATGTCTAAATAATTAAACCATTTTTACCTTATCTTTGCATTGGGAGTGTTTTTTTTTTTTTTTTTTTTTTTTTTTTTTTGGTTGAGTCTCTCACATACTCTTTTCTACTCTCCACAGCAAATGCTGCCATATTGTGATTTCTTATGTTAAAATTGGGAGGCTTTGGATTTATCAACAATGGATTACTATAGCCAATGACTACTAGCCTGTTCCACTGATGCATTCACCTTAGTTCTTAACCAGTGCCAAATGGTTTGGTGACTGCCCCTGTTTTATATAGTCTTAGATATGGTACAACTATATATATATATATATATATATATATATATATATATATATATATATATATATATATATATATATATTTTATGAATTCCATAGATAGTTTTGACATTTTGTTCTTCTAGATAAATTTTGTTATTATTTATTTTAGCTCTATAATGTAATTTTTTGTAGTTTGATTGGTTTGGTATTGACAAAATAAGTAGATTCATTTATTTAGAATTATCATTTTTATTCTATTAGCTCAACTTACCCATTAGCAAAACATATTTTTTCCAATTGTTTAGATTTGACATTATTTGTGTGAAGTTGTTTTTTTTTTTTGTAATTGTATTGACATACTTCCTAGTTTTGTTTTAGAAAGTTGACTCCCAAGTACATTGTCCCATCTTACATTGTCTGCAATTATTTTATTTTATTTTTCATTTAAAAAAAAATTAAAATTTTAATAGTTTTTATTTACCAGATATATGCATGGGGTAATTTTATAACATTGAAAATTGCCAAACCTTTTGTTCTGGTTTTTCCCTTCTTTCTCCCCCTACCCCTCGATGGCAGGTTGACCAATACATGTTAAATACATGTTAAAGTATAAATTAAATACAATATATGTATACATGTCCAAACAGTTGTTCTGCTGCACAAAAAGAATCGAACTTTGAAATAGTGTACAATTAGCCTGTGAAGGAAATCCAAAATGCAGGTGGACAAAATTAGAGGGATTGGGAATTCTATGTAATGGTTCATAGTCATCTCCTAGAGTTCTTTTGATGGGTGTAGCTGGCTCAGTTCATTAATGCTCTTTTGGAACTGATTTGGTTCATCTCACTGTTGAAAATGGCCACATCCATCAGAACTGATCACCACATAACACCATTGTTAAAGTATACAACAATCTCCTGCTCCTACTCATTTCACTCAGCATCAGTTCATGCAAGTCTCTCCAGGCCCCCCTTTTTCTACTTCTCTTGATTCCTATGACAGGAGATCAATTTTTTTGTTCAAATCTGTTTTTTTCTTTAGAAACATATGGAATTCATCTGTTTCATTAAATATCCATCTTCTTACATGGAAGAAAATACTAAACTTAGCTGGGTAGTTTATTCTTGGCTGCATTCCAAGTTCTTTTGCCTTTCAGAATATCAGATTCCAGGCCCTTCAATCCTTTAATGTAGAGGCAGCCAGATCTTGAGTGACCCTTATTGTGGCACCTTAATATTTGAATTGTTTTTTTCCTGTCTGCTTGTAATATTTTTTTCTGTAGTCTGATAGTTCTTAAATTTGACCACAATATTCCATGGAGGTTTTTTTTTTTTTTTTTTTTTTTTTTTTTAGGGTCTTTTTCAGAAGGGTTCGATGATGAATTCTTTCAATGCCTATTTTACCTTCTGGTTCTATTACCTCTGGGCAGTTCTCTTTGATGATTTCCTGTAAAATAGTATCTAGGCTCTTTTTTTATCATAATTTTTGGGAAGTCCAATAATCCTCAGATTGTCTATCCTCGATCTATTTTCCAGGTCTGTTGTTTTTCCAAGTAGATATCTGGCATTTTTCTCATTTTTCATTTTTTTGGTTTTGCTTGACTGATTCTTGTTGTCTCAATGAATCATTCATTTCTATTTGTTCAGTTCTGATTTTTTTATGAGTTATTTTCATCATTAGCTTTTTTTACTTCTTTTTGTATATGTCCAATTGAGTTTTTAAGTGAGTTGTTTTGCTCTATGGAATTTTTTTTCCATTTCACTAAATTTGTTTTTAGTGAGTTATTTTCTTTTCCAATTCACAAATTCTACTTTCTTGGGAATTCTTTATCTTTTCCAATTCACAGATCCTACTTTCCTGTGATTTCTTTACGTTTTCCAATTCCCTAATTCTGTTTCCCTGCACTTCCTGTGAATTATTTACCTTTTCCAATTCACATTTCAGGAAGTTTTTACTCTCTTGCATACCTTATCTTTCCTTTCCCTGTTTTTCTTCTAACTCTCTTTTAAATTTTTAATAGTTTCTTCTAGGAGAGTGTTATTTGAGTTATTGTCTGGAGGCTGTCTTCTATTAGTCTCCTCAGGGTTGTCTCTTTCTGTATAGAAGCTATCAATCATTTTTCATTTTTTTACTCTTTTTTTAAAAGTCCTTTAGGGTCTGCCTTCAGGGCAAGGAGGTTACCAGCTTCCTCTGCAGAGCAAGGATAGGTATATGGACAGTAACTGTCCTCTCAATGGGCTGCAAGGAATGGCAGAGCTTCCAGAGGACTCTAAAAAGAGCTCCACAGGAAAGTGACTAGGCCTAGGTATAAAGGGCAGGGCTGTATAAGTGCCCTGCCAGGATCCCCACTGTGAGGATTAGTGACTACCTTGGGGCTAGAGGTTAAGCAGCAAAAGTATCACTGCCCTCCCACAAATGCCCACTTTGAGTATTAGCAGTTGTCCTATCATTCACCACACTGGAAGTGTATCTGCCTGGGCAGCACAGTTGAACTGGGGAAATTCCACTACCCCAGGCTGAGCCCCTCATTATGCTGATGAGAGGTTGCCCTGGGCTGTGCCCCTGCTGTGTTTGATTGCCCCCAACAAGAGCCCCTAGTTGTACAATGCCACAAAGAGCTGTGTTATGATCTGCACTGAATCACTTCCAGTTCTGGGTGGGCGCAGCCAGATCTTCTCAGGCTCTGGTGTCAGCTCAGTGTACCCACTACCCTAGGCTCCAACTTTTCTGCTAGTCCACTACTCTGCCACCAAAGCAAAGCAGTCAGCCTATGTCAGAGAGCTTTTTGTAAACCTTCCAACCACAGAGGCCACCACGCTCCCGATTCTATCCCTGCCCTGTGCTGGTCTACTCCCGCCATCTCAGGACAAATCTTTTCTGGGGATATTCCAGATTCTCTTTTGGCTGTTAAGTTGTACTTCTAATCTTCATGGGTTTTACCAGTCATGCACTATTTTTGAGGCTGAATTAAATAGCTGGTAGTGAGAGCTTAGAAGGTCCCATGTGACTTCTCCACCATCTTGGCTCCACCCTGTCTGCAATTATTTTAAATGGAATTCTTTTTTTCTATCACTTGTTCCCTGCTTTGTGGGTAACATTGAAATGCTAAAGATTTGTTTTGGTTTATTTTATATCTTGCAAATTTGGAATTTTTTTTGGGTTGCAATTAACTTTTTGGTTGGTTTTCTAGGATTCTCTAAATACACCATCATATAATCTGCAAAAAAAAAAAAAAAAAATAGCTTTGTTTCTTTATTGCCTACTCTAATTCCTTTTTTCCCCTTATTGTTAAATTGAATATTTCTAGTACAATGCTGAATAATGATGATAATGGATATTCTTGCTCCTGCTCCTGTTATACTAGGAATGCTTCTCCCTTACATCATTACACATAATGCTTTCTGATGGTTTTAAATAGGTTCTATTTATCATTAAAACCACAGTAACAACAACAACATTCATTTAATCCTATTCACTCTAGTGTTGTTTTGTTTTGTTTTGTTTTGTTTTTTTAATTAGGAATGTGTTATATTTTCTCAAATGATTTTTCTTCTATTGAGATAATCATATGATTTCTATTAGTTTTGTAATTCACATACTGATAATTTTCCTGATATTGAACCAGCCCTATACTTTTGATATAAATCAAACTTGGTCATAGTGTATCATCCTCATGATAAACTTTTGTAATCTCTTTGCTATTATTTTATTTAAGATTTTTTCATCAATATTCATTAGAAAAATCAGTCTATAATTTTCTTTTTCTGTTTTGGCTCTTTCTGGTTTTGATATCAATACCATATCTGTGTCATAAGAGAAATTTGATAGGAATGCACCTATCATTCTTCCAAATATTTTACTGTTGTGCCACAGTTCCCTTTTAAGTGTCCTGATCCAGTTTCCCTAATTGTCCTATTCAGTAACTCTGCCTCAGGTTATAACCATTTCCTCTTAATGTTAGGATAAAGGTCTTATATTTTAGACCTTAGGCTATAATCATTCCCTCTTAATGTTTGATGGAATAAAGGTCTTTATCCATTTTAGACATCATTAGAATATCAGGAGCCTCTCCAGTACCTCCCTATCCTCATCTTAGGTTCCTTCCCTCATTAGGTCATCCCTGTCCAGGTACCTCCCCCATTATGTCATCATTCTTGTAACCCTATAAAAGAATCTTGTATCTGGCATTCACTGCTGGATTCTTGGAGAGGATAGTCTCATTCAGCCCTGGAACCAAACCATGGGTCCATTTGGTCCCAGTAAATCTCTCCCATTTAATAAATTATTAAATACTCTCAAATCTCTATCTTGCTCAATTTCTCCAGCATTACATTTTGGAGGCTTCCCATTGAGATGTTAGAAAATGAGCAGGATTGGAGATAAGAGACTTTTAGGGCCTCAGGGTGGCTGGGGATCTGAATTCTTGGCTTGAAGAGGACCCCCTGCCCTGGATTTTTTTTTCCAGATTGGAGCAGTTTCCAGCCACAACAGCCTGATACCCCCATTTTGGCCATTGGAGAGTAAGTCTTTCTGAGTACCTTTTGAGGTACCATCTGTTCTATCTGTATCTGTTCTGTTTTGCTCTGTATGCTATCATCTGGATTCCCAGAGTTATATAATGCTGAAAGGCACAAATCCTGGGAGTAGAAATCCCTTCACGCAAGGGACCCTACCTGGGTGTCTAAGACACATCTGTGTGCCACTTGGCACAACTCTGAGCATTCCAGAATATAAATCTGGGTGTCTTTTTTAAGACACCATCTGGCTAAAAAAAAAAAAATAGTAATTAATTAATTAAAAAAAAAAAAAAAAAAACTCTGGAGCTGACAACTTCTCTCAGGGCTATTCTTTCCAGATAGCTCCTGGTCTGTGTTAAATATTTTGACTGCACAGTCTATTTGTGATCTGTGTTCTGTGTTCTGTGTTGTTTGTCTGTTTTGTTAATTTAAGAGCTCTGTTAAGTTTAAGAATAATAATCAAGAAATTTGGGAATTGGTTATTTCAATATTGCAACTGTACTTACTATACTTCTGAACTCCAACTGAAGAAAACATTTGATTAGGAATTTTAGGATGATTCTAAATTTGGGAAATAATGTTACTATTGCCTTTGCATGCCAGATTTGCTCTGAGTATTCTTTTGGGCAGTTTTAAAATTGTGGGAAATAATGTTACTGTTGCTTCTACAGTCTAGATTTAGTTATCTTTAAGTATAAGATCTTAAAAGAAAAATAGTTTGTTTAAAAAAAAAAAAAAAAAAAAAAGTTCTGTTAACTTGCCTGAAAGCGGTCATGAACCTCTAATTAGGTAAAGTATGTAGCAAAAAGGATCTGACTTTTCTGAAGGCTTCAACTCTGGCCAAGTTGGAGCTTAAGAGAAGTCAAATAGGAATAATGGTCACTTGGGGCAGAGGGAGAGAAAGAAAAACTATGGTTTCATTATTTGAAATATGATAGGAAAACCAGTTTTATATTATTGGGAATTTAAAGCTGTATTTTGGTTCAGGGTTTGTTACTTATATTATAACATTGTAAGTTATGCTTTAAATCCAGCTCTGCTGGACGTGTTATAATGTTATAATTATAAATTATAAAATATTACAATTATAAATTAATAAAAAAAAAGAAATTACCCAATATTTTTCATAAGGTAACATACTTTTCCTAATTAGAGGCACATGACCCCTTTCAAGCAAGTTAACAGAACTTCTCTTTAACAAGCCATTGTTCTTAAGATCTTTACTCAAAGATAACTAAATCTATCCTGCAGAGGTAACAATAAAATGATTTTCTACAATTTCCGAATCAACCTAAAATTCCTAATCAAATGTTTTCTCCTGCCTGAGTTTCGAAGCAATTAGCCTAAACTGCTTTGTCCCCCAGAGGCCTTATCTGCCCAGCCCTGGCTAGACCAGGCTTGAATGTGAATCAGGTAAGATTTCATTGCTCTTTCCCTTAGAAATCCTACTAGTTGGCTTTGAAAACTTCTAGTTTTAACAAGTTAAAAAATTTAAAGTAACAAGCAATTTTTATATTAAGTACAGTTGCAACATTTAAATAACCAATTCTTAATCATTGTTCTTAAAACTTTAGCAGATCTCTTTGACAGACAAGTCACACAGAACACAGAACACAGATCACACAGACATAGACTGCAAGGTTACAGCATTAAACAGAACTTAACACACATAACCAGATAGTGCCCAAAAAGGCACTCAGAATCAGACCAGACCAGATGTGTCTTAGAAGACACAAAGCCATAGGGATCATCCAGCATCCTCAATGATGCCCTTCTCAGAATTTAATCCCTATCAGCATTCTGTTATTTTGACAATCCAGCATGCTAGTGTAGGTAAACAGATCAGAATATGTCCTAAGACATCCAGACTTACTCCTACTTGGTCAAAATGGAGCATCCATCACCAGGTGTCAGTCATGGTTGTAGCTGAAAACTGCTCTTTCCTGGAGACTCTAGAAAAAATTTCAGAGGGCCGGCCCCTCCAGGCCAAGAACCCAGATCTCCAGCTGCCCTGAGGCCCAAGGCAGAGACCTGAGGATCTTCTAATCTCTAATCCTGCTCACATTTACTAATAGTGGGACCTCCAAAAAAAGAGAGTTTTTAATATTTTATTTGAAAGGGAGAGGTTTACTGGGCTCCATAGGTTGGTCCCAGGGTTGAATGAGACTATTGTCTCTAAGAATCCAGCAGAGAAGGTGAGTTCTTAATGACATCTATCTATCTATCTATCTATCTATCTAGATATATAGAGAGATATAGATATATGTATCTCTCTCTCTCTCTAATATATATATATATATATATATATATATATATTTATATACACACACATATGAACTGAGACAGAACAATTCAGGGAACCTGAGTCAGGACAATTAGGGAAACTGATTCAACGTTAGGGGCCAGGACCGTTCACAGGAAACCTCAACAGTGACTGCCTCTTCCAGCTTCCCCAACCCAACGGGGCTTCGGATGTCTCCGGCCCTCCTCCTGGAGACGGGAGGAGAGAATCACCAGACAGAGAGCTGAGGTGGATAGAACACAGTGATGTTTATTGATGTTACAAGTCAGCAGTGTCTCTCCAAGCCCTTCTGTGCTTGCTCTTTTATAGCTCATTTGTCTTTTTTTGCATATTTCCCTGTTAGAGTTTGGACTCCTCCCTGATTCCTCCCTGAAGGTGGAGCCAGTCCTTACTGTGCCTCCCCTTCACCCACCCAGATCCTACCAGTCAGTTGCCATGGTGACAGATCCGGGTTCGGGCGGGTCCTGACACAAAGGCATCTCAACTTTCCCCCAGGAGGTTCAGGTCCAGAGCCTCTTACAATTCAAGACAATAAAAGAGCACAAGAACATAAAAAGAAACTAGAGGTGAGCACAACAACATAAAAAAGAAACTAGAGATGAAAAGGTAATTGTACTCGAAAAAGAGGAAAGGAGAGATAAAATGGAATAAATTGCATCTCGTAAAAAGGCAAAAAAGATCTATTATAATTGAGGGAAATAAGGGAGGAGGATGAGCATTGTGTGAACCTTAATCTCATCAGATTTGGGTAAAAAAGAGAATATCAGACATATTTAGTATCACAGAAAAACTTTTGTCATCCTATAGTGAAATAGAAGAGGAAAGGGGAAAAGAAATAGGGAGGCTAATAGAAGAGAGAACAGAAGTAGAAGGGGAAAAGAATAAGAAAGGGGAGGTACTGTAAAAGGGAAGGGCTGTTTGAGAGAAGTAGTAGTCAGAAGCAAAATACTGGGGAGGAGGGAAGAATGAAAGAAAGAGAAATGTATAACTTGGGTATAATAAACTTGTGGGAAACGGCATTAATAATTTTAACTTTGAACGTGAATGGGATGAATTCTCCTATAAAATGGATGCAGATAGCAGAAGATTAAAATTCAGATTCCTACAATATGTTGTTTATAAGAAACACATTTAAATTGATACTTACGTAGTAAAGTGATATTTACAAAGTAATTGATACTTACAAAGTAAAGTGATACTTCCAGAGTAAAGGTAAAAACCTGGAGCAGAATCTATTGTGCTTCAACTGATATACAGTAAAAAGTAAAAAAAGTAAAAAGCAGGAGTAGTGATTCTCATTTGAGACTAAGCAAATGCAAAAAGAAATCTAATTGAAGGAAATAAGGAAGGAAACTGCACTTTACTGAAGGGTACCATGAAAGAACAATGCTATACTTATCTGCATCAATTGTTATAGCACCCAAATCTCCTATTGGATAAGTTAAAGCTGCAAGAAGAATTAGACTGCAAAACTATATTAGTGAGGATTCTCAGTCTTGCTCTGTCAAAACTAGATAAATCAAACTATAAAATAAATAAGAAAGAAGTTAAGGAAATAAATATAATTTTAGAAAAGTTAGCTGATTGATTTTTGGATAAAACTGAAAGGAAATGTAAAGGAATATACTTTTTTTCTCAGTGGTACATGGAATCTACACAAAAATTAACCATGCATTAAAGCATAAAAACTTCAAAATCAGATGCAGGAAGTAAGAAAGAGTAAATATACCCTTTCCCAGATCATGATGCAATAAAAATTACATATAATAAAAGTTCAGGAAAAAATAGACCAAAAAGTAAAGGTAAACTTAATAATATAATCCAAAAGAATCAGTGGGTGAAAGAAGAAATCATAGACACAAATGATAATTTCATCCAAGAGAATGACAATACTGAAACTGATGAGAGTTAGGTAAGGGAATACCCTTTTGGTTCAGTGCAAGGATATATAGTTAAATGCAGTCTAGTGATGGTGCAGAGTCCCCTATAAAGGAATTACAGGCCCAAAACCTAGATTGATAAAATAGGTTTGTAGGGGTTTGGAAGTAAGAGTAAAGGTAGAAAGACACCAGGGCCAGAGCTGGCACCGGGCAGACAGGAACTCTTGGCATGGCTGACGTAAGAATGCCATGTTTGGGCTCCTACAAAGAGTGGGCTCCAGGGTTCCCCTTTTTATAATCTTGAAGGTGGGTGGAGTCTCAGGCTCCTGACTGGTTTTGGCCAGGGTTATCATTGAATAGAATTCAATGGGTTTTTAGATAAGGAAGAAGCTGTTTGTGGTGGTTGGGGAAACCTGAACAGATAGTGGGAGACTGGGAAAGCCCAAGTTAGCTCAGATCTGGTGGGAGCTGGGAAAGCCCGATATCATTGGAATTCAAAAGAGTGCCTTTGACCAGGATTTTTGAGTCAAAGGTACTAGCTTCTTCAACCATGGGGTGGGGGTGGGTGGTGGGTGGGTGGGAATCAGAAAGGAATCTTAAAGGGATCTTGACCCACATCAAAACAGCCTACCAAAATTTATGCCATGCAACCCAATCAGGTCTCAGGGAAAGTTTTATATCTCTAGATGCTTACTAGAATAAAATAGAGAAAGAGAAGATCAATGAATTTGGCAAACAACTTAAAAAGCTAGAAAAAGAACAAATTAAAAACTCAATTCAGTACTAAATTTGAAATTCTGAAAATCACAGGGGAGATAAATAAAGTTGAAATTAAGAAAACTATTGAACTAATAAACAAAACTAAGATTTTTTAATTAAAAAACAGTAAAATAGTTAACTTGATCAGAAAAAGGAAAGAAGGAAATCAAATTGTTAGTATCAAAAATGAAAAGAGTGAACTTTCCACCAATGAAGAGGAAATTAGAGCAATAATGAGTAGATGTTTTTCCCAAATACATTTCAATAAATCTGGTAATCTGAGTGAAATGGATAAATACTTGTAAAAATATAGATTGCCTCGATAAAGAGAAGGGGAAACAAATGACCCCCATTTTAGAAAGTCCCATTTTGAAAAAGAAATTGAACAAGGAATCATCTTCCTACGAAAAAATCTCCAGGACCAAATGGATTTACAAGTTAATTCTTCCAAACATTTAAAGAACAATCAATTCCAATCCAATACAAGCTATTTGGAAAAATAGGGAAAGAAAGCATCCTACCAAATTCCTCTTATGACACAGATATGTTGCTGATATCTAAACTAGGTAGAGTTAAAACAGAGAAAGAAAATTTTCTTAATGAATATTGATAGAAACATCTTAAAATATTAGCAAAAAAAATTACAGCAAGTTATCCCTAGGATAATACACCATGAACAAGAAAGATTCATATCAGGAATACAGAGCTGGTTCAATATTAGGAGAACTATTAGTATAATTGACTATCAAACTCACAAAAATCATAATAATATTTCAATAGATAAAGAAAAAAGCTTTTGAGAAAAATCAGACATCCATTCCTATTAAAAAAAAACAAAAAAAAACAAAACTAGGGAGTATTGGAATAAATGGAGTTTTTCTTTAAATGAAGAGCTAATTCTATCCCAGTTGATAATTGTACAATGTTGTCACTGTGTACAATTTTTCTAATTCTTAAAGCAGAACTTTCCAGGGAAATTCAGTGTCTTTCATTCTTTAAGCCCCAGAGACTTAGGACATACCAAAGGACAAATTTTCAATTTTGTTTTTCTCCTTAACAACCCATGATATTTAATAATGTATTATTGAATTCATCCTTGAGGTAATTAAGGAGAAAGGGATTAAGAAGTAGGTAAAAAAGGAAAGCTAGGTGCCAAGGTAGATAGGGTGTTTGGCCTGACTATAGGAAAGTTCATCTTTGACCTCAGACAATTCCTGAAATCTGAAAATGAAGTAGGTAGCAAACCACTTTAGTATCTTTGCCAAGAAAACCCTGAATGGGGTCATGAATATTGGGAAATAACTGAAAAATGCCTGGAATACAATGACAACAAACAGGAACAAAGGGGAAATTTGCATAATTGGTGAAGCAGACAAGTTTATTTTTATTTATGATAGGACAAGACAAAATAAATCTATTACATTTTTCATCCTTCTTAACTGTCTAAATGAAGAATTGTTGTCAAAAGATGAATATGTTTGAAAACTATGGTGATACCTGTATCATTTGACATTTAAAGGATTGTTTTACATAGATTGATAGATAGACATTAATATGTCGATATATTGATAGTTCCCTATATAGTTAAAATGGAGATTATATAAATATATTATAGCTATAAGATATATATATGTATATAATACAGATATATCTATATAAATGTAATATATATGATAAACAATATTAAGTATATTAATAAATATAGATACAATATAGATCTAATAATATAGATCTATATTCATATAATGTAGATCATATATCAAGTAGATCTATATTGATATAGATAATATAAGCATTATAAATTTAATAGAGATCTTTATTTAGATCTATATATAAATATCAGTTTATCTGTCCATTTTTAAGACTATCACCTATTTACCTATCTATCTATATATCTATCTATAAATTTTAAGTAGGGCTGAGATCACTACATTCCTAGTCATCTTTAACTTCTATTCCCTTAAATAAGATCATTGTTATCTCAGACTATATTTGTGTCCTATTGACCTAAGGCACACATGCTAGTCATCCTGTATGTTTTTCATCTTGTTGCATTTTACTTTGTTTTTTGTAACTTGAAAATGAAGTGAAAGGAAGAGGGTAATAAAATCTTCTCCCAGAAACCTTCTATAAATTCAAATTTCTCCTAGGCATGCAAGGTTATGCAAAATTTGGAAAAATGTATTAAAAACCTCATTACTGTAAAAAAAAAAAATAGGGATTTTTAAAAATTTGGCCATTCAAAAATGAGGAAATTTGATCTGAAGTTTTCAAAGTTTCTGAAATGCTTGACTGGAGACAGTCAAAATCCAGTACAGCCTGGGGGATAATTTTTATCTTTGTAAAGATCCAGCCTTCTATGTTAATGCTGCTCTGTTGACTCTTCAGGCAATGATACTTCTTCCTGCTATATTTGGGTTTCTTAAATAGCTATTCCTGAATGTGTAGCTATGAAAAAGATAGATCTCCTTCATGCTTCAGCCAAACATAATAAAACTTTGAACCTGAAAAAAGCCTTTAGAATTTTACAAACTTGCTCCATTCATCCTTTCTTTATGATAGATCATTTAAGAACCTTGAACAATTCTGATATTTGACAAATATGTAAAACAAAATTGAACAATTTGTAGAACTACAGATTAAAGAGAATTGCATTCAAATCCATTTTTGCATTATGTTTTAGTAAAGAAAAATGTTGGATTTTCTGCATATATTATGTGCTGATCCTGAGAATTACCTTAAAATATGGAATGTTTAGATTTAAGATCTGTCTCTAATTGATGCTGGCTTATGAATGAATCACTTAACCTTTATATGCTTAAAGTAGTTTTCTTTAAGATGATAACCTAGAGTTGAAGGAATTTCCAAAATGGGAATTTCCTTCACCTATGACAATATAGGTCTGAGTCTCACTCTGTTCCTACCCCCACACCTCAAAAAATAATTTTCTATTGTGACATATAAAAAGTTTGGGAGACATAGTTACTGCATACTTAACCATTTTATTAATTATGCTAGTAGATAATTAAGAAAAAAAATCAGTGGCACTTTCAAATGCTGAAGATGTCTCATGGAACCCCCTCAAGGCTTATATGCCCTTAAAAGAGTGGTTTTTTTCTGAGAGTAACAATAAGTTTAGATTGATTAAAATTTTGAGAAAGAATATCAGTGAGGGATGGAACTATTTAAAAGGAGCCTGATTTTGATCACTTACCATCTCTAACCACAGGAAATATAGACCTGGCTGAACAGAACACAGGGACAGAATTCATCTTTAGTTAAATTCTTTGTAAGGTTCTCTACTTGAGTGGGGTTAGCAATTCTAAGATTTCATCTCATCTATCCTGCCTCTCAAAGAATTAAGCTTTGATCTTCTCTCCAAATAAGAAAAAAAATGCCCCATATTAAAAATGAGTTACTGATAATCATATCTCACATTATCAACTCCATCATACAATGCTCCTACTGTTAGACTCAGAATTATTGTTGGGATAGATATCATATCAGTAAATTTTCATTGAATTTTTTTTTATTCTTTAGCATATAAACTATTGTGATAAAAACAAATAAATAACAGCTAACCTTGAAAAACAAATCAATCACTGCATTAGGAATAGCTTGTTAACTTGTCTGTTTGACATCTTGACTCTTACCCATCAGAATGCTTAACACCCAGGTTAAATAGTAGCATATTGTCATATTTATTTTCTTTTGTAGCCTTTCTTCTAGGGCTCTTCAGTATTTTTACTTTAGAGGTCTATTTGATTTTCCTTAAAAAATGTAAGTTGTATTTTGGGATATATCAATATAAGGGTGAAAATATTCTTTGCCTCAGTAATTTTTAAAGGAAGGATAAGGAGGCATAGCTAGGTAAATAGTTCTGTGAATAATATCTGGGGTGGGGAGCAGAGGGTTAGTGCAGTCCAAAGTCAAGAGGAATCCATAGGGTGACAGAGCTAAGACTTTCCCAGATTGATTTGGAAAGTCATACTGTTCAAAATTTCTAGTTGTTCAGATATGTCCAGCTACTCATAATCCCATCTGGGGTTTTCTTGGCAGAGATACTATAGTGATTTGCCCTTTCCTTTTCTAGCACATTTTACAGATTTAGAACTGAAGCAGACAGGGTTAAATGAGTTGCTCAAAGTCATATAGCTAGGATGTGTCTGCATCCAGATTTGAATTCAGGAAGCTAACTTTTCTTGATTAGGCCTAGTATGCTATCTACTGTACCACCTGGTAGAGAGCCACCTTACTCCCCAGTGTTCAGAAATAGAGAGATGACAATTTTGTTCTATTCTGCACTGTTCTGACTATGAATGCAATACTATGTTTAGGTTTAAGAAGTGTATTTTAGAAAGGATTTCAATAACTGATGCAGACATGTGAGCTTTTTGTCAAAATTTTAGTGAGCAATTATACTAAGAGTTCAGAAATCAACAAATAGTGCACACTTTAGGACTCCATATTTTTTTGACTAGCTAGATTAAAGATGGAGAAAAGTATGTTATAGATACCCTGAAAAGTTGATTGTTAAACATTTACCAGCACATACCAAGATCTAAAAGGAAAAGTTTCACTTTAATCTGTCAAACTTTGCCATTATCAGGCAAAATTGTGAAAGCCTTCAATCCCTTGCCTTAGGAGCTGTAAGAAAGAAGTGGGGATGTTTAGCTTGGAGAATAGTCATGGGGGATTCTGTTAGTTTTCAACTGAAAAACTATTGAAAAAAGAATAGCTTACATGACAGCTAAAGGAAGCAGAAGTAGGATTAGGGAGAAGTTACAGAAAGTCAGACTGAAGCTTGATTAAAACAAAAATTCCTTTGCAATTAGAACTGTATGAAAGTAGAATGAATAGACTCCTTTGGAGATATGGATTTTTAAATTTGTGCTCTTTAAGGAGAAATTATATAATACCTTGTTAGCTATATCTTTGAGGTATATTTTTTTGTTTGCTTGTTTTTTTTTTTTAATACAGTCAGGATTAAATAACTTAGTTAGCTATATCTTTGAAGTATATTTTTTGTTTGCTTGTTTTGTTTTGTTTTGTTTTTTAATACAATCAGGATTAAATTACTTCATCAGCTAGTGTCTAAAGTGACTTTTGAATTCAAATTCTCCTTAGTCCAAGGTCAGTGTTCTATCCAGTGTGTTGACTCCTTGACTTTTGTTGATGGTTTCCTGGGTAGAGAAGGGACTAGATAATCTCTGGGTTCCCTTTCAAGTCTTAAATACTATTATTTTAAATTTTAAGCCTGTAAACAAACCATTCCTGAATATCTGATTAGGACTCAATTCTATGGAATAGCTCATTTGTTCAAACAGGAATATTTTAGATATGGTTTCATTTTCAAAAAAATCAGTAAGAGTATAACTTAATGCATAAGGAAAGCCATTCCTTGTATTGAGGAAGTGAAAAAATTAAGAAAGAGAAAAGATGTGCTAAAATTAACAGGAGAATAACCACATTTTAGTGAGCAGTAAATATGAATCCTTTTGTATCTTAACTTTGACAAACTCAGATTTTGTATGGTTTGTGAAGATAGTAATCATGAATGAATTTCCTGCTTCAAATATTTATGTTTAGAGATCCACAAACATTACTTTCTAAATGCTTCAGGTACTAAAGTTGAGGTTTTTAATCTTGCTGGTGCCAGAGTTCAAAAAGAAAACATTGTTAGTTGCTATTCTGAGGGAAATTAAGGTGCCATTGCATACTTGAGCTCCAGAATGTGGTGAGGCTAGAAGAGGTAAATGTTCAGTTAAAGTAAATTATGCAAATTAAATAAGAATTTCTAAATAATATCAAATTGTATGAGAATTTTTTTTTTAAAATGACCATCAGAGGGGCAGTTAGGTGGTGCAGTGGATAGAGCACCAGCCTTGAATTCAGGAAGACCCAAGTTCAAATCTGTTCTCAGACACTTAACACTTCCTAGCAGTGTGATCCTGGGCAAGTCACTTAACCCCAGCCTGGGGCAGGGAAGGGGCGGGGGGAGAAGAAATCACCATCAGCAAAATCATTTGAGTCATGAAAGGATAATTTTTTAAAATCTTCTCATTTGTTTTCTCTTAAAATATTGCCTGAGGATGAATGAGGACAAAGATAAGTTTATTGGTGCTTTAAAGAAAAACATTTAAATTCAACAAGTAAATTTGACAAATTGCATCTATTGTAAGATATGTTTATTATGGTTTTCTTTATTTTTTTTAAATTTCTGTTGCAATAGAAAACTTCTTTGATAAAGACACTCCCCACAAAAATATTTTTATATAAAAGCAAATAAGTTGCATTTAAATATAGAAATACAAATAATTATACATTATAAATATAACTATAAATAAGTTTTTAAGATAAATAAACAAAACTGTAATAATATAGTATCCCTCAAATTCTAATATTCTATGCAGCAAATATTCTAACTATACTCAGAAAGAAACAGTTTAACTAATGAATAGAGGTTTACAAGCATGGAAGACCTGGGTTAGATACTACATCTGACATATAGCGATTATGCGACCAAATAGAATGCGAACTCTTGTTACATTTTTGTCTCTGTATGCCTAGAGCCATATTGGAATCATAATAATTGGTTGTTCCTGCACATATTGTTTAACTTCTTGGTTCTCAGGCAATATTCTAGAACTATAAATTGCCCAGCAGTCATATATCTACATTAAAAAAGGAACACTCACTGAGTGTTCCCTCTATCCATTAGGCATTCTTGAATTTATAGCTCAGAATAAGAGATGCGATATATATATATATATATATATATAATTATTATAAAATATGGAACATAGAAAATACCTAAGCAAGATACAAATTATAATAAGATATTAAAAAAGAAATTCATATTGAATAAGTCTATGTTCAGATATCTGTATGTTGGAAATTTGGGGGAATCAGAATCTAGACCTGAAAGGCACTTGAAGAAATCATTTTGCCCAACTCTGCCATTTTTATGCATGAAAAAACTAAGGCCCAGAAATAATTTACACACAAGTTCACATTACAAATTAAAGTAGTAAAGGAAGTTTGTCTGCTTCAAGTGTGGAAGAGTGGAGACAACATAATACTCAAGTTCAGAAAGCCCATGGTTAGAATCTGCTTATAGTGTTTGCTATTGAGGAGTTTAGTCTGTGTGATTGGGGGCAAATCATTAATCTCTCTGAGCTTCGTTTTTCTTTTCTGTAAAATTAGGATAATACTATCCACAGCACCTTTTTCAGAACTGTAAAATGACAGAAGGGAGTGGAATTAGCTTTTATATAGCATCTAGAATGACAGGCACTGTGCTGAGCACTTTAAAAGAATCAAGTCATTTGATCCTCACAGCAACTCAAGGAAGTAGGAGTTTTTATTATCCCTACTTTAAAGTTGAAAAACTAAGGCAATCACTTAGTAGGTGTCTGAGGTCACATTTGACCTCAATTCTTCCTGACTCCAGGCCTCTATCTGAATTCTGTTGCTGCACCATCTAACTGCCAAAATAATGATTATAATACTTGAACCAGCCTCCGAGGGTCATTGTGGAGATTTTTTATGTAAATGCTTTCCAAGCTTTAAAGTACTATACAAGTTGTTCCAAAAGTCTTAGTCCAGTTTTAAGCTATTAAAGCTTTAAACGTTTTTTGGAACATTCTGTATGTGTCAGTAATTGTTATTTTATTACAATGCATTGTTTCTTGGGGAGGATACTTCAAAATTATATTTAATTCCTATGTCCTTAATACTTGATTTGAGAATACACAGCACATTTTTTTTTTGCAGCAAATCTCATTTTGTTGACAAAAATAGTAGATCATAATACATAGAGTGCTGAAGAATCTGTAGTCAGAAATGCTACCTCTGATATTTACTCATTGAATGACCCTAGGCAAACTGGCTCCTTTAGAAGATTCAGTGAAGACTTAGCTACTAAAGATATAGATCAATTATATTCTGCTTAGATGCTGCAACAACAAAAGTAATAGATATGGACATATATTAAGTTCATAAACGTGATACTAAAAATGATTTTCAACATGAGAAAACATAGTAGCCAATGTGGCAAAGAAAGTTTATACAGTTTATGATTTTACCCTTTTACTCATTGTAAGAGAAAAAAAATCATCTTATTTCAAAACATAAGTAAAACTACAAAGAGAATCAAATGCATTTTATTTTTACATTTTAATCTCCTTTCCCACATGTTCCTGTTGTTCTAATTTGGCAGATTTGATATGAACATATTGGGACTTGTCCGTTTTTAGACAAAAGTATTTGTAAAAGTCACATATCCTAACATATTCCATTTATTCTTGGGAAATGTCATAGAAAATAATACCATTTCTGTGTCTTCTTGACATACCATATCATATGGACCATACCAGTAAAAAAATTAAAACTTTAATTGACAGTTGAATGTAATGGTTACAAAAATGAGGCAGAAAATTGTGGCAATGAAATTGTCATGATTATAATGAACAACAGAAATAATGATAATGTCTGCTCCAGCTCACCATTGTTACCTGATAGAACTCTTCAAACTGACTCTTAAACCTACTGATGCAGGCCTTATGTAGCATGATTACAAATTTATTCTTTCTTATCTTACCAGTGGTTTTATGTCTCTGAGCAACACATTTTGTCATCCATCCTCTTTCAGAAGTATTTGACTGTTACTTTCCTTTTTTTTTTTTTTTTTTTTTTTTTTTTTTTTTTTTTTTTTTTGGTATGGAGATTTTCCTTTTTGCTTAAGTTGCATTCAGTCAGCAGTCTTGCCTATAGTATCTGGAGACAGAGCTGATGTGTTAAACATGCTTCTTTTGCAGAGTAACAGGAATCAGTTATACTTTGTTCTGAAAAGAATTCAGAACTTCACCTCCTCAAAGATTTCCTTTTGGACACAATTCCTACAAACACACACTTAAGATTTCTTTTTAAAGATTCTGCTTGAGAGTCTTTTCTTCTTTACATGTTTTATAATTTGCAGCAAAGTAAAATGACCTTTCATTCTCAGGTAATGCTCACTGGATTTCATCTCATGCAAAAGAAATATTTTCAGTAATGATGGAAGGATATTTAATTTAGGTGCACTAGATGATTCAGATGCACACTTATTACATGCATTTGGAACAGACTGAGTTGTTCATTTCAGTTTGGCTGTGACTATGACAAATTCATTTAACTCAACACTGAAAATAATACCAAGCCTCTTATTGATTTGTCAAAGATGTTTTAGCATATAAGGAAGATTTTTTTTTTCTTGGCAAATGCTTCATTTTTAAATAAGCAGATCATGACCCTTGGATTTCAGTATAGCCTCAAATGCTATCCTCTGTTACTACAATCATAGGAATATGTACCTGGAGCTAGGAGTGACTTCAGAGACCAATTAGTTCAATTCCCCCATTTTATAACTAAAGAATTTAAGGTTCAGAATGAGACTGAATGAATTCCTCAAGGTCACACAGGTAGTGAATCTTAGAATCAGAATTACTTTTACTATGAAAGAGGCATGCTATTTGAACAGTGGGGACAGGAAGGCAGCAACTATTGCCATTAGCCTTGATGAAAGGCATCAGCCTTCTCCCAATTTAAGGCTACTTAACAGGCAAAAGATAAAAACTGAAAGAAATAATCTCTAGGCTAGTCTTTCTAAATTTACTGTAGGTATAGAGTTCATTATGTTGAGAGGAGAAAGAGGTACAGAGCATTGTAATTCAGGGTGAAGGTAGGGTGAGCAATGTCTGATGTTCCAAGTTAGATTTTTCTGTCATTTATCTTCACCTATTTCATATGTGCCTCTGAGGAAGTCTTGTGCTAAAATCTTCTTGAAGTCTTGGACACAGAAAATACTAAAATTTTAAGTGATGGTGGTTATGTCCACAAACTTCATGATAGCTATAGCACTGATATTACTCTTTGTGCTCTTCTCTAGATATTTATCATAAATTGTGAGAGCCTGACATCCTCAAAGAGTCAATGGCTTGTCATTTTAAATGCCTGTTGACTCCAAAAAGGGATGAATGATATCAGTAAAATCCCTGTTTCAGGTCCCTTAATAACTCTTAGATTCTAAGCACCTTCGTTGAAGGGATTTTGTTTTTCATACAGTGTCTACTATGGTATGCTGAACATATCAGATTTTGTGTCTACATATATTAAATAAACAGTTCCATGGACGGATAAGTACCACCTAGGGTTAAATACCCTAGATCTTCAATGATAATGAAAATATGTTGAAACCTTTTATAACTTTTTCTATATGACAATTGAAATTGTTGGCCAGTTTGTGTATCATCATCATCATCATCATCATCATCATCATCATCATCATCATCACCATAATCAACTATAATTCATTTATATAATGTTTTAAAGCTTACAAAGCATTTTAAATGCATGCTCATGTATTTAATTTTCACAACCATTCAGCAATATCACATTTCATTGTTATCCTTGTTTTGCTGATAAAGTTAATAAGACTTAAAAGACTGACCCAATGTTACTACATTAGTGGGCATCTGAGGCAGGATTCAAATCTCGGTTGTTCTGATTCCACATCCTGCATTTTATTTATTACAACTCAGTGCCTTACCAAAAAACAGTAGAAATAAAGATAAGGCAATGATGATAATAGACTTATTCAGCCATTGCTTAGAAAGTACAAAAAGTTGAGAGGCAAACCAGAGAGAAAACAAGCAGAACTTAAAAATCGTTTTCTGTCTCTGTCCCTGTCACTGTCCCTGTATCCCTCTGTCTCTCCCTCTCTCTTCTCCTCTTCTTGTTCTCTCCTGTTAGGTTCTTACTAAGTGCTAATGAGATAATGAGATATTAGGTTCTTACTAAATGCTAAGTGGGTACTTGACAATTCTCTAATTCCGGCCTTTACTGGGAGATTTACTTGTGAATTCCTGGGGAAGAACTTGCATGCTTAGGAGGAGCAAGTTCATTGGTTGAAGTAATTTTTTCCCAGAAGCCCTTGCATTATCCCACGCCCATTCTCTGGGAGGATAAAAGAGGGCAGCTCTGGAGGAAAAGAGAGTTTTGTCTGGACGAGACTTGAGGCTGCTCTCTGCAGGAAGGGAAGTTGGCTCTCTACAGGAAGAAGAATCTGTCCAAGAGATTTGAGTTGACACAGCAGATCTCCTCCCAGAGAGTGATCAGCAGTTTCTGGAGACAACAGCACATTACACTCCCCCTACACTTTTCCCCCTTTCTTGTCCCTTTCTCACTCTTCCTCTACATCTCCCTTTATCCTTCTTCCACGCTCTCACTCTCCTGTTCTCTCTTTCATTTTATCTTTCTACACACACATACACACACACACACACACACACACACACACACACACACACACACACATTTCTGGCTTCTAGCATCAACTTCTTTTCTGAGTATCCACACATTATTTTTCTATTTCCTCAATGAGTATCATTGTACCTATTTAATAACTAAGACACTCCAAGTTGTTTTAGTGCTTCAAAGAGAATTCACATTCTATTTTCCTTGTAGTTTCTTCCTGTTCTGATCAATCAGCAATTATCCAATCATTTATTTTGTGCCAATTATATGCAATGAACTTCATTAGATGATGGAAATACAAAGGAAAAAATGAAAATTTTCCCCTTCTCCAGGAGCTTATATTCTATTGAAGCCATGTCGTCATAAAACTATGTACACAGTATATACACAATAAATATAAAGTAGCTTCAGTGGGGAGGAGAGAGAATAGGGAAGAGGAGAAAGGAGACATTAGTAGTTGAAAGTCAGAACAGGTCACATGGAGAAGATGACTTTTGAAATGAGTTTTAAACGAAAAGGTGGAGGTGATGTGTGCAGGTTGAGTAAAGTATATTCCAGTCAAATAGGGGACAGTCAAAGGCATGGAGATGGGAAATTAAGAATAGAACTTTAGACCATCATATATTGAAAAGGAATATTATATAATAGGACTAGAAAGATAAATTTGAATCACACTACCAGTTTATATTTGATCTTAGAATTAAAGGGGAACCTCAAGAATTTAATGAAGAAAAGAATAACATGGTTAAACTTGCACTTTACTTTGGCAGCTTTATGAAGGGTTAACTATATAGGACAGAAACTCAAGACAAAGGACCAATTAGTATTTATTGGAATAATCTATTTGCATGATTATAAGAACTGTAAGTTCATGTCCTGTGAATAAAAATAATCTATCCTACTTGCTCTGATTGTTTCATGATACTACCTTGATCATACCACTTTCTTGCTTAAAATTTTTCAGTGACTCCCTATTGTTGAAGAACCTTTTGCAGTTTTAACCAAGGAGATTTTATTACTAATGGTCATAAGAGAAAAAATAAGCCATAGATTTGAAAGCAGATGTCATTACTATGTTTGCAATCTGAGTATGACTGACCCATATGTTACTCCTGTGTTGTTGTACATAAAACACAGGATTAACTGGGAATGATGAATATAGGAAAGATGAATAGGATGCAGTACAATATGAATAAGAATTATATAATTATTATGGTGATGAAGGTGTAGTTAGTAGGGCATAGTGACTGAATTGTTTTTGAAATATTCTAGCAAATTCTTCAAGTTGAGCAGTTGCTTGAAAACTGTTCTGCCTAGAAAACTATTTTTTTTTCTCCTGGAATACACTCTTCCATATAAATTTCAGATTGGTATTAAGTCTAACAAAAGACCTTTTTATAACTCTTTTTAATAATGGCATGCTTTCTAGAAGTATTACAAAATAGTGTAGGTTTAGAATGGCCTAAAACAAAATCCAGCATAGAAAACTGAAAAGGGGTGATGGTATAAGCAGAAGGATAATCAGAAGAGAGTAGCATCACAAAAACCTAGAGTAGAGAGTGATCAACAAGGTCAAACAGCTAAATTATCTTCAAATATGACATATCATTTGGTCCTCATAATAGTTCTATGAAGTAGGTATTATTGTCCTCATTTTACAGATGAAGAAAATGAGCCTGGCAGCAGTTAAGTGACTTACCCAGGATTATATAGTTAGTGAATATCTGAGGATTTCCTACCTCTGCATTTAGTACTCTATGCACTGTACCTCCTAGCTATCTCAAAGGTTGCAGAGAAGTCAAGAAGGATAAAGACTGAGAAAAGAGTATTAGAGTTAGAAAACAAGATATCATTAGTAATGAAAAAAGGATTTTGGAGAAAACATAATGAATTCACATTTGAACACGTTGAGTTATGGGATATAAATTTTGACATGTACATCAAGCAGTTGAGATTAGCAAGTAAGAAATATACAAACAGATTTGATTCACCTACATGGAGATGATATTGGAATCTATAGGAGATCAAGTTGAAATATTATTAAGGGGGAAGAGACTTGAAAAAGATAAGAGGAGAGGAGAAAAGGAGATTAAAGAGAAAGAGAGATTGCAAAATAGAGCCTAGGTTGATACCTAACCAAAAGGTCTAACCACATTTGGTCTAACCAAAATGAAAATCCAGCAAAAAACAGCCAAACACATAGGAAGGGGAGCCAGGACAAAGTTGTGTCTTGGAAACAGAAAGAAGAGAATATCAAGCAAATATTGATCAATAGTATTATAGACTGTTTAGAGGTCAAGAAGGGACATGAATAGTATATTTAGCATCACTGGTAACTTTAGAGAACATTGTTTCCATTAGGTGAAGATAGATAAATAAATAGATATATGACAAAGAGATAGGAAAAAAAAAAGATAGACAGATAGGCAAACACTTATTAAGTACTTTCCATGTGTCAGGTCCTGACCTAAGTGCTAGAGAAATTCCTTAACATCAAAGATCTTATTTCTTTTTAAAGAGACAAGGTAACACAAAAAGGAAATTTTGAAAGAAGGGAAATATTTGTACAATAGGGTGGTATTGATATGGCCAAGAATCACTATAGAGCTCAGGATCTGGGCAATATTAGGTCTGACAAAGCCCAGCTTTGGTTTCAGAAGAAGAAGATTCCAATATTCTTACTGTGAGAGAATAGATAGTACAGGATGGTAATGATTGAGAGATGTTCTAGAAGTAGGGTCTGAACAAGATAAGACTAAAGTTGATTCATCAAAACCCATATTGATTATAGGAGAAGAGTCCAATTTTTGATCACAAAGGAAATGTAATAAATACATAATGCCCCCAGCTTCTCCTCTGAAAAATGCTACCATCTTTTAAGACTCAGCTCTGTTTGCTTCAACAATGTGTTTTTTTTATTTTTTTCTTAATCTAGGTGGTGACAGGAGTTTAATCAATTCTGAATTCTAAAAATTTTTACTGTCTTACTACTATGCTCATAGAACTCAGATTGTACTTTTTTATGTATTTCTAATAACCCCTACAAGGTTATTAAATTGATAAAGTAATGACTTCTGATTTTGTAAAATTATTATATAATGTGAAGTACACTGGCATTTGAATAAAAAAATCTATACTCTAGTCCAATCTCTACCACATATTAACTGAATGACCACAAATATGTCATTTAATTTCTCTGAACTTCAGTCATCTCTTCAATAAAATAGACATAATACAAGCTACCTCAGAATTGTTAAAACAATTTTTAAATTGTAAAGTGCCATATAAATGGGTGTCAATGATTATAATTTATTTCCCTTACAGAACCTAAACAGTTCCTTTATGCAGCTCAATGAATGTTTGAGTTAATTAATTGCCTAATTTCAGAACATTAGGTGATTTATTTAGTGCACTATCAAATCCTGCCTAAGATAGTAACTGTATTAACCTGATCAACTTATTTAACCTCTACTTGTCTCAGTTTCCTCATCTGTAATATATTAATGGTACCTACATCCCAGGGTTAATGTGAGGATAGAATGAGATAATATTTGCAAAGCACTTTGTAAACCTTAAAGCACTATATAAATGTTAACTATCCTTACTGTTAACATTAAGCTGTAATTAAAATTATGTAAAAGCACCATATTTATAAGACATAAATGATAGTTTGAGCTCATTAAAATATTTTATATTTCATATACCCAGCTAATCAATAATATCAGTTAAATTATAGGAAAAGGAAAAAACTCATGAATTTCCCAAATACCTATATCATCATTATCTTCACTAATAGCATTGAGTTCATGTTATGTGTTAGGTACTAAATACTAAGGTAATGCTTCACCTAAATAATAGTGAACCTCTCTTGGGTTTTAATGTCTATTATTTCCAGGTTGTTGTGTCAAGATAATACTTCTTGAAAATCAAAGAATCATAAAACATTACAACTAGAAGAAAACTTAGAGAGATAGCATATATCATAAGCAAATCATTTTGCAGAAGATGATACTAAGGTCTGAAAAGTTTTCATCTTCTGTAGTCAGAGATCTAGCCAACAAGGATTAGAACTCAGATCTTATGACTTTAAATGTGTTTCTTCCTAAATGGGAAAATAGTGATACTAGAAGAAAAGCAACATTAATTGGAAGGATGGAAGATATCTTGGAAATGTGTCAATCTCATCAACTCTTACTTTTTCATAGACATCAGAAACTATAATATAAAGATTTAAATATATAGAACTTTTAGATAATTTGTTGACTTGTTAACAGAATGCTAAAGCATTTCAGAATATGAGAAACACAAATTTTGGAGTTGGGTTCTCAGAGACCAATTGCATAGAAAATAATATTTCTGCCCATTGCAATATTTCTTATGAGTTATAATTCAGTCACAACTTGAACACCACTTTCTGGAGAAAGCCTATGCCCATTTTAAATGAATCTAATTGTAAAGGATCTTTTTCTGACATCAAACCTAAATTTTTCTCCCATTGTCCCTAGTTCTGCTCTTTGGACCAAAGAGGACAAATCTGTCTCTTACCTACATGACAGCTCTTCACATTCTTGAACACAGAACATCCCCCTTTGCTCAGCAGCATTATTTTCTTGTATATAATAAACATCTCCTCAGTTCCTTCACTCTATTATTGTGGGGTGTGAACACTAATAATTCAACTATCCTGATTAATCTTCCTGAATATTTATCAATTTATCAGTGTTCTGGCACTCAAACTTAAGAGGAGTCTCCAAATACAGAACAGAGGAGCTTATAGACCATCATCACTTTCTTAATCCTGGAATTTGTTTCTCTTAATGCAACCGAAAACAGCATGAGGTTTTTGACTGGCTTATGACATTGCTGACTCCTATTGATTTTTCAAATCGCCCTATATGTTTCTTAGACAAACTGCTGTTTAACCATGCTTCCTTCATCTTATACTTTTGAAATTCACCATTTTTATCTGACTGTAAGACTAGATTTTCCATATTGAATATCATCTTGAAATGAAATGACATAAAATATATGAAGCACTTTGTAAACTTTAAAATTGTACATTAATGTTGTGATGATAATGATGTAGCAATCAATGTTCTTGGCCTATACAATTTGTTTTTTGTTTCTTTATTTAGAACCTACACTATTGTTACCCATAACTCCTAGCTCACATGTCATCTGCAAAATTGACAGCTAATTCTATATTAAATAGAGCCTACTAAAATAGAGCAAATCCAGGAAAGAAAATAGAGCAAATCCAGGAAAGATTAGGAATTCACTAGCAAATGAAAAAAAAATTTGAACTAGTTTCTGATAAGGTAAATCCCTACTAAGCTTGTCAACTAGTTGGCACTAATCAACTAGCCTAGAAGGTCACTAACTCTGAAGACTATACAGAGTAAAATATTAATTACTTTTTTCTGTATGCTAAGAAAAAACAGTGAGGCATACATAAACAACTAAAGTAAGTACCAGACTTCCCCAGACTTATTTTTAATGAATAATCACAGGTGAAAGGCTGTTTATGCTACCTGATAATTAAATATCATCAGTTTCATTATTTTCATAATCATCATCATCACTAGCATCATCATCATCATCATCAATCATCATCATCACTAATAATAATAGTAGAGAATGATGAACTACATTAAAATGGTTTTAAGATGAATTATTAATAGAACTGTTGGTTAACCTTGGAAAGGTCATTTGGGATGGTAATTGTTATTCTTGGCCTCCCCTCTTTAGTTCCTGGACCAGTAACCTCTTCATCATACCATTTGTCTCTCTTTGGTGTAAAAAAATGTGCTTTAAAAATATCCATGTCTCAGGATGAGAATTATAGTCTCATTTGGTCTAGCAGAGCCCTTAAGGGGGTCAGCAGGCTAAGATAGGATTGATTTGGTTACCTTGAAACTGTTTTTAAAAAATGAATGTTTTGATGCAGTTCTGTATATCTTTTGTGACAAGGAATCCAAAGATTTCTTGGGGGGCATATATGTTGCTCCTCCTATTCTTAAAGCATGCCAACTTCTGCACAGGAAATTAATCTACAAGCTATATTTTAGTAGCTTTTCTGGAGATATTTTACTCAATCTTCATCATCCCTGCCTGCTTGGATATTGTCATGAGTCTGGACAGTTTTGTCATGTGTTACCCATTTGATTGTGACTAACTTTGTCCAGTCTGGAAGCCTTTGTCCTTTTAGATCTTGTTTTAATAACTTTGACTTTTAAAAATGATTTTCTACTTACTTTCTTTAAAAACAAAACAAAACCCACACCATCATCTTTTTTTAAAAAAAAGTTTTGCCTTAAGGGTTAGAGCTTCCAGAAGACAGACTGCTTTATAATTATTAAGTATTATTATCAGAGTTAATAGACCTTAGTTGTGTTTTCCAAGAGAAATAAGAATAGTCTTTGATTTTGAGTTAATGTCTCTATTATTTTAAACTGTGCTATTTTTGTATGCTTTGTTATTACCACATTAAAGTTCTCTCTGAATGAATTACTTTTACACTCTGTATTGTTATATGCTTTTCTGGGACTTTTCTTTTTATTGCCAAAATTCTTATAATTTGGCTAAATTGGTTTAGTATTGGCACTTAGCATGCCTCATGTAAGAGAGATTGTTTACATGAAAATAATCCATGGATTTTAAAAATGTATTTACAATAGGTTTGTTGTTTTTTAAATATATTCTTTTTTAGTTTTCATTAGTAAATATTCTAGGATATCAGCTTATAATGAAAATGTTGTGAAGCTAAGAGAGAGTACTCCACATAAACTCTATAATAATGAGTTTAATTTGGCCCAAAAAATAGTTATACAGTAGTCATAGTATAAGTTGATCAAGAGTCAATATTACCATTCCAAAATTGAAGAAAAATACGAAATAGTCTTTAAAAACCTGCTTGATCTTAGTATTCCTAAGTAGAAATGTTTTATTTGTTGAAATATTCATAAACTTTTAAAACTAAAGTGTTTAAAGAATAATCCAATACAGCCTTCTGATGTTATCAGTGTTACCCATAGCTTGGAGTAGAATTGAATTTATGGGTCACATAAGAAACCTTCGCCCTGGATTCTAGTGGTTTAGTTTGTTAATGGAGAACCTGACCCAAAAAAAAAAAGGAGATTTGCTTTTCCTCACAATTTTTGGATCTTTGTCCCCCCCTCCAGATTTCTGTAGAAAATCTCCAAAATACTATAATTCTTGATGTTTTTTCAGCATGCATCCCTATAAAAGTCTGAAAAAGCATGTGGATCACTTGTCAGAATAATGTTTTTGATTAAATAAAATATGTAGAGATACAAAGGAATCCAACCATTTTAAAATTAAAACACAGAATTTTTATAATCATTCATACACAATATTTAAGCCATAAAAACCAAATAGTTGCTCTTCAATTATACTGTCAGGTGATAAAGATAACATTGTAGGACTAATTAAAAGATATTTCATGTGTACCTTGGAAATCACCCTATACCATTTTAGCCCTTATTTCTTAATTAAGTGAAAATTCATAAAAATCAATCAATCAAAAGATCTTAGAATAAATATAAAAATCTTCAAAAACCATTCAATGAAGTAAAATGATGTAAGATAGGATATATATTCCAACAAACAACCCAAGGCAAAGTTTGTTTCATTTTGTTTTGAGGCAAGATATATTTATTAGTGACAATACATTCTCTGCTTTTTCTATAATTGGATAGATTACTTAGAGATTACCAAGTGAATCTAGAAAGAAAAAGAATTCTAGAAAATGTAGCTTATTTTTATCATACTTTAGAGGATTCAAAGGTAAAACTTACCTGTTTTGTCACAAAGAAGGGAGATACAGGAAAGAGTATTTGACCGACAGATGCCTTAAGAGAAGATTCATTTGGAATTCCCAAGAAAAAGTTAAATCCTTCTCTATCCCACCCCCTCCTGGTGGTCTCACGGTTTGAATAATACAATTCCACCAATTTCTCAGTTTCCTGGATCTTAGATTCATATTGTTCAAGCTATTTACACTGTGTGCACATTCTTTCTCAAATAGAGTTTCTCAAATCAGTTCAGGTTCTTACCATTTTATTCATTTTGAGACTTGATAAGTAAAGATAGATTTGGACATTTGGAAAGATTTCAAAGTAGTGTTACAAAAGCAATTAGAGAGCTTAAAAGAACTGGCATCCTTTAGCATGGAGGAGAAAAGATGAGAAGTCAGTTA
Source organism: Sminthopsis crassicaudata (assembly GCF_048593235.1). Taxonomy (NCBI): domain Eukaryota; kingdom Metazoa; phylum Chordata; class Mammalia; order Dasyuromorphia; family Dasyuridae; genus Sminthopsis; species Sminthopsis crassicaudata. The sequence goes on from NC_133619.1 coordinate 377,836,261, forward strand.
GCATTGTCATTTTGTGCCTCAAAAATGTGATAGGTATAATATGAAGCAGTTGAGCTACTGACTTAAATTAAAAAAAAAAATCAGGGTTAGCTTACATTTAAAGAAAGATATTTTGACTTTAAAAGAGGAAGAGAAGGTTTATGTTTGTTTGTTTACATCTCTGAATGCTTTTAGAAATGGATTGGTATTTCATCTTTGTAGGATAGATAAGGTTTAGGTTAATGCTAATAGATTAATTATCTGATAGATAATTTAGATTAATTCTAAAGCATGCATGCATACATTAACCCCTTGGGATTTTTCTCAGCCCTTGAAGAATTTTATCACCAAAAGAAGACCATAGGTTGAATAAAATCCCTTCTTTTAATGACATTTATTGAATGCTTTGAAGGAGTTCAGATATATTACCATATTAACCTATGTGACCAACAAGTATTAAAATGCCCAAGATTCTGTCTGGATACTCTATTCAAGAAATATTTGCTATACAGTCTAAATAATCATACCTGGAAATTATTGAGTCAAGAAACCATTGTAGACATTAAAAATAAAACATCATTCTTATATTTTAGATGAATAGAGCTTGGCAAAACCTAAACTCCTGATTTGGAAGGTAACTCAACATGGTTCTTCTATATGGAAATGTAGTTCTAGTCATATTATTCTTCTGTTAATCCTTGACTGCCTTGAAAATTTCTTCCTTATGATTCTAACATTTTCAATTTTGGCAGAATAGTGACTACACTGACTGACTTTTCACTGTCCTCAATTGTATTCCAGTCATAGCTTTTGATACATCCTTGGCACCATGGATCTTACTTTCCAAGGATTTTTTCATCCTTTTTATTATAGCTTCCTTTCCTTCAATTACCTAGCTCTTAAGAGTTTGGAATGTTACTAGGAAGAAAATGCATTAAAACAAAGTGAGGAAAGGAAAAAAAAAACACATTAAATTATTTCTTGATTTCCACACCCAATCCAACTGCTCTTCTGTTAAAAGAACCTAACTTCTTCCCCTGCTTTTATTTGAAAATAGCCTAAGGGAATAAAGCACATTCCATTACTTCTGCCTACAATTTTGCTTTCTTGGAAGAAGGCAGAGAACTTAGTGTTAGTAATGAGTTTATCTTGGCTCAAAATAAAATGAAACTATCTTGGTCCTGAGTTGCTAATTGCTTTTGGACATGTATCAAATGAATTCTGAAACAGTATTTGCTGTGGTGAACAGCAACAGAAATTGAGATGGCTGAAATAACATAATTTGTACACAATACTTTTATTTTGTATTGTGCTATTATTTAGAATCCCTGAGGCTTACCTTGTATTTTTACCTACTCAAGTTTCTTTGCATTTAATCACTTTGTATATATTTATATTTATTTTATACTTATTATATATATTGTAGATAGACAAAATTTTGTATGTACATATCTCTTTCTGGCTACTTATAGTATTTTTTCCTTCATCTGACAGTTCTGGAATTTAGCCACAAAATTTCTTGGAGTTTTAATTTTGGGATGTCTTTCAGAAATCAATGATTTCTTTCAATGTCTAGTTTACCTTCTGATTTTATGACATCTGGACAGTTCTCTTTGATGATTTCCTGAAAAATAGTGTCGTCTCTTTTTTTCATCATGATTTTCAGGGAGTACAATAAGCCTTAGTTTATCTCTCCTAGATCTATTTTCCAAGTTTGTTGTTTTCCCAGGTAGGTATTTAACATTTTTTCTATTTTTTTCATTATTTTGGTTTTGTTTGACTGATTCTTGTCTTGTTGAGTCATTCATTTCCATTTATTCAATTCTGATTTTTAATGAATTATTTTCTTCATTTACTTTTTTTTTTTTTTTACTTCTTTTTGTATTTGTTAAATTGAATTTTTAAATGAGTTGTTTTTGTTCTATGGAATTCTTTTCCATTTCACCAATTTTATTTTTTAAGGAAATTTTTTTTTAAGGAAATATTTTTTTCCAATTCACAAATTTTGTTTTTCAGGGAGTTATTTTCTTTTTCCACTCTATCTTTTAATGAGTTATGATGCCTTATCCAGACCCTCTTGCCAAGCTTCCCTTTTCTTTCACCATTTTTCTTCTAGCTCTCTTGTAAGAGTTTCTTCTATGAGAGCCCTGCATGGTGGTGACCAGATCACATCCCTCTCTGGGGTTTTATTTAGAGACAATCTGCTTTTAGTCTCCTCATGGTTTGAAGTCTGCTCTCTATCACTATAGAAGTTATCTATAGTTAGAGCCCCTTTAACTTTTTATTCATTTAAAAAAACAAACAAACAAACAAACAAAAAAACACTGCAGTTTGCTTATGGGGTAGTGGGCTATTTCCAGACCTCTACAGACAACAGGAAGTAACAGTGAAGCAGCAGCAGAAGACAGCATCTATACTGTGTCAGAATCCACACTGGGATTAGCAACTGCACTAAAATGGTGCTGAGTCCCTCCCAGTGCTGGGTGGGTGTGGCCAGGGTCTGAGATACTCTAGCATTTTGGGATTATGGTATGTGTGTATAGCTTCTCTGCTGATCTACTGGCTTGCTGCTAGGGCAGAGTAGCCACCAACTGTGGTAAACTCCTTCCCGAAGATTTTCAGCCTGTGAAGACCACACCCAACCCCAATCAGGTCTGCTCAGCCTTGAGCTGTTTTCTGTGCTCTCACTGCTTGCCTGAGATTTGTGCCTGGCTGGCCTAGCCATGTTCCATCCCCTCCCCAGGAGCAAAAAAAGACCTTTTCTGATGAATTTCAAGATTATCTTCTATTGATAATGTGTTGTACTCCCAATATTCGTGTTATTTGAGAGTCAAGCACTAATTCTGTGGCTGAGTTTTATAAGATACTTTGAGGGTAAAGGAGAGCTCAGAAATCTTGGCTCTGCCCATGTACATATCTCTTTCACTGGAATATGAACTCATTGAAAGTTGTCATAATGATGCATTGTGTTTTTTTTTTGTTTGTTTGTTTTTTTCCCCTTAGTACTTGCTTCCCCAGTGCCTAGTGCAATGTCTGGCACATAGCAGGATTTACCAGATATTAGTTGTTTGATAGATATGGTATCCATAGTTTAAATATTAATACGAGTACATTAGAAATGGTGAAATTGAGACAAAGATAGAGTGTCAAGAACAAATTAATTTGTCTGGCATTCATTTGAAATTATCTGATTCCTATTTCATTATTTTTCCTGCAATGCTGGTGTAGTATTTCTCAGATTTGATGGTTACATTATAACAATGCCAGTAGTATTTCTCAGACTCGGTGGTTACATTATAACAAATGTAATTTTGATTCTTGAAAAATATATTATGTACATTATCTCACTTGATGATCCTAGAAGTTTTGTAAGATAAACTGAAGATTTTTTATGCCCATTGTACAAATGAAATTGAATACAAAGGTTTAAAAAAACAACAACAAAAAAAACCCTTGTCCATGGTCTCACATCCATTTGTTGTTGAAGGCAGAATTCAGTTATCTATTAATGTCTAAGTTTTGCATTCTTTCTTCTATATCATGCTTTCTTTCTGTACCTCCCTTTCTTTCTGTATCTTCAGGTAGTTTTAGTGATAATCAGAGCACCAGGCCGAGAATCAGGAAGGTCTGAGTTCAAGGTTGGCCTAAGATTAAGACTAACCCAACCCATTTCTTATAGTCCATTTTTCTTTAGTTTCTACTCTCTTCAGAGTAACTGATAAAATATGTTATCATCATGTTTTTCCAATTCTGCTAGGAAGGACCATCCCAGCATACTTTTTATTTTTTAAATGAATCACTGAAGAAGAGATGAAAAAAATTATGGCACAAGACTATATTATTTTATATTATATTAATAATTAATTGGATATATCTAATCATTTATTTATATGTCTATCCACACATATGTGTATATATGTAAATGTACATATGTACATATACATATAAATCTTCAATATTACATTGTCTTTAGTATACTGATTTCTGATTTTATTAAATTGCTTCTACTTTCTAAAGATAATAGTCCTTGTTTAAAAAAAAAGGCTCTGATATATTATAGGAAATGTCTTTTATACCAAGTTATAAACATTTCCTCTAATATTACAGAATGCATGATTTCTATTTAGTGTTAACAGGCTATGAATATCTAAGAGAATATTCTTGGATGAAATGAAACAAAACAATTAATCATAAATAGCTGCTCTGAATACCAGCTGGTATTGATAATCTTGAACATTCTCAATAGAGCTGTAGATTGTGACAATACATAAGAGAATGCTCTATACATGACTTGAACATATACTTTAGTCATTCAATTATTAAATTTTAGAGCTGCAAAAAACTTAGAAATCATCTAGTACAATCTAATTTTTAAAGGAGAAGAAATGAACATCCAAGTGGACTGGCATTCATTTAAGGCTGTACAACTAGAATTTCTAGTCTAGAATTTCTTCCTTTTTGATTCCCCAAAGAATGTGTGAATTTAAAATATGGACTTTCAGATGTAGAGAGCATTGCATTTTAATATTATGGAAATGTCAAAAAACCTCCTTAAAAGAGATTATAAATGTCAGTCTGATTTATGGGCAATATTGACTACTGTTGTTTTGGCTAAAATAGCCATACTACATACAATTAGCTACATGAATGAGTTAACATAGTTGTCAGTCCCATCCAGGATGATGGTAGTGGCAAATTACATGTATTGAAAAAGGAGATGAAAGCTTCGTTTGAGAAAACAAGTAGATTAGAAACAATATATGTTGCATGGTAACCATCAGATAAATATTCATCAGCAATGTTGCACTATAGGGGTTCCTCTCACTTTGGACACATACCATATATGAACACTCAAACTTGTACAAAAAAAAAAAAATAACATCAGGGAGTGTTTGCATTGCACCATCATTCTTCATATTCTGAAAGCATTAAAAAAAAGATCATCTTTGAATTACAAATTTCAATAAATATTTTAAACATTATTCAGCATTCCACAATTTTACTGATAATCAGTCAACCAATATTAACTACTGAATGCCAAAAATTGAGGATACATAGACAAAAATAAAGGTCTCTCCCCAAGAAACCTGATTTCTGTTTGAAGAATATAATATGTTCTTTGATAAGATTATATAATGTTTTACAGGACTTCACATGAATAATTGATATCAAATTGCTTGCCTTCCCAAGGAGGAGAGAAAGTCAAGAGGGAAGGAACGCAGGTGTTTTTTTTTTGTTTTTTTTTTTTTGTTTTTTTTTTTTTTCTGGTAAAACTGTTAAGTATTTTTGTTTGTTTGTTTGTTTGTTTTTTACATGTGGTTGGGAAATAATGAAATAAATAAAATATGGTCCCAAAATAAAATTATACAACATATAGTCAAGTAATTTGGAGGGGGGAAGGAAGAAAGACCTTAAAATCAGAAAATGAAGATATTTAGCTGAATTTTGATAGTTACCATGTATTTATTGATGCTTCTTTTCTGGTTGATGCCTTCCCCCTACCCTCTTTTTCTCTTCCTTCTTTTCTCTATATTTTCCTCCTCCTCCTCTTTTTCCTTCTTTTTTCTATATACTCATTTATATACATACATATATATTTATACACACATGCATTTACACATACGTGCATGCGCATACACACACACACACACACACCTTCCTTTAGTGACTTTATTAGCCTTTCATAGAGTCTGTGGTTACTTCCACAAACACTGTCCATTACATATTTTATCCTCCTCTCCATACCTAACTGAAACATACTGAGCTTTATTTGCCTGATGAACAGCTCTAATTGGTTATCCTCCATTAACTCAAGAACAATATGTCCATAACAAACTCAGGCTCCTCAAATCTCTTCTCTTTTCCAGTTTTCCTCCTTCTGTTTAGGGTTCCAACAATATCTCAGCCACTCAAACTAAAATTAAATGCCTTGTTCACATCTTTTCCCTCATCCTTTACATCTGATCAGTAGTCAAGTCATATTGATTCTAGAATTTTTTTTCATGTCTTCAACTCTCCACTTACATTGCCCCTACCCCCAAGTGAGGCCTTTTTCTTCTCTTATTTAGCCTATGAAAAGTATAATTTCCCTCATCTCCCTTCTATCTTTTCTTTCCTCTCTCCAATCGTGGGCAATCTGATAAAATAACATTATTAATTCACAGATCTGATTGTCACTCTCACGCTCAAAAATCAATGTATTTGCCTATAAAATATAATACAAACTCCCTAGCTTGGCCAACATTGAAATTCCTTGAAATATATAGATCCAACCTATATTTTCAGTTTGTTTCAAATTGCATTTTTTTCATATATTCTACATCATAAACTGTACTATGAATTCTTCTATAAACCACACATGTTTTTTACTTTCTCTGTGTAGTCACTCAGGCTATTGTTTCCCATTACTGGAATATGCTGCCTCCCCATTTCTGCCATTCAGAATTCTTATGTACCTTCAAGGCCCAGCTCAGAGGCCATGTTTGCTTTGGGCATCTCCTCAGCTAGAATTACCTTTCCAACAAATATTATCAAAATCCTTAGATGCATATCTCATTTATCCAAATTAATCTTATTTTATGATGTACTTATTTTTTTAAATTTTCCTGTTTCAGCTATTTTAAGTTCCTTGAGGCTAGGGAACCCCATTCCCTATCCTCTTGTATATCCAGTACCTAGAATGTTTTATATTTATTTGTCTGAGTACATGCTGCTTCCTTCCAGTAGAATTTAACTCTGTGAAGAGTAGGACTCTTTTTTTTTTTTTTTCTATTTCCCTTCACTAACATATAAACTTGAGGCAACAATACTTCTGGGACTCAAGGTCTCAGGACAGCTACCCCCCTCTTGCTTTTGTACCCAGCCAGCAATTGTGTGCTTTTATTTATTGACTCATAACCTCTAATGAAGTTATTCCAAAGAAAGTGAGTTTCTATAGGGTCTTTAATGATAGAAATGTTTATGAGCTCACTCCAGTTACAGACTTTTTCTCAACATGAGAGGGGATAAAAACGAAAAAAAAGGAAATAAATGTACAAACATAAATCAGATATGGAACAGAATTTATTCCTATATGTAGAATGATAAGAAGAAAAGACAGTAATGTATACCTAAATAGTATAATCACTTGGGAAGCTAATGTACAATGTTTGCAAGGCTGCAAATTAATTGTTTTGCACTTCACCTCTCACTAGAATTGTCTGATTAAACAGGAAAGTACAATCTTTTTTTTTTCTGATGCCGTCCTTCTTTAATATTAAAAATTAAAAGATGCTTACCAATTTTCAAGTGGCTGAAAAATATAGTATATGAATAATGGAATTTTATTTTATCTTAAGAAATGATAAAAGGGATTTAATATTGGGACATAGTGCCAAGATGGCTGAGTAAAATAGTCATGCATTCCTAGTTCAGGCTAAGCCAACAACAATCCCCATGTCTGGCTTCAGCCCCCTATTAAAGTAGGAATGGATCTAGGGACCTCTTAATCAGCTTCAGTACTGGCAGCTTCTAGATCTCTCAGCATAGAGACATCAAGAGAACTTGAAAGATTATCAGAAAAGGTTTGTTGAATCAGGGTGGGAACCTAGCTCACAATACCAGCATAGACTACACCAACACAGCTCAGACCCAGCTCAGGAAAGCAAAACTCTGTTACTTTAGCGCACTATATCTATAGACAGCTGTAGGGGAGTGGGGGTACTCCTAACTCTTCTAGGGCAGAAAAGAGTATTCGTGGTTGAATCCTTAGAAGTATTTCTGAAAACACAAAATGCTTGAAATTTCAGACAATGAACTCTCCATTCTGGAAACAGAGCCCTACTTTAATAAAGAGTTAAAACCCAAGTAATAGTCTAGGAAAATAGGCAGACAACAACAAAAAAATTCTGACCATAGAAAATAACTATAGTGACAAAGGAAATCAAAACACACATTCAGAAGGAGATAAGTCAAAGCTCCTATATTCAAAGACTTCAAGAAAAACAAGAATTTATTCAATTCATTGAAAAACTCAGAAAAGATTTTGAAAAGAGAGGCTGAGGGAAAATTAAGGAAAGAATTGAGAATGGTGCAAAAGGAAATACAAAAGCTATTGAAGAGAAGAATGGCTTAAAAAATCAAAATTGGTCAATTAGGAAAGGAGGTATAAAAGCTCAGTAAGGAAAATAATTCCTTAACTAATTAGATCTACTCTTAAAGAAGGGAAAGGGATCCATATGTGCAAACATGTTAGTGGCAGCCTTTTCTGTAGTAGCTAGAAACTAGAAATTGAATAGATGCCCATCAACTGGACAATGGCTGAATAAATTGTGATATATGAATGTTATGGAATATTATTGTTCTATAAGAAATGATCAACAGGATGATCTCAGAGAGGCCTGGAGAGACTTATATTAACAGAGGCTAAGTGAAATGAGCAGAACCAGGAGATCATTATACACTTCAACAACAATACTATATGGTGATCAATTCTGATGGACATGGCTCTCTTCAACAATGAGATGATCCAAACCAATTCCCATTGTTCAGTAATGAGGACAATCAGCTACACCCAGAGAGAGAACTATGGGAAATGAGTGTGGACTACAACATAGCATTTCCACTCTTTCTGTTATTGTTTGCTTGCATTTTTGTTTTCATTCTCAGGTTTTTTTTTACCTTCTTTCTAGATCTGATCTTTCTTAAGCAGCAAGATAACTGTACAAATATGTACATATACTTTAACATATTTAACATGTATTGTACTAACTGCCATCTAGGGGAAGGAGTAAGGAAAAGAAGGGGAAAAGTTGGAAAAGAAGGTTTTGCAAGGGTCAATGTTGAAAAATTACCTATGCATATGTTTTATAAATATAAAGTTATAATAAAAAATTAGATCTGCACAAATGGAGCTAATAATTGTATGAGAAATCAAGATATAATAAAGCAAAACCAAAAAAGAAAAGAAAAATAAGGGGAAATATGAAATATCTCATTGGAAAAAAACAACTGACCTGGAAAATAGATCGAGGAAAGATAATTTAAACATTATTATTCTACCTAGAAGTCATGATCAAAATAAGAGCCTGGACAGCATATTTCAGGAAATTATTAAGGAAAACTATGCTGATAGTCTAGAATTAAAGGATAAAATAGAAATGGAAAGAATTCACTAATTGTCTCCTTAAAGAGATCCCAAAATGAAAACTTTATTTAAGCCAAATTCCCAGGTCAAGGAAAAAAAATATTGCAAGTGTCCAGAAAGAAACAATTCAAGTAAAGTGCAGCCACAATCAGGATAACATAAGATTTAGCAGCTTCTACATTAAAGGACTGAAGAGCTTGGAGTATAATATTTGAGAGACCAATAGAGCAAAGATTACAACCAAGAAGCCCATACTCAACAAAACTGATTATAATCCTTTAGGTGAAAAGGTAGACATTCAATGAAATAGAGTATTTTCAAGCTTTCTTGATGAAATTTTGATTTTTTAAATATAGGACTCAGGAGAAGCATAAGGAGGTAATCAGGAAAATGATATCATAAAGGACTTAATAATAAGATTTATCTGTTTACATTCCTACATGGGAGGATGATACTTGTAATTTGGAACTTTCTCATTATTATGGCAATTTGAAAGAGTATACATAAACAGAATTTGGTGTGAATTTAATATGAAATAATAATATCTAAAATGTTGAAATTAAGAGTATGAGAGAAATATATTAGGAGAAATGGAAAGGGAGAAGTAGAATGGTATAAATTATCTGCCATAAAAAAGAGGCAAGAAAAAGCTTTTACAGTGGAGGGGGGAAAGGGAAGGAGAGGGTGAGTAAGTGAATCTCATTCTCACCAGAATTGGTTCAAAGAGGAAATAACATAGACACTCACTGTAGGTATAAAAATCTATCTTAACTTGCAGGACAATAGGAAGGGAATGGAAAATTGGAAGGACGTACTGTGATGAAAGAGAGGGCATATGGTGGAGGGAGTCCTCAGTAGCAAAATACTTTTGAAGGCAGATAAGGTTAAACAAGATAATAGAATAAATGGGGGAGATGAATACAGTTAGCAATAACTGTATAAAGAATTTTGAAGAAAGTTTATCTAAGGTCTTATTTCTCAAATATAGATGGAGCCAAGTCAAATTTATATTTTAAAAAATTAGCCATACTGTAATTGATAATCAAAAAATATGATCTATGCTAAAAGAAATAGAAATTCATGTATATCCTTTGACCTAACAATACCACTACTAGACATGAATCCCAAAAGAGATTTTTTAAAAAGGAAAAGGATCTATATGTACAAAATTATTTGTAGCAACTCTTTTCTTAGAGTAAGAAATTGGAAATTGAGGGGATGTCCATCATGTGGTGTTGTCATAGAATGTTATTATTCTATGGAATATGATGAGCAGGATGGTCTCAGGAAAAACAAAACAAAACAAAACAAAAACAAAAACAAAAAAAAAAAAAAAACCTTGAAAGTCCTCCATGAATTCAAACAAAGTAATATGCACTACATATAAAACAATTACAATTTTCTGGAATGACCAGCTGTAAATTATTTTGTTCTTAGCAGTACAGTAGTATACAATTTAAGTCTAAAGGAGTTATGATGAGAAACTCTATCCATTCCCTGGAAAGAAAATGATTTTTTGATTGTGTCAGATTACAGATTGAATCTCTCTCTCTGTGTCTCTCTGTTTCTCTCTCTGAGTGTCTGCCTGTCTGTCCATCTATCTGTCTGTCTATCTGTCTCTCTCTTTGTCTGTCTCTGTCTCTCTGTCTCTTTCTGTGTGTGTGTGTTTCTATCTGTCTCTCTCTCCATCTATCTCTCTTAGCTTTATTTTTCTTGAGGGTTTTTATTTTTAATTAGTGTGGGAAAACTAAGTCTTCTTTTACAACATGACTTTTATGGAAATATTTTGCTTGACTTCACATGTGAGTTCTTAATGGGGGCTGAGAGTGGGGATAAGGGAAAGAATCTGGACCTCAAAAGTTTAAAAAATGTAAAAAATGTTTTAAATGAACAAGGGAAATATTATATAAATTTTAAAATATAACATTAAGAAATGAGAAAAGCTATGCTTTCAGAGAAACCTCTGAATAATCGTATGAGCAATTAAAACTTAAAAGTTAGTAGAACCATAATAGTAACATTTTGAAGCTTAATAAGTTTAAAAAAATAAGAACTCTGCTTTATTTAATTACAATACTAGAGGAAGTATGCTACCCATAGCCTAATAACTTTGTCAAGTATATAAATTCAGACCAACAAAATCATCAGTAATTAATAATGAATAGGGTAATCAAGGACATTAGACTGCCATTTCAGATTACAAGTACCCAGAAAGGGGAATTAAAGAGTTTAATTACATATAGGAGGGGCTGCTATGTAGAGAGATGGAACAGCAGGTGGATTATACGTTATTTATTTCAGAGTGATAATAACTTTCTGAAAAAAACAACAGAGTATCATTCTACACTGCTTGCAGCCAACAGTGGTAAACTGCTGTCCCATCCCCAAGCTTACCTGTAGGATCAACAGAATAGCCAAACTGCCAAGAAGTTAATAGTTGCAGGAGTATTCTTGAAGCTATCTATATATGGGAACATGGACCATTAGAAACTACTGGTCTCAGCAGTTTATCTTGTGTGTGAGACAAGGAAAGTGGATTAGAAACTATTAATAAAAAACCCCAAAACTATTGATTAAAATGAGTGGGGGACCACTACTCCAATGGTGATATGGTAAAACTTCAGAATAAGACATATTTTTGAACATGGACAATGTAGGAGATCATTTTATATATTTGTTACAAAGGGGTTTTTTTTGTTTTGTTTTGTTTTGTTTCAAATCATAGGAGCAAGGAGGTGAGATGCATAAAAAAGACCTTGTTATTTAAAGAAACCAATTTAGAGCCCCAAAAATAGAAACACTTATTATCATAGAACATATATAAAATAATGATGTGATAAAAAGAACAATATATTTAAAGTACAATCTGAACTCTAACACTTAATACCCATTAGACTAATTTGGGGCAGTTAAGTGGCATAGTGGAGAGGGGATAAGATGCTGGAGTCAGGCAGAACTGAATTAAAATCTGATCTCAAATATTTATTAGCTGTGTGACCCTGAGAAACTAATTTAACTGTTTGCCTGTTTCCTCTTCTGTCAAGAAAATCCCTAGAGATGTCACAGAATCAGATATGACTGAAAAAAATTGAACAACAAGATCCTTTGACTTCACTTTTACTACTCTGGACATCAGTTTCCTCTTCTATAAAATGAAAGGGTTAAACTAGTTTACCTTTTCATTCCCTTTCAGTTCTAATTTAATTCCAATAAACTGTTATAGAACACCTGCTAGTATAAAACTAAGTAAGCCATAGGGATGAAAATGATAAAAATAAACAATTGTTGCCATCAAGGAACTTAGTGACAGAAGTTCCCCTGAGGCTTTTTAAAAATCAGACCTATGGGAAGATGCAGTATACTTTCCTCAATGCAAAAAAATAAATGAGGATACCATGCACATTTATTGCTTCCATGTAGTATGGAGATAATTAATATCCTGGGTCCTTGCATTTGTTTTCAGTAGAGAAAGCCAAATTATTTCTCAACTCTAGTTTCACATCTCATTTGTTACTTAGTTATTATAACTAGAATGATTATACAATGAAAAGTTGAGTTTCTCCAGCAATGATAAAGTGCTCTTAAAGAAAAAAAAAAAAAAGATAGCTCCATCCTATGACAGATGTGGTTAAAATCACTATTGTGTATATGCTTATTAAGAGCTTTAACTGCTATTTCCAAGAGCAGGTCCTTGTTTTTTATCTATAATTGCTTGCTACTGTGATTTGGCACCAAATTTTCCCTCTCCCTTTATGTGAAAGGGCAGCAGGTAACTGAAGCACCGTCCATCTGTCACACCCAAAAGCAACTGTTAAAAACTACCTGACTCATTTTTTCATGATTGGGAAGTTGGTCGCACAACAGCTGTTTGCAGAGATACAGGTGAAACTTATGTAAATACTGCCATATTTCTTTGGAAATGGAATAAATCACCTTCCACATGCAATGGAGGAATTAGCATATTTATTCTCTCATACCTGCCAAATCCACATTTCCTATGTACATATGTATAAAATAGGATCTTAAGGAGCACAGGCCTTCTACTATATCACATAGTTATAGGCAATATTCTTTAGAATAGGAGTGTATGACTTTTCCAAATATATAAAAGAAATGCCAAAAACATTCATACAATTTTATTTGAAGCATCCATTCAGCATAAGGCACAGAATCTAAATTGGGAAAAGCTCATGGAAAGAATTTGATTTGGCATGTTTTAGGGGGATATGAGTGAAAAAAAAAACTGCTAATGATGGTATTCTTCATTGATTTAAAACTTTGATAATAATAATAATATAGAAATATGGATAAAGGCTTAAGCTGATAAAATCCTACACTTTTTTTTTTCAGAATGGGCAGGCATTTAACTTCATTGTGTTCTAATCATTTAATATTTATAACTCCTCCAAATGCATTCCCTTGTAGAAGCTTTGTAAATTATCCTTCTGGGTGGGAAAGCTCTAATTAGATTATAAATTCTCTTTGGGCATTAACTTCCTCTTCTCAATATACCTGGTCCAGAACTTTGGAATAAGGGAATAAATAGCCAAATAGATGTATATGCTATTACTATCCTTATTTTACAAATGAGAAACTTGAGATAAGTAAAATGACTTGCTCAGGGTCACATTGCTAATAAATGTCTTTCTGATTCCAGGATCTGATTCCAGTCTAACAGATAACCACCTATATCAGTGGTTTCAAACTCAAATAGAAATTAATTCCTTTTGGACTACATATTAGCTTAGAAAATAATAATGAGAAAAAATAACTAGTAGCAGAAAACAAGTAAATTATCTATATATTAATGTATTTTTTATTTTGTTAAACATTTTCCAATTATATTTTAATCTAGTTCAGGCAGCACTTGGAAGTTTTTTTGGCTGTTTGAGTTTGACACCATTTACCTTATTGCCTTTAGGAATAGTGACAATATTTTAAATGATGACATTGTCTCCATTTTTAAAATTGAATGGTTTGATTGAATTGTTTTGCTACTAAGTTTGTTTGGTTTTTTTTTAACTGTAAGATGTTTTTAAAGAATATAAACTCTTATATAACATCATTTGAAAAACAAATTTATGTGTATTTTATAAACACATATGGACCCTTATAGAATTAATCATCAATGGAAAAATCTCATAAGCATATTAGATAATTGTAACAACTTGCTAATCAGAACTCCTGTGACTAAATTACACTTTTAGCTGGAACAACCTATAAAACTAGAGGTCATGTCCATGAGCCTAATTGCTGGGTAGAATCTGGGATAGACTCTTGGCTGCTCCCTGGACACCTTTTGAGATTCTAGTACCCTATGTTTTCTTCAGGGTATTGATAACTGTTGGAAAATTGCCTAGCAACACTTAAGAGGAAGGATAGGGCAGAGAAGGAAATTTGTAAGAAAGCATGTAAGTAAAAAGAAAACTTACCAGTACTTCCAGGAATCAAAATGGTGGTTTGCTCCTAGAGGAGCTGATGTTTATATTGACAAATAATCATAATCTATAGATGAATAAAATCTAATTGCATGTGTTAAGAAAGCAGTACAAGTTTAATTTATTTTTTCTGTTACTGTAGTAATTGTACAAAATGATAGTTTTGGCACATAGCATGCAGCATGCATTACACCCAAGAAACTATAAAGTCAGCTGGAAGTTGTGCCTTTAAAAACCTGAAAGGCTTTATTTGCAGATTTCATAGCTATAATTGAGAGTTAGAAGAGAACTATATGATTGCCTATAGAATTATACGTGGAAGGGATTTCTATTATAATATACATTATGGAATATAAGGTAAAGTAAAGATGCTAAACTTACTTATTGTTATATGTGTTTACTAGATATCAGAAACACAGCTCAGACTAACACTGATAAATACATATGATCAAACTTTGTTAAGCTAGCACAGAGAAAACCTTTTTTGTAGTGGTAAGGAATTGGAAAGTGACTGGATATCCATCAGTTGGGGTATAGCTAAGTTAGTTATAATATATGAAGGTAATGGAATATTATTGTTCTATGAAAAATGATCAACAAGACAATTTCAGAAAGGCCTGGAGAGACTTACATGAACTGATGTTAAGTGAATATGGTAAAACCAAGAAAATTATTATCCACAGCAACAATGAGATTATGTGATGATCAATTGTAATGGACTTGGCTCTTTTCAATAATGGAATGATTCAAACCAATTCCAGTAATCTTGTGATGAAAAGTCTTTCTGCATCCTGAAAGAGGCCTATGGGAATTGAATGGGGATTACACCATAGTATTTTCACCTTTTTATTGTTGTTTGCTTGCTTTTTTCTCATTTTTAAAAATTTTTGATTTTATTTTTTTGTGCAGCATAACAAATATTGAAATATGTTTAGAAGAATTGCACATTTAACCTACATTGGATTTGTAAGATGAGACTAATGGACAATGGACTTAGGGACATTTATAAATTCTCAATTTATGATTATTTGATCATGTTATTTGTTACATACTTTTAGCATGTATTATGTTACTATGTTACTATGTGTTTATATAATCTATGTAATTATGTGTAATGCCTCCCATATTGATGGATTTATGTTTCAAGGTCATGACCACTCTATGTTCTAAATCAAAAGAAAGGGGGAGATATTAGGTTTTTACTAAGTGCTAATGAGATATTAGGTTCTTACTAAGTGATAATGAGATAATGAGATATTAGGTTCTTACTAAGTGCTAAGTTGGTACTTAACAATTCTCTAATTCCAGCCTTTAGGGGAGTTTTACTCCTGGGAAGGAGCTTACATGTTTAAGAGGAGCAAGTTCATTGGTGGAAGTATTTCTTCCCAGAAGCCTTTGCATTATCCCATGCCCATTCTCTGGGAGGATAAAAGAGGGTGGCCCTCGAGAGATTGAGAAAGAGTCTCTACACAAGGTCAGAGTTGGTGGCAATTGAGACAGCAGATATCCTCCCAGAGAGCAATCAGCAGTCTCTGGAGACAACAGCACATTACAGGATTATTTGCTGTTTAAGGGAGAAGGTTGGGGGAAGGAAAGGAAAAACTAGGAAACACAAGGTCTTGCAAGGGTGAATATTGAAAACTATCTTTGCAAGTATTTTGAAAATAAAAAGCTATTATTTTAAAAAAAAGCTAGTGCCCACTAGTACAAACATAAATATCAACTACTAAGAACAAACAACTAAGTTGACCAGTTAAGTATATTTTTAGGCAGCTAGGTGCCTAAATGCTTAGAATGTTGGACCTGAAATCAGAAGAACTCATTTTTGAGAATTCAAATCTGGCCTGAAACACTTTCTACCCATGTACTCATTTTGCCCCATTCCTCATCTCTAAAATGAGCTAGAGAAAGAACTATAAACTACTCCAGCATCTTTGTAAAAAAAACAAAAAAAAAAAAAACAAATGGATACACAAAAAATTGGACACAATTGAAAAATGACTGAACACCAACAATTTAAAAACATGTCTCTATTAGTACTTGGAATATTCCTTTTTACCCAGCTAGAAGCTGTGAATCTCTTTCTCAAATGTTCAAGAGAAACATGATCCATACAATGAGCACTACCCTAAAAAGATGATGAGAAGTTCAGGTCTTGTGCATTGAAGAAATTCAGGAATTAGTCCAAGAGTTGTAACTCAACAGCAGGCCTCAGAAGAGATTTCATAGTTTAAGGGATATTTACTGATTTCATTCAAGTTCTGGGTTTATGGTTTATTGCCTAATATATTTATGACATATTTTGATAAGTTATTATATAATTTGAAAGCTGTTTATATATGGCCTACTGCTAATCTGTTCTAAGAATCTGCATATGTGTATTAGTTATTTTGGGGCACATACATGTTATTTACTAGATCATGTCACAAATATGCTTAGCTTATAACTATACAAACATCTAATAGGAAAAAATATGCAACTTAATCATTACATTTCAATAACAAAATAAAAGCTTCAATCAAAATAGAATAAGTAATGCTAAGATGGTTGGCTGCTATCCTTCCTTTTTTGAAAAGTACCAAAATGATACCACTAGATTAGAGTCAAATTACAGTGTACCCAGCTGTGGCTGATCAGACAAATATGAGTTCAGGATGTTCTACCACAGGTCAGTCGCAAATAGTCTATGTGAACATTTGGGATTGATTCTTCTAAATTTTCACATCTCATATCTCTTTTGAGTGGCTTTAATTCTGCCTTGCTCATAGAGCTCTTAAGAAGGCACACTATCCTGTATCAGTGTCTACTATGTCACAAAATTAGTTCCAAAGTTCTTGAGACTTTGAGAATGTCCTTGTATCACCTTTTTCTGACACCGTGTGAGCACTTATTTGTATGAGGACTTCATAAAGTCGTTTTTTGACAGATACACATTTGGTATTTGAATAATGTGTCCAGCCCATAAGAGTTGCACTCTGAAGTAGAATTTGAATACTTGGTAGCTTAGTTCAAGAAGAAGACCTCAATGTTTGATATTTTGTCTCACCACATGACTTTCAAAATCTTCCTAAGACAATTCAAATGGAAGTGATTCAGTTTCCTGGAATTGTGCTTGGTATACTGTCTAGGTTTCATAGATACAACAATAAGATCAGCACAATTGTTAAGTAGACCTTCAGTTAGGTAATCAGTCTAATCCATCTTTTCTTTCACACTTTGGAACCTTCCAAACTGTGTTCTAGCTCTCACAGTGTGTATGTGACAATCTCATTGCTAATGTATACATCCCTGGAAAGTATCTAGAGTATTTGAAACTTCTCCATTTGTTATAACAATATATGTTATCTATTGTTATATGGATGGAGTGGTGCTAGCTGTGTTTTCTTGGTGTTAATTGTTAGCCCAAAATTATCACAAGCTGCAGAAGATGGATCCATCCTTTCTTGCAACTCAGCTTTGGAGGCTGAATGGAGTGCACAATTATCTACAGACAAAAAATTATGAACCAATGCTCTCTTCACTTTAGTTTTGGATTCTAACCTTTTCAAATTGAAGAATATACCATCAGTGCGGTAGCTGACCTTGATGACTTGTTCATCTTTATTGAAGGTTTTTAACAACATGGCTGAAAACATCCTTTTAAAAAGCATTGGGACAAACACATAGCCTTGTTTCACTCCATTAGTGACTTATTTTGACATAATTTTAAAGTCCTTCTGACTGACAGAATCAAAGGTCTTATTAGTCAGATCTACAAATGTTGTGTATAATACTAAGATAATAAAACTTTTACTAAAGTAAAGTAAAAAAACTTTTCTAAGCCTTAAGTAAATGGTAAACTGAGGAAATTCTTGATGCCTCTAGCCTCTTTACTAGGTCCACATCCACGATCTTAAGCCATTTTTTTCAATTTATTCTTGAAGGTCTTCAAGGAACTAGAACTCTCTGCCTCTTGGGAGACAGCACAATTCCAGTAATGATAGCTCTAAATATTAGGACTCTTTCTCTTGCGGTCAGGCATGTACCTGTTACTCTTGCTTCTGCTTGTTGATCTCAAATAAAATAAGTCTAATTCCTTCTACAGGTGACAATCCTATCAAATTAATGTCTCTGACTTTGGCCGATCAAACACAGAATGCTCTGCTGCAAGAGGGACCCAAATAAGCCCTGTGAACATTTGAGGTTATCTAACTTTTCATTTCTTGCATTTCTTAAGAGAGAATTCAATTCTTCTTTGCTCATAAAGAACAAAACCTATTCTGATGAAGCCATGCCATGCTGGGCAGTTCTCTGCCAATGTCTCCAAATGCAATGTCTGCCAAAGTTCTTAAGAGAAAGATCTTGAGAGTATTCTTGTATCATTTTTTCTGACCATCTTGGTAGCACTTTCCCTTTATGAGTTCTCCATAAAATATTCTTTTTTGGCAAGTATATATTTGGTGTTCAAACAATGTAGCCAGCTCAATGGAGTTATGTAGTCTGGAGTAGAGTTTGAATTCTTGGTAGTTTCTCCAGGAAAAAAACCTTCCCAATTCCATCAACTGATTATCATTCTCAAAGAACTTCATTGGAAACTATCTAGTTTATCAATGTCCCTCTTAAAATATGGTTCCCGTGGAATACTATTGTGATATAAGAAATGACAAATAATATGTTAAAAAAAAAAACTTGGGAAGACTTATTTATATGAATAGATAAAGTGAAGTGAGTAGAAGACCATTGTAAATAATAATAGAAATATTTTAGGGTGATCAACTGGGAATAACTTAACTATTCTCAACAATGAAATAATCCAAGATAATACTAAATGACTTATGATGAAAAAATGCTATTTATGTCTAGAGGAAGAACTGATGGAGTCTGGCCATAGCCAAAACAGTATTTTTTAAACTTTATTTTTCTTAGGTTTTTTGATCTGTTTATTTGCAACATACCTAATTTGAAAATATGTTGTGTCATTGCACACATATAATCTATAGCAAATTGCTTGCCTTACCAAGGAAAGGGAAGGGAAGGGAGATAGGAAAGGAATTTGGAACTCTAAATAAAAAAAGAAACATTTTAAAACTGTTTTTACATTAAATTGAGAACTATAAAATAAAATGTTGAAAAAAAAACCTGGTTCTCAGAACCTAACAAAATACTCCAATTATTCTTCCATCCTTTTATTTATACCAAACTGACTTTCTGGCTACCATCTCTAAATCATGGTCTCTGTACCATAACCATCCATCCTCTTCATTCTTTAGAAATTTTAGAGTCTACTACTAGAATACTCTGGTCTCTAAAAATTGAACTTTTATTTTTTTTTCTATTGAGGAACCAAGGTTTCAGAAAGTAAGTGTCCCATCTTCCCTTTATGTGTTTGTAAATATAAATATACTGGAAAGAAGGTGTTAACTCAGTGGAATGGATAAGATAATGGTTATCTAGTTTACATATACTTAGTACTTAGCATGGTGATGTAATAGTTCTACAGTTGACATAATTGATATAAACTGAGGACAAAGTCAGCCACAGAGATTCCATCTTTGATCAGCTTCTTGGTGGCTCTTCTGCCTCCTGCACTGAAACCAAGACCCATTCAGGAAGGACTCCAGAAAGCTAGCCCAGCCCCAGGAAGGTCTCTATCTTGAAGTCTGTCTCCCCTCCCAGATTTATTAGCTGTCATATTCTCTATTACAAGTACATCATTATGTAAGTGTCAGTCTTGTAGAATAGGTGTCAACTTATAGAACTATACTAAATACTGGAGAATCATTATCTTAATTCTACTGAGTTAACATCTTTATTTAGTATTAAATCAATCATACTGAACTAGAGACTCATATGCTAAACTGGATAACCATTGTCTTATCAATTCCACTTAGTTAACACCTTGTTTCAAGTATACTTCTCCAGAGTATACTTCAAATATACTTCTCCCTTTACATCTGTTGTTTTTCTCCATTGGAAAATTAAGTCCTTGAGTGTGTGATCTCTATTTTTTTGGTTCTATTGTATTTCTTGCAGTTAGTATGCTGCCTGGCAAACAGAAGTGCCCAATAAAGCTTTTGCATTCACTTATTCAATTCATACATAAGTATGAGTATACAATGAGTATATTCCATTATAACTCAATTAATTTTAACTGATTTCTTTTTTTCCTTTAAAAATTTTAAAATTCTTCTTCCTGTATAGTATAGTGTAATAAGAGACAACAAAGTGAAAATGACAGAGTTGGAGTCAAAAGACCTGGGTTGTAATACTATTTATGATACCTTCAATTTTTGTTTCACAGGGTATCATTTTAGTTTTCTATATCTCAGTTTTCTGCTCTGTAAATGGGAGATTTAAATGGAAAAAAACAAAACCAAAAAAAAAAAACACTTTATTTTACAAAGCCTTATGCAAATGAAAGCTATTAGTATTTTTAATTTTCTTCACCTCTTTTTACTCTATCTTTCATCATCAGAATTAAATAAGCTTTTAGAGAATATGAAAAATGCCTATATAGGTTCCTTTTTATAGTTATGAATGCAATGAATGGGAAGACTTAGAAAAGAGGCTCTTAAATGATGAGAGCATTTATTGTGTTTATTCTTTTAGCCACTTTTCTTCTGATATCCTTTGTTAGAGACTGAATAATATTACCTAGAGAGTAAGTATACATTATTAGCTTACTATGCATCTCTTGCTTGTTTGAAAATTCTTTATTTCATATAGGGCACCAATAATTGGGGAGTATGTTTCCAACATGCAAAATGAGTTGTATCTTTCTATAAGCAAGTTTATAATTGGGCTCCTGCAGCCACACTGCTTCACATATGGTACTTATGAGTCAATTAAAGCACCCTAACAAGCAATTACTGTTTTATTGTTTAATTCAATTTTCATAACTCATGCTGTTCTGCTCCAAAGTTGCAGATAGATGATAGATAGATAGAAAAATAGAGAGATAGATATACACATGTACATACATACAAATGTACATTAATACATATATGTCAACATTTAATAATAAGCATATCTGTTTTGAAAAGCTCATTTAGAAAAAAAAAAGGAAAAATTCCTGAAAACTCTTTAAGTATTTATACACTAGTGTTCACATCAATTGAGAGCAAATGGAAGAAACATGTGAAGGCATTTGGGCTGTAAAAATAATTTACTTTAAATCTCAAAACATTTTGGATAATAGGAAATAAAATATTATTCCTAAAAATTATAAGTTATTGAAATGTTACCTCTTTAAAGTCCACCAAATACACATAAGATAGAAAGTTCTTTATTAGCTTAGTGAGTCTTACTAGAAGAACAGTTTTCCACTCAGTGACCACTATTATTTATTCTCTATCCCTTTCTTCCCCAAATCTCCTATATATAATTCAAATGGTAATAGTGCAGGGTGTGAAAAGTCCATTTGTTTCCCCTCATTTATAATATATGACCATGCTACATCTTTTTCCAATCATATATTCCTTTTGGTTATTTTTTTTTGCTAAGAAGTCGTCATTAGGATTATGATATATCTTATTTACAATGAACTTCTCCCTTGATCTTTAGTTTCATATTGCAAACAATTTTAATTCTTTAGGAACGATGATGTTTCATAATTTGTAGCCATATAGCATCACTTTGAGAACAATGATACTAAAGCAATTGGTTTTCATGTCAAAAGCCCTAATGGAATCATTCTGTTATTCAATTTACCATATCAAATTCAACTTGTTATTTCCCTCCTATCCAATCTTGGCATCTCTTTAACCATCAACCATTCCTACCAAAATATATGCATTGATTTTCTAATTCAAAAGTATGCTAATTTATGTCAGAGTCTGAATACTACTCATTGTTTTTTTTTTTTGTTTGTTTGTTTTGTTTTTTTTCTCGTGTGAATTTTTTCAGACATATTTTGTTTTAGTCATTATGGATCTCTTCAAGGATGTGATCAGGAGAACATCATTCACAAACAGATGTACTTGGAAACTTTATTGTCTCTGGGTACTAATTACATTTGAACTCTATACAGGGTACTTTTTTCTTGAAAGTTGCAAACACTTTTATAAAATATGTTTTGTTTTGTTTTGTTTTGTTTTGTTTTTGTATCCTCCTTAGCATGAGAAACAGAGGATCAATGAACAATTTTCTAAGTAGTTGCATCTATCTAACATATATGCCTTTGAGACTTATTGGTAGATTGATTTGTAGATATTGTCTTATTCTATGAAGTCAAATTTTTATAATCAATGAACAAAACCAAAAAAAATCATATTTTTCAATCAAAGAATCATATTATGAAGGTAGGAAGAACTTAAAAGTCATTTAATCCTCCTTTATCTGTAATACAAATAAGGAAGTCTGAGGTCCAGAAAAGTTATGAGTCTTCCATAATAACTTTGGTTCCTTTGTTGTATGTCCTTTGTTCTCAAAAAGGAGCAATGACATCAGAAAGGTGTTATCCTGACTTGCAAGTGAATTGGATTTAAGTGATGTAGTGCTGTGCAAAGTCACCAGCCTCACTCTCTCCTCCAGAGATATCTGGGTCCAGTGGCAAGATATAAATCAGGATGACTGGTGATGATCCCTATAACTCAAGTAATAAGGGTAAAAAGTGGATCCAGCTCCTTTGATTTCAAATCCACTTTTCCTTTCACTATAAGAGTAATATGACTATAAAGATATGAACAATTAGAGCAAATTTTTCATGAAATCTTGCTTAGTCTGATCTAATATTTTAATTAAAAATATTATTTCACCAACTATATAGAAAAAAATTTATTAAGATTTAATAGAAATGAGAAATGTAGGCACAGTTGCTGATATCCTTTTGATATCCTCTTAGGGAAAGAATATGGAGTTATAAAACTTTCCAAGATGTTCCCTATTTTTTTATGTCTTCTCATATTTCAGGTATATTGAAAGTTCATTTATATCTCAAAGCTTTAAGAAAACATATCAAAAATCCCTTTAGCTCAGATTTCTTCTGTGAGCATATTTTATATTTGGCTGTTCTTTCCCCCATCATTTTTTAAATGCTATTTCTACTGTCTTATATAACACATAGAGTCTTATAGTCTAAATCTGGTTGTTTCACTGTCAATGATGAGAAGAGATCAACATAGGAATACTGGCATATATGTACCATATTTTTATCTATTTTTATTTTGTTGTTCTTCCAGCTTTATCTGTAAACACTCTTGGGAGAATTTGACTTAATTTGTTCTGATGCTGAGCTTTCTATAGATAATGTTTTCCTCAGCATTTCTCTATTTCTCTTCACTGATTTAGGAGCCAAACATAGTTTGATTTTCCATTATAATCTTCTGTTATTTTTTACAAATGGATTTATATTCTGAATTGATGTTGGCTTTTACCTACTATGTCTTTTCTTAGGAAAAATAGAAAGTACTTGCCAGATTAAGTTCTTTGGGTCATCTTTTGTCCTCCTGGATATGAGGATTGATCAAATGATATTCTCAGTAGGAAGAGCTGAAGATTTGTAACTTACTTCCTCATCACAGGGCTGAGTTTCACTTGTGATGAAAGTTCCTTCTCAAAAGACACAGCCCTGATTTCAAAAATCTCCTTGGTGTCTTTGGTTACAGAGAGCACCTACTAACTATATATTTATTAATTATAGGCTTGCCTAATTAATAAAATGATTATAAATTACATGTAACCCTATCTCTTGGGGCATTTATTTGCAAGAGTACTAATGAAGCACATAGGGCATTTTTCCTCTCTGTGCATCTCTCTACTGGTATTTGAGTGACTCCACACCTTTTAGTTCAGCATTTATGATAATTCAAATTTGGCAGGCATTTTATATCATTGGAAAAATATCAAAATGCACAAAAGTAAAATCTAGAGGCAGTTAGGTAAGTCAGTGGATAGAACCCTGGGATTCAAACACCTATGTGATATTGGAGAAGTTACTTCATCTGTTTGCCTCAGTTTTCTCAATCGTTAAATTCATAGCACTTATGTCCCAGAGTTGTGAGGATCAAATGAGATAATACTTATAAATTATTTAGCACAAAGTCAGGACATGATGGGTACCATATAAATCCTAGTTTTTGTGGTTGTTGTGGTTAATAATTAAATGGATCTAGATGGAATGACAGAGATAACAACTTATCTATCTTTGCACTCCATTCTTTTTTGAATCTTGTCTTGATCTTCATAAAGGTAATAGTAGGGGAGCCATAAGCGTGCCAGACTCTGGATGACATTTTGTGCACACTGTGGTCTTTCAATTGTTATATTTGTTATCATCAAATTCCCTTTGCATCATGTGATTATCTTATAACATTTTATTTCTTTTTGTCTTTGAAGCTAATTGGTCATATTTATTGAAGAATATTAGTGTTAAAAGATTGCTTTATATTTCAGGGAAAAGCTTGAAATCATTGAATATCATGGTACTTTTTTCTTTAATTCAATCTAACTGGTTTTTATCCCCCCATATGCATTGTCTGTACAAAATTAATATACTATTGTACTATGAGCTCTTTTTTCAATTATAAGATAATGTTGACTCTTCCTTCACTTATTTTTTCTATGTTGTTAGGGCAATTTTGTTGTTGTTTTCTTTTTTCTTATCATACATATCTTTTCTGAAGCTCTGCCTCTTTCTATATTTGGTCAAATGAGTATAACAGCAGAAACACCTGTAGGACTTCACCTGAGAATTCCTATGTTATTTGAGTTCTGCTAAATGTCTTCCAGATCATGTCTGATTCTTTAGGTGATTTTTGCTTGCCTTACTATTAATCACCCTCAAATAATCAAGCAAAGTTCTTTGTTTAGCTACTATGTTGCATATTAATATATGCATAGAAAGTGCACCATAACCAAATGGTCCACCTTTTTTCTTGAAAACAATTAATTGCACTTTTATGTTTAATAAAAACACTTTTAAGTAGCTATATAGCTGAAAATATGTAGTGTTCTATAAAAATCATTTGTAAATGCCATTTGCATCATTGACATGATTTTTAAGTCAAGGATTGTATTAATAGGCATGCATATATTATTTTAATGCAAATTTTCTAATTCTGAGAAAGTAAGAATATGGGTTTATAGCTAATATCTTCTGTCTTACCTCATCCCCCTTGGTGATTCCAGCCTCCTTCTACACCCAATCATGTTGAGTCCTTCCCTCATTCAAAAGTCTTGGGAGCCAATACTTCAACTCCCTCATTTTGAGGGAGTTCCCTTCATATACATACATACATACACACATACATACATACATATGTACATTATATATATACATATATATGTGTATATATATACATATATATGGCTTTACATAAATGTAGAGGAGTGGTCATAAAAACAAACATTTATGTAGAAATTAAACATTATAAAACACTATCCTCACAATCCTGTGAGATAGGTCATATTTTAATATTCCCATCTTACTGAGAAGTGACTTCAGACTCTGAAAGTTAAGTCATGTTCTCATGATCAAATTCTTAAAAGGATAGTGAAGGAGACACAAGCATTACCATGTATCTTTGCTCTAAATCTAGTTATCTATCCACTATAATATTTGGTCTCGCTTCCTTTGTGGAGTTTTAATAATGTTATATAAGATATTTTCTCCCATTCTTCCCTTTATCCATTTTTCATGGAAGTAAAAAAAGTTGTGATATTTATAGAATCATTCCAAGTTCTTAGCTGAATTGCCCTACCTCTTTAAACTCTTATAAAGATTTTTATATTAAATTTCTAGTATCTTCATTGTTGTCTTTAAAAAATGTTTCATTGGCTCATTTTATAAAAAAAATTATATTATTACCACTCCAATGACCCTTCTATCATTTATAAAACCTGCCTTTATGAGAAAATCAAATTAAGTAAAACACATAAACCTACTGCTATTGAAATATCTTTGCCTTTGTTTACTGTTAATATTTCTAGGCAATTTATCTAATATACTCTGAAATTATTCCTTTTCCCATCACTTGTTCATCACTTGCTTTTGTTTTAAATATCAATTGATGATTGCCAGTTATATGATATATACAGACCTTGTTTGTTTGTTTTTTCTTGATCTCTACTCATATCTTATGGAATGCCTATACAGTTATTCTATAGATATCTCAAACTCAATACATCAAGAATATGGATTTTCTCCAAATCTACTCTTCTTAAATTCCCTGCTTCTGTTGAAGTGACAGCCTTTTAATCAGTTTATCTAATTACTTCTTATCTTTAACTCCCACACATCCAGTTGTCAAATTTTGGCATTTCTATTTTCACAAAATTTCTTGTATCCTTCCATTTAATTGAATTTGCATAAAAATCACTTTCCTTTAGGTCCTCATTGCTTTCTGCTTACTATATTGCAATATTCTAATTAGTCTCCCCTCTTTTGCTTCTACAACCTTTTAATCCCTTAATCACATTGACAAATAGATGACATTTTTATTTTTAATTTATATAATAAAATAAACATTTCTATATCATACCAATGTTTTTAAAAATATATTTTCATGTAAAATTGTAAATCTACTATGTTCAACTTGTTATTCCTTTCATATATACAACAAAAATATCATATTGCTTTTTTTAATTCCCTCACCCTAGAGATGGCAACAATATAACAAATTATATGTGTAAGTATATATATATATATATATATATATACACATATATATATACACACATATATATATAAATATATGTATATATATATGTAAATATATGTGTGTATAATTATTCTGTATTTCTTTTTATCAGTCCTTTCCTTGAAAGCTAAAAGCCTCTTTCTTCATATCCTTTTTGTTAATCTGCGTACTTAACATTGGCTCCCAATTATCCTTAGGATCACATATTGACTTTCTGACATTCAAATTTCCTTTAAAAAAAAGTACTAACCTAACTTTTTTATCTTAATATATATTATTCCTTTTCACACACTTTGTAATTTAGATAAATTCTGCTGATCTTCACATGTGATGACTCTATATTTTTATATATGCAGTTCCCCAGCCTTTGTCATTTTTTTCCCTCCTCACTTTTAGTTTGTGGGATTTCTGACTTCTTTTAAGAACAGTCATGTCCCTTAAATTTTTTTTTTAATTTTTTTCAATTAACAAGAATTTAAGTGGCTCCTTTTGGGGAATGAGGAAAAAGTAAAACAAAATCCTTGGCACAAATTGTCATCGTCAAACAAGACAAATTCACATATATTCCATATCCAAATTTCATTATAAATCTTGAAACAATAACATTTTGTCACAATGTTTCAGCATAAGTTGGAATCATGTTTGATCATTGCCTTGATTATGGTTCTTAAACATAGTTGTCTGCCTTGAAAATGTTGCTGTCATTATCTAAACTTTTCTTCCAATTCTACTTCAGTCTACTTCAGTTCTTACAAGTCTTCACGGTATCTAAGAACTACTTTCTTGTCATTATCTAAATTTTTTTTCTAGTACCATTTTCTTTTTGTGACATCCAAATGCTAGCTCCTTGTCCAAACAAATTCATTTTGTATCTCTCTTTTGTATATACTTTACATAAATCAATTCATGTGAAAGTTTAGAGCAAAAGCTGTTTGAAGGCAAGGACTGTTTCGTTTTTTACCTTTGCATCCCTTACCCCTTCTTTACCGGCCCCACATAACGGTGCCTGACACTTAATAATTGACCACTAATAAATCATCTTTATTATTTCTATTTTTAGATTTATAGTAAAACCCTCTTCTTCAGTTATATTTCCAAGGGGAACATGGGACTTCATTCAACTTTTCCTTCCTTTAAACATTTGACTCATTTATAGAGAGACTGGCAATTTTGCAAATCAGATTGTTAATTTTTAATCAAGATTTGAGAGTACTATCTGTTAAATTAATATTCATAGAAATATTCTAAAAAACATGAAGTAATTATTGCCCCCTTCACCCCTTTCTGCCATTGTCATAGTAATATAGAATTTTAAAAAGCCTTCTGGGATTCAGGACTACAATTTGTTTCTTTGTTTCATAAGATGGGAATAAAATAATAAGGTCATTAGCATTTATATAGTACCTACTATGTGCCAGACCCATTGCTAAGCAATTGTATAAATATTAAATATCTCATTTGATTCTCCAAATTTCTTGGCAAGATAGGTGTTATTATTCTTATTATGTTGTTTAAGAAACTAACAAACAGAGGTTACTTTAGGAAACTTAGCAAACTGAGGTTAACTACTTTGCTCATCAAATTAAAAAAAATAAATAAATTTAACAGGAAAAGGAAAGGAAATAAACTTATTATGGAAATATACTTATATAAAAATATTTGCTTTCCTTGCTTTCTCTGAAGACATGTCAAGCAACCATGGATAGAATAGCCTACAAGCTGGCTAGGTGGTGGAAAAGACAATCATTGATGAAATATCTATTGTGCATAAATCACACAGGTATAATATGAAATTAGTGATGCTGTTGTCTACTCATTTGATTTTTACCTTTGAATCCTTATTAATGTCTTTTATACAATGGACAGTCAGTACATTTTTGTGGAATGGATTCTGAAAGTACCCCACCTATGGAATGTATAGTTATAATAGCTGAGGATGGAAAATAAAGGCCAAATTCTCCATTAAAAAAAAATGTCAGATAAGGGGAAGGAGTTGGGAGAGGAAGACATGGTTCTCACCATTAAATTTACATCCTCTCAGAGAGATTCTATTGCCTTAACTCATTCCACATGGCAATTTTCAGATATTAAGCAAGAAAGTTTCTTAGAAGAGTAGATATTAACCTTCTTGCTCTTCAAACCCTAGACCTATATTAAAATTGCATATATTTGGAATGAAACATTCAATCATTTCTAGAAAATAAAACTACATTTCTCATCTACATTTTTTTCATTTAAATTTCACTAGTTTAAAATCCACCTTTTACCACAACCCCATTCTAGCAATTGTGGTATTATTAGAAATTGTCTTCATCTTTTTCTTTAATTTTAACTTCTAATATGATTGAGCCATATTCAAAATCACCTTAATGGAAATAATTTGTATGGTGTTGATACTGATAACATAAATCTATTGAAAATAATAATATATTGTTTATTTCATCTTTCTAAAAGTGGTATAAAAAGAAAAGTATTGATTTGCTATATTGGAAGCAAGTTCTAGGCCTGGCTTGGATACAAATTTTTATATGAATTTGGTTAGATAATTTCTCCCTTTCTGCCCTTGATTTCTTATCTTAAAAAATAAATAAATAAAAAGATATGGTTGTTTAAATTATCTCTAACACTGCTTTATATTTGAATGTTCTATGGTGCTATTAAAATTCATATTTTAAAAACTCAAAAATTTTATTAACCTTTACTTTTAATGTCATAAATAAAATGAAGATATAATTATGATGGTTGGTTGGTTGACTGAGTTCATTATCAAAGAGTACCAGAATGATATCTCTATGTTAGAGTCGAATTATAATATATCTGATTGTGGTTGGTTAGACTGTACCCTGCCACAGGATCAGATACATATAATCCATTTGAGATGGATTCTCTAATTTTGTACATCTTGCATTTCTTTTTGGGTCATTTATTTCTGCTTTGCTCATAGAGCACAGTACCTTCTCTGATGAGTGCACAGCTTGCTGGACAGTCTCCGTGTCAGTATCTCCCATGTCATAAATCAGTTCTTAAGAGAAAACCCTTGAAAGTATCCGTATATAGCTTTTTTTTTTTTTTTTCCTGATCACCTTGTAAGGACTTGCCCTGTGTGAATTCTCCATCAAAATCAAATAAATTTTTTTGGCAAGTGTACATTGGGCATTTGGACAATGGGGCCAACCCGATGAAGTGGGGCTCTCTACTGTACAGTTGGAATGCTTGGCAGTTTCATTTGAGAAAGGACCTGTCTGGTATCTTATCCTGCCAAGTAATTTTCAGAATTTTTCTAAGACAATTCAAATAGAAACAATTAATTTTCCTGGCATGTCACTGATATACTGTCCGGGTTTCACAGGGATATAACAATGAGGTCAGCACAATGGCTCTGTAGATATAAAGTTTGGTAGTCTAATATCTTTCCTCTTCCACACTTTCCTTTGAAGCCTCTCATATGCTGAGCTAACTCTGACAATGCTTGCATCAGTCTCATTACCAATGCGGAAGTCCCTGGAAAGTATAAAGCCAAGATAAGAGAATGTACCCACAGAATTCAAGGCATGCAAGATGAGAATTGGCAAAGAAAAGTCTTCAAAGCTAAGGCATGCAAGATGAGAATTGGCAAAGAAAAGTCTTCAAAGCTAAGGGAGGAAATGGAGTCAGGAAAGGGAGTTGTAAACAATTCAAATTCTTCCAGGAGATCAAGGATGAGGATGAATAATCATTAGATTGTCACTTAAGAGACTGTCAATTAATTAAAAGTGAAACTCTTAAGCTTTGATCCACATTCAGTCTGTAGTTCTTTCTCTGAATACAGATAGCATTTTTCATCCAAAGTTTATTTGAATTGTCTTGGACCACCACATTACTCAGAAGAGCTAAATCTAACAGTTAATCATCACACAATGAAGCTTACCTCTTGAGGTAAAGAAATGTGGTAAATCTATAGAAAGAAATTTCAATTGAGTGATACAGTTGGCTATTAAGGAATTGAAATACAAGAAGAAGAGAAGCAGAGCCAACAAGTATAGAGAGATTTTTTTTCCCTTAGGAGCAAGCTGGAAAAGAAAATAGAATTGAATTGTTTGAAGGAAGGGGAGGTGTAGAGGACCACAGATAGTGGGGAAACTCTGGGTGAGATATAAGATCCTTCAGCACAGAAGGAACCTGATGACAATCAGGTTAAGCTCTCATCTCCCCTTGGGGGCACTTCAGCCTTTCTGAGAAGTCTTGGGGAGGGAAGAGGGCAGGGGGCGTGTTTTATTTGAAACAGAGATACTTGCAGCAAGGAGACATTTACATAAAAATAGCAAGGTGCTTATGTGGCCCCACATGGGCCACTTTCTATATTTGGTGCCTGCCCAATATAGTTAGCACACGCACAGTGTGCTGATGTGATATAATTGTACTAGGATATATAAGGATGAGAAAACTTAGAAACGGACTTTATGGTTGACCATCCATGTGGGACCCGCCCCTTCACTCCTCTCCCCAAGATCAAGGACTCCAGCTGGTACACATCCTTCAGAGAGCTAGTCTGAACAGTACAGGGAGAGCCAATGTGTCCTTATTTATTTATGTATTTATGTATTTTTGAAGGATGAGTGAAACAAAGACATCATTCTTGACTACTGGGAAAAAACTGTCAAAAAGGAAACATTGAAGATTATAAAAAGCAGGTTTGATTTTGGATAATCAAATAAAATAAACTGCAGAGATAGAGGCCACAGCCCCAAGAAAGACAATGACCTTTAAAAGCAGGAATGCCTCCTCAAACCAGTTTTCAGAAAAGGAGGAAAGAATATAGGGATTTTGAGATGTAGAGTAGGGAAGAAAATGTATTTAAATGTTTTTCTTTTTGCAAAGTATATTGTATTCTGTTGAGAGACTATGAAGAGGTAATATGGATTTTTTTCTAGTTTCTCTCTTTCCAGTTTCTAATAATGAGAAAAGAATAAAATGTTTGGAAAGCATCTGTATGAAATATTCTACAGAGCTAATTAAGGAAAAGAAAAGCCAGGGAATATACTTTCAATTAGTTATTATATATATGTTTAATAATCCTAACAGTGATCAGCAGCTTTAGTGTATGCTGGAGGAATAATAGAGTTGAGATAATTCAGGAATGGGATATTTTCAAATTGTAAGCAACAAGAGAACATGGGTGAGGCGGGGCAATGGACTTGTAAAAGTTGAACTTGGAAAGCTGAACTTGTAAATTATAGAGTTACATGCCAAATGGGGAGAAAACAAAGTGAGAAATAGGATAATTTCAGTCAATATTTATTGATTAGGTACTAGAGATAATGCTGAGAATCTATGATAGAACATAAATAGATAATAGGAGACAGAATGATAAGTTATGATCATATGGAGAAATTTCAGAATTCTTCATAACCTAAGTGAAGTTCTTGTGGATGATACCGAACTCCAGGCTGTCTCTTATCCATGGTCTTTTCATTATGATAATTAATTTTCATAGGAAATTTTTGTAATTGCTTTTGATATCATTTTTTTCCCATTTGTTTCCCAATATTCTGCACCAATTTTTTGGGGGGGGTGTTTTACTTGGATCAAGTTGGAAGTTTTTTTTTTTTTAATTAGTAAGCCATTCATTTTTTTTAATTCATTTATCTATGTTTGTATTAATCTTGATTGTTCCTCTAACAAATTGTGTAGTCAGACTTGACTACACAAGACAGTGTAAGTCACACCAATATTTTTATTATAGCTTTTTATTTACAAGATATAATTTTTCAGCATTGCCAGTTGCAAAACCTTTTGTTTCAACTTTTCCCCTCCTTCCCTCCACCCCTTCCCCCAGATGGCAGGTTGACCAATACATCATTCTAATAATCTTTTGCATCTTGTCTCTTAAATGTAAAATCAGTTCCATTTCCTGTAACATTATTTTGTGTTTAACATGTTTGGAAACTTCTGACTTTTTCCTCAGAAATGTGTACATTTTTTGCAAATTAAGACAACTCTGAGATACCAATATACACCTGTCAGATTGGCTAAGATGATAGGAACAAATAATGATGAATGTTGGAGGGGATGTGGGAAAACTGGGACACTGATACATTGTTGGTGGAGTTGTGAAAGAATCCAGCCATTCTGGAGAGCAATTTGGAACTATGCCCAAAAAGTTGTCAAACTGTGCATACCCTTTGATCCAGCATTGCTGCTATTGGGCTTGTATCCCAAAGAAATACTAAGAAGGGGAAAGGGATCTGTATGTGCCAAAATGTTTGTGGCAGCTCTTTTTGTTGTAGCTAGAAACTGGAAGTTGAATGGATGTCCATCAATTGGAGAATGGTTGGGTAAATTGTGGTATATGAAGGTTATGGAATATTATTGCTCTGTAAGAAATGACCAGCAGGAGGAATACAGAGAGGCTTGGAGAGACTTACATCAACTGTTGCTGAGTGAAATGAGCAGAACCAGAAGATCACTGTACACTTCAACAACAATACTGTATGAGGATGTATTCTGATGGAAGTGGAAATCTTCAACATAAAGAAGATCCAACTCACTTCCAGTTGATCAATGATGGACAGAAATAACTATACCTAGAGAAGGAACACTGGGAAGCGAATGTAAATTGTTAGCACTACTGTCTATCTACCCAGGTTACTTATACCTTCGGAAGCTAATAATTAATGTGCAACAAGAAAATGGTATTTACACATATATATTGTATCTAGGTTATATTGTAACACATGTAAAGTGTATGGGATTACCTGCCATCGGGGGGAGGGAGTAGAGGGAGGGAGGGGATAATTTGGAAAAATGAATAAAAAAAAAAGAAAGAAATGTGTACATTTTTGACATATAGATGTGACTCTATGAAGTCTAAAAATCTTTAACTTCTTTCATTCTTTTCTGATAAACAATATATCTCAATATATTTTCCACCATTACTTATATCTTATATTGAAGACATAAAATATTAAATTACATGTTTACCTAATTTTCATATCATGTCTTTAGTAAGATTCTCAACATTATTTTCCACCATATATATTGGTGTGCAAGCTGCAATTATTTTCATAAAAGTCTTCTTGCAAATAATTATAATGAATAACATTACAAAAATGATTGTGAAATGGTTCTCATTGATTTCAAATGCTTAATAAAAATAAAATCAAATTCATTAATTCCTTTATCTGTCAGTCCAAGATGAACCTATAAGATCTTCCTTCCTTTAGTTGCATCTACCTCAGCATTTTTTTGGGTTTGTTTTGTTTAGAGTGAGAGCATCAAATTTATGTAATTCAATTCCTTTAGAAGTATTTCCATTCATTGATCAGTAGGCTTTTCTGGCACCTTTATTTTATGTAATATTTGCTTATTTGATGTAATGTTTGCAAATGGTACAAAAACTATGATTCTTAAATTCTTAGACCTAAAAACAAGAAGAAGTGAAAATGATAAGCTTTGATCCACATGAATGTCTCTGTAGTTCTTTCTCTGAACACAGATAGCATTTTCTATCCAAAATTTATTGGAATTGTCTTGGACCATCACTTTGCTAAGAACTAAGTCTAACATAGTTGATTATCATATAATCTTGCTATTACTAAGTACAATGCTTTCTTCTGCTCACCTCACTCAGCATCAGTTCATGTAAATCTTTCCAGGCTTTTTTGATATCAGTCTATTCATCATTTCTTAGAGAACAATAGTATTGCATTACATTTATATACCATTATTTGTTCACATATATAGTATGGTCTATGCAGCATACTCCAATTCTATGTCATCTATCTACTGAAAACAAAAGGAGACTACTCAAAACAATGACTCATATTATAGTCGTTCTTAGTTTCATGAGTTAGAGAATTCTTCACAAAGTAATTAGTTTATTAGAAATGAGATTTGTACTAATATACTTAGGTTAGTGCTTGAAAAAAGATACAATCTCTTACTGATACTATTATACTCACACTCTTTTTAGGAAAGGAGAAACTTCTATCAATATTGAGCTACTGGTTTAGTCTCTAAGAACTCATATTTACCACCCTGTCACAATGAGAAATTGTACTTACCTTTTGTGGAAGATTTCACAAAGTATATATTCTCCTTTTTACCTAATTAAAATTCCTTCAACATTTTTAAATTAGAGTTCTCTCTATTTTGTAATATCAACTGCAATTGTCTACTTAATTTTAATTTAGAATGTTGTGCTATGAGATATCAACCAACATACATGGTAGGTCCTCCAAACAAAGCTACCTGTGGTTTAATTATATTATGAATCTGCATCCTCTAATAAACATACATTTTATGCTCTCATTAATGTGTTTACTTTTTCTAGTCCACCAGAGGAAACAGTTAATTCAAATAAAGGTAGTTAATGTAGCAGTGTAAGAAAAGTGGCTATGAACATGTCATTCCATAAACCTAAGGAACACTTTGTCATGAACACATACACAGGAAAAAAGGAAGAAAGGTTGTAAGGAACATGTGGGAAGAGGTTGTGAAGTAGGGAATGGATAGAACCAGGATTTAGGCATAACAGCAAGGGAAGGATATATATGGGGATTATTTGTTACTAAGACCTATGTGGGAATTCTAACAACTATTGACAATGCAGTTTTTTTTAACTTAATTTTTTGTTAATTTTTTTTTTATTTTCAAAACATATGCATGGATAATTTTTCAACATTGACCCTTGCAAAATCTTGCGTTCCAAATTTGCCCCTCCCCTTGCTCCCACCCCTATCCAATATATTAAACATGTTAAAATATGTTGAATCCAATATATGTACACATATTTATACAATAATTTAGCTGCACAAGAAAAAATAAGATCAAAAAAGGAAAAAAAATGCAAAAGAAAACAAAATGCAAGCAAGCAAGAACAAGAAGAGTGAAATTTCTATGTTGCGATTCACACTCAGTTCCCACAGTCCTCTCTTTGGTGTGTGGATGGCTCATCTTCATCATCAAAGATGCAAGATCTTTGGAACTGTCCTGAATCATGTCATTGATGAAAAGAGCCCCTTCTATCAGAATTGATCATCATATAATCTTGTTGCCATGTGAAGTGATCTCCTGGTTCTGCTCATTTCACTTAGCATCAGTTCATATAAATCTCTCCAGGTCTTCCTGAAATCATCCTGCTGATAGTTTGATTCTTACAGAAAAATAATATTCCATAACATTCATATACCATAACTTAGCCATTCTACAACTGATGGGCATGCACTCAGGGCTGCCACAAACAACAACTTAGTTTTTAATGTTTCTGATGATGATCTTTGTGATTTATAATTTCTCCCAGGAATTATTATTTTGGTCTTATTTATTTTTGTTCTGGTGATCTTTTTTTTCCATTTTGTTCCCCTTCTGATGGTATATAAATCTTCTAATTACTAGTAATGATTGTTTTGAACATTAACTTTTGTAAGATTTTGAGTTCCAATTTTTCCTCTCCCTCCTTTACTCCCAATCGTCCCAAGACACATGCAAACTGGTATAAGTTAAACATGTACAATGTTTAACATATTTATATATAAGCCATGTTGAAAAAGAAAAATCAGAACAAAAGGAAAACCCAGAAAAAATAACAAAAATAACAACAAAAAGTGAAAATAGCAAGCTTTGATGCACATTCAGTCTCTGCAGTTCTTTCTCTTAATATAGATAGCACCTTCCATCCAAAATTTACTGAAATTATTTTGAACCACTACATTGCTAAGAAGGGATAAGTCATCATAGTTGATTATCACATAATCTCTTATTTGTCTTTTCTGTAGGTTTTTTTAATTGTTTAATAATAGCTTTTTATTTTCAAAATATATGCAAACATAATTTTCAAAATTCACCCTTGCAAAATCTTGCATTATAAAATTTTCCCTTCCTCCTATTCCCTCCCTAGACAGCAAGCAATCCAATATAGTTAAAAATGTGCAAATCTTCTAAATATATTTCCATATTTATCATGCTGTACAAGAAAAATCAGATCAAAAAGAGAAAAACATGAGAAAGAAAAAAAAAAGCAAGCAAGCAACAAAAAGTGAATATATTATGTTGTGATGTACATTCAGTTCCCACAGTCCTCTCTAAGGATACAGATTGTACTCTCCATCACAAGACCATTGGAACTGACCTGAATCACTTCATTGCTGAAAAGAGCCAAGTCCACCACAGTTGATCATCACATAATCTTGCTTTTGTATACAATGTTCTCTTGCTTTTACTCGTTTCACTTAGCATTGGTTCATTTAAGTTTCTCCAGACCTTTCTGAAATCTTCCTGCAATTTGTTTCTTATGAAATAATAAAATCCCATTACATTTATATGCCATAACTCATTCAGCCACTCCCCAACTGATAGACATCCACTCAGTTTCCAGTTCTTTGACACTACAACAAGGGTTGCTGCAAACATTTATGCACATGGGGACTCTTTCCTTTTTTATGATCTCTTTAGAATGCAGACCCAGTAAAGACACTGATGGATCAAAGGGGTATATGAGCAGTTTGATAGCCCTTTGGGCATAGTTTCAAATTGCTCTCCAGATTGATTGAATCAGTTTACAACTCCAACAACAATGTATTAGTGTTCAAATTTTCCCACATCCCTTCCAACATGTATCATCTTTTCCTGTCATTTTATATAATCTGAGAGATGGGTACTGGACTTTAGTTTCTTTTTATGCAAAAGTAAAAAAAAAATTAATAACTAAGGTCGCTTCCAAATTTAAATCAAGGATTCTGTGAATAGTATGCATAATACAATGTGGCTGCTCAAAAAGTTTATAGGCTACAAGAATACAGTGCTTTTCCTAGTCCCAAATCATTTCATTTCTGAGATCAACTTCAAAATACTATATAAATGTAAATTTCATCATCATTAAAAGACACTACAGTGCAATAGAGCATTATGTACTAGGAGTCAAATCCCCCTCCTTATATTATTAGATGTATGACAGTGATCAAGTCTCTGAGCTCTTTGTCATGGTTTCCTTATTTGTAAAATGAGGGGATTGGCATTTTTTTTTTAATTTTTAAAACTTTTTTTTAGTTTCAAGATATATGCACAGCTAATTTGACAACATTGTCCCTTGCATAGCCTTGTGTTTCAGATTTTGTCCTCCTTCCCCCATCCCCTCCCTTAGATAACAAGCAATCCAATGTATGTTAAATATATTAAACATAGTTTTACAATTATCTTGCTGCACAAAAAAAATCAGACTAAAAAAAAAAGAAAATAAATAGGTAAGAAAACAAAATGTAAGCAAACAATAACAAAAAGAGTGACAATGTTATGTTGTGATCCACATTCAGTTCCCACCGTCCTCTCTCTGGGTGTAGATGGCTTTCTTTGTCATAAGATCATTGGAACTGGCATTAGTCATCTCATTGTTGGAAAGAGTCATGTTCATCAGAATTGATCATCGTATAATATTGTTATTGTGTACAATGATTTACTGGTTCTGCTCATTTCACTTAGTATCAGTTCATGTAAGTCTCTCCAGGCCTCTCTAAAATTCTCCTGACCATTTCTTACAGAACAATAATATTCCATAAAATTCATATACCATAACTTATTCAGCCATTGTCCAACTGATGGGCATCCATTCAGTTTATAGTTTTTTGCCACTACCAAGAGGATTGCCATAAACATTTTTGCACATGTGAATTCCTTTCCTACCTTTAAGGTTTCTTTGGGATATAATCCCAGTAGTAATACTGCTGGATCCAAGAGTATGCACAGTTTGATAACTTTTTAAGCATAGTTCCAAATTGCTCTCCAGAATGGCTGGATTCTTTCACAACTCCACCAGCAATGTATTAGTGTCCCAGTTTTCCCACATCCCCTCCAACATTCATCATTATCTTTTCCTGTTATCTTAGCCAATCTGAGAGGTGTGTACTGTATCTCAGAGTTGTCTTAATTTGCATTTTTTCTGATCAATAGTGATTTAGAGCATCTTCTCATATGATTATAAATGGTTTTAATTTCTTCATCTGAAATTTGTTGGTGAATATTTTTTTACTTTACTTTTTTTTTTAAATTTTTATTTTATTTTATAATTATAACATTTTTTGACAGTACATATGCATGGGTAATTTTTTTACAACATTATCCCTTGCACTTACTTCTATTCAGATTTTTTCCCTTCCTCCCCCAACCCCATCCCCCAGATGGCAAGCAGTCTTATATATGTTAAATATATTACAGTATATTCTAGATACAATATATGTGTGTAGAACCCAATTTTTTATTGCACAGGAAGAATTGGATTCAGAAGGTAAAAATAACAGTTTACATTCATTTCCCAGTGTTCCTTTTCTGGATGTAGCTGGTTCTATCCATCATTAATCAATTGGAATTGGATTAGCTCTTCTCTATGTTGAAGAAATCCACTTCCATCAGCATACATCCTCGTACAGTATCATTGTTGAAGTGTATAATGATCTTCTGGTTCTGCTCGTTTCACTCAGCATCAGTTGATGTAAGTCTCTCCAAGCCTCTCTGTATTTCTCCTGTTGGTCATTTCTTATAGAACAATAATATTCCATAACATTCATATACCATAGTTTACCCAACCATTCTCCAATTGATGGACATCCATTCATCTTCCAGCTTCTAGCCACTATGAAAAGGGCTGCCACAAACATTTTGGCACATACAGGTCCCTTTCCCTTCTTTAGTAGTTCCTTGGGGTATAAGCCCAGTAGTAGTATGGCTGGGTCAAAGGGTATGCACATTTTGATAACTTTTTGGGCATAATTCCAGATTGCTCTCCAGAATGGTTGGATTCTTTCACAACTCCACCAACAATGCATCAGTGTCCCAGTTTTCCCACATCCCCTCCAACATTCATCATTATTTGTTCCTATCATCTTAGCCAATCTGACAGGTGTATATTGGTATCTCAGAGTTGTCTTAATTTGCATTTCTCTGATCAATAGTAATTTGGAACACTTTCATATGAGTGGAAATAGTTTTAATTTCATCATCTGAAAATTGTCTGTTCATATCCTTTGACCATTTATCAATTGGAGAATGGCTTGATTTCTTATAAATTAAAGTCAATTCTCTGTATATTTTGGAGATGAGGCCTTTATCAGAACCTTTAACTGTAAAAATTTTTTCCCAATTTGTTACTTCCCTTCTAATATTGTTTGCATTAGTTTTGTTTGTGCAGAAACTTTTTAATTTGGTGTAATCAAAATGTTCTATTTTGTGATCAATAATGGTCTCTAGTTCTCCCTTGGACACAAACTCCTTCCTCCTCCACAAGTCTGAGAGGTAAACCATCCCATGTTCCTCCAATTTATTTATGATTTCGTTCTTTATGCCTAAATCTTGGACCCATTTTGATCTAATCTTAGTATGTGGTGTTAAATGTGGGTCCATTCCTAGTTTCTGCCATACTAATTTCCAGTTTTCCCAGCAGTTTTTGTCAAATAATGAATACTTATCCCAAAATTTGGGATCTTTGGGTTTGTCAAAGATTAGATTGCTATTTTTATTCACTATCTTGCCCTGTGAACCTAACCTATGCCACTGATCAACTAGTCTATTTCTTAGCCAATACCAAATGGTTTTGGTGACTGTTGCTTTATAATATAGCTTTAAATCAGGTACACTTAGACCACCTTCCTATGACTTTTTTTTCATTAGTTCCCTTGCAATTCTCGACCTTTTATTCTTCCATATGAATTTTGTTGTTATTTTTTCTAGGTCATTAAAATAGTTTCTTGGGAGTCTGATTGGTATAGCACTAAATAAATAGATAAGTTTGGGGAGTATTGTCATCTTTATTATATTCGCTCGGCCTATCCAAGAACACTGAATGTCTTTCCAATTATTTAAATCTGACTTTATTTTTCTCATATAATTCCTGACTCTCCTTTGGTAGATATATTCCCAAATATTTTCTACTATTGACTGTTATTTTGAATGGAATTTCTCTTTGTATCTCTTGCTGTTGGATTGTGTTGGTAATGTATAAAAATGCTGAGGATTTATGTGGATTTATTTTGTATCCTGCGACTTTGCTAAAATTCTGAATTATTTCTAATAGCTTTTTAGCAGAGTCTTTGGGGTTCTCTAAGTATACCATCATGTCATCTGCGAAAAGTGACAATTTGATTTCTTCATTTCCTACTCTAATTCCTTGGATCTCTTTCTCGGCTCTTATTGCCGAGGCTAGAGTTTCTAGTACTATATTGAATAGTAATGGTGATAGTGGGCAACCTTGTTTCACTCCTGATCTTACAGGGAAAGGTTCTAGTTTATCACCATTACATATGATGTTTACTGAAGGTTTTAAATATATGCTCCTTATTATTTTAAAGAATAGTCCGTTTATTCCTATACTCTCAAGCGTTTTTAGTAGGAATGGATGTTGGATTTTATCAAATGCCTTTTCTGCATCTATTGAGATGATCATATGGTTTTTATTAATTTGATTATTAATATGGTCAATTATACTAATAGTTTTCCTAATATTAAACCAGCCCTGCATTC
Source organism: Sminthopsis crassicaudata (assembly GCF_048593235.1). Taxonomy (NCBI): domain Eukaryota; kingdom Metazoa; phylum Chordata; class Mammalia; order Dasyuromorphia; family Dasyuridae; genus Sminthopsis; species Sminthopsis crassicaudata. The sequence goes on from NC_133619.1 coordinate 377,877,903, forward strand.
CTGGTATAAATCCCACTTGGTCATAGTGTATTATCCTGGGGATGATTTTCTGAAGTCTATTTGCTAATATCTTATTTAAGATTTTAGCATCAATATTCATTAAGGAAATTGGTCTATAGTTTTCTTTCTCAGTTTTCGATCTACCTGGTTTAGGTATCAGTACCATGTCTGTGTCATAGAAGGAATTTGGTAGGACTCCTTCAATCCCTATTTTTTCAAATAGTTTACATAGCATTGGAGTTAGTTGTTCTTTAAATGTTTGGTAGAATTCACCTGTAAATCCATCTGGTCCTGGGGACTTTTTCTTAGGAACTTGGTTAATAGCTTGGTCTATTTCTTTTTCTGAGATGGGACTATTTAGACTACTTACTTACTTCTTCCTCTGTTAATCTGGGCAAGCTATATTTTTGAAGGTATTCTTCCATTTCATTTAAGTTATCGAATTTATCGGCATAAAGTTGAGCAAAGTAGCTCCTAACTATTGTTCTAATTTCCTCTTCATTAGTGGTGAGTTCACCCTTTTCATTTTCAAGACTATCAATTTGCTTTTTCTCTTTCCTTTTTTTAATCAGGTTTACTAAGGGTTTGTCTATTTTGTTGGTTTTTTCATAAAACCAACTCTTAGTTTTATTAATTAATTCAATAGTTTTTTTACTTTCAATTTTATTAATCTCACCTTTTATTTTTTGAATTTCAAGTTTTGTGTTTGTCTGGGGTTTTTTAATTTGTTCCTTTTCTAGCAATTTTAGTTGTAAGCCCTCATTGATCCTCTCTTTCTCTATTTTATGCAAGTAGGCCTGTAGAGATATAAAACTTCCCCTTATTACTGCTTTGGCTGTATCCCACACATTTTGGTATGATGTCTCATTATTGTCATTTTCTTGGATGAAGTTATTAATTATGTCTATGATTTGCTGTTTTACCCAATCATTCTTTAGTATAAGATTATTTAGTTTCCAATTATTTTTTGGTCTATTTTCCCCTGGCTTTTTATTAAATGTTATTTTGATTGCATTATGGTCTGAAATGATGCATTTACTATTTCTGCCTTACTGCATTTGATTTTGAGGTTTTTATGCCCTAGTATATGATCAATTTTTGTATAGGTTCCAGGAACTGCTGAGAAGAAAGTATATTCCTTTCTGTCTCCATTTAGCTTTTGCCAAAGATCTATCATATCAAACTTTTCTAGTATTCTATTTACCTCTTTGACTTCTTTCTTATTTATTTTGTGGTTTGATTTATCTAATTCTGAGAGTGCAAGGTTGAGATCTCCCGCTATCATAGTTTTGCTATCTATTTCCTCTTGCAGCTCTCTTAATTTCTCTTTTAAGAATTTAGATGCTGCACCACTTGGTGCATACATGTTTAATATTGATACTGCTTCACTATTGATGCTTCCCTTTAGCAGGATATAATGCCCTTCCTTATCTCTTTTAATTAGATCAATTTTTGTTTTTGCTTGATCTGAGATGAGGATGGCTACTCCTGCTTTTTTGGTTTTGCCTGAAGCATAATAGATTCTGCTCCACCCTTTTACTTTTAGTTTGAATGTCTCACCCTGTTTCAGGTGTGAAACCTGAAACAGCAAACAGTGAATACTTTAGTCATTTGACTGTTAAGTTTTGTTTATGAATCTGTTCTATTGATCCACTACTCTATTTCTTTTCACTTCATACCAACATAATCAATTCATTCCTATACCTTCTATCTATGTAGAATTTTTCAAACAGGCCTCATAATATTAAAATTCCTTAATCACCCTCATATGATATTTCAGATCAAATGCCAAATCTTAGCCATTATGCTTCTACATTTTTTACATCTGTCCCATTCTCTCCACCCACATAGAGACCTCCTTTGTTCATGTCATCATCACCTCTCACTCACATTATTACAATGACATTCCAATTGTTTTCTCTTCCTCAAGTTTTAAACTATTCAACACACCCTGTAGTCAAAGCAACTTTCTTTAAACCAGATTATTCATTGCTTGAAAAACTCTATTGACTTTTTAGTGCCTCTCAAATCAAAAGTAAACTCTGTATAACTCTTACAGAACTTTTTATCCTGGCCATGAAATTCTACTTGTTATGTTCCAGCCAAACTTGTTCACAGACAGTGCTTGTTCTCGATTAACCCAATTAAGGCCTTTGGAACAAAATGAGACTCTAGTAAGTGATTCAAAAGTTACTACAAACGAGATTTACTTATCTATAGTAAGAGATGTAATCATAGCAGATACCTCAAATTGATTTAGCTTGGCAAAATCCTGGCTTAAATTACCCATTGTTAACAATCAGGCAAACATCAGAGAGCCCCTGAAGCTTCTCAAGGTATCTTTTAACTCAGATGATGAGGGAATAATATCCACAATCTGAGTTTTTAGTCTTATGAGTCTCAACACATTTTAAGGAAAATGCATTCTAATACCCGGTATGTGTATGTTGGGGAACAAGGGTGGGATGTTAGTTGATTTTAGCATTTTCCATTTTCTGTCTCCATTCTTTTACTCCAGCCATCATCTATGCTTAGGATGAATTTCTGCTTTATGTCCATCATTAAAAGAAACGCTCTTCATTTTCAACAATTAATCTTTAATTTTCTGTATTGCTAATTTTCCTAACTGCTACTTCCCTCCAACTCATACTGCCTCATATCCAATTACTTTGCATGTATTTATATTTAGGTTGTATATACTTATGTTTTCATATTTTCTTTCATTAGAATATAAGCTCCTTAAGAGTAGAGGTTGTTTTATTCTCTGTACTTATATTTTCAATGCCAAACTTAGGGCCTGGTATAGTATAAGTGCTTAATCAATCTTTATTCATTAGTTGATTGAAGGTACACCTCATTTATTGGGATATCTATTGAAGAAAGACTTTAACTGAAGAAGAAAATTTGTTAAGAGATTCTAGAATTGTTGAAAATGCCCTGAGCTTTATTCTGGAAGGAGAGTTTTGGGAGAACCTAAGGAATGATAAACATAGCAGAAGAGCCAGAGTTAATTTGTAAAAGGGCTTAGAGAAGAGGAACAGAAGGAAAAAGATGAAGGAAAGATTTTATATCTTGAAGAGATCTTAAGGGCCATTGATTCTAAAACCCTAATTTTAGAGAAAAGGAAAGTAGAGATTGTGTTTTGCCCAAAATAACACAGCTAATGTTTGAGATGTGATCTGAACCCATGTGTTCCTTAGTCTAAGCCTTATGCTGTATGCAGTAATCCCTGGTATTTCTAGAGAGGGGGGGGGGGGATTAAAAGAGCAAAATTTGAAGAGTTCCAAAGGGAAAGAGATCTACCCTTTAGAAGGAAACAAGCATTTATCAAGTGCCTACTGTGTGCTGGGCAACAGATTAAGCTCTTTATAAATGTTATCTCATTTGATCCTTAAAATGTTCCTTAAAGGTAGATGCTGTTATATTAATGTGAAGACCGAGTTAGCACCCTGAATATCTTAGAATCCGAGTCAGGATAAGCAAAAGTCCTGGGTCTTTACTTTTGGTCTTTTGGGGTAGAAGTGAATTGGATGGACATAGCATCTCCAAGACCTTTCTTCTCTCAATCTACTGCCAAAAGTGACTGGCTAGTCTTATTCCTTTAATCCCTCCTACAATTCTTTGCATACACCAAACGATTGAGCCAGCACAGAATAGTGGGAAGGGCCATTTTCCAAGCATATTCTAATAGAATATTATCCAATAAGTAATTAGCCTTAAGTGCTTGGTTGTCCAAGTGCATCTACTCAGAGTTTCAGCCCTTTACATGTTAATTCACTTAGAGTCACAAAACTCTTATGTGTCTGATTCTAGATATGAGCTCAAGAGTTGTTTGACTCAAGGCCCAAAGCTCTGTCCATTGTCTTACTGCCTAAGACAAACCTCAAAATTTCTATTGGGCCAAAATTACTCTTTTTATGCATGCCAATACAGAAAGAAAAGCATGATGTGGGAAAATGCTGGCTCATAGATACCCTAAGTCCTAAGAAAAGTCCTAAGAAAAAATCTAACCTACTAGAAATCAAGCTTCAATTCCTTGTGAACATCAAAGAAAAGATTAAACTTGGACAAAAGTCTAAAAAAAGATTCTAGTTATACTTTATGTTTCTTGCTACAAAACTATAAACTCTTCAAGAACATGAACTGTGTCTTTACACCTTTTATTTGTATTTATCTTTTGTAATATCCCCAAAACCTTATGCAGGAAAAGCTCATAGTGGACAGTAATTTAATGTCTGTTGGTTGATCCACAAGAAAAAAAAGGTGGCAGGGAGGATCACCATATTGTTGGACTTCTTCAGAAACTTCTTCACTTGTTATTGGATCTTATTTTCTCTACCTTCTTCTATCTTTTCTCCTTGCTTTTGGGTTGCATCTCAGAAAAATATGAATTTGGCCTCCAAGGAATTTCCTATTTTAAATAGGGGCTAACCTTTTAACAAGGGCTGCCAAGAATCTGCTATCTATTATAGCATGATACCTCATTATTTTGAAATATAATTTGACTGTAAGATTCTAGGCAGTGGTAGGGACCTTTAAATTGGTTTGAGCTGTAATCATTAGCTCATGCCATTTTTTCTGCATGTGCTCTTTGTGTTTAATATCTATGTATTGTTATTGTTTCCTAGATAGTTTTAAACTTAAAACAAAGAAAGTAGCAGATTTATATTTTTCTTTCTTTCTTCTTCCTTTTCTTTTCTTTTCTTTTTTTTTCTTTTTTTTTCTGAGACTATTGGGGTTAAGTGACTTGCCCAGGCTCACACAGCTAGAAAATGTTAAATGTTAAGAGGCCACATTTAAACTCATATCCTCCTATCTTCAGGGCTGGTGCTCTGTCCACTGTGCCACCTACCTGCCCTGAATTGGCAGATTTCAATAAGTACTTAATTAAATGACTCATGATAGAAAATATTTAAAGAGGTTTTTTTTTGTAATTATTTCATGATAACAGTAATAACTTGATTTTTGTCTCAAGAAGTTAGCATTTTAATTTGGAATTAAGCCCAAAAAATTATCAAACTATGCATATCCTTTCATCTAGCAGTGTTGTACTAGGCTTATATCCCAAAGAGATCATAAAGGAGAAAAACAGACCCACATGTACACAAATATTTGTGGCAGCCCTCTTTGTAGTTGCTAGAAACCTATCAGTTGGAGAATGGCTGAATAAGTTATGGAATATTAATTTTATGGAATATTATTGTTCTGTAGGAAATGACCAGCAGGAGGAATACAAAGAGGTTTGGAGAGACCTACATGAACTGATGCTGAGTGAAATTAGCAGAACCAGGAGATCATTATAACTTCAACAACAAGATTTTTGAAAAATAAAAAGCTACTTTAACAAAACAATCAAGGAGGAGTGGTAGAATAAACTCAGGAAGTGAAATAAGAACAATATAGGGTATGCAGCGTTCATATAGCTCTTTGAATTAAGGTTTGATACTAAATATGGTTCTCTGGGTATTATGAAGACAATCATTTCTCCTTCTATAATTACTCTGGACAGTTATAACAGCCATAATGTTTAGATATGACGTGCAGGACACACATATGTGTCTATGTGCCCCATTTGCAAACTACATTCCAAAACAAAGATAAATGGTAATTGGTTATCCTTTGTTTCCAACTAGCCTATTATTTCACTTTTCTCCATTACTGCAAATAAACAGAACATTACTCCATAGTCCTGAACAAAACTACCATATTCCTATTAATTATGCTGTTAATCGTTGGTATATCTTCACAATGTGGTAAATTATTCATTGAGTTTCTTAAGTTTATTATCCAGTATCTAAGTGCTAGATTTTTTCTAGAAAAGTAGTAGGAAACAAATGTCAAAAAAAAATGTTTGCTGATCTTTGAGCATTGCTACCAAAAAGTTTATTTTTCTAAAGGTTTTTTATTATGAATTTAATTAGAATTTTAACTAAAAAAACTACCTGTTTAGCATCATTCACAGTGTTATTGTGGAAAGGTTTATTTTCCATAATAATTCTCCAAATTAACTTAAGATTGATTATCTAAACTTGCAATTAAAACAGTATCCTTTTGAAAGTAACTGGAGATCAATGACCTTGCCTTTTTGTAGTAAATTATAATAATTAAAATAATGAAAAATACAGCATACACAGTTGATATGAGCATCCATTTTTCATTGGGCAGTGTCTTAAGTATCTAGCGAGAAAAGAGATTAAAAATGAGTTAATGTGACAAGAAACATATGTTCAAACTGAAAATTATTGCATGTTTACCTATTATGTTATCTACATTAATGTTTTGGCCCCAAGGATATGTATAAAGACTTTAGATTACTTTATCTCTTCAGATAATTGGAAATAGATTCATATGGCAGCTACTCTTAATTATGCTGAAGATAAATTTGTATTTCAGAGTTGTAAATATTATGCACAAATAAAAATATTGCCTCAAATATGCTCCCAATACAGTTGAATATAATATGGTAATAACAATAATATTACATTGAAATATCATGGAGAAAATGCTTTGTAAACTGGAAAATACAGATATGAGTTATTGTTATTATATTCTCATTCCAAACTTTTGACTGTCATTTCATTTTCATGTTCAATATTAGTGAGATATTTAGGATATTATATGGAACATATTAGGAACTAAAGTGATCCCCCCTTTCTCACGTATATTTATATGCTGGTGGTGGATTTCAGATAAAAAAAAATTAACAAGTCTTGTTATTTCTTTGTTGTCATTGATTAATGTTAGTAGTGGTAGTAATGTTCTCTCTATAATAAAATTTTGGGGTTTCAAAACTATAGGACTATCACATAAGTAATTATACTTTTCTGTTTAGTTCTGTGTTTTTTTTTCCAATAGAAATGATTGAAAATAACTTACTTCATTGAAAATCTGTCATCTCCCCTGAAAGATGATACTAAGTCTCACTGGATAGTTAATTCTTTGTTTTAATCTTAATTTTTTTACCTGCTAGATTATGGTATTCCAGGCCCTCTGATTCTTTTTGTAGCAGGATTGTAGAGCCTTTATTGCCAGATCCTGGATAATCATTACTGTTGCTCCTTGCTATTTAAATTGTTTTTGTCTGTCAGCTTGCAGTATTCCTTTTTTTTTTTTTTCCTTGAGATTGTAGTTCTGTAGTTTCACAGCAATGTTCCTGGGATTTTCCTTGTGGGATCTCTTTTCAGGGGTGATGGTGGATTCTTTCAATGAATATTTCCCCCGGTTTCTAGATTATTGGGGCTGTTTTCCTTAATAATCTCTTGAAGAATACTATGCAGGATCTTTTTTTTTTTTTTTTTGGATATGGCCTTTATGTATGCCAATAATTTTTAAATTGCTTCTTCTGAATCTATTTTCCTGGTTGGTTGTTTTTCCAATGAAGTATTTCACATTTTCTTCCATTTTTTCATTCCTTTTTGTTTGTTGGACTTATTCTTGCTGTCTCACAGAGTCATTAGCTTCCATTTGTCCCGTTCTAATTTTTAATTAGCTTTATATCTCTTTTTCCATTTTGTGAATTCTACTTTTTAAGGAATTTTTTTCTTCAGACAATTTCTTTCCTTCCTTTTCTAAGCTGTTGACTCATGTATACCTCTCATTTCCTTTCTCATTTTTTCTCCTATCTGTCTTATTTTTTAAAATCTTTTATGAGCACTTCCAAGCAGCCTCTTTGGGTTTGAGCCCATTTCATATCACATTTTTAGCTTTCTTCTGTGGACATTCTGAACTTATCTGAGTTAGTGTTTTGTTCTGTTTTGTTCTGTCCTATCAGCATAGTAGCTTTCTATGGTCAAGGCTCTTTTCTGTTTCTTGCTCATGTTCTTTCCTTTTCTTTTGCTATTTTCTTGTTTTATACTTCTATTGTTAAGTTCTGCTATTGGAATAAATGGAGCACTGTGCCAAGCTTCCTGTGCAGCTTTGAACCTTGGCTTTCAGCATACTGTTTCCTGAGGATAGTTTTGCCTGCTCTTTTTAAGAAACAGCCTGGTTTCCCATATTTTGCCTTCTGAGCTGGAACTAGAAGCTGTTCCTCTACTGAGCCAGGACTGAGGGTTTTAGTTGCTGATTTGTTGTGATTAATACCTTCTCCTGGCTTTCTCAGAATCTATTTGAATTAGGCTGAACACGCATTTTCACTTCAGTGAGACTTACCTTTCTTGAAGTTTTTCCCCATATATCTTGAGGTGGATAGTGGTTTCATTCCCTAACTAAGTTTGAAAAGTGTTTTTACATGAATTATCTTATCTGACCCTCATAAACCTGTTAGATACTTACAAGAGCTTTTATAATTAGCCTCATTTTACAGATAGGAAACTGAAGTTTTGGGGCATTGAATAACCTAGTTAGGCTACAAAGAAGTAAACTATTCATAGTAGTATTTGAATGTAGATATTCTTAACTGTACTATCTACATTTAAGTCATACTGCTAATTAATATTTATGGATTTAAACTGAATTAGTAATTTGAAACTCTGTTTTGTATTTTAGCTGTCACATGTCTGTCTGATAATAATCAGTCTGCAGAAATGACTGACTGCCTTAAGTGGGCTGGGGACATGCCTCCCCTTGTGCAAGAGTGTTACATCCCCTGCCGAGATGACTGTATGTTCACTCCTTGGTCAAAATTCACCCCATGCCCAACAGATTGTGACACAGTGAGGACCCGCCGCCGACAGTTGACAGGTAGGATCTGATTCTTATATTTTCATTCAAATAATGAAATAGTTGTTCCTAAAGAAATTCTGTCAAATTTCTGATTTATTTTAGCATATGGTTACAAAGTTATTTCAGAAGCCTATCATGTTAAAAATATATTCCATTCTAACATTTTTCTTGTACTAAGATTTTTTTTTGGTTGTTGCTTTGTATTTGAATTATTAAGGAGAATCATAATTTGATAATTACAATTATAATAAATAACAAATGAAGAATAAAGTTTGACACAAACTGAAGATTTAAGCAATATATGATCATTCAACAATATCGTACTTTGTAATGCCAGTTGCCTTGATCTGGGAAAATTTTTCTCTATATACACAATTTCAAAGTGTATCACAAAGTTAAATCTTGGTAATTCCCCACATTTAAATTATTAAAGAATTTTGAGACACATATTGTTGCATAGCTTTCCGTTAAATGTTTTTGGGATTTTTACTCCTTGATGAGACACTTATTTTCTCATTTTTAATATGAGAACATTAAGCCAGATGATATTTTAGTGTTCCTTTGAGCTCTACATCTATATGGTATGAAAAATTATATAATATATGATATGACATTACATGTTATATAATACAATATGGTACAATATGGTCCAAGAATTATTAATAGTTTTGAATAAAAATCACCATTATTTCTATTATTCTATAGAACAGTATTTTCATTGATTTTTCATCATTTCATATGTTCTCATAAGTAGTCTAATTTCTTTTGAAAGTAAAATACTACTAAATTAATAAATTAATTGATAGGATTTGGAGCACATAAGTATTAAGAAGATATTGGACACATTAAAATGTTTGTTCACTGCACACATCAGATGACACATAATTAATTAGCAGATGTTTACATAAATGTTATTAAAGTTTAAACAACACTAATCCTCTAGGACCTTTTGAGATTAGAGGACATTTTCTTTAAAGTAGGAATTCATATGAATTGGCAATTAGTTCATCTCTCATGATGATCTCCATTTTGCATCTGAACCCTGAAAGTGGAAAAAAAATTGTTAGAGTTCTTAATACAGAATATAGTGAATTGTTGGATTTATACAACTTTAATGAATTATGCAATGTGCTTTTTATGTAAATATTGGAGTTGTTCATTTTAAGCACCATTTAAAATTAGCATTGCTCAGTCTAAAAGATTCTTATATTTTGGATTCTAAACAAATTTAGAATTTCTTTTCAAATTATTACCTTGTAGATTTATGGAAAATTATTTTATATTTTTGTGGCTTTGTTTGTAGTATGTGAAAATAACTGGTCAAATCATATATGTGTATGGTGGTGGGAAAGAGGAAAAATGGTTATACAGAATAAAGAATAATTCCATCAATTGATATATGTTGAAAATAAGCAAAATAATAAGTCAGAAGGATCACAATTTAGATGAAGCCTGAGGCATTTGCACTGACAAAGTGGTCATATGGATGGCCTTTTCCTTGGATTAGGCAAGAGGAGATGGTATAGGCTATCATAGATTAAGTGAAGCATGGAACATCTCACTAAGTGGTCATAAGATGGTCTCCTGATCATGTTGAACAGGAAAAAATGATCCAGAGATGCCAAAAAATATTGAAGAACTTTCCAGGTAGTTGAGTCATTGCTGGCACACTGGGCTTGGTCACTATGACAAGGAATAACAAGAGAGGCCTCTAGTTAACTTCCTATGATTAAGGAAGTAATAGAGTTTGTAGGTCAGAGGTATATAACACTTATAAACACTATGGAATCATTTCAGATTGACTAATACTGATTGGAATAGTGTAGGTGTCCAAATGAATTATTTCTCACATGTATATGTGTATATACATACATACACATATACATGCATACACACACACACACACACACACATATATATATATATATATATATATATATATATATACATATACATATACACACATATATACACAAGTGTATATACATACACACATGCACAAACTTGGATTCTCTCATTGCCTAAAAGTTGGCATGAATGACAATAGTACTAGAAGAATATTCTGTCATAGTAATTTTTAGACCAAATCCTTGAGTTTTCTGCACAATTATGAATAATTCATTTATTAAGAAAATTTTGGATTTTGAAAAATATTTTAATCATATGCACCATGACAATAAGCATTGTCATTGACATGACAATAAACATTGACAATTAAAGCATATTAAAATAATTCATCAAATTAGGTGGAAAATATTTCAAGCTTTTTTATAAAGCTATTAAAATATTAAAAATTACCATCTGTCTAACCATGTTTCACTTTCCAATTAGTATTTTTTGTGATACTAGTTGAAAAGTGAAACATAGTTAGACAGATAGATAGACACTTCAACAAATATATAAGAAAACACTATCAACCATTCAATTGAAAGCCAGGAATTGATTATGTCTCTTGAATCAGGAATTTAATGAAAACTAATAGAGCCATTGACTAGAACTTAATCAGCATATATAAGCCTGTATGTTAATGTTTTAATATGAAAATGATTTCTTTTCTGTGTGATTCCTTCCCCCAACAATAATGAAGCTCATTAAAATTAAAATCCAGTATAATGAAAGATTCAGTCATTTTGGCTAAAAAAAAATCAAACTTTAGAATAATTTGATAGAATGCAAAAAGGGAATTTTCAAACTGTGAATATGTCTATTAGTTGCCAATTCTTTTTCTTCCTATTATTTGCTGTCATAATATAGTCATAATATTGCAAGTCATAATATAGTAGTTGTTTAAATTGGTGCTGAACATCCATCTGCTATTTACATTAAATCAAATAGAACCTAGGTTCAATTACTCATTAAACAATTCATAATTCTAACTAGTATTCTTGTGGTTGATCCATATAACTTCCCAATCTTCAAATGGCTTTTGGCTAAAATGTGGTAAATGGGAAACTATTTTTAGGTTTTTCAAATAGAATTAAAAAGAATATTATCAAAATCTATCCACTCTATTTGCTGAATTCCATTGATAATGGAACATTTTATTTTGAGTATGCCTTAAATACTTTGACCAATTATACTAGGGTTGATAATCCTTTCTGAACATATTCACATGACCCTAGAAGAAAGAAAATAATAACAATAGGTCTAATTGGATTCATTTTTTCTGCAAAGCCATGTTTGAAGATTTATCTAGGTGAAGGCATAGAATTTGCTCTTAGATTTCTAGTTGACTCTAGTGACCATAAGGGTCATCACATTCCATGAATTCATTAATTCCATAAATATTACATAGAACAATGATATTTTTCAGTGGGAATACATGTAAGATGATGTTTTACAAACACAGAGAAGCATTAAAGTTGAAAGCTTTAAAATTCATTAAATCTGCACATGCTCCTGCCAATAAGCAGATAAAAACCCTAATTAAATTAGTTATTATCTAGATGACAATGCATATAGTATTGGGCCTAAAGTCAGAGCATCTTTCTGTGTTCAAACCTGATTTTAGACACTTACTAATTATGAATTAGTTGGACTAGTTACTTAACCCTATTTACTTCAGTTTTCTCATTTGTAAAATGAACTGGAGCAGAAAATAGCAAACTGCTCCAGTATTTTTGCCAAGAAAATCTCAAGTGGAGTCATGAAGAGTCAATCATGACTGAAATAAACTACAAAAATCATTTCGAACTTCATGCTTTCTATACCTTCTTAAATGCTTACACAATGTAACAGAGAAGGTAACTGAAGCCTAGAGAGCTGTGGCATCTACTTGCAGAGTCTACTTAATGATTGTCACTCTATGCTTTGTACTGAGCACCTTGCTGCCTCCACAATACCACAGAGAAGTAGATAGATATTGTGCTATCAACTGACAAAAAAAAATGAACTCATTTATCAGTCTCACCTAAAGAAAACCTTGAAAACAATACAAACGCTTTCTCTTGCCATATGCAAGAAAACATTCCTTGATTTCTATTAATGTAGCCAGTAAGTAAGAGAACACTCAAAAAGCTAAGATTTATTTTCAACTCTGGTAAATAGATTGTTGCCATCAAAATGTCATCGATAGCCATTCCACTCTGAAGTTTACTGAACAACATCAAGTTTGCCTCTCTTTATGGCCAAGATGATTGAATCTGCCAGTATAATGGATTCCAGCTTTAAAGGAATTTCACTAGTATTTGGAGAAAAAAAAATAAACTTGATAGTAGGAAGAAAAAACAACACATCATTTTAATCTAAAGTTAGCAAAATCCCTTAAAATATAAGATATTGCTTTTAATCATAATCAACACTACACCATTAAGTATGACAATTTTAATATCTATTGCATATGTGAAGAATATCTGGTTAAGTCTGCTTTGCAAAGTCATTTCTAAGAAAAGAGCTACTGTTTATTTGACCATTTTGTGGGTTTCCCTGGCAACCATTGATTGCAAGGGGAATAGAGACAAAGTAATCAATTTTCTTTCATGAGCTAATTATGGGGATAATGATATTATATAACGTTACCAAGAATTTCTTATCAATACAAATATTATAGCAAGATTGTTTCATCCAATATAAAACAACTTTCTAAATTCTCTTAAGTACTTTACTTGCCTTGTATGATTCTTCCTTTGTCACATACTTTAGAAACATGGAGAAAGTAGGGTGGTTGTGGGAGGTGGGCAGGCTTTTGAAAAAAAAAAAAGTTATATATATTTACACTTCAGGTTATTTAAGTTTTAACACACTAAAAGCCATAAAGTATAAATGTGACCAGTTTTTATCAAAAATATCAAATGTAACATTAACACAATGTTTCTTGCTAAAACAGGGAAGAACAGAAAGAAGGAAAAATGCCAGAATGTTGAAATTTATCCTCTAGTTGAAACGGAGGCATGCCCCTGTGATATATTCACAGCTCAACCCAGTGGAAATTGGTCTGAGTGCATTCTTCCAGAGGGAAAAAAGGAGTCTCAATGGGGCATAAGATTGCATGCAGATACAAAAGCCTGTGGAAAAGGAGTGCGCCTACAAGCCATAATTTGTTCTGATAAAAATGGACGGCTTGTTGACCCATCTTATTGCAGCAGCTCAGGTAAGGGTAATGAAATTAATGGTTTTGAAATTTTGGTCTATATTGCACACAGTGCTATATAGCCTAGTACTATTATAGACAGTTAACTTGGTCTTCAAGACCATCATGAAGTAGGGGAAAAAAGGATATATATTATTATCCCCATTATCCACATGAGAAAATGGAAACATAGACAGCTTCTGTGACTTGTAAAAACTGTCAAATGGTCAGCCGCAAACTTGTCATTAGTGTCCTCATATGCTGATGGCTAGTCTCATATTTTTTCCTATTGTACTATTCTTTATTTCATAAGATAATTGTAAACAGATTACTAGCTTCAAGCTTTTGATAGTTATTTAATTTGTAGATTGTTCAGATTATTCCTGTGTTTTCTCCTCTTATTAGGCTTAGTCTTCATTCATTTTGCTGCATGTTGATTACCAGAGAGTAATCAGAATAGGAGTTTAGAGTGGAGAGTAAACTGTTATTTGGTAATAAAACATTTTTTCTAATTCATTTGTCAAACAAGTCTTAGTCAACAAGTGATTGTGTGTGTTATTTGAAACTTAAAAAATTAACTCATAATAAAAACCAATTATACTTAAAAGCTAAGAAAATATCAAATTAGAAGAAAGTGTAAAAATAAGATGAAGGCAGAATGACATATCTAAGTGAATTACTCAGGAGAAAAATAAATTGACAAGAATAAAGACATAGGCCATGATACCATTTATTTTTAGGAAAGTTTTACCAATAATGAGTAGTCTGAAATAACCTAGGGTAGGGGATACTTGATATTCTCACCATATATAATATGTGACAGGCAAGGGAAATTCAAATTTAGCTGGAAGGAAAAGATCAAGCAGATGCAAAATGGAATAGATTTTCCATTGCTTGATTGTCAGTGGTCAGGATAACAAAACCACAACTATGGTTCTATATGTTTTGTCTACTACTTTAATACTAAAATGTTCTGGCAAAGGGATATAAAAAGTCAGGGGGAAAAGCCTCTTGATCTAATCTAAATGTAAAGGTGTGGTTATATTCTTATTCTAATTAGTAAGTCATTTTGAAATTTGTCAGTCTAGTGATGGAAGACTTCTGGTTTGGAGGAATCCAGTTCCAGAGATGGAGTCTTCTTTCTTTGCCACTGCTTTACTTTTCTCTTCTCTGTGTCTCTGTCTATCTCTCTGTCTCTGTCTCTGTTTCTCTTTGTTTCTGTCATTGTCTCTCTGTCTTTGTCTCACTCTCTGTCTCTTTCTCTCTCCATCTATCCTTTATTATTTCTATCCTTCCTCACTCTTATCCTTTAAGTTTATGCTAACTCTCCCCATGTATTCCATATGAATGTACTTGAGTATTTCAATAAAAGAGTTTTCTAAAAGCTAATAATCATATATACATATATATATATATGTATATGTATACATATATATATGATTGTTAATAAGAACACTGTTGAGTGTTTATGAATTAACAATACTACAAACCCAGACTCTCAGATTACTTTGAGAGGAGAGATTGAAAGACTTAAGCCACTTTTTATAAGACTCAGTCCGTGGGAGTGGAAACTGGAAAGTAGAAGTGGAAGTGGAAGTGGATGTTACAGAAGGAATGCTGCACAAATATATATAGGAAAAATATGTGCTAGAGACATGATATTTTTAAAGGCATTTAGAAAGCTATTTTTGGTGTATCTCAGAAATTAAGATTCTAAAAGAATTAAAAGGTCAAGGATAGTGTTCTTACTTTAAAAGAGTTAACTGTGAAGAC